>NC_135320.1:13595996-14842663 GCF_048772815.1 Callospermophilus lateralis
GTCTGCCAAGAGAATTGTTGATAACTATCCAGTGTTAAAAAGTCTCATCTTTTGTGGTTGAGAATACAAAGAGTTCTGAATGATTTGGGAAACATTTTGACAGATTTTAACAAAGCTAAGTAGTCTCAATATGTGATTTCACAGTTGTATTTCTAGTTAATTTTTTCAATTGATTTAAAAATAGAAGCCAACAGATAAACCTCTGTAAATAAATATTTGTAAAGGTTTTACTGATAATTTTTATGTATTTAATTTATTCATAAGTTTCCCAAATTGGAAGGAATCAAGTTATCCCTCAGAGGATGAAGGGATAAATCATACTTTATCTATACAATGGCATGCTACTCAGCTATATATAAGAAAATTAATTATTAATCCAAGAAGTAATCTAGATAAATCTTAGGGGCATATCACTAACTACAAAAGCCAGTTTGCAAAGATAACACACTATACTTTCCTATTTGTATGATGCCCCAGATAAAACAGAACTACTCAGATGGAAAAAAAGAAAGAAAGAAAGAAAGGAAGGAAGGAAGGAAGGAAGGAAGGAAGGAAGGAAGGAAGGAAGGAAGGAAAGAAAGAACGAACGAACCACACCAGTTTCTAGACTTTGAGGAGTGGAGGAGGCTGAATAGATGGAAATCACCTTTATTCTTGCCACCTGGGCTCTCTCCTTGCTTCACAACTGTAGTGGCACCCTATTTAAGTCTGCTAAATCCGTCTTAGCAATTCTTGTTCTTGTGAGGGATTGCTGGGAATTGAACTCAGGGCCTAGCTGGAGGCTAGGTAGGCACGCTACCACTGACCTATACCCCTAGCCAGCCGTTCTTGTTTCCAGTCTGTTTATATGTCAACCACATTGTGGGACAAATAAACTACAAACCATTAGCTAGTTGCCGTCTGAGTATCAGCTCACCTTTGATTACCTCCGTGCCTGTCTCTCCTGGTCCCTAGAGCTGGCATTCTGGGCAGGCACACCTATTCCTTCATTAGTAAGTTTCCTCCCAGGACCTTGCATTAAAACACTGTGACCCTCACTCTCATGCACCCTTGCCTAGAGAGGTATCAGTAAACTCCGTGGCTGGGAAGCAGGGAATAATCACAGGGTATTCATAGCCAAGGCCCATCTCCTTTATGTTTGGGATTTGTCTATCTGTAGGGAGAAGAAAGAAAAGGAAGGAGGGAAGGAAAGAAGGAAGTAAAGAAGGAAGGGAGGAAAGAAAGAAGAAAAGAAGGGAAGAGGAGGGCAAGGGAGGGAGGAAGAAATAAAATATTTATTCCTTCATGTTTTAGGTTTTCTGGAGTAGACACTTGTGTGAGGGAGACACTTCCTATCCAACTGTGTCTACAATTAAGTAAGCAATTATTATCAACAACTTCTTCATTCATGAAGTGACATTTTACTATCTGCTTGCTCAATTTCTTTGCCTCTCATTTGTTACTGAAACTGGAGAAGAATGATTATTTCTTGAATTTTGGGGGGAATCTACACATCCTTTCGTGACAGTTACCCCAAACCCCTAACGACAGCATGTGGTAAGAACAGGCACTTTAGAAATACTTTTTCATGACAAGCCATTTGAACATTTTTTGCCACTAATGACTATCTAATTAACACATTGATCTAGCTCACATTTATTACTTCCCCTTTATATATTAAAACATAATTTAGAGACCTTGTCCCAAACAGGTATAAAAAACTAATATCCTGACTAAGAAGGGCTAGGACTAGATCCTTCTCCATGATTTTGCAATGTCTCCTATCTCTGCTGCTGGAATCATTGCCCTAATGTTCATTTTGATCTCTCACTTGAACTACTAAAGTGGAATGAAAACTAACCTTCATTGAGCTCAGGTTACCTCCAAATGAATCCCTTTTCTACATAGTTCTAGGATTTTTAAACACTTATCTTGCATTGCTCTGCTACAAAACCTTCAAGTAGTCTAATCTCCTTAGTGGGCACTCAAGGTTTTTAATATCTTCATACACTGCCTCTCATTAACCTTATTCCCCATCCTGTCCCTGTGAACACAGAATTCTATCATATATCATTAATTGCCAAGTTACCATTGTCACTTGGCATAGAGCACTTTTAGGGAAGTACTTTAGGAGTCTTGTTGCTATTAACTGCTTCCCTTTCATCAACATTCAGTTCAAAACTTATCTCCTTCTTTAAGCCCTCTCGGTGTACCTAGTTGAAACTATTTACCAATCTCTACTGTTAGAGTGAAAAATTGTAAAAAGAAAAATATATTTTTATCACATATGGCATTTATTACTTGAAATAATTCATAAATATTAGAGTTATAATAGTTATACTTTTATTTATTTGGTCATTTCTTTAGGAGATACTAGGGATTGATCCCAGGGTGTGATACATGCTAGGTGAGCTGCAACCCAAGCCCAAATAGTGACATTTTTAAAAGCTGGGAGGTAGAAAATACAGGAATGTAGGGTTTTAATTAGGCAGGTTAGTGAGTTTAACATGATAATACTCTAGGAAGAAGAATTTTAATTTTAGGTCTTCCACTAAGCATGAATACTTGGGCATGATATAAGTTCACTCATATTCTTGGTCTTAAGTAACAACAAGTTTTATGTGATTTCATAAAGAAAGCATTACTAACTAGGCCAAAAATCATGGTTCATCTTTTCCATTCTGTTTTATATGTTTACTTTTACACAAGTCTAATAATATTTTGGATATGTATTTCATGTGCAATTATTTATTAACAGAATGACTGAAACTGTATTTAGTCATGGAGGTTGATAGCTTTTATTTGGTTAGAATTCATGTCATCTGGGATTATCATATACTGCCTCAACCAAATTTAAAAAATAAAATTTACATTCATGCTTTCATAAAAAAGAAAAAAGGAAAACACCAAAAAAGCAATGAGTTTTCAGTTGAAATCATATCAGAATGGAATTCAACTAAAATCATTTTCATATCAGTGAAAAGACAGAGCTTGGGGTCTGATGAAGAACAATAAATAAATATAAGTGTAAGATGATAAATAAATATAAGTCTAAGTTCTTTAAAGAAATGTAAACCAGGGAAAGTGAACTATAACAAAAATGGTGCATTCAACGAAACATGTGTCTGAGGAGGTACCTTGCAGCAGAGGGCACTGAAATGTCTGGAAAGTGGAGATGTAATGGAACATGTAAAGGACATGAGGTTGGATGGTCCCGTTTTGTTGGAACACCCAAAAAAAGCAAGAGTCTGGTGTGCCTTGAAGGCCAGGAGTGAGGGACAATGAGTTTTCGAAGTCAGAGAGGAAGCTAGGGTGGGTCATTCAGAATGCAAGAGTGCAGTAGGATTCACCTTACATGCTACATGACTTGGAAACCAAGGAGACTCATCAAACAATGATGTATTCTGATGTGTTTCCGGAGAGTCTTTGACGGATGCATATAGGACAGACACAGGGAAATGGGAGCGAAGCAAGAAAACCAGAGAAAAGCTATGAAGACACGAGTAGCCTCGGAGGGCTCTCCTGGATCTTTGTTTTGATGAGGAAATACTGAGCATGAGCCAGGTGAGGAAGATCTTTCTAAGGTGTGCCTATATTCAGCTGTCTGATAAAATTCTGAGATAAAATCTTGATTAATTGGTTGAATGTATGAGTTTTCATCTCATGAGAAATGTCAGATTTGAAGATATATAAAATGTAGAAATCATCAGCTGTGGGTTCTGTCCTGGCATTGGGAAGGACACCAGGTAGGTGACCATGTCCAGAAAACAGATGGAGCCAAGGGCTGTGCCTGAGAATTCAACATCTGGAGACGGGAAACAGGAGACATTGGCGAGAAAGTCAATGAGAAAAAAAGAAAATCAAGAGAACGTCATAAGGAAGAAGGGATGAAAAGCCACCAATTGTTCTGAGATGTAAGTATTAAGGAAGAATAAGAGGGACAATAACCAGGCAGAAGTCATCGGTGACCTTGAAGACAACAGGTTTCGGTGCAGTAGTGAAGATGAAATCCTGATTGACATCCAGGGCATGGAGAAAAGCATAGGGAATAAGGAGCCAAGGTAAGCATTTCTAGACAACTCTCTGGATGCCTTTTGATAGGGAAGAAGATGTTCTCTCTTTTTGAAGGGCAATATTAAAATAAAATCCAAGAGATCATGTTTGACAACTTAGTCTCTGCAAACCATTGTCCCAAGTATTTTACATGCATTCCCTATCACTGAACCCACTAATTCTCAGAATAAATGATAATAAAAATGGGATGCGATTTTTAGATTAATGGAATGATTTTTCCAACTTCATTTTTACTGATTTAATTCTTTTTTCATTTAATGTCATTGACTTATTGATCGCATTATTTTATTTCTTTGTTTTATAGTTTAGTATTTATGATGTGTATCTTTAAGTTATTATAGCCTGCCTTTAAGTGACATTGTCACTCACGACGTGAGATCCCAGTAATAGTGTGCTTCCATTTTTCTTCTTCCAGCCTCTCTATCAATGGTTCACTTTTGTTTTGTTTGTATAAATGTTATGAAACAGTCTCCATTATTACCATTCGACTTATCTTTTCAGGAAAGTTCAATGATTTTAAAAGTCTGTCATATTCTTCCCCCTTTTTAATAGCCAAGTAGTATCCCATTGTGTGTACAGACCACATTTTGTTTATTCTTTCATCAGTTTGGATTATTTAGGCAACTTGGCTTTTATGAGTAATGTTTCTATAAAAATTAATGTTTTAGTTTTCTTGTGAACATATATATTTAATTTCTCTCAGATACGTATAAGAGAGTGGAATTGCTGGGTCATATGGAAAACCTATGTTTAATAATCAAGAAGTCTGTGATTGAACATTTTTGAATTCCCACTAACAATGATGCTGTCCTTGACCAAACTAGCTAAGCCCCTCTTAGCCCTCTTCTATATTTGTGAACAAACATTTGCAAGGGCACATTATTAAGATGACTCATCCCCCCATATTTTATACTCTGAGGGCATTTTTCCTGTATCCTGCCTTTGCCATCTTGATATCCCTAAACTCCTACTTCAACCTCTCCAAAAGTGAGAGTTTAGTTTAGTTCATATTGGGCTTTCTTCCCTTTTGCAAATTTAAATTTCTGATATATATATATATATATATATATATATATATATCTCATTATATATATATATATTCTTAATTTTTTAGTATTTTTATCTTCAGCTCATTTTGCCATAACAAAATACCAAACTAGCTTAAGTAACAAATTTGATTTATCATAGTTCTTGAGGCTGGGAAGTCCAAGTTCAAGGTGCAGACATAAATGGTGTCTGGTTTTCAGGTGACCATTTTCTTGTTATATGCAGATATGGCAGAGAGAAAGAGCTCTGCTGGCTGCTTGCTATAAAGGTGCTAATCCCACCACAGGAACTCTCCTTCATGATATCTTCTAAATATAGTTAACCTCCCACAGGCGCCACCTCTAAATCTCATCACATTGGGGAATAGAGCTTCACCATGTGAACTTTGGGGGGCACTTCTACATTCAGTCCTTAGCAAACGATTAACTGCTTTATCTTGGCAACACCAGCAGTGTTTGAAAGCTCTAATGTTTTCACAGCCTCTCCAGCATTATCATTTGTTTTTCTTGTTATTGCTGTGTGCTATTTAAATTGTATATATATGCCACCACTTGTTTAACTATTCAGACCACGTAGGACATCATAGTTATTTCCAACTTGGGTTTATTACAAATAAAGATGTTGTGTGGGAATATATATATATATAAAAAAATGAATATATATATTCATTTTTTCTCAGATAAATATTCTGGACTGTGAATACTGAGATTTATGATAAGTGTATGTTTAGTCTTTTTTAAAGAGGCTGCTGAACTATTTTCTTGAGTTCTATACCATTTTACTCTGCCATGAAAAATATATAAGTGATGCAATTTCTTTATACTCTCACAACCATTTTGTATTGCCAAGAGTTTGTTTTGGCTAAATTGTTAAATCTTTTTGTTTTAAAAAAATTAATACCAGAAGTGCAGGATAGTGTATTTATATTTTTATCCTTTCTATCATTTTCCCATCCTCAATATTTCAAGATTTCACTTTTAATCATTAACTTTCTTTTTTTGGAGAACTTCCCTTTTGTCATTCATATAAGATTCTGATGACAATACTTAGTTTCCAGTCATGTCATAGGCTCCTGATTTCTACATTAGTTTTGAAGAGTATAATTCTAGGTTGACATTTTTTTTTCAGTACTTGGATTGTACAGTAAAGTTGTTTCTGTTTTCTGTAGATTTGAGAAAAAAAGCCCATATTATTTCTTCTATAGTTTAGATGTCATTTTTTTCTCTTTAAAAAAATGTATGTGGTATATAAAAGTCCAACTATTATCTGCCTTTTTAAACCGGGTTTTCTTTTTGTAGTTTGCTTAGCTTCTTGAATTTGTAGATTTATGGTTTTTGTTAACTTGGAACATTTTCATACACTAATTCTTTAAAACTTTTCAGTCATGCCCACTTTGGCTTCGCTTTTTAGGATTGCACCTATCTTTTGGTATATTTCAAATACAACAAAATTCTACTCAGTTCTCTTGTTTGAAGTCTATTTTTTCTCTCTCGTTCATATATGGCAACTTATATTTTCCATCCTATTGTTCAGTTTATCCATTAAAATTATTTGATTGATTATAATGTTTTTTTCCATTGATTTTTTTTTTTTTATCTTGCGTTTCTTGACTTCAACTTTCTGTGTTTTTGCTGGGACTTTCTAGTTGTTTCTTTCTTTCTAGTTCATTTATTGTAGCTCCTTGAAATATTTTTATGATTACTGATTTAGAGGTGAATTAAGTATTACATGATTAAGTATTGCTACCTGTTGTAGTCTGCTTTCTCTGGCAGTGCTTTGGAAGAATAGAGCAGGTACTGCTTCAGTCTTGCTGAATGGAGGCAGAAGTTCACACTCCTCACTGCCCTCTGTTAGCTGCTGTTGGGGGCGGGACTACATGGATTCCCATTGGCCCTCATGGATGCCATTCTTTGGTTGGAGCGTTCCTTCTCTTCATGTAGCCTTCACCAAATCCACAGTGGAGTGGGGTGAAAGTCGTGACTCTCGACCTCCATTAACACCACATATTCAGTGGAGAGGTGTTCTTTTTGGCAGTAGGTGAGATGAAAGTTCATGCTGTGTGCATGTGATCTTCACTGATACCATGGGCCTGGAGGCTTGGTGCTATCCAGCTAGGATGAAAGTCCTGGCCCCCTCCTAGAACGTCTTGGATAACACCTCAGATGGGGAACTGAACACTTATATTTTCTTAAAGTTCACTGCTGTAGTTTGGACCTGAAATACCCTCTGAAGACCTATATGTTAAAGTGTGGTCTTCTGCATGGTGCTATTAAAAAGTAGTGGAACCTTTAATACGTGCAACAATTGAGACAACTTAGTTCACTGGGAGAGTGTCATTCAAGAGGATAGTGAAAATCCATACCCTTCCTTTATCTTTTTCTTTCATTTTCCATCAGTCATGAGAAACTTTCTCTGCCATGCTCTCCCCATCATGTTACTTTGCCACACATCCAAAAGCAATAGATGAAGTAACCATTGACTGACGCTTCTGAAACTGTAAACCAAAATAAACCTTTCATCTTCTTTAAGTTGGTTACCTTCGGCATTTCATTACAACAAGGCAAAGATAATGAATACATTCACTTAATTATTACTAATTCCAGTTAGGTTCTTTTGACATGCATATACCCTAAATACTGAATATCTCTTCAGTTAGATCAAGCCAGTGGCAAAAGCTTGTTTTTGTAATGTAATATATATATATATATATATATATATATATATATATATATATATATATATAAATGGATTAAAAAGTATTCTCTTAAGGTATGCATCAGAGGGTTTTTTGTTTCCAGTAAAACCTATTATATTTAATATCTTATATTTTTATAGCCATATCTAACTTCAACAAAACAAAATAAAAATAAAAGCAAGCAAAAACAAAGAGCCTAAACAGGTAGATATCATGAAAATGTTGATTCCTGATTTCTAGTCATCCACAGCTCAACATTGTATGAGAAGAGTAAGCAAAAGACACGATGAAAGAGTTTAATGTTTCTCATTTCATCGATTCTAAAGGTGAAAAGTGAGTGGATACAAATAATATAAACAATACATAAAATGTCAGGTCTCTAGACCTGGGAGTAGTGTACATAAGAGTAAACCTTTCAACCCATCATCCTCATTAGATCAACCTTTATGACACTTGCTCCCACCCCTGTCTAGCTTTTAATTTCTCCTGTGATGGACAATAATGTCAACATCATTATTTCTGTGTCTTTTTAGGGAAACCCAAACTGAAACACCCATATTCTATTATTTAGATCAATCAAGTAAAGAATAACTGAGGTCAGAGCCTCAGAAAACAATCGATAGTAAATGTTGTTAAATGAAGAACTGAGAAGAACAGGCTCTGAGATATTCATTATGTCTTGTTTTATCAAAATTTCTCAGTGCATATGTACATAGTTATTACCAGAAAAATGTGACTTCTCTACAGTTCTTCAGTGACTTTGCATACTGTGATTGATTTTCTGTCTAGTTCTGTCAAACAGCAAAGACACAGAAGCATGTTTATTGAACAATAAATGAATTTAGAAATAATTCTCATGCTGACTTATAATCTTGAGGGCATAATTTTGACTATCCAAGACCTATTTATGGGAAATCTTATAAATTAAAAGTAATTTATTTACTAAAAGTTATGAATTATATAACTGTAACTCTTTAGTGAAAAACTCAAGAAATATTGATTTGGATCAAATTGGCTTGCTCCATATAAAACAGGAATTTATCTTAATAATAACAAATCAAATGACATTTCCAATTTCTTAAGTATACTTTCTTTTAATGGAAGGCCCCTAATAGTCTATTAAACTCGGGGACTAGGGAATGATGTGGGCCTAATTCAAATGCACATTTGAAAAAGCCCACTGAAGACATAATTCTCTATAAGGCTTCAAAATCGGCTCCACCAATAATCCTGATGCTACTTTCTCAATGTACCTTATCAGTTGTAGGCTGAACATTGTGTCCTCTTGAAATTTATATGTTAAAATATAACCTCTAAGGTGATGGTATTAGGAGCTAAGGTTGTTAGGAGGTGATTGGGTCATTAAGACAGAGTCTCTTTAATGGAATTAGCATCTTTATACAAAGGACCCTGGAAGATCCCTCTCTCTACCATGTCTACAACTAGATGGCATCATCTACAAACCAGGAAGTATACCTTCATCAGACACTGAGTTTGTTGGTACTTTGATTTTCAACGTCCACTCTCCAGAATTGTGACAAATAAATTTCTGTTGCTTGTAAGTCATTCAGCTTATATTTTTTATAGCTGTCCACACAGACTAATCAAGTTTTTGATATCTATTTGTCTATTGATTTATAAATTTGGTACAGAAAGAAAAAAAAAGAATACTATTTATTAGATCACAAAAAATTATAATATAACTTAACTTAGTTATAATAATTCTTACAGGTATAAGAATCTATCAATTTATATATAGAGATCTGGCAATTTTATAGAAGAAAAAAATATATATATATATATTCTTTATTTCTCATCTTTCTTTTTTCCATCTCTGTAATATCTTTCTTTGTTCTTCTGAACCCTCTTGCTATTATGTACCCAATTGCTGATAAACTGTGCTACATCCACTAAGTGGAACCATATATCTAAATAATTAGTAATGTTTCTGGGAAGGAGTGTTTTATGGATATGAGGATGAAGTCAGGAACCAGTATTTAATGAAGGTAAATGAAGTATTTGGGAAGCAGAATTATACAAAACAGTTTGAGAAAATTTTAGAGGTGAATAAACTAGGGCCCAAAATATACCTTCACAGCAGTGGTGTTCCTATGTGTGTGAGTCTGCTTTCCATCAGCGGGATCAAAATACTTACAAAAACAACTTAGAGGACAAAAAATTTTATTTTGGGCACACAGTTTCACAGTTCTCAGTCCATAGTTGTCCAAATCCAACGCTTAAGACCCAAGATGAGGCAAGACATTATGGTAGAAGATCATGACAATGGAAAGCTTCTCACTTTATGCCAGCTATGAAACAAAGAGATAAAGAAGGGTGAGGGAAAGAAATATGCATCAAGGTCATGCCCCCAGTGACTTATTTCCTCCAACCATGCCCAGCAACTATTATCCTACCATTGAATTAATCCAGCAAATGTATAATTTATTGTTGAGGTCAGAGCTCTAATTATTGACTAAAATTCCCATATCTGAACCGTGATGCTGTGGGGACCATGCTTACAACATGTGAGCTTTTGAGGACATTCCAAATTCAAACCAAAACATGGTGGGGGGTCAAATTTGACCCCATGTCAACATCTTATGGTTCATGAAAGGATCTGAATACACCAACGTGATTAAATACTTAGACTTTGAAATGAAACACATCAGGGGTTGGAACAATCAACAGTTATGAGCTGGATCTTTTCTAGAAAAAGTATAAGTAAACTTCCTCTGTCTCTGTGCCTTAGTTTCTTTCTTTCTTTTTTTTCTTTGTGAAATAGCAACTTTTTATTGGACCTGACCCAACCAGAAGAATGAAAAATTACATTCTATTTATGCATGATGAGTCAAAATGCATTCTACTTTCATGTATAACTAATTAGAACAAATTTAAAAATTAAAAAAAAAATCAAAATTCTGAAAAAAATACACTCCATTATTTTAAGTGGAATAAATAATCATTTTAAATCATATGCTTTCTAAAGTTATTAAATGTTTAAAAGATAAAATAACTTTTAGGAAAAAATTTAGCCAAGACTCTGACAAGCAAAGGAAGACTATTCATATCAAAGTTGTAAATGAGTAACTGACATTTATAAAACTGTCACACAAAAAAAATTGCTGCAGTTTAGTGAACCAAAAATATTTGACTTGAGTTTAGTGTAAGTATGGAAGAAAGTTTAACTAAAGTTAAAATAATATCCTTCCTTTACTTTCATTCAAATTACTATTTGACCTTTTGCAGAATAACTTGTATCTTTGCTTAGAATTAAGAAGTTATGAAAATAAAGTGGAACAAGCACCTTCCATATTAACTTAATTGCATAAGCAAAACCCTCTGTACATATCACAATTTGCAAAGAAATGGGAATGATTGCTTGAAAACATTGTGACTTTTTCTTTGTAGTCAATTATGGCTTTTTTAGGGACTATTTTCTATTGCTGATTTTAATATGATTGTTTATGAAAGGAACTTTGCTGGAAAGAAATATTTAGTAGAAAACTTTAAAATGCACACAGCAAATCTACAAGTCAATCAAAGCATGCAAAGAAAATATTATTAGGCACAGTAATTGAAATAATGACATTTTGTAGCATCTCTTGATAATACAACCACAAACAAAATTAGTATGTAAAATCCACTTAACTTTAGATTATGCATTTTTATATAAAATTGCTTAATAATTATTTTATATATCTTCCAAAGTGAATAAACCTATGCGTGTGTGTATATGTATTAACATTATGAGTATTACTTAACCTTCTTAACATTATTTGTATGATATCCTGCTATGAAAGAAGGAATATGTCATGGTTTACATATGAGGTGTCTTCTAAAGACTCATGAGTTTAAGGGTTATTTAACAATGCAACAGCATTAAGAGGTGAAATTTTTAGCAAGATGACAGGACCATAGGGCTCTTACCTCATCAGTACGCTAATTTATTTCATGGATTCATAATCTAACTGCATTATTGGAAAGTGGTGATAATTGTAGGAGGAAGTAGGTTCCGGGAGGCTATGTCCTGTCCCTTGCCCTCTTCTTTCTCTCTCTTCCTGGTTTCCTGCTGCAACGAGGTAAGTAGCTTTCCTCTGCCACACCCTTCTGCCATGATGGTTTGCCTCACCTCAGGACCAAAGAAAGAAATGGAGCCAGGTGACCATGAACTAAAATGTCTGAAACTGAGCGAAAATAGTGTTTCCCTCCTCGAAGTTGTTTTTCTCACAAAAATCAACTCCAAATGGATTAGAGACTTAGGCAGTAGAATAGAAAACCTGTACTTAATAGAAGAAAAAGTGTGATCAAATCTCCTTAATAAGACTCCAAGAAATAAAATCAAGAATCAATAAATGGAATAGACTCAAACGAAAAAGCTTCTTTTCAGAAAAGGAAATAACCCATAACGTGAAAAGAGAGCCTACAGAATGGGAGAAAATCTTTACCACACACACACCTCAGACAGAGCACTAATCTTCAAGATATATAAAGAATTCAAAAAACTTAAGACCAAAAAAACAAGTAACCCAATCAATAAATGGGCTAAGGAACTGAACAGACACTTTACAGAAGAAGGTATACAATCGATCAACAAACATACAAAAAAAAAGGTTCATCATCTCTAGTGATTTGAGAAATGCAAATCAAAACTAAGACTTCATCTCATTCCAGTAAGAATAGCAATCATCAAGAATACAAGCAACAGTAAGCGTGTGGGATGTGGGGAAAAAGCTACACTCATACATTGTATGAGTGGGACTGCAAATTGGTGCAACCCTCTGTAAAGCAGTATGTAGATTCCTCAGAAAACTTGGAATGGAACCACCATTCGACCCAGTTATCCCACTCCTTGGTTTATACCAAAAGAATTTAAAATCAGCATGTTGACTAAAAGAAAACTCATACACATACTTTAAAAATCTAGTCATATCGGAAACTAACACAAATTTTGTTAATATAAATTAAAGAGCAGTGATCTGAAAACAATGATTGAGTTATTTTATGTTATTTCACCATACGCTGCTTTATAATTATGAAAATTATAAAACTATAATTATAAGATAGATTAGTACTCTATTTGAGGTGTGTGTGGTAATTATAAAAGCTATAGAAATTATTATCATTGGCAAAGAGCATACAGTTTCAATCTAGAATTTTGCTTTACCTCACACCAGAAATAAATTTTATAATTATTCTAAGAATTACTTTTTCAAAAAAAATCTTTAAAACTTTTAATTTTTATTAATGCATTATAGTTATATATAATAATGAAATTCTTTGTGACATATTCATCGATGCATAAACATGAATTTGTTCAATTTCAATCCCCAGTACTTCCATTTTCTCCTCCCTCCCCCCTCCCTCCGATCTGCTTGCTCTCCTTTACAGGTTTTCCTTCCATTTATTTATTGTTTTTATAATGGTGCATTATATTTATGCATAAAAATTAAATTCATTGTGATATCTTCATACATGCATAGAATATAGTTTGGTCAATTTCATTCCACTTCTTTTCCTCTTTCCCATCCCTCCTCTCTCCATCGTTTGCTCTTCTATTTTCATGAGACCCCCTTTTAAAATTGATTACTTCTATGTTCCTTTCGCATATGAGAAAAAAAATATTAGCACCTTGACTTTTGTAGTCTGGATTTTTTCTATTTAGCTTAATATTCTCCAATTTCATCCATTTAGCAGCATCTAATTGTACTGGTCAGCTTTTTTGCTGCTGTGATTAAAAGACCCAACCAAAACAACTTTAGAGAAATAACAGTTTATTTGGAGGCTCAGGATTTCAGAGAATTCAGTTCATGGACAGCTGGCTTCATTCTCAGGGCTGGAGCTGAGACTGACCATCATGGCAGAATTGTGTAGCAGAGGGAAACAACTCACATGATGACCAGAGGTGGGGGGAGAGGGAGGGAGGGAGGGAGAGAGAGAGAGGAAGGAAGGGAGAGAGGGAGAAGAGGGAGGAGGAGGGATTGGGAGAGGGAGAGGGAAGGGGAGGGGGGAGATAGAGAGAGAAAGAGAAAGAGAGAGAGAGAGAGAGAGAGAGAGAGAGAGAGAGAGATCTCCACTTGCCAGATACAAATATATACCCAAAGTCATGCTCTAAATTCCCCACCTCCCCCAGCAACACCCCACTTGCCTTTCATTAACATTGAATTAACCCCATCAGACAGCCAATTTGTTGATTGGATTAAGGGTCTGGGGCGGGGGGGCTCAGTCACTGTTTCTCTGAACCATCTTTTATTGTCTCACATGTGAGCTTTTAGTGTTTACTTCAAAATCAAACCATAACATAATTTCATTCTTCATAGCTGAGGAGAACTTCATTGTGTATGCATGCATGCGGTGTGTGTATGTGTGTGTGTGTGTGTGTGTTTGTGTGTGTGTGTGTGTGTGTGTGTATGTGACATTTTCTTTATTCATTCATCTGTTGATGGGTATCTAGTCTTTTTCCATAACTAGGCAAATGTGAATTGCTCTGCTACGAACATCGGTATGCATGTGTTACTACAGCAAGCTAAATTTTTGTTCCTTTGTATAATTATTAAGGAGTGGAAATAGCTGGGTCATGTGGTGGTTTCCATGCTCCATATAGATTTGAAAAATATCCATACTGATTTCCAGAATGATTATACTAATTTGAAATCTAACAGTGTATAAGAGTACATTTCTCTCAGTATCTTTGCCAATAATTAGTGTTATTTGTAGTCTTAATGATTGCCATTCTAATTGGAGTGAGATGAACTCTCAGTTCAGTTTTGATTTGCGTTTTCTGAGTGTTAAGGATGTCAAACATGTTGTCATATATTTGTTGGCCATGTATTAATTCTTTTGAAAAATATATATTTAGATCATTTGTACATTTTTTATTTGGCTATTTGTTTGCTTGGTTTTAATTTTTTAAATTCTTTATATATTCTGTATATTAATATCTTGTCAAAAGAGTAGCTGGAAAATATTTTTCTTATGCTATGGATTCTCTCTTCCCACTCTTACTTGTTTCTTTTGCTGTGTGTAGAAGCTTATCAATTTGAGGTCATCCCATTTGTTAAAAGCATCACAACACCCAATCTCAAATTGTACTACTGAGCTATAATAACAAAAGTAGCATGGTATTGGCATATAAGTCATGAAGATCAATGAGACAGAAGACACAGAAAAACCCACAAGATACAACCATCTGATTATTGACAAAGGTGTCAAAAAGCATGCATTAGAGAAAAGATAACCTTTTAAAATTTTGTATCACTTATCCTTCAATAAACATTGCATTCTGCCCAGGAACTGACTCCGTCAATAGTTGCCCCCACCCCTCCACACATGTGGACTCATATGCCTTCAGTTCAGAATCATTAGGGCTTCCATTGAGAGAAATATCTCTCTCCAGAGATATTTCCTAAATATAGGAACATATCTTTCTATGTTCCTATATTTAAGAAGAGCAGGAAGAAAAGATTAACATTAAACAGAGACATGAGGTGGGAGGAAAAGGGAGAGAAAAGGGAAATTGCATGGAAATGGAGGGAGACCCTCATTGTTATACAAAATTACATATAAGAGGTTGTGAGGGGAATGGGAAAATAAACAAGGAGAGAAATGAATTACAGTAGATGGGGTAGAGAGAGAAGATGGGAGGGGAGGGGAGGGGGATAGTAGAGGATAGGAAAGGTAGCAGAATACAACAGTTACTAATAGGGCATTATGTAAAATTGTGGATGTGTAACCGATGTGATTCTGCAATCTGTATTTGGGGTAAAAATGGGAGTTCATAACCCACTTGAATCTAATGTATGAAATATGATATGTCAAGAGCTTTGTAATGTTTTGAACAACCAATAAAAAAAAGGGAAAAAAAGGAAAAAAAAAAGAAGATTTGGAAGAAGTTAATAGCACAAAGATTGTAAAGAAGAAACAACTGGAGTTACTTAGATACTATCATTCTATGTGGTCATTCATGTTTAAATTTTAAAGTACTAAACGGATGAATGCAAACTGCCCAAGGTATTCTTAGATTGTGGCAAGTACTTATTTAGTTCATGTGAAAAATCGATGTGTATTATTTCATGATTATTTTTTAAAATATCTATGTTTAATGAAAGAAAGGGGCATAAAAATGTAATATGCTTTCGGCTAATCAGACAATTTGGTTGCTTGGGTGGATTTAGGGTAGATTAGGAAGATTTTTCCTGGGTTTTGCCTTTATTTGGTATTTGCATAGAAATTTCCACATATTTATATACAAATATAATCTTTTATTTATTGTTTTAACAAGCTTTTTTTTAAATAAAAAAAATCACTGTGACCCAAAGACCTAACAAAAACAACATACAGGGGTAAAAGTTTATTTGGGGCTTCTAGTTTCAGAGATTTCACTCCATAGACAGGTAACTCCATAGCTGTGGGTCCAATTTGAGGCAGAACATAATGGCAGAAGGGCATGGTGGAGGAAAGAAGCTCAGGGCATGTCAACAGGAAGCAAAGAGAGCTCTCTGAGGTATATAGGGAGCACCACACCTCAATGTACCTTTGTTGCTCTCTAGCAACAAAATATAAACTCCAAAGACATACCCACAGTGACCTACTTCCTCTAGCCATACACTACCTGCCTACAGTGACCATATCCCAGTTAATCCATATCAGTTTGTTAATCCACATATGAGTTTAAGGCTCACACAACCCCATCATTTCACTTTTGAAAATTCTCGCATTTTCTCACACATGAGATTTCTGATGACACCTTATGTCTAAATCCTTACATATGACATTTCACTCTGACCTCCAAAAGGTCATGCCCACCCCACCTTCCAATGCAAAATATATTTAGCTCATTTCAAGTGTTTCTGTATTCTAAACAGTTCCAGCATTACCCAAAAGTTTAAGTCCTAAGCACCAGAGACCCAAATCTAACTCTCGGTATAAGCCCTGTTAAAATCAAAAGCAAATTGCATATATCCAATCAATATATGATGGAACAGAGTAAACATTTCCATTTCACAAGGGAGAAATATGTGAATAGAGAGAAAGGATGAAAACAGGAAACAAGATCTGTAGCTCCATGTGCAGGAATATGGCCCCCTGATGTTCCCTCCAGAAAGTCTGTGGAGCTCCTACCCTATGGCCTGGTTGGTAACAGGCCACATGCCCTCTCTTGGTTTGTCTCTGCTCCATTTCTGCCACTTTCCTCAGCAGACAATCCACATTACTGGCATCTCTTAATCCTGTGGTTCTCTAGTGCAGCTTCGACTCAAGCCATCTTTTCTGTTGTCTCTGGGGTAAAGTATTTAGCATCTACTTTAGTGGCTATAATATCTTTAACATAATCATAATTTCCTTAGCCTGAGTTTAACTCTCATTTTCTAGTCAAAGTGCAAGGTTTTCAAATATTTCTGCTCCTGACTATCACAGTAAACTTGGCCTAGAGTTGCCAGCAATATCTATGCCACCACTTGAATGATGTGCTGCTTGGAAATTTCCTCCACCCAATTAATTAATCCATCACAGTTAAATTCAGCTTACCAAAAACTCTCAGGGCATGAGAAAAACATAGGCAGCTTTTTTTGCCAAAATGTAATATGAATGGCCTCTAGTCCAGTTTCCAATAGAGTTCTCCTCTTCTGAAACCTCACCAACCCAGTCTTTACTATACACCGTTCTATTGGAATTCTTATCTTCCGAACTCCCACCAGACTTACCCATTAAATTCCACTTAAAACGTTATAAAAGTTTTCCAGCTTGCATCTCTGAACTTTTTCCTAATTCTTTTTCCTGAAAACCAGCTCCAAAGGATTCTGATTCACATGATCAGGTTAGCAACGATTTCATTTCTTAGTATCAATTTCTGTTTTAATCAACATGTTCATTGCTATGACCAAAAGAACTGACAAGAGCAATGTAAAAGAGAAAATAGTTTATTTTTTCTCATGTATTCAGAGTTCTTAGTCTATACAGGGCCAACCCAATGTTCTGGAAGAAGGTATGGCAGAGGAAAGCAGCTCAGGACATGACAATTTAAAAGCAGAATGGAAAAGTGTTTTTAAAATATGGTGCAGGGGGGCTGGGGTTTTAGCTCTGTGGTAGAGCACTAGCCTAGCATGTGTGAGGTACTGGGTTCAATTCTCAGCACCACATATAAATAAATAAATAAATAAATAAATAAATAAATAAATAATAAAAGTTCATTCACAACTAAAGAAATTAAAAAAAAAATTTAAAAAATATGGTGCAGGGAAAACTGGATATGATATGTAGAAGAATTACTAATCCCTATCTCTTCACCCTGCACAAAAATCAATCCAAAGTGGATCAAAGACTTAGAAACTTAACCAGAAACACTGCATCTGCTAGAGGAAAATATGGGGTCAACACTTGACCATATTGATGCAGACACAAACTTCCTTAATCAGACATCTAAAGCTCAAGAAATAAAACTAAAAATTTCTTTAAAAAAATAGTAACAGAAAAATAAGTAATTATATCCCATCTGATTCAAATGTATGATATGTCAAAATCATTGTACTATCATGTGTAACTAATTAAAACAAATTTAAAAAAACTAGTAAAATGTATAAATTATATTAACACTGGATTTTGAGACTTCATTCTGTATTACTAAAATTAGAAGAAATACTTAAAATGTTTATTTATAATTACATTTATAATAAAATATGCATAATATAATTTTAATCATTATTAAGTATACTGGTGAGTTTAAGTACCTTCACATGGCTGTGTGACAACTTCCAAATTTTATTATTATTAAAGCTAAATACTCTTCTAATTAAGTAACAACTCTCATTCCTCATTCCTCCTAACTCATGTCAATATCATTATATTTTCTATCTATAAATTTGACTATACTAGGTATTTCATATAAGTAGAATTATACATTGTTTTTTAAAATTTTGTTTTGGTTGTTTTTAGTCACTGGTTGATCTCATTTAGCCAAATATCAACAAGGTCCACCTATATTGTAACAATTACCAGAATTTTCATTGCTTGTGAGTCTGCAAAGTTTTCGATGTCTATGTATATCACATTTTGTTTACACATCGTTTATGAACACATAGGTTACCTCTACCTTTTGGCTGTGATTCAATAATCATATATGTATAAGCAAATTTTTAGGACCCTGTTTTCAATTACTTTAAGTATATAATCATAAATGAAAAAGCTGAATTACATACTCATTGTATTTCTTTATTTTTATTTTTTTGTGTGCATGTGTAACTGCAATATTATTTTCTGCAATAGCTGTACCTTTTTGCATTTACAGCCACCGTCTTCAAGTGTTTTATTTCTCTCTATTTTTATCAAAGTTTCTTTCTTTGTTTCAAAAGTAGACATGCTGGTGGGAGTGAGATGGTATTACATGGTGGTTTTAGTTTTTGTTTTCCTAACTAGTGAGGCTGAGCAACTTTTGCTGTGTGTTGTTCTGCTTACCTTCTTCAGAGAAATGTTTATTGAAATCCTTTGCTGATTTCTGAATTGTATTGTTTGCTCCTTAGTTAAGTTATACAAGTGTATTTTGCATTCTGATGTTAACTGTTTGTTATTTAGATGTGTGACTTACAAATATTCTTTCAGGTTGCCTTGTCTCTTTCTTAAAGTAGTCTTATCACTCTTTTGATTCTGTTCTTTATTTAACCCTATTTATTTGTTTTTAATTGTTGGTGCTTATGTTTTGGAAATCACATCTAAGGAATCACTCAATGATGAAATCTTTGAAATCTTCTCCTGAAATCTTCTCCTGTAACATAAGGAAATGACAAGGATGCTCATTTTCGCCACTTGTACTTACTACAGTCTCATAAGTTCTTCCCAGACAAAATGAGACTGGAAAATAAATTGAAGGTATCCAAATGGAGAAGAGGGGAATGAGTTTTCCTTTTATCAGATGGAATAAACATATATGTAAAAAATATTTTAAAATCTACCAAAAATGTATTACAAGTAATAAAGGAATAAAGCCAATTTTAGAATACAAAATCAACAACTAAAAACTAATTACATTTCTATATACTAACAGAACAATCTGAAAAAAATATAGAAACAAGATAATATATAAAATCATAAAAAGAATAATATAGTTAGAAATAAATTTGTCCAAGAAGGCAAAATGCTTATACAAGGAAAACTATAAAATGTTGAAAGAAACACAGATAAGTGGAAGGATATTCCATGTACACAAATTAGAAGATTAAATATTGCTGTGAGGTCAGTACCACCCAAGATGTTCTTTAGAGTCAACATAATCTATATGAAAAGCCTAAAAGTGCTTTAAGCAGGAATACAAAAACCCTTTTAATATTTACATGAGACTGAATAGCTAGAATAGTCTTTAAAAAGTAAAGCAAATTTGATCCCACACTTTCTGAATTCAGAATTTATTAAAAATCTGTAGCAAACAAAAAAGTGTGATATTGGATTAGAGACAGGCATATAGAAAAACAGAATAGAATAATGATCCCAGAAAGAAATCTTCACATAAATAGTTAAATGATCTTTAAAAAGAGAGTCAGTCTTATCATTAAACAAGGTACAACAATCTTTTCACCACATGGTAAAAAATAGATTTTTATTTATTTTTCTTTGTTTCAAAAGTAGACTTATAATAACATGGAAAGCTATTTTGAAAGCTTAATGAACTGTATCAAATTGTTGTCTCAGTTACTGCATACATTACTGGAAATTGAACTCTGGGGCACTTAACCACTGAGACAAATCCTAGCCCTATTTTGTAATTTATTTAGATACAGGGTCTCACTGAGTTACTTAGCATCCGCTTTGGCTGAGGCTGGCTTTGAACTTGCAGATTCTCCTGTGGAGCTGCTGGGAAGGATTACAGGCATGGGCCACTTGTAGTCTCATATAATAGCATGAAAATTAATAATTAGAGTGTTATTTTATCATTATTATTTTGCTTTAGTTAAATGACATACTGACAAATATTAGGCACTCAACAAATATGTTTTCTTTCTTGTTGTTACTCTGCCTGTCCTGCACCATGGTTAATTCTCTTTTGGATACACCCACTTCCCATTATATTAACTTATTAAGTTCCAAGCTTTGAATTCTGCAAATATTTCAATGAAATTGACATAAGTGCTTTAAAATTGGTTGAAAATTATAATCTGGCACTTATAGGACATACATATATATGTAATATATATTAATTGTTGTTATCCTTTACCTATTATTTTCTCAAAAGCACAGACCCATAATAAAATAATAATAATTTCAAAGTTACCATAAACGGTATATCTGTTGCTTGATTTATATTTTTACAGGTGCTCCACATGTGGGACAATGGAATAAAAAAGATTAATCAAAGTTTAACAATGCCAGTGGGATTCAAACTCACTAGATTTGGGTCTGTTTTCATTTTATTACATTGAGCTTGTTTTGACGAAGCACAAATCTATTAAAATAGTCATGCAGTACAACAATTGTTGCATAATAGTTGTGATGACTGAATTATGATACACTGATGTAATGCTTTTTATAATGTGTATATGAAATGTTCTGACCTTGAAATGATAATGAACAGTAGTAACTGGCACAGTTCCATACTGAACATAACCTGGGACGATACAAAATGTACTCTAATTTTAATTTTTTAACGTAGAAAAAAAGCATTATTTGACTCTTACAACAGATCTCTGAAGTCCAATTTTGCTATTTATCATAATCTGGATTCATGTTAGAGGTATCACAGGATTTAGGTCAAAGCCCTTTCTAACTTGATCAATGGTATCTAAAGTTTATACTACTCTTTATCAGTCTGAATTCATTTTTATGACCTATTTAAACATTTTTTTTACTTCTTCCTTCAAGTATCATATATTGTAGCAGAAGGTGAGAAAAAGGAATTAGAATGCATAAACAGAGGCTAATCAATTACACAAAATAACTTTATCAAAATGTTTTTTTAATTAATTCAATAATAGTAATACATTGAAATTCTTTATTTTTTACAGTACTGAGTTTATAAAATGTGTAGCCAAATTGGAGCAAAAATCAGAAAAATAGAACCTTCAAATTTGCCAATCCCAAAAAATCAATTGTCAATGATTTTTCTGATTTAAGAATGCTGA
This sequence comes from Callospermophilus lateralis, assembly GCF_048772815.1. Classification (NCBI taxonomy): domain Eukaryota; kingdom Metazoa; phylum Chordata; class Mammalia; order Rodentia; family Sciuridae; genus Callospermophilus; species Callospermophilus lateralis. Next base: position 13,617,891 of record NC_135320.1, read on the forward strand.
ATCATAATATGATGCAGTGGGCGGAGGGGCGGGGGGATTAAATGAACTCTAGATATGGCAAAGGGGAAAAGGGGAGGAAGAGGAAGAGAGGGGACAGGGGTAGAAAAGACTGTGGAATTTGATTGTCATTATTACCCTAAGTACCAGTATGAAGATATGAAGGTTGTGACTCTACTTTGTGTAAAACCAGATATATGAAAAGTGCTCTGTGTGTGTAATATGAATTGTAATTAATTCTCTTGTCATATATAACAAATTAAAAATTTTAATAAAGTATGCAGTAGCCTTTTGCAGTGACCCATGCCTATAATCCCTCCCAGCAGCTCCACAGGAGGATCCACAAATTCAAAGCCAACCTCAGCCAAAGTGGGTCCTAAGCAACTCAGTGCGACCCTGTCTCTAAATAAAATACAAAAAAGGCTGGGGATGTGGCTCAGTGGTTGAGTGCCTCAGAGTTCAATCTCCAGTAATGTATGCAGTAACTGAGACAGAAATTTGATACAGTTCATTAAGCTTTAAAAACATATCTAACAATTTTTCTTCCACTAGGTAATGTACATTTTGTGGAGAGAACAGCTTTTTTAATATTTTCTGTTATGCTTGTTAATACAATATGTCTATTAATAAGAACAAGAAAGGTATCTTTTCACATTCTCTCATAAAATGTAAAGCATTATCATTATAAATAGCATTTTTAAAAAATAATTTTTAGTTGTAGTTGGACACAATGCCTTTATTTTATTTATTTATTTTTTAGGGTGCTGAATATCAAACCCAGGGCCTCAAATGTGCTAGGAGAACGCTTTACCGCTGAGCCACAGTCCCAGACCATAAATGGCATTTTAATAGGGTATGCAAATAATTTAGAATTCCCTTGATTAATTTAACAAGTGGTCTGGTCATGTTTGTTTATCAAATAAATGAAGTGTGTGTGTGTGTGTGTGTGTGTGTGTGTGTGTGTTGCTGGAGATCCAACCCAAGGATCTGTGCATGCAAGGCGAGTGCTCTACCAACTGAGATATACCCCCAGCCCTATTTGAGAAATTTATAATTTGGAAATAGAGTAGAGGTCATATATGAACTTGACCCTTCAGGTTCCTTCAACATACAAGAGAAATATCAATATAATGCAAACATTTTTATGAAGCTACCTCAAAATTATTTGGAGATAAAGTTTCTGGTGCCTTATATTATGAAGGTGAAACTTATTTGTAGCATCTGCATATTAATACATCTTGTTGCCTTTAAATTGCTATTCTTTTTTTGTTAGTTGCAGTCTGGCAGACACAAAATGTAGAATCTTTACAGCTCCTTCAGGAACAATATGAGGTCTTAAAATCCAGGACAATAAAGTTAAGCAGGACATCTGGGAACATGAAGAATGTGACAAGGTGATCAGAATGATCTGTCAAAATGGGAACAATGAGGAAAGATTGCTAATAGTTCCCCAAACAGACTTCTTGGATGATATAAAGTTAAAATACCAAACAGAATGAAAATTTTTTCCTTGGCTCTGCCACAGCATTCATCTTATTACAGTGTGATTTTATATTTCTGTATCCTCCACAAGATTTTACACTTTTTGAGGACAAGGTCTGTATGTTCTTTTTTATTTTTATTTCTATTTATTTATTTTTTGCTCTGACTCATTTTGTACAATGTCTAATACATAATGGATACTTACTTCATCAGAATTTATTCAAAGAATAAACCAGCTGATGTTTTGCAAGACACATTTTCTACCAGAATGACACGTATTGGTCAATCAGAAATAATAAGATATTTATAAATACACAATGAAGTAGAATTGTCAGATTTCATATTAGAGGCTATTAATTTAGCTGAATATTTCAAAATCATGCAGTATAAATTACTAAGATGTGCCCTCTGTTACAAGGACCACCCTTTGTAACTGATGGACTTCTATTTTAAATGCTAGACCACAATTATGAGTATCAGACTTTGACACTTCCAGGAAAAACCAAAAAGAAATCCAAGTATTCATGCAATTAGATAATACTTGAGTTATATACACAATAACTATAACCAAGTGTATTCAATATGCTGTCTCCTATATTATTTTATTTGGTCAATCATGTTAGTGATATAGGTAACATTGACAACAATAAGTGTTCCCAAAGAGTCAGGAAGGGAGGATGTGAGATAGGGAAGTAGGGATGATATCTGTAGTGTTCCAGAGACACCTGGGGAATTTGGAGTATAAGTTAAACCTCAGAATCATCCTTTCAAAACAGGGCAGCTGGAGATTTCATGCTTCTGCACCTGTCAATAACTTCTCAAGTCTCCCTTCTATAGGGACAAAATTTCTAGGTAATTTTGTTCTCCATGAATGCAGTCAAGGAGGACTCAGGGGCCCTTAGGCAATCTTCAAAAAAAAAAAAAATTGAGTTGCAGGGATACTTGCCATTTGTAAGCAAAACCACATTAAAACTTTGAGGACGTTCAAAGTGATCAAAGGAACCCCAAAGGTATCTATGCAAACCAGCAGCATTGCCAGCCCCACTGACATAAGAGGGAAGCTAAATCAGCATGCGAGACAAAGTAGAACAAAATGATTTGCATAAAGTCTGGATCACTTCATTTTATTAATTTAACAAATCCTGGCACATCAGCATGTACAGGAAGGATGGTCTTTATTGTAAGGCCAGAACATTGAATTGTTAGTTGTCAAAACTTCTCCACTCCTGAAAAAAAAAGTATGAATGAATATGGAAATAGTTTGTGTGATTATATTTTCCTTTCCCCTTTTCCTCTTCTGCCCCTCCTCCTCTTTTAGCAAAAAAAATCAATCTTCCTCAGATTAATTCCTTTTTCCTTTGGGAATGTCAATACTTTTAATCAGAGTGCAATCCAATTATTAAGTCAGAATGATTATCATCAAAAATTTTTAAAAAATGAAATGATGGCAAGAATGAGGAGAAAAGCAATTCTTATACACATTGATGGGAATTTAAGTTAGAATAGACAATATGTAAATCAGTATGAAATTCTTTAAAAAAAATTAAAAATAAAACATCTACATGATTCAGTTTTATCACTCCTGGGTATATACCCAAAGGAATTAAAAGTCAGCATACTTTAGAGATATCGGAATACCTATGTTTGTTGCAGCATAATTTATAATAACCAAGTTAAATATTCGCCTAGGTGCCCATCAATAGATGAATGGATAAAGAAAATGTGAAATCTACACAGCATGGAGTATCGCTTAGCTACAAAGAAGCATAAGACCAGGTCATCTGCAGAAAAATAGATGGAACTGGAGATCACCGTGTTAAGCAAAATAAGCCAGATTCAGAAAACAAATCAATGCATGCTTTCCCTCATTAGTGGAACTTTGAAGGTGGAGACATCAAAGTAGCAGAGACTATTAGAGAAGAGGAAAGAGATCAGAGAGAGGCGGTGATGGGAGTGATAGCAGGGGAGTAGGCATGATCAAAGTATGTCATTTACATGTTGAAATCCATTATTATGTTATTGTACTAAAATACACTAATAAAATGAAAAAAGAAAAACCAAATAAAGCCTTCAGTGGAAACAGTTCACCACTTTCCCCTTTTTAACATGCAGGAAATAATTTAGCTGAGAAGACAAAAGCAGGGATTTCCTACAGATGTATTAGGAAGCTAGATCCTGGAATAGTGGCAAGGATATCTGTACAGTTTTCTGTAGAAGGAACCCTTTGTGACTTGAGATGTCACAAATAGAAAGCCAGGAGTCTGAGACCTGTGTTTGTATTGAAGTAGCCTGAAGAAGAAAGAAAAGACACACACATTAGCTTCAACTGTAGCTACCATATGTTTTTCAAGGAGTGTAATTTCACACCTATTTTCAGTTTAATGCCAATGTGAAGGTGCTCAGAAATTCAAGACTAAGATATAAGGCAACTCTCAAACTACTAACAACATCAGAAGAGTAACAACCCTGGAGTTTCTGTCAGATGACCAACCCTTGACCTTTCTTTCAAAAAAAAAAAGGAGCTCATGAAATGCTCTCTCTTCTGTAAACCATTTCTCTTTCAGAAAGATGGTTCTTTGATCCTATTCCACATGATCTAAACAGTGCAGAAAGTAGCTTTCGAACTGAAGATACCATAAAGGAAACGAGTAGTTCACTACTCGTTTATGACTTCATTTTTGTACTTGGTCATTTTGTTGGTCATCTGATTGTACATCTGTGGGTTGCACTGTGTGGGTTCTGGCAAATTAGAAACTGTGAGAGCATTGGGCAGAGCCTCATTGACTCAACCTGTGTATTTTCTAATAGTGCCTTCCTGTAATAAATGAACTGAAGTTTCAGTAAAGTAAAGAGTGCAGTGATACTCAAATACATCAAGGGCATATTCTGGCCATCTGTTCTTGGCTCTTAACAAAGAAGCTTTATGAGATTATATGTCAACAGTAAGTCTCGTCAATATTTCTACAGACTTCCTTTTCTTTTTCAAAGTGAGTAAAAGCTCAAAAGCGGTAAATCCTATCATTCTTTAAATAAAAGAAAAATCATGATCAAAAAGTAAGAAGTTTATTCTATACCTTTAATATAAAACTGTACTTCTCTATTTTGGGGGGTGGAGGTACTGAGAATCGACCTGAGGAACACAATGCCTGCTGATCCACATTCTCAGCCCTATTTTGTATTTTTATTTAGAGACAGGGTCTCACTGAGTTGCTTAGTGCCTTGCTTTTGCTGAGGCTGGCTTTGAACTTGTGATCCTCTGCCTCAGACTCCTGAGCTGCTGGGATTACAGGAATGTGCCACTATACCTGGAAAAACTGTATTTCTCTTACTTTAAAATTTCCTGTTGAAAGGGCAAAATTATTTCAAGGTGTGGATTAGACCTGTAATGTTCAAGTATAAACAACAACAAATAATATATATATATATATATATATATATATATATATATATATATATATATATATATATATTTATATAAAACAGTAAACACTAACACCCTCCATATTATTACTTTGAATCAATTGTGCATAAAGTTACTAAAATAACTTAGTTATTTTACTTTGATTAGAGCAAACAACAAATATAGATGGTGAGAACTTTAATGCATGTTGCCATAATATCCTTCATGTTAAATTATTAAATAGACACGTCTCCTGGTTTCAAGTTTATCATCTTCAGAAGCTTTATGGCTTCTGGTTCTCATTAACCTGGATTTAAATTTCCTCCCACTGTAAACAACCAGAGAAGTGGACAAAATATGTGACAAATCTGTTTGCAGGCAGTTTACAACAAGCAGCCCAGGGCTGTGACCCATGGAACTGAACAACAACTGAGAAACGTCCCTGATGGTCCTTGCTACTCCCTGAAGGCAAGTTCTGGCCAAGGAGCACTGAGCCGGTGGCCCAAGCAGAGAGAAAAGAAGGTTTCTTAATACAGAAGGTGCATTAAAGGAAGAATAATGGAAGAGAAGGTGGCTGGAACTTGAGTGGCATACTAATAAACAGAGGAAGGAAACATGTAAAGCAAGAAGCTTGGAAATCTGCATAGGGATCCCTAATAAAATTAATGAGGCAAGGCGATGCATAGCCCAAGAACCATATCAATATTTCAAGCTTGCACAGTCTGGTTTGCAGTGTGATGAGTGAGCTTAAAGTCCCTTATTGAAATCCCTGCACCTTTAGTAAAGACCTGGTAGTAGGGAACAGTTCCTCTCTCAAACTAAACTTGAAAAACAAGCTTTGTACTTGTTTTGTTGAGGCCACTCTCACTTTAAGACAAGCTCTGTGATGTAAATTCCATGTTACCAATCACTGGTAATTTTTACTAGCTTTTTTATTGTGTATGTGTGTGATTATAGTACTTTCTTATTATTCAGATTTATTTTTAACATCATCCTGCTCTCTAACAGATTTTCTTCTCTGCTCTGTGCTAAACTGATTGTTTTCATTTTGCCTTTCTTCTGACATTTCAGTAGAAAAATACCTTTTATCTTGACCTATTTTATTTAATCTGTTTCTCATCCTGTTTGCTAGCAAACTACTGAGAAAAATAATGTTTTTTTCCTAAGGAAAGCCACATTAATTTATAATAATAAATACTTTTGTTTTGGATATCTATTTTGATAAGTCAATGAGTCATTACTTTTAGAAGAATCTCCATCAAACTGCTTCCTTTCCATATACTTAACAATAAAAGTGAATCTAGTGTGATATATGGATTCTTGTCTTAATACTAAAAATTGTTAGCATAATTGCTATATACAGAGTGCCATTCCTTTTCTCATTACCTGTGGAACAATATAATTATGGGAAGTATTGTGTTTGCCTATGCATAATATTTCCCAATGAGATAAATGCCTAGATTTCTGACATGGTATGGTCATGTTTCATTTAAAATATTATCATGTTTTGGGGTACTATGTGATCATAGCTGGCTATGTATAAATATCAATGTTACATAATTTTCTCTAAATTTAGTGAATTCCACAAAGAATATAGTTCACCATTTCCAAGCATTAAAAAGTTATAAGTAATTGCTCACAATCTTCCATCCTAAAAACGTATTAATATTTTGTTTCATGAAAACATATAGCATGTTTTTTTAAAAAGCACAGAACATAAATGTACCTTTTAATGGAAACATAACCACCATGAAACAAGCATCAGGACCAAGAAATTGGATATAACAGCATGTTGGAAGTTACCTCCCTAGCCTCTGTGTCTCTTATTCTCCCTGGAATCACCTGTTAGTATAACATATGAACCTCCCCTTTTTAGAACAAGTCCCATGATGCAAATTCTATGTGACTAGCAATCTTTTTACTGTATAATTTTCTAGAAACTTTATTTTGCATTTCAAAATTAGATCTTCAATACACCAGGACTTGACTCATTCTTTGCTGTGAAGCTAGGGTTCATTTGATTTCTTTTCATAAAGGAATTCTATTAATATACTTGTTTAAATGGAGGGAGACTTTGCCATACTGTTCTGCCCTATTACTTTTGTCACAGGATAAATGTTCAGATATGTGACTCTGTTTTGAGACTACTTGTTCTTTCTTATCATTCTATATTTTAAACCCTCACACCAATTTTATACCCTCTACAGAAGTTCCATGTTAATCTGTGTGTAAAATAGCTCCTACTCTTGTCTGGATTATCCAATGTAAAAAACAGTAAAACCATCCAAGCAAATTGAAACCTGTTCTGCCTCTAGCGTACCTTCAGTTACCCAAGGAAATGTTCAAACTACCATATCTGGGTTATGTATTTTAATTAAGACAATAATTTGGGGTAGACAGTCAAACTCGAAAATAAGTCCCTTAAATATATTGAGAACTTTGGAATTTTAAATTTTTTCACCTACCTTTCAGCTGTTCATCAAACCAGTATATAGTCAAAAATAAAAGACATTATGTGTGCAAAAAAAAGATAATTTAAAAATACAAACTATAATAAGTGAGAATATATGCAAGAGAAAATATGATCACATAGTAAGCAAACATCTTTGTTATTCGAATAAAAGGTGGAAAAGATGCAATAATGAAATCGTATTACCTGAATCATAAAAGGGGGTATAGTCATAGGCTATTTTGCATGAGTCAAAGAGCATCAGAAAATTCTTTTAGAAATTGTGTAGATTGGAACCACACAGCAGGGTATTATTCCCTTACTAGAAGGAGAGTATTGTTCAAAATTGGATTTGAGAAAAACTGTACATGAGAGTTTCTGGAAGTAAAAGGAATGATAATAATAATAATTTTTTAAAAAAGTGCTTTTTTGGAAATGGGCCTGGATAATTAGAGAAGAGCCCATGAAAAGTCACAGCTACTCTAATCTGGGATGTGATTAGATGAGGACTGTCTGCAGCAGAGAGGGTTGAACTTCATTCTAGGAAACAAAGGACTCTGATCCTCTTTAACCTTGTAAGTCCTGTTAGTTCTTTTAACTCTCTTATGCTGATCAACCAAATTGAGCCTTGGATGTCATAAACAGCAGGAGGAGGAAGAGCAGCAAAGGGAGGAGGAGGAGGTGTTTTTCTGTCTTCCATTTACTGACCTGTTTCAAATTGTTCAACCCCCATCAAGTCAGTTACATTAGAAGATTGTATTTAAATATAATTAGCTCATTTAGCCTTAAGATACAGACAAGCAAGGCTGTAATTACTGCTAGTACCACTACTTTTAGTAATAAAAACAGGCATATTAAATCATTACTTGGGTCATATACTTTTATGTATAAAGAATGACCTGTTATTTATGACATTTTAAAAAAAAATTGGTAATAAAAATTGTAATGCATTCCGCTATCATGTATTTAAAAAAATAAAATCAATAAAACTAAACAAATAAACAGAAAACAAATTTGAAAGCCTAATAATGTCATCATAAGTGTTAACTGTTCCTTTTTTTTCCCCAAAACACTTTGTCAGTATAATGTTTCATAGAAAATGTCTGCCCATAGACTGACCAACAGCACAAGGGTGGCAAGGACTGTCAAGCTGAGAGAATCATGAATAGAACTGGGAGAAATTTCTTCCAGGACAGCAGACCTTCTTCTCTGATCTCAAAGGCCCTTGCTGGCCTTCTACAAAGCAAAGCAGAAACACTTTCACATTCTATGCTGTGCTTTTAGGGTAGTATCATGGAAGTTGATGGACTGAAATCCTTTGCCCCTTTCCACATAATTTTTACTTTGGCTGTGGACAAGACATGTCCCATCACACCAGAATTGCTTGTCTGTATTCCTGCAGTATTGCTGTTCAAGCAATACCAAGTGGGCAAGGGAAACGTGCAAATTTGAGCAGGAAAGGGAAGTTTTACAAAGGATACTTCCTCCTCTGGGCCCATATTTTGAGTAATTCCTTCAATATGAAAAGTGGTTTCTGACTTTTGAAGACACAATGAGAATGCGAATATTGATATAAATTAGAATTTATTTTTACCCAAGTAAGCATGGATCAAAAAGCAGATACAAAGTTTGCATCTTTTTTTTTTTTTAAGCACCAAGGAAGGGTGCATCTGTCCGTACTCCCAGTACCACCAGGGGTCCTCCTAGACTTCAGGATTCTTTTTGGGTAGGTTCTAGTGGAATAGCCTGAGAATCTCTTTTAAGTAGATTTTTGCTTTATTTCTTCTGCTTCCTGCCTCCTTTATAAATATCTTCTCATCACTCTTTGTCATGCCTCACTTCTGACAAATGACCATATTTGTCACAACACAGAAAAGATGATAAAACCCATTCATACCCAAGCCCTAGTTTTAACATAGTTATACAAAGATATACCATAAAAGAATGAATGATGAAATGCCATATATTCCCGATATATTTATCTTCTTTGTAAGAGAGAATCCTTGTGTAAATATAACAGCTTATAACCTTCCCAAGATCTTTTGAATCACATTATAAATGCAACTGACCTTGATTCCTTAGAATATAAAAAAGATATGTGATGTTTTATGCATTTGTATAATGATTCCATGGTAACCAAAAAAGTGTGCAAGCTTCCAGTTGAATAAGTATAGTCATATTACTTTTGGGAGTGTCATTTGTATCTGTATTTGTATTTAATACTTCATAAAAATTATTGAAATATTTTTTATTTTTCAATTTTAAACAGAACATTAAAGGACAGAGAGGATGATAACATTCCAAAATTTACTGGTCTTGGGTTTATATGCTTCACAGAAAATATTTGAATGCAATAGTATCAGGTTCTCACAGAACCATGCTTACAGCTACCAAGAAATAATAGCCATCTTAATCTAGAATAATATATATGGATTTAAAGATATTTTGGAAAGTGTTGAGGTGAAAAGAATCAAACTTTCTTCAAAATATTAAGAGGTAACCTCTTTATTTTTTAAATTGCATTTATAAAAGGGGAGGGTTGAATTAATTAGTCTATCATCGAGTATGCAAATGCTGCCACAGGTAATTAACTTCCTTATCTTGTTGAAAAAGAGGAACAGAAATACACTAATCACTGTACTTTAGGAAAAGATTTGAGATCCATGATTTTGCCTGCCTTGCATATATTTAAGATTCTCTAACTTCATTGTAAAGCAAGGAGTTGCTCTGATACCCTTGGTCAAACTTGGAAATCAGCTGAAGGCCTTTGCAGCTGAATGCTTATATCATCCTGAAGAGTAGTAGCCAAATTTATTTGTTTTTACTTTTGTGCATCCATTGTAGAGTGAATTTTATTCCTTCTAAAGACAAGCTGTTTGAAAAGAAATGCAGCTCTAGTTAAGGATGGGGGAAACCTCTCCAATAAAGTTTATTTTCCATTAGTTTTTCCATCCACTGCCTCCATTTATTCTTACTCTCAACAACACTGTTTACTGGGATGGTGAAAATGTAGTTGAGATTTGAAGGCAGGGTAATGTGAATTTTGTCACAAATGCACAATGTGCTTGATTAATTGGAAACTTGATGTATTGACAAAATGATGTGAGAGATTTGGTATACTTCTGTGGATTAAGGAGGAGCAATAATCTACGTGTTTTAGCCCTCATTCTTTTTGTGTCTGTAAGTAAATCTTGAATACTGTTCTTGTTATCTCCTCTTCTTAAAGCCATTTGTGTCAAAACTTCTTATATCTACAAATTCACAGTGTGTGTTGAAGATAATGACATTACTGACACTAGTACTGCTAAGAAAACCCTCAGGGGCATCCCAACCTCCAGGAAAGAAGCCTATTTGAAGATGTGAAGCCACACTTTTGTGGCACTTTAGCTTTATCTACAAAAATATAACACTAAAATGTGCTACCCTGAATAATGAGAATCTGCCTATCTGTTAATATTATTTTAATTATGTGTGCATTTTGAAGGCAATTAGATGGATTACTATTGTCATTTAGAGCTTAAACTCTAACAATTTTTGATGTTTTATAGAACAAATTTGGTTTTTATTTCAAATGTAGCTCATTAAATTAAATCACCAATATTCAAGAAAGCAATTAGATTCTGTTGGCTATATAATCAGATTCTGTGTACCAAAATTATGTATATATTACGACTAAAATGTTCATAGTAATTTTTCTTTCTGTACATCTTCCTTTCACAAGTGAAATATTTCTGCAAACAAACCAAATACAGAATTCATCCTTTGGTCTCATAACAATCTCTAGTAATATCAAATTTTACACTTACCTCAATTTGATCAATTTAAAATAATAAAATAATTTATTAATCAATGAAACAACTTTTTTTCAATGCCCACTATTTATAAAATGCTGTAGTAGATACTGTTAGTCATGCAGTGTTTCAAACATGGCATTCATCCCTTCAAGTGGTTTTGTAATCTTACCTAAAAAAGAAAGGTATGTACATGGGAAGAAGTTAGTGTTCATCACATAACAATAAATTAATTGTGTGGAAAGTTAATATGTCTTCTTTCAAAACACTCTTCATTTCTATCATAGATCTCCAGTTTTACTACCAGCAGTTTTCTCTCCCCTTTTATCATGTGTACCATGATAGTTGGCATTTCCCCTTCCCTTCTTTTCATGTCTAATCCTACCATGTTTGTGAGCAGAATAATTTTCCAATCAGAGCATTTTTATTACAGAATTTTACAGCCGAAAGACCTCTTAGCAATCTCATTTAGGAACTGCATTCTTTTTCATCTCTGTGTTCACTACAGCTCCTATTAAAATCTCACCAGTGTTTTAGCAGGAAAAAAAGAGAAAGGGATCCATGTGAAAAGTTGTTGAATTAATGAGAATCTCTAAATGGTCTCTGTGAAACTTGGTGGGCACTGACTAGTCCATATTACTTTAGTATGTAAAATATGTAGTAATTTAGTCTAGAAAGTTGATAATAATTTTTTTCTTTTCCTTCATTGTTTTTAAAATAATTTTGTTTCTTTGAAAAAGTAGCTTGTGGTTTTATTTCTAATCCTCTAATTCTAGTAAAATAATATTATTTAAAATTAATGATTCATGGATGATTTGACTTTGAAACTGATAGTGATTCATCCTTCTATTGTAACATTGTTTCTGAGGTTAGAAATTCTCCATTGAATATATTGATAAATATTTATGTATTTTATTCATTTTATGGGGAGGAGAGGAGTTCACTGATTTTGATTTTAGGGGGTAGATATGTAAACTCTATAAAGAATAAAGTAATAATTGCTATGTGATCCAAGTTGATGTTTTAAATACATACATACGTATTTTCTTCTAAGAAGAAACCTACAATTCTTATAGACGATTTTTACTTTAAACTCTTATTCTAAATTTTTAAAGAAACATAATTTCCATATGCTAAGTACCGTCCAGGTATTTTTATAGAATGTTCTGCAATTTCAATTTGACATTTTTCTCATGAATTTGTATTTCAGTTTAAAAAGAAATTATTTTAATTATTTTAAACATCATTCACATATAATTGGATTTTAATTATGTCATTTTTTTTCATTTAAGAGAATATATCCATTTAGCATACTATCTCTTTAGTGTTGTCTTTACTCAGATTTATGTTTATTATTTCTCTATAATAAATATGTTTTTATACAGAATTTTGGTAAGCTCCAACTGGATTGTTTCTTTAGTATTCTAAGTTTATGATGACACAGCTCACAACAATAATGGCATATGCTCAAATTGACACTATGGGAGTTGTGGATCTCAAAATATTATTTTCTTAACAAAGAACATATTTTTAGGAACTTTGAAGGGATTTTCTGTATGTCTTTATAAGATATTCAGCTTTCAGAGAAAATGAAAGCTTAAGATGAGGTAAGATTCACATAAAAAAAACAGATAAAGGTAAAAGTTTTGATGTTTTGCAGAACAGTGGGATGACTATAGTTCACAATAACCAAGATATATTTTATAAAGATTAGGAAAAAGGAGCTCTAAATCTGCAAAGAAATGATGGCAAGAATAAAAGTTAATCACTGTGATTTGATCAGTGCACAAAAATGTATGCATATGTTGAAATACCTTGGGCTGGGGATGTGGCTCGCCTGGCATGCGTGCGGCCGGGGTTCAATCCTCAGCACCACATGCAAACAAAGATGTTGTGTCCACTGAAAACTGAAAAATAAATATCAAAAAAATTCTCTCTCTCTCTTTCTCTCTCTCACTCACTCTCTTTAAAAAAAAAGAAATACCACACTATGACATATTCATATGTATAATACATATGATAATAAGATAAACAAATGAATAAATAGAATGAGCTACCTTTAAATAAACATTTTAATAATATTTTAAATGTATCCATGTATTTATGATTACCAATCACCTCTCACTCCTTTCTTGGGGCTTTGATGACTTACAGTCAGTCACTGGCTCTTACTATAGGAGGTAGGGTCAGGTCATAACAATATAGTTGATCAGATTAAGTAATCCTGTGTGCTCTGAACAATGAGAGCACAGCCTTGATCCAACTATGCTTATAGGAAGAAGGACAGGGAAGCCTGGGTAGTGGAGAACACACCCAAGGAAATCCTTGAGCAGTAAATATACAGGATTATCCAGCAAGAAAAAAAAATGGCAGAAAGGGCTTGTATTGAGTGCTGAAAGTATTTTAGGTACAAGGTCATTGAAAGAATCTTTCATATGTCATGGAACTGATCTGTGGGGTTGGAATGACCTGTTCTTGTCCCATTCGAAGTTGGCGTGAGTTCATGATCTACATTTTTTTTTAATTCTAAAAGAATTAGATTTATTAATAAAAGTGATACAAATGTCAAATATCTTTAGTCAGGGGAATTGCATGAATTAGAAAAAGAATCCTGGTGAGCCTTCTAAAAGAAATGAGAGTAAAGGCATTAGCACCCGTGTGAAGCAATGACCAAGAATTGGGTAGGGAAAATAAAGATGAGGAAGTAGATTCCATGGGAAATGTCTAAAGCAATGTGAGCAGAAATCAGTGGCTAAGTTAATGTGAAAATAACTATGTTTTCTAGTTTGAACAACTGTCACTTTTAATCAAGACTGAGAGTATGTGTAGAATTGAATATATAAGGTGTAAGAAATAGAGTTTTGTTCATATTAAATAAAATATACACTTGTATAACTCATGATTGAACTGTGGTATAATATTAATTATCATGGAAAGTATGTCTGGAAGCTTCATAGCAACACTTTTAAGAAAGATATGTGTTTGTGTATGTGTTAGCCAGATTTTTGTTGCCAAGACCAAAATATCCAACAAAAAAGTTTATTTGGGGTTCACAATTTTAGAGATTCAGTTCATGACTGACTCCATTGCTCTTGGCTCAAGATAAGGCAGGACATCATGATGGAGAGGCAAGGTGGAAGATGCTTCTACACTCAGGGAAACACAGAAATAAAAAGGAAGAGAAAGGATCTAGAAACAGAATCCAATTCCCCAGGGCACACCCCCATTGAACTCCTTTCTCCAGCCATACTCCACTTGCCAGCATTTACCAGCCAATAATCGATTCAAATTATTTATTCATCAGATGGATTAATTCGTTGATTAGATTATTTTTTCCTTATAATCTGATCTTTTCAAGTCAAGAAATTTCTTTATTCTCTAACATTTTTTTGTGGGGGGAACATTCATATCCAAAGCATAACCACATACTACATTTTCTTATAACAGAGGAGTCTTTGAAAAGTGTGAAGGAGCAGCATTTCTAGCAAAACTTCTAATCCTGAACTAATTGTTCCTTTTACTAATCTGCCAGTCATGTTAGGGCTCGGCAGCCATTGGAAGTAACACAGTGACTCACACACTGTAGAACAGGACTCTGCAGCTCCATCTCTTAGTGCTCTCCCTCCAGTTCATAACTGTAAACTCACAGTGGATGCCTCTCAACTCTTACCTATCTCCCTGCATGGTCCCAGGTCTGTATGCCCAATGATCTACATGTTCTCTCTCTCTCCTTTTTTTTTTTTTTTTTGCATTTGCTTTGGTTAGGATGTCTCTTATTTATTTCATTTAATAATGCATTAAATATATATATAGGAAAAAAACTTAAATGGCTTAAACAATAAAGGACTGCAAATCAAGAGGAAAGGACAGCTTCAGGATTGGTGGGATTCAGCAGTGTAATAGTTACATTACAAAATTACTTTCTTGACATTTCTCATGCTGAGGCTGGCTTCCTCTCACGTTCACAAAATAAATGCCAGCTACTGCCATGGGTCTCTACTTTGTCAATTAAAGGGAGGAAAAAAAATGAGTTTATTCTCTTGAGTGGTTTGATACCCAGATATTTGCAGCTCAACTTTATTTTGCTCTATTTCCATGACTCTGGGACAAGGTATTGGTAGGATCCTATCACTCTAACAAAATACTGGAGATAATAACCTTATACGCAGAAGGTGTTTATTTTGACTCCCAGTTTTGGAGGTTGCAGTCCATGGTCTACTATCCCTGTTGTTTTTGAGCCAATGGGGGGCAGGCAGCATGTCTTGGTGGGAGGAACGGTGAAGCCAAGCTGCTCACGTTAAATTTAAATATGTGAAGCAAGAAAGGAAGAGAGAGGAGTAAAAATCCCACAGTAACCTTTGAGGAAAGGATCCAATGACCTAAGGACCTCCCACCAGCCCCACCCATGAGAGTTTCTGCCACCTCCCTGTAGTAGGAGCATGGTGACCAACCCTTTCACACATGAACCTTTGAAGAACATTCCTGATCCAAAGCACAGCAGAAGAGTTCCCAGTCTTCTGATGGCACTGTTTCCAGGAAAAATACGAACCTGCTAACTAAAATACTAACCTGCTAACTAACTAAAAATTTCTTTCCTGAAAGGGAGATGCCTTAGTAGATTCTCACCTGCTGATAAGGAGTGTTTAATGAACTTTGAATGGAATTGAAATGGCCCTTTGCTCTCTCATAAATTATGTGATAGTAAAAATTGTCAATTTCCTCTTTGACAATATTTAATTGATTACTGCGACACATTTTTCCTTCCAGAGAAATACAGAGTTGCCTTTGTAATATTTTTCAGACAACAGGAAGTTTTGTGCTCCAGAAACCTTTATTAAAACTTTACTTTGGGTTCATTGGGAAAATACCGTTCATATATCAATCAGTGAAATAATAAATTGTATAAAGAAATAAGATTTTCTGATGAGAGTAAGCCTGGTTTACGTACTACCTTGAACCAGAAATAAAAATAGCTTCTGAGAACAATATGAGCTGGGTCGTGGAGGCAGGAGGATGTTGAGGAAAGAAAATAATAGACAACTAGCTTCATAAATCAAAACAAAATTTTGTATGTTCTCCCAATGTTAATCATTCTCATCTCGGTTCATGGCAATATAACCCATCAAGTTATCAACTGCAAAAGAACAAAAACAAAAGCCGACTGAGACACTTTTATCTTTCTATCACTCCTGGCATAATCAAGCTAACATATTATCTCTATGAGTCCTTAAATTGTTTTATTTATTTGCAAACTTCATAAACAATGAAAAAAAAAAAGACTCTCTTCAAGACAGTTTAAACACTGGTTAGTTATAAAGACACAAAGAAAAGTCTATATTGACAATAACTTTAATGAAGCAACCAACTCTCTAACCAACCAACCAACAAAAACAACTGTTTTCCGCTAGAAATAATGGTTATTTCTCTATATATTGGCAATGAACTATTATTGAGGCAAATAACAAAATTGTACTGATACTAAATCAGTAATATTGTGTGTCAGTCAACTATTATTATTTAAAAATGATGTCATAAAGATTGTTTGGCCAGGTGTGGTCACACAGGCCTGTCATTCTGGGGGGTGGGGAGGCTGAGATCAAAGGATCCTGAGTTCAAAGCCAACCTTTGCAAAAGCAAGGCACTAAGCAACTCAGGGAGACCCTGTCTTGGAATAAAATACAAAATAGGGCTGGGAATGTGGCTCAGTGGTTGAGTGCCCTTGAGTTCAATCCTCCAAACACACACACACACACACACACACACACACACGCATGAACTCAAAAGATTTTTTTATGCATCTGTATTTTACTTCTTGTCTATCACTATTTTGATGTTAGGAAATTGGAAGTCTAGTACTAGCTTTGTCAATAACAACTGTATTATTTGCATTGTATTATTTTCTACCATCTTTATCTATAAATGCTCACTTTCCAGTGTTGGTATGAAACACTCAACAAATATCAGTTATGTTTACAACTAAGAAACATTTTGAAATTGTTTTCACATAAACAAAAAAATATTATAATTGATGTCAATTTTTTTTTTACTCCTTCATTTTTCCTGCTTTTTCTGAGCATTCTAATCTGAATCTACTGATTAACATTTCAGTTAGATTATGACAGGTGTAGATTATTTCCCTTAAGAACTATTTCAGATGAGCTGGGCCACAGGGGGTGCATGCCTGTATTATAGACAACAAGCTTCATAAATCAAAACAAAAATCAAAAAAGCTTGGGAGGCTGATACAGGAGGATCATGTGTTCAAAACCAGCCTCAGCAAAAGTGAAGTGCTAAGCCACTCAGTGAGACCCTGTCTCTAAATAAAATACAAAATAGGGCTGGGGATATGGCTGAGTGGTAAGTGCTCCTGAGTTAATCACTAGTTCCTCTTTCCCCCCAAAGTGATGAGATGTCAAAAAGAATGAGAGAGCATCTGTTCTTCTTCTAATCTTCACTTTGTTGGTCCTTTATTGCAATTCAGAATATTTATTTTCGCAGCGGCATTACTTTGTATTTCCCAGAAACCTTCTTATTTACACTTTCGGTACCACTGCTATGTTTATGTCTATTTTAGTAGTCTCTTTCATTTGTTGTGGTAGGAAAAACAAGAGTGAAAGAGAACTACTGTTTATAGGCTGACCAATACTTGAAGCAATTGAAAATATTCCCAGTACTGAAATAAAAATGAATGAATAAATAAATAAATGATAAAAATATATTAAAATAGTTTCTTATTTAACAGTTGAGTCATCCTGGAATGTTAGTATCAGTAGTATGAAGTTAAAATTCAGAAGGAGATCAAGAGAAATATAATGATGTGTTCAAATGAAAGTAGCCATAATCCAATGGTATGAGCAGAATTTTAACTGTCTGTTTTTTTCTTTCAAGTAAAATAGACTTTTCATAACTCTGCATTATGGGGAAAAAAAGAAGCTATTTAGTGTCTCTTCCCATAAGAACAGTAATCCTTATAAGATCAGAGATAAACTCTTATGATATCATTTAACTATAGATGCTTCCTTATAGGCTCTTTCACTTAATTGGAGCACAATTCAGTTCATAGCACATATTTGTGGACATTTAGTTTATTCAGAGTTTGGGGTAATTTGGAATAAAATGTTATGAATAATCTTGATTAGTCGTTTTAAAGACACACTTTCATTGCTTTCTGATACATATTTCAAGAATTATTAGTTCCTAAAATAAAAGTGTTTATGATTACTAATATGTTAATAGACTGTTTTCATAATAGCTTGTACTTTTATTCTCCCTTCTACATGTTTGCATTATGCATGCTTTTAATGTAGTCACACTAGTAAAAAATGTTATGATATCAAATTTTGTTTTGACTTTGCATTTTTCTGATCACTAAAGAGGTTGATCATGTTTTTCAGGTACATTTCATATATCTTCTATGAAGTTTCTCAATATCTTTGTGCAGTTTAATTGGAGTGGTTTTCAAGGTTTTTGAAAATTAGTTTTTTTCCTAAATATTACTGTCCTAAGACTTTTTTTTAATATTTTGGATACCAGTCCTAAATTAGCTACATGCATTGTGAATATTTTCTCCAAAAATTTGTCTTTTCTCATTTTTATTGTTATTACAGTGTTATTTGAAGAATAGAAGTTTTATGTTTAGTAAAGTAATATAAAATTGTTTATGCATGCATAAATATATATGTATATATTTATGTATAATATGTATGTGTTTGTTTCATGGGTCTTCAGTTCTACTTACTCAATAATAATAACATTCTTCTATTTTCCTTTAGCTGTAACTTTAGCATTTTCTTCTAAGGTCCAATTTGAGAAGAAAACATATAGTATGTGCTATGACATGCAGAATGAATTTACTTTTTGAAGTGCCTACCCAGAGTCTCCTGGTTTATTAAAATACAATCAACATAGTATGCTGAATAAGTTCATGGATCTTCATCTATCTTCTTGTACTCCTGTGTGTGTATTTGTGTGTGTGTGTGTGTATGTGTCTGTGTGTGAAAGAGACAGAAAGACAGAGAGAGAGAGAGAGAGAGAGAGAGAGAGAGAGAGAGAGAGAGAATAAGTGTGTGTGCATGTGCATATGTGTTTAGTTCTGTTATTTTCTCCATGTGAATTTTGCATATCTATGACTGCAGTCATAATTCAGAACATTTCCAGATTTCCATTGCTTCAAAGATCTCTATTTCATTTCCCTTCTCTAGTGACTGTTCCCTGACTATCCATAATTCAAGGCAAAAATTATTATTTTTTCTTCCTGTATATAATTCATCATGTTAAGAATGTGTTACAAAAGGAATGATACACTATGTGTCCTTTTAATTGGCTTTTTTTAACTCAGTGGACTTTCTCCTGGTTAAAGTCTACAATGGAATGACTTGTTCATATAATTGGCAAAATGCCTACTAAAATTTTTTAACTATTTATTATTGGGTTGTTAATTTTTGTCTTTTTAAATTGAGCATTGGCAGCTATTCATATATGTTGGATGCCAATCCTTTGTCAGATATAAGCTTGGCAAATGTTTTCTTCCAGTCTGTGCACTATGGTTTCTTTCTCTTAGCAGTGCTTTTTAAGAAGAGTTACTTATTTTGACAAGCTCCAAATTATCTCTTTGTTCTTTTGTAGACTGAATTTTGATGTTATGTCTAAGAAATAATTGCTTAAGCCAAGGTCACATATATTTTTTTCTGCATGTTTTATAGTTCTAGGTGTTACATTTATGTCTATATAGTAGTATGAGTGATTGTTTTGCATGCAATTTAATATTTGGATTGTATATAAATATACAATATTTCTAACATCATCAAAGAAGAATTCTTTCCTTTGATGGCTTGCCTTTGAGTCCTTCTTGAAAATCAGCATGCATCTAGATCTATTTCTGGATTGTCTATTATTTTAACTTCATCTATATCTTAAAATTTTATGCTAATATTGCTCTGATTTGATTACTGCAGCTTCATAAAAAAATCTTGATATCAGACACTATGTTATAACCTTCTGCAAAATCACTTATGAAAACTGGTAGTTTTTTTCTAGGTTCCATCAGACTTTTGTGTAGGTAAGCAAATCATCTGTAAAGAAAAAAAGTCTTACTGCCTTTGAATAGTAGTAACATCTTTTTATGTTGCCTTATTTCTCTGATGGAATCTCTTGTACACTGTGGAATAGAAGTGATGAAATTTTTTTAAAAAGCATCTGTTTTTTGCTGGTTTTAGGGATTAAACTTTCATTCATTCACCATCAGGGATATTAAGTGTGTTAGCTGCGTGCTTTTAGAAGATTCGCTTTATAATAAGGAGGTTCTTATTATTCTCACTTTCCTGAAAGTTGTTGCCATGAGAGGACTTTGTTAAATTATTTTTCTGCATCTATCATGATAAGAATTTTATTCTCATTTCATTTAATTAACTCTATACACTGTATTAATACTTATTTTACTTACAAATCATTCTAGAATAAACCTCAATTAGTTGAAATATAGTGACCTTTTTATATAATGGTTAGATTCACTTTGCTAACCATTGGTTTAATATTTTTTGCATCTATGTTTGTGGGGAATATACTTTTGAAATTTTGTAATGTTTTTGTGTGATTTTGCTATCAAGATTCCTTGAGGAATGAGTTTAAGGTGTATTTCATCCTCTTTCATTTTATGAAAAGGTGAGCATGGAATTGATATTATTTCTTCCTTATATGTTGCATTGAATTCAGAAGTGAAGCCTTCAAGCCTGAAAAATTTTTGTGCAAGTTTCACTACAATTTCCTCAGTAGATATCGGGCTTGCAGATGACCTATTTCTTGTTGAGTTACTTTTTGTAGTTTGTATCTTTCTATGCATTCCTGTATTTCCTCTAAGCTATCCAATTTCTGAGGAATGCCCTCTTCATGACATATCCTCATGCATTTTTAATGTCCATGGCAAACGTAGAGATACCCCTCTCATCTCTGATGCTGCTGATGTTTGTATTCTGTTTCTGTTACTGTCCAGTTTAGAGGTTTACCCATTCTACCTCAAAGAATTAACTATTGCTTGCCTTGATTTTCTCTGTTCTGGCTTTGAATTTATTTTTCTATTTTGGTTTATATTATTTTCTTTATTTTGTCTTCTTTAGCTTAAATTTGCTTGTTTTAATTCTTTTAAAGTTGAAGTCACTACTGAATATTTCTTCCTTTCTAATATAAACCTTAAATGTAGTAAATTTCCTCTAAGTACTCTTTTAATGGTTCAGTTGAATCCTGAAATATCTTTTTTTCATCTTTTTTCAGCTAAAATGTGTGTGTGTGCATGTGTGCGTGTGTGTGTGTGTGTGTGTGTGTGTGTGTGTCTGTGTATGTTTTTTTATTTAACCTATAGGTTATTAAAAGTGAGTTAGTAATATTCAAATATTTGTATATTTTCCAGGAATCTTTCTTTTCTAGTATTCTTTAATGAAACATTGTATAAAGACATTTGGGTCAAATTGTTCACTATGTGGTTTAAATCCTCAATATCTGTATTTACTTTATATCTAATTAGTCTATCACTTGATGGAAAACATATATTGAGATCATAATTCTGATGTCTATTTCTACCTTTAATTTTCATTTCGTTTCAATATTTTATATGCTTATTATATTCTAGATACATAGTATTTTTAAATTGTTAACCTATTGAATATAGTACTGTAATTAGTTCTTTTCAGTTACATAGGACAAGAGGATTCATTTTGATATAGTTATAAAGGCATGAAATATAGTTTATTTTAACTTAGTTCCCACTATTTTCCCTTTTCCCTTAGCCTTCCCTCCTATCTACCCTTGTTCCCTTCCCTCTACTCTACTGATCTTTCTGTTATTTATAGATTTAGGGGTTTTGTTATTAGGGGATTTTGTTGTTGTTGTTTTATTTTGTTTTCATTTTTTAGATAGACTTTGAATGCACATGAATCTCACTGTGGTATGTTCATATATGTACATACAAATTAGGTCAGATTCATTTCACTGTCTTTCCCTATCTTATCCCTCCTCCCTTCCCTTCATTAACCTTTATCAATCCACTAATCATTCTTCTATTCTTATCTTATATCCCCCTTTCCTATTTTGGATTAGCTTCTGCATATCAGGGGAGACATTCAACCTTTGACATTTTGGGACCCCTTATATAGACCCACATAGCATGATAATCTCCAGTACCATCCATTTATTGGCAAATATTAGAAAGTCACCTTCCTTTATGGCTGAGTAATAGTCTATTGAGTATAAATACCAAAGTTTCTTTATCTATTCGCCTGTGACGGGCCCCTAGTTTGTCTCCCTAGAGTGGCTGTTGTGAACTGAGCTGGTATAAACATTGATGTGGTTGTGTCACTGTAGCATGTTAATTTTAAATCCTTTAAATATATACTGAGGAGTGAGACAGCTGGATCATATGGTAGTTCCATTCCTAGTGTTTCGAGGAATCTCCATACTGCTTTCCAGAATGGTTACCCTAATTTGCAATCTCACTTATAATGTATGAGTGCACCATTTTCCCCACATCCTTGCCTACATTCATTATTAGTTGCATTCTTGATTATTGTCATTCTGACTGTAGTGAGAAACAATCTCAGGGTATTTTTAATTTGTATATCTTTGATTGCTATAGATATTGAACTTTTTTTTCATATATTTGTTGACCATTTGTATTTCTTCTTCTGTAAAATGTCTATTTAATACCTTTGCCCATTTATTTTTTTTTTCTTTTTAGGGTATAAAAATTTTGGGATTCTTTGTATATCCTGGATATTAATGCCCTGAGAAACAGGTTGCAAGAATTTTCTCCAATTATTTTGGGTCTCTCTTCATGTTCTTGTTTCCTTTGCTGTGAAGATTTTTAATTTGGATACAGTCTTATTCTTTGAGTTTAGATTGTATTGTTGGTTACACAGATCTGCAGCTTTTCTCAATCTAGAACAAAGTTATTCCTCTCCTGGAGCAAGGCTTATCTGCATCATCAACCCACCTACATCTGATAATTAAATTTTTTTTTCACTTCTGTGAGGGACAGACACTATTCCTACTCCTTTGTGGGTGACCGAAACTGTTTTATCCTTTGATATGCTTTCTTTTTACACAATAGTAGTCTCAGGCTTTCACTCATCATTTCTCTGCTGTATATTCAAGGACAGTGCTGTGCCTGTCTCTGAGGTTCTCGATGTAGCAATCTGTGTTTTCGCTTTTGTCATACACATCTGTTACCTTAGTTTCCCTATATTTTTAGCTTTTCCTCCTCAACTTAGGGAGATTTCTACTTATTATTCTTCTCCCTGTAGCTGGAAATACCCTCAAGACCAGAAAGTGGGAAACTGGTGCTTACACTACTTTGTTCTAATATCCCCTGATTAATGTAAATTTTACCTAATTTTAAAATTATTACTGTTTTTGTTTTCCTGATGAACTACACTGGACAAAAAGTTCAGTAAAATTTTGAAAAGTATTGGTGAGAATGGACAACAGTACCCTACTCTACGAAATGAATTTCTTGTTTTATTATGCAGTTTGATGCCAGCTGTATGTTAGCTTTTCTATTAAATTGAGGCAGTTCTCTTCTAGTTCTTGTTTACTCTAGTAGATATTTTTATTCCATGGACATTAAATTTCTAAGTATGGTTTTCTTCACTTATTAAGATGATCTTATTCTTGATTCCTATTAATATAATAATATTGACTGGTTTCAAATGTCCAATCAAACTTACATAAGAAACACTCAGTACAAGTTATGATGTGTTGCACTTTGAATCAATATTCTAATATTATATTAGTAATATACATCTATTTGTGTATTATGAATTCTTGGAGTCTACAAGTTTCTTTAACTGTAATGTATTTGTCTGACTTTTGTATATAAGCTACACAGGTCTCATAAAATGATATAATGGTTTCTCGTTTCTTTTCCTTAAAGATGAGGGTGCAAAGTTTCAGATACTTCTAGTGCTACCTTTTATTCATGGAAGACATGGCTCACAAAAGACTTTTTTCATGTTCTTGTTTAATCCTCTTCTTTGTCTTTCCCCTTGCCCTTGTCCACGTGGAGACTGAGTCCTGTTCTCCTGTTCCTTTACACTCAAAACGCACAACGTAAGTGTTTGAGTGTGGGGAGGGCATCATGATTAGTTTGGTGTAGCCTAATTTACAGGGCATAGAAACTAGTTCATGGAGTTGGGCATTTCTCAGTGACTATTCTCTGCCTCCGAATGGTAGTCAGGATCTCCTTTGTATCTGTACTGAGTCTAGAGCAAGAGAGAGTTTCATGTTCTTCCAGCAGTAGTCAATCTAGAGTGGTTGGAATCCATGATAGAAATATTCTTTCCATTTATTGGAATAGGAGGTAATTTTGTTTTCTTGGCCCAATAAGAATTCACTTGTACCTGCATGCTAGTGTAATAATAATTGCTGCCCTTTCCCCAATGTCTTAAGAGTTTTGCTTCAATGGGAGGCAGAGTAGAAAGGTCCAAGTGAGGTTTCATGGTTTTTCCACAGTAGTGCTCAATCTCTTTCTCTAGGCCTGCACCCCTGGCGAAATCTTATTTGGTCTCTCCTCATCACCAATAATTGTTCTTTTTTAAGTACAAATAGGTTCAGTGGGGAAAAGCATGCCAGTTCTGGAAGCTCCACTGGTGTACAGCTCTCAGAGGATCTACACTCTCAACTAACCCACACGTGGTCATTAGAAATTCATTGAACCTTTAATTACACACTTCTTGTTGTATAAGGCCCTTAACTTTCTTTCTGTGTTCTACCATCAGTAAACCAGAACTTGTAGTTCATTTATTTTAGGATTATGTGCTTGTCCTCAGATTTTAGGCTACACGATTTTCTGTGCATTCAAATCTCTGTCAGGTTTTGTGGAAAGTGATTATTCTGTTGGTTTTCTGTTATCAGGGAATGGATCAAGTGTAATGCTATTTCCAGATTTCAAGGTTCTTGAAATGTTCCTTGTGTGTCCATGAAAAGCTTAACATAGCAATTGTAATTTTTTTTTACAAATTTGCATACAATTTTTTTTATTATCACTCACTTCCAATTTATTTGAGTCACATTTGTGTTTTCTTTTTTGATGTAAAGTTTGAGTAATTTATTTATCTGAATTGTCTGGACTGCATCATTATTTTAAGAATCTTACTCATATGTGTAATGCTATGCTCCCATTTTATTTTTCTTTCAGTATTTTGAACACATTATTTTTTATATCTGATTCCCAGTTGTTTATTGTGAATGTCAGTTGCTATTCAAAGACTTATTTTGCTATCTTTTTTTTGCTTTGCAGTTTTTAATATTTTTTTTTCTTATCTTTGTTTTCAGCAGTTTAACAATCAATTGAGTAGCTTACTTTATTTTTTTAAAATCTTGTGTTGGGTTCACAGAGCATCTTGGAATTACAGATTAGTGTCTGCAAACTTGGAATATTTTATATCATCACTAGTTCAAATGATTTTATCTGATCTGTTTTCTTTCCATTCTTCTTCTGGAATTGAAATTGCATTCAGTAATGTTTCCCTTGAAGACAGGGATATGTTCTGGAAAATGCATTGGTAAGTAATTTTCTCCTTGTGGAAATATTATAGGATGTACTTATACAAACTAAGATGGCTGTGAGGTCACTAGCCCATAAAATTTATGGGACCACTCTTGTATATACAGTTGACTGAAATGTTATAAAGGCACAACTGTATATGTTACAAGTTGATATTGTCAGTAAGGCTTTGTTCCTGTTCCAGAAAACATTTTTTGTTTCTATTTTCATGTCAGGTCATTCTTATTATTCTGATTTATGGATCACTGACTTCTCTATTTGGTCTCAGTATGCAGTTAAGCCAATAAAAGTGGTATTTTTAAATTTCGGATGTATGCATGATTTTGGTTTATATTTTCAGACTTTTTACTTAGTTCTTTTAAATCATTTCTTTTTTTCTATTTATAGGCATCAATTGTTTACTATTTCCCTGTGTGTGTGTGTGTGTGTGTGTATGTATGTGTGTGTGTGTAGGTGTAGAGAGAGTGAGTATTCATAATAGCTTTTTTAGAGTTATTAATCGGCAAATGTCAAGCATTCCATCATCTCAGTAGCCATTTTTATTGATCACTTTCTTCTTGGATGTAGATGATATTTTTATGCTTTTACATGTGCCTGGCTATGTTCTATTCCATGATCAATCTTTTGCATGATTTGTTATAAAAAAAAAACCTGAATTATCTTGTCTTCTTTTAAGAGATATTGAATTTCGTTCTTGACAGTTGGTTTACGAGCAGTTCAACATAATTTTGTTGAAGTTTGATTTTAGAATTCCTTAGATCCTGGAGCAGGCTTTATTATAGGTTTTATTCAGGTTCCTATTCTTAAGAGTTGTCATCCTACTGATTTATTTGAGTAACTTTGATATGTAATGAGGTTTTTTGCTTTGACTGGCCTGAAACCTCAATTTCTAGCATTGCACGTGACCTCCGGTATTTCTCATCCATTATTCTCAATCCAATAGCTGCTGCCGCTGTGCAACCAATAAAATTGGTTAAGATCTCTGAGGAATGCTCATACAAGTCTTTTCTTTACCTCCCCTGCTGTTTTTCCTTTTCTACTAAGCTGCCCAGTGTGAGCAGGAATTTGAGAATTCCTACTTATAATTACTGTCTCCTCGGTTCAGGTAGATCATCACATACTCCTTATGTTCCATGTTGATGAAATTTGCTCAAACTCTAAGAAATTTAGGCAGAGATCCAAGGATTATTTGGGCTTTACCTTATGAATTTTTGTCCTCTCATAAAACATAGACCAATGCTTCTAATTTTTCAATGTCTGAAAGTAGTTGCTTCATATATTTTGTCAAATGATTTACAGCTTCAGGGATAATCTAGTATGTAATTCTTCATCTTTGTTTACTTCACTCTAAGGTTATATTATAGTTTATCAAGCCAATTATCCATTGATGAACATTTGAGTTGCATCTGATATGTATCACTTAAAATAGTGTTAAAAAAAGAAAACTATCACACACATTTATTTACTAATATTTTAACATCTTATGTTTGGGATAAATGCCTAGAATTGGGAAATCTGAGCCAAGGACTAAGTGCTTATTATGTTTTATAAAATACATAGAATGCTCCTTTGTCATTATTATGTAAACCAGTTTGCATTCTCACTAGTAATATATTAGTTAAATATAACCTCTTAGAAGCCCACATATATTCCAAAAGTTATAGTGAAATGAAAATAGTAAAATGTATTCAGAATAAAAGGGAGATGGCTTGACAAAATTATCTTTTAGATTTGTTGGAGGAACCAATATTCATCAGTAGATATCACAAGTTGAAATAAAGTATATTCAATCATTGTCTTTAAATTGAATAAATAAACAATTTAGCAATCTAATTCTCTCTGAAATCGTTGCTGAGATAGTGCATTTCTAGTTAAAATATAATTCCTAAATAAAACTTTTTATAACCCAGGTATATCTACTCAACATTTTGAAGAATATTTAAGTAATAAAATAGTCATGAAGAGCAGATTCTTCATGTAAGGATGAACCTGTTTAAGGACTATTTCATCAAAATGTTACTTAACTGTTATATTCTACCCTGGCAATCAGATTTTTGCCAGCTCCAAGAATGATTCTCTTGCATCTATTCATACTCCTCATAATTAGGAAGCAGCTGTTTCCAGCCTTCTCTGACAGCAGCTGTCAACTGCAGATGGTATATTAATGATCAGGAAAGTGACAGATTGTTTAAAGCCACTGACAGACTACCACAGTGAGAAGTCTTTATAGAGATTCAACATCTACACTTCACATCTAAACCTTATAATTGACCCTTTTCCATCACAAGTGATATGTAGGGTGCTATCTTAGTCCCATCGGGTTGCTATAACAAAAATGCCATACAACAGGTCATTTATAAACAATAAAAATTCTTTTCTCACAGTTTTGGAGAATGGGAAATTCAAGATTAGGGCACCAGCATGTTTGGGTTCTGGAGCGAGCTGGCATCCTCAGAGATGGTGTCTTCTCACTTCACCTCATGTGGCAGGAGGGGCAAAGGATGTCTCTGGGGTCTGGTTCATAAAGGCACTAATCTTCATTAAGTAGAATACCACTCTAATGGCCTACTTCTCCAAAGTCTCAGTTCTCAGAACCATCATCTTGGGGGTTTGGATTCTTTTTTTTTTTTTTTTTTTTTGGTACCTAGGATTGAACTCGGGGATACACGACAACTGAACCACATACCCAGCCCTATTTTTTTTTTTTTTTTTTATACACAGGGTCTCTCTGAGTTCCTTAGGTCCTCGTTAAATTGCTAAGGCTGGTTTTGAACTCATAATCCTCCTGCCTCAGACTCTCGAGTTGCTAGGATTACAGGTGTGCACCACTGTGACCTGCTGGGGTTTGGATTTCTAAGTATGGAGTTTTGGGGTGACATAAGCATCCAATCCATCAAAGTAAGAGCTTATACTTATTTTTAGAATAAAATTATGAATTGTAAGTAGATATATAAGCAGTTATATACCATGATCTGTGTGTATCAAGATGCAATATTAATAATAAAGTGGGCTGGGGATGTGGCTCAAGCGGTAACGTGCTCCCCTGGCATGCACAGAGTGTTAGGTTCGACCCTCAGCACCACATAAAAATAAAAAATAAAAAAATAAAGATGTTGTATCCACCGAAAACTGAAAAAAATATTAAAAATTTTTCTCTCTCTTCTCTCTCTCTTTAAAAAAATAATAAAATGACTTTCTTAAATCAGATTTGTTAGTGAACACATATGAGATTATTAAATAGATGCTTTCTTTTATATTATAAAATTATTCCAAATTAGATAATATGCAACATAGAATTAGACATCAACTTTACCCTAACTTCTAAGAAAAGAAGAAGGATGATCACTAGTGTTTTAATAGTTTTTTTTATTTTTATCTGTATGAATTAAAAGACATACAAACTTATGAATCTGAATGAATATAAGTGTATGTGTGTGTGTGTGTGTGCATGTGTGTGTGTGTGAGAGAGAGAGAGAGAGAGAGGAAGAGAGGACAAACCTGAACAATTATAAAATCATAAATTGAGCATTAAATCTCAATATATAAATTATTTAATTATCATTTAGCTCAATGATCCATAAATTTAAATCTTTCTCAAGTTATATAGTAATTTTTTTTTCTCTTTCAGAAGACCCAGTGGTTTATTAAACAGAAGTTAGAGGAAAAAAGATTGTAAAATAAAATAGATCCAACTAAAAGATCTAATTAGAGACATAATATTTAATCATATATGTTTAATTTAAATCCTTGACTGTAAGTAAGTTTTACAATTCTATAAACTAATAATTAATAATTCTGAAAAACAACTGGTCTGAAACAACCTTTTAGAAATAAATCAAAGCAGAAACACTTTCCAAAAATATTCAGTATACTCAATAAATTTTGTTCACTTTAAAAATGGAAACAACTTTGGACGAATTTAAGTAAAACATCTTTAACTACTTGAATATGTAATAAGATATCTATTAATGAAGAATAGTAGGGGCATGTTAACGTGGAAAATGCTAAAATGGATTGAAATACTAAAAATACTAAAAGGGATTGAGGGGAAAATAAAATTTACTACATCTTTACATTTGGTTTATTTTATTTTTATTTTCTTGGTTTTGTTTATTTGCATGATTTTTTATGAAACAGACAATTTTTAGAGTATAATATTGTAGTGAGAAATCCTACAGTAACAACAACAACAACAACAACAACAACAACAACAAAATACCTGCTGCATTTCAACATTTCATCAGAGTAAAAATCAGTAGTAAAAAAAAAAAAAAAATAGTGGTAAAAAATATGTCATTGAGAACATGGCAGTTTAGAAGCCAGGGCAAGAGGGTATTCAGGATGGTGGAATAGAGGAGGACACTTTCCTGGCTGCTTTGTGGTATGAAACCATGAAGACAGGCAACTACTCAGGAAGGTGGGTGGGAAAAAAAGGAGGGTCGGCTTATTGGAAATCCAAAATGGACATTTAAGGCAGACCAGGGCCTCAGGAGGTTGGATATGATAAAGTAAGTAAGAAATCCCCAGGGTCACAGCCCTGCTGCAGACAGGCCAGAGTGGTCCCTTCACAAGCAAAGTGGAGGAATAAGATAATTAAAGGAATCCACATTGTCAGGAAACCTGGGGAGTGTCTGGGTACAGAGCATTTAGAGATCAAGGGCATTGCCCCACTAAACTGAGAGACACACTGCACAATATCCTTGTGCAGGAAAGAAGCCTCCATTTCTCCAGGCAGGATGTGAAGGACAAAAGAAGAAACTGTTTTGCAACCAAGCCATGGGGACCAGCAGCTAAGAGAGCAGAGTCCTGACAAACCCTAATTTGGCCCAAAATACAGACCTAGTAAACACACACTGCATGACATAGAGTGTGCTTAAGTGACCAGGAAAAAATCAAATGTGGAGAGAGGTTTACACATGGGACAACTGGTCACAGGAAGCCCACTCTGTTGTAATCCTCCCCCTCCAATCTGGCTGCTTGGGGGACTGGCTGGGAGACATGAGTCTGGTCAGCAATTAACAAGGCAGGGGTGGGAGTGACTGAGTTTGGATACTGAACTCCAAAACCAGGAAATGTGGGGTCCGCAGGTGATGTAGAGGACTAAGAATTGGCTCTCCCACCACATAAGTGAAACACAGGGAAGATTCCTGGGATATAGTCTTTCAACGTGGACTGGAAATTACTGGGCCCTGGAGGTGCAGATTTTAAATCTCCAGACCAACTGGCTTTGAGCAAACAGCCCACCTAAACCCAAACTCTGCCTCAAGACATTCCAGAGATGGGATCACCTCTCTCGCTCCAGCAATCTGGAGGGTAGACCATCACACTCCACCTAAAACTGCTGAGAAGAGAAGATGAGAATGTTTTTGAACTCTGATAGAATTCATTACCTTTTCATTAAAATTCTTTTTTTTCCTTTTTTTAAAATTTTTTAAATGTGTTCTGCTTAATTGTGACCTTAATATTACATGACAATTTATACACATTCATATTTTTTTCCTAGAATTTTGAAAGCCAGTTATTTTTCATGAATCAGTTTTTTGAGGACTAAGATGTTTGAAAAATATATTTCAGTTTTGTAGTCTTTTATTTTTAACTTTTTAAAAATTTTACTTTATATATATATATATATATATATATATATATATATATATATATATATATATATATATTTTCTCTTACCTGTTTCCCTTGATTCATTTTCTCTTTTTCATTCCACTAACAGCCCATCTCCATTGTTCTTTCACTCTTCCTTTATTTTTTTACTTCTATCTTCTTGTTTTCCTCCCATCATATTATATATCACTTCTGCTTTCTCCCTGTCCATCATTTGAAGCCAAAGTTAATTAGAAGGGACCAAGAAGGTCATTTCACCCTACTTATGGGAAATATACACTAACAAGATATAACAATCACAAATATTTATTCCCCAAACAATGAAACATCTGTGTACATCAAACAAACTCTTCTCAATATCACAAGTCAAACAGACCACAGCAGTATAATACTGAGTGATTTTAACACACCTTTCTCAATACTAGGTACTAAATAAAGAAGCTAGAGAACTAAAAAATACAATTAATAAATTAGAATTAACAGACATAGAATATTTCATCCATCTTGACTGAATATATTTTGTTCTCAGAAGCACACAGATCCTTCTCTAAAAAACACCATATGTAGGCCACATAGCAACTCTTAACAAATACAAAAAAAGAGACAATACTTTACATCCTATCCCATCATAATGAATGTTAATCAAAAATCAATGATGAAAAATAAAAGGTACTGTAAAATCTGGACACTAAATAATACACTATTGAATGACAAATGAATAGCAGAAGAAATCATACAGGAAATAAAAAAAATACTTAAACATAAATGCGAATACATACACAACATATCAAAATCTCTGGGACAATTTGAAGAGGAAAGTTCATTGCATTGAGTTCACGTATTAAAAGAATAGAAAGTCAACAAATAAATAACCTAATATTGGGCTGGGGATGTGGCTCAAGCGGTGGCGTGCTTGCGGCCCGGGTTCGATCCTCAGCACCACATACAAACAAAGATGTTGTGTCCGCCAATAACTAAATAATGAATATTGAAATTTCTCTCTCTCTCTCTCTCTCTCTCTCTCTCTCTCCTCTCTCACTCTCTCTTTAAAAGAAAAAAAAATAACCTAATATTATATCTCAAAGCTCTAGAAAAAGAAGACCAAATCAATACCAAAATCAGTAGACAACAGGAAATAATTTAAATCAGAACTGAAATCAATGAAATTGAAAAAAAGAAACAATCCAAAAGTTGGCAAAAAATTTTTTTTGTTCTTTATAAAAATCAATAGTATTGGTAAACCCTTAGCTAAGTCAACAAAGATAAAGAGAAAAAACTCAAATTTGTGATGAAAAAGAAAGATCACAATGGACACTACTGAAATACAGATGATAATCAGAACCTTTTTTGAAAATGTATACTCTAATAAAATAGAAAATACAAAGACATTAACAAATTTCTAGAGACATACGACTTACCCAAGTTGAATCAGGAATACAGAAAACTTAAACAGATCAATTTTAAGAAATAAAATAGAAGACACCACCAAAAGACTACCAATAAAGAATAGCCAAGGACCAGGTGGATACTTAGCTGAGTTTTACCAGACATTCAAAGAAGAATTAATAGCAATTCTCCTCAAATTATTTCATGAAATAAAAAAGAAGGGAATTCTTCCAAACTTATTCTATGAAGTTAGTATCACTCTGACACCAAAACGGGGCAAAAGTACATGAAGAAAAGAAAATTTCAGACCAGTATCCCTGATTAATATAGATGCAGAACTTCTTAATAAAATACTGACAAATCACATGCAAATTAAAAATTAAAAAGAGAGTGCATTATAATTAAGTATGGTTCATTCCAGGGATGGAAGTTTGATTCAACATATGGCAATCACTGAATGTAATTCACTACATCAATAGATTTAAAGACAAGAAGTATATGATTATCTCAAAAGACACAGAAAAAATCATTTAACAAAATATAGCATCCATTCATGTTCAAAACACTAGAAAAACTAGGGATAGTAGGAACATAGCTCAACATTGTAAAAGTTATATATGCTGAACCCATAGCTGACATCATTCTAAATGAAGGAAAATTGAAAACATTCCTTCTAAGACGTAGAACAGGACAGGTATATCCTCTTTCCCACATAAAAATCAACATAGTCCTTAAAACTCTAACCAGAGCAATTAGACAGAAGAAATAAATTAGAGGGATACAAATAGGAAAAAAAGAAAACAAACTATTCTTATTTGCTGATGACATGATTCTATATTTAGAAGCTCCCAAAAAGTCTACCAGAAAAGTTCTAGCGCTCATAAATGAATTTAACATTAACACACATCAATCAATGTGTTCCTATACATCCATGATGAATCAATTAAAAGAGAAATTAGGAAAACTATCCCAATCAGAATAGCCTCAAAGAAAATAAAATATTTGTGAATCAACCTAACAAAGGAGGTGAAACACCTCTATAATGAAAACTACAGAACACTGAAGAAGTAAATTGAAATAGACCTTAGAAGATGGTGAGATCTCCCATGCTCTTGGATAGGCAGAATTAATATTGTCAAAATAGCCATACTACCCAAATCACTATGCAGATGTAATGCAATTCCTATTAAAATTCTGATGATGCTTTTCATAGAAATAGAAAAAGCAGTCATGAAATTTAATTGGAAAAGTAAGTGGTCCAGAAAAGTCAACACAATCCTCAGCAAAAACCTTGAAACAGAAGGCATCACAAGACCAGATCCTAAATTATCCTACAGAGCTATAATAACAAAAACAGCATGGTATTGGCACCAAGAAAAACATGAACACCAAGGTACAGAATAGAAGACACAGAGACAAACCCACATAAATAATTATCTCATACTAGACAAAGGCATCATACATTGGAGAAAAGATAGCCTCTTCAGCAAATGGTGCTGGGAAAACCAGAAACATAATTAAGAGAAATTAGATTTGTATCTCTCACCCTGCACAAAACTCAATTCAAACTAGATCCTGAATCTAGGCATTAAACCAGAAACCCTGCACCTACTAGAAGAAAAAGCAGGCCCAAATTTCAATCATGTTGGCTTAGAAACTGATTTCTTCAAGAAGACTCCTAAATTGCAAAAAGTAAAATCAAGAATTAATGAACAAGACTGTATCAAACTAAAATGCTTTTTCACAGCAAAGGAAAACAATCAAGAACATGAAGAGAAAAGCTGCATAATGGGGAAAATCTTTGCCCCCAGTACCTCAGAGAATTCATCTATAGGATATGTAAACAACTCAAAAAAACTTCCACCAAAAAAACAAACAAAAATAACCTAATTGATAAAATAGGCAGAAGAACTGAACAGACACTTCACAGAAAAAGAAATACAGATGGTCAACAAATCTATTAAAAAAATGTTCAACATCACTAGCAATTAGAGAAATGTAAATTAAAAACTACCTTGAGATTTCATCTCACTCCAGTCAGAATGGCAATTACCAACCGTACAATAAATGTTGGTGAGGATGTGAGGAAAAGGGTTCACACATACATTGCTGGGGGTACTGCAAATTGGTGCAAGCCCTCTGGCAAGCAATTTGAAGATTCCTCAGACAACTTGGAATGAAGCCATTATGTGACCCAGTTATCCCACTCTCCAGCATATACCCAGAGGACTTACAATCAGCGTACTATAGTGACATAGCCACATTGATGTTTATTTATAGCAGCTCAATTCACAGTAGTTAGGCTACTGAACCAACCTAGGTGCTCTTCAATATATGAATGAATTAAAAAATATATATGATACATATACACAGTGGAATATTACTTCACCATAAAGAAGAATGAAATTATGGCATTTGCCAGTAAATGGATGGAACTGGAGAATATGACGCTAAGTGAAATAAGCACTTCCAAAAAACCAAAAACCAGATGTTCTCTCTGATACGTGGATACTGACTCACAATAGGCCAAGGGGAAGGAGGAGTAGAAGTTCACTGTACAGCAGGGAATTAGGGTGATGGAGGGGAGATGGGAATGGAAAAGTTAGTAGTATAAATTAGACATAACTTTCCAGTGTTCTTATGTGAATCCACAACCGGTGAAACTCCACATCAGGTACAACCACAAGAATGGGAAGATATACTCCATGTATGTTATGTCAAAGAATATTCTACTGTCACATATAACTAAAAAGAACAAATAAACAAAAGTCAGTGGTTCTTCTGATATTGTTCTTATTTTAAACTTTTTGTTTTAACACCATATTTAGAGAAAATTCACCAGAAGAGTTCTGAGAATTTAGATATACCTTTTACTAAGAGCTTTCAAATATATGAAACTTGTTACCTTTGCTTTATTATTCTATCACACATAATTTATTTATCTTTCTACTTTTTTCTAAACCATCTTGAGAAAGAGTGTAAGTTCCAATTAGTTGTCCCTGTACATTACATACTTCAATGTATGTTTCATAGAAACTGAAACCTTTTAATAAAAAATACAATTATCAAAATCCATAAACTAACATTGATATTATATTCACAACTAGTGTATAGAATTTACAGGAAATTTTCTACTTGACAAATGAACAAACGCACTCAAAGGCAAACTAACCTATTTTTCTTTAATTAGTATTTAAGTTTTTGCTTTTATTTAAAGGCATTCTAAACAGTTTTTCTGCATAGCTATTTTACTAGATTTTTAAAAAATTATTGGAATAATATGTTTCTGCATGGTACCCTTGGAGTATATCACCAGTAAAGCTTAATGTTGCCAATTCTAGCTGAATTGAAACTTTCAACACCCCACATGTGCTTTGTCCTTAACTGACAGTATGTTTCTGACTTCATAATAATCAGCTTTTACAAGAGTTTTAGGAGGCTAAGAACATTCAGCAAGCAGCCTTTTTTTCCTAGCTACATCCTGGATCCATAGAGAATGCAAGAAATAACATACAAAGATCAATGTGTCTACCATTTATCTTATTGAGTCTACACTGGGGAATATGGATATGATTGTATAGTCACTGGTCTTCCTAATAAATGCCCTAGAATTAGGAATACCTAGTCATGGGCAAAGAGGGACAAACACATATATCACTGTGGACAAAATAGAAGCCATAGCACATTCAATGGATGTTATAATTGGATTATAATCCATCATAGATTGGGAAGCCTCTATATACTTAACAAAACCTCAGTGTTCTCTTTAGGGAAATCTGGTAGTATTCATCAAAATTTTAAAAATGTGTGTATGCTTTTACAGAGATAATTCGTTTTAAGAATCATCCTTCAAAAATCTATTGCAAGCATGGATAAAAAGATAGGGTAGGTAGGGAGGCACCCAGATAGATAGGTGAATACACAGGGAGCAAGGAATGTTTATCACAGTACTGTTTTTTGAATGGAAATTTAAAATGAGATTTTCCAAAGTAGAAGAGTGTGTTAACTGAGAAATTATACATTAATTATAATAAGTATCTCTATACAATAAGTTAACTTTACAGTGATACAAATTATAATATATACACTATTTAAAAAAACAATTTAATTTTCAATGAATATTTTATTTATATATTTACTTATTCGTTGATTTATTTGTTTGATTGTTTGTTTATTTATATGTGGTGCTGAGGATTGAACCCAGGGCCTCACACATGCCAGGCAAGCACTCTACCACTGAGCCACAACTCCAGTCCCCTAGTATATACACTTTTATATGACATTTTAGGATGTTCATTTTGTATTATTAAATTGAAATTAAAACAGGCTACAATCAGTACACTTCTAGGTACTCCCATATAATATAGTATAATTCTGTACATACATATACACACATATAGAGACATATATGTACAGGTACAGAGAGATGCATATCCATGCACTTAATATGTATCTCTCTACTTGTCAAGTCAATGCAAATCAGAGAAGTTTTCCTGAACAAGGGATTATTTATTATTTTATAATGCGTTTCTTATTTGGAGTTCCAATTGTTTTAGAGTGTGTGTGTGTGTGTGTGTGTGTGTGTGTGTGTGTTGGAATTGTAGTTTTACAATGTCACATTATTATATAAGAAAACTGTACATGTCTGAAGATATGAGTATTAACAGATATATTTTTAAGTTTGTAACTCTTGGAGAATGGAGATTTTTTTATAGTAGTATTGACTTCCCAGTGGACTGAATCAACATTCACAATACTTCTTACGGGTTGAAACTGTGCTTATATGACACTGCTCATCAGTTCTCAAATTATTCTCAAAGCCTGCTGTGCACTTCAGGAACCATAACATGCTATTTCTTACCTTTGGAATTTCACATATGCTACTATTTATTCCTATAAGGGTTTTTTTTTCTATTTTCTCAAAAAATAAATACCATTGATTATATTTTTTTTCTTTCAAATTATGTGTCCTGTCTTAAAAACTACCTTACTAATTTTCTATTCTAAACTGGATTTTTAGAGCAATGATCTTATTTTGTAAAAATGTATTTGTTGCTATGGAATAATGTTTTTTAAAAATCTAGTGTACCCATTGTACTATAAGCTCAGAGTGGACATAGATGTCTCTGAGTTTTTTTTTTTTTAACTGTATATTCAATACCAGATTCTACCTAACATACTGTATGTAGTAAATATGTGTTTGTTGAGGGCAACAATGAAAAAGATAACTTTCTGAACTTAATTTTTTAACTTATTCAAAGATTCTTTTATTTGAAACTCATATTTATTCATTTTGATCATTTCAGTGATAACATTGTTTTAGATAATGTATGTGTTTCTAAAAACAAAATACATCCAAAACTATAAAAAGGTAGTCTTATTTAGAGTAGTCACGTAATTTTTCACAGACTCTGAGGATAATTGTCAAAGGGAAGATTCAAATGTGTGGGTATATGCAGTGTTCTTTGAGAAAGTGAATCATGTTGAGTGTCTGCCAAAATGACCATATTGAAGGCATGAACACTGATTTGTATATTAAATTATGAAATAGTTGTGTCACTTTGAACATTTATATATCTAACCTTGCATGGAATATATAAACTATTCTTAAATCTCTGTGTGTAGGAAAACAAACTAACCCAAAATATTATGTGAACTCAAGGTTTAATGTTCATTGAAGATTTACAAAATATGAAGTATTCTTTCAGTGTTTTGAATCAACAAGTTATTTCCTAAGATAATCTTAAAATGTGGGAGAAAAACTTAAACATAATTGCTAAAGTCATCCAAATCTTAAAATAATGATCATCTTAGCTGGAATGTCACCATCACTGTCTTCTACAATTTCATATTTCTGACTTCTACATTTAAAAATATACATCAAAATGGATAATATTTATCAAAAAGAAATAACAATTTCACATAATCTTACTTAAATCAAGTCATAAATATATTACTTTACATTTCCAGAGGGAGAGTAGATTTTGTTATTTCAGATTCTTTTCAAAGTAGTCAACTTTGTTTTATTTTTAGTAGGTTATGATTATGCTAAGAGAAATAATTTTGCATTCTTTAAAAT
The DNA here is from genome assembly GCF_048772815.1 of Callospermophilus lateralis. Taxonomy (NCBI): domain Eukaryota; kingdom Metazoa; phylum Chordata; class Mammalia; order Rodentia; family Sciuridae; genus Callospermophilus; species Callospermophilus lateralis. The sequence goes on from NC_135320.1 coordinate 13,656,642, forward strand.
GTTTTATAATAAGGAAGTATTACAATTTTCCATAAACCTTATGGCTACTTATAATCTTTGAAATATTATAGTTGGTTCAGCAAAATATTTTGCTTAATGCAAGTAATCCTGCCCCACAATTACAAACAAGAAATGATCTACACATTTCTTAAATTGCATAATAAAATACTTTGCCAACTCCTCACCATTTGACTTTGGCTGAATTACAAACAGGAATTTAATCAATTGATATACTAGCTTTAATGATCACATTTTTAAAACTTTATACTTAGTTTTTCTGTACTAGTCTTTACTTTTAATATGCAGTGATGTAATGCATAGATAATTACAAATGCTACTTAAGAAAGATAAGCAGATAAAGTCCGCAGTCAGCACAAGGAAGAAAACAACAAAGGTCCAAGCAGAAATAAATAAATAGAGACTGGGAAACTGTAGCGAAGATCAGTGAATCTAAAATTTGTTTCTTAAAAATAAGAACCAAACGGACTTATCTTGAATTAGACTAAGAAAAAGAGAGAAAAAAATTTAAACAAAATTGTGAGTGAAAGAATAGACATTAGAATTCAGATGACAGAAAGGCCAAGGATCATAAGAGATGATGAGCAATTAGATGCCAACAAATTGCATGACCTAGAAGAAATGGATACATTCCTAGAAGCCCACACTCTTACTAAGACCGTATGTTAAAGAAACAGAAAATCTGACAATGAAAAATGAGTAAGAAGATTGAATCAGTGATCAAAGAAAGAAAAAGCACAGGACCTGTTGGAGTCACTGCTAAATGTAATAAAAATTATAATTTTTATAATAAAATTATAAAAATTATTTTATAATAAAATTATTTTATAATATTATTTTATAAAATTATTTATAAAATAATTTATAAAATTATTTTATAATAAAATTATAAAAATATTTATTATTCATATAATAAAAATTATATGAATGATTAATGCCAATTCTTCTCAAAGTTCTATGAAAAAAAAAATAAATAAAGGAGATGAGAAAACTGTCTTGCTCTGCTACACAGCTTTCCTTGACTGCAACAAATACAATTGTAGCAATTCAACTTAAAATGAGGAAAGGCTTATTTGGGTTCACATTTTTGGAGGTTCTAGTTCATGTTCCTGTGGACCTATTGATTTTCGGCCTCTGGTAGGGATGGGGCAGCACATCTTGGTGGGATTATGTGGCACAGCCAACTGCTCACCTCACAGCTGGGATGAAAGAGAGAGACAAAGGAAAGGCCCAGTGCCATAATCTCCTTCAAGGACCTGTCATCAATGATGTAAAACCTCCCACTTCCTTCCTTCCCTTTAATGTTTCCACCACTTCTCATCAGCACCAAGCTGGGGACTACAGTTTTGCACGTGGCTCTTTGGAGGACATTTATGACCTAACTTATACTAAGAACACTTTCAAATTTATTTTATGAGTCTGGTGTCCTTGATACTAAAGCCAAACAGCGACACTAAAAGGAAAGAAAAATATAAGCCAATATCACTGATAAAAAATGGATGCTAATACACAACAAGAGTAGCAGAGGAAAAAATCAAAGTGCATTGGATTATACAAAGGGGGATGAAGGGAAGGTAGAGGGGATTGGAATAGGAAAGATAGTAGAATGAATCAGACATAACTTTCTTATGTTCGGATATGAATACATGACCAGTGAAACTCCACATCGTGTACAATTGCAAGAATGCAAGTGATTAGAATAAGCTATACTCCATGCATGTATAATATGTTCAAATACAGTCTACGAGAAGCCTTGAAGAGCCAAAGCAGTCATGATATAATCAACAAAGCCAGAGCCATTGAACTACTTGATTTCAAACTCTACTAAAGTGAAGTCTTAAGCAACCAAATTTGTAGTAATTTGTTACACTGCATAGACAACCTAAGTATTCATCATAACTCTTTCATAAAACCTCAATTATGGTGCTCCAGTTCAGGATGTCTACTAAGGAGTTAACTGGAAAATGACAGTCTTCTAATGTCCCCAAATTACCACACATAAATAACTGACATGTCTAAAGTAGAAAGAAGAAAAATCAAAACAGTCTTTTTTTTTCCCTAGTGTCTAGTCTAATCATGTGGGTGTCTGAAATATTAACCAGGATATTAATGTTTAAAGGAAACAGAAAAATGATTGAATTCCCATACTTGGTTAAATCTTGGATTTGAATTCATGGTCAGTGGGGTAGACATCATTATTTACACTCATTCTTAATTCTTTCTCTGTCCTTGCTTGTCCTTTCTGAATGGAATAATAAGTAATAGCAAGTAAAATAGTATGATACTAGCATCAAAATTGACTCAGTAACCAATGGTAGAGAATAGGGAGCCCAGGGACCAGCAGACTTATATACACTCAATTGACTTTGTACGAAGTGCATATAAGTGCATATATGAAGTGCATATGTATTAAGTACATAATATTTTAATAAATGGAATTTAAGAGTGAAATTATACAGAACACATACAAAAATCAATTCAAAATGGATTAAAGTATTAAACCTGAAGAATTTTCAAACATGAAACTCTAAAACTATTAGAAGAAAGTATAGGGGAAAAACTATACAACATTGGTGTTGATGAACATTTTTTTTTTTTTTTGTATTTGACCCCAATGCACAGGTAATCAAAGAAAAAATAGACAAATGATATTACATCAAAAAAAGGAAACAATAGATTGAAGAGATAGTCTACAGATTGGAAAAAAATATTTGCAAACTGTATACCTGATAACAGGCTAATACTCAAAAGATATAAAGACATTTAACAACTTCACAGGGAAAAAATATAGTCATGTTTTACTTAACAATGAGAATGCATTCTCAGAAATGGGCTTATAGGCAGTTTAATCATTGTGCAAACATCATAGAAAATATCTACACAATTGAGATCATATAGCCTGTTACACACAAACACACATACACATTCACATACACACACACACACACACACACACACAATATAACCTATTGCTCCTAGGGCCATGATGAACAACAACAACAACAAAAAAAAAAAAACATAAAATTCTATCAAGCACAAGAAAAAATAATGTGATCATGTATAATACCACTGTGGCATAACACAACATATGGGAATTTAAAGTAAAAGTTTTTATAAGTATGAGAAATATACTCTAAAATAGTGATTGAAATATATTATAACAAATCCATAAACTAGTAAATAGTAATTTATTATCACTACCATGTATTATATTTTGAAATGCATGTTCTGCACTTTAATGTAACTGGCTATGTGCTAGGTTTATTTATACTAAGATTAGCACAAACACATGACTACTGCATTCTGGTATAGTGTTAAATGACTACACTGTTAGTAGAAAATAAAAATTTTTGGACTCTGTTAAAATGTTATGGGACCACTATTGTAATTGCAGCTCATTATTGACCAAAGTGCTGCTGTGTGGAGCATTATGATATCCCCTTCAAAAAAAAAAAAATAGGTAAGAAACTTGAATAGACCTTTCTCAAAAGAAGACAAATGGACAAAACATAAATAAATAAAAATACTTATCATCACTAATAATTATGGATATTCAAATTAAACTGTGATGAGATAACCCATTAAACCTTTCAGAATAACTTATTAAAAATTAAATATGACAAACATTGGCAAAGATGAGCCAAAAATTTGTAAACTACTGATAAAAATGTAAATTAGTGCACTTATTCTGGAAAACTGTATTGCACTTCTTCAAACCACAAGAAATAGAACTGCCAGATGATCCAGCAAACCACTTATGCGTATTTATCCAAAAGATTTGACTCAGTGTGTTGAATAGATGTGTACATTTTCATGTTCCTTGCAGCGCTATACACAATAACCAAGTCATGGGATCCAGTGGAGTCCATCAATGCATGAATGGATAGGGAACATGTGGCATGTGACTCGTCATAATGACAGCTTTCTAAAAGAAATAGACTTTGTCATTTTTCAATGTGAAAGGGCCTGTAGATCACTATGCTAAGTGAAATAAATCTGGAACAGAAAGACAAATACCACATGTTCTTACATATATGTGGGTTCCAAAACAATTGAACTCAAAGAAGTAGTGCATAGAATGGTGGTTATCAGAGGCCCGGAGGGAACAGATCAATGATGCTGAAGGGTGTGAAGCCTCAAGAGATGGGAGGATTATGGTTACTATTTCACAATGTATCATGCCATGCAGTAAATAAGACTAAACAATAATGTTTTGAACATTTCAAAATTACTAAGAGAGTAATTAAATATGCCAGTGTTGGAAGCCTTATATGGATTATGTTCCAAATGTGGTATATAAAACTAAAGTACGAGAGCATAACATGATAAATCGTACAAATGTTGAATGCTGAATTGGAATAAAAAGATTTAAAGCAGACATTTAGCTGTGAGGCTTTCTTCATATGTGGGTAAAAGTGACTGACTTATCAAAACTTGAAATGTATTTAAGAATATATGGGTGAAAAATTGCATTTGTATTCCCACATTTGATATAACCTACATTTTAAGTGACTTTTTTGCATTTTTCAAATTAATTTGAATTCAAAATTAACTCAAGCAATTGGAAATCCATTGACAAAGCAACACCATCTCAACTTAATACTTATACTCTGTAGAAAAAAATAATAATTCATAGATTTGAATATAAAATGTAAAACTCCACATTTAGGAGATAACAAGGAGAACCTTGTATTTAGTGAATAGATTTTTAATTAGTACATGAAAAATATTAAGAACAGGAGGAAAGTAGTGACAAATTGGACCATTTAAAAATTTTTTAAAAATGCTTTTGAAAATAGCTTTTTAAAAGAATATCAATTTAGAATAAATTATGAAAGAAAATATTTGCAAGCCATATACCTATCAAGGATAACCATCTAGAATACATAAAGAATTGTCTCAAAGTTAAGAAAATAAACAAACCAATTATAAAATATGCAAAATCCATAAGGAGAAGTTTACCAAAAAGAATATATGCATAGAAAATAGGCATATAAAAATGTTGAAAATCATTAGCAATAAGGAAATATACATTAAAATCACAATGATTTACCAGTACATACCTGCTAGAATAGCTAAAATTTAAAAACAATGGAAATACTTAATAATAGCTAGGAGCAGAGAAGTATGATTTCTCATACACTGCTAAAGAAATGTAAAATGGTCAAGCCAGTCTGGAATGTACATTGGCAGAAACTTTCGTTAATATATAATCCCACAATCACACTTACATTATGAAAAATTTTTGCACGATTGTTCATATCAGCCCAAAGTGCAGACACTCCAAATTTTTCTATAAATTCCATAATATAGTCACACTATGGAATACTGTTCATCAATAACAAGGATAAAACTATAATACATGCAAATTTGTATGGATCCCAAGGGCATTTATGCTGGATGAAAAAGACTATTATAAAATATATGATTTCATTTATATGAATAAAAGTATGTATATGCAAGATACATATGTTTCCACCTATGTAAAATTGTGGAAATGGAGAACAGATTAGTAGTTGTCAGCATTTTGGGATTTGGGTGGAAGAAAGACCTGTGTGACAGGAAGGAGATCTTTCTGGAGGTGGCATAATTCTACCTTACTCCATTGGTCATTATATACATTTACACAAGTGATAAAATCACAAAGATCTTGACACGCACATCATACCAATTTCACAGTCCTATACTGATATAATTATAGATGATGTAATCATGTTAGGAAGCTGATTAAAGGGTATGAGATCTCTCTGTACTACTTTTGCAGCTTCCTATGAATTAATAATTATCTTTAAAAAATTAAACAATGCAAAGACAAATATTTTGAATTTTCAGTCTAAGGGTTTTGGCTTTCTCTAAAGCCATTTCTGTTCACATTGTTTAAGCTTCATTATCTTTTAAATTATTCTGGCTTGCAATTTGTGTTTCTCATTGGCATTTGATTTCCATAGTATTATAAAACCTCAGCTTTGAGGGTTTTTTTTTTCTGTGTTATTGATTATAAAATATGAAGTTTGTCTTACTTGGAATCCTGGGGGAAGATCAGATTTGATCACACTCCTTTTAAGTCCATACTCTGACATCCTGAGTCTCCCTCTAACACGCTTAGATACATACCTGCTCTCTTCCCAGCCAAGGTCATAACCTGTTTTTCTGTACTCCTGTTTCAGGAAGATGTCTGTCACTCTGTCTAGGAGACCTACTGACCATTTAGCCAGGGTTACTAAATGTCTGGCATTTACAACTGCTGGCCTTCACTTTACTCAACACAACAAGGTCACACAGCAAAAATTGCAATGCACAAAATGTACCAGTTGACTAGAGAACCATCTGCTCTCTATTTTCTTCCAAATAGGGCACAGAATCTATGCTTTGTTTTTGAGATTTTTTTTCTTTCCTTCTGGGATTGTTACAGCTTTGTGAATCAACCTCATCATCTTGAAATAATGCCACCCACATTTATCATAGTGATTCCCACCTTATTTCATATCGATTTTCAAGTAGTGAGATAATTCAGTAACATCATGTTCCTTTCTAAGCTTCTTCTGTACTACAAATTCTTCCTCCGCAGCAGTGTTTTGATTAAAGTGTAGGAGGGAATGCTCTTACAATTATACTTTCAGTTCTCAGGTACCTTAAAAATGAGATGTCTCTTAAACTATTCATATTGTGTTGTTCAAATTTCAGCTTGTAGAATTTATAATCTGGCCTTTTCTATAATTAACTGCCACATAACTTTCTGAAGCCAAGGGTTAAAATGCCTCATTAAAAGGCATTCACATCACTAGTCTCATTTTATTAATGGGAACTTGCAATTTTGTAACTGGCTCATATGTGAAGAATGTACTGCTAATAAGAAAACAGATCAAAGACTAGTCCATGGGTGGCTTATTTCTGGTTATATAAATGTGCACAATTTCACAATTCTAATTCTAGGATGACATAATTTAAAAGTCATATGTGATAGTTTGAACACATGTTAAAATTTTGCATATATATGTGTGTGTGTGTGTATATATATATATATATATATATATATATATATATATATATATATATATATCTCCTTATAAAACACGTTTTACATTAACCTTGGAATAAGTCCTGGAACAGGACTTAACGTGATCCATTTCAGGTGGTGATTATATTTCACCCTTCCCTGATTCCTCACATGCCAAGAAAGACCTATTTAATCAGTGTCTTAAAAAGATGCATACTGATATGTTTTGGACAGTCCTCACTAAGAAAAAAAACTTATTCATCTTTCTTACCCCTCCACATCCTGGTTCACCTTCAGTATGGTCTAAAAATACACTTGGTAACACTCCCTTGTTCAAGAGAGAGAGTCTGCAGATTATTTCTCAGACTGTGAACTCCTGTGTTTTGGGGACAGAGGGAATAGAGGCATGGGAAATCAAAGAGATAAAAGCTTTTTAAATATTCTCAACTTTCTTACCACCCTTGGGGTGTCAGGATGTAAAATGTTTGTAATCTTTGAATGTCAGATAGAAAATGTAATGAAAATTATACAGAAGTTTGTTTTCAAGAACCACAGTCTTATTTGGGAGAAACTTAAAATATTAAAGTAGTCACTGAATTCAGTATATAAATGGTAATAACATTTGTAGATTCTTCAAAATTCTCACAATTTTTATCTAAAAATTAAATCATCTCCAACAAGTCCAGGATGCAACATTGTGTCTAAATTTCTGTAATGTCCTCCTGTAGCAGCGAAAGGACAAAAAGTAATAAAAAAAATTTCCCTCACTTGCATGTCAGAGAACACTTAAAGTGCCTAGCAGCATGCCTTTCACAGAACTAAGAAAGGATCAACTCTATATTTAGAGGGTAGTAATTTTCAATGTAGAGTGAATTGCTGGATATATTTATTCTTTTTTTGAAACAGCACTCCAGGTTTCTATGACAGCAAACATGCTATAGTTACTGAGCAGAAGCCCCTACTGAGCTAGCAGCAGCCCCTGATGAGCAATTCCAATGTCAAATTTAGTTAAGCCAACCAATTTTAAATAAATTGATTTGCTCAAAAATATTTTATGGACTATAATGTACAATGCTTAGTTTTGTCATACAATAAACCTTTGCGAACTTCAGGAAAATATAACATTTGGAAGAAAGTCTGTATATATAATAAAATACGTATTTTTTCATTCACATTTAAGATAATTCTGCACTACATTGTGCAATGTTATAATTTTGTCAACTAATTGACTTCCATCTAAGGTAAGTCTATCTTTCCATTCCAAAATTCACAGTACAGAGGTAGTCAGCTAGGTGACACTGGCTAAAAAAATAAAAAAAAATTAAAAAAAGCTACACTTGTGCATATTTCGATCAACACTTGATGCTTTGCTAAACCACACACTGAATGTTAGAAATGGGTCTTCATTAGTAAACTCAGTGGTTTGTCCATAATGAGAAAGAGTATCACAAATAAGCTTTCACTGCTGAGATAAATGGGAATTCAAGGCATCTGAATTGTGGTAGTGATCTTTTTTTTTTTCCTTCTGCATGAATAAGAATAACAATCCAGCAGATAAAATAGGGGATACATAAAACTATTCATTTGCTGCAGAAATTTAAAGCACAAGGAGTGAACCTTAATGTATGCAAATTTTGTTTTTGAAAACAGTTCCTTAACATGTTGAGGAATCCCTAGACGGAATGCATAATGTCACAAAAGAATCTAACTACAAGTGTCTGAAACAATCTTACTAGTGATGGGAGAAAGGATGCTTACTTAAGTTACTTGGAAAATGAGTGTCCTTTATAAAACTTTGGACAAGAGAAACTATCCATAACAATTGCACTACAGTCCATAAAGTTGTTTCCCATTGATCAACTATATAATACTACTTTCCCAGGAAAGGGGGTAGGCTGGAATTAATTATCTTTGCAATATAAGATTAGATATGTCAGCATGAACTCATGCATTCCTTAATATAGAGCTATTAGAATGTGTATAGGAAAATGGATATGCACAAACTGTAAACACACCATATTTCTTTGCTCTGTCTGCTGGCATGGGGAGGGTGGACCATAAGTAATAACACATCAATAAATGAGCACACCTATTACACAGATCTTGGCTTTTCATATCATTCACCCATCAAAGAAATATGGGATGTTTAAAGAAATGGCTGATTCAAGAACTGGGACAGGAAATATACAAGATAAACCTGGGGCATTTTTAGTAACACAAAGTAAGGAAGTGCTAAAATTAAGAAACAAAAATAATGTGTTATGTCAAAGAAACACATAATCCAAGTGAAAAGAGCTCCAAAAGTCTGAGATAGAACACTTCCAATGATAACAAGCATAAAATAAATAATTATAAGTACAACCTGCTATAAATATTTGAATACACAATTAAATAGGGGAGAAGTGCCCAATTTTCCATGCAGAATGATTCCAAATAACTTATTCCATCACTGTAGGGGAGGGTTATAATTTCCCACACATTAAGTGTGGACTGTTCATAGTCACTTCTTTTTGAGTATAATAGAGAAGGGGAAAATAGGAGTCACTTTGCAGTGGCAAAGAATGACAAACACTATCCTAACCAAGTGATAACAATTAACATCGACTTTGATAAGTCACGTTGATAACATGTCTTCCCTCAGCATGATGTAATGAAAACAGCACTTACATCTGTGTTCTTCATTCCCAAAAAAATATAACTCCATAAAAAAAAATTATGAGAAAAACATTGAAAACAAATATCAGTTGAAGGTTGTTCTACAAAGTACCTGACCAGTGCTCCTTAAATTTGTCAAACTCAACAAGAATAAAGAAAGCCTGGTGAAGCACTTAGTACCATAAGAGATGACACACCAATTTTTTTTTTTTTCATTAAAGGCTCATTCAGTTGGATATTCATACTGACATCTGATTTAGGACATGAGTAGCATATTATCTTTGTCTTTTATCATGCTTCATCTTGATATGATAATGGCATATGGTACAATTCACCCTATGAGAGTTTCATCACTTAATATTATTAAATATTTTAATATTATTTTTAAATCACAATCTCCAATTATTAATTGCTAGAAACATGAAGAAATGTTTTTCTATTAATATGAGTCCTTAACATTTTATGTGATTATTGGAAAACAATTTTGGAGGCAAATTAAGAAGGACACAAGCCTAATTAGGAGCAGATTTTATCAACCTTCTCTTATCCTCAAAGTATGTTTAAGTTATAGGAAAATCATTGTTCTTTGAATTTTTTAAAATATAAACCTCCAGTTGGAAGGATAGCTTTTATCTTTATTTTTTATTAGTTCATTTTAGCTATACAAAAATAATAATTTTTAATGTAATGCAAATTCTCAAGACAGAGCTTCTTTTGTATGTTAATTCCTTCAGGCAGAACCTTCAGAAATTTTAAATAATTGATCTCACTCTTGCAGTTTTATTTTTGGAATAAGATATCCTTACAGGAAAGTTGTCTTATTGGTATTCTGTCTAAATAGAGCAATCAGGGTAAAAAACAGTCTTCATAGAAACACAATGAAAGATGTTGCAAGAAAAGGAATGCTTAATCTTGTTTAGATCCTTTTAAAGAATTATTCTTTCATCTTTTCATAGATCTTCATTTCAACAAATTAATATATTTCAGATATTGCTTTGTGAGAAACACTGTGATTATCAGAATTTCTATATAAATGATAAAGTATATAATAAATACAATGTGTACAATGAAAAGTTAAGCGTAAACTTAAGATTTTACTATATGTTTTGGATGTTAAATAGATTAAATGATAGATAAAAATATTTAAATGACAATTAAGTATCACTTGCAATAATAATGCATCATGGATACATTCATTTTATTTTCTTACATATTTCAAAGAAAGTCTAGGAAGATCATATGGCTATTATGTTTGAGTAAATTATATAGAAGCAATAAAATTTTGATAAATGATATTTATTTTTAATTCCTATAAAAAGCCAGTGATTTGAAAATGAGTATATAAAACAAAGGGCTATTTTTATATTTGACTTTTATGTGTAAAACAGCAGAAACCAAAAGGAAGTAAGTCAACTTGGGTGGACTCTTTCAATGGTGAGCTAGTAAAAATAGTTCTGAGTATATTAATGACCTGAAATATTTTTCATATTTGAAGGTTAAATTTGTTATTAGAGCACTTATTTTATTCATATTAAGTCTACTTATTTTTGCAATTTTCAAAACTTACTGCATTTCTACATTTGAAAATCTGAGGCTCTTCACTTTTGGGATGTATCCAGCAAATAGAATTTTTAATGGGGCATGGAATGTGTGGGTTTAGTTCAGCATCATGACAGTTCATAAGCAGATTTTATCCAGGTTAAACATTGGGTTTGATAGCATGGTGCTGTATCTCATTTTCACTGTAATCAGACAGCAAGAGTGACAAAGCACAGAAGAATGAGGATATTCCCATATATTGCCTAAAAAAGAACTGTCTGAGTCCCCAAATCCATCTAGCTCAGATTTAAGGAAATGTGTCAAATCTCTCTGGGATTAGAACTGTGATTTAAAAAAAAAAAAAAAAAGAGAGAGCGAATTTTAAAATCTCTTATCTCTATCTAAAACTATGAGGTTGAGAATTTAGAGTCTCATTTTCCCTGCCATTGCCTGATGTTTACTGTGATAATCACAGCTCTGTTCCTGCAGTCCTAGAGGTTCTAGATGAATATTCATCAGTATTTTTTTCTCTCTCCATCTGTGCCTCCCTTCTCTCTTTTAGTTTCCTCTCAACATTTATCTCCAGAGGTTGTTTTTCATTGCACATAAGCCTTAAGAGTCTCCAGTTTGAAAGCTTCCCTGGCCCTAAAATGAGACAAGAGATGAAAATGGGCTTAACATCTAGGAGCCTCCAGGAATCACTTGGGAACTCCTTGGTCATTCTTGCATGAATATTTTTTTTATTCTGATAGATTAAATTTTGTGTTATGGAATGTATAAAAGAATTCTGAAGTAAAGGAAAGATCAATAAAAATATTTTCTGGATATCTGTTATACCCCTCAAAAGTTCTCTATTTCTTATCTACCCTGATTTACCAGAGAAGTACTTGATGATTCAGAAAAAAAAAAAAAGAACAACTCATGTAATCTTTTTGCCAGCGATCCCCTTCTCTCAGAGTTTCTCCAGTTGCAAAAGAGCTAACAATGGCCTAAACAGGAAACCAATATTCAGGATCCTAAAGAGCAGGATGAAGAAGTTAAGCAAATATATTCCAAAATGCCAAATTGTAATATCCATAATTTGAAGCTGAAGTCACTGGACAAGTATAACTTCAGAAAGTACTACATATCTCTCTTCCCCTACATGCAGTAAATGGCGAAGATTTCTTTGCTAGGGGTCCCCTTTGTATAATAAGTCTAGAAAGTGGGCTGATTACTGGATTGGTAATTGGTTCTACAGTAAACATGAATAAAAAAAAAAAAACAACAACAACTCTGAAGTAACTCTTCCACTAATTCTGATATATCAGCCTTCACATTTCTTAGTAACATTCTCAAAATTTTCTTTTTTTCTTTTTTAATTTGTTCTTTTTGACATATTAAATATATATGGAGTATCACTTACTGTAATTAGGATCCCATTATTATGGTTGTACACGATGTGGATTTCCAGAAATCTCTACACCAGTTAAGAGATTCCTATGTCTTGTCATTCCTTCACAAATTTACGTTTGTGTGTGTGTGTGTGTGTGTATGTGTATAAATAACAAAGGTACATAAATCATGCATTGGTCATTTCTCAGATATCACTCTCTTGCAGAGCAAGATCATGTAAATTATTGAAAGTTTCATGCTTTTCTCTTGTTAATTAGCATGTCCTTTAACTGGGGTCCTAGACTCAGCAGAGTCCACATAGGAAACAGCATTTCAACATTGGCTAAAATGCTTCATTAGAAAAACAAATAAATAAAACACTCTCCAAACATGATTTAGGATTTTCAATAAATCATCAATCAAATGAACTATCTCTAGTATTGTCTTGAATGACTTTTTTTTTTAACTAATAGTAAAGAAGAAGCAAAAGCTATCACTTGTCACCTTAAAATTTACTACCTGAAATAGTAAGACAGTTTGAGTAAATGTGTAAGATTCTTTTGAAACCAGTAGGTAATCATGGTTGCCTGTGGCTTTATTAACCCATAATCTAATCTTATTAACATGTAAATTAAAGTCTGCTCTAAATTGCTTTAGCACCAAAACAACTGCAGGGGAGGAGGGAGGAAAGTAATTTCTAAAGTCAGAAGTTCACATCAATTTCCTCTGAACATTGATTGAATCTGGTGTGGTGCAACTATTGCTTGCTTAATTCCTAGTAAAGGGGAAAGGGGGAATAAAACATAAAATCAAAATTATTTTAGGCAAATAAACCCTATAGAATCCGTATAAGGTGAGTATGAAGAAGCAAAGAAAACTGGAAACCAGTTGGGCAAACTTTTTTTTTTTTTTTAAATTCTTCTGAGTACTTTGTTTTCATTTTCTTTCTTTCTTTTTATTTATTTATTTATTTATTTATTTATTTATTTATTTATTGTGTATGTGGGGGTTGGTTCTTGCCAAACAAAGCATTAAAAGAAAGTACTCAGAAGAAGAAGAATTTAAAGCAGAAGAGAGCATATAATAAAACTAGTAATATGTTTTAAATGACTGTAAGTCAAAGATCAATATTGTCATTTCTATATGTGACCAAGCAAAGAAGAAGAAAATAATATGCAAGTAACAAATAATCAAATAAATTGCTCACACTATATTGCATTTATATAAAGGAAGAGAGTAAGTAGCAAGAGTTTCCTTTGGAAAAAAAGAAAAGAAGAAGAAGCAAAGAAAAAGAAAGAAAGAAAGAAAGAAAGAAAGAAAGAAAGAAAGATAGATAGATTTGCTAAATAGAAAATAATAATTTTAAAGAGTAAATAAAGGAAAAGTTCTTTAAATTATCAAAATCTAGGAGAGTGGGATAAAATAATACAGTCAGTAACTGCTAATGTTAAAAATCAAAATTGCTAAGTATCCATTAAAAGAAGAGTAAAGAATGCATAGCTCAAAAGTTTAAAATTGAATACAGAAAGCAATATTTCAAAAGTTTAAAAAAGTCAAGAGAGAAAAGTGAAAAATAAAATATGTCAAATATAAATCTAAACTAAATTTTAAAAGATGGAATTTTATAACAATAAAGAGAAAATTAGAGAAAGTCATGCAAACTTAATATATATATATTCAACAAATTGAGTTTAAAATTATGTTTAAAAATTCACAAAATAAAAGAATAAATAGACATAGTGGGAGCTTTTACTGAACTAATAGTTATTAAATCAACAGATACTATATGAGTAAGATACAGAAGTTTTGACTACCATAACAAATAAATAATCTGTTATACATTCATTAACTAACGAAAGTCATTTCATATTTCTAAAGTGCAAAGGAGATATTTCCTGTTAGGCAGCTAATATTCCTGACTGGGGGGAGCAGAGGACTGTGGAAGGTGACTGAAAACCACAGGGAGTCTTATGAACAGATAAGCACCTGAAAGATGAGGGTCCTGTATGTTTAAACCTCCTCCAGTCATAATTAATTACATCCCCTAAGAAAAACTAGTGTTTCAAGATCAAGTCACACACTATCAGGTGCCTGGACCTTCCCTTATCATGAAGTATCACAAACCCCAATCATCTTGGCAACGAAAACATCAAAATCCTCACGAAGAAAGATTGCCAGTGTAAAAAATCAATTAAAGGGTCATAACAGTGAGGCAAAAATAGGGGTGATCACTTTACTTAAAACCCCTACTCTATGAGCACCATAGGATTTTCTTTTGAACGTGGTCCATGCAATTCCCATACTGTCAGCCAAACATACACCTGACTGGGACCTCTATAGAAACTTTCCTGTGAAGGGAGTAAGCCATTCCTCCTCTCTCTGAAAGGACCCTCTCTCTCCCTTGAGAATGGCTCCTTTTCTCCTTTCTTACCCATTCCAATAAACTCATGCCTTTTATTCTGAGAAACATGTCTTAAATCTTTCTGCCATTGACTGCAAGAATCAGGATTTGAAGAGGGAGCCTCTGTGTTCCCTCTGTCCTGAAACATTTTCCACATAAAGAAAATTGGAGTGTGTGTGTGTGTGTGGGAGGGGGGTGGAAATGTAGTTCAGTGGTAGAGAATTTGCCCATCATTCATAATACCCTGGGTATGATCCCCAGAACTGAATAATAATAATAATAATAATAATAATAATAATAATGAGGAGGAGGAGAAGCAAAGTTTGAGTTTACATATTGTTTTAGTCAGTTTTTTCACTGCTTTGACTGAAAGACCCAGCCAGAACAATTATATAGGGGAAAAAGTTTATTTGGGGATTCATGGTTTCAGAGGTCTCAGCCCTTAAGCAGCTGGCCCCATCCCTTGGGGCTGGAGGTGAGGCAGAACATCATGGAAGAAGAGTGTGGCAGAGGGAAGCAGCTCACATAATGATCAGAAAGCAGAGAGAGACTCCACTGCCAGATACACATTATATGCAAAGCCACGCCCCTTAATGCCCACCTCCTCCAGCCATACCCTACCGGCTTTCAGTTACCAGGAGATTAATTCACTGAGTGGGTTAAGGTTCTCAAAATCCAATCATTGCACCTCTGAATGTTCTTGCTTTGTCCCACACATGAGCTTTTGGGAGACACTTCACCTCCAAACTATAACACATCTGATCAAATATGCATTGTAGTATGGATATCAGATATTTCATAGCACTCCACCGAGAAAGTAGAAAAATTTTCAGATGTGGTGGCACATGCCTATAATCCCAGTACCTCAAGAAGCTGAGTTAGGAAGACCACAAGTCCAAAGCCAGCCTCAGCAAGTTAGTGAGGCCCTAAGTGACTTCCTAAGATCTTGTCTCATAATAAAAGCATCCAAAGGATTGGGAATGCTGCTCAGTTGTTATGCACCGCTAGGTTCAATGACTAGGAACAAAAACAAAACTTAAAAAAAAAAAAGAAAAAAGAAAAATCAAGACAAGTTGAAGATGATTAGCCTGTAATTGACTTGCATGATTAAATAAAACAAGCCTCTTGAGTGGAGAATACATGTTCTCCAAAATGCATGCCATGCAACACTGTTTACTGTATAGACAAAGGAACAACTGCTACAACAAAAAAAGATTGATAATCAAGAGATAAAAAGAAGTACAAAGAAGCACAATGAAACACTCAAACCTTTAATTAAGTATAAAAAAGATTTTAAAACAGAGATTTTTAAATGTGTTTGAGGACATAAAGATACACATAATTTTAATGTGCTAACAGATGGAATATCTCAGCACCAAAAAATGTAAGAAAAAAATTGTATGGAAATTTAGAGCAGAACATGTTTTAGTTTGTACCTGAAATTTTCCACAAAGACTCTCGTATTTAAAGCTTGCTCCCCAGAGCAGCAGTGTTCAGAAGAGGAATTTTTAGGAAACAATGGTCCATGAGGGTTTAATTTCATCAGTGGATTAATCTATTGATAGAGTCATAAGTTAATGCCATTATTGGGAGGTGGTAGAGACTGTATGAGGTGGGACCTAGTTAGAGAAAGTGGGTCACTGGAGGCATGCTCTGGAAGGGTATATCTTGTCCTGGGTGTAACTTGGAGCTTGGAGTCAGGTGCAATTTTTGTTTCATGTATTCTATGAATGACATTTGTGGACAGCAGAGGATGAAAACAAGTATAAAAATGTATTAAAGCAAATGTAAGCAAAGGTTGCAAGAATGGGAGGGGATTGGAGTGGGTTACCAATGGATGGGTATTGTCTAGGAATTTATATGGATCTATAGGCTTAAAGAAGTCAGCCCCTGGCCCAATCTGGGTCAGATACTCAGTATCCAAAGGTATTCATGCAGCCTTCAGTCCAATCAAAATATTGATGAAGCATTTTTCTTTCTTCAGCAAGGCCATGAACTTCATGTATGTCCTCATTGAAAAATAACTTTTTTTTTTGCAAATTTCTCAACAAAAGCTGCTCTTTGTGTTCTGCTGCTCAGGAAGTTACCTATGGGTCCATCACCCTATTTTTCTAGTCTTATCTCTTCTTCCTGACCCAACCCTGCTCTGAAGAGGTAACCCTAACTGTCATTAGGGACAGGGCATGATGCCTGCTGTAGTTACTGCCAGATGGAAGGGATATTGGTAGTGGCATTTAGGGACACCCCTGTATCCATTGTAGTGTCCCTAGTAGAAGTTTTAAGAAAACTCAATGGGCGATTGCATCTTCATGACTGTTTAGGCATTTATAAATTCTATTCAGTATGAGACAAAATGAATAAGGTAGTTAAAAACTCGTGGTTCAAAAAGCAGAATCATTATGATAATCCTTATGAGGCCAAGGAATTGAGTTAACAAACAAGACCAGGGAGGGTATCCATGACTTTATTGGGTCCCCAAAATTTTGGGCCAAACTTTTTTTTAGAGCCTGCTCTCATTTGGCCTGTTGTAAAATCTGTTCTCTTCTTTCTTTGATATTACCTGTGGTATTGATGTAGATGCAACAGGACGTGTTAGACATTGTATTACTCCCCCCTTCCTTAGCCAGAAAAAAGTCCAAAGCCAATGTGATTCATTGTCATATGGGCTAATGAATCTAGAGCCTTGTTTCAGTCTTTGAAATTGTTTCTAGTGACTAACGCTATATTTTGCAAGGTTTCAGTTAAATTTGTCTTGGTTACATGATTACTAATGACTCCCAAAGTTAGACCTCCCCGATAAGCCACTAATGCAATTTTTCTCCAATATATCAGTGTTATTAGTTCCCATTTATATTGTATCAGGGCATGCATACCTTATAAACAGGAATTGCAATGCTTCTCAACTAGGGTATTATTTAATGTGAAGATGTTTTGAGTATTTGGAACCAATTTTATCATAATCCATGAACCTCAGCAAGATGAGGGAGCCAAGACACCTTAAGCCCCATCCATGGATTAGGTTAAAATAGGTTCCAGTGAACAAAAATACAACTGGGAGACAGAAGTTTAAAGCATGTAATACTGGAGGAAAATAAAGATTGGTCGTCTGAAGAATTTTCTATATATCTCATGATAGTTTGGTCAGGGAGACAAGGAGAAGTCTCCGTCTTTCTCTCTCAGTGATGTTTAGGGTAGCCTTATTAAATCATTGGTCAAAGCAGTATGATGTATTTTAATTTTTGTATGACTGCATTTCTGGATGATTTTTAAATTACAATTATTAGTATTATGACCTGAATGACTATTTTCATTTATGCATAGCCAGAGAAGAGGTGCCATTTTTATAAAATTGCAATTGCCATTATAACTGAGTGGACTACCTATACCAAGTTTTATTTCCACAAAAATATGTATACCATTTTGGGATTTGGACAGTACAGGATCTCTAGAAGATAGAGAAGTATGGGTCTATATTCGTCACTCACAGGAAGCAATTCATAAGGATAAAAATTGGGAGTAGGGTTCCAGTTCAGCTCCTCAAGTGAAAATGAAAGAGTTGTCAACATCAGGACTTTCTTTCAGAGAGAAACTTCATGCTTTGGGAGGACTTTGTGGTTAGATTAAGTACGATTGAACTTTATTTCCAACTTTGACCTGTTCATAAAAGAAAACAACAGTTTCTAATTTGAGGGTCATGAGTACAGGTAAGGGTTAATTTAAGGGAGGCATCTGATTTTAAGAAGAAGCTCCCTTGTAGGGGTAACAGGACGGTGAGGAGAAAGTAGAGAGCTAAGATTAGGAGAATAGTTCATCCCAGTAAAGTAGAAGAGTTTAGTGATCTTCCTGATTTCAGACACAAATCAGGATCCTGGAATCAGAATAACTTTGAAGTATGGTAAAATCAGTCAAATGTCCCTGATATCAAAGATCAAATACAAAACTTAAAAACTGAGACATGTTAAAGGACAGGGGTACATTATTCGTACAGTGACACTGTGGAAATTGTATACAGGAAGGTTAAAAAAGAGTCCATATGATCACAGAGGTTTTGGGTTACGGCCATCTATTGATTACATAGAAAATGATTCCATCCCTTGGTAAGTAGAATGTACAGAAAAGAAAGATTATGAGAGTATCTTTAGAACTACTCTTCAAGATAGAGGGTAGGATGTCTAAGGGCCTGTTTGTCAACAGTAACTGAGGAGATGGGTTGGTCTCACTAGGTTTTGTGTTGTTCCTTCAGAACAGAAGTTTTAAATCTCCCCCCAACTTTCAAGAGTGCCGTTTAACACTCTCTGTCTCATGAAAATCAAGGGACTCAGGTCTTCAGGATCTTTGGTGGAGTTCCAGGATTTGATCCAAGTTGATTCCTGCTACCTTGATTGTCCTCATTAGTATCACTGTGTTGTCTATCCCAGGTAGTTTCTCAAGACAGGAAGAGACTTGATCTGTACTGGATCTCCTGAACTGAAAAACTGAGTGCTCAAACTTCTATTGAAGACCCCTGACAATTATTGTAAGGTCTGCTGGAATTTGGCCAATGCTGTAATGTCTTGAATTTGTGCTGAAGTTCCTTTGTCAAGAAAGAGTCATTAGTAAGTAATGGTTTCCAGTATAACATTTCATTCCTAAGGTTTGAAGGGAATTTCCAATGCATAATAATGCCATAGGAATTAAAGTAGACCGTGGAAAGTGAGTTTTCTGAGTTAATTTTCTTACATGTCTTTTAAAGATGTGATTGATCTTTTCTACATTTCCTGAGAATTGGGGCCTCCAGGCACAATGCAAATGATGCTATATTCCTAGTGCCTGGAAGACTGCTTGTGTGAGAGCCACCTTGAAAAAACTTTGTCACTTTTTAGACTCCTAAGAAGACCACACTTGGGAATAATTTCTGTAATAATGGCTCTTATTACTTCTGAGGCTTTTTCTATCCTGAAAGGGAAGACTTCTACCCAGTTATTAAGGTGCCAAGACATGCCAAGAGGTATGTATACCTTTTGATCTTGGCATATGTGTAAAGTCAATTTTGCCAATATTCCTCCAGATACTTGCCTTTAGATTGTGGACCAAGGGTAGCCATTCTCTCATTAATGGAATTGTTCTTCTGATAGATTTCACATCCCTTTGTTACTTGTTGAACTACCTTTAGGAGGATTTTGCCTGTGAACAACCTCTGTACCACTATAAGCTTTATCCATACCCAGTTGAAAAGCCTGGTGAAGATTTTTGACAACTTTCCATTGATTATTTTCTGGTATAAGCAATTTTTCTTCTGCCTGTGACCATACGGATGGGAGTAGAGTGTATACTCAGGAGAGGACCTAGTTCTTTTAATTATGAGAGTACAGAAACAGCATATGTTTAAGGGAATCCTCCCAAAATAGAGGTGTTTCCATGGCAATGTAAAACAGAGGCCCTTCTGAAGCTGCAGTCTTAGCAGCCAGATCTTCTAGTCTATTTACCTCTACCACTTCATCTATTGCCTTTAGAAGAGATGCCAATAAGAGTCTATTGATCTCTTTGTGACGTTTAATAGGAACACCAGCTTAGCTGTCGGAGCTAAGTCTTTCTTTCCAGATGGCCACACATGCCTGCAATTGTAAGAGTTGGGCCTACATTTTTTTTTCTAGTAAATACTATACTTTAATGCCTAGGTCCTTGATCCACTTTGAGTTTAGTGCAGGTGAGAGAAGTTAAATTTCATCCTGCTACATATGAATTTCTAGTTTTCCCAGCACCATTTGTTGAAAAGGCTATCCTTTCTTCAATGTACTAAGCATACACTTTTGTCTAGTATTGGATAACTGTATTTATGTGGGTTTGGGTCATGTCTTTTATTCTGTTCCATTGATTTTCATGTCTGTTTTGGTGCCAATACCATGTTGTTTTTTGTTACTATTGCTCCATAGCACAATATAAGATCTGGTATTGTGATGCCTGCTGCTTCACTTTTATCACTCAGGATTGTTTTGGCTCTTCTGGGCCTCTTAATTTTCCAAATGAATATTGTGACTGATTTTTCTATTTCTATGAAAAACATAATTGGAACTTTAATAGGAATTGCATTGAATCTGCATAACACTTTTGGTATTATGGCCATTTTGACTATCTTAATTCTGCCTATCCAAGAACATGGGAGATTTTTTTTTCATCTTCTAAGATCTTCTTCATTTTCTTTTTTTTAGTGTTCTGTTGTTTTCATAAAATGCTGGCACAGTTCTCCACTATGTTCTCTTAGGATACAAATTCTTCAACAAGACTCCTAAAGCATAGAAGGTATCAAACTAAAATGCTTCTTCACAGCTTCTTCATAGCTCAAGAACACAAAGAGAGACACTACAAGATGGGAGAGAATCTTTGCCCCATATACTTCAGATAGAGAAAAAATTTAATACCAAAAACCAAATAACCCAATCAATACATGGATAAAGGAAATGAACAGATATTTCATGGAAGAATAAATAGAAATGGTCAACTAATATTAAAATAAAATGTTCAGGGGCTGGGGATGTGGCTCAAGCGGTAGCACTCTCGCCTGGCATGCATGCGACCCGGGTTCGATCCTCAGTACCACATACAAACAAAGATGTTGTGTCCACCAAAAACTAAAAAAAAAAAAAAAAAATTAAAAAATTCTCTCTCTCTCTCTCTCTCTCTCTCTCTCTCTCTCTCTCTCTTTAAAAAAAATAAAAATAAAATGTTCAACAGATCTAGCAATTAGAGAAAAACAAATTAAAACTCATTGAGATTTCATCTTGCTATAGTCAGAATGGCAATTATGAAGGATACAATAATAATATTTGTGAGGATGTGGAGAAAAGATACACTCACACATTGCTGGGTGGACTGCAAATTGTACAACTACTCTAGAAAACAGTATGGAGATTCCTTAGAAAACTTGGAATGGAACCTCAATTTGACTGCAAGGAGTTATTCCACTTCTTGGCATATACCCCAAAGACTTAAAAATCATCATACTATAGTGATACAGCCATATTAATGTTCATAGCAGGTCAATTCAAAATAGCTAAGCTATGGAATCCACCTAGGTACCCTTTAACAGCTGATGGATAAAGCAAATGTGGTACATATACACAATAGAATGTTACTCAGCCATAAAGAAGAATGAAATTATGGCATTTGCTGTAAATGGATGGATCTGGAGACTAAGTGAAATAAGCCAATCTCAAAAAAACAAAGATGGATCAAATGTTCTCTCTGATATGCAGATGCTAGCACACAATGGGAGGGTATGGTTTATGGGATTAGACAAAGGGGAATGAAGGAAAAGGAGTAGAAACAAAATAGAAAAGACAGTAAAATGAATCTGACAAAACTTTCCTGTATTCATATATGAGTACACAACCAATGTAAGTCTACATCATGCACAATCACAGGAATGGAATCCTAATTAGATTAGGATTTTACAAACTCCATGTTTGTATAACATGTCCAAATAGTCTCTACTTTCGAGTATATCGAAAAAGGAACAATAACAACACCCCCAAGAAGATGTACTTGGAAACGCTACACATATTAATGTTTTTGCCTTTGTTGATTTCTAAAGTTCCAGTGAGAGCTATGAGTTCTAGTTGGGCACTAGTGCCAGGTTGTCAGGGGCTGCCCTGAACATGAGCTAACCACGCCCTCTCAGCCTTGAATGATGGAGGTATTGAACTGGCATCACAGGCAGTGTGGAGCAAGTGGGCCTTTCCTTCACTGCAAGGAAGAGGGTGTCACCCAGTGGGACTGGGCTACACCTCCCTGTTTCTTGTAACACAATCCTTTGCCTTATTTGGGTGAAATATTCTATCTAATGTCTTTTCTGTAAAAAAAAAAAACACAGGGGTTTGGATGCACTCGCTGTCTCTTGCTTCCCTTGCCCTCCAGCATGGGAGCTGACCCCTCAGGTCACAGAGCCATTCCTGACCCCCACACAAGCTATTTCCATTTTTATGTGGTCTTTTCATTGCCATTCCAATTCACGCAGAGTGACCCTCACTCCATTGCCCACATGAGACGTGGGCGATACCTGGTGGAAGGCATAAGCTCTCAGCCACTGTCCTTAAGGTGAGCACTGCATATCCTGCCTTGCAGAAACCTTGTTTCATGGTGGACCTTCCATCTGTGAAAGGGACTAGATCAAGGACTTCTAGAAGCTTAACCCTTTAAATCTTCACCTTGTTCAACTGAGAGGCCTTAATTTTAATTCTCCTTTTAACTATCACAAAATCAATGGGATTGGTACTGTTCTTGCAAAAGCTAAATGGAGAAAAGCCTGTGAGATTCCGTTGTTCTTAATTCCGCATCCAACTTCATAATTCCCCCAGGGGATTGCTCAGGTAAAAGATTTAAGTGTAATACTCTATTTCTGATTTGCCATTGCTAAAACCTGATGATGAGAATTTGATACTCAAGATGAACTGGATTTTCTGAGCAGGAAGTGAGGTGGTTTTGCCTATTTCTAAGTAAAGGGCAGGATCATCTGCGAAGATTGCTTTAAATATTGAATGAAAGCTTTGGAAGTGATATATTGGTTGCAATTATTCATATTTCTTAGATTATTAAACAAGAGTGTTTCAGTCAGCTTTTTTTATTATTGCTGTGACTAAAGACCTGGTAAGAACAATTTTAGAGGTAGGAAAGTTTATTTAAGGACGAACAGTTTCAGAGGTTCCTCTCCACAGACAACTGGTTTCATACCTTGAAGCTCAAGGTGTGGCTTAACATCACTGCAGAAAAGTATTGCAGAGAAAGTGGCTCATATGATGATCAGAAAGCCGAGTGAGAGAGGGCATATTCTCACCTCACCAAATATATAGCCAAGGGCATGACCCCAATGACCTTTAGCCATACTCTACCAGCCTACAATTACCACTCAGTTAATCCCTATCAAGAGATTAATTCACTCATTAGATTAAGACTTTTATAACCTAATCATTTCACCTCTAAACAATATTGCATAGTCACACATGAACTTTGGGGTAAAAACTAATTTGTAAACCATAACAAAAAGCAACTTATAATTTTGTGCAAGTTATACATGAGGGCTTCTCCAGTAGTAAATGCCATGTGCCGCATTGAAACTTTAATGTGTGTCTCAATCTAGATCAAATAAATTCATTTGTATAAGTGCTTCTAATTAGTTTTCCAATTTTTTAGTTCAATCTTACATTTATAAATCAGGGAATATAAAACAAAGCAATCTGAAGTGTAAGGTTTAGAGAATGAGAAGTGCGTTGCTTTTAAGAGTTAACTGCATCCAGTGCTCAGAAAAAAAAATATTTGAAGTTGGAGGGGAAAAGACTAAAAGTAAAAATACCAAAAATATTCAATCATTAATAGAAATTTTATCAAGCTTCTGTCAATAAGTGCTGGGTAAATAAGCCAAAAATTATAATATTATAACAGATTTCAAGAGCAGTATAAACTCTCTTGAACTAATTTACCCAAATTTAGAATAAATAACGCTTGTCAATAAGTCTCTGTAAACAGGAAAATATTTTAAATTTTTTGTGACGGTATTTTGTACCGATTTATTGACGAATAGTTGGCATACATGGAAATGCTTCTATTTAAGGTGTACACATAGTTATTTTTATATATTTATATAGCTATGAAAATATCCTAATAAGAAATATAAATATAGCCATCTCTTTTAAAGTTCTCTGTGACTTTTTGCTAGTTTTCTCTGAACTGTTCCTCGTTCCTCAAGCTCAGTCACCAGGCAAACAAGTTTGTGATGGTGTTTTATATCCCAGATTGACTGGACAAGAAATTCCCACATAGCTGACCAAATACTTCTCTGCATATGTCTGTGAATTTTTTTCCGAGGGAGGATTGACATTCAAATTAGTAGACTAAGTAAAAAAAGAAATAGATCTCAATACATAGATAGGCATTATCCAATCTACTTAGTGCAAAACATAATAAAAAGGAAGAAAAATGTAAATTCTATCTTCTTGAACTGGGGATATCCATCTTTTGCCTTCAGAAGTCAGAACTCCTGGTTTTAAGACCTTTTAACTTCAGGACTTATACTAGTGGCCCACCCCAGTTCTCAAGTTTTCTGCGTTGGAATGGAAGTTAAACCAGAGAGTCTCCTGATTCTTAGGTTTTGGACATTAACTGAGTTATACCATTGGTTTTCTTCATTCTTCAGACTGTAAATGGCATATTACTGGACTCCTCTGATTCCATATTGTATAAGTAAATTTCCATAATTAATCTGCTCTTACATACATTTATTTATATTGTATTATTTCTGTTTCTCTGGAGTTTTAATATTCGTGATTTGCTTTGTGTCATGATAGATGTGTTGTTATTTTTTTAGAATATAAATAAGATTACATAATTCCATGAAGTTGCCTATATCAATATCTTACTTTTTAAAATTTTTTTAAACCTATCTTTCTGTTGCTGAATATTTACCTTGTTTCAAGTTTTTCTTTCTGAATAGTTACCTATACAATATAGAGACATTAATTTTTTCGTCTCATGGGCAAATGATTATGAGTCAGAGACGAATCACAGGGTTGGTGTATGTTACTTTTTTACAAAACAAAATGGTTTATAAAGTGGTTTTACTTTTCATGGATGAGAATTTCAGTTGCTTTACATTCTTGTTAGCAATTGGTATGGTCAATTTTTTAAAAATTACACTTTTTATTAGATGAGTAGAGGCATATCATTGTGGTTTTAATTTACATTCCCTAATACATAAGCATGTTAAATATATTTTCGTGTACTTACGTTACTCACATAATTTGTTTTTTTTAAATACTAATTTAAGTGAGTTGTTTATTATTGAGCTTTTGATTTTGAGTATTTTTCACAAATATATCCAGAATACAAATCCTGTTCCATACATGTGAGTTACCAGTATACTCTCCATGTGTGTGGTTTCTCTTTCTTTAAGTTGTACTTATTAAACTAAAATTCTTAATTCTAATAACATCCAATTCATTCTTTGTTTTCTATAATGGATTTTGTATTTGGTGTAATGTGAAGAAAATCTTTACTTAACTCAAGGGTACAAGATTTTTCTTCCATTTTTTTTTTCAAGTGATTTTGTTTACGGGTTTTTGCCTTTACTTCTATGTACCATTTTGATTTACTTTTTGTAGATGATGGAAATAATGGACTTTATTTTGCATATGAACAGCTAGTTGTCTAGTAATGCTTGTTGAAAAGACTGCAATTTTACAATTAATTTCCATTGACGTCTTTTGAAAATAGTTGATCATATATGATCTTTTCTAATATTCTCTATTGTGTTTCATACATGTCTGTGCTAATGTCACAGTTAAATAATAAGAAGTAAAACAGAAATCAGTCAAATATATTCAGAAAATAAACAAATTTTTTTTGAGAAAATGTAAAATGCAAAAAAATTGGTTCTATGACATCTCAATTAATTAATACCCAGCAAGAATAATGAAAACACAAATACCCCAAATCAAGAATGAAATGAGGGTATGCAGAAAAGTTCCTATAGATACTAGAAAGATAATGAAGAAGTATTATTAGCTATACACGAACACCTGTGATAGTAGAGAAAAATCAACAAATAGCTTTTAAAATGTTAGTATCTCCTCTTGTAATAAAAAATTAGACTGATAATTTAAAACCTTACCAGAGAAAAATCTAGGTCCAGACACTTGAACTGTGAATGCAAACAACATTTAATGGATGATCAAAATTTTATACAAAATCTGCCAGAAAGCAGGTGTATTTAGGAGACTGGATTTTTGAGACCTCTGAAGGCAGACCTGTAATTGACCAGGACCTCAGTACCGCACTGTGAAATCTATTGCCATATTTGTGGAAAAACACTTTCCCTTGGGCATTTTCAAGCCAATGCCTGCATGTGGCAGGGTTCTTGAGGGAGACTCGTTGCTAGGAGACTCTGTAATTCTCTTATGGGTGACTGGCTGGAGGACTCCCCAGTGGTCTCACTGAACTTTCTTTGGAACTTCGCAGTAGTCTAGAAGCTTCCCCTCCGTCTTTCTCCCTTCCTCTCTTTACTCTTCCCTCAGCCAGACTTGTATTGTTATCTGATTGCTCTCTCACCCTCTCCCAGCTCCTTCAATATTTTTCTCTCACAGACATTTTTCCTAATAAACTGTTATGTATTGAATCCCTTCTGTTTCTTGCCTCAAAGAGACTAAAATTATTTGAAATCAAACATGTCTCGCTAAGAGTGGTGTGAGGAAGCAGATGTCTCTATGAAGACAGGGCTGGCTCATCAATTCCCCAGCAGACAAAGAGGATGCCACCTTGTCTAATAGATGGGGCAGATACAGTCCCCTGAAATAATTTGGTGGCTGAAGTGCTGAAGATTTCATTTGAAATGAACTGGGAAATTACTCTTCTAGAGGGCATTGTTGTGGCAGGTGCTATGGTTTTTCACTTGAAGGATTATGGGAGAAATATGCATAGAAAGTATATAATTGGATGGTTATTGCTAAGTAGTACAGATACACTGAAGAAAAACAAAGAGACTGAGGACTGCTAAAAATCAATAAAGGCTAAGTTTAGAAAGCCATAGAGGATCAGTAGCAACTCACAAAAATCCTGTTTCCTCAGAGAATGAATAGAGGCATCTGAGCAGCATGCTGTGCACTTCTCTGTTGGAATCTTGGGGGCTCCAGATCCATTAAAAATGCTCAGCCAAGACAGGAGGTGTGTTAGGAATAGATCAGGGTCCACATGGAGAAACCTGAAACCCTGAAGCTTTGGAGAGGGACACTTGGATGGATGTCCCCTATGAGTGTGGATTCAGCAGCTCTCTTCTTAATCCCCAAGGTATGCAGGTGGCACACATTTTCTAGTAGAAGCTGCCAATGTTATGGGAAAAGCTTCAGAGACCCCTTCTTGGAAGAAAAAATAGGTACTCCCTCAGAAAACACTTTCATCTCTGCTCCTGGTTGCCAGACCCAAACTAGAGCTAGATCCAAGCACAATCTGGACAGAATTTACCCAATCAAGGAATAAGGAGGTTGTACGTCAATGGGTCAAGAATAACCCAGCACGTTTGGTGAGAGTTAGGGAGATTGTTCTAGGAGTGAAGTTAGTCAAAGAGGCCTGTATGTAAAATGGTGTACAAGTATTTATGGCTTTTGGGTTCCTTTATTGGGATGTAGGATGTATCATTATGCAAAGTATCTCTGGTAACAGGATTGTTCGTTGTCAGAGTCACCCTCAGAATCCTAAAAACTCAAAGTGGATCAAGGACCTAGGCATTAGACTCGAGACCCTGAACCTACTCAAAGAACAAGTAGGCCCAAATCTCAATTATGTCAGTTTAGGAACTGAATTCCTCAATAAAAGTTCTAAAGCCTAAGAAGTAAAATCAAGAATCAATAAATAGGATGGTATTCATCTAAAATACTTCTTCACAGCAAAGAAAACATTAAAGAATGTGAAGAGGGAGCCTACAGAATTTGGCAGAAAATCTTTCCCTCCTGTACCTCAGATAAAACATTTATTTCCAGAATATATAAAGAACTCAAAACACTTAACACCAAAAAAATATCAAATAACCCAATCAATAAATGGGTAAAGGAACTAAAATAGGATTGACCAACAAACATATGAAAAAATGCTCAACATCTCTAGCAATTAGAGAAATGCAAATTAAATCTACACTGAGATTTCATCTCATTCCAGTCAGAATGGCAATTATCAAGAGTACCAATAACAATAAATGTTGGCAAGAATGTGGGGGAAAAGGCACACTCATACATTGCTGGGGGGACTGCAAATTGGTGCAACCACTCGGGAAAGCTGTATGGAGATTCCTCTAAAAACTTGGAATAGAACCATCATTTGACCCAGTTATCCCACTCCTTCATACATTCACCAAAGACTTAAAATCAGCATACTATAGTGACACGGTCACATCAATGTTCATAGCAGCTCAATTCACAATTGCAAAGCTATAGAACCAACCAGGTACCCTTTAAAAGATGATTGGATAAAGAAAATGTGGTATATATACATAATGGAATGTTAATCAGCCATTAAGAAGGATGAGATTATGGCATTTGCCAATACGTGAATGTAACTGGAGCTATCATGCTAACCAAAGTAAACCAATCCGCCAAAACAAAGGCCAAATGTTCTCTGTGATATGGAGATGTTAGCACTCAATGGGGAGGGGGAAAATAGAAAGTCATTGGATTAGATAAATGGAAATGAAGACAGGGAAGGGTATGGGAATAGGAAAGACAGTACAATGAATCCGACATTATTTTCCTATGTTCACGTATGAATACACGACTAGTACTCCTCATCACGTACAACCACAGAATGAGAAACTATACTCCATGTATGTATAATATGTCAAAATACATTCTACTGTAATGTATATCTAAAAAGAACAAATTAAAAAATAACTTTAGTTACACCCCTATCCCTTTTTAAATTATTTTCAGTTTGATATAGGTTTATGCTGTTTCTGAGGCTCGCCATGAACTTACGATCTTTCTGCCTCAGTCTCTCTGTCATACATTCTTTTTAAATGTAGTTATATAAATAATTTATATTTATTATATATATATATATATATAATATATATAATATATATATATAATATATATATATATTATATATAATATAATATATATATAATATATATATTATACAATATATATATATATTGTATCTGTTTCTTTTCTACAGTGCTTTCCTAGTTTCTTGGGATAGCACATAAGGAGACTTTAATTGCCACTCCAAATATACAACAAGTAGAATGAATGAACAAGTTATCCATTCTTGCACATCAGATGTCATGGGGCAAACCACCATCCAAAATTGGAGAGATAGGTAATAGTTTTCTGAGAAGAACAACTTGTTGGAGTAGAACCCAGAACAGAAACCTCCCCTGGAAACTGAACTGGGAGACGACATCTGAAACTTCAATTGACAGAATTCTGCTGGTTCAAAATGAGTGAGTTTGAAAGTCACAAACTCCCGTGGACCCCATGTATAGGGTATCCCACATTTTTGAGAGTTTTATCTTCAGAAATCCTGCCATCTTCTTGGAGAAGAATCCCTTTTTCTCTCATAGGGAGAGAAAAACAAAGAGTTATTTTGAAATACACCTGGCTCATTCGGTTCTTCCTAAAATGTCCTGCCTTCAAAAGAAATCATTCCCTAACTAGAAAGAAAATACTCACCTTCCATACCACCCAGTCTTCCTATCTCACCAAAGGGCATTGGGGAGAAACTCAGAGGCTGTGAGAAGGTCATTGCTCAGTGGCACAGGCTCACCAAGAGAGATGACTATATCGCCAGCCTCAATTCACCACCCTGTACAATAACAAGAGGTTACAAATGAAAGAACTGCAGTCCTCAGAATTTATTGAAGCCAAAGTCTCTAGGGAAAACCCCAATCAAGAACACCAGAGGATGTTTTAGCTGTTGACACCCACAAAAAATAAAAAGAGCTAGCCTCTAGTCAGATGCATGTAAAAATTCTCAGAAAGCCTATTTAACTCAGTTTCTACTATACAGTATGGCATTTCCAGTTTATAACAAAAAACTGCAAGGCATACTGTAAAAAAGAAAACACAGTTTGAAGAGACAGAGCAAACATTGGAATCAGGCTCAGATTTGGTGGAAATGTTGGTATGATCAGACTGGATATTGAAAACAGCTATGATTCATATGCTAAAGGCTTTAGTGAGTAAAGCAGACAGCATATAAGAACAGATGGGCAATGCAAGCAAAGAGATGGAAACTCTAATAAAGAATCCAAAGGAAATAGTAGAGTTCAAAACACTGTAACATAAAAGAATGCTTGTCATTCCAAAATATACAAACTGTTAAATCTTCACAATAAGAATAAATACAGTAAAAAAAAAAGTTGAACAAAGGCAATGACAAACACTTCATCAGAAAAGATATACAAATGACAAATAAGCATGTAAAAGGATTCTCAGCATCACACATCATCAGATAATGCAAACTGCAAAAAGATTTACATGCCTATTAAAATAGCCTAAATCCAATACACTGACAATACCCAATGCTGGTGAGGATGTGTAGGAATAGTAACTCTCATTCATTTCTGATGGAAATGCAAAACGGTACAGCTACTTGGAGTATAGTTTGGAAGTTTTTACTAAGCATGCTCTTACTGTGCAATCTTACAAATACACTTCTTTGCATTTGTTTAAAATAAAATAAAATAAAAAGTTAGTCCACACAAAATTTTGACTTAATGTCTATAATAGCATTATTCTTAATTGTCAAAACTTGGAAGCAATCAAATTTTCCTTCAGTAGGTGAATGGTTTAATAAACTATGGCATATCAACAAAATATTTTTTAGGAGAAAAGAAAATGATCTATTAAGCCATGATAATTCATAGAGGAAATTTGAATGGACATTACTCTGTGAATTAAAAAAAAACTGAAAAACTATATAGTAAATTTTAGCTATGTGATACTCTGGAAAAGGCAAAATTATGGAGAAGAGAAAAAATTACCCAGAGATGAGGGAGGCATGAATAAATAGAGCAAAACGGATTTTAGGACAATGAAAAAATTATATATTATACTGGTAAAAACAGGTAATTATAAATTTTTCAAAAGCCATAGTATGTGCAGCATTAAAGTGAACTCTAATGTATACGTCAGGGCTTTGATTAACCATCTAACAATACTATCTCATCAATTGTGATGAAGGCACCATACTAATGCAGCATATTCATAAATGAGGAAACTTTGGGGGATGAAAGGACATACTGAAATCCTTTATACTTTTTCTCATTTTTCTATAAATTTAAAAATGCTTTAAAATAAAATTTATTGATTAAAAATATGAACATTATGTAAACTTCTAAGTCATTCAAAAGCAGGTGGTGGGCCAGATTCAGTCCTATTGCAGATTCTGGCTGACTTCACCCAATGGCTTTTGTGCCAGATGGAGTCTCCTTACTAGACCACTTTAATAAGGTCAAGTACATGTTCTGTGGCCATTAATTTGGTAAATGCTTTTCTTCTGATTTCAATTAGAAAACAGGACTAGAATTAATTCTTAACATGATATGCAAGACATCATTTATTATGAACTCAAGTTTAGATTCTCTCTTCAATCTCCATCATAACATGTTATTAGGGTTTTGGGTCTCTTTTCATCGGAAGGATATCACTCAGATGCATTTCTTTGACAGCATTGTACTGCTAATGTACAATAAGCAAGAGCTGAAAAGTCGTTTAGAGGCTCTGGAAAAAGCCCATACGCCCCAGAGGGTGGAGACTGACCATGCAAAAATTTGAGGACTGACCACTTTACTGACATTTCTAAGGGTTTGATTATCAGAGGCATGTGAGGATATCCTGGATATTTCAAAGTCAAAACCAAGACATTACATTTTACAATCTTGACATAAATAAGAAAGCTCACTTTTCAGCAAAACTTTTTTTTTTTTTAATTCTGGGACAACATACTCTATCTCTAGGAATATTGCACTGGTCATAGAATGCTACATGTTTTGAGTAGGCCCTAGAGCAGAGACAGTCATTCTTCTTTGCTCATTGTCTTTGTGGGGAGGAGAACAGAATCAAACATACAGGTTTCAGAGGGAGAGACACAATTCAGTCCCAGGTCAAGGCAAGGCCAAAACCTACAAAACATCATTTATTAGGCACTCAGTTTGCACATGGGTGGGCTAGTTTGCAGGTGCAAACAAAAAATGCATTGGATTGAATTTCAGTCATATATAGAGGTGATACTGAAACATGTAAAAATAACATTTAGAGTGGCAGGAAAGAATGACTATTTATAGATTACTTTGATGAATTTTAAAATACTTAAATACTGAAAATATGGATAAAAACAGATCTAAATAAACAGGATCCATATGGTATTAATGGTGTTGAATATTTAATATTGCTATACTGTCTGATGTATCAAAATTTATTTAAAAATCAATGCAATATTAATAAAAATACTTATAAGCTCTTTTTGTACATGTTGGTAATAAATGACCTGGAATGACTTCTTAAAAAATCTTGGTAAAATATTATTGATCTGGAGAACTTAAACTTTATTGATTTTAAGAACTTCCTAAAGTGACAATAACAGAAAGAAGATAATATAACTTTCAATGAAGGAGAATATAGAGTCCAGAATTAGATCTAAGCATATATTGTCTATTGATTTTTTCTTAAGGTAATTCAATAGAGAAGACACTCTCTTCTTAATTATACATATTAATAATTTTCTATAAAATTAAACATACAGTTGGATATTATCACTTAATTCCACTCAGGTATTTACCCAGATAAGTGGAAACTATGCCTACAAAGAGACTTGTAAATATAAGTATGGAGCTTCAAATAATAAAAGAAAATTTGGAATAACTCCAAAATGCATATGTGTACACCAGGTGGATACATAAACACAAAGTGGCATAACTGTGCTATGAAATTCTGGCTAACAATGAACAATAGCAAAACATGAATATGAACAGCATGGGAGATTTTCTAAAACTTTATAAAGTGTAAAAGAAACAAAACATGGCAGAGTATGTACCAAGTTGTGTTAATTATGTACTGTCTGCAGCCAGCAAAATAATATGAAACCACATCCGTGATTTTCCAGCTAGGCTTAGGTGTGATTTACTGAAAAAGACATGAGGAAATTGTCTGTGATGGAAGGGATGTTTAAAAATCTGTATCAAAGCTTTTATCAATCTTTATATTTTAAAATCATAAACTGTATTTAAAATTTATTTTGTTACATGGAAATTTTACTTCTATAGGGTTGATTAAAAAAAAACTGAAATATATATTCCGTATTACTCAGTAGTTTGATCAAACGTCATGACAAAATTTTTTGATCTATGACACTTACACCATTCTATTCAGAATACTTCAGAGCAGAAAACTACTCAAATGCAAATGCATATTAACAGTAGAATGCAATGTGATCTACTGTATGTCCTGGTGATTATAGGTAAATAGGTATTGTATACATGAAAATTGCTGAAAGAGTAAATCTTCACTGTTCTTACACAAATATATAAAGCTGAAATGAATATGGTAGTGTGGATATCTTTTCAACACAATGATTTTAATTTCTTTGTATATTCCAAAGCAGGACAACTAGTAACCATATTTTTAGTTTTTGAGGAACCTTCAAACTATTATTTAAAATTGCTGTATTAACTTACAATCTCACCAACAGTGTAAAAGGACTACTTTTCCTCCATATCCTTGCCAATTCTTTATATCTTTCATCATTTTTGATATTAGCAGGTATGAGGTGGTATCTCATTGCAGTTTTAATTTGCATTTCTCTGATAGATATTTGAACACTTTTTCATATGTCTGTTGTTTATTTGTATGTCTGCTTCTGAGAAACATCTTATTTTTTTAAATTAAGCTTTTTTTCCTGTCTATTCAATTGAATTTCTTCTATATCTGAACATTAAAGCCTTGTCATCAATACAGTTTGCAAATATGTTCCCCAAATCTGTGATTTGTTTCTTCATCCTGTTACTCTGGATCTTCTGCTGTGCAGAGTTTTTGTTTGATGCCCACGCATTTGTTCATTTCGAATTGTGTTGCCCTGGCTTTTAGAGTTTTATTGAAGAACTCATCGTTCATACCAGCATTGTGAAACTACTCCCGTGTTAAACTTTATGTTTGTTGCAGCATTATCCACAGAGCTAAGGCAGAGGAGAAACCTCAGTGTCCCTCCACAGATGAATAGATTAAAAAAATGAGATGTACGTGTGCAATAGAATACCATATAGTCTTTAAAAGAGGGAATTTCTGCCATTCACAATATGAATGGAATTGAATATATTAATCGGATGGATATATTATTTGTTTTCATTGAACCTTTCCACAATCCGCACAGATCAAAACGTCACCCATATTCCATAAATATACACAACTATTGTTTGTTAAGTAAAAATAAGAGTTTTTGAAAGTATATGAAGTCATATGTAGGTTAATTAGCTTGATTTAGCCATTCCACAATATGGGCATATATTAAGAAACCATGTGGTACAACAAAAATACGTACAACTTTTCACAATTAAAAATACATTTGAATATTAGAAATTATAAATAAATTGCAGTATATTCACTCGTTGATCTATTGGGATAAAATAAGAATGACTGGATTACTACTATATAACAATACCATAACATTGTTGAATTACATAAAATATTTCATAAAAAATTAGATGTAAACATAAGTTGGTTTTCTGTATCTGTGAGTTTACATCAACTAATTCAACCAATTGCTATGGATATTATGGTTTAGTTATTAGGTGTGCCCAAGAAACTCATATGTGAGAAAATGTAATAAGGTTTAGAGGTGAAATGTTTGGGGTTATAAAACTCTTAGCCTAATCAGTGCATTTACTCACTGTTAGGAATAGACTGCCTTGTGACTGTAGGCACATAGGCTGTAGTAGAAAGTGGGTTGATGGGAGCATGTTTTTTTTGTCAATATTTTGTCTGTGGTGAGGGGAGTTCTCTCTCTTTCTTTCTACTTCCTCGTTCCATTTCCCATATGCTTTTTTCTGCCACACTATCCAGCCATGATGCTCTGCCTTGCGTTAGTCCCTGAGAAATGGAGTCAACCATTTATGCACTGAGACTTCTGAAACTGTGAGCCCCCAAATAAACTTTTCTTCCTGTTCTTGAAATATGATTTGTCCACAGCAGCAAAAAAAAAAAAAAAGCTGACTGAAATGATAAATCAAAAATATTTTTTAAAAAATACATCTCTACCATCTACACTTTTACTTGTCTATTTCCTAAACAATAGAGGAGAACACCACCACTTACATGTTATTTAATTATAAATAATCTAAAGATTATGTAATTTGTAAAGGAGGAAGTGCGCAGGCTACATGCAAATACTATGGTACTTTATGTAAGGACTTGAGAAACCAGATTTTGCTTTCTGTAGGTACTAGAACCCATCCTCCATAGATACCTAGGGACAGCTATAGTATATCGCTTTGTTTTATGAAGTCCAAATATTGTCAAATCAATGAAAGTCAGTATAGTTATTACACTGATGGTTATGGCTGAAAAAATGAAAATACGGGGCTCAGGATTCAAATAATATTCCGACGCTGAAGTACAAACCTTATTGTTCTAATGTGCCTCTCTCACACCCTGTCTTCCATGGTGTTTTAGTCATAATCATGGTACATGTTATTTTATTACCAGGGTTCAACATTGCATGAAGTTCCCATCTCAGGGGTGAAGTAGCATGGTTTGACATTTGGTTTTCCCTTTCGCTGTCATCAGTGTGGGCTGAGTGTGTCCTAGAACCCTCACCCTCACCGGTGGTCAGGCAGAATGTGGAGAGAGAGGCATGACTCCTTGCACCCCATCCCTTCCTTGATATCAGAGTGGGTAGAAAGAAGCATATCCACCAAGGAGCTACAGAGGTGTGCGTTGTTCTACCTCCTTCTCCCACCTAGAGGCAGGTAGAATCAGCACAGACATCTTACGTCATCCTTCTTGGGTCCTAAGATGCTGAGAACAGGTGACACTTTCACCAGGAGAGTGTCAGAGGGTCCTATGGGGAGCTGTTCTCATAGGAGCTATCTGCAGTGAGGCTGTGTGACACACTTTCTGGGGTGGTATCAGTGAGGAGGTAACACACACCATCCACCTGACCCTTGTGGTAGGAAAGAAGATTAAATAGAAATCAGAACCTCCTGACTTAAAATCCAGAAAGTTTTAGATACAATTGAAAATCACTAGCAATATCAATAACAAAAATGAGAGCTGATGGTCACCAAATAATAGCACAGTAAGGAATCAGGTGTTGCAATCATCTAAAAGAATGTTGAAAGAGCCAAGGTTGCAAATACAAGTCAATAGACGTGAGAAACATTTTAGCTAATAATTTTGGGGGCAAGTGAATGTCTGTATTGAAAAAAAAAAATGAAGTTCATGTCAAACACAATAACAAACTTAAAATTTATCATAGACCATCAATGTGGGAACTAAAGTTCTAAAATTCACAGGAAAAAAAATATCAAATTTAACTTATGTTAACTTTATAACAAAAACACAACAACAACAACAAAAGTGGAAAAATTGGAATTTATCAGAGGAAAAACCTCTATGTGGTAAATCACAAAATAAGGGAAAAAAATTGCAAACCATAGATCTGATAAAGGATGGTATTCAGAATATTGTGAATAAAGAAATCTTGCAGCTCAACAATAAGAAAATGGGGGGAAAAGGAGCAAAGGACTTGAACAACCATTTCTCAAAAGATGACATAAAAAGGATCACTAAACTCCATGAAAGGATGTCAAATATCATTGGTTATTAGAGAAATGAAAAATCAAAACCGCAATGATAAACAGCTTGGTACCAGGTAGGAAGGCTAACTTTCTTGTACTGGCTAAAACAAGTGCCAGCAAAGAATGCTAAGAAACTGAACCCTCTTTCATTTCTGTAGCAGCACTTATGGCTAAAAACTACCAACAATTCAGGAAGTACAGACTTTAGAGAAATGGCCAGTACACATGTAGCAGAAAACAGAAATAAAAACAAACTCACACAAGAGGGGCAAACTGATTTCCAGAGTTGACATATTATTTTAAATGTCAACGTTTCAACAACAACAACAACAAAAAAAAATTGTTTGATTCCAAATATCCAGAATAAAAGAACGTATGTGAGTGGTTGCCTGAATCTATGGTTGGAAGGCAAGAGAACAAGAGGAGTAGTGAGTGACCTTCAACGAGTCAAAATTTATTCTTAATTTTGTAAAAATGTTTTTTTTTATTAGAGTGGAAATGGTTGCACAGCTCTGTGAATATATTAAAACCATTTAATTGTAAATTTTAGATGAGTAAACTTTATAGTATCAGAATTATGCTTCAATAAAGCTATAAAATCCACAAAGAAAAAAATAAAAAATATAGTAGCTAAAATAAATAGCTCCTCTCATGGGCTCAAAAAATAGAGTGAAGATTTCAGAAAGGAGAATCAGTAAACAAGAGGACAGAACAATTTACTTAATCAAGAGAGAGGGAATATATTGTTTTAGAGAGAGGAAATATATTGTTTTAAGAAGTTAAAATACAAAGTCTCTTATCTCTTTGAGATAAGAGCAACAGAATTTTCTTTCATGTCGTTAGTGTAACAGAAGGAGAGCAGAATGAGCTACCAAAAATATTTTTTAAAATAAAAGTAGACAAGTTTCAAAGTTTGTTGTAAGACATTTACCTGATAGAATAACAAAGCCAAATAAACTCAAAGAAATCCACACTAAGGTGAAACTAATTTGAATGATAGCAGACTTGTAATCTAAAACAAAAATGCCCAGAGAAAATGGTACAATATTTTTTTAAATTTGAAGATATTTTAGACCATAAATTATATATTTGGAAAAGGAAAGTTTTTCAGAAAGAGAAATAAAAGAACTTTTCAGACAAACAAAAACTAACAGATTTTTTTTTTTTTTTGCAAAAAATGATATTCTTAGAAATTTGCTAAAAGAAGATTTCTAACCAGAACAGGAATGATAGAAGATCTATCTTCACACTGGAAAAAAAGGACAGGAGAACAGTTTAAAATATAAGGTTAAATATAATATAATATAATAGACTATTTCTCAGAGCTACTTGAGTCTTACTTGATCATGGAAGTAAGAATTACAACATATCTCACTGGGTGCTCAAGATGCATAGAAGAAACTCTTAAGCAATCATATTTTTTTAAAGTGTGTGTGATGGTGGAGAAAGAAGAAAACTAACTGTAAATAAATGTTCTGACTCAAGGTGGTAAAATCCCTATGTAGCAGACTGTGATAAACCATGCTAGATATATTTAAATACCCAAAGTACATACTGAAAAGAAATAAAAAAGTTATATAAAATCCACTAAATAAATCACTACAAAATCTTTAAAAAATATTGAAAAATGACAAAAGAAGGTAAAACAGACAGTGATGGGGGAAAAAAACAGCATGTACAAAAAATATCGATTTATCACCCAGTGATATCACCCAGTGTGGTGGTGCATACACACAATTCCAGCAGCTTGAGAGGCTGAGTCTGCTGGGTTACAAGTTCAATGCCACTTTGGTCAACTTAGTGAGACCTCATCACAAAACAAAATGAAAAGGGCTAGGGACATATCTCAGTGTTAGAGTGTACCTTGCTTCAATTCGTAATACCCTCCTCCCCCCGAAAATGAATCTCGATTCATCAATACGTTGTCAAAGAGATACTAATAACAAATCTAAAAAAGTAGGTTGACTAGTGAAATACTAGGGGGGGGGAGGATAAATGTACTAGCATTAATTCTATTTTAAAATATCAGTGAAAGGAGGAGGAGAATAGAAGTTCAGTGGATTAGACAAAGTGGAATGAAGGGAAGGGAGTGGGGATAGAAATAGGAAAGACAGTAGAATGAGCCCAATATAACTTTCCAATGTTCATTATGAATACACCTCAGTGAATCGCCACATAATGTATAGCCACAATAATCGGATCCTAATTAGAATAAAATATATTCCATGTATATGTGTGTATATATAAAATATGTCTAAATACACTCTATTGTCATGCATATCGAAAAGAGCAAATAAGAAATTAAAATAGGAAAAGGAAGTGCTAGTGAAGCTATATTAATGTGCAATAAAGCAGAATTCAGAACCAAGTTAATTACTAGAGATCAGTGAGACCTTGCTTAACAATAGAAGGTTTAATCTACCAGACGCACATCTACCATTAATGTATACATTTGAAAGAGCAGCACCGAAATGAACCAATAACTGATAGAGCTGAAATGAGAACCAGACAGACACATATTATAGGTGGGAATTCAAAACCCTCCTTTCAGAAACTGAAGGAGCTGCTGTTCAGAAAATTGGTGGCTAGATAGCAGAACCTAACTACATATGCACACTCTTCCCACCGCTCCACCAGCATTGAAATTCACATTTTTAAACACATGGTCATGGATCAGAGAAGCCATACCCTGGGCCATAAAACAAACGTCATGAAGTTTAAATGCACTGAAATCATACAGATCATATTATTTTACCTGTAATGGAATTAATCTAAGAAAAATAGAATGACAACAGGAAAATCTCCAAAAAAAAAACCTGAAAAGTAAACAAAAGAATTCAAAATTATTCATGGGTCACAAAGGAAGTCTAAAAGTAAATTATGCAAATGTAAAGAATTTGTTAAAAATGCAAATTCAAGATTTAAAAGAAAATGTGATATATAATTTCAACTTCTCTCTTCCTTAAGAAACCATAGGAGGAAGAACAAAATGAATCCACTGCATTTCTATAAATTGATCATGACAATGTGGAAATCAAAATTAAATATGTAGATGCCATTTATAATTTTTTACAATAAAATTCTCTACTGTGAAATAAACAATACTACTTAGAAATAAATAATAAAGTATGTATATTATCTGTTGTATATCTTGAAAGTCACAAAATGCTGATGAAAGAATTTTTTAAAAACTTCTTAAATAAAGATACATGTACTCTTTTAATGGACAACCTGCTTAAGAAATCCATTCTCCCCAAATTGATATGCATATTTACTATCAGCAATATTGGTATAATATCAATATAGCAGCCAAAATTTTTGTAAATATAGATATTCTTACTCAAAATCTCCTATAGAAATAATTAAGGAAGAGCTCTATAATAATTAAAACAATAATAGAAAGGAAGGATAGCCAAAGAGTCATTGTACCTAATAATGACTCTACCACGTAGCTATGATAGTTGAGAAGATGTGTATTTTAAAGTGACAGATACACAGATCAGTGCTACAGAATGCAGAACCTTAAAGTATCCATGCAAAACCAAGAGAGTTTTGACTCTGGAGATAGGGTAGACTTTCTTTCAAACGGTGCTAAGTCAATTGAATATCTATAAGTCAGGGGAAAAAAAAGAATTAGAAGAAGGAGAAGGAGAAGAAGAAGGAGAAGAAGAAATAATTAAAAACAACAACAACAACAAAATGCTTAACCCTTCATATACATCTTATACAAAATAAAATGAATCATAGACTTCAATGTGAAGTATAAAATGCTATGACATTTAGAATAAACACAGTAGAGAATTTTTAGAATCTATCACAATTAAAATTTCTTAAATGATATAAAAACGTGATCTATAAAATAAGAAAAATAATAAACTGAGCTTTCATAAAATTTAAACCTAGGTTTTCCAAAAGATCTGTTGTGGTGTTAAAAGTAAAGCTACACACTTGAAAAACACTTTTGTAAATCATGCATCCAACAGAGGACTCATATCCAGAATATATAAAATTCTCAAAATGCAATAACAGACACACACACACACACACACACACACACACACACACACACAGGCAACATAGAACATTCCAATTAGAAAATAGAGTAAAACCAAATTGACGTGTCACCTATCAGAATCAATTAAAAAATAAATAAACAGAACTGGACCTCTGGATCAAACCTCAGCACTGCAAAAAGAAAAAAAAACAAAACTGTGCAAAATCCTGACTACAATACTAAGAAGCTGGATCATTATTACATCACTGATAGAAATGTAAAATGGTACACATGCCCTTGAAAACAGGTGCTTATAAAAACAGCACATGCTATTAATACACAACGCAGCAATTACAGCACTGGGTGTTTGTTTCAGGAAATTCATATGCATTTATGTTCATGCAAAACTTTTACATGATAATTCACAGCACCTTTGTGTGTAAAAACCCCAAACTGAAAACACCTAAATCCCTTTTATATGAATGTGTGAATGTCTAAACTGTGAAAAAGCAATACTTTTTAACACTACTCAGAATTTTTTTTTCCAAATCAGCAATTCATACAAAGTTGAATGGATCTCCACATCATTTTTCTGAGAAAAGAGTTAACCCTAAAATGTCATGTACTGTATGATTCATTTTATATAACAGTGTTAAAATTACAAAATAAACAGCCAGTGACTGGTTGCCAGGTGTCATGGTTGGGGCAGCTGGGTAGGAAGTGGTGGGTAGCTATAAAAGGGCCACATTGGGGATCCTGGTGGAAATGGAAATGTTCTGTAATTTGCTCTATTCCTGTCAGCGTCCTGTTTGGGATGTAAACTACAATTTTGCA
This sequence comes from Callospermophilus lateralis, assembly GCF_048772815.1. NCBI lineage: Eukaryota > Metazoa > Chordata > Mammalia > Rodentia > Sciuridae > Callospermophilus > Callospermophilus lateralis. The sequence goes on from NC_135320.1 coordinate 13,698,760, forward strand.
AGATATTACCTTTGGGGGAAAATGGATATAAAGTACATAGGATCTCTTATTATTTCTTACAATTGTACTTGAAGCTAGAATTATCTCAAAATTAAAAGCTAGTCCTAAGAACAGCTCACTCTTTTCCTTTTGCTTCCCTGAGAGAGAGAGACTAAACCCCTAGTCAAGCTTTTAGTCCTCTTCTTTCCCAACCAATTGTGTTCCAGGATTTGTGTGGAAGTCCAGTCAACTAGTTTTTGCAGAGGAGGTTAGTGGTATTTTCATACATCACACTTGTTATTTATAAGAGGATTTATAGATCTGTGAACATCATGCGACACTGCTTCACTTGAAGTTATTGGTCGATGCTTTAACTTGCACCACGAGTCTTAAACACTCCCTCCTCTCTGTCTGTATCTCACATGATACCATCAACCCAGCCCCAATCCAGTTGGTGTCTTTTAGAATTTCACAGTGCCTTTTTATAACCATGAACATTCATTGTTAATTTTTATTTAGTTTCTTGTTTGTTATACAATAGTAAATTTTCCTAAACTTTTTTTTAAAAAAATGCTTTATTTTCCAATCTTAAAAATTCCATCTGGATTTGTTTCTTATCCTTTTGGGTGGCTGTTATAGAAAGGTTTTAGAAGAAAGAACATAGTGTCTCAAATTTGTGAGAGTATATACTCTCTTGCCTTCTTATTTAAATTCTATGGTAGCTCAATATAAAAAAAATAAAGATTTGGAATTGTTCTACTTCCATTGAAAATATCAAGTCATTCTCAGCTATGACTTTTTCAAATATCCCCTCCTATTTATTTATGTATCTCTATGGAACTACTACTATAAAGATATCGACATTCTGCATCTGTCTTGTTGTTTGTGACACTTTCTTATTTTATTCATCCCTGATAGCTTTTAGTTTATACCTCTCTTTCAGCATTTTAAAATACATTCCTCAGTTCTGTTTGTTCTGCTTTTTGTGAAAAGGTTATTTCATATATGATCTTTTTTTTTTTAACTGACTACAGTCCTAAGATGACATATTGCTTCCCTTGGAGGGAGCATATTCTTTGAGAGCATCAGTCACCTGAGCAGGTGTGTGAGCTAGGGTCTACCTATAGATCAATCGAATGGGTCTGGGGAGTGTAGTGAGACCGAATAGATTCAAGAACAGTATTTGGCACTAGAATCCGCACATTTATATTGTCATTTTTGTTGTGGAAGACAATATGGTTAGCAGGAAAGAGTGAGGGATATGTTAAGATAAACCTTTCTTACCACTTAAAAGTATGTGAAGACTTTGTAGTGCTGAAATATCAGAGAATGATCTGCAAGTATCACCACTTGCTCAGTCTTGTTCAACTCCCACATTAATCACTGGAATAATGAAATTCTTATGATGTCCACATATGCTTTATATGTCCCTTTCATACTGACTTAACACACAAAATAAATCAGATAAAAAAGAAACCTACCAAACCTGTTTTTTGTTTATTTGTTTGTTTGCCACTGTGATGTGGGAGTTAAATTAGAAGAAAGAAAATGTTGGCTGCATAATATTTGTAAATTCATTTTTCTCTCCTCTCTTTCTACCCCTTTTGTTTAATGTTTTAAGCACAGCAGAGAGAGCACCTGGTTAGTCTCAAAACAGAATTGTAAACCAAAATCTTGGAAACAATTTTTCTTTGAATCCACAGAAATAAGAAAATTTTTAAAGAGAAAAAAAAAGTTATTATTTTTGTGACAACATTGTTATTAAAGTGACACTGTCAAGATTGTGCTAAACAAACTTGTTCCTGTTGGTCATCTGCACTGACTCATCTTGCCAGACATTTAGGGCTCATGATTCTGTTTCTTCTCTTTAATGTTTCCGCCAGGCCTGGAAGATCTGGTCAATTTAGGAATATATGAGAGATATATTATGATAATAAAGAGAAGCTTGCACAAAGAGAGAGGCATGAAATAATTTGAGCAACATGATGAGGGAGAGAGACAGAGGAAAACAGTTAAGCAAACAGGAAGCAAATAAACCAACTGTGCACTACTAGAGTTGCAGGGTTCTACTCTGAGCTCAAGATTCAACCAAAATCTGTTCAACAATGAAAATCTCCCAATCAGTGCTTCCTTCTTGGAGCTAATTTTCTATTTATTATATGGACACAAAATTCCACTAAAATGTTACCAAACTGTGTTTGTGTTTAGGTGTCTGTGTGTGTGTGTGTGTGTGTGTGAGAGAGAGAGAGAGAGAGAGAGAGAGAGAGAGGGAGAGAGAGAGAGATCAGCTAACAATAATGCAAAAAGGAGCAATGAAAAACTCATCATCACTACAGAATCCAAGTGTGTTAATCTAAATTGGTAAACAATTTTTCTCAAACTCATTTCACATCCTGTTAGAGGTCATGGAATTAATTTAGTAAAGATGCAACGACAACAACAAAAATGTTGCTGTGTAATAAAAAAAAAGTATGAAAACAAACCAGTGCATTTTATAGAATATGAATGAATATTTTTAATTAACTTAAAAATTATGTCTATGCTTCTATTTGGTGTCAACAAGTATATGAATAAATAGGTACACTGTGCTGGCCATAAGCAAGCACCAAAGTCACTGAATAGCATTGTGTACTGTTTGTTATGGATGAAGACATTTGGATTTCAACCATAAGAACTTTAAAAGAGGATTATTTTCTTTTGCTCTAATTCTTATAATTCTGGTGAATGTATCAATTACACAAATGCATCTTTTCTCTGAAGCAAGAAACCTCAGAGGCTCTTTACTGCTAATACAAACCTCTGAGGTCATAGGAAATATCACCAGCAACTCCAAGTATGTTAAAAGTGTGAAGAAACCATGTTAATATATAGTCACATTTTTAACTGTAAGATAAAATAATGTAAAATTTACCTAAGAAATTGTTCAGAATATTATTACATGCTACTATAAAAACACATGAATGTCACAATGTGATAAAGAACAAGAGACTTTGACATAAACACCAAATTTCCATACAGTACTTTTGGTTTTGCAATCATTTAAAAGGGCCCAAATCCTGATGATACCAAATTTTTAATAATGTTACAAATTTATTGTATTCCAGACAACAACTACTGATATGTTATTATCCAAGTGTGTCTTATGAAATTGCTATTATTGATATCCTTATTTATAGATTAGGTATTTGGTATGACTACTTAAAGCACACAGCAAATTAATATAATATTCAACCCCTACACAAACACTTCCATTTCTTCTCTTATAATAATCTCTAATATATTTTTCACATATAAAGGTCTACATATCTGAGTTTTTCCTAAAAAGGACCAATGGTAGTCTATTTATTTATTTATGGACAACATCAGACTTGGCTGAAATTTTCTATGTTTTGTATATTTTGTTTCTTTAAAAAAAAAAACTTTTTAAACGATAAAGATTATTCCCTGGCTGAAAGATCATATGAAGAAAAAAAAAAGTGTGTGTGGGAGGGAGTTTATAGGTTGATGGGCTAGATTTGGTTTTTCATATAGGCAGTAGTATATTGACCCCTATCTTAGATAAACCCCATGCTGCGGATGGAAAATCTTGGCATTTATCACCATTATGGATTTACTTCTAAGATGAAAAATGGTAGAGACTCAGAATTACTGGGCATTCTTGTGGTTGCTGTCTCTGATCCAGATGAAGGATCAGGGATATGATATATCTTCTCACATGAAACACTGAAAAGTCATACAAAATAGATGAACAAGTATTCTCAAGGAATTTCACATGAAGCAATGAAGGATAGTGAACCAGAGAAATGGATAGCTAGGTGGTGAGTATTACGACTGCATCTTTCAGCTTAGAGAAAGTTTCCAGCCTGAGTGGCAGGAGCAGAGAATCCAGATAGAACTATGAGTCTCAAGAAGGTAAAAATGCTACATTTGCAGGGCCACGCAAATCCAGAAGGCAGTGAGCAATACCTTTAAAATGACAACAGGCAAATACAGCCAGCTTGGAATTCAATACACAGAAAAATGTCTGTGAAAAGTGCAGAAGTTGAATAATAATTCATGAAAATCTGGTTCTTCACAAAGAAATGATAAGCAATAAATATTGGAACCTGTTTAAAAGATGATTAAAGCAAAACAAGTTAGCACATGGACTGTGATACAGGTAGAAGTAAATATCTATGGAAATCAAAACACCGAAGCCAAGATAGGAAAAACAGAAGTGTGCTTTTACCAGCTCTGCTAAGTGTGAAATGACATAATATCACAAAAGTGTAGAGGGGCCTTGTTAAATCTGAACAATGTAAAACCTAATATTCTATTAAAATAAAACAGATACAGTTTTAACAAACATGCCAATAAAAGGATTTTTAAAAAGTATATAAAAGATACTAATCCAAAAACTAAACAACAAAGAAAAGAAATATAAAACAATTAAACAAATAGAAAACAAGGAAAGATTTAAACTTTGGGGCTAAATAGTAACATTAAATGTAAATTACATAAAATCTCAATTGAGAGAAAAAAAGAGATCGTCAGATTGGACAAATGAGGAAAAACCAACTATTGCTTCCAGTGTGACCATTTACTCAGTTTCTCTGAAGCGGGCTGATGAGGGTTTTGGAAAAAAAAGAAAAAAGGAACAAACACGAAAACAGAGAAAGCAGGACCCAGTGGTTCAGCTGACCTCAGAAAGAGGAAGAAGATTGATGGTGAGCAGGCTCCACAAGTTTATTTTATAGGATTTTTATATCAAAGGAATTCATTGTGAGAAAGTTACTTTAAAACAGAACTGAGATCAGAAGTTTGAACAGTCCAATTAGAGTCATCAACTCGCATGCACAGTTCTCCTCCCCTGGGTGGCTGGCTCCTGAACCTTAGGTCATGAGCTGGTAAACTCCATGGAAACCACAGGATTTCCCTCTAAACAGGGTGTTACTAGACAACCGGGCAAACTTCTCGGCATCTTTGCCCCCAGAAATTAACTAGGGATGTGCCTTCCTCTGTCTCTAGGCAGTTCAAAGCAACGTTACGTTCCCAACACCCAACCATTTGCTTTCTGCATAAACCCATTTTAAATATTATAAAAAACATAGATTAAAATAAAAGGTGGAAATTTATCATGCTTAACAGAAACCAAGACAAAGATTTAAGTTTGATATTGATATCAAAGTTTATTTCATAGCAAATATTTTCAAGAATATTTTAATGTTCATATTCAAGAAAGAAACAGAATTCATGCTCTTAATAGCAGAGATTTAAAACTTATGAAATAAAAATCTAATAGAACTTCAAGAACAAATGCATAAAACTTCAATTATGATTGGAGATTTTAATAAATTTTTCTAGTGATGACGGAAAATAGAAAATCAGTAGCAATATGGAAAAGGGCAAAGGCATTATTCACCAAAGGAAAGTAAATTAATTGACATTGTGGAATAGTCAGCCTAACATCAGTAGAATGTAATATGTATATATTACATTCAAATGCATGTACATAAGAACTTTTTACCAAGAAAGGCAATGTTCTTGATCATAAAACAAAAACCTTAATTAATGTAAACATGTTAAAGTCACACAAACTATGTTCTCTGAAAACAATGGAATACAATTAGCAATCAATAACAAAAAGACACATTTTGGGGAACTACAAAAAAGCATATAGAGCTTCTACATATATTTAGGATGTTTTCCATACACACAATTAGTATACAAAAGTGTACTTTTTATATGAATTAGCAGGAAATCATCAGAAATAGAAATGTAGAGCTGTCGATGAAGCTAGTCATAGAACAGGTGCCTAGCATGTTAGAGGCCTAGAGTTTTACATTGCAAAAAAGCAAAAGTAAAAATTGAAAAAAAATTATTTATATAAATTCAAAATATTAAATACTTAAACTAAATCTGATGAAAGTGAAGATTTAGTAGCACAACATATTTACTATATTACTAAGAAATAGTAAAGGATAGTAAATGAACAGATGTCCTTTGCATATTATGAAAAGACTCAATATCATTAATATGCCTTTTGTCCTCATATGTGCACACACTCACACAAACACATCTTTTCAGTGACACACTAGCCCTAAGACAAATGGTCATGTTTTGTAGCAGTTGGGAAATGATTCTGAAATCAAATGAAAATGCAGACGATCTGGGATTGTCATAACATCTTTAAATAAGAAAGGACAAAATTGAAGAAATGATACTATTTGGAGCATTTTAAGACAATATAAATCTACCCTAATCAAGACAGTATGGTATGCTACCAACATAGACTAACAGTTCATTGGAAACCATTATAGTCCAGAACTAAACCAACACATATGGGTTCAATTATTTTCCAAAAGGTTTCAAGGACAATTGTAATTCTAGTACAATTCTCAACAAACATACTATAGCATCAGATATCCGTGTGCAAAATAAATAAATAAATAATAACATTTAATCCATATATTGTATCCTGCTAAAATTAAATAGGTTGAGTCTAAGGGTGAAACTTATTGGAACACATAAAAGACTACTTTTGCAAACTTGGGTAAGAGAGTTCTCAGATATGATGCTGAAACAAAAGTTAAATTGTATGTGTTTAAAACAACTCAATATCCAGATATAAATGAGTATATTTATTATAGTTTTATGAAATATTCATTAAAGTGTAAAACTAACATACAGCAAAAGCTGTAAAAGAAAATATCAAATTGAATAGCAAGTAACTTTTATTTGCAAAACTTCAGAATTATCCATGCTTAAACACAGTGATATGCATGTGAGATCATATAACACTGTATTTTATGTTCCTGATTTTAATAATATCATTTTATAAAAATTCTCTGTAAATGGCATTAGAAAGATGTTTTGAAAAGATTAAGAGGTTGATATTTGCAAATCTCCCTAATGGCACAAAATGTCATATAAATGCTAATTTTCTTAGGTATTTACTAATTTTAAATCAAATCTCAACAACTCTTTGCAGTTTATAAAAGCTTCTTAACAAAAATTCAATGCACATTTTCAATGTTAATTAAATCTGAAAATGTGCCTACAAAGTAGAAGATGTGTGTATTAAACCAGTTCCTCTAGTGCCTGAAGCACTCGCTGTTGGTTACCAAGGCAGCTTTGAAAACTATTAATTCATGTAAGCTGAAAGTGTACCATTGAGCAAACTGGAAAGGAAAGTTTCTTATTTATGCACTTAAAATTCAAAACATCTAGTATAGAGCTTGCAAAAGACTGCATCAATTAGTAAAAAAAAACAAAAAAACAGAATCTTGATTTATTATTTTGTCCTGTGATATTCATTTCAAGTACGTAGTCCTGAAATTTAGACTTTGTTAAATGCAAATCATTTCATTGCTTTTATTTTACATTCATAGGATTACTTGTGTTTGGTAATACTTAATTGTTAATTCATTCTTTTAACTGGTAAATGAATGCACATATGCCTAGATTGTAGCATTTGTTATATAGTCTTCAAAAAGCACAGTAGACTTAAACTAAGTCTTTCTGTTCCTTGTTTCCTAGTCACTGGTACCTTTTCTCTGTGAGACTCTCAGAAAGGGCCACTTGCTCCAAACTTTAAGTTTTTTGCTTTATTAGCATGTATAGATATGCCTCTTCCTTTATAAATATCAATATATAGTTGTAACATAATTATTTATCTAGTCATTGTATCTATTTATGGGCACTAGTTATTAAAAATAATTTGACAACAGAATCAATGCTGCCCCAATTATCCCTATGTACACAAGTGTTTTAGCATGTCTGTGTCTGTGCTGGCTTGACTGTCTTGGGTTATATGTGCAAGTACAAGGGAAAGAGTAGGAAAATGAGAAACACGTACGAAAACAGGAGAAGGCAGCTCATCTCATGCTGCAGTCAGAGTATGAAGCAGGAGCAAGCCTGTGGCAGAGTCCACCTCCCTTCCCCTGCAGGGCCTGGGGAGGATCAAGCATAAGACGTCAGCTGAAAGCCTGTGCACTGAGCCACCTCTCCACTCACCTGAGTTGGGATGCCCATTCTATTTCATAAAGTGAGTCATTTCCTAATATTAGAATCATGAATAAACATCCATTAAGACTTTAAGCTTGTTGTGATTTTGTACTTTAACACATCACAGTCATCCATTCTTTACCCGAAACTATCTACTGAGAGTCAAAGGAAGACCCTACCTGAGGCATTCTAAGACCTTTTAGAAAGAAGGAACAGTGCATATGAAAAAGAAAAACAATCAGACCATCTGATTTGTCATCATTTATCATTTGGTTCAAGAAACTACAGGGCACCTCATATCACCACCAAGGGGAAAAAAAAAAAAGACAGATTTGCTTCTTTTAAGATAAAAGTTAACCTTTTATTACTAATAGTGTATAATACCCTCTACAGTATTAAATAACAATCATGATAAATATCCTTAATTTTAAGTGTGAGAAAAATAGAAATCAGAAAAGTGAGGAAATCCATAGACTCTTAAGAAGATAGTGGCAAAGGTTTGGCTAGACATTTCCAGAATCCCAGGGAAATTTTGCATTTTGTTCATTATTTTAACTTCATAACATGACACCTCATTCTGGTGTCACTTGGGTAAAATATCGCACCCCATGGTGAGTGAAATTTTCTATTCTAAGCAGATTATGCATCAGAGGCAGAGAGAATGGAAAGGAGAAAGTATGCTTCATTCCTTGGGTTATTCAACAGATTCAAAACTAGGTCACCAACCAGAGCTCAAAAGAGTAACACTACCTAGAGTCTTGATCCAGATAGTACTATTAATTACAGTTTCCAGATTATCTATTGTGTGGCTGGTGAGGTCACAGCTTTACTTGTTCCATTGTATTCAGGTCTTGCAATATATTCCATGAATAAGTTGTGTGGCGACCCCTTCCCCGCAAGGAAGACGCAACTCAGGAATCTTCTTTCAGCAGTTTATTCAGGCCCTTGATATTTCTTCTTCTCCCTCGGATGCCCCTCCCAGCCTTAATAAAGCATCTCAAGCCCCAATGCGAAGCTGCCACGTGGAACTTTCTCATAGGGTGTTGAAAAACCATGCGCCAACTCTCCCAAATAAGGAGTTGTTTGTCACAGACCACAGCGGAGCCAGCGCCATCTTGTAATGGCGACCATAATCTGCAGAAGCGGCTCACCACAAAGTTGATCAAAGTAAGAAAAGTTGTAAGACCCGTGTGAAGTCATACGGCTAATAAGGATTGCCAGACAATCTGATTAAAATAGAAAGGAAAAAAACCCTTCTCATTCTTAATCCCTAAGCTGCTGCCTCTCCTTTGCCGGAATGTGGCGAAGATTCAAAAGGAAATTTTATGTGCTTATAATAAAACTTGCCTGGATTGAAAAGGAAATTGTATGTGCTTATAATAAAACTTAATAAAGTATTAACATATTAGATAACTCAATAATTTCATGTTATATAAAGAAAAAATGAAAATATTTTCAATTGTTTTATATTACAAATCAAATATACATTGTATCTAATAATGAAGGAATTTTTCTAAGTTATGCTAGAAGGATAGTGTTAGGTTAATTGATATCTATTCATATTATTGTTATTACAATAAAATTTTTTAATCACCCAGTTCCTGAATATATTCGTAGAATACGTACCTTAAGGTAAATTCATTTTTTTTTACTCAAATGTTCCAAAATTATATTTCTTTCAAATATAATTGTCCACATCTCTACACGGTTGTTATAGCAGAGTCCATGGCTATACCTCGAGATGATTCATGAATTGAGATTAGAAACGACAGTAAGAGTTCAAAAAGTCTGATTTCCCCAGTAGCTTGCTCTGTTCTTGATTTGCCATGTGGAGCTGATGAAGGTAAACTGGGTGATATGATGCCTTAAGTGTCCGCTGGGTGAAGTTCCTGCCCATCCATCCATTCATAGGCTTTCCTGGTGCCTCCGGATTCTGTGTTTGAACTTTTGCTCCCTTACTTGTCTTTCCAGAGCATCACTATTATTCCAGGATGAATAGATTCATGGATTTTAAATACAGGCAATTGCTGTAAGGGAAATGAATTTATACTACACACCTCTCAGTTTTAAGTCCCACACCTCTTCCCATCAAGTTGAATTGTACTCCTGCCAATAAAATCCAGGAATGTTCTGATAATGTTGAACCTCAAAATAGAAAAGATTCAGGGTCCCAACCTCTTTCTTCTTGAAAGGCTACATTAACTATACACATAAAGAATATATAAATGTAACTAACAGGGAGGTAGGTAGAGAGACTGATGGGAAGATAGAAGGTATGTGGAAGGATGGATAAGCAGAGAGATGGACATAAATTCAGATGTGATTAGGCAGACACTATAATAAATTCAGCTGTGATTATCCTGCATAGTAATCTGCATTATAAAAACTGGGCTTTATGAGGAAAGCTTGTACATGGTTTTACTCTAAAGAGAATTAAATCTCAACTGAACAGTGTTGTGCGTGAGTTCCTCAACCCTAACACCTGCAATACTTCCTTTTTAAGATACATCCATATATTCTTCAAATGTTCTTGAAAACTAAAATGTCAGCCCTAAGTAATTCATACTTTCATTTCTGGCACACTAACTCACAAAGACAGTATTTTATAGGTTGTCACTCTTGCACATTTTTTTTTTCCTTCCAATTCTCATGATTGTTTCTTGCAGATTTCTTGTGGCATCCACAACACACTCATCTCATGATAGACAGTCCTATTGATGATGGGGTAGATTTCTCTGGTGCCTAGTCTAGGGGACTGCTTCTGAAGTTTGTCCCTCAGCTAAAGTTCTCTGTAGGATCTACTTAAAATTTCTTTCTTTACCAGTTTTGTTAAAATGTCCTTGGTATTTATCAAATTAATTTTCAATTTTTAGAACATTTTTTTTTCCATTTTAAATATCTCCTCTTGGTTTATTTTTACCTTTGTTGTTGTTGTTGTTCAAATGTTTATCTACATTATTACACTTTTCAGAGAACTGAGTTATGCCTTTCTTGTAGTTTTTTTTTCTCTATAATAAAGTTGATTGATTATGTCAGTGCTATTTTATCTAATATTTTATATAAGTCTTCCCCTTTATTTCAATCTGCACAGTTTTAAGCATAGTGTGTTCATTTCTAAGTTTCTCAGTAATTTTATCCAACACTACTAGTTTTCTTCAAAGCAACATTTTAGCTAGTAGCATTTTAAGCAGTATTCTCTGTTTACCAATTTCTAATTGTCATTCCACTCCTGCTAAAGGTTTTTAATACAAACCCATTTAGTTTTCAACCCCTTGACTTGTTCAGCTACACTTTGCTATTAATTTTTAATTTTATTGCTTTTTTTGTTTGCGGAACCTTTAGTGTATGACATTGAGAATCACAATGCTGTTTTACCCCATGAAACTTCAGTCATAGTCATATTCAAGGTGAACCGCACCCACCAAAGTGTGTTACATCACAGCCCTGAATGTGGGTTCATTGAAACTTGCTGAGACTCTACAGACACAGAAATATTTCTCTCAATGTCCACTTCTGCTCAAAAATAATGTGTTGCTGGGCATAGCTGTGTACCTCTATCATCACATTGACTCTGGAGACTGAGACAGATGGATCACAGGTACAGCCTCAGCAACTTAGCAAGATCCTCTCTCAAAATAACTTTTTTTAAAAAATGTGGCTTAGTGTCCTTGAGGTTGTATTTTTAGGATATACTTTTAATAAAGGCCATATTTGATTTAGTACACACACACACACAAACACACACACACACACACACCTCTAATTTTTTAGTGGTAAAATAAATATTATTTTAAGGAGTTCAATTAAATAGAAAACTAGGAAGAAATTGGCACTGGCATGTACATGTTGAAGAACTCCATGTCTCTTAAAGCTAAGTATTTAAAAATTATGAGGGTCCATTTGTTCAACTAAAACCATAAATAGGTTTTACATCTTCCATAGTTCTTGACTACTAAAAGTTTCACATTGGGTCCCTTCAAAATACCTGATGACTAGGGGCTAGGGTTGTGGCTCAGCAGTAGAGCGCTTGCCTAACACTTGCGAGGCCCTGGGTTTGATCCTCAGCACCACATAAAAATAAATAAAAAATAAATAAGAGTATTGTGTACAACTAAGAAATAAATATTTTTAAAAAAGACACCTGATGACTAATGTTTTGTTATAATAAATTTTTACATAATGAGGCATTTACCAAATATTTTTCTACCAATACAAATAAATAAGACAAGAAAGCCCTTAATGTTTTTACAAATGTCTTATTTCTTTTTCTTTATTGATTTTATTTTTTAAAAAACATGACAACCGGATGCATTACAATTCTTTTTACACATATAGAGCACAATTTTTCATATCTTTGTATATAAAGTATGTTCACACCAATTCATGTCTTTATACATGTATTTTGGGGTTTTTTGCATTACAATTCTTATTACACATATATGCCACAATTTTTCATATCTCTGTTTGTATATAAAATAGGTTGACACCTAATTCATGTCTTCATACATGTACTTTGGATAATGATGTCCATCACATTCTACCATCCTTGCTATTCCCCTGCCTCCTTCCTTTCCCTCCCTCTCCTCTTCCCTATCTAGAATCCATCTATTCCTTCCATGTTCTTCCTCCCTACCCCACTATGAGTCAGCCTCCTTATATCAGAATGTCTTATTTTTAGGAAGAAGTTGTATAGAGTTAAAGAAGAGTATTATAGAGTAAAAGAAGAGTATTGTAGAGTATTATAGAGTTCTTATAGAGTATAAGAAGAGTATTATAAAATTAAATTTAATAAATTTTGTTCTACAATAAATATTATTATTAAGAGCATTAAGTGTTTTTTAGGATTCTATTGCATCTAGAAATTTGTCAAACCTAGTTACCGAAATATCACCTGCTGGTAAGATAAAACTAAGTTTATTTCTCACCTTCAAATTAAGTGGAGAAATTCATTATACAAGTTTTGCCAGTGTTTCAGGGAGAGAATGTTAGAGTTGTCATTTATTGAATTTAAAGCACAACTTGCAAAATAGGAACTTGTTATGATTGGGTCAGGATCATGCTACAACAGTCTAAGATGGCTGATCTGTAGCTTGGCCTCCCAAGCAAGACCAAGATTTGAAGAGAGGGATTCAAAATAATACAAGTTGTGAACTACTTCCTATTGAAGAGTTAATGGATCTTTCCTAATGTTCCTGGAATGAACAATCAATGAACCCAGCCACTATGTATAACCATAAAGACATAATAATAATATTAATAATATAAAAATAAATGTTTCCACACTCAAAAAAATTATTTGCTTGAGTTGGACAGTCTCTGAAAAGGAAAAGCTATCGAAGATAATCTAATAACAAAGTTGGGTCAGGGTGGAACATGGGATGTACTTTTGATTCTCAGCGTGAGGGTAGACAGTATTGGTTCTCAAATTTATCCCCCTTTTTCCTTTGAATCAATGCCTTCTTATATCAACATAACTAACTTAATTTAGAGTACTAAAATCCACAGCTACAGAAATTTGATTAATTCATTATTCAGAAGACCTTAATTCAGTAACTTTTCTTTTAACTGAAGTCTTCAGATCTAACATTTTCTGTATTACAAGTCATCAGAGTTAACTCAGAATCAAGACACCTGGCCTTGGTGTCAAGTGGCAGTATTCACACAGATTTCCCCACTCACATGCTTCTGGAATAGTTCCTAATTATGCTGCCGCAAGGTGACTTGCTTTGACTTCTAGCACATGTATTCCCCAGATGAAAGTTGTAGCCTTCAATTTAATTCCTTTTATTCATTTAGTTTCTCACACTCTTTTCTTGGTTTGTGTTGTTGTTGTTGTTTTGTTTTTTGGTTTTGTTTTTATTTATTTATTGTCTCCATTATTTCTTCCACCAAACTCTTGTCCTTTTTCAATTGTGATCCATTGTTTTAGCCAGATTTTGCATCACTGTGACCAAAATACTCACCAAGAACAACATGGAGGAAGGAAAATTTATTTGAAGCTCTTGGTTTCAGAGATCTCACTCCAAACACAGCAAATTCCTTTGCATTGTGCCCAAGACAAGCCAGTTCATCATGGGGGAATAGTGTGGTGGCCGAGCAGCAGAGAGACCTGGGGAAGGTCATGCCCAGGAGGACCCACCTCCTACAAACTTACCCCACCTGCCAACAGGTACCACCCAGTCAGTACATTTAAACTAGCATGAACTGAATAGGTCGTAGCTTTTACAATCTAATTATTTACTTCCTAACATATACATGGCATCCTTATAAAATTCCTTTATAATTTATTTTTTTAAAATTTTCCCTAACTTTCCGGATCCTGATCTTATTTCATACTTTGAGAAACATACATACTAATTCAAGAAAGTTTTATCAGCCAAGTCATGGAAATGGTTCAGTGATATGTGTCTGCATATGTATGTGCATGAGTGTGTGTGTTAGAGTTTCCTTTAAATGAAATATTCAATTGGTTGAGCTTTTCAACTTTTCAAACAGTAACGATATTTTTTCAATAAATATAGATGTAAGCATGCTTCCTTAGTTGTTTACTCTTGGAGTTTACACTTTCTATTGTATAACAATCCTAAAACATGCAGTTAGGTTTTTAAAATCCATCCTTATGAAATATCAAAAAAATTCATTAAACATTTTAATTTCATAAATAGCACAGGGAAAATTGGCTCTTTGAACTCTACAAGAAGGCACTTCCTGGTGAGAATATTCAGAGTTTCAACAGGTTGCATACACCTGTCATTATTCATTTCCCAGGCAAGTCTGGGGATAAGACCAGAATGTACTATGAATCTTTTCATGATGTTTCTGCATAGGAGAAGTTTCTGCACTTGAGACATGAGGTGATTTTTGTACATTCCCACCACAAGTGTCTGAAGATGAGAACAGAATATTAAATACTTGTTTAAAAAAGTAAACAGTGAATAATGTTTGGTATGCTCTTCAAATGTATGCTCTTCAAATGGGAAAAAAATCCCCAAATTTCAAGAATTTTTCTTCATAGGTTAAAAAAAAAATAAGAATTATTGTCTATTTTGGTGGTTTTAGATTATTCTAATTTGAAAGGTTTGGATGAAGTATAGAGAAGAAGGATATTTTCCCCCTAAACTTTATGCAGTAATTTGTCCAAATTCATTCAAATGGACACAGATAATTTTCCTTTGTTAGATTAATGGCTCTACTAAAAAATCCTAAAATTTGAGCAAATGCTCTCCGTTTTGGAAAATTTTAATGACTAATATAATTAAACTCAATAGCCCAGTCCCAAACCAGAATATAAGATGAGGTATTTTTTATTCTACCACTGTTCGCCGCTGCCTCATATATTTCAGTGTTCTCACTTCTAATTGCTATGGCTTTATTCAGAACACATCACTCACTTTATGTGCTCACATAATCAGCCTGGCACTCTCCCTAGAAAATGCTGGGTGATATTAAAAAACAATGATAGCAATTACGTGATAAATATTTGATATTCGAGTTTCATGTAGTCATAGCATTTGTCTAAAAATCCTATTATGAGAATAAGTTTATGCTTCCAATAGTATATCACTTACAGTTTAAAAGCAGTACCCATTTATCCAAATGTTTATTTTCCATAATAGTTACAAGCATGCCAATCAGATCATTGTTACATGATAGTAAGTATAAGCACAAATGACTCTAGATGCTTAAAATATTTATATAAAAGTTAAATCACTTCAAATGTTCTTCCTTCACACAGTTGTAAATGAATTGTTGAAGTAGGAAAGATTACCTGTAGTTAAAAAAAAAAAAAAGGTGCGGACTCTCCCAGAGAAATGGAATCCACTGTCAGTATTAAATTTCGACTCGACATTACGATTGCCAGCTATGAAAGTGGAGAAGTTGAATTTCTGCAGAGGCATATCACTAGCATCTCTCCCAATTCCTACCAAGAAAAGGCATAGAGAGAGCTTTAAATGGTCCTGAGGATGAAGAAAGTATCACCATGATAATGAACTACAATCCAACACCATGCCCACTACAGAAAATCACGATGCACAGGAAATGAAGGAGGCATAAGGAACATATTTAAAATATAGCCACACTTTTCTTCTCGTGGATCTACCCCATTGGAAGTACTATAGAAGGGCAGAGAAGGAAAGAGCAGGTAACAGTAGAGATGGAAGGCAGAGAAAGTGTGGACCCTCACATGCTGAAGGATAGCTTGCTCTCACTGATTACTTGCAAAGGTAAATATCTTATTGCATGAACAACTTTACACCTTTAGTTTACTTTTCCTGTATCGACAGATGAGGTCTGAACATTAAAGTGATTAAAAATCAGGTCAGGGACAACATGGCGGCGGGCGCGGAGAGATCAAGTCTCTGACCTCCTCAGCTACGTGGGCATATGGAGTCGTAAACTGTTTAAATGCTGTTTGCTCAGGATCACTAAGCAATGCTGAGCTGACGTGGATCTGGGGCGAATAGTCCGGGCCTCTCAGAACACACACCGAGCCTGGATCGGCTGCATTCAAGCTCCTGTTCGCCTGCTTCTCACAACCAAACCGCTGTGACTCAGCACTAACAATCTCACTGAAACAACTGGTCGGCCCTTCTGATCCCACGGAGGTAAATGCCAACCGAGCCTTCATAGGCAATGGCCACAGGATTGAAACGAGGCTTGGGAGAGACAGTCAGGACTCACCCGTTGCATTGGTCACCGGGCAAAGGGAACGAACAGTCACCATTTGCATGGGATACCACCATGGCAGAGAACTACGTCACCAAAACGCGGCGGAGGAGATAAATTCATTGAAACCAGCGGCAATAGGTGTGTAATCCCCTAGCCTTCCCTCTCCACACAGTGGGGAAACCTTAAGGGCCCTCCCAGCTCTCCTGTAAGAGCCCCTCCCAGCTCTCCCATGAGTGCGATAGCCAGACCAAGGAAATCAGGAGTGGCGCAGGAGTGGCGCAGGACTGGCGGCGCGGAACTCCTGGCTACCGCTCCCAACAGTGCTGACAACTGAGGTCCCTTACACCAGCTACCGGGGGCGTGGCTACCAGAGGGCAAGCAAATTCGCTGGGGGTTTTCAGCCCCAAGCTCTACAAATTTAGGGCCTGAGGAAGTGGCAAACAGGGAGAGTGTGCCCAGGAGTTCATGAAAACAGGGCTCCCAGGAGCAGCAGACCTGGTGTGTAGCCAGTATTGTGGTGAGCATCACCAATGAGCCGGGCCTGGCTTGAGGAAACACAAAAGAAGGCCCTAGGCACTCAGGATTGGAGACCCGCCCAGTCTGGGAGGAAGAGCTGCTGCACAATGATTGGTTCCTGCCTTTTGAGAGGAGAAGCTTGGCCCAGTGGGCACAGCTCCACCTATTGGAAGAGAAGTTAATCAAACTCTAAGACTGCATTTATTAATTTTTTTTCTTCATTTTCATTTTTTTGTTGTTGTTTTTTAAATATTTTAATTTTTTTATTTTTTTTAATTTTAATTTTCATTATTATCATTATTTTTTAAATTTATTTTTCTTTTTTTATTTTCTATTTTTTTTCTTATGTCTTTTCATTTCTTTTCAATTCTCTTATTCCCCTTCCTTGAATTCTACCTGCTTACTCTCATTCTCTTTAGTGACTTCTTCCCTTCCCTTCTAATACCTTTCCTCCCAAGCATCAAATAAATTTATAGGAGTAAACAGTAACTCAGCAGTCAAACAAAACAAGAAGTAACATGAGCAGCATGAAAAAGCAAGGAAGAAAAGAAGTACAAACAATGCAGGACAGCCTAAATATTCAGGAGGACCTAGAGCTATCAGAAAAATGGTCATATAAGGAACTCAAGGAATACCTTAGACAGATGGAATGGAACCTTAAAGAGGATACGAGACAGCAAATTCAAACAGTGAAAGAATACATTGAAAATGAATTACATAAACAGATAAAAGAAAAAGTTAATCATCTTTATCAGGAGATAGAGATTATAAAAAAATCAAACAATAATTCTAGAAATGAAAGAAACTATAAACCAAATTAAAAACTCAAATGAGAGTATCACTAACAGAGTGGAGCAAGTAGAAGCCAGAAAGTCAGATAATGAAGACAAAATATATCATATTGAAAAGAGTCTAGCCAACTCAGAAAGGCTGGTTAAAAATCAGGAGAAAAACATCCAAGAGATATGGAACAACATAAAAAAACCAAATTTAAGAGTCATCAGGATAGAAGAAGGTACAGAGAGTCAAACCAAGGGAATGAGTAACCTGCTGAATGAAATAATTAGAGAAAACTTTTCCAGAAATAAAAAAGGAAACGAATATACAAATTGTAGATGCATACAGGACACCAAGCATACAAAATCACAGTAGACCAATGCCAAGACACATTGTTATGAAGATATCCAATATACAAAACAAAGGAAAATATTAAAAGCTACAAGAGAAAGGAGACAGATTACATTCAGGGGTAAACCAATAAGGTTAACAACGGATTTTTCATCACAGACGCTGAAAGCAAGAAGATCCTGGAACAACGTATTTCAAACACTGAAAGACAATGGATGTCAACCAAGAATTCTGTATCCAGCAAAACTAAGCTTCAGGTATGACAACGAAATAAAAATCTTTCATGATAAACAAAAGCTAAAAGAATTTGCAGCCAGAAAACCAGCATTGCAAAGCTTCTTGAGCAAAACACTACACGAGGAAAAAATGAAAAACAATAACCAAAACCATCAGTGGGAAGTGCCTCGGTAAAGACAGAGGGTGGGGGGAAAGCTAATCATGGAGAAACAAACTAAATTTGAAAAAAAAAAAGATAAATAATCAAACATGGCAGGAAGTACAAACAATATATATCAATAATAACTCTAAATGTTAATGGCTTAAACTCTCCAATAAAGTGACATAGGCTGGTAACATGGATTCAAAAAACAAATCCAACAATATGTTGCCTCCAGGAGACACATCTGATTGGAAAAGACATACACAGGCTGAAGGTGAAAGGTTGGGAAAAAATGTACCATGCACACAGTCCTTGTAAGCAAGCAGGGGTGGCCATCTCATATCGAATAAAATTGACTTCAAGACTAAGTTAATCAAAAGGGATAAGGAAGGACATTATATACTGTTAAAAGGAACCATTCACCAATAAGACATAACAATTATCAATATTTATGCATCAAATAATGGTGCTGCGACGTTCATAAAACAAATTCTCCTCAAGTTCAAGAATCAAATAGACCACAACACAATAATTATGGGTGACTTCAACACACCTCTCTCACCATTGGACAGATCCTCCAAACAAATGTTGAATAAAGAAACTATAGAACTCAATATCGCAATCAATAACCTAGACTTAACTGACATATATAGAATATATCAACCATCATCAAGTGGATATACTTTTTTCTCAGCAGCACATGGATCCTTCTGAAAAATAGACCATATATTATGCCATAGGGCAACCCTCAGTAAATATAAAGGGGTGGAGATAATACCATGCATTTTATCGGATCATAATGGAATGAAACTGGAAATCAATGATAAAAGAAGAAAGGAAAAATCCTACATCACATGGAAAATGTGATGTTACTGAATGATCAATGGGTTACAGAAGACATAAAGGAGGAACTCAAAAAATTCTTAGAGATAAATGAAAATACAGACACAACATATCAGAATCTATGGGACACAATGAAAGCAGTTTTAAGAGGAAAATTCATTGCCTGGAGGTCATTCCTCAAAAAAAGGAAAAACCATCAAATAAATGAGCTCACACTTCATCTCAAAGCCCTAGAAAAGGAAGAGCAAAACAACAGCAAATGTAGCAGAAGGCAAGAAATAATTAAAATCAGAGCAGAAATCAACGAAATTGAAACAAAAGAAACTATTAAAAAAATTAGCAAAACTAAAAGTTGATTCTTCGAAAAAATAAATAAGATTGACAGACCCTTAGCCATGCTAACGAAGAGAAGAAGAGAGAGAACTCAAATTACTAACATATGGGATGAAAAAGGCAATATCACAACAGATGCTACAGAAATACAGAAGACAATTAGAAATTATTTTGAAAACCTATATTCCAATAAAATAGAAGATAGTGAAGACATCGATAAATTTCTTAAGTCGTATGATTTGCCCAGACTGAGTCAGGAGGATACACACAATTTAAACAGACCAATTTCAATGGATGAAACAGAAGAAGCAATCAAAAGACTACCAACCAAGAAAAGCCCAGGACCGGATGGGTATACAGCGGAGTTTTACAAAACCCTTAAAGAAGAATTAATACCAATACTTTTCAAGTTATTTCAGGAAATAGAAAAAGAGGGAGCTCTTCCAAATTCATTCTATGAGGCCAACATCACCCTGATTCCGAAACCAGGAAAAGACACCTCAAAGAAAGAAAACTACAGACCAATATCTCTGATGAACCTAGATGCAAAAATTCTCAATAAAATTCTGGTGAATCGGATACAAAGGCACATCAAAAAAATTGTGCACCATGATCAATTGGGATTCATCCCTGGGATGCAAGGATGGTTCAATATACAGAAATCAATAAATGTTATTCACCACATCAATAGACTTAAAGATAAGAACCATATGATCATCTCAATAGATGCAGAAAAATCATGAGACAAAGTACAGCATCCCTTTATGTTCAAAACATTAGAAAAACTAGGGATAACAGGAATTTACCTCAACATTGTAAAAGCAATCTATGCTAAGCCTCAAGCTAGCATCATTCTGAATGGAGAAAAATTGAAGGCATTCCCTCTAAAATCTGGAACAAGACAGGGATGCCCTCTATCACCACTTCTATTCAATATAGTTCTCGAAACACTGGCCAGAGCAATTAGACAGAAGAAAGAAATTAAAGGCATAAAAATAGGAAAAGAAGAACTTAAATTATCACTATTTGCGGACAACATGATTCTATACCTAGAAGACCCAAAAGGGTCTACAAAAAAACTACTAGAACTAATACATGAATTCAGCAAAGTGGCAGGATATAAAATCAACACGCATAAATCAAAGGCATTTCTGTACATCAGCGACAAAACTTCTGAAACAGAAGTGAGGAAAACACTCCATTCACAATATCCTCAAAAAAAAAAAAAATACTTGGGAATCAACCTAACAAAAGACGTAAAAGATTTATACAATGAAAACTACAGAACCCTAAAGAGAGAAGTAGAAGAAGATCTTAGAAGATGGAAAAATATTCCCTGTTCATGGATAGGCAGAACTAACATCATCAAAATGGCGATATTACCAAAAGTTCTCTATAGGTTTAATGCAATGCCAATCAAAATCCCAACGGCATTTCTTGTAGAAATAAATAAAGCAATCATGAAATTCATATGGAAAAATAAAAGACCCAGAATAGCAAAAGCAGTTCTAAGCAGGAAGTGTGAATCAGGCGGTATAGCGATACCAGATTTCAAACTATATTACAGAGCAATAGTAACAAAAACAGCATGGTACTGGTACCAAAACAGGCGGGTGAACCAATGGTACAGAATAGAGGACACAGAGACTAATCCACAAAGTTACAACTATCTTATATTTGATAAAGGGGCTAAAAGCATGCAATGGAGGAAGGATAGCATCTTCAACAAATGGTGTTGGGAAAACTGGAAATTCATATGCAACAAAATGTAACTGAATCCCCTCCTCTCACCATGCACAAAAGTTAACTCAAAATGGATCAAGGAGCTTGATATCAAATCAGAGACTCTGCGTCTGATAGAAGAAAAATTTGGCTCCGATCTACATATTGTGGGGTCGGGCTCCAAATTCCTTAATAGGACACCCATAGCACAAGAGTAAATAACAAGAATCAACAAATGGGACTTACTTAAACTGAAAAGTTTTTTCTCAGCAAGAGAAACAATAAGAGAGGTAAATAGGGAGCCTACATCATGGGAACAAATTTTTACTCCTCACACTTCAGATAGAGCCCTAATATCCAGAGTATACAAAGAACTCCAAAAAATTAGACAATAATATAACAAATAACCCAATCAACAAATGGGCCAAGGACCTGAACAAACACTTCTCAGAGGAGGACATACAATCAATCAACAAGTACATGAAAAAATGCTCACCATCTCTAGCAGTCAGAGAAATGCAAATCAAAACCACCCTAAGATACCATCTCACTCCAGTAAGATTGGCAGCCATTATGAAATCAAACAACAACAAGTGCTGGCGAGGATGTGGGGAAAAGGGTACTCTTGTACATTGCTGGTGGGACTGCAAATTGGTGCAGTCAATTTGGAAAGCAGTATGGAGATTCCTGGGAAAGCTGGGAATGGAACCACCATTTGACACAGCTATTGCCCTTCTCAGACTATTCCCTGAAGACCTTAAAAGAGCGTACTACAGGGATACTGCCACATCGATGTTCATAGCAGCACAATTCACAATAGCTAGACTGTGGAATCAACCCAGATGCCCTTCAATAGACGAATGGATAAAAAAATGTGGCATTTATACACCATGGAGCATTACACAGCACTAAAAAATGACAAAATCATGGAATTTGCAGGGAAATGGATGGCACTAGAGCAGATTATGCTTAGTGAAGCTAGCCAATCCCTAAAAAACAAATACCAAATGTCTTCTTTGATATAATCAGAGCAGGGAGGAAGAGCAGGAAGAAAAGATTAACATTAAACAGAGACATGAGGTGGGAGGGAAAGGGAGAGAAAAGGGAAATTGCATGGAAATGGCGGGAGACCCTCATTGCTATACAAAATTACATATAAGAGGTTGTGAGAGAAATGGGAAAATAAACAAGGAGAGAAATGAATTACAGTAGATGGGGTAGAGAGAGAATATGGGAGGGGAAGGGAGGGGGGATAGTAGAGGATAGGAAATGTAGCAGAATACAACAGTTATTAATAGGGCATTATGTAAAATTGTGGATGTGTTATCGATGTGATTCTGCAATCTGTATTTGGGGTAAAAATGGGAGATCATAACCCACTTGAATCTAATGTATGAAATATGATATGTCAAGAGCTTTGTAATGTTTTGAACAACCAATAAAAAAATAAAAAATAAAAAATAAATCGGGTCACATGTAGCTGTATAAAAAAAATATATCTGATATCCAAGGCCTGTTCCATGTGAAATACATTAAAATGATCTGTTCTTGGATGTACTGAAAATAGTTATTAAAGAAGTACTAAATGTCAAGAACTTTGTAATGTTTTGAACAACTAATAAAAAAATAAATAAAAGTAAAATGGAAAAAACAAAAAAAAAAGAAGTACTAAATATAGGGTGTATCACTGATGTTAAAAAAACATAAGTTTAAAGGTGCAAATCCTATTCTAACCAGACCCTGAGAATGGATGTTTTACCTAAGATAGCAGAACTATCCATGTCTAGTTCACTGGTGTGATGTTGTACTAATGTTCTTCTCTAAGTATTGCAAAAGAAACATCAGTGAGAGTACACAAAGTGACTCTGAGCTTCATCCCGCATTACTTTCCTTGGGTTTTTTTTTTTTTTCTCTTAGACCACAACAACTAACCACTTCTTCCTTGAAAACTCAAAACAAGTTTCTACCCCTTCTTCTAAATTTCTGTCTTCCTTGGAAACATGTCTTACCTGTCAAATGAGTATCATCACTCTCAGTACAAACATCACTATTATTTAAATGAGCTCTGCAGAGATACTCAAGTTGCATTCCTTATTTGAAATTGACTACATAATACTTATTACTGATAACTTTTTAATGTACTAAACTACATCTTTCTCCTCCATGGGGTGTGTTTGTGTGTGTGTGTGTGTGTGTGTGTGTATTTGTACACTGTATAGAGATGGGAGGCAGAGAAAGTGTGGACCCTCACATGCCCCAGGATAGCTTGCTCTCACTTGGTTACTTGCAGAGGTAAATATCTTATTGATTTTCATGAACAACTTTACACCTTTAGTTTATTTTATCTGTATCAACAGATTATATATATATATATATATGTATATATATACATATATATATATATATACACACACACACACACACATATATATAATTTTTGCAGAATTGTATTTATCTTATTCAATGATTTATTTTTCAAATAAGACTGTCATTTTATTTCTGAAGTGCTAGACTTTGTCACTGGGGAATTGTTCTGAACATATTTATTCCAATTTGGAATCCAATACATGGTTCTGTTTTACTGTTTATTCTCATCCATTTCTTCAAGAAAGCTACTCAGTGTTTGCCTGAGTACATTTGTTAGCTTGAAATATGTTTCTAATGATTCTCAGTCTTCCTAATCACTTTTCTCAGAATGATAGCTACAATCAGCATGTGGTCTTCCCTGTAGTTATTTGAGACAGTTTAAATTAGCAAGTGCTTTCTTATTGCTCAATGTCAATCAGCTGTTTTTCAGTCTGTGATATCCTATCCTTTCATGCTGAATAAACCTATGCCAATGCTACATGCTAATCCTAAACCAGTAATACTTGGTTAGGTTTTTGTGATAACCATATGACCCTCAGATATAAATTCCTTTATTAGCTAAGTTGACGAACGTTATTACTATATGGCAGCATTTCATTCATCCCAAGGGTTCAATACTTATTTCTTGCTCATATAACAGTGCAGTACTGATCACGTTTCATGGACTGAAGTGTTGATCAGATTCATGGGTCATACCCATGTTTCTCCAACAGCAGACCAGATAATTCTCAATAATGACAGCCCAAAGACAAGTGGAGAAAGAGTAAGGACGCATGTGTGAAAACTTAGTCCATTTCAACATCATATTGGAACTTTGAAAAGGGAAGGACCAAAATCTTACTATACCTCTGATTTCTAGCTCTTCCCTTATGTGGAAAAAAAAAACATTGTGAATTTGTTATTTCCATGTGTTTGCTTATTAAATACAATACTCTGGTTAATGCTTTGGGAAACTTGGCTTACCACAGAATGTCATTTATGAAGTAATGCCCTTGTATATATTGATCCCTGCAAAATTTTAGATATTTGCTCACCAAACATTTAGAACTATATTTTTTATAGTCTTTCTTTCATTATCTGCTACCTCAATTGCCCTGTGAGGCTCTTGGTGAGATAGGAATTTTGGAATAAATGGAGAGACATTGAATCTCAAAGGAAGTGCTCAAAAGCATTAAAAAAAACACCCATGAGCAATTGAAATTTCTGAATAACATGTTTTTTGCCAACACCTTTGACCCATGCTCTTGTGATGGGGGTGGGGAGCGGGGGGATATGCAATCATAGGGGAAACTGGTGCAGAATTGTGTAAAAATAGGGTAGAGACAGGGATTTAGTTTCACTCTTCAATATATGGATATCCAGTTTTCCCAGCATGAATTATTACAAAGGCTATCTTTTCACTAAAATATATTTTTGGAAACTACGTCAAGTATCATGTAACTGTAAATATGTGGTTCTGTGTCTCTGTCTTCTATTCTGCTCTATTTTATTGGCTTTCATGTCTATTTTAATGCCAATATCATGCTGTTTTTGTTACTATAGCTTCATAGTATAAATTAAGATTTGATATTGTGATGCCTCAATCATCATTCCTCTTGCTCAAGCTTGCTTTGGTTATTCTGGATATTTTACTTTTACAAAAAAAAAAAAATTTGGTATTCCTTTATTTTAATTCCATGGAAAATGTCATTAATATTTGGAAGACTATCATTCTAGCAAAACAAAACAATCTCCAAAAACCAAAGGCTGAATGTTTTCTCTGGTATACAGAAGGTAATTTACAATAAGGCAATGGGTTGTGGGGGGCTACGGAAGAATAGAGTTACTTTGGATTAAGTTGAGGGTAGTAAAGAGAGGGGAGAAGTATGGGATACTAGAATGAATCAGACATTATTACCCTATGTGCATATATAACTATATAACCGGTGTGATTCTATATCATGTACAACCAGAAGAATGAGAAATTTTACTCCATATATGTATGATTTGTCAAAGTGCATTCTATTGTCATGTTTAACTAATTAGAACAAATAAAATAATGGTTAAGATAGCATTAAATCTGTGTAAAACTTTTGGCCATTTTGACAACATCAATTCTGCCTGTTCGAGAACATGGGAGGTCTTTCCATCTTCAAAGGTCTTCAATTTATTTCTTCAGTGTGCTATAGTTTTCATTTTAAAGGTATTTCACCTCCATGCATAGATTAATTCCCAAGTATTTTATTTTGCATTTTCAGATTATTGGGAACAAGATGGTTTTCCTGATTTCTTTCTCAGCAGAATCTCTGGGATACTCATATCAGTATTATGATATGATATTAATAAATTTATGAGTATTGATATTGTATGAATATACTTTGCTGAATTCATTATCAAAGTATTTATCAAAGCAACTGTATTCTTCCATATCCCACCCCTCATATTGCCTTATTGTGAATTAGCATCCGCATATCAGAGAAAACATTTGGCCTTTGGTTTTTTGGGGATTGGTTTGTTTTGCTTATATTCTACAAAATATTAATGACCTTAGTTCTTCTTTGAAGGTCTTGTAAACCTCGGTTGAGAGTCCTTCTGGTCCTGGGCTTTTCTTGGTTGCTAGGCTTTGATGGCGTCTTATATTTCATTGCTTGAAACTGATCTGTTTAAATTGTGTGTGTCCTCCTGATTCAATTTAGGTATATGATATGCCTCAAGAAAGTTGTCAGTGTCTTGGAGGTTTTCTATTTTATTGGAGTATATATTTTCAAAATAGTTTCTAAAGAAATTAAAGAAGTACTTAGAAGATGGAAAGATCTCCAATGTCTTGGATAGGCAAAATTAATATTGTCAAAATAGACATATTACAAGAAGAGTTATAGAGATTTAATGCAATTCCTGTTAAAATCCCAATGATATTCTTCATAGAAATATAAAAAGCAATCATAAAATTTATTTGAAAAAATAAGAGACCCAGAATAGCCAAAGCAATCCTTAGCAAGAAGAATGAAGCAGGAGGCATCACAATACCAAACCTTAAACTATACTACAGAGCAATAGTAACAAACCAAATAGAATGTGGATCAATGGTACAGAACAGAAGACACAGTGACAAACCCACATAAATATACTTATCTCATACTAGACAAAGCCAAAAACATATATCAGACAAACTAAAATGAAATTAAACTTCTATCTCTCCACCATGCACAAGCCTCAACTCCAAGTGGATCAGGGACTTAGGAATTGACTAGAGATCCTGCATCTAATACAAGAAAAAATAGGCCCAAATCTTCATCATGTCAGCTAAAGCACAAGAAGTCAAATTAAGAATGAGTAAATGGGATCGGTTCTAACTAAAAATCTTCTTCTCAGTAAAGGAAAGAATCAATAACATAAAGAGAGCATCTACAGAATGGGAGAAAATCTTTAGTAAACACACTTCAGATAGAACATTAATCTCCAGAATATATAAAGAACACAAAAAATCTTAACACCAAATAAACAAAAACCCCAATTCATAAATGGACTAAGGAACCTGAACAGACATTTCACAGAAGGAGAAATACAATCAATTAAAAGACATGAAAAATTGCTCATCATCTCCAGCAATTAGAGAAATACAAATCAAAACTACTCTATGATTTCATCTCACTCTAGTCAGAATGGTCTTAATAGATTACAAGCAATAATAAGTGTTGACAAGGATATGGGGGAAAAGGTTCACTCATAAGTTGCTGGTGAGACTGCAAATTGGTGCAACCACTCTGAAAGCAGTATGGAGACTCCTACGAAAACTTGCAATGGAATCACCATTTAACCCAGCTATCCAACTCCCCAGTTTATATCCAAAGGACTTAAAATAAGCATACTACAGTGATGCATCTACATCAATCTTAATAGCAGCTCTGTTCACAAGAGCTAAACAATGAAATCAACCTAGATGCCTTTCAACAGATGAATGGATAAAGAAATATACACAATGGAATATTAGAATGAAATTATGGCATTTGCAGGTAAATTGATGGAGCTGGAGACTATCATGCCAAGTGAAATAAGCCATCCCCTCCCCCCAAAAAATCTAGGCTGAATCCTTTCTCTGATAAGCAGACACTGATTCATAAAGAGGCCAAGGGTAGGGAAGAATGGAGGAAGTTTGGATTAGGCAGAGGGGAATGAAAGGAGGAAAAAGGTGATGGGGTAGGAAGAACGATGGAGTGAGAAGATGTTATTACCCTATATACATGTGTGATTACACTACTGGGGGTGACTATGCACCATGTACATCCAGAGGAAGGAGAAGTTGTGCTCCATTTGTGTACAGTGTGTCAAAATGCATTCTACTGTTATGTGTAACTAATTGGAGCAAATTAAAAATGTTTAAATATCCTGTGTGTCAATATTTTAACTTCAGATTTCCATCAGACCTTCTATCTTTCTCTTGATCTTCCCTTTTCTTTTAAACAAAAAGAAATTCTAATATTCCATTCATTAATTCTGGGAGAGGCATCTTGATTTTGCATAAAAATGAATATGCTAGTCTTTCATTTGATATAATCTCTTCATGGAAATGGGGAGAGTTGAAAGACACACCAAAGATGGCATTTTTGTTCTATAGGGAATTATCATTTCCTTTTATTTGGGATTTAGACAAAATTAATCAAGATGTAGTACTTTCTATATTTTTAAATATGAAGACCATATATTAAATAACTGTTGAGAGCCAGCGGAGTCTGTATGGTCCCTGGCATTTTGCCAACAGTATTGATTGACAGGCGAGGCATTACTATCCGCCTCTGCCGCTACTTTTGAGTTTTCGCACTACTTTCGAGCTCTCATGGGGATTTCCAGGGATTCCCCGAGAGTTCCCATTGGTTGGGGAAGTGCAGGAGGAGGGTTTACCGGGGGAGATATTTCCGGCTGCGGGGTTCCTGGACGAGCCGCGTGGCATTCGGGAGATTTCCCCAGGAGCGTGTGTGAGGTTTTTACTTGCATTTTAAAAATAAAGTTTGTTCCTGCTTCAGTGGCTCGTGATTTCTGCCCAGCCAGACTGCGGCAATTGGCGGCCCGTGCGGGGAACGTCTGAAGCTTTGGGGTAAGTGAAATTGCTTGCCCCTAAGGGAAGGCGAGAGAATGGGTGACCATTTTAAAAAACAATGTGTTCTTGTTTTGATTTGTTTTGTGTTTGTTTCAAGCTGCCTATCCCTAGAATTTTCTCAGGCAGACTGGGAAAAATGGTTGGCTCAAGGTTTGAAGTTGTTCGCCCCTGAGGAAGAGATAGAAATAGACCACAAATGCACATGTCAAGAAAATAGGAAAATTGATACAACGATCTTTTGTTCCGTTTTTGCTTCATTCTGTTTCGGTTTTGTTTTGTGTTATCTTATTGGGTTGCGTTATCTTTATAACAGATTAGAAATTAGTAAAAAACAAACTGAAAAAGTGTTAAGTAAATTGTTAGAGGTTCAGACCATGGAGAAAGACATTTTAGATCAAGCAAAAGAGAAGGTCTCTCGAACTAGTCAGACAGAGGAAGAAAATTTAAAGGAAGAAAGCTTAGAGGAGAAACAGCTATTAGGGAAAAAGCTACAACAGGAGGCTGCTACTAACACTGTTCTAACACCAGAGGGTGTAATTCAACCAACAGCTCCACCTATGGAGATAGTTGAGTGGCCCTCAACCCCGGTAGCTGATAGATGGGATCCTGAGACAGGACCTCAAAGATTAGCATGCCCTGTACTTGAGCAGGCAGGAGGGCAGCGAATTCACCATGCTTTAGATTTCAAAACAGTGAAGCAGTTAAAGGAGGCTGTAACAACCTATGGTCCTCAAGCACCCTTCACGGTGAGCATGGTCAAATCCATTACCAACTTGGACATGACGCCAGCAGATTGGGCTAGTATGTGTAAATCTGTGCTAAATGGAGGACAATATTTGTTATGGAAGGTTGCCAATGAGGAATTTTGCAGGGAGACAGCTAGGCTGCTCCGTTATCAAAAAATGGACAAGGAGCAGGTGTTTACCCACAATATCGTGGAGAAAGGCACCGGGCTCCATTGCCAAAAAATGGACAGGGGGGCCCAATGCTCCAGGGCCCATGACCACAAATGTACGGGGCACTGGAGGAACCCAGAAACACCATGGAGGAACCCAGCAACAGCATCAGGGCAGTTCCCAGGACACATTATCCATCAGATCTCTCATCAGACAAACCAGAGGGAGCGCAGGGTTGGACATCTGCGCCTCCGCCAGAGCAGTACTAACTCCAGAGATGGGAGTTCAAATTATTCCCACAGGAGTAAAAAAGGACCTCTTCCCCAAGGAACAGTAGGCTTATTGTTAGGACGCAGTTCTTCTACTCTAAAAGGACTTGTGATAAGTCCTGGGGTAATTGATCCCGATTATGAAGGTGAAATAAAAATTATAGCTAGTTCTCCAAAGGGTATATCAGTAATTTCACCAGGAGATAGAATAGCACAGTTATTAATAATACCCAGCCTACATGATAAATTTTCCAGTAGTAGTAAAGAAAGAGGTTCCAGGGGATTAGGCTCCACAGGTGTAGATTGGGCTATGCTGTCTTTAAATTTAGATTCTCGCCCAATGCTAAAACTAAATATTCAAGGACATGAATTTAATGGGCTACTGGATACAGGTGCAGACCTTAGCATCATATCTCGTCAAGAATGGCCAAAACATTGGCCATTACAACAAGCCACTCAAATGCTTCGAGGCCTAGGAGTGGCAACTAATCCCCATAGAAGTGCAATGGTATTAGATTGGAAGGATCCTGAAGGATGTGAAGGAACTATACAGCCATATGTATTGGATCATCTTCCTATAAATTTATGGGGACGAGATGTCCTAGATCAATTAGGGTTGACATTAACAAATAACATCAATCCAAATGTGCCCACTATTAGGGCTAAACAAGGTTTCAGGAAAGAAAAAAGATTAGGAGAACAAGGTATAGCAGCAACAATTCAAATAGATCAAGGAATAAATAGACATGGACTGGGTTTTCAGAAGGGATCACTGAGGCAATAAAAATTACTTGGAAATCAGAAAGACCAGTATGGGTTCCTCAGTGGCCCCTGACTAAAGAAAAGATACAAGCAGCCCATGACCTGGTCAAACAGCAATTAGCGGAGGGACATATACAACCTTCCGTATCTCCCTATAATACTCCCATTTTTGTCATTAAAAAGAAATCTGGTAAATGGAGATTACTGCAAGATTTAAGAGCCGTTAATAATGAGATGGTTATTATGGGACCTGCTCAATCAGGGATTCCTCAATTGTCTGCTTTGCCAAAAACCTGGTACGTTTTAGCTATAGATATTAAAGATTGTTTTTTTTTTCAATTCCAATTCATCCTGAGGATAATCCACGTTTTGCATTTACTATCCCTGCACTAAATCATGAAGGTCCTGATCAGAGATATGAATGGAAAGTACTCCCTCAAGGGATGGCTAACAGCCCAACTATGTGTCAAATTTATGTTAACAAAGCAATCCAGCCACTTAGGAATCAAAATCCTGGACTACAAATATTTCACTATATGGATGATGTATTGTTAGCATACAAAGATAAAAATACATTGCTAGAATGTTATGCCACACTTAGAAACTTATTAAAAAATTATAATCTAGAGATAGCAATAGATAAAGTACAATTAAATTTTCCAATTAATTATTTAGGAGTTCTATTATCCTCAACCATGGTCCGTCCACCAAAAATTCAAATACGAGTAGATCAACTCAAATCACTTAATGACTTTCAAAAGTTATTGGGAGACATAAATTGGATAAGGCCTTATCTAGGCATACCAACAGGAGAGTTGGGACCTTTATTTGATATCCTAAAAGGTCCATCATATCCAAATTCACCCCGCGTGTTAATGCCTGAAGCAAGAAAGACATTAAAAATTATTGAAACATATATGGAAAATATGCATTTGGATAGAATTGATATAACTTTGCGTTTATTATTTATTGTAATACCAACAAAAAATATTCCTACAGGAGTATTTTGGCAAGAAGGTTCATTATTGTGGATACATTTATCTTATTCTCCTAACACTATTCTTACTAGGTATCCTGAGGCTGTAGGACAATTAATACTCAAAGGAATAAAAGCAGCTAAGGGAGTATTTGGAATTTCTCCCAATAAAATTATTACTCCATATACTATGGATCAAATTGATGAGTTAGCTAATGAGTTAAATACTTGGACAATAATCATGTGTAAATCTAATGTTTCATTTGATAATCACTTACCATCTAATCCTTTGTTGTCTTTTTGGTCTTTGCATCCTGTAGTTTTTCCAAAAATGACAAGAAAAACCCCTATCATAAATGCTCCAAATGTATTCACTGATGGGTCAAATAATGGTACAGCAGTAGTAGTTACCCCTGATCAAACTTTTACATTTTTAATGCCCAAACAATCAGCTCAAAAGGTAGAGCTTAATGCGGTTTTACAAGCTTTTGTGATGTTTAAAGTTTCTGTATTTAATTTATTTTCTGATAGTCAGTATATAGTTAATGCTATATTATCCCTTGAAGATGCTGGACCGGTAGTCAGTGATGGGTATGATCCAATTGCAGTGGTACCAACCTAAGACAGGAGGCCGACGCCTAGAGGTCAGTTCATCCGATGACGGGTAAGAACCATATGTTGAATTGAACTACCTAACAGGCACGGTCCCTAAGCCACATTGCTTGTTGTTTAATTAAACAGAAGGGGGGAGATGTTGAGAGCCAGCGGAGTCTGTATGGTCCCTGGCATTTTGCCAACAGTATTGATTGACAGGCGAGGCATTACTATCCGCCTCTGCCGCTACTTTTGAGTTTTCGCACTACTTTCGAGCTCTCGTGGGGATTTCCAGGGATTCCCCGAGAGTTCCCATTGGTTGGGGAAGTGCAGGAGGAGGGTTTACCGGGGGAGATATTTCCGGCTGCGGGGTTCCTGGACAAGCCATGTGGCATTCGGGAGATTTCCCCAGGAGCGTGTGTGAGGTTTTTACTTGCAGTTTAAAAATAAAGTTTGTTCCTGCTTCAGTGGCTCATGATTTGTGCCCAGCCAGACTGCAGCAAATAACATCATGATTTTAAATACATACAATGACATACCATTCTGTTCATTTGGAGAATGCAAATTGTATCAGACTACTACAGTGGTTTGTAAATTGTAAAGTCCAACAATCTAAACAAATGAACCTTTTAAATATAAATAATTATTTCTGTATTTTCTTAAAATATGTATGAGTGTGTGTTTGTGTGTATTCACACACACCTGTATGCCTAATCCTTGTTTCCTACATGTTCAAGGAGTTGTCACAGGATTGTCATGCACTTTATAGTCCATGTGTCTCCTGATCAACTCCTTGCTAGTCCATTGTTTAATATCTTTGTCGTATTCCTTATTTTTCAACAAGTGGCCTTATACATTATCCTCACAAACGTGTGCCCCTGGCATTTCTTTGGGGGAGGTACTAGGGCTATATGTGTGGAGTTAGAGCATATGTCAGTTTTACTACATTCTTTTAAATTACATTCTTCAAAGTGATAGAAGAATTTTCACCACTACACCATCTGCTCCATCATCAGCATTTAACTCTGTTAAAGGGTTCATTTATATCAACAATGGGGAGGAAATGTTCCCTCATTACTGTTTTAATATCCAATACTCTTTTGTCTAATGAAATTGAGCAACTTATTATTATTATACCAGTCATCTGAAAGGCATTCTATGTGAATTGCCTGCTCATAACTTTTGCCTAGTTTTCAATTTATTTAATTTGATTACTTCTAATTAACTTAAAACACTATCAGACACAATACTAGATGTAAATCCCTTGTTTATTTATAGATAGAAAAAAATGTTTTCATTTTTTCTTTCTGCATTTGCCACATTGAACTGGTGTCACACACTAAAAAGTATTTTAAAACTTGATTTTTTTTCTTATTTTACTTGATTATGATTATTTTGAAGAATTTAAGAATACCCTAACACACAGGGCATGGTATGCATGCCTGTAATTCCAGAAGCTTGGGAGGCTGAGGTAGGAGGATTGTGAGTTCAAAATCAGCCTCAGCAACTAAGGGTGGCACTTAGCAACTCAGTGAGACTCTATCTTTAAATAAAATATAAAAAAGGGCCGAGGAAGTGACTCAGTAGTTAAGCACCCCTTGGATTCAATCCTGAGTTCCAAAAAATAAAAATAAAAAGGAAGAATATCCGAACCGAACCTGATATATTTTTTGTTATGGTATTGTTTTGATTTATTTACTTATGTTTTAAATGTACGTGTGTGTGCAGAAAGATATGCACATATACTTAACACTTTAAACATAGTTTTATAAATATTGAATCCAATTGTTTCCAATTTATTAGAGAACCCAACCTTATTTATTTATCATATTATAAGGATTGTTAAACTACAAGCTATGTCTCTATTTCACTTTGAATTTGGCTTATCAAGAAAGGGTATCAATATTTGACTGCACAGTCTTCATGGGATAAATAGCAAGAACAAATAGAATAGCAAATTGATAACGAAGGCAATCACAATACTTCTTTATTGTTATGATATTTTTAGTTGTGCCATTGATATTTTTATTCTCATCATTTTTTAATTTATGAATTTGGGGGACAAATTGAATATTTATTTTGGAGTCCTTGAGAACCACAGTTTTCTAGAAGTGTCAGCATAAAGTGTATGAGGTTATGTAGAACACTCTCATCTTGATTGTGAACCACAATTGTATCATGAGTTCATGATGTATTCTATCTCAAATACACATGCACACAAGATTTTTTTCTAGGTTAGGAGGGAGAAGCTTGCAGGAGTAATTGAAAATGTCAATTAAAGCACAAACATTTTCATTTTCATTTTTATTAAAACACAAAAATTGGTATAAGGCCCAACAATGCAAAAGGTCCAAAAATCCAGAGAGGGAGGAAGCCTGCCAAGATGATTTCAAGTCTTCCTCTGCTCCTAAGTATGTTGAAGATATTGATCTCAGCTGAACAACCAAGTTTGAACTGTGAGATGATCATTTCCGCTCAAGAGAGGAAAGACTTGAGACATTTGCTCTGGTAAATTGGCATATTCCAAGTATGTACAGGAGGGAGGATGGAAACTAAACAAGAACCTTTGAGAGTATCTCAGAGCTCTAGGGATCAGGTACCAGGCAGCTAGAGAAGCAAACTTAAGTGGATCAGAACCTACTCAGTTGTGGTACATTCCTAATATCTGACTTGACTGGAAGTGAAGGGAGAATTGTGTGCATCCATCCATACTTACACTTGTGAAGTCTAAAAAACCCTGGGGTTGGGGGGGTAGCACCGTGAAACTCACACAAAATTTCCACACTTTTAATGGGTGTTTTAAGAGTTAATGTGGTGTCTACTCAGACTTCCTGTGAGACCAAGAACCTCTTTTTCAAGACCAATAGCATTGCCGAATTAATAACAGACTCACTGAGGTTTCCAGAGAGTTCTACCAATTTTCAGAATACTGCCCACATTTTACTAGATGCGTTGAGGTGCATTCTCAGCATACTCAGCTGCTTCTTCCTTGAGACAGGGTTTTTGCCCCTCAAAATACTCAACTACCTTATCTACCAACTTAGCCAGAAATGCATTATCTTCTGTACAACTTCATTACAGAGAATAGTCATCTCTATCACATTCTATCAAAATGAAACAAATGGGCCAGGAGAAAGAGAAGGGAAATTTCACGTCTTAGACATCTAGTCCAGGAATCATATCATAGGACCAATACAAGAAAATAGCCTGTCTTATCTCTAAAGACTAATTTTACTTAATAATCAATAGCAGAATTGTCAATTGTCAATTATGACCTTAAGACCAATTTCACATAGTAACTGCTACAATCAGTAACTGAGCAATCAGGTGTCAGCTCCTGCAAGCAGCAAAAGTGCTAAGGAACTTTTTTTTTCTTGAAATAACTTGCTTAAATTGTTCTACTCCTAATAAAACTTGTAAACTTTCCTTTTCTTCTGGAGACATAACAGAGGCCACCCCAGTCTGTACATGTGTGTCCAGGACTTCTAACTTGTTCTTTATTTCTAATTTAAAATTTCATTATCAGAAATTCACCTCTCTGTTTTTGTTTGGTTTTGACATCTCCACCAAAGTTTGGGCAAGATGATCAGTCACCTATGGGAAGATACGGTCCAGTCCCAGAGAAAGATCATGTGTGTTCAAAACTTAGAGACGCAGCAGTGAGTGGCCTCTCTTTGGGAAGAAGGTATAGTTTAGTATTGTCCTAGTATTTTAGATCAGAGAATTACTGTCAGAACCAGGAGACATAAAGACACACTTTGCTGCTGCCTTCTGTGCTTTGCTTTTGCCATGTCTATAAAATCCTTGGTGTGGTTCTTTCAGGCTCTGGCTCATTGCAGTCTGGTAATAACTACTGAGACCGTCTACTTAGCTCTGCTATTGATTGACTAGTTCACTCTCTTTGCCTAAGAATAATAAGTTCTTTCATGAGAAAAAAAAATGGTTTTATAAAACTATTTTCCATCGGAGTAGCTGTTGCCCTAGAGTGCACCCAAGGGGACTTTCAATAACAGAGTTTCGTATGTTGTCATTGTCACACTTTCACATTTTTGTACATCAGTGAATTTGTTATATTAAAAGGGTGAGGGAAAAAGAACACTATTTTCCAAAGTGAAAAGGAAGAAGCTTCTCTAAATTATGCAGAATGATTTTCTGAACAGTACTGAGAATGCAGTTATGATAACAGCCCATAAATTTTTGGTACCGATAATACAAATGTGTGTGTGTGTGTGTGTGTGTGTGTGTGTGTGTTGGTGTCATTGCTCTCAGCAAATCAACAAAGGAAGAGAGAGAAGGCATACAAAGGCTGATTGAGAATAAAGTTTGGGCAGGTATTACACATAGAAGACCTGTCGGTCAACAAGTTCATTATTGTCAAGCTATGGGATGTAATCATGAGACTGGGAAAGCCCAATAGTATGGAAATAAAACAGAGTCCTTAGAACACCAGAAGACCTAGCTGTGGTATTCCTTCCTTATTGCTTGTAGCTAAAACTCTCATATATATATTTTTAGATACAACTTAAATTTCATAGTGCACTTAACTATCTCCCTTGGATGATTCTGGGCTGGAAAACCTCCTTATAAACTACTAGCAGATCCCATACGATCTGATATCAATTTTAAATATACAAAGGCAGAAAATACATGGGCCATATATTAAACGTCCAAGAAGGTGAGATTCACACATCAATAATGAATGAGTGATCCACTCACAGAAATTTATAGTAAGAGAAAAATAATATTATGCAAAAAAAACATGGGTTGCCTTTTCATACAGTTCACCTAAGATTTTATCAGATAAAAGCATCAACTCGAAGCTGTGTTTGTTGATCTGGAATTGATTCTAGTGTTTGATGTATTTTAAAATAATGTAAATATTTTTACATTAACTATTTTTTTTAAGCATCTGAATTTCACAGCTGAAAAAAAATGGTAAAATCTCAACTAATATCCATATAAAACTGACCCCTAGCCCCAGTGGAGTCCATAGAATGCTACTGGGGATGGACATGTACCTATTACTCTGTAGGAATAGTTTGCAGCAGAGGAATGCTACCATTAAAAGTAGCCAGGAAGCCAGATAAAATTCAAAACATATAATACTTATGAATAACTTATCAGAAATATTGAGAAAAAGTTAACAGTTATGATTAACATGTTCTAGAAGGTGTATTACAAACTGAAGAATGGTATAATTAAAGACTCAGTGGATGAAATTCACAGCAGAATGGACACAGCAGGAAAGAAAAGTAATGAATTTGAAGACAGGGAATATGTTTCCACTAAACTCTATTATGCTTCTTCAGTTATTAGAAATACAGTGAATTTAATTTTTTAAAAAAGAATTAACTGAGGTTACTCATTTGTATATTTTACCT
This sequence comes from Callospermophilus lateralis, assembly GCF_048772815.1. NCBI lineage: Eukaryota > Metazoa > Chordata > Mammalia > Rodentia > Sciuridae > Callospermophilus > Callospermophilus lateralis. The sequence continues at coordinate 13,736,635 of NC_135320.1, forward strand.
TATTATAAAGGATATGTGTATCTTGTATCTTTCTAAATCACTGCAGATTATTTTTTAAAGATGAAAGCTATGAATCATTCTAAATTAATTCTTTTGATGTATGTTCATAATCAGGAAATAGCTTTAATGTTCAAAGCAATACTTCAGGAAAAAAATCTGAACTATATATACCTTATCTCAACCTATTACCTAAAAAATTTGATATATTTGGCCTCTTTTTCCTATGAAATCAGCTAATTTTTCAGGGTCAGGTGATATTTCCCTTTACCACTGAATTTAATGATTTATGCATTTTTTTTCATGAGACATCTTAGAACTGTCCAATCCAATCATTTATTTTTATCTCAAGTCAATCTATTTAGCTACTTTCAGGTCTGTCTGAACATATTGCCTTAGTTGTTTCCCCAAATCTTCTTTGTTCTCTTTTTTCACTTACTTTTAGTTTCTACTCAACTTACAGCTCAGGTTGATGTTTCCTGTTCTTTAAAAAAAAAAATCTGCCCTTAAGCTTTCACTCTAAACATTTCTGATGAATTCAACTGCCATAATCCAATTCCCTAAGCTGGGTGACTTAAACAACAGAAATTTCTCTCTCACTCTTGTGGAGGTGGAAGTCCAATATCAATGTTCTAACAAGGTAGATTTCATTCTGAGGCCCACATATCTTCTTTGGACAGATGAAGACAAGAAAAAGATTCTGTTTCTTCCCCACTTACTAGGACCCTACTTGCATTACAGAAGCCCCACCCTAATGATCATCTAAAGTTAATAATTTCCCAAAGCCCCCACCTCTGTTGACTATCACATTGGGTGTTTGGGTTTCAACATATGAATTTTGGAAGGCACAAACATTTGTCCATAACACAGTCTCTTAGGAATTTGTCTTATCCCTGTGAATTTGGTGATTTTAAATAAATATCAATTCAATCAAACTATAAATTGTCAGTCATCATCAGTAATGGATTAAAGGAATCTATCTATACTTATATAGAATGGAATCCTTCTGTACTTACACATCAAGAGAATAATGAAGTTCATTTGTCCAGCTCAATATGCCTCGTAAACTTGGTGTACTAAATAGAGTGATAGACATGTCTCTTGTTGTGAGGAGGCATGTTTGTGTTAAATTCATTCAATATTATTTAACTGTGCTGCATACATTGTATGTGTCATTGAGCTTGGTAATATTTAACATTTAACACAAATGTTAAATTCTTGACTCTGAGATTTACTGAGCATTTACTATGTTAATACTCTGTGACTGGTACAAAATCTTCCTGGAAGGATGATAGAGAAATGACAATTAAAAGTAAAATTCAACAGAAACATTGTAATGGATACACATTCGTGAAGTATAGTTTACTTAGAAAGTACTAAGTGAGAATACAAGTAAAATATTATTTTTTAAATTCCAAGAGTCTGGAAATAAACTGTTTATATTTCAGAATGAGAGTTTTATACAGTTCATTCAAATGTTATTGATATTTAATAAGGTTCTAACTTCATTTGATACACTTTAAATAATATGTTTGATTAAATTAAAGGTAACAATAAGAAGAGTAGTCTTCAATATCAATAAGCTATATGAATGGTTATGAGAGCTATAGCACACTTTGCATATTAGTTAGAAGTAAGCATTCTTGGCTGTCATCTAAGCTTTTCTTGGGGTTAAAAAATTAATTAAAAGTTACTAAAGCTTAATTAAATGATTAGATTTAAATGATAGATGAAAGTACCAGCATTATCTTATCAATATAATCCTGCAAGTTTTAATTTATACACACATTAAAATTGTTCCTTAAACTACACACAGGGTTTGTTTAACCCACTGAACCTTCAGGAAATGTTGACACTACGTCTGCAGGGAAGAAAAGGAGCAACTGTAAAGATTTTTACAACATAAATGTCACCACATTTCTCGATCATTAATAATGATTTTTCCTTTATTATAAGTGCAGTTGTCTTAGTTCTCTATCCACATTCAATACCAGGGAACTCCAGTTCAGTTTTGCCTGGAATCCTTTTGAGATTTCCCATAGCAGGTCCAGGAAGGGATGCTCTTGTGTCACATGCAGGATCTCTGAGTTTGGATGGTGCTATGGATTCTCTCTCGTCTGTTCTTTCTCTGCACATTGCCCCACCGTGTTGCTGAGACTTTATTTTTAGTCCCTGAATGCTCACACACTCCTTTCATTTCACAAAAAAAAAAAAAATGCGTATCTACCTATAAATACTAATTTTTGGTGTGGGTTAGTGGACACACTTTTAGAGATATTGTACTGAAGACAGAAATCAGATTTAATTGCCCTTCACTGATTTGTTCACTACTATGAGACAACATCTGGTAACATTTTTTTTTTTCTAACAATGATCTTGCTCAACCCCAATCTAGAAGAAATTGGTTTAGAATCACAAGACTTAGATAGGAGTTGGATGACCCAGTTATAAGGTGTGTGATCTTAAATCCATTATACAAATTTGATAACTTCAATAATCTGTCCCCTATTGTTTAGTGATAGTTGTAATAACAACTCATCATGAGTGTTGAGAAAACTAAAGGAAAGTGAGGCATTATCACCTTATCTAGAGTTAAACACTCCATGAATGTTTGCTGCTATTATAAATTCTAATTTTATTATCATAAAAAAATACTCATCATTATATGATAAATGCTACAGAATCTATTTTGCCCAATGAGTTTTCTAATTATTTGTTAGTTGTGTGCCTCAGAAAGTTCAAAGGAATCCCTGAATATATCAGTAAGGAGCTTTAGGAATGGGGTATTCCAGACAACTAACACATCTTAGAATCAATGTTCAGAATCCTGAGTCCATCAGAGAGGTTTTTCTAGAAAATAAACTCCAAGTCAATCCATTCTTTCCATGCATGCACATTATGGATCCTGTGCACCTGCAGCAATAGTAGATCTCAACAACCTCTATCATTATGTTCCATTTCAATGCTTCTGGGCTTATCTCTTCCTTTCAGCACAGCTTTTGCCTTTGGGTTAGCTAACCAAACTTTGTTTTTTCCACCTTATCTTGAGAAAACTTTGGCTCCTACTCATGCTCTGCCTCTTTCTAAGGAACTAAGCTGTCATGAGTCAGATGCTTTGCCTATTGAAGCACTTGGAACTCAAACCTATTCCCAATACCTAAGGACACAGACTTGCTCATGTAGCCATCAGTGAAGGGGAGAAGTGGTCAGGCCACAATCACCTCCACCAGGAATATTTCTTTCCAATGCAACCAAGATTTGGTTCAAAAAATGAGCTTTTTTTTTCCCCTGAAACCCCTGATAATTATCCCTCTCAAATTATGCATACTAAAAACTATGTGTGTTAAATTATATAAGAAACAAATGTTAGTAAAAAAAATAAATAAATAACTGTAACCTAACTGTATACTGCTTGATACATATTATACCTATACTAAAATACCTATGCTTTTGGTAAATAACATAACATATGGGCAGTTAAAAAGTTTGTGTTGGGTAACAGAACAGATACATTTTCCAGAAAAAAAAAATGTTGCTAGAACTCAAAGGAAACTTAAAAACAAATTTCAGGTCTTGAAATTTTACCAAAATCTTAAGACAATGTTTATTATATGCATAAGCCACTAATCACTTCTATAATAGGTGGCCTATCTGATATATTTATTTCCTTTTTTTTTTTTTTTAACATCAGTGGCCATTGAAGAACCAGGACTAGCCTCAAAGCAATACTGATTAATATGTTCCACTCCATCAGTTTACATATACATCAGCTTTTCTCTACTTGCATTTTATTTTGTAGCTTAAGAAAGAAAACATTTATATGCGGCGTCCTCAGATTGCTTGTTTTGTGATAGCCCCCCCGCCCCGAAACCTTTGTGAGGTTGTTTAACAAAGTCAATGTGAGCCATAAAACCATTATAAAGCTTACAAGTACAACCCAAAACTAGACTACATCAGCTGAAATTATAAAGTTAAAACATTACATAGATGTAAATCATTACCTACATCAGAAAATACATAAGCATAAAAGGTGATATGATAATGGTCAAATGTAGAATTTTATACAAAACATTTTTATAAATAAAGATAAAATATGTAATGTCTTTACAATTTGAAGTCAGTTTATATAATTAATTTAAAGCATGAATTTAATGAGAATTGTTAAATAGTCACTTCAGGGAATGTCATTTTTTTTTTTTGATAGAGCGTCTAAGAAATATAATACAAACATGATAAGTTTTTTACTCAAAAAACTAATCAAGATTCTTTTTTTTTTTTTTAATGTAGAAGAGCAATTCAGTCAGTTCACAGAATCACGATGTAGCATTGCAATTTGGTTAAGTTCTGGATACATTCCTCTTGGCTCAAGTCCCTGTTCCGAGAATCATAACCTTTGGGAGAGGAGTCCCCTGTGTTTCTCCTTTGCTAGAAAAGTAATGAACCTTCTTTTTCCTTTTTCTCAAAACTGTGTCCTTGTTATTGGATTGGCATTGGGTACAAGAACAGAACTTGTGGTAACAAATATTGAACTCCAGGTGGGACTGAAGAGCAGTCCCAACTCCAGTTTTTGGGGCAGGCCTGGCTCCCAAGGAACCCTACTACCTTGCTGAGGATTATGGTGCTAGGGAACTTGTTGAAGTCCAACTGCAAGAGAGTTAGGACACAGGTGAGTTTGCCTCAAGTACAACAGAGGAGCTATTCCTGAGTAGACAGAGGGACTGAGGGGCCCTTGCAGCAGCTGCTGGAGGTCTTTTGCTTCAGAGAACTCCCATCTTCTCTCCCTGAATGGAAGAGTTTGCTCCATCATGGTCCACTTTGAGAAAAAGGAAACTGAACTCAGGAAACTCAGGATATCCTTGGCCATTTGATAAGTCCCTTAGTGTGTGCCAAGACCCTTAATTCCATACCTCTGAATTCTCTTTGTGGGAACATTTTGTCTTTCCTTATGGGGACATCTGTGGCACCACTGGTGTAGGGGTCATTGTTAAGCAGAATTCGAGAACCTAAGAATGTTTCTTTTCTAGGTTCTATTTGTTGGCCTTGGGTTTAGGAATTTCCTCTGGTTGTCTGTGTTTTTGTTTTGTTGGTATATGTTACTGCCCTTTTAATATATGTCTAATACTGCATTGATCCTATGGATAGTCTCTCAGAAAATACATTGGTTAGTCAATCTAAAGATTCCTGCCTGTTGGTCATGGTCTTTGGGACTCCTCTCTTGTTGTCTGTCTTTGTGTTTCTTTTCTTTCTTTTTTTAAAATATTTTGTTTTAGTTGTAGTTGGACACAATACCTTTATTTATTTATTTATGTGGCGCTGAGGAGCGAACCCAGCACCTTGCACATGCTAGGTGAGCGAACGCTCTACCACTGAGCCACAACCCCAACCCCTGTGTTTCTTTTTTTCTATAATCTTGCAATTAGAGTTGGTCTGTGAGAGGTAAAGTTGATAAAAGGACCACCTATAAGGATAATTCTCTCAAAAATAATGTTTTACTGTAATAATTTGGCTTTTGAATAGCTTTCTGGATCATTATACAATCTTGAAGTTGGAGTTGGTCTGTCAAAAGTGAAGTAATTGGAAGAAATTTATACATGCAGTTCTGTCTGTTTTAAAGGATCCTGCTTCTCAGCCCTGGTTTCCATGATCCTCCACTGCCTGTGTTTTTTTTTTTTTTTTTTTATCTGTTACTGACCCTTGAAGACATGAGCCAAGCTGCACTGATCTTACCAGTAGTCTTTTGAGCAGAGAGACCTTGGCTTGAATGGGCCACCTATATATTTAAGCCTGTCTAAGAGACCAACAGTTTACTGTAACACAGTCTGTCCTTTGAATGGTTTTTTCTGGATTATTAAACAATCTTGACTTTGAAGTTGGTCTGTCATGGGTGAAGTATGAGAAAAAGAGATTCTGTATGTAAAGGCATTTATGCAGTTGCACAGAAACTAAGTTGAAGGGGCTCTTTTGGCACTGCCTTTGGTATGCAAGGATAACAGGACACCAGAAGAAAGGGTTAAAAAAGATGTCGGACTTTTAAACACAGCGTTGGCACTGCCAGCAGACTTTCTTAGCCTGGACCCAGGAAGCTGCAGATCATCTCACCATGGACAAAGACAGTAGCCCTAAACTGGGGGAAAAAAAAATCCCAGAAAAGCTGTCTAGGTTGCAGAAAAATGGCTAAAGAGGACCTGGTCTCTGCCCTGCCTTCCAGCCCCTTTAACCCATGGATTGTGGAGGCTGATGGCCAGAAGGATGTGGCAGTAGGTTTTAGCACTGTCAGTTCATGACCTGGGGACAGGAATAGTCTACCCTTTTCAGATCTGACAGAACACCCAATTTGGCTAAGGCATATCATCACTAGGGCAAAGCAGTTCATATTATAACAGTAGCCCATCCAACTAAATGCCTTGGGAGACTGGCAGAATAAATAGTTTCCTCAAGAAAAGAAAAAGACTGAAACTAAGACCAACCTATATTTTGCAGGCAGCCCCTGCAAAGGGATTTTCAAGAAAGCCTATAAAGAAAGGGATGGAAAGGGCCTTCTCCATTGCATATCAATACACCTAGTATAAGAAAAAGGCCCAAAAGGAGTCTCTGGGTACAACTGACAGTGGGACCTCACTTAAAGTTGATGGCCTTGTGATAACGATCAGGAGACAGGTCAGGATCAAAATTACCCTGTGGTCCAACCTCTTAAGTGATACCTGGGAGATAAAAGTTTAAGCCACTGTTTTGTTTTGGTTTTGGTTTTATGCAAGATTGTCTGATCACTTTTCTGGGGTAAAATTTGTTGTGTAAATTATCAACAGCATTCATAAAAATTGTTTAAGAATATGAATTTAAGAAAGGCTCTGAAACTAAAAAAATAAATAAAAATAGTTATAGGTATGGAAAAGGAATCTCAATCCTGCATTTTACAATGGTTGCACCAATTTGAAATCCCACCAGCAATGTACAAGTGAACCTCTTTCCCCACATCCTTGCAACATTTATTGTTGCATGCATTATTGATAATTGCCATTATGACTGGGGTAAGATGGAATCTTAGTGTAGTTTTGATTTTCATTTCTCTATTTGCTAGAGATAACTGTGACCTCAAAATAAGTAGGGGCTATAATACATAACTAAGTAAATGTTTCAGATTATAAAAATCATTTTCTTTGTTCATAGCTATTACACGAACTGAGTATGTTTTTGCACTATTAATTTCATTTGTATTTTCCTTATAAATTTTATAACTGCTGTCTCTTAGTGTTTTGCAGAGGTATTGCTTCTAATAAAATAACTTGAGTTACTTTGAGATAATAAGGGATCACCTTTAGGACAAGCAGTATATAATTCTGGCTTCCAGGACTAATCCTTACCCCAATTAATTGAAAGAGGTAGCTATAAAATCATAGATATTAAAATTATAACTTTAAGACTGGTGAAACTCTCATGCTGAATGTTTATAACCAAAAATTTGGAGACTAAAGACATGGAAGTCTTTCACTTCCATGGAAAAAATCAACCCACATTTTGTCCCTTGCCCTCTAATTTCAGCCAGGACAGGGAGAATGACAGGACTCCTCTCTGAGCCTTGTGACTCTGGTGAGTCAACCAATCTGCTAATTATCAAGCTTGATAGGACCCTAGGGTAATCAAACAGTGCACATTCAGCAAAGAAGAGAGTCATTAAAGAGAAAAATGTCCCTGATGGTTCTAAGAGAAGCCAGGTACAGTCAGGGAGACTCTGACCCATTCTGGCAGATGGTACCGCTGGTAGAGAAAAGATAAAGGAGCCAAGAGGCTTCACACACATCCCCAAGAGTGATCTCTGAGGAATCTCAGCTGACTCTTAAGAGTAGATAGGAACAAGGTCAGTTTTGACCAACTTCATCTTAAAGTCCTGGCAGGAGAGTGTAGCCTAAGCACAGTCCTACAAGGCTATCTAAAAGGAAAAAATATGTATATATAACTTAAGTTGGACACTTGTGTCAGCCATACTCAAAGTAAGTAAAGCCTGAGGTTGTAAAGGAAGTTTTCTTGTTGAGAGTGCCTAATAATAGTGATCACAAAGGACTCTAGAGTTGCAAGTTTGTCCTGAGTTAATTTGAGTCTGATTTTCATAGACCTACAAATGTTCCTAACCTCCTACATTGATGAACTCAATCTGTTTTTCGCAGATATGGTTATGTGTTACTGTCTTCATGGTTTTCAGAGCCTGGCTGACATACAATTGCTTCTGTGTTAATTGTTCACAAAAACTAATGAATTTTTTTCTTGTTTATTGCTGTCTTAGTATGATTCCTGCTCTATGTTAGCCTTGTCCAGTCACTTGTGATCTGTTACTATGGACCTCTGAGTTGATCTGATGCTAAACACCCTTAACTGTCCCTGCCCCACCTGATAGAGAACAAGGACTTTGGTCTACCTTTTCTAAACTTCACCCTCTTTTAGCAGGAAGCAGCTTGAAGATATTGTTACCCGTTTTTCCCATAGAAATGCAATGTAGAAATTGACAGTGGGGAAATGTAACTTGTCCACTTTATGTTTTGAATGTAGCCCTTGCTGCTCTGCCATTACATCTTATTTTAAAAATGGACTTGTTTCTTTCTCTTCCTGCTCTACCTACTCCTCCCTAATCCCTCCTTTTCCTAACCTCAGGGGAAACAGGGTTACCTTTCTTCCCCATTTTAGGCAGATTTATCTGTCCTTGAGTACACTCCCACCATAGGAATGTAGTAATCTAGACTTTGGGGATGGCAACAGAAGATCTTAGAAATGACTATCTCTCAAATTAACAAGTGAATTACAACTCCAGCTAGAAAAAGTGGAAAGTAGCCTTTGAATTACCTCTTTAAAGCCCTCTGTTCCCAAAGATGGGAATAATCAAAGCCTCTGGGACAGGAGTCCCCTGTGTTTCTCCTTTGCTAGCAAAAAATTAAACCTTTTTTCTTTATCTAAAAAAAAAAAAAAAAAAAAAAGTTCTTGTTCCACCTGGTACTAGGTGGGGGAACTAGAACAATTCCTTCGTGGTCTGGTCCTTGATTTCCTCATCTGGGACAAGGTGATGGTGACATTGCTGTTTTAGGTCTAAGTGAGTTAATACGTGCAAAACACTGAGAAGAACACAGGAAGTATAGTGCTAGGAAAATGCTGGGATTTCTGATTACTGTTATTATTGAGGTGGAATACATTTTTAAAGTAACTGACAAAATGACCTCAATTGAGACTCAGAGAAGATAATGATCTCTAAGCATCAGAGGGAGAAATATAAACATCAGTCATGAAGATACGTGACAGTTTTATTCTCAGGTGTTATCGTTTTTTTATGAGTCTCCTTTTATTTCAGATAATTACAGGAAATTTTATAAAATCATCAAGTTTTTTTTGCTTTATTGATGCTTTAAGTGCTGCATTAAGCAGAATGATTCCTACATTTAAGCCACTAACACACCTATAGCAATCAGTACAAGCACTGAGAACAGTTTGGACTAAATGTAAATAGTGCAATTATGATACATTTCAAACCCAAGAAAAATACCTAGCAAACAAATTGAGGAACGTAGATAAAAGAATTAAAGAGTAAGAGAAGGGAAACTGAATGTTCTGTCTGACATTCACTGTCATGCAGGTCAGAGTTGGTGTCACACCTGAACACCTTCTCAAAATAGAAAACCACACTGCCACCAGAGACTTACTCCCCAGTCCTAGCAGGATGCTAAATGTTCTGTACCCTTGAAACAGCGCTCAGGAAATAATAGCTGGCTTGTGGTAATAAGAGCAGATGTTGTTGTCGGAAACCACTTCCAATTACTTTTCAAATTCCCCTGTGTTTTAGATGATTCTAAGTCCAGTTCTATAAGATCATGGGGAGAAAAGGAAATAGAAATTTACTTAACTTAGGATTCTATTTTAAAGATTGAAGGACTGTGAGACTGAACTCATAAACTCGGCAAATGAAAGAATATCAAAAAAGCAGCCTGTGGTAATAATGAATGAACCCAATGTTCATTTTCCCCAATTATAATAATATAAATAAACACATATGATGTCTGATGGCCTAAACAATGGGACAGTCATTACTTTTCGTTTTTTTTTTTATTTGTTTTAATTAGTTACACATGACAGTACAATGATCTTGACATATCATACATTTGAATCATTACTTTTCTGTAGATAATTTACAGGATACACTATTTAAGTTTTCAAAAAAAGTCGATAACTTTATTTGATAAAAAGTCTTCCAAAGTCCATATTATACCTTGTGTACAATTAAACAGGAATGTGACAGATTTCAGTTTGGAATTGAATATCACCATGCTCATAAAATAAAGCTGTAATTGACTTTCTGATTAATTAGTAGACATAATAAAATATTCTCATCTGGGATGCCAAGGAGCTATTTGTAACTCTTAACATTTTAGAGTCTGATAGTTTGCTAAAGACTTGGGTCTCTTTAGGCATAGAAGTTATTATCCTAAGATATGGACTGTGCCTATCAGTGCAAGTATAGTAAAAAAGACATAAAATATCTCCATCTAATTCAAATTAAAATCCAGCCAAGATATATTTAACTGTCAGAAATAGTTATGAGCAATATAGTAAACTTTGTTTTGGTATGGTAATCTATTATATTGTCAATTGCTTTAATTCTGTTTCTACATAATGAGACAAAAACACTTTGTACAGATGGTTTAGATTCTTCATAATACTAGACTTAAGGGGGTAGTATTTTTTTAATTTTATTTATTCTAATTTGTTATATATGACAGCAGAATGCCATTCAATTCATATTACACATATAGACCACATTTTTTCATGTCTCTGATTGTACACAAAGTAGAGTCAAACCATTTGTGTCTTCATAGATGTACCTAAGTAATGATGTGTATCTCATTCCACCATCTTTCCTACCCACATGCCCCCTGTCTTCTCCTCCTTCCTCCTTTCTCTATCTAAAGTTCATCTATTCCTTTAGGGGGTAGTATCAAAAATGACATGAACATCTGCAACACATGCATGCACAAGCACACATTAGAACTGAGACTCAGGAATTTAAAATCCTTTGAAAAGACAAAACATACACATATTTCATATTGAGTCAACTAATCAGATTGATACTATTATTTCTTTTGTGTTTAATGTATTGCCTTTAAATTTGCAATTTTAGTTTACTTCATTTAATAATTTTAGACAAAAATTTATGTGTTTCCATGTTTTATCTTTAAATAAAATAGTAAAGAATGTAGTTCCAATGATTTACACATAAAACATCTTTCATATTAGTTAAAATACAACTAAGCAGCCAATTTACAAAATAAGTGGATAAGAATTTCATTTTGGTCATAATAAATTTTGGCCCTAGCTGTGAATATATATATTATATAATATATAATATATAATTCGTTCTAATTCAATGCCTATTAATTCTACTTTTCCTCCCCTCTGCCCTCTGACTGTTGACTGTTCCCTTCTCCCTCTGTGTATGTGTGTGTGTGTGTGTGTGTGTGTGTGTGTGTGTGTGTGTATGGAATCTCTTCCAGCACTGGCCATTTTACAAATATCAATACATCACCTTTGTTATAATGTACCCTTTCTGTGCTTAGGTGTGTCAAGTTTATGAAACTGGAGTCTTCTGTTTTTGTTCCCGGTTGTCATGGTTGTACCAAATCAGGTTTTATGAAAAAATAAAACAACCTGCAGAGCCAGGAAACCACACACAAAGGGAGTACCATCTGGCATAGCCCAAGAAAGTATGTAACCCTGAATTGTACATGACTAGGTTTCTGTTTTACTATTGGATAATAAAATTTGCTACCATATGTCTTTGAGTAAGTCTCTCAGCATCTGTAAACTTCAGTGGTTTTCATCTCTAAAACTAAAATGGCATCAGCCTGCTGCCCCAGGGGTGCAATCATCTCATTAAACATATCTATGTTATCATAACCAATTTGTCCTTCTCAGTAGACTGTAAAGTACACATGTGTACAATAGCTGACACACAAATATTAAGCTCAGTCATTTTTATTGATTCCTTCTTAGTTATAGATAACATTACGATTCGATTTGACATAATTACAAAAGCATGAAATAGAATTTGTTCTAATTCCTATTAATTCCACTTTTCCTCCCCTCCTCCCTCTGGCTGTTCCCTTCTCGCTACTCTTACTGATCTTTCTGCTCAGTGAATAAAAAGACAGAACATTCGTTTTGCAAATGTAGGAGCAACACTCCAATGTTGGCATAGGAGCCCACAACCTTCCCGCTTACTTTTAGATTTTTTTGTTGTTTGTTTTGTTTTGCTTTTTAAGCTGGTGGCTTGTGGATATACATGATGGTGAGATTCACTGTGGCATAGTCATATACATACATAGGAAAGTTAGATCAAATCTTCTACTTTGATGGAATCACTTCTCCTTCTTCCTCACCCCCACCTTCCGTACCTGTTATTTTCAACTAGCTTCCTAGCATTCACATATAACAGAAAACATTCAACCTTTGGCTTCTTGTGTCTAGATTATTTTACTTAATATAATAGCCTTTAGTTGCATCCACTTACCAGCAAATGACATAATTTCATTCTTCTTTATGACAGAAAAATACCCCATTGTGCATATATAGCACATTTTCTTTATACAATAATCTGTTGAAGGGCACCCAGATTGGTTCCATAGCATGGCTATTCTAAATTGTGTTGCTACAAATATTGATGTGGCTGTCTTATAGTTGTTTGCTGATTTTTACATCTTTTAGATTTATACTAAGGAGTAGAAGAGCTGGGTCAGATGGTAGTTTCACTGCCAGTTTTTGAGAAATCTCTGTACTGCTTTCTAGAGTTGTTCCACTAATTGTCAGTCCCACCAACAATTTATAAGTGTTCCTTTCTCCCACATCCCCCCAAACACAAGCTGGGCACAGACTTTATAATTTGATGACATCCCAATTATTGATTATTGGTTTTATTTAATGCATCTTGGATAGAATTAAGCTTATCAAAATGGCCATACTACAAAAATGTTATACATATTCAATGCAATTCTCATTAAAATACCAATGACATTCTTCACAGAACTGGGAAAAGTAGTTCTAAAGTTCATTTTGAAAAATATGATTCCCAGAATAGCCAAAGCAAGTATAAAGAGTTATGATTATAAAGAGTGATGCTGGAGGCATCATATCAGACATCTAATTATACTACAAAGTTATAGAAACAAAAACAGCATGGTAGGGGCATCAAAATAGACATGAAAACCAATGAAAAGAATCGAAGACATTGAGACAAACCTATATAAATACAGTTATCTGATACTAGGCAAAGGTGCCAAAATTGCAGGGGCAGAGGCGGGGGAAAGCCTTTTCATCTAGTGCTTATGGGAATACCAGAAATGCACATTTGGAAGAATGAAACTTGACCTATCTTACCCTGAACAAAAATCTACTCAAACTGGATCAAAGTCCTAGGAATTAGACCGGACCCTACTAGAAGAAAATGTAGACCCAACATGCCAACATGTTGGCATAGGACCCAATTTTCTTAACAAGAACCCTAAAGTGCAAAAAAAATGAATCATTTTTTAAATTTTTTTTATTAAACCACACTGAGAGTGACCTAAACCATTTTTGCATATAGTTTAGAACAGTAATAAATGCCAGATGTCCAAAGAGAAAAAAAATTTTGATGAGTAATTGGATATAAGATTGTGGAGGTCAGAAACTGTATATGCTGTGCTAGAGGTATAATTCAGTACTGGGACATTTGCCCAGCATGTTCAAGATCACGGTTTGAGCTCCAGCACTGCACAAAGAAAAAAGCATATATATATATATATATATATATATATATATATATATATATATATGAAACAAAAACCACACATATGTTTATATATATGTGAATGCATGTTTATGAGTGTATGTCCTTATTCATGTGTTCATTTTCATGACTAGAAACAAATATTACTTTTAAATAATAATTTGAGCTCTTTTTCTATTGTCAATTATATTATTTGATCACTACATTTTTCTTACTAGCAATTTTCGGATATAAAAAAACTATTGACTTAATACACATATAAAATCAAATCTTATTAATTACTTTCAACACTTTAAAAATGATTCTTTTAAATTCTCTAGGGCAATATGAGTCACCTATAAATTATAAAGATGCCTCCTTTCTGATATGTACAGTTTTTACTTGTTATAGTCTTTTGCATTGCCCAAAATCTAGGGTAATATTAAATAACAATATTAAACAATAATTTTATAATAGACACATGCTCATTCCTAGCAACTATTAGGATATCTCCATAAATGCAATTAATTTTTAAATATCAGGTTATGGAAGTATTCTATTCTTGGTAATAATGTTTTTTTTTTTCCCCCAAAGAAATAAAGCTTTCAACTTTCATTGATTTTTTTTTCAGAAGCTATTGAGATAGCCACATGTTTTTATTCTTTGGACTGTTGATGTTAAGTCAAATTTCTTTCATTTTATTTTATCAAGTTAGGAACGAATTTGCTTTCTATACACTAGTATTAACATAGTGATGTAAATAGCTAATTTGTTAAGGGGAAGTTTAGTTCATTAACTTTTTCTTTTATTCAGATTTTACAGTGTCTTATTCTGTATCTTTTTTATTGTTTATTAGCACTTATTACTGCAATTGAATATGCAGACTAGATTTCATTTGCTTTATTTTCTCTGATGGAAATAAACTTTATATACTTTATAATTCTAAGCTCTAATATTATTTGAATCCTTATGATATTCACATATGCATGTTTTTATCTTATTTGAATTATTCAAGTAAAAACCAAACACGGCCTCTGCTTTATGACTCAGGAAATAATTGGGGACTCTTCAATTCCCTCAAATGTCCCTATATTTACTTTTTAGATTGATCTCTCTCTCTCTCTTTCTCTCTCTCTCTCTCTCTCTCTCTCTCTCTCCCTCTCTCCCTCTCTCCCTCTCTCTCTCTTTCTCTCCAGATTCAGTTTAAATTTTTACACTCAATTTTTCCTTCATATTTAAAATCATATACTCAATGTCTTCACGATGGATTTACACTAACAATTGTTTCAATGTCTCAATATGTATCCCTATACTCAGAATATAAGATGATAGGAAATTAGTTTTTCATATTCCAATTTTCCCAAACTACTTATATAAATTAATTTCATCATTTCTATGATTTGGGGGCTCATGGGTCCACCACTAGGGGGTAGCATTATTGCATAATTGGGGGAAATGACATTTACAAGATTATTAATCAAGTGGGAGGTATTATATAAAAGCAAAATAAGGGTTCTTTGGTCAAGTAGTTTTGGAAACACTAGATAAAACAAAGGTAAAAAAAAAATCTTTATTACAGATATACCCTTTTTGTACATAGATGACTCTTCACCAGAAGATTCAAGTATCAGTCCTGTGTTGGTCAGGTTTCTGTCATTGTATTGGAAGATAGAAGTAATGAATTCAACATGCAGTTTCCATGCATGGGGGTAAGGGTGGATAGCTTACCGAATTTTGATTATTGAATAATTAACTAGTGACCACAGTGAAGTTGAGTTTTGCCTTTTCTTTGTTAATTCCCCAGCTTCTATCTTTCTGCTTATGATGATGCTGATCTCATTTGTTTCTAATTGTTTTCCTTAGCCTACATTCCTTAGACAACAAAGTGAGTAAAAGTTTCTCAGTATCAGGATGTGCAATCTGTATTTCCATTGTTTGAGAGCAGTGCATTTGTATGCCTCTGTGTGCCTACGTAAATTTTTATTTTACAGCAGATTGTCTGGTATAAAACATTTTTATTTTTTTCTTTTGAGATGAACACAATAGAAAGAGATACCCAGAAAAAAAAAAAGTCTGCACCAAAAATTATTGCAAAAGTTTTACCTACCAGAGCCTAAATATAATAACTGAAAAAGAGAGTCCATGCTGTTGCAGTTATCTAGGGATATTTCATTTTTCCACGAGTGGCATAATGTCTAGACTTTAATAGCTTCCTTTTCCTGTGGTATTACCTATACTCTTCAACAGCCTGGTTTCTTTAGTTTGAACCAATGGAGCACATATCAGTTGTCACAATGAACCCACAGACAAGCAAATTAAGGAGATTTGTTATTAGATTTGAGGATGCTTCACAAAACCCAACTGTTACTTACCTGTGCTCTGGTACAGTCTTTTCTGTTTTTTAATACTAAGCTTTCATATTGCACATAATTTCTAGTAGCTGGATTCATGCTGTGTTACTAAATTTTGCATGTCAACTTGTCTGGGCCATGGTACCCAGGTATTTTGTGAAACATTATCCCACTGTTTCTATGTTTACTCCTCAAAAATAGTCTTATAAAAATAAAATATATATGTCTATTCCATTGGTTCTCTTTCTCTGAAGAACTCTAACAAGCATGACTTTATGAATTCATGCCTCTTTCAACTTTTAGAACTCACCAAGGATTCCTGATGGTGGTGAAATCTTATAAGACACCTACCAATTTGCTGTTTCCCTCCTTCCTCCAAACTGCCATGACTGTACTCCCATTTTGTTTAATTTAGAGCTATGTTGAGCACAAGAATCCCTCCATTACAATATCCATAACCACAAAGTCCCTTCTAGTCATAAGCTCAAAGAATCATTAATGTATGAAACTTAAGTCATAACTTACATATATATATATATATATATATATATATATATATATATATGCATGTATATCTTATAGAATTAAGAGAATTTTCATGTTTATGAACATTTGTTGAAATATGTTATATATTAATTGAAAAGATAAAAAAGTTTAGTTTTATTCTTCCTTAAGTTACATTTTCTGAGGAGTGTATTTTATGCATATATAAAAATATAACTATAAATATAAAATATATTTTAGATATATACATTGAAATGTACAATGAATACATTAACATAATTAGATCATCTGAACTTTAGATTCTTTGTTTTGGGCCCTGTGTTCTCTGATTAATGAAATACACCATTTGGGAATCAGGGGAATAAAAGCATTTTACAAATATCTGTAAAGTAAAATGGAAGCATATGAATAGAGAATGACATAGGAATAAATAACAGAGATGTCTGACATTTAAGGATATGAAAAGGCGTTACTTATACACAGAAAAATTAGAACAAAAAAATGTATAGGTTTTCTGATCCAGGTTTGTACTACTCTGCTGTTTTTTATCCTAACTACAGCAAGACAACCATATTGGGGAGGAAATGAGGCCATAGGATAAGAGAAACAGGAGGGGAAACTCTTGCTCTTCTGATACACAACCAACAACATCCTAAACAAAGATATAATCGATTCTACAGGTTGGTAAAGGCAGAAACACAATTGACAAATCTCCTAGAATCATTTTTAATCACACAATTAATCAATAAAGAAGGAGTATGACATGTCTTTATCAGTTCAGCTGCTACAACAAATTACCCCCTACTGGACAGTGTAAACAACAAACACTTTTTCTCACTCTTCTGAAGGCTGGGGAGTTCAAGAGGACTGCTTCCTGGTTTGCAGATGTTCATCATTTTGCTGTCTTCACAAGGCAGTAAGAGAGTTGAGTGGGCAGCTCTTTTATCTCTTCTTAGAAGGGTATTAATACCATTTGCAAATCTTCCACTCTCATGACCTACTCATCTCATAATGCTTCCACCTCCTAATGCTCCACCCCAATCACATTGGGGATTAGGTCAAAATATGTGGATTTTGAGGTGAAATGAACATTCAGTCCATAAAAACATGGTCAGTGAACTAAACTTCATAATAGTTTATTCTGACCTCAACATATTTATATAGTGATCTGTGAGGCTACATACATGGTTGAAATATTAGTATACAGATACATAAACAGTTAAGCAAGCTCCAGATCTCTGTCCTCAGTTCTGTGTTCTGAGCCAATTTCACAAAGGATTTCAGTGAGTAACTTTCAAGTCTAACAATTTGCCTATACCACCAACCTGCAAGGAAGGCATAATTGAGACCCACACAGGAGATAGTGAACAGTGTGTCAGACATTTCTTTTCAGACTTCAACATATGAAAGTCACGTTCTTAGCCAGAAAGCCACGATGTCAAGGTCTATTAATGTGAAAATTCTTGTATTTTCTGCCTTTTGAAAAATTATTTTTGTATGTGTTATTCCAGCTTCAAAAGACTTCATTATTCCTATTCAGTTCATTGAAATCAGTTGCATTGTTAGACTAATGCCAGATTTTTTAAATTGAAGGACTGTAATTAATTTCCATACAGATTTCCCTAGAAGTAAAAACAGAAAAACAAACCCCAAAATAATCACATAGAAAATCAATAAAGAAAACAGGCATAAGAAGTGCAACATTGATTACAAAGTTATTCATTTAGGCAGCATAAAAGAAATGATGACTTCTGAACACTAAGTGTCAATGTTTTATTCCATCTAAAAGTAAATTTTGGAGCTCAATTTATCTGGTATTCAAAGTCTATGCCAATCATAGAAACATGGAAGATGACCTGTAAAATACTTTTAACATCAAAATTTATGTGTGTATGTGTGTAGTTTGTGTAAATACATGCACTTATTTATTTATAGCAATGTAGGACTTTTATTTATGTTCATAATAGGACATACTAAGTATCCATGTACCTTTCTTTCTTCTTCTTCTTCTTTTTTTTTTTTTTGTGTGTGTGTCTGTAACAAGTTTCATTATGTTGCCTATGTAGTCTTGAAC
This sequence comes from Callospermophilus lateralis, assembly GCF_048772815.1. Lineage (NCBI taxonomy): Eukaryota > Metazoa > Chordata > Mammalia > Rodentia > Sciuridae > Callospermophilus > Callospermophilus lateralis. The sequence continues at coordinate 13,755,335 of NC_135320.1, forward strand.
TCCTGAAATCAATCAACCCATCAATCCTCCTGAGGACCTATAGATGTATACTACCACACCCAATTCAACTTTTGCTTCTTCACCACATAGACTTTGATGACATTTTACAATAAATATTACAATATTTACAATACCTAAAGACTTTTTATTTTGAAGTCTGGCACCAACACTGGTTCTCTACTAACACTAGACTGAATTAGATATTTAGGCCCTGAATTTTTCTTTTTTAGAATTTATTTAAAATCGAATTATACAGTTTGCCTGTCTTCATATGCCAAGCAAACTATTTGAGTCATTGATTTTTTTGTGTGACTATATAGTGCATTACTTTTTACCAGTGAAGGATTTTTCCATTGCATGGAAATGCAATTCATTTATCCAACCACTTACAGAAGAATATCTGGGTTTTATTTTTGAGGTTTTGGCTATTATGAGTAGAATTCTAATAACCTTTTATTATACTATGTATATGGGCATATATTTTCATGTAAGTAAACAACTGCAATAATTGGTGGAGCATATAATAAGATAGTCTTAATTTTATAAGAAATGAATGAACATGAACGTTTTTGCAAAGTTCATAATAAACATCAGATTTCTATCAGTAGCACCTGAAAGCTGCAACTTTCACATTTACCTTAACACTTGGGGCTTCAATCTTTTTTTAATTTTTCATCATTTTAAATAATGGGCATTTATCCAAGGCTTAGTGCTGTACAGTGCTTTTTAAAATGTTATTAGTCTCAGATAACTTACTTTTTGAAGTGTCTTTGAAACTTTTTGCCAATTTAAAATTTGTTTCCATTCCCTCCACTTTGTTGTTGTTGTTGTTGAGTGCTTAAGGTTGAACCAATGGCTTCATGGATGAAAGGAAAATACTCTGCTACTGAGATAGAATCCCAACCTATTTAAATTCTCATTATTGAATTGTAAATGTCTCTATATACTCTGGATAAAATCCTTTGTTAGACATAGATTCTCCTGATGGTGGGTTTGTTTTTCATTTTCTTAGTGATGTGTCTTGATTCCCTTAAACAGTATGAAATGTGCTTCTTTATCCCTTCTAACTAAGGTTGGTTTGAAGTACACTTTGTCTGATAGGAGAATGGAAAATCCTGCTTGTTTACGGAGTCCATGTGAGTGATCTGTTTTTTCCCAACTTTTCACCTTCAGCCTGTGGATGTCTTTTCCTAGGAGGTGAGTCTCTTGGAGACTGCATATTGTTGGGTCTTTTTTAAAAATCCAATCTGACAGTCTGGGTCTTTTGATTGATGAATTTAGGCCATTAAAATTCCGGGTTATTATTGAGATCTGATTTGTGTTCCCAGGCATTTTGGTTTGTTTTTGGTTTTTAACTTGACTTCATTTCTTCTTTTATTGACCTTTCCTTTAGTGTAGTTTCTCCCTTGGCTGGTTTTTATTTATTTATTTTTAAATTTTTATTTATTTATTTATTTTTTAATCCCTGTGGAATAGTTTGCTGAGAATGTTCTGTAGTCCAGGCTTTCTAGTTGTGAATTCTTTAAACTTTTTTTTTTTAATATCATATAATGTTTTTATTTTATCTTCAAATCAGAAGCTTAATTTTGCTGGATATAAAATTCTCGGTTGGCATCCATCTTCTTTTATAGCTTGATATATGTTATTCCAGGACCTCCTGGTATTGAGGGTCTGGGTTGAGAAATCAGCTGAAATCCAAGTTGGTTTCCCTCTACATATAATTAGATTTTTTTTCTCTAGTAGTCTTTAAAATTCTATCTTTATTCTGTATGTTTGTTCACTCTCATTAAAATGTGCCTGGTGTAAGTCTGCTATGATTTTGTACATTTTGGGGTCCTGTAAGCTTCTTGTAGTTGATTTTCCATTTCATTCTTTAGATTTGGGAAATTTTCTGATATTATGTCATTAAAAAGATTGTGCATTCCTTTGGTTTGTATCTCTACACTTTTGTCTATTCCAATGAATCTTTGTTAAAAAAAATATTTTGTTTTAGTTGTAGTTGGATACAATACCTTTATTTTATTTTTATGTGGTTCTGAGGATTGGACTGAACCTAGCACCCCATATATGCTAAGTGAGCACTCTACCACTGCACCACAATCCCAGCCCCTCAATAAACCTTAAATTTAGTCTTTTCATGTTATCCCATATTTCTTGGAAGTCCATGGTTTCTTATGATCTTCTCTGTGCAGTTGATTTTATTTTCATGAGTATATATTTTGTCTTCATTGGCTGAGGTTCTTTCTTCTAAGTGGTGTAGTCTGTTGGTGATATACTTTTCATTGAAATTTTAATTTGGTTTATTGTTTCCTTCATTTGATGATTTCTGCTTGATTTCTTTATATAATCTCTGCCTCTTTATTGAAGTGATCTTTTACTTCCTGTATCTTCTTTCCTATATCATCCTTTATTTTTAAGATCAGCCAACTATGTATCTTTTAAACTCCTCCTCTGCCATTTCTTCTACTCTGTGGTCTCTGGATTCTGTTGTTGGAACATCTTGGTTTGTTTGAAGTGCTTTGCTCCCTTGTTTTTGCATGTTGTTTGGGTGTCTTCCCATCTAGCAGTGTGGATCTGAGGCAGTACAGTTTCTACCCTGTAGTCTTACAGTGTCACTGAAGGCTTCCAGAATGTCACCAGGGCTTCAGATTCTCCAACCTCTGACTTGCTGCAATCCCAAGAGCTGAATGCCTTTTCAACTTGCAGAGAGACCACCAGGGATGTTCTCACACAAGGAGTGACCCCTCAAAGAGGAAGCCAGATGGCTTCCACCAGCACACCCACCAGAAACCTCAGGTGCAACCAGATTTGCAGGTACTCCAACAATATATCCCCAGGCCCTGAATGAAGACCCCAGACTAAGGTGGCTCTGCTCCAAGATGGCGGTAGTGATGGCAAACTTGTAGGCTCTGGTGGTTGTCCCAAGATGGTGGCAGTGCATGTAACCAAACCTATGAGTACTGTGACTATGGACTTCCAGGCAGCAGGGAACATGGGCAGTGGGCAGTCTGTGGGCAGTCTGTAGGCTAATGGTGGGTGATCTGTGGGTGGACATCAGGCAATGGGGAACGGTCAGGATAATGGTGGTCAATAGGCAGTAGTCAGCTAGCCATCAGTGCTCAAAATGAGTCTGTATGCTGGTAGACAGCAGACATACATCACAGCAAACAAATGTGAGGTAAACAACAAATCAGTGGGCTACAATGGCTGCCTTTCTGAAAAACAGTATTTTCTCTGTTTGAATCTCGAGTCCTGAAGGGACAAAGAATGCAGCCTCTCTCTAGATCTCCATCTTGGATCCAATGATGTGTTTTGGATAGGACAAGCTTTTAATTTAGGTGAACTCCAATTTATTACTAATGTTTACTGATTCACCAACTCATGTCCTATTTAACAAACTTTGTCCTGAAGTTGCAAACAGACAACGAAATAACAAACTCTCATATCTCTACCATAAGTTCGTAACTTTCACTTATGTACATGACATAATTTCGAGTTAAATGCTATTTTTGGTGTGAAATTAGTTTTACAATTTTTTTCTTTGTTTTTACAAATGTTCTAATCACACTTTTTGAAGAGTCTACCCTTCCTCAGTGGAATTTCCTTGGCATCTTTGTGAAAAACAACAACAGTCACTTGACAAATATTTGTGTAATTGTATCCAGATTCATTATTTTGCTACATTGATCTATATGTCTATTTTTTTATCAGTAACTCTGTGGTTTGATTATTGTAGACATAGGTAAATTTTAAATTAATAGTATATGATTTTTTTTCCTTTTAAAAATCATTTTGGTTATTTTAGGCCTTTTCAAGTGAATTTTGAACAAGTTTATTCATTGCTACAAACCAAGAAAAATTTATATTGGAATTCTATTGAATTGTAGATCAATATGGGGAAAATTCACATTTTAGTATTGATTTTTTTTTCTATTTAAAGAAAGCATATATTTCTTCATTTATTTCTTCATTCTTTAGCTCAGCAAGATTTTATAATTTTTACTGGTGTACTGTACCACATATTTTCTTAAATTTATCCCTAAGTGTTTAAAATTCCTGTTGTCATTATAAATGATATTACTTTTTTGTTAGATTGTCTTTTCCAAGTGTGTGTTGCTAGTATAAAAATTATAATTTAATTAATTGACAAACACATATGTGTGGACATATGTGTTTGTATGCATGCCCATGTTCCTATTCTGTCACTGAGTGGACCTAGAAGTGGTAGTAACATGTGAACAATTGAAACTCTATGAGTCCAGGTATTGGTTCATAGCATTACTCCTCAATGTAAAAAGAAGAATCCTTGGAGAAGTGCCTGATTCTAATACTGGGACAGGAGAAACACCAGTTGTGCCTGGAGCATGTTTCACTGCAAGAAAAAGAAGGAGGTATAAAAGCAATATCATGTGATAGAGCCATGTCAAAAGGACACAGTCATCGACCTCTAAACAGTCCCCAAACTTTAAGAATTTAATCAACAAAATAATTATGTATTTTTATTATAACCCAAATAGTAAAATAGAAATATTTCTGTGTCCATGTCAATGTAAATAAATTATTCAATCAATATATGAGGGAAAAGCAACGTCTTCATGTAGGTATTCTGACTTCTGACTGTGGAAATGTACAGGGAAGCATTCCTCTGGTGAGCAAACTCACAGGGGGTAACAGACACTCTGTTTCTCATGCTTGGAACGCCCAGAAGTTTCTCCTTGAAGCTAGTAAGATAACTAAACAGGTGCAGTATCTAGTTACCATGGTAGTGTTCTTGGAGAAAAGGGCGTTAATTACCCTGGACCTTTATCTCAGTCATCTGGCACCTGGGTTTAAAGGTATACTAAATGATAATGTAGTCATGGTACTAATGACCTGGTGTAACTTTTGATATAAATAAATGCGGCTGCTTGGAAGGGCAGCCACTCTTTCTTTCCCTTTCTTGCCTCTGAATCTTGTCTCTGTGTCTCCTTTTATTTTCCTTACATCTTTATGACATAATGTCTTTAGAAGGAAGGAGAGAAGTGGAAAATCACCATCTTGGGAATGTCTGGAACACCATCATTTTACCTATAGCCAAGATTCACTGGTAAGTCCTCAAATTCTTTAGCCTCAAAATATCTCCCCGAAATATTGTATTACACATTGTGGGAGTTTTAGCACAAGCCCATGGACTATTTGATATTCTTTTCAGGAATTGCTTCTTAATTTACCTACCTTGAATTTGGCTGGAGATGGTTACTCACTTCTAAGGAATGATGTTTGGAAAGAGGAAAAAACAAAACAAAACTGTAACTCCACATAGAGAAATCTGGAAGATACCACAGTAAGCAAGTGATCAAGTTTATCATTATGAACAATAAATCATGTTGGTATGCTATCACCCAGAAAGGACATAATGAGATGGGTCCTTCATAACTTTGTGTCATCATCAATATTTTGATAAGCCAATCTAGTCATGAGAAAACATGAGACAAACTCAAATTGAAGGACATCCTCTAAATTATTTCACTGCCACTCTTCAAAAGAATCTTCAGGGAAAATGTGAATGATTTTTAAACATAGTACAATGCAGAAAAGAGGAGAAATCACTTTTCCTCATTTACTTATGCAACTATTCAATGCATTTTACAAACGTGCCTTGAACACCTACAGTGGATCAAACACTTGACCTTGTGGAGCTCACATTCTATCACTTTAACTATAGCCAAGATTCACTGATAAGTCCTCAAATTCTTTAGCCTCAAAACATCTCCCCGAAATATTGTATTACACATTGTGGGAGTTTTAGCACAGGCCCATGGACTGTGGGGAGTGAGAGAGAGAATAAACTATAGTTTTGATAAGTAAAGTATTTAATATGTTAACAGTGAAATGAAGGTTTCTGAGGCTGCTAAATATCATTACATACTGCTGACTGGCAGCAGATCTGATAACAAATTCTGTTACTCTTCTGCCTTGAGATTGAAAAAATATGTTGAACTGCACAGCTGAATCACTCATAAGGAACCCAACACAATGCCTAGTTAACAAACTCCTGGATGCTCAGATTCTGAAAGTGTGAAAATGGGGGTTGTGGGCAAACACTTTTCCCGCTTACATGGGTATTACTTTTACAATAATTAAAAATTGAATTACCTGGCTAAATTTTCCATCCTGCACCAGTGTATTTAATTTGTGTTTATAGTTGTAGAATGCAAAAGGACTTAGCATTGATTTTCTTTAAATCATAGCACAATTCTCTACTTTCAGATTAATCCAATGGGAGTTTATAAGTAATAGAATTGAGCTTGAGGGAGCAATTTTAAACACAATATTTGAAATAGGCTTAAGAAATCAGTCCTATAATTATGAAACTCTAGATAATGGAATAAAATGTTAATGCATAAACCTGTAATTCTGCATACAAAATAAGTTTATAAAATTAAGCCTATTATTATCATGTCTTTAAGAACTAATTAGAGACTAAAAAACTTTTCAGATAATAAAGAATTTTTTTTTTAGAACCATGGACATTATGAAAGGAATTTTATGACAAAATTTAAAAATTGAATGATCAATAATCATTAAAAATTAAAGTTTATAATGTATCATTAAAAATAAATCTGTTCTGAAATAATATTACTAACAAAATCATTCAAAATATCCACTCATAAATATCTTATTTTTCAAAAATTAGCCTTCTACAAAGACCTACTCCTCCTGCTATCTCCTGCTAACAATACTGGGTATTCTTTGTGACACAAATATAAATAGACTCCAAAAAATTACAAAACATGGAGTTGAAAAATAAAAGCATGAGTACCTTGGGTTTTCTGTTTGCTTTGTATTCCAGATTGGATACGGAAAATCCAGCAGCCAAGTTGAAACAAAGAAAGTAAAATTCCTTTGATGCTTACTCTTTCTAGATCAAGAAAGAGATAGGCTTACAAGGCATAAAAAATGTTAAACATCAACCACTTAATTCTAGCAAAGTACCACATCAAAGTTGCAATCCACACCCATAGCCAAGGTCAAATGAGGAAACTAGAGTTCAACCTTGCTCAGCTATTAATGGAATGTGCTAAATTTTCTCAACCTTTTCTATGGTGGTTTCATAGAAGACTGAGTGAGAAGGATGGACTTTCATTCCTACTGGTGGTAACACACCTCTTTCCCCATGGTCAGTAGAGTCCACACAGGAATATTGTTTTCCTCTCCACTCAGTAGTAGAGAGACTTCTATCTTCTTGGTAGAGTGGTGTCAGAGGAAAGCCTACACCATCAAATTCAACTGGTAAAGAAAAGTTTCCTCAAATCTACTCACTCCAGGTATCAACAGAAGCTAAATGGAGAATCTGGACTTCTACACATAGCAGTAATGAGCTGACATCCTTTTCCTCTTCTCTGGAGTAGTGTCAGAGAGGGCTTGCTGAACACAACATTTAAATAAGATCCATTCTTATGAAATAATTTTAAATATATCCACATTTCAATTGAATGCATATATTTTTGTATATGTATATATATATATATGCATGTATATATGTATATATATATATGTATATCTTCTATATTAAGAATTAGAAAATTCTCAAATAGTTGAGAAAGATGACTATCATCTTGATACGAAAATCAAGATAAAAAAAAACTTTATGATTTTAGTAAAGCCATTATAAAAATACTTGAAACCAATGGAAAAAAAAATAGTCTCAATAAAGAAATACAGTCTCGCCTAAAATAGAGAAGATACATAGGGAACTCAAACTGAAATCTTAATTGGACTTGAAAAAAAAATATGATGAAGAAAATTTAATTTAATAGATTGGCTCAACACCAAAGAGAAGAAGATGGAGAAAACTCTTAATTAAATTGAGGATAAAAGAGAATCAATCAACTGACACACAAAGAAAGACTAATAATAAACAGATCCTAATAATAAATAATAATAAACAGAAAAAATAAACAGATTCTCAAGGAACAGGAGTTTAAACAAGAGGGGAGGAGAAAGAATGAAAGAAGAGAAAGAAGAGAAAGAAGAGAAATAAGAGGAGAAAGAATGAAGGGTAAAAAAATTATCGAAAAAAAATGACTGAAAATTTTCATGATTTGGCAAAACCGCAAATGACAGATTCAAGGTAAGTGAATGGCAGCAATAACAACCACACCGAAATCCACAGAAACACAGATAGTCACTTAATTTACTGAAAACTAAGTGAAGTGGTGAAATTATGAAAGCCATCATAGAAAAGGACACTAGCAAAAAGTGAAAGGCAGCTTGAATGCCAACAGATTTCTCTTCTGACACCCTGGAGAAAAGCAATTCCCCAGATTTTTGTCAAATGCTGAAAAGAAAAAAAAAAAAAAAGCAAAAAAAAGAAAGCGCTCAACCTAGGATTCCTACACTCACTGAAACCAAATGAAAAGGATTCAAAACATTTCAGAAGGAAAACTAAGAGATTGTCATCAACAAGCCTACGCTTGTTGGGTAAAAGATGGCTAAAAGAGATCTTCTGAACATAAAGGATATGATAAAAGAAGAATCCTTTAAAAATTAAAGAAGAAATTCCAAAGTAAAGAGTACAAATAGTAACCGTATGTGACAAAGTAAGGATTAATAGACAAATCCACAATTAGAGTAGGGGTCTTTAATGACATCTCTCAGTAGTTGATAGAACTAGATAGGAAAAAAATTACATCTAAATAACCCACAAGGCAAGGAGGACTTCTCAAAAAAAATAAATAAATAAATATGCAGAGATGTGAATAAAATTTAAAAATGCAAACTATTAAAAATTGTGATGTACTGCTAAAGAAGTGCTGAGACAGCAATTCCTAGCACTAAATGATTATTTTAGAAATCGACATTCAATGAAACCCTCTCAAAAAAAAAAAAAAAAACAAGAAAAAAGGAAATGATAAAATAATAAACTTTTAAAAATTCAATATAATTTAACTAATTTTTTTCTATAATCCCAAACACATCAAACTATAGAAAACACAAATTACTGATATCTGAAATAAAATAAGAGATGTCATTACAAACTCCAGATATTTTCAGACACTACAAAGTAATATTGTAAGTCATTCCATATACATTAACTTGATAGCTTAAATGAAATGGATTAGTTCCTCAAAATGAACCAACTGCAACTCATCCTATATGAAACTGATCATTTGAATGGCCTTATAACTATTCCAGCAGTTGGATTTGGAACTTTTTTTCCTAAAAATACTAAGATAGTATTATTAGATAACTTTTTTTTTTAGCTTTATTTTATTTATTTTTATGTGGTGCTGAGGATCAAACCTGGGGCCTCACATGTGCTATGCAAGCGCTTTACTGCTGAGCCACAACCCCAGCCCTATTAGATAACTTTTTAATTGTTTGAAAAAAAAATAATAACATGATAGTTCAGTCACTTTCATATACAAAATGGGTACGCTTATAACTGATTTTATGAGTCAGTATTTCCTTGTTTTAACATTCTGACATTGATAACATAGGGAAAAAATGTCTATAGATCAAATTCCCTGTTATATATGCAATCAAGCAATTTAAAAAAATATTAGCAACTAATAGTCAACAGAATATAAAAATGATTGTGTTTAGAGAGGTTTAATTCAGGAATTCAAAACTGGGTCAAAATTCAAATAACAATCAATAAAATACACCATATTGATTGGTCAAAGATAAAAGACTATAAGGTCATATCCTATGAAAATAATCTAAGAAAATCTAAATAAATCAAAAGATGTAAATGAATTATAAGACTCAAATTAATGAATATGTACACAGATTTAATACAAAAAAAGTTTTTATAGAATATAGATTAATTAATAATAAAAATAAAATAGAAAAAACTTCCTCAACTTGATGAAGAGTCACAGAAACCTATAGTTAGCTTTTTATATTGAGGCAAAAGTCTTCTGGAATGTTTCCCTCTATTATAGTAAACAGTGCAAATTCACTGATCATTGTGATCCAACATAACCCAGGATATTTTTACCAGTGCAAAAAAAAAAAATAATAAAGAAAGAATGGAAATAAATGATAATATTGTTCAAAACATAAGAGGTAAATCTGTCTCTGTTTGCAGATGACATGTTGATGTAAGTAGAAAATTCGAAGGAATGGACAAGAAAAAATATCGGCAGCCAATTAATGAGTTAAGTAAGGTCATAGAATACATGTCTACATGCAAATTTTACTTGTATATACTGTGAAAAATGAAGGAATCAAGAATAAAAATAAATTACTATATATGATTGCTCAAAAAAATGAAATATTTAAGAGTAAACCTAACAAAATATGTATAGGGCTTTTATACTGGAAATTATAAAAGACTAATAAAAGTAATTGAACAAAATCTAAATAAATCAAAAGATATGTTAAGGAATCATAAGACTCAAATTAGTGAATGTGTACACAGATTTAGGACCAATTACACAAAAATAGCAGCAATATTTTTGTAAAATGTATAAGGAAAGCAGAAAAGTAGTTTAGTTAACAATTTTGAGAAAATAATTGGAATATCAGTCTATCCCATTTAAAAGACTAATTATGTAGCATTAGTAATAAGATTGTTATTGATGGAGGTACACACAAATGCATCAATTAAGCAGAAAAAGAGAGTACAGAAATAGTACCTCCATACAGTCCAAATGCAGTGAAATGGGGGAAAGACAATCTTCTAAAATCAATCAATCAATCAATCAATCAATAAAATGGGCTGCAGCAAGTGTGGATTCATAGCAAGAAATTGAAACTTGACCTAGATCTCACTTCTTTAACAAGAGTTATATCTAAGTAGAACATAAAATTATGTGCAAAGTGTTAAAGCACAGCACTTTCAGAGTAAGAGCTGTAATTTCTAGGGCTTAATAAAGTTTTCTTAGATATTATACAAAAATATGATACATGGGAAAAACAATTAATGAATGATATTTCTCATACATTTGAAAAATTTTTAACTATAGGGAGGATGAAAATTGAAGTTCCAAATTGGGAGAAGATATTGTTATATCACAAATTTACCACACACTAGTATTTCAAACATATCATATTAAATATCTCATTTCACCTCTCATGCTGCAACAATGAAATAACAAATACTCCATATGGGAAAAGGGTAAAATATATAAAAGTACATGAAAAGATGGTCAATATCATGGATCCTTAGGAAAATGCAAATTCAAACATTGATAAGATGTCAAACAGTACCTGTTAGAACAGTTAAAATCGAAAAAAAAAAAATAACGACTTTATCAAATTTTGGCAACAATGCAGAGAAACTGCAACTCACACACTGCTGGTGGGAATGTAGAATGGTATAGTCAGTCAGGAAATGATTTTAGCTTACATAATATACCACACACAACGTTTTCTATCTTTCTATGATTTAAACTATCATTTACTGAGATATATTAGGATATTAAAAATTCTAGGAATAACTACATAAAGCAGTACCCAACTACAGAAACAGTATGAGAGCCACATACATCTGAGATTCTACATGTATCTTACCCTTATTTCGTTATCTCAGTTTGAATTACCCATATTTCAATTGCTTAGTAGCAAAAAAGTAGCTAGTATATAGGAAAGAATAATTTTAAACCATCCTTAGGTGCAGTCCCTTTCCCCTGGCAAACATTTCATGTTTCTGAAGAGCCATGTTTGTTGAGAAAGAATTCATCATATTCCTCAGCCCATCCTTCACTAAAGGGTCACAGTGTTCTTCCTGGCTTTAGCAGGATGGTCTTAAGACCTTGTCCTCACTCAGCTCCAGAGAGTCACTAATAGCCAATCAACTTATTACATGGATAAATGCATTTATTGATCACCCAATGAATCACGAGCTTCAGATCTCTCTCCTCCACCAGCTTCTTCCATGACCTCTACAGGTACTAAGCAATGTGCACATATACGTCTATTTTTGAACATTTTCCAGATGTTTGGTATTTGAACAGTAATTACTGCAGACAAGTGTCTTTTTCCATTCTTTTCTCTTTCACACTTTCTTTTGTAAATGGAGTGATGTTGGAGAAGTCAAGGGGTTAGGGAGAGAACCTGGGGAAATAGAGTTTTGTCTTAATAGGATTCACTTATATGAATCACAGTGCCTTCCACATAAAACCTCTGGAAGCACTGTGCAAACAGAGTGTGAAGTGTATGGAGTTCCATGTTTCATACATTCCAAGTATAAATAGTAAAAAAGAGATTGCAATCAATTTTACTTGAGAAAAAAAAACTTAATTACTTTTCTATGCTCTCTCTATAAAAATGATATTGCAAAGTCCAAAAAAAATGAAAGTGTAAGTGGTCAAAAACTGTTGAAAAACATAGCTATTAATTAATAAATAATTACATTGTTTTTCTGGATGCACATGCATATATTCAATCAGCAATATCTCTTTTAATCATATGAACAACAAAAAATGAGCATTGGTTTTTCAACATTAATCTTACTTTATTTTCATGTTTTATCTGTATTGAAAGAGTCTTCAAGTCAAATAGAAAATATCCAAATTATTATAGAATAAACGACAGGATACCCATTTTTGTAGTGTAATTTATTTGACTGAGTGATTTATCAAACTTTGTTATACTAGTTGATGAATTCAAACAATGGCGAGCTGGTAACCTAGCACTCCTTGGGGGAGGGGGAAATAAATGGAATGTGTAACACTTGCAGATTTCCATTGCATAAATGTTCCCACTGTGCCCCATTTCAAGTTACTGAATATTTAATAAGAAGCTTACAAAATTCCTGAACATTTAACCATCAGTTCCCCTAAGCCCACACCAGCACCAGCCCGCTACTGGATCTGACAGAATAAAATAGATTTCTGTAAACTGCTATTTTGTGTTAATGAAAAGAAGTGAATGATCAAGTTCATGCATGGTTTGCAATTTGATAATTGATCATGCTATCATTTGTTAGACCCATACTCCACTGACTTTCAGTTCATACCTCTGTTCTGTGTAGAACATAAACAAGGCAAAAGTAGTAATTTAATTTGACCAGGCACATTAAGAAGGGCCCAAAGTGGTCTGAAATATAGAATATCCATACTATAGCATGAGTGTTTACACACCAGCACAAGTAAACAATTCCAAAGCCAGGGGAGTTCAAGTCATTATACTGAGGACTGCTGTAATCTCAGGGGACCAAATATCACCTAAATATTTAGAACAGAAAAGAGGAATCAGTGATTCTGTGTAATGTCAATCCATTAAAAACAAAACAACAACAACAACAAAAAAATAGAAATCAGAGTAGATACCCAGAAAATATACCAATATACATAAGTAAATATTTGCAACCAAAATTCCAGGTCAAATAAGAGGACTATTTATATTTTCCCTGATTCCTTCTATGCTTGATGCAAACGGCTCCTTGCTACATCTTGTTACCATCCTATAATGTAGAGCACCCCAGAAATCATGAAGACAGCCCCCTAATTTATTTCCCTATCTCTGGTCTTGCCTCCCTATCCCACTTCTCAACCTGTTCGTTTCCTTATTTACAACTCCATCAAAGTATGGAAGATAATTTCATGGCATGAGCCCACTTAAAATTCTTAAAAAATTGTCTGTTGTCTAACATATATAGATTAAATATCTAGTCATTGTAGAAAAGCCTTCAGTAAGATGATCATATTTTTTTTTTCCATTATTCTTCTAAACTCTCAATCACTCTACTCTCAGATTATACAAAACCTCACTTTTCCCAAGGGTGGGAGAGGGAGATTGTCATTGATATCTATGTGATTTCTTTTTAAAGTTTTTTTTAAAAATTTCAATAGAAAATATTAATCGTTCCTATCAAGAAGGCACAATGTGGTTTGTTGTTACCTGTTCATGTGTTTTCATCTGAAGTCCTGGAGTACCTGTATTCCCCTTAATCCAATAGGTCAAATAAGATTCATACTTCTTTGTGACTAAGTATCTTTTTTAGCAATGCATTTCCAACACGTGTCTAAAATTCTTATGTGCTATTTTAGGCTAGAGCAAAGAGCCAGCTCCTCCTGTGTGTTCCTCCAATCCTTTATAGATAATGTGTAAGAGCCACTTTAATGTTTAATAAGATGAGTATTTGAATACCTCTGCAATCAAAAAATATTAAAGAATAGGTCATGTCTATTCATATTTTATTCTCATCATCCAGACACACTGCTCAATAAATATTTGCTAAATGAGTGAATGAAAGTTAAATATGTCTGGTAGCTGACATGACTTATACATTTTACTCTAAAACAATATGTAAAGATGACCTGTACCAATGAACTCAAGGCCATAAAATGATGATTAGCTATTGGGGCACATTATTTCTACCTTCTGTGACTGATGTCTTTGCTTCCTTTCATCTATATTGCGATTCATTTGTATGCAATCAGATATCCCATAAATCTTTTTAGTTCTCAGAGTTCATGTAATTCATCAGATCATGGACTCCAACTTAAAATATTTTTTTTATATTTATCCTTATGGAACCAGAATTCAGATGATCTCTTAAGAATATTTAACAACTTTAATTCTGAAAATAAATTTGTGTTATTAGATAATCGTTATTAGAATGGTAACTATAGCTAGTCTCCTATCTTTCATGAATAATCAACTATTTCTATACAGTAAATGTTATGATTTTATAACCAAATAAGTTCTAATTTAAAAACTGTAAACCACACCACTGATATACAAAAAGTATTTTGTCAAGTTTTAACTTACAATTTCTTCTTAGACTAATTTAAAATATAGGTAAATTATATCAGAATTTTTAATTTTCTTTCTGGGAAAGTTGATTTTTGTAATTCCACAATTCATGAAATAGGAAGGCATTATTGAATAAATGTCTAGTATTGGAATCTGTCAATTAGAAGAGTTAACTACTGGAGTCAGAGACAAGGATAGTTAAGTCTAATGTCTTTCATTGATTAGGGAAATAAATCTAGAAATCTAAAATTAAATGTAACAGGAAGTTAGGATATAAGAATGCACTGAATTTAAAGAAATAAAACCACAACAGAATTCAGAGCATGTCAGATGCTTCAATAAAAATGACAGCAAAAGAGGACCTGTGTTTGTTTAACCAATTGATATTAATTTCCTAGATTATGTTTAATGATATTATACATGTTTTATGTTTTCAAACAGAATAAAATAATGACAGTTGTGTGCAATCTATTGCAAATGCATTGTAATTGTTCACTGTTGGGTCATTCCTTTCTAACTGACTAGAGTGGCTTCCATTCCTTCTTCAGGCTGGGCACTCCCAGTTCCTCCACTTTGCGTTCTGTTCATTCTTGTTTTATAGCACTTATCATATTTTTCAGCCATTTGTCTGCCAATATTTCACTTTCTACCACTAGAGAACATAAATATCTTGGAGTTTGGGACTTAGAGTTCAATTCAAAGCACAACAATACAAAATAAATCATAGCACAGTGTTGTTACATTGCTGGTACTTGATTCTCAATGGCTATATGAAGGACCAACCATTCATATGCACTTTTCATTTCTTGTTTAGGTCAAAGACTAGACTATGTCACTGTACCTCTATAAAGCCCAGACATATAATCAGCTCGTAGCTTCTGACTGGAAGTATAAGTAATACAAATTAGCTATCAGAGAATGCCCTGGATATAAAACTCAAGTCATGAGGTGAAACATTTCACATGGACACCATGAATATTCTTGCTGCTTTTACATTGAGTTATGCTGGGTAGAACAGAAAAGTACAGAGCTGGAAATGGTTGGATCACTAGAAAGCCTGCTAGAAAGGAATAGATATGATGAAATATCATCCATATATATTCCCTCAGGATCAGTGCAATGGGAGAATGTAAAAAGTTATACTGCAAAGTTCTGGGACCCAGCTTGAGGAAGCTGAGCGTGACAGCCTTACACATCTCTGAAAGTTTCTAGACTCTGACAAAAGATGCTAAAACAAAGTGCTCCTCTTTTTTTTTTTCTGTAAATTGATGCTAACCTTATTTATTTTGAAATTAAATGTGAACACATGCAAGATGAAGCACAATTGCATTTTTTAAAGGAAATACCTCAATACAAATATGCAGTAAGATGAAGTTAACAGAAAGTTGAGATCAAGGTACAAAATTCAAAATAATGTGAAATTCAAATGGAAGATTAAGATCATTATGCAAAATTTTAAAAACAATTAGACAAGAACCATCTCAGAGGCTTTAAAATGTGAAGGGAAGATAGATAATGGTCTAGAAATTGGAGGTCTCTTTTCTAAAACATTTTTCTGTAGAAAAAAAAAATGTTGCTCTGCCCAAGAATTAGTTCTGACCACCATAGAGAGTGATGTGAATCTGTTTTACATAAAATCTAGAAAGAAAAGTTTCAGGGAGACCATGTATGGTTTTGTTGTGCAATTTGGAGCTGCAGGGGTTGCATCCCACACATGGCAATTCCAGGAGATGAAGGCTGTGTGTTTTCTCCAACATCAGAATGAGAAAGAAGGGATTCTGCAGTTATCTTCTTGCATTGTAAAGCCAGCAGGGCCCAGAGGGCACAGATATATAGGTATGTGTCAGGGAGGCAGCCAAATGATTACCATAAGCATTTGTACCGGGAGCTACATGCAAGTGTATCTCTCTTTCCCTAGGAAGATGTGGCACCAGAGTAACAATAACATTTCTTAGAAGACAGTTGGAGGGATAAGCAGGGCAATCTGTCCGAGTGGATTTTCTGTAGGTATAACGCAACACCTAATACTATGTCCTCATACAGAAAAGAATTCTGGAGTTTAGGAGTCTGGCACTGACGTCTCCGCATTGGTGACGACCTCAAGGAGACTGACATCACTGCAAGAGCACACTTGAGAGGGAGAGGGAAGTCACTTGGTGAAAAGGAAGTGAGAGATATTTCAGAAGCAGGTTCACTATTGTTAAAACAAACCAGTCATGTGATAATTAACTCATTCTGCAAGATCAGTGTTAATCTCTTTCAGGGTGGTGTCCTAATGACATAATTATTTCTCTCTAAATTTCCACCACTTCCTAACACTGCCACACTCAGACAAGTGTCATGTTACTGAAGACAAGAAACTTCAGAGGACACACTCAAATCAAATCCACACTACAAAGCCTCAGGGGGGGAAAGATGACATTCTTATATCTATAGGGAAAAGAATCAGCTTTCAGCTTAAGACTGGAAGTGTTGCAGTCATCTGATGTCAGGAAGAGTCAAAAAAGCATTTGGACCCTCTTATGCATGGTCAACCATTCATTTGGAGTAAAGGTGCAAGGGCATCAGAAAATAAAAAAATAATGCTTGTTTTGGTTTGGTTGTTCCTACCCACAGCCAGGTCCATGTGGGACTATGTTTGACTATGTTTGAAACTTAAAGCAGTGCTTTTGTTACTTGAAAATGAGCAGAAAAACTAATTTATAATGCCATTGGAAGCAGGTTAATTGAAGACAAAAATAAAATTGATTTCTCATTGTCTTTCAAATGCCCGCAACAAAAATATATTGGAAAGATTAGCCAATCCAGTTATGATTTAACTAGCGTTCAATAATTTAATATAAAATGTTTCATATTAGTATGTAGAAAATTGTAATTAAGTTGATTGTGTGATTTTTGTAGTTCAGATTAAACCCAACTCATTGACATTTTAAAAATCAAAAGTGGGTAAAAAGGTTTTAAGTTCAGTTTTAGTCAATTCTGGGATCAGGAGTAAATGTGAAGATATTGGCAGAATTTGCTAAGATTGATTCCTGGTTAAGGCAAACTGTGATACTGAGTCTCTCCCATACTGAAAGGGAGAGAGGGGCTGGGAAGGAGGGAGAGAAAGAAAGAGAGAACACTCCTGGTTTTCCTTAAATAACTTATATTGATTTATCATTTGCATGCAGTAAAATTCAGAAATCTATGTGCGCAGTTGAAGCAGTTTTGACAAATTGAAGTGTAGAAGAAAGAAAACTAATCTTTTTTGTATATCTCTATTGCTTTTATCCAACATCATTCAGTTTATGGATTTCTTGCTTCCCTCATTAATCTCCCTGGAAGTTCATGGTACTTGCCTCTGAAACTACTCAAACTACCAAGTTAGTGTCATCAGAACAATAATGTACATTTCCTCTTATTTACATGTTCAGTGGGTAGAGACAGTGTTACATAGGGTCAGCCTATAGGCTGCTCTCTCTTTCTGTCTAGCATGATATAGTGGTCTATGTCATATTGAAATCAAACTCCTTTATTACAAAAAAATATTTCTAGATTGGATCTGGGAGCAAAATAATTTCTTCCACTAGGTAAAGAAATCAATGTTACACCAAATCTGTGATGTGAAAACTGAATATAAACCTGATTTGTTCTAATACAATTCCAACTTCAATTCTCATGAAATTCATTAATGGCAGACTCCTAGTAATGTCTTGAGGAGTCCTGAAGTAGATACTGCATAGTGTCACGTGCCACTCAATGTGGTGGGACATATTATGAGAAGTGCATTTTTGTGTGTACATCACAGAGTGCACTTGGGACACTATGACAGCTATGATGTGACTATATGATAAAATTTCTTGGGACCGTCATAGATTGTTAGCTATCTGTTCCTCATAGCTGAAACATCATAATGCAGAGCATACCTGTATTTTTTTAAAAAAAAAAACTGTAGACAAGGAAAAACCCTCATAGTTTTACACAAAGATACTGATACATTCACTTTAAGTTTTCTATCTCTCCTCCAGGGAGAAATGTAGGGATTGGGGTGGAGACAGATACCTTAGTGATCAAGACCTAACAAGAGTTTAGGATGAATGTTAACACATCTATGAAGCGATAATCCCCAAGGAAAAGAGTGGAATTTGAAGTAGTCAGCAATATATAAGTATATAGCAACAAAAGCTATTTATAGAGTTGCAAGTGCTGCACCTTAGGGAATGTAAGAATCCATTTGGAGTTCACAGTAGGTATGAACATTAATACAAATGAATTTCTACTTTCACTACCATCACTAAAGTATTTGTCCACATTTTCATGGCTAACATCAGATAGATACTTTTTGAATTAAATAGGAATAAGTCAGAAATTGGTGAATCACAGTCCCTGATGGTATAGATCAGATAGTCATATCTTTTGGGGAAATTCCACGTTGAATTACTATATGTATGAGCTCTCACCCTGAAATAAAATAAATAAATAATTTAAGAATATACTAAATTAAGGAAAATAAAAGGAAATAAAAATGTGTTAAGTCAAAGACTCTGGTTCCCATGAGAAGCACAAACTTTTATCTGAACATATGACAGAAAAATATTACGGATTATGTGTTTCCACTTATAAAGAGTCTAAGAATATACACCTGAAATTAATTGTGATATAGTAGTGATTATTTCATGGAGTGCCATGTTTATTGATTGGCAACAGACATGAAATATACTTCTGGATTGCTGAGCTCCTTCTGTCTTACCAAATGGCACCTGATAAAGGTGGTGATGACCACAAAAGTTTAGCAGTACCCTTAGTGTGAGTTGTTGTAATAGGTTATCATGCAACAAACATTTTTAAAGGGTATAAAAATAACCAATGCCATATGCAAAAACAAAGGAAATGTGTGACTTAATGCTATGCACATTATCAAAGACAAATCTGCAAATCAAAGCTTTAAATATTTAGAAGTAAACATAAAAAAATCCTCTTTATGCTCTCAGTGAAAGAAAAAGCTGTGTAATAATACAAAATGGCAAGAGTATTTACAATACATAGTGCAACCAATGAATTAATAGTTGCAACACATGAAAATTGCTAAAAAGCATAAAGAAAATGAAGCACACGGCTATAACAATCAGCAAAATACACGAGTTGACATTTCTCCACAAAACAAGCAATGTTTTCATAGAAACCAATAAAGTGAACTTGATTATATTTAGGGAAGTGAAATTATGAACACAGTGATATTAAGTTATAACCAACATATTGGCCCAAACTAGGTAGCATGCTGGGAGTATAGGTATAGAGTCAATTTAGAAAGCAATTGGGCCCAATTTTAAAAACATGTACAAAAATGTTTTTAACAGTGTTGTTCATGAACAAGTAATAAAAACTCAAGTGTTAATTACCAGATATATATGCATGTATAATTTGTGATATAATTATAAAATAGAATGGCACAGGATGGTAATTATGACTCAGAAGACAAGTGAATAAGTTATAAATGCAAAAACAAACAGATAGATCTTAAAAATCAAAATACTGAAAGGAAAACAAAAGCCAAAGGAAGCTACTTCTAATATAATAGTATTTTACAAGGTAAACTGAATAATGTACATCTGAGAATACATACATACGCAAATGAAATATTGTTTAAACAAAGAAGAGAGAATAATTAACACAAAATCAGTAGAGATTTGCCTCCAAAGACATGATTAAGACTTGAAATAGGTAAGGTGTAAGGAAATGGTAGCTTTTTGCTTCTTCCATTGGCAGTGAGCCAACACAGGCTCATTTTATTGTATGTATATAGAGACACTGACATAGCTGGTGTGTGTGTATGTGTGTGTGTGTGTGTGTGTGTGTGTGTGTGTGTGTTGGTGGGTGGGTGTGCGCGCGCGCGCACGCTTATGTTATGAAGAAAAATGCTATGTTTAATATTTGTTTCTATGAGCCAGAAATGGTGGCCCCCATCTGTAATCCCAGCTACTTGGGATGCTGAGGCAGGAGGATAGCAAGTTCAAGGGTAGTCTCGGCAACTTAGCAAAACCTTGTCTTCAAAAGATAGAAATGACTGGGGATGTAGCTCTGTGATAGAGTTCTCTGGATTCAATTCCCAGTGTCCCCACCAAAAACAATTGTTTCTATGTATAAATTTAGCAAAATAATTTTACAGATAAGAACTTTTTAAAAGTATAATCTCTCTTCAGAAGGAGAGAGAGACTTCTGAAATCACTGTGACAATAGCAGGCAAATGGATATTTAAAATAAGCTATCATTCTAATTGGAAGATAGAATCCTATCATCAGCGTGGATGAGGTTTAGCTCCCATACATGTTCTTCATTGGGTTTTGCTTTTCTTGGCTTCAGAAAATCCTCAGGGACAGGCAGACACATGGCTGGGAATGGGTTCATTATGCTTGCAGCATGGGGGGAATTATTGGGGAGTCCCAGATGGAACCTATGGTTAAGCTATACAGGAAGACCATGCCTAGTGAGAAAAGCTGAGAACATTGGATGTTTGCAGCGTGAACATTTACAGCAAAAGTGAAACAAGCCCAGAAATATCAATAGTTCTAAACCTCCAAAAATCAAACAGCTTGATGCCATCTTTGGCAAGGCCATTCCTCATGGGTCTTTATATGCCAGAATGATAGCAGAAGGGTAGTTCTGGAGGAACTTATGGTCCAGATGTAACCAGTCTGAACAGGATTTGCAGGTTTCATTTTAAAAGAGAATTGATGATATCAAGTTGCATTTGACTTCTTTATGTTGGCAATCTTGATCTAATAGGAAATTTCCTCCAAAACTTTAGGGAAAAATATGAGTTATATAAATTTATTATGCAGAAGCAATTGGATGCTCATTTAAGATTGACCTCATATTCTGGGAATGATTAAAGAACTTGTAACTTCTTTCACTAATATTATTGGAATGATTAGCATAGTATACAAAAGGACATAATTTCATGGCAGGAATCATAAACTGCATCCCTGGAAAACTTTATATTCTTTGAAGGTGATCCAAAGAGGCTAATCTATCTAAAGATTCTTACCATTTACCATCCCCTTGAGTCAATTCTTCTCAGATGAATCCACTGAGGAACCAGGTACCAAAGTTTCAAGAAGAGATAAAAGCTCAAGCTTCTCAGAGAATTTATGCCAGCATTCTTTGTTCCATTCATTTATTCACTTCCTCAGGCATGCATTCATTAATTTATTCAACATATTCATTTGAATTTTTATGGGTTATACAGCATACATTAGGCAAAATGTTGGAAACTAGAAATAAATGATAAATACCACATACTGCACATTTAAATGTCAGATTCATACAGATTTGTAACTGTTTCTTCAGGAAGGACCTACACTGGGTTTATTTTCATTATAGATTTCAAAGCATGCTATGACTAAACCTCACTACATACAGTGTGGAAATCTGATGGAGATAAAATCATCCCTCTTAAAAATTGCATCAGTTTTCAGAATTAATTGGATTCTAAGAGGTGGAGTTTTGGGGGCTATCTTATGGAATAAACAGGTCTAATAGAAACTTTCAAGAGAAAATTTTCATTTTTCAATCTCTCAAAAGCAACTACATGGAGATAATAACTAAAACTAAATAAGACATAAATATTCAGCATGAAGTCAAAGACAATCAGGTGGATGAAACACACTGGGAATACTGTTTCTCTGGTAAGAAAACAAAACATAACAAAATTAAACAAACAACAACAACAACAAAACTACTATTTACTAATAGTGATTGTTATATGACTTTAGGTAATGAAGATAGTTAACCAGGAAATTTTATAGCTTATTCTAGGCAAACAGAACATAAAATACTAATGCAGACTGGAAACCAATAAGAGCATGGGTATGTTATGAAAGAAGATTAGTTCATTCATTTCCCATGGTGTGAGTGGTATATATTTTAAGGTTTTGCATCTATTTGATTGGATAGAGAAATAATGATAGCAATATTATCATCTGTTCACTTGTGCATGCAGTTGATGATTTGTTGAGAATAAAGTTAAATGCTTATTTCCAGTATTTCTGAAGAACAAGAATCATAAACAACTAGTTAAATTCAGATCGACCTATGTTATAACAGTTTTAATGATCTTAGAAAATGACAATGAGTGTGAGGACATAATGGGAATGGATTCGGGGGATCTTTGTTTATATCATTTGACATGTGTGCAATGGAAACAGATACAAATAACTCAGCTGAGATATTAAGCCTCATGTGCAGTCCTTGCTGTCTTGACATTAGTACTTATAAAATTTCAGGCAGATGGTGCCCTTGGGTTCTGAAAGATGGATGGCAGAAATGGATATATAATTAGAAAAACTTGAAAGTGATGAGACTCAACAAAATAGATAAAGAAAAGAAAAAAATCATGTTTTTTGAATAATGTCAAACAAGTTCGAAGGAAAAAAATATGAAGTATTAGAAAACAAAGTGACCTATGGACAAACTTTCTGAGAAACATACTAATTATGAATTGAAGTCATAGAAAGGATTTTGGATATTTAAATAGGTGGCTGTCGGGATAGTATTATCAACAAATATCACCAACACATTTAGAAAAAAATGATCTCCAATCATCATTTCCATTTAAATGACATACTTTGAATTAATAAATTGTTTTTGTGTGTCTGCTGAATCTTCTGAGAATCAGAAACTGAGAAGGGACTACATGTGCAAGAGATTTATTGGTATATATATATATATATATATATATATATATATATATATATATGGAGAAAAAGTACCAGCAGAGGGTACCTCTTCCCAGAACAGGTTCCCTGAACAGAGCTACCTCTGGCCACCCCACTCTCTTGCCCAGATTTTTTTTTTTTTTTTTTTGTAGTGGGGGTAAAAGAAATTGAACTCAGGGGCACTAAGCCACACCCACAAACTTATCTGTATTTTATTTAGAGACAGGGTCTCACTGAGTTGCTTAGCCTGGCTTTTGCTGAGGCTAGCTTTGAACTCATGATCCTCCTGCCTTAGCCTCCTAACCTGCTGGGATTACAGGCTTGCACCATTGTACTCACTTTTTATGTTCAGACTCTTAAAGGCATTCTAGGACATATTGGGAGCTCATTCACCAGAACTAGAGAATCCAACAGAAAAAGGGTCAGGCTAGACAAGCTCTCCTGAGAAATGATGAGAAGAAAAAAAATCTGAGAGTGGAATAAATCCTAGAAAATAATCTTGCGGTATTAGTCAGTGACAGGTGGCAAAATGCAATGTAAATTTGTTTAAGTAAAAAGGGAATCTGAATTGGTTTACATGTACTGTGGGCAGAATGGATGGAAACACGAGATAAAAGTGCTTTCCTATATGCTGGATCCATTTGTAAGTGGGTATCTCTATCTGGCCTTATCCACCTAGATCCCCAAACCTTAGGAAAAATTCTTTCCCCCAGAATGAGTTAATTTATGAACAGAGTACTGTAAAACTTGGCTGTAGTGCTCTGATCACACCATGGTAAATCATGGGTCTCTTTCCAGGAATGGAAAAAATATGCATTTTCCACGCAATTAGAGTACTAGGAAAGGCGTGTTTACTGTGAAGTAAGGGTGGATTCCCTAAGGAAGTTTTTGTGGCATGAAGAAATAAATAAGCAAGAACATTAAATAATGATGGCAAATTAAAGAGAAAACATGGTGTGTGTGTGTGTGTGTGTGTGTGTGTGTGTGTGTGATGAACTAGGTATCCAGAATCAAGACAGTCTGAGTTCTTTTGAGAAGAGTACTTAGCAGATCCATACATGATCCTGAATGACCAATACCCATGACACGCTCAACAACCATCTGTTCAATCACTGTTTCCATGGAGTAAATAAATCCAAAAATTGAGAGAAGGTGATTCTGTAAAGCAGATGAATAATCTGTGCAAGTACATGATTGTACTATATAGGGCTGTTCTCAAAAGGAAATGCCATCTGATCTCTTTTTCCTCCAAAAAATAAATGAATAAATAAGAAAAAATCATTTGAAACTGAAATCAAAAATATAATAAAATTGATAAATAGAAACAGTAAATCAAAATATAAATAGGAGATAGCATCAATGCATGATATGACACACACATAACAAGAACTAAGAACATTTTTATATGTTTTTATATTTATATGGATTCCTAAGATTACCTAAGGTCATCACTTCATATTTTAAATTTATGGAGAAAGTGATGAGTTTAAAGTGATGAAGCAACACAGATACAGAAACTGTATAAATAAGAGCTATAATTTTAAGTAGCAATTTTTAAATTTAATATCAATGCAAAATGAAAATGAAAATCTTACAGGAAAATTTTTTTACAGCTTAAAAATGAAAGACAAAGGAAATTAGGTGAAGAGATATTCTTAGCTGTATCTCTGTGAGTAATTGCATTAGTTGCATAGACTAGGCCATGCTGCAGCAGTAAAAAAAAAAAAAAAAAAAAAAAAAAAAAAACTCTGCATCACAATGACTGACTATAACAAAGGTTTATTGCACATTCAAATCAAGATCTGCTGTGGATGAGAGCCCCTTGTTCTCCAACAGTGACTCAGAAATCCAGGCTACTTATTTTCTACAAACCTATCATCTCCTAGTTCATTGGTTCCAGCTGTGCAAATCTTAAAACAGAGTGCATAGGAAATTGATATCCACTACAATGGCCTAATTCTGAAAGTTACACAAGGCTCTTCTGCTCCTGTATTATTGACCAGTGGCCTGAACCTAAATATAAAACAATTTAAGAAAAGGAAAAAAAAAAAAAAAACGAGAATATTGAGAGAATTCTTCCTTGGAGCAGTAACCAATCTAGAAAACATTGTGCTTGATTTTCCATTTGGCTTGATATGTAATTAGTAATCAGCTATTTCAAAGACCTAATTGCTTATTTTCTTGTGTTTATTTTTTAAAGGATGACCTTTTTTCTATTATCACTTTCTTTTTCTACAAGGCAACATTTATCTATTTTAACATATTGGAATCTATAAATGTGTGCACACAAATGCATATTCCATATTTGTGTATTAATGGATATGTTTAAAAGTAGAAGAAAAGCATAATTTTAATTCAATTTGCTTAATTTATTACTTCTAAAATATGAAGATTTTATAAACACAAAAATCCCAATTTTAAATTTGCAGGTCTGTCATGAACTAATATATTGAGTTATGCAGAATAAATATGAGTAAGAACAAGACTTGGGAGGTTATTTTTTTTTCTTCATTTTTTATTTTAATCTTAATTTGAATATTACATTCATGATTTATCATAGTCCATATATATATTTTCAAAAATAATTATGATTACTCATTTTACATTTAAGTAATCTCAGTAAACTATATTATCACAATTATATGATTCATTCATTCTGTGATGTAAAATAACATATACATATTAATAGTTCTTTAATTAATTCTTATCATTTGGTCACAATTGTTAATCTAATTGAATCTTTAATTCAAAAATTTTTCCAGCAGAATAATCTTATATTGACCCACTATTTACTATACATATTTCCTTATAGTTTTAATTAAAAGATACAAATTAAGAAACAAATATTCTCAGCTGTAGAACATTTTACTGATAATACATATTTAAATGTTTTAGTATTAAATGTTTGCATTATTCGTATTATTATGTTTATTAGTCTTGATTAACATTTTTAAAAATGCCTAGCCTTAAATTTCTTTTTTCTTTCTTCCTATTTTTTTTTTTTTTTTTACTGGTAATTGAACCCAGGGGTGCTTTCCCACTGAGCTACATCCCCTGCCCTTTTTCTTATTATTATTAATTTTAATTTTGAGACAGGATCTCACTAAGTTGATCAAGGCTTGTAAAGCTACTATGCCCAGCTAGTCTTAAATTTCAAAAGAATATAAATTGGAGAGTAAAAAAAAAAATGTAGTTTTAATTTAACTTGTTTATTTGATTCCAAAATATAAATTTATTTTTCTATAATTTTTGTTTAGATCACTCGTTGCTCAAAATATATTATTCCCATAAATGTAAGAATATATACTTTTAATTCATAAAAATCTATTGAGTGCCCTACATAATATATTTTTATATGTGAAGTAATTGTTCATTGCCTCTTAGGTGTCAATTTTTTCCAATAATACAATTCAGTAAGAATTAAAACATTCATTTGGTGCTTCCAGGTGTTAATTTTCTCCCCCTGTGAACACCAGTGCAAGGAAGGAACAGGCTGCATGTCTGGAAAGGCCACAACTTACTTAAATGTTTTGTGTGTTCAGATAATTATAAAATATCAAGAGTCCACATGCAATATGGAATTGATATGATATTTCTTTTCATATTATTCATATGAATGCTGTCTTCTATTAAAACATAAAACAATTCTATATTTCCAGCAGAGCATACATGGCCTATTTATCTCCTTGAATTTGTTTCTTTACCCACCATGGATTCCTTCAAGCTGAACCTCTGTAAACAGTTACCATGCCAAGAGGGACTGCTGAGACCTTAAATTTGCAAAATGCACTGGAGTAGACTGTGTATTCTCTGGCAGCATTTGCTTAGGTGATGTTGTGTTTCTGTCAATAATCTGTCCGTTAGAATATAGTGCAAATACCTGGACATTTGAAAATTCCAGAAAGTATAATTCTTTTCACACAGTTATCTATTTCACTGTTGTTTTATTTTCTGGGATTCCTGTAATACATTGGGTCTCAAGTGGTGATATGTATTTGAATCTCCTGGAAAGTTAGCAACACAAAGATGCACAGGGAGAATAGGTCAGAGTGTTTGGATTTTTCAAGGTCCTCAGTAATCCTGAAAAGTGATACTTAGGTACTGACCAAATATTCTTCAGGAATATGATTGCAACATACAGAGTGGCTATCACACTTAGATAGAAAACTTTAATTGTTTTATTTATTGTCAGTCATATATTAGTTAGCACTGGCATACCTTATTTATTTTATTCGTTTTTCATTTGTCTTTCATACACCTAAACTCAGCAATAAAGAAAACAGTCTGGGTCATTTGTTTCCATTTTCATAGTTATAGGTATAATCCATCTCTAATAGATATCCCTGTAGGAGAGTTGGAAATTCTTCATGTCAAGGAGTTAAAATTTTCTTTCTAACCCCAAATTTATTTGATTATAAATATGATTAACTTTTTTTTAATTGGTGGAGATATTAACTTTAATTTTAAACTTACTGTTCATTTAAATGTATTAATACAAATAACCAGGAAAAAAACCCCAAACTGATTAATTCAAATTAAACAAACTATTATGAATATAGATGTTATACAAAATAAATGCATTTGTTAGGATATCATTAATGTTATTTTTAAAGTCCTTCAGCACAATTATTTCCTCTTAATGGTTTGTAAAAATCTGGTCTCTTACAACATAAAGATATTATAGTAGGTTCATAGGAATATTAATATTTTCATAACATCTCTAACTTCAATGACATCACCAGTGGTTTTTCCTCTCTTAGCATATACTGGAACTCCAAGTTCTTAGAATAACATAGATCCAAAGATAATTCAGATATATCTATTTTTTTCAAACTGTATAAATTTTTCTAAGTTAAAACAATCAATTTTTAGTCATTTTTTTCTTATTCAATTCATTCAAGAGTGGAACTCTAACAATAGTCCAATTTATACTATTAATAATAGCATTGTCAGGTTGGATGATCAATATGGTCTGAGTTCTATGTTAACCCCTTCATACACACAAATATACACACATTTTATATATATATATACATATATATGTATGTATATATATACGTGTGTATACAGGTATATATACATACATACATATGTATAAATGCACATGTATATACATGTAGACAATTTCAAAATTGTAATAGAATAATTTACCATGCTTTCTAAATACTCATGCTGCTACAGTTTGCAACTGGAATGTCCCCCAAAGCCTATGTGTCAAAAGCTTAGTCCCTATGTTGGCACTATTGAAATGTGGTATAAACTTTAAGAGCTGAGGCTTACAGGAAGGTCCTCTGGGGGTTGTGCCAGTGAACTGGGACCCAACACCTCCTCTTTCTCTCCTTAGACTTCACCAATGAGGTGAACAGTTTGCGCCATCATGTTCTCCTTTTCACAGGTCCAAAGCAACACAGCCTGGAAACTCCAAATTCTGAACCAAAAAGATCATTTCCTCCTTATAAATTGGTAATTTCAGGACTTGTTGTTGTTGCAATAACATAAAATAACTAACACACTTGGATTGATTATTATTTTCATGCATATTGTTTTTGAGAACCATACAGATTCAAGGTAGACAGAATTATCTGTCCTTTATGGGATTTATATTTAGTAAAAGAGACTAAAATGCCAAAAAAAAAAGAAAAAAATGTGCATTTATACATAAAGAGATACTTTGTACTGATCACCAGGCACTAATGGATATAAAATAGAGTAATCTTAACTGGTTTTGTAATAGCAGTAGCCTGGGGAAACAAATTTATTATAGAACCAGAAGAAAAATGAATTTAATAGAAAGAAGGAGGTAGAAGAGGAAAATGTCATATGAGTAGGGTTTTACTGAAGGAAACATTTAAAATTAAGCTACTGAAAGAAATATTTGTCACATAATTATTTTAAGAAAAATTGTGTGTATGTAGTGGCAGGAGGAATTTGTTAAAATTAAACTAAGTCCCATGGGGAAAATAAAAGACATTTTTGACCACATTGAAAAATATAGGTGACATACAAAGTGGGCTGTGAGAATCCATCTGATGGCTAGTGGGTAGAAGAATGTCAGGATTCCTTTGTATTGATTCTGCTTAGTGCTATGCCAGTCCCTCAAAGGAGGAAGCAATGAGTGTTGGGAAAATAGACAGGAGGTTTAGAGTTTAGGTATGGTAAGAAGTATTCACATTTGAAAATTTAGAAATTGAGCTTGGTAATTAGACATCTGATCACAGATACTGAGGTGTTTTAAACTATCCACAGATTTTAATGTGAGAGAAAACATGAAAATGGCCATTGGTTTTACATATATATTTACTAAGAACAATGAAAGACAATTCAGTTTGGGAATGAAGAGTATAAATTATATTAATTTGCACCCCTAAATCCATGTAGATATATAAGTATATAGTTTTACAGATGTTAATATATGGGTTTTACATTTATAAGAATAGAACAGGGAAGGTGTTGATGTCCACTTTGTAGTTGCCAAAATATAAAGAGTAACGGAGACAGAAAATATACAGAGTGACTGAGACTAAGTACATATTTTTACCTAAGTAGAAAGACAAGAGCGTGTAGTTAGATCGATCTTTGAACAGAGATTCTAAATGTGGGGAAATTCCTTCATAATATTTTTGCCTCACAACATGATTTTAATAAATTTTCCATTCTCCTTTTTATTTGCTAGAAACGGGTCATTCAGAGTCAACCAATCAATGTGCTTAGGTGCAAGGTCAGATGTGAGCAACTGAGGTAACCTGTAGTGTTTAGATTTCTTTCCAATGAAGGTGTCAGCCAAAGCTTTCAGCTTGCATTGACAGCCGGGGGTGGGGATCCACCTGGGCTTGCAAACTTGGGTTTTTGGTATGGAAGAGTCACACTGCTGATGGAAGCCACTGTGTTAGGTAAAGGATGATGCTTTGTTTGTTTGTTTTTAATCAATCAAGTTCCATAGCAGAAGGTTGAGCAACATTCCTGAGAGCCTAGTTGTCAGCACATTTCTTGAGCCATCCTGATGTGTCCGTGAGGAGCAAAATGATGTTGAGTAAATCATCTCTGTGCATAAAGTAGACAGAATGAAAGTGGTTGGTTGCAAAAGGAAATCCTGACTAATAAAGGAGATCCAGTTTCAGAATGAAGTGCCGCAAATGACAGAATTTAAGATTAAGATGAAAACAAATACAAGCAATGAGCTTCAGATAATCCATATGGAAAGTGTGATGTGTTACTCAATGATTTGATTGATTTTCAAATTTGATTTGAAAAGTGTGATGTGTTACTCAATGATTTGATTGATTTTCAGGCACTGTACCTTGTGTTGTGTGTGAAGGTTTCAGTGGTAGAAAAGTAGTATGAGAAACCATAATGTTGATGTAAACCAGCTATTTTTACCACTGTCAATAATTTTGTACCAAGGATCAATGAATTCAGAATAAAAGCACCTCATTTGGAAATCCTGATTGAAAAAAAGGTCAAGATTTGATTTGCTTAGAAAAGTTCTTCCTGTGGTCTGCCCTGTAGAATGATTAAGGGACCACAAAGCAGCCCCAACATTATTTACCAAAATACAGGGAATCACTGGTTGAACTACACGAAATTTCCCCTACTCAGACAAATATTTCATTGAAAAAGTGTGTTTTGATATAATTCATCTTACTATAAGCATTGTCTGTGAACAGGCAGCTGAAGCTGGAAATACAACTGTTGCCCCAAATAATTATCAAGTATTTCCTGTTATTGTTCTCTGTCAGGCACTGGGGATGAGATGATGTTGTTTTAATTTCTGTTTCAGTTAGCAAAAATGATTTGTAGGCATCAAGAGGAAAAGGATAGCAACAGAATTTTATGTTCCCATATACCTGCTCTGTCCTCTGTTCTTCCTAAGGATACATAAGAACACATACATTCTTTTATTATTTACTTAACATTTGGATTTATTGCTTTAGCCAATCTTTAAAAATTAAGAATATTAGTAACAAATCCCTTCCTTCTTTTGTTCACTTTTGTTGCTAAAACACAATTTTAC
Organism: Callospermophilus lateralis; assembly: GCF_048772815.1. NCBI lineage: Eukaryota > Metazoa > Chordata > Mammalia > Rodentia > Sciuridae > Callospermophilus > Callospermophilus lateralis. The sequence goes on from NC_135320.1 coordinate 13,786,730, forward strand.
CAGATATAGAATTCAAGATTAATCATTTTTTTTCTTTGGTATTTTAAATAAAGTGTGCCATGTCCTCCTGGCCGCCATGGCTTCAGATGAACATCTACTTTCATTCAAATTGTTTTTCAGGGGAAGGGTGAACCATTTGTTTTCTTATTTTCAAGGGTTTTTTTCTTTGTGTCATTTTTTTTCAGAAGTTGAATACGTTGTATTTTTGCATCTATTTCTTTGGGGATATTCTGTTGGAGGATCAAGTAGCTTCTTGGATCTGTGAGTCTGTATCTCTCACCTAACTTGAGAAATTTTCAGCCATTACTTCTTTGAATACTACTTCAGTCCCATGCTCTTCTCTCCTTCATGTCTTCCCAAAGATATGGAAGGTGAAACACTTACTGTAGTTTCACAAATTCCTCGTGCTGACTTCATTTTATTTTTCAGATTATTTTCTCTTTTTTGTTTAGATTGGGTCAACAATATTGCTTCAAATACACTAATTCTGTCTTTTGTCATCCTCACATAACACTTTCTTCCATTGATTGAGCTTTTTATTTCTGTTAATTTATTTTTCAATTCAAAAATGTCCACTTGGCTCTCTTTTTAAATGACTTTTATCTCCTTGCCTCAATTTTTAATATTTTAATTTTTTTTAAAGGAACTGGTCATTAATTGCTAAAGCACTTCGAAGAATGCTGTGTTAAAGCTCTTCTCAGATGATTTCAACAACTGCTTCATCTTCCCAGTGGTGTCATTGGAGAGTCTTTTTTACTTAAGTTGTGATCTTCTTGATCCCTGGTAATGATGGATGATTCTTTAATGACTTTTTAAGATTATTTAATGACTCACTATATTTAAAGTTCATTTGTAGGTCTAGGCCTTTTGGGGGCTGAGATTCCAAAGACAGCTTTATTTTCTGGTCTTAGATTAATCGTCAGAAACTTTTTGGTCTACTTGGTTCATCTGGTCCTGCATGTATCTCATGTCATGACGGCCTGCAAGGTAGAAGTTATAAACTGTCTTCCAGTGAAGAACAGGAATTGAAACTCACAGCAGCAACCAGGATTCTCTTCATAGGCACTTTTTTTGTGGTTTCCCTCACTCTTGAAAGTCTGGGCATGCTTACCAGGCCAGGCTATAATAGTATTCTTCTATGTCAAGGCCACACAGTCTCCCAGTGTCTCCTGGTTGAGAAGCCTCAGACTAGTGCAGAAAGATCCTTTTATCCAGATACTTACTGTTCAAAAGACTCCTGATGGATGCTTTTGGCTCACTTGGTGTTGTCAGAGACATTCCCAGGAGGACGAGACCACTTAGACATCTGTGGTTTTCAGGTTGGTGTCAGGAGTCCTTGGTTAAAGTCATCATTTTTTATTGAGTGAGAGACAGAAGAGGGTAGGAGTCCACCTTCCTCCGCTTCAGATGGGTCATATCTTTGTTTGTGGCTTGTTTCATCGTGTGACATTTTCAGCTTTCTACATTCATTTCACAAACAGAGCCATGCCTGGGCCATCTTGTCTAGACAGGAAGTCTCACGAGTGGGTTATAATCGGCCACTCTGTACTTAGCGTTCTTGCAGTCCTTTCATAGCTCGTGCAAATCGTTTTAAATCTTGGTCTGATGCCTGTTATCTCTGTGCCTTCTCATGAAAACTTTTTTGCTGTGGTTGTTAACATCTTCCTTTTACATCTCGGTCCTTCCTTCCTCACTTTTCCTCTTTAGTGAGTCCGTAGATCACCCCTCAGTGCTGCTCTGTCTGTAAACAAAATTGTTATTTCCTTTTCCACATGTTGGGAACAGGTGGAGGTGTGATGTTGTTGATCCAATTCCCAGAACTGCTTAGATTTGTTTTGTCTCTTCTACTGATTTTCTCTCTCTGCAATTCTTTCCCAGAAAAAAAGGCAAGGCGACCTGTTTTGCAAATTGCACTGATTGGAAGACTTATACTCATTCCCCATCTATTGCATTTCAGAAATAATATTCTCAGTCTTCAGTTAATTGTTTTTATCTATGTTCCTCTCATCAGTTATATTTAGGAATGCTGATATTATCTTGCTTTTAGAACATGAAGACATAGAAAAACATTGTGGAAAAATCGTGCTCTTCCTCAGAGCAACTTTTTAGAGAAGACTTTGTCTGTAATATCCAGGTTTTACTTTTTTTATTACACTTTTTTTAAACACAATATCATGTTTAACTTGAAGATGTTACTTTACCATGGGTGGGAGCCTTGGTAGATTTTATACAGAAATTAGAACATTCATTTTGCGCTTTGTGCACAGTAATACAGGGAACAGTTAACAGAGGATGCATTGGTATTAATAGGTAGAAGATATTGTGATTGCAATACTTTGTTAATTTTCTTAATAGCAGTTTGTTAATTTTATTTTTCATTTTGCCAATACAGGATGCTCTGGTCTAGGTTTTAAACCCAGGAAAAGTCCTTCTTTTAGTCATACAATATACTGCCTCATACTGGTATATAAAACTTTAAGATTTTGATAGCACTTTATCCTTTTCCTCCCCTTTTTTCTAAATCAAATTTTGATCATAGTTAATTCTAGTTTTACATCTTCTTTACTTTTTATACTTTAAAGAAATGAGGAGATATTCATTGATTTAAACCTAGGCATAAAAGTGTGATTGGATTTAAAGTTCTAATTTGTAGTAAGAGTTCTCAGCAGTCATTGTTCATCACAGTACATTGTGGTCAGGTTTCCAGGATGCACCCACAACTAAGTATTGACCTCTCTTGGCCACCCCAGAAGAAATTTCACTTTTTATAATTAAGCTACTGTGATTATTCGTATCTTGTATTTATAGTATAGTCTCATCCTTTTTCTTTCTTTCTTTTTTTAACCTTAGCAAATATTTCTTCAGCTCCTGTCATATGGCCAGCATTAATTTAAATACTTGTATGAGAAGTAAATATTAAGAATAAATTCTAGCTCAGAGAAACTTACTGCATATTTGTGTAGACAAAACTAATATTTGAAAACATTTTTCCATTATTTTTAGAGAAAGGAAAATAAAAAATTCAATTTGAATGTAGAAAATGTCTCCAGATTAATGTAAAAGCCCACAAGAATACATAAAATTCCATTTATGCATTAATTCTATATTTTGCTTAAAGTCACAACAATTGAACTATTTAGCAGATTTTAATCTGCTACAGACTGGATATTCGGTGATGAAAAACATAGAAAGATGAATGTTTTATGATGAAAACAGTCCTCTCAAATAGTAAATAAGATTGCGCATAACTGATGATATTTAACTGAGATCTGTGGGGTGAATATGAACAGCTATATTGGCTCAAATTTTGTAGTGTCCTGATGTTACAGAACACCACAAAGCTGTGGCAGTGCAGAAACCCCCCTCTTCAAATCCTGATTCTTGCAATCATGCCAGAATGATTTGAGACATGTTGCTCAGATTAATCAGCGTGAGTTTATTTGAAAGGATAGGAAAAGGAGCAATAGGGCACTCTCAAAGGAGAGAGTGGGTCCGTTCAGAGAGGAAAGAGATGGCGTGCCTCTCTTGACATTCAGTTTTAAAGTTTCCTGAGAGACCTGTCCAGGTTCACATCTTGACTTTTGACTGGCAGGAGTATATCAGACTTTGAATTCCCCATTGTGTCATGACATCTCTAGGTCACTTCAGCCCATGGTAAACAGTTGTAATTGGAACATGTTCTTAGAGAATTTTGGGTTGGGGGAATTATCCTTATCTACCTGAGTTCTGGGATCTGGCCTATATAAAGTTCACAAAATGGTCTCTCTTCAGAGTTACTTGTGTTCTTAGTATCAGCACTCCAGGCCTACATCTCTCCTGCAGACAACAGGTTATTTGCTGAGGAAGGTAATATATCCTGTTGACTTAAGCCAGGCAGGGTTGCCAGTGAATTACTTAAAGAAAACAAAACAAAGCAAGCAAACAAACAAACAAAGAAAAGAAAGCATGTGGGGTGAGCACACTGGACCCAGTTTATAGAATTATTCCCTTGATATCATGATATTGCCAACACTTACGTCTCAGTTCTCTACCACTGTAAGGGAGTTAGCCAATGTCAAGCTTTTCTCCATGCAACTACCTAGCGTATATTGCTGCTCTACTGATGGGTGTATTAGTCCTTGGTTCTTATAGGCTCAGTAAAGTTATCAAGGACATGGATAGCAATCTTGCTTCAGGAGATAAAGCAAAGCTTTCCATTTGGACCAGGAAGTGGTGGATGTGGAGATGTGCAGGCTACATTCTCTCTGATGAACTTTCCTTCAGAGCTTCTGAGAGTGCCGTCAGTTCAATACAAGCCCTTTTAGGATTGCACTGCAGAGGACCGCCTTGTTCTAGAAGGCCGTACTCCTTTCCTGTGACAACTGAGCTTTATGACTCATGGTTGCCACAGTCTAAAGATTTGGCTTTCCAGTTCAGTGGAGGCCAATCCTGGCTCTTGAGAAACTCCAGTTGCTAGTTAAGACTTTATGGGATTCCTCACTCTCTGCCCTCTTGGCGGTCCGCCCAATCTGGCTTCCTTCTCTCCATACACACTGACCCTCAGAATATTCCTTAATAAGTACTTTGTACACGAAAGTTCACCTCAGAGTGACTTCTTAGGGATCTTAGAACCAGGAAGAGCATATTAAGTTAGGGTCAAAAGGAAATCATGATACATGTCTACACAAAATGAGAGTGTTTTATGTGTTTATATATTCATTCATTTTGGTTTTTGAAAAATTAAACTGGTAGCCATGTGTAAGATGGTTTGAGTGAGGAGATGATTTTATAAATAGCACATGACAAGCAATGCAAATGATGGAGACATGAGATGAGGACAGCTGGCTAAACTGTGACAAAGGAAACTGATAAAGGAGCCAGGAAAAAAGACTTTTTTTTCTTTTTTTAAATGATAGGACAATATTTTAAATAAAGGAAGGTAAAGAATTTTTTTTAATGCCTCCAATGTCTTTTGATAAGGAACACAAAGAATAATTATTGTTTCTTTTGGAGAAAAAATAATAGCAATCCAAGTTCTTGGCCAACTCAATAATATAAGTAAGTATAATAATGGGAAAGGGCATATATATGCTCAAAAATATTTTACTTTCAAATAGATACAATGTTACAAAAAATTTGGAGACAGTTTGAAAGAGTTTAAATATCACATAAATCATTGTTCCTCAACTGCATTAGAATCAACTGATTTGTTTTGGGAAAAATCATGTAGGCTTTTGGACTCTATGCTGAATCTTTTACTTTTTGACCAATTACCCCTAGTGATACTCTTGAAAGTCAGGATCTTGTCCTCATTCCCAGGCCCCACCCCCACACCTCATCCAATGTTAAAGATTAAACACCAATACCAAGGCAAGTTTAGAAAGTGAGTTTTATTTAAGAAAGAGACAGAACAGAGATAACATATTCTCCAAAGACATGTCTGCCCAAGTTGGGTGCCCCCAGGGAATGAGTGTGTCTTGTTTTAAAAAAAAAAGATCCCCATCTTCTTAAAAAAAAAAAAAAAAAAGAAAAGAAAAGAAAAGAAAATCTTCTCAGTGTATGTGCCCAAAAGCTGGAAGGAACAGCCCTGGGGGTAGACAGTGTTTGGGTTGGGGAAGTGCAAGATGGAGATATTAGCAACACATTTCCTTTTCTTTGATAATCAGTCCTTATCTTTTTGACCCAGTCATTTACTATCTGCACTGACTACCTGTCCTTTGCCCCTGTCTCACTAGGATCCTTATGTAAAGCAAAATTTGAGAATTGCTACAGAAGATAATGAAGAAACACAGGTTATATCTGTCCTTGAACCTGTTTGAAAGTTCTTCATAAAGTGTAAGAATTAAATTTGGGGAGAGGCCTACTATATTTAAGTCAGTTCTTTATAAAAGCAGTTAACTATGAAACAAAGATAACTTGAAGTCAGTAATGAGACCATTAGAATCAATTGGCCACCTAGGTGGGGGGTGAATAGGCCATTAACTTAGAAAGTACAGAAAAATTAAGAAAGAAACTTGTTAGCTTAAGAAACCAGTAATTGAGGAAAACTTAAATGGATACTAAGGGAGCTAGGTGACTATTCTGTTCAAGGAAACATATACATTTTTAAACTAATATATTTTCCTTTTTTATTCAATAAGGTTAATATGAAAATTGGTTCATATTTGTTAATTATAGACAAATTTTATAACATTTTGGGTTTTAAAAAGCAAAGAAATATAGAACTTAAGGCTATCAAAATATGTACAACAAAACCAAAAAAAAAATTTTAAAGAAAAAAAAAGGAATTTTCTTAGTTGATGTTTTTAAAATGCTTGCTTTCCATTATATCTCCAAAGGAAATTGTAGAAAGACAGTACTGAGGGGAATACTTGTGGCACCTCAAAACAGGAAGTACAAGAATTGGGACATTGTTAGAATTTTGTAGTGTGGTTTAAGACAAGCATTATGTTTTGATTATGAGGTGTCTCCCCAAAATTCCTATTAAAGAATAAATATTCAGAGGTGAAATGATTGGATTCTGAGAGCTATAACCTAATGAGTCCATCCTGGTTGGAATGGACTGACTGGACTGTGACTATAGGCAGGGCATCTTCCTCATGACTCCCTCTGTCTGCTGTCTGGCCTCCATGAGCTGAGCAACTTTCCTACTCTGGAACTTTTTCTCATGTTACACTGTCTCACTGTGGGCCCAGAGGAATGGACTTGACCATCCATAGATCTCTAAAACTATGAACTCCAATAAACTTTTCCCTCTCTAAGTTGTTCTAGTCAGATATTTTGGAGACAACCATGAACAGCTGACTAAAAGAGCAGGCTTTCAGTGTAAGGGTATATGTTTGGGAATGATGGACCCAGCACAATATAAAGACTGGGGGCATCCCATAGGAAGTCCATAAGAAGTTCCTAAAATGAGTAATAATATCAACTGCAATATTAATCCTACCAGGAGAGAACTTCCTGGAATAGGAAAAGTCATAATGGTTAAAGCAGTGGAATAGTAAAGTCATGGTCATATAGCATAGATGGTGGGACTCAGGATATGACACCCAAAGTACAGCACTGTGACTGGCAGGGTATTGTGAACTGGAGGAGGTCCCTCCACTCTTCTTGTCTCCCACCCCTAAGCCAGCCATAAAGTCAGAGCCATAGAAATACAAATGCTTTCCTTTCCCCTAAAGCAGGCCCCATAAAACCTAGAAAGATCATTCCCTCATGTTCCCCTCATTGAGGACTCTCAATCTGGAAGGTTTCTAAATGGGGCAGGTGTCGGGATCAGGGAGATGCTACCTAGAAAGGCCAAGAGGAAAGAGGAATCTTTCTGGGTATCCCCTCAAGTCTAGAACATTAGATCACCCCCTTTTATCTCGTTACATTTCTATTAGGCTATCCATAAAAATAAACAATAAGCATAAAGGTAGATAATTTTCCCTGGGTCTTTGGGTCTTTGTTCTGTGTCACTGTAAAACTTTGATAAATAAATTCCCATGCTTTTCTCTTGTCAACCTGTCTGGAGTGTCCCTCTGTGACCCTTTGGAAGGATGAGGAAAAGGATCACACCTTTCTGCCTTTGGAAGTGAGTACAAATGTGTTTGGTTTTCATATGCCATGGAATGTTTAAACTCTAGAATTCACCTCACTTTCAATAATTCAGTCTGTTGGCAGCAAATATTAGATACTTGAATGAAATTACATTACAAATGAGCTAGCAAAGAGACAAATGATCAAATATTTATTTATTTTTATTTTTTGTCAATTTAAGACTATATCCAAGACTACATTGAAATAGAGCTGAAATTTTTGAGAAAGAAAATACTTCGAACTATTAAGGAGATGACAATAAAGACAACTGCAATTTATGCTTACTAACAAACATCTCCAAAAGGACGGAGCCTGGGCTCTATAGGAGCAGATAGACAAAGCACCATCTATATGGCAGTTCTGAGAAAGGCTGGAGAATGGGGTTTTCTTGGGCTATTTGGGGCCATCGCCTGAACACACACACACACACTCACACACACACACACACACATACACACAAAGAGATTTCTTAGCCTTCTTGTTTCCTGGCAGCACAGGAACCAAGTACATTTCAACTAGTACAGAGGGTACTTGGAACAAGGGAAACGAAACCTTAATATTTTGAGATCAGTATTTTGGAAGCCAAGTAATTTAGGGACTAATACACAGTTGCAGTGTATCAGAAAGCTGAGTTCCACTGCTGACCGCAACATGTAATCATTTTCTGAAATCAGAAACAGAGATGATAGATCAAACTGAACTTTGTTTTGCTAAATGGTAATTTTTAGAAGTCTGACACAGAATGGCAACAAAAGGAATTAATATTAGCCTCTTCCTGCAGCAAATAGAAGAGAAGGAAACCAAAACTTTATCAAATATGTTTAAAGAATGTAGAAGATACAGAAGCAATGAAAAAAGAGGAAATTGGGAGAACAAAGATGTGCGTGTGCCTCAGAATTATAGAGTACCACTATCATTGTCTCGGGAACTGCTCAGAATAGAAAATTCCTATGCTTTTTAAAAATGAGCTCATGAACTCTTATTACCTGAAAATGCTCCACAGCATAGCATGGAGCCCTAAAGTAGAATAAACGACCTTCTGATTTCTTACATTTAATTCCTGGACATTAGCGAGATCAATACTACAAAACAAAACCCTTCATCTCACCTATTTTGGATACAGGTCTCTTCCAGAAGCTGAAATGCTGTCTATGAAATAAGTGGTGAAGAATACTGCCATCATCTGCACCAAAAACTGTGACAGAGAACCAAGATTTCCCCAGCAAGAGGAGAAGAAATTTTAATAAGAAACAAAGGGATACCCTCCAACAGTTTTCTCCCAGAATTGAAGCCGCCTTATTAAGCAGGTGTGTGTGTGTTTGTTTAACAGTAGTTAATTCTATTTCAGAGTTTTCTGTGGGAAAGGACCTTGCTCTCTCTTCAATGGGAAAAAGGCTTAAAGGCAGACACAGCTTTACAGTGAGCAAAGGGAAGGCCAGGGTGTGTTCCAGTGGTTGGCTCTAGGAAGGAGGAAGTGAGAGGGAGTTGGCCACAGTTAGAAACTTAATGTCTCACTTAATTGGTTGGAGGATCCTCTTTGTTTTTCTCTCTGGTCCTGAGCTGAAAGCAGTGACCATTAAAAGAAAAAAAAAATGAGGGAGTCCAAGAGTCAGTGGCCAACTGTCCTGGTTCTGACCATCTTAGATCACTGTGACCCACAAACTCGCAACAGAGATCATAGGGATTGGGGTCAGAGTTCTAAGGTCACATAGGATCTGTTCATTGTCCACTTGTATCTTCAGTCTTTCCATATACTACTGAGAAAAACAAGACTTTATGTCAGAAAGCTCCTTTTAGATTTAATTTTCTGCCCAAGTGTCTTGGCCTAAATCACTTAAATTTGAAAACATACAAATATAACGTGACACAGTGACACAAGCCTGTAATCCTCAGTACTGTGGTGGCTAAGGCAGGAGGATAGCAAGTTCAAAGCCAGTCTCAGCAAATTACTAAATTCCTCAGTAACTTAGCAAGACTCTGCCTCAAAATAGAAAATGAAAAGCTCTGGGGATATAGCTCAGTGTGAAGTACCCCTAGGGACAATCCCCAGTACCAAAATAAATGAGGAAACAAGCATAAAAATATGCTTTTTTCCCTAGTGGGAAGAACAGCTGTACTTTTGTGAAGCTCAAGTTGTTTGCTAGCAAAAGGACTATTTTATGTTTTTTTTTTTTGTTGTTGTTGTTGTTGTTATGAAACCAACTACACATTGAACTAAGGCACAGTGTCTATCTTTTGCTTGATTTTGATTAATTATAAAATTAATATATGAAAATGCTATTTGTGAAATATGTAATATGATTTATGTCCCCTTTGACAGTCATTCCTAGTCTAGAGAAAAACTGGGAAAACAAGTGCAATGCTGAGCTCATTATATTTTATATAGATCTTGTATGCTGGCATTCTTCCAGAAACCTTATTATTCCCGCTTTATAGATAAGAAACTTGCCGCTGTCTGGCTGGGCACAAGATCACGAGCCACTCAAACAGGAACAAACTTTATTTGAAAGAACCGCCAATAACACGTCCGCCCGGGAAGCTTCCCGATCCACCCACGCGGCGTTCTGCCGGTTCCTTCCCGGAACTCTAGCGCAAGCGCCTCCCCGGAATTCCCTCCTACTGCACTTTCCCAACCAATGGGAACTCTCCAGGAGTCCCGCAGCAGGAGTCCGGTATCCATATGAATGTAATTTTTAACATAATCATATCATCTCAATGGCTAGCTGGCATCACCTTTCAATCAAAAATGCCATGCATCATATTAATTGGCTGTGGCTCCCAGCAGAAACTAATATAGACGACTTATTTCACCAAGTTAATAGTTAGATGGTAAGCAATGGAAGCAAGATTCAAAAATCAGGAATAAATGCATCTAAGAAACTTCAAAATGCCCTCTGATCACCAATTTGCTCCCTTCCTGCTCTCCAACAGTACAGATTCACTGTGTCTCTTTCTGTATTTGACATGGTCCCAGAGTGAACAACAAAATTTTGTTTGTACCTCGTATATTTTGATATGTTTTGAAATTCTTCTCCCTGCTGCTTCCCACTGTGTGAATAGATAGACCTTAACTCTGTTCATTGTTTAACTGATGATAGACATTTTAAGACTTTGCAGTTCAGTGCAACTATGAATATTGTAACATGAATATACTCCTTCATGTTTTTACAAATTCATTACTATCTATGGGGTATTTTTCCAGGAGTCAAATTCTTATATTGGACCATAGAAAACACACATAATCAGCTTTAGTGAATACTCACACTAGATTTCTCAAGTATGTTCAAAAATTACCTACTTCATGTACTACCAATAGTATATGAGAGTCAAAGGTAGTCAACACTTTGCAGGAATATAAGGGTCTCTACTCTTCAGACTTAACAGAAAGAGATGGATATTTCCCAGGGAATTTTAATTTCTAGTTCTATACTTCAGCTGAAAATGACTTTTTTTGTTAGTATTCCAGGAAGAAGAATGCTTCTATGACTTTGTGTTAGATAGAACTCTGGCCTACATAAGATAGTGTTCTCTATGGTAACCCTTGCATTTAAATAAAAATTGCATCTGTTGTCTCATGCTTTCAAAAAAAATAGCTTTCATTATAACATGGGATTTACAAAATTAGGCTTTGGTAGGCCATGGTTGCTCAATGATTCACCTGAAAGACTGCCTAAGCAGTGGTACAACAGTCATTACTTAGGAACAGTTTGGTACATAGAATGGGTTTACACAATTCCTTGGCATCCCACCTTGTGCATTAACTTCTAACAATGAATAAATTAGGCAATAAATTACATTATTTAATTAGTATACAAAACCTTGAAAAAAGAGATTAAAAATATACCAAGAATATAAAGATTAAAAAGAATACAATAAACATTGGCATGGTTTATCCTTGTGAGTTTAAACATTATAAACAAAAACTGATGTATTTTTAGTTTTTAAGATTTTTGTTAAAAGAAATCAATTCCCTTTGTTTGTGTGTGTTTAGATCTCAAATAATTCTATGGGGGAATCTTTTAAGTCTGACATAGTTACAGTCCAAACTGAGAATGCACCCAGTTTCTTAAAATTTAAATTACTTTTAACAATAGATATTTCTCTGTTCATCGTCATTTATCTTAAAAGAAAATTTTATTTCTTCTCATTGAGACACAGTCAATGTAACAAGTATATGAATGTCAAGTCTGATATTGGAATCAAAATGGTAACTGAAGGGTGTTTCCTGGAATCCTTTGATGAGTTATAATATTGCATCTAAAAGTTTTAAAATCTAAAACAAATGAAAACTTTAAAGCACCAAATAGTGCATGAATTTTTAGATGCCATAAAAATCCTCTCTGAATATTGAATATCTGACAATTCAAAAATGGGATCCTTAGAGAGAAACCTTCTAGCAATATTCCCAATATTTCATAGCTAGGAAGAGAACTGAACTGAGCTGAGACTATGACTCCAATTTTTATGTCCTTACTTAATATATTATATATTACTTTTTATCTCTCTGTCAGAAATGAACAAAACACTCAAAAGGCACAAAATGTGAAAGTCATTTAAGCATTAAAAAGAATAGAATATCATTATGCAATTTTAACATGCACATGATTATTATTTCTTATGTCAGGTCATACCTTTCTTGCATTAAATATGTTATATAAATTTGATTCTAATGAATTACTTTCACTAGCCTTACACTTGAAGCTCTTCTCGATATGCCATACACAAATGTATCTATAATGCATGCTTTTAGAATTCTGTATCTCCCACAGTGTTTTGTATACTATATAAATACTTTTGAATGGATGCATTCAAAAAACAAAGAAAAGCTATAGAAGAAGCAGAAATCCACATCAGTTTTTCTTTATTTTTATTTTATTCATTTTTGATGTAGAAAAATAGATAAATTAACAATCTGAAAATCCAGTCAGATGAAATGTTGGGGGTACAGTCATCCACATTCTTTTCTTTGCACAAGGGGATATTTTTTTACAATAAAAAAAAGAGCATCATTAACAGTGGTAACCAGATGTTAGTTATAAACTGCAGCAAAACATAATCAGAGTAATTAATTATGTACTAAATGTTCCCTCCAAAAGTAGAATATTAAACAAAAAATAGACCAGAGATAAAACCCAATTTCTTAAAGTACAGGCTTTATATGCATCACATTATTTCTAAATAGCTGGTTGCCTCAATTCAGAAATCTTTCAGTTACATTTTATAACCATTGTCTTTTTGACTATCTTTTTCAGGTATCAGGCTCCCACTCACCCCAAACCACCATCATGTGCCTAATATATTATCTTTCTAATAAGAAAATATAGTTTAGGGACTAGCTATGGATAACCATTCTCAGCCAAACACAAAAAGGCCTGACTATAATGAAGGACCATGCATCTTAAGGAGTACCCACCAGTCCACCATGCATGAGAAATCATTCCTCACTGTACCCCCATTTCATTGCCACTATTCATGTTTATGCTCTCAGTGAGCATCTCCAACCCAAAGCTGAATGACATCATCTTTGAGCATTGGATCCAAAGGAGACATCATAGTGTCAAAACTATCAAAGATTCAAAATTATAATGGTCTCTAAAATCCCTGATAAATTTAAATGTCACTCTCCATGTCCTTTAAAAACGCAATAATATCAGCACCAACAAAGAATGCCAGGTAAATTCTACAACGGAATAACATCTTCTAACTTCACTTCCTGTCAGGTTTTGTTCTCTCTTTAAAATTCTTCCCTGAATTTACTGAGTAGCCTTTTGTGTCTTCAAAGATCTTATTTGAGGCAGTCAGTGTACAACATATTTTTTTCTGTGAAATAAAGAAAACAGTTTCCAGTTTTCTTTTTAAACTACTGTTTAGTTCACTCAATACTCAGTGCGTGGCCCCAGGAAATAACTTGTATTTATCTCAAATGTCAGTGGTTAGTGAGGAGAAAAACTTTAGAGGCTTATTCTCTATATAATGAATAATAGTTCAAGCTGCTGCAGTTTACTGATTTTCAAATAAAGAAAATATTTCCTTTTTTTATCACTCTCAGTCACACAAACATGTAAACACATATATTAAAAATAGGTGCATAAGCCAAAGAATAGATATAATGGACCATGGAAGAGAACAGATACCCGATAGAAAAAAAAAAAAAAAATTTGGTGCTACTTTTTCACAAAAGCACAAAATCAACTTAATGAAGAGAAAATAATCATTTTAACAAATGGTGTTGAACAAGTAGAAGTAGATGGGCACAAAAATACAACTTGACTGAGGTTTTACCCATCAGATAAAAAATAACTCAGAATGGGGTTTAGATTTAAATGTAAAATACAAATGATGCAACTCATAAAAGTGTAAGAGAAAAATCTAGGTGATATGGCAAGGAGTTTCTATGTGCAACACAAAAGACAAAATTCATAAAGAAAAAAAATGATAATTTGGACTTGGTTAAATAAAACTTTGGCACTGAGAAAGACACTATTAATATACTGAAAAGATGAGTTACAGACTAAGATAAAATGTTTATAAATTCAATAAAGGGAACCTATTCAAAATAAGAAAAAAACTCTAAACATACACACACACACACACACACACACATACACACACACCAAATGATACTCAAAAGATCTGAGTATGCATCTCACTAATGATATACAGAAGGAAAATCAACATAGAAAAAGACATTCTATATCATTTGTCATTATGGAATTGCAGATTCCACAAATGTCATTAATGAAATCCAAATTCCTAAATGTCACTAAGGAAATACAAATTAAAACTATATTAAGATGTCATTATACACCTATTAAAAGAACTAAATGAATAAAACTAACACAATCAAGTGCTGGCAAAAATATGGATGAACAAGAGCTCTTACTGATTGCTGGTGGACATGAAAAATGGTATAGCCACATTGGGAGGCAGTTTTTCAGTTTCTTAGGAGTTAAGTATTATCTTATTATATAAGCCAATCATGACAACAATGGGTATTTACTCAATAAATTGGAAAACATATCCACAAAAATATTTCAATAAAATATTAATAGCTCTTTATATTTATAATCACTTAAAACTGGAAGCAATCAATATGTACTTTAATAGATAAATAAAACAGTAAACTCTAGTACACTCAAATAATGCAATATTGTTCACTGATTAAAAAAAAAAGCTATGAAATCACAGAAAGACATGTGAAGAACCTTAAATGCACATTGCTAATTGAAACACACCAATCTAAGAAGTAAGTTTCCCAGTATGTTTCCATTGAAATATCATTCTAGAAAGAACAAAACTATGGAGTTAGAAAACATCTCCTCAGGTGATTAGAAAGTTAAGAGGGTTGATCAGGTAACCAGAAAATATTTTTAATGCCTGGAAACTATTGTGTATGGGATTGTATCATGTGCATATTATACTATGAGCTTCACAAAACCCATGGTACTTTACAGCACAAAAGTGAATTTTTAATGTATGAATTTTAAAAAAAAATCAGCTAAGATTGCAGGTGATCCCAGGGTAGAATACAGATTGTGATAAGAGAATACAGGTGTGTTAAAATTTTAATACAGAATCTCTCTGAAGTTTTGAGGAAAATGCGGTGTACACTTCAGTAACATTGGAAATGATGGAAGGAGCTGAATATAAACACTGTACTCTAGTTGATAAAGTTGTTTCTGAAGGGGAGATATTACCAGTTCTGAACTCCCATATTCATATAGCAGGATTGAACAAATACCTAAATGTGTGGTAGGTGGTATGAGCCATATCCTCACTATTGCAGTAAGAGACTGAAGACAAGCAATTAGGGGAAATGGTGGAAGATCAGAATCATGTGGACTGGTCACAGTCCTTACTATAGTCACAGCTGGATAGGTTTATAATAATTATAGACAGGTATCTACATACTATGCCTGTGCCCCAGATCTCTATAGAGAAGGCCTAGAGAGAATGATATTCAATAAAAATGAGAATAAAAATCTGCACCCAGATCTTGATTTCCCTTGGCATTTTTCTACAAGAATAGAACCAAAGCTCACTGAAGCTCACAGCTCTGTGGCTGCAGAAAATAAGATAAGCCTGGGGTATTTCTTCCAGTAAAGTAGCACCCTAGCGCACGTGCATGCACACACACGCACACATGTGTACCCACATACACACACACACACACACACACACACACACAAAATAAGATACAAAGAACAGAGTAAATATAAAATGGTGGGAGTATGTCAAAGGTACACTGGAGCCAAAAGAAGGCTGGAATAATTGAAAGACAAAATAAACAAAGTGATGTTACATTCTAATCCAAATTATGAAATAATGTCCATGAATTTGTACTGATATAAATAACTGACTAAATAAATAAGTAAGGGAGAAGAGACATATCTTCTTCACAGAATATTTACAAATGGCTATTGTCAATTCTACCTCTTTCAAGAAGTATGATATACTTCTCCCTTTGAAGGTATGTGCTGCTTATATAGGGACTTTCTTCTGAAGAGCAAAGCACAGAAATTAGGAGAGAAAAGAGGACTTCATAGTGAAGACAACTGAGGGACACAATCTCAGCTATGTGATCAAGGTCATCCTCAATAGCAAGGACTCACATTGATACTCAGACACTGCTATGATTTGGATGTGAGGTCTCCCCACAAAATCTCCTGTTATGCAAGGTTAATGATTAGATTATGAGAGCTATAACCCCATCCATGTATTAATCCATTTGATGGAATATGAGTGGGTTACTGGGTGGTAATTAGGTAAGTTGTAGCTGGAGGATATAGGTCCCTGGGGGCATGGCCTTGGGGATTGTATTTTGTCACTAGCTCCTCTCTCTCTTGCCAGGAGCTGAGAGGTTTTTCTCTGCCACACCCCTCTGTCATTAGGCTCTGCTTTATCTCATCCCAGAACAATGACATCTACCAACCAAGGGCTGGATCTCTGAAACAATAAACCCAAAATAAACTTCCTCTTCTAAGTTGTTCTTGTCGGGCATCTCAATCACAGCAATAAAAAGTTGAATATTGCAGATGCTGTACTTCTCAAAACTGTCAAGGTCATAGAAAACAAGAAGACACTATCATGGCCTAGAGGCTTAAAGACATAGTGAATCGATGTATTGTGGTGTGTTTTAGATGGAATCCTACAGAATTGAAAGGACAATAGAAAAAAATTAAGAGAATCTCAGTACAGTATGAACTTTGAAATTTATCTGTTTCTTAGAAAAATGCACCATAGTAATGCAAGATATTGACAGCTGGGGAAATAGGGTACTTTCTGTATTTTCTTTGTTCCTTCCCTGTAAATCTAAAGCAATTTGAAAATTTAAAATGTTACTTTAAAAATGCTTGCATTTCTCTTGGAGAAATGTTACAAATGCCTTCAAAGAGAATCTGATGATTAGGAAACGTACAAAAACCATGAAGCAGTAAAATAAAATGTATTGGATTTTTGTTGTGGTAAAAGGAAGTTTGGGGCAAGTTTTGACACATCTGAGTCTTTCTAGAAAGTAATTGAATGACTTTTGATGAACCCACTTAGACATGAGAAATTCTATTCTTTGAGCTATTTTTGTTTAAATATACTTCTAAACAAGAGGACTCATTTTGTTTTGTTTTCATAAGTGAAAGAAGAAAAAATTCCCGTTTTGCTAAGGCAATGTTTCAAAACAATCATTATATCCTTGTATGCATAATTTCTTTTCTACCATCTTTCATCATATGCTTTCCATAAAAATAGGCTTCAAAGAATGTTAAGTGATTGAAAATATTCTCTTTTCATTGTCCAATCTTTTATGACTATATTATTTTCCATTATCTGCAGTTTTTCTTTCTTTGGTTAGAGTTACTGTTCATCAGCCTTGGTTTGAAAATATTAAATAGAATATTCTAGGGAAAAATTATTTATAAGTATTAAATTGTTCCTCATTCTCTGTCCTGTTCAGAACATGAATCATACCTTATTCCAGTATATCCATCTCTATAAACTATCCTCCCAACTTAGTAAACATCTTGGTTATCAAACAGTCCACAGTCAATATTACAGTGAGTGTATTCAGCTAACCCTTATTTTACTTAAAAATGGTGCCAAGACATAAGAGTAGTGGTGCTGGGAATTCAGATATGCCAAAGAGAAGCCATAAACTGTTGTTGTTGTTGTTGTTTTTAATGTGAGAAGGTGAAAATCCTCAATTAGATATGGGAAGAAAAATGTGTACGCTGAGGTTGCTAAGACCTATAGTAGTAACAAATGTTCTATCTGTAATAATGTGACTAGTTAAAGGAAATTTCTGCCAAGTTTTGCTCCTGGAGTTCCAGGTACAATCATGACAGATACAGTGCATGAGAAGTACTTAATTAAAGTGCAAAAGGTATTACAGTTTTCATCTTGTACTACTCATTATATCCACAGACATCCACAGGGAGGCTTGGGACATTTTTCCCTGGGGATCAGATGGGACTATTGCATTTCATAAAGTTAGTTCAGTTGTAGTGTGAATTGTTCTACTCCTTCGAGTTAGTGACATCTTATATGATGGTACTGACAGCATTGCAGTTCCAAAGTTGGAGATGATCAATCAATGATGACAAAGCCTCTACCCAACCCTTCTTTTAAATGGTATTTATTATGAAAATTTAATGATCTAAAAGAAGACCCAAGTGAGAACTTAAGTCATGCAAAATCACTATACTCGGAAGAATAACATAATTCAAATACCATAAGTTCCATGAAATAGCTATTTGGAGATGCACAAATGCTTGCCTAAGGCTCAATATTGATATACAAAAAAAAAATGGAAATGTTTTGTCTGGATGGAAAGGCATAAAAATCAATTCGTATTTTGAAAGTGAAGGGATGGGAAAAAGAAGTGAAAAGCAGTATGAAAAAAGCAGATATATGTAATGATTGGCAGGGAGGAGACGGAGACAGCTGACCAAGAGGAAGCTCACGTGCCAGTCTGGAGTTTAGTTTGTGTACTAGCTGATAGGGCTAGCATAATAAAAATTACCATACACAGCGTGGTTCAAATAATAGCAGTTTAATTTCTTGTGATTCTGGAAGCAAGAAGTCCAAGATCAAGTTCTAGTCAGAGTCGTTTTTTTTTTTTTTTTTTCCTGAGATCTCTCTCCATGACTTGTAAATATAAATCTTCTCCTGTGTTTTCATATGATCACCCCCTGGTGGGACGTGTCCTCTTCTCACAAGGACACTGGGCATATTGAATTAAGCCCACCCAAATGACCCTATTTTATCTCTTTGAAGACCCTGTCTTCAAATATAGTCACATTCTGAGGTATTTAAAGTTATCTTACTTCAACGTCTGAACTTTGTAAGAACACAAGTCAAATATAACAGCCTGGAAAGAGAATTGGACAGGCAATGTAAGGACCATCAGGTGACTTTCAACCTGGACTCAGGGCCTCACTGTGGGGCTGAAAAAAAACAAAAACGGGAAACTTTATAAGCTGTTGCTATAAAAATAAATACAGTAAATAAGAGGGTGCTAAAATAGTGAGCAGGATTAACTTGATATATATCTTAATGGTTGAATTATTATGAATTCATTAGATGTGGTGTGGAATTTAAGAGAGGTAGCCATAAAATAACATTAAAGCTAATGTGTGCAAAAAAAAAAAAAAAAAAAAAAAGATCAGGATGTGGGAAGATGAGAGGATGTTTCAAGGAGATTATATTAGGAAACTCTGTGTTTAGGTCCATTAAATATTGAGTCTACATTACCTAGTTTAACTTAATGACAACCCTCCAATATTATATGCCTTTACAGACTGTGAAATTTCCTTTGTGTAGTAGTGAGAAACTTGAGCATGAAGTTTGTCAAGATTTCATAACTATGTTTTGTGTACTAGCTGGTAGGGCTACCATAATAAGAATGACCACACATCGCGAGGTTCAATAATAGCAGGAAACTCTTTGGGATAATTTGTATGACCCACAGTTGAATGGAAATCAACACAACAGTTCCTATATGATCACATCAAAGATACTTGGTTATCTTTGCTTATGGAATTCATTTTGCCAGAGGAGTATGGAACTACTATCTCAGCACAAAGTGTTGTTTTTCTATTTCCACTATTACAGGGGGATATGCTTCCCCTAATTACTCACCACTGGTTACGTTTTTATGAGAAAACTGCAAGATGGGAGTGCTGCTGAAATAACTCTATATATAGTCTTTATTGTAGTATTGAAGGAAAACATATATCCTGAATATACAGTAGAGGTATGTGTCATTGTATGGAACTATGAAAATTTAATTCACAGTACAGTTCTTACTTATTAATTTTGCCTTCTAGCTGTTATGGCGAGATTGTAATAAATGACCTTAGAATAGGAGATGTAATAAATGATCTTAGAATAGGAGATGGAAACTTTATTTACCAGTTAGGGATCTGGATCCTCCAGCTGGTGGGCTGAGTTGGCTGCAAGTCTACACCTTTTGATCCCCCTCTAGGAGTTTGATGACACCTTTTATAGGCCCGAACCATACTAATCATAAGTTGCTGCTGTTTTGATTGAAAACCATAAACAAACTTCATGAGATCTAAAATCATAAGTAGAAGAGGGAGTGGGTCAAAACATCACTAGTTGAGTACAAGTTAAAGAATGGTTACTAACATCTAGACAATTAATCTCTGACAGAGTACATTGTCCAAGAAAAATGGCAACCAAAGAGAGAACAATCTTACATTGTGTAAGAATTGCCATTTTGAGTTGCCAAACATGCTATGCTAAGCAACTGTTGATGGGTACAGAGGCAGGGATTTCACATGGAAAAAGCAGTTTTTACACGATGTGGAGTCTCAGGGCAAGATGGAGTCTGTTTGGTCATTGCCCATATAGCTTGGCCCATAACATAGCAAATGATCATTATATCTCTATTAATTGTGCTTAAAAAAATCCAATTGCTTGGAATTCCTCTCTTCACCAATCCTGAAAATAAGAGCTTAGATTTCATTGTGTCATGGTTGACATATTGATAAAATAGCATGTGAGACTCCCTGAGTCTATTCTAATTAATAGTGACAACAATGAAGCAAAATTGTTCTGGATACGTCTCCCCAAGAGATTATAAATGTACTACTCCAAGAATATATGTTTTTCTACAGATATCAAAGTGCCATCAACTTCAGGCATGACTCATTCAATATTGTACCTGCTTGCAAGTGCTAATGAAAGGCCCATGATCTCCCAAGAAGGGAGTTAATTCCACACATCTCTTTAATATCTAGGCCTTATGCTTAAAGGAAACAATAAGGGTTAATAACACCCCAAAGCTAAATAATACGATGATTACTTTCTGGAAAGTTTTTCCTCTTCACAGAATACAAAGGATAACCTTGAAAAATAAAGTCAAACTATTTTTCTTGAAACAGTATATTTACTTCTAAAAACAAGCCTCTTCCTTTCCTTCCAGAGCATCAACAATATTGATCCTTCACACACACACACACGTCTGAAACACAAAGCTGCTTCTGGTTTGCAGTGACATCGGTTGCCAGCAGCAAAACTGTGAGTTGTGGATTGCACTTTTTCAGTTCGTGTTAAAAACCGCAGTGATTCATCTGAGAGCTTCCAAAGGCACCGACATAACTAATCATGGAGTAAGAGAAAGAGAGTGTGACAAGATGACATGGATACTCATTCACACATGTCATTCACTGGACCAAAGAGCATCACCTTTTTTCTTTGGAGAACTGTTCACCTCCCATGTCCATATGTACATATGCAGTATAGAAACAGAGATGGATGTGCTGAACATATTCCTCTCCATAGAGGACGTGCCACCCAGAAAGACAGTCCGTGGAGCCTCCAACTCTGAGCTATTGATGGGTTTTCCTCAGCAGTGAAGAGCTGTTCTCTTCCAAACTTGTGTCCTGCCTCAGGAGACCACAACTGACAATGTATAAAAGGCTAGGTGTTTCAGTCCAATACAGGTAATCCTGATGGACACTACTAATTTTGTTATTTTCTTATACAGTGGGCAGGGCCGTTCACCCTGCAGTGCAGATTGGCTTTTTTTTTTTTTTTTTCCATTCGCCTTTCATCTCCTTTCCTCATGTTCAATACTTCACTGCATTTTTTTTTTTTTTTTTGGTACTGGGATTTAAACCCAGAGGTGCTTCACTACCGAACCACATTCCTACCTTTTTAAAATATCTTAGTTAGAGACAGAATCTCACTGAGTTGCTTAAGCATCACTAAATTGCTGAGGCTGGCTTTGAACTCACGATCCTCCTGCCTCAGCCTCCCAAGCCGCTGGGATTACAGGTGTGCGCCACTGTGCCCGGCTGCATGTTGGATACCCCATTGACATCTTCTACCTTCAATTCCATCTTAGCATTCATTTCTAGAGAAACCAACCTGTAAATATGTTTGGCCGAGTAATCATAAAATACTTGATGATCAGAAAATATTTTAAATGTTAAAATAGCATGCACAGGTCCTGAGTTCGATCCTCAGTACTACATACATACGTAAATATATACATACATACAAACACACATACATAAATACTAAAATGAAGATTTAAAGACCCGAATGAAGCAAGGAACAACAATTTGTGTAAACAAAATGAAAGCAATGGAGACACGTCTATGCAGCCCATATGCATACTACATGGCAAATGCATGTAAAGAAATTTTTACTAGATGATCTCTCAGATTATTCAAAATACACATTCTTTGATACCATTCCAGAAAAAAATGCATAATATAGGGAAAAAATGATAATGTAGGAAATGTAAGGGAGAAAAGCAATGTAAGACTTCCTAGACAAGACCTTATAAATAACAGTCATTTTAATGTGGGGGAAATACGTCTGATCCGAAGGAAGTTTACAAACTCAAACACAATACATTTAACTTATTAGGTCAGACAGTGTGTTTAAGTTCATGTGTGTGTGTCTGTACTAAATTTAACCATACTTAAGTTTACACTAAATTTAAGCAAATGTTTAAACATACACATATATGCTATCTTTTCTGCATTCAGTTTACACAGATACCAAGAGGTGAGCGGAATACAGAAAACATCAGTGATCTTAGAAAACTACAATGGGAGAAAGAATATAAAAACAATAATAATTGGTGCATTTGAAGTAACCACGGGTTGCTATGGCAACAGATAAAACCAACAGTTACAAAGCATTGAGTACAGAATGAAAGTTTCCTTGAGGAGTGTGTTGAATTGGAGCTTGAGGCTTGAATCTTGAGGGCGCTCCTTTTGTTTTCTCCCTGGTATTGCAAATCAAATCAAGCAGTGCTCCACCACTGAGCAACAGCCCTAGCCCTTTCTAGAAAGTGTATTGAGACATGTTCTCACCAAATTGCTGGGGTTGGCCTCCAACTTTCGATGAATCCTCCTGCCTCAGTCTTCAGAGTCTCTGGGATTGCAGGTGTGTGCCGCCACATCCAGCTTCCTCAATATTGAGTATGAGATGTTGAGAATTGAGTTCCCACAAGATGTTTCTTTCAGCCCTTACCTAATATTTGAGGTGGGAAAGAAAATATTATTAGTAAATTTAAAAAGACACTTAAATATTGGAGAGATGAGCTAGTTTTTACTCTGAAGATAAAGATTCAAAAGAGAGGAAGGTGAAACAATCAGATCTATGGGGCACGATCATATCGCCAAAGAACTAGGGAGGCTGATTCTCTTTGAATAATGAGTAATATCTTTCTCAAAAAAAAAAAATGTTTTTCACTACCTGGAAAAAAAAGTCCATCTCTGAATATTCTGAAATACAAGGTAGAAGGATAGATAGAAGTAGAGGATGAATGGAAATCTATTAGTAAAGTAGTGAGAGGCTGACTTTGGAGGGAACACATGTTCTAACAGGAGTAAAAGAATGTGCTTTAGAAATATATAACTATTTTGGGTGAGAAAGGAAGATATTGTCAGTCAAAATTTTGCAAAACTATATGACCTGTTCTGTTTGTTTATGGTAAGATTAGTTGGTAATGGAGTTAAAATGAGTAGGAAATTGTGGTAGGGTTGATCCTCATGAGTTGAATCACAAAGATCTCATCTCATCAGTGCAAATATTGAAACTTAAAAGGAACATAAGAAAAAGAAAACGTAAAATATAAAGCAGTACAGGCTCCATAACATATGACATGCTTCGAGTCATTAAAGGTAAAGCATGACCTCCAAACTGGGTGCAGAGGAGCACACCTGTAACCCAGGGACTCAAGTAGCTGGGGCGGAAGATCACAGGTTCAAGGCTAGTCTCCACAGCTTTGGTTCTTATCTCAAAATAAAGATAAGTAGGGCTGGAAATAGAGTAGAAATATAGCTCAGTGATAACATTCCCTGTGTTCGAGTCTCACTACTATATTCAAACAAAACAAAACAAAACAAGGCTCTGTCACCCATAGCACAAAGGACCATTTTTATAACTTCTCTGTTATGGACAAGTCAGAGATGCTATCTCATAAATATATCTATCTAGGATTCAATGCATCGAACAACAAAGGTCCTAGGAAAATCCAAAGGCTCATATTTATAATTAAAAAACATATTTTCATATTATCTCTCAACTCAAAACCGATAAATGATTTATCAGAATGTTATAAAATCTATCAGTATGTCAATTAGTTAACTAAAACTAAATCAAGGTTTATATAGTTATTTGTAAGTGACAGACAGCCTGTGGCCTGATGACAGCAATGTGACCCATGTTGCTCCAGCACGGGGGGGGGGGGAGGGGGGGTATTAAAGTCCTATAATCCCAGTCCTTTCTGAAGCTAGCAGAGGTCCTCCTGCCACAAGGAAAGGACTCTGCTCTTTGCTTACCAGTTGGGACACTCCAGTCTACATACTTAACTCGGGACTGTAGAAGAAGAAGAAATCACTTTTTTTCCCCCTAAACTAGAATGTCCATAAAGTACAAATAATATAAAGAATTTTGAAACACTGGGGAAAAATTCATCATAAAAGTTCATTTAAAAATTAAATGCAAGCTATGTTAAAATCTTCGTAGACCTTAGTTAGCTCTATTACATTCTACTCACCAATATTAAAGGTATTAAACCGTGTCAAATGTGACAAAAATTAAATAATCATTTGTATCAAATAATAAGTGGGTCTATTTCATGCTTAAATATACCTCTATTCTCTATTAAATATCATTTACATCAAATAATCATGTAAATCAATTAATGCATAGGTTAAATTCAAAGAAAATATGACCTTGGCATTTCACAGTACAAATACTTAGAATAAAAAAAAAAATCATCCAAAGTAAAACAAAATGTTTTATTTCTAAAACAGCAACATTAAGACTGAAAGCAGGCTTTTCAACTAAAGAAGTAGAAACAGGAAGATTCCCTTAAGGTACTGAATGGACATGACTGTGATACATTAAATATCTCCCTAAAAAATAAAGATATTTATAGAGAAGTGAAAATAGAGGATTTATCATGGATGTATAATAAGATATCATGGATGTATAAGCAGATATTTCTCTGCCGAAAGATAAAAATTCAAAAATTAATTAACTACAAAATAATAAACAGACATACAAATACGAGTAAACATTGACTAGCAAAAACAATTGCTCTCAAGGCTTTAAGACATTTAAACTGTTCTCAAGGCTTTAAAAATATTTAAAGCTAAATGTAAATTAAATTTAAAGCACATGTAAAACTAATCGGAGAAACGACAAAGCAAAAACCAAGAGTGAATAAGTGTAATTGGAGGGTACTGAGACTAATATTGCTGGAGAAGCTGTATTATTGAAACATACATAGAGGGTGGATGTATACCCAAACACATAGGTAGTCATGTAAAATGTCAATGAAATAAATAAAATAAAATTTTAAAAAGAAGTAAAAATTATATGCTTCTTAAAGAAAATGATTCATAAAAAAGTTAAAGAATAAAGATATTATATCAAAGGATAATAAGATAGCTACAAAATATTAGAAAATAGCATTATTAAAAGTAAAGAAGAAATAGCAGATAGCATTATTAAAAGTAAAGAAGAAATTCATACTGATCTACACAACAAGAAATTAAAACAATTTTATGTGGGAATGTATTCAATAGGCATAGTTTCAAAAAATGAAGAAGAAAATTTTTAGAAACAATGAGAAAATTCCACAAAGGCACAATAATGATGCAGAATTTAACATAAAATACTCAAAACACAGAACTACGTATACACAGACACAAGCATAAATGAAAAGCCAATTAATACCAAACTGAAAAGCACAGAGAAAATGTACTCAGTGATAATGTTTTTTAGGTACAAAAAATAATTACTCCCCATAATATCATCATATACTGCACCACAAAGCAAGTTGGAAAAAATTCCAAAGGAGTGAAATAATACATAGCATTTTACCTATTGGTGGAGAGATTGAAATCAATTTAAATTATTACTGAAAATACTCAATTATTTGAAAATTGAAAATGTCTATTTCTAAATAATCTATATATCAAATAAAATAATAAAGATCTTTGTAATTACCATGAATTATATAACAATGATACTATAAAACAGAACCTGTGAACTTGAGAAACAAACAAACAAAAAATGAAGTTAAAGACAAAGGGCTTTGTATGGCTTTGATATCAGGTGATAACACCTTCATAGAATAAGTTTAGAAGGGTTCCTTCCTTTTCTATTTCATGGAATAATTTGAGGAGGATTGGTGTTAGCTCTTTGTTTTGGTTGGGAGCAGGGGTGTATTGGGGATTGAACTCAGAGGCACTTGAACACTGAGCCACATCCCCAGCTCTATTTTGTGTTTTCTTCTTTGAAGGTCTGGTAGAACTCGGCTGGTTCTAGACTTTATTGCTAGGATTTTGATGTCACTTTCAATTTCATTGTTTGAAATTGATATGTTTAATTTTTTTTATTTCCCCCTAATTCAATTTGGGTAGGTCTTATGTCCCTAGAAGTTTGTCAATGTCTTCAAAATGTTCTATTTTATTGGACTATGCATTTTCAAAATACTTTATGATTATCATCTGTATTTTGGTCATGTTTCTGGGGATATTTCCTTTTACACCACAGATAGAGCCTTATTCTCCAGGATAAAGAATTCAAAAAACTTAACAGCAAAATAAATAAATAAGCTAATCAATAAATGGGCAAAGGAACTGAACAGGTACTTCACAGAATAAATACAGTCAACAAATGTGAGAAAAATATTCAATATCTCTACCAATTACAGAAATGCAAATTAAGACTATACTGAGATTCCATCTCACTTCAGTCAGAATGGCACAAATGAAGAATATATGCAACAAAAAATGTTGGTGAAGATGGAGGGGGGAGGTACACTCCTAAATTGCTGGTAGGACTGCAAATTGGTGCAACCACTCTGGAAAACAGTATGGAGAGCCCTCCGAAAACTTGTAATGGAGCCACCACTTGACCCAGTTATCCCACTCCTGGGCATATACCCAAAGGGCTTAAAGTAATCATATTACAGTGAAGCAGACACATCAATGTTTATAGCTGCTCAATTCACAGTAGCTAAGCTATGGAACCAACCTAGGTGACCTTCAACAGATGAATGGATAAAGAAAACATGGTATATATACAAATTGAAATTTTATAAAATCATAAAGAAGGATGAAATTTTGGCATTTGCCAGGAAATGGATAGAACTGGAGACTCTCATACTAAGCAAAATAAGCCAATCCCAAATAAATAAAGGTCAAGTGTTCTTTCTGATATGCGGTGCTAAAACACAACAAGGGTGCGGGATGGAAGAATAGAAGTTCCTTGGATTAGGCAAAGGGGAATGAAGAAGAGGGAGGGGAGATGGGAATAGAAAAGACAGTGAAATGAATTAGATATAATTCTCTTGAAACACTAGAGTTTATAGAAATTAACAATTAAGAGGAAGCTAGAAATGCCACAAAAGCAAAAAACTGTATCATAAACCAGATAGAAAATTAGCAGAGAGACTTAGAAAAAAATAGATAGCTAAGGATCCCTCCTATCATTGAATCTGACACTGAAGAATGACTTCAAATATTACCCCAGTCCCCAGGTTCAAAGTTAGCTGTATCAGATTGTGAACGGATATATGCTCTAGAAAGTTACAGAAAACAATGAAATAATAAACTTAAAGTTAGTGGAGGCAAACAGATGAAAAAATACAGAGAAGACCATATAAAATAGATCAAGGAAAAAGACAAGTGTATACAGAACTTTCCTCATGATTGAGTATATGCTAGAAATAAATTTAAAATCTCAAAATTTAACATAACAGAATAATCTGATTTCTAGGTTTTCAATTCACTTTGATTTGAGTTTTTTGCAGACTGAGATGGAAGTTAAATTTTATTCTATTATAGATGGATTTGTAGTTTTCCAAGCACCATTAGTTGAAGAGGCTATCTTTTCTCTAATGTATGTTTTTGACTCCTCTGTCTAGTATGAGATAACTGTATTTATGTGGGTTTGTCTCTGTGTCCTCTACTCTGTTCTACTGGTCTTCTTGACTATTTTTTGTGCCAATATCACGCTGGTTTTGTTACTATAACTCTGTAGTATAATTTAAGGTCTGTGATTGTGATGCCTCCTGCTTCACTTTTCTCACTAAGGATTGCTTTGCCTCTTCTGGGCCTTTTATTTTTCCAGATGAATTTTATGACTACTTTTTCTATTCCTATAAAGAATGTCATTGCAATCTTGATGGGAATTGCTTTGAATGTATATAGCCCTTTTGGTAATATGACTATTTTGATAATATTAATTCTGCCTATCCAAGAACATGAGAGACCTTTCCATCTTCTAAGGTCTTCCTCAGTTTCTTTCTTTAATATTTTGTAGTTTCCATTGTAGAGGTCTTTCATAATGTGATGGGTGTGTGTGTGTGTGTGTGTGTGTGTGTGTGTGTGTGTGTGTCTTTATGTGTGTGTGTGTGAGAAAGAGAGAGAGAGAGAGAGAGAGAGAGAGAGATGTTTATTTATTAGTTTTACTCAGCCATAAAAAGAATAATTTCATGAAATTTCATTTACCAGTAAATGGATGGAGACTGTCATGCTAAGTGAAATAAGCCAATTCCCAAAAATCAAAGGCCAAATGTTTTCACTGCTATGTGGAAGCTAACTCACAATAAGGGGAGAGAGGGAATAATAAATATTCAATAGATTAGACAAAGGGGAATGAAGGGGGATAAAAAAAAGGAAAGTCAGTGGAATGAATCTAAAATAATTCTTCTATGTATATATATGAATACACCATAGCGATTCTCATCATAGCTTAGAGCTATAAATCATCATTTAAAGCTATAAAATACCTACATTAAGAAAGATGAACAATCTCAAATCGGTAAGCTAACTTTAACCTTAACATACTGGAGAGAGGAGATGAAACTAAACTTAAAGCAAAGTGGAGGAAAATAAATATTACAGAAGAATGTAATGAAATAAGAAATGGAAAAACAATAGCAGAACATAATAAAACCAAGTGCTTCTTCTTTATAAGAAATAAATTTAACAAATTTTAGTGTGTGACAAAAAAAATGAGAGAGAATGGATTCAAATTATTACATTAGAAATGAATATGGGAACATCACATATTATAGTGAAAATGCTGATTTGAGGCTAGGGATGTATTTCATTGGTATGTAGAGGTCCTAAATTTGCTCTTGAGCATAGGGTAGGGCCAAAGACAGAAACCTCTTTAAAATAAAGGAAAATGTAAACAAAACAATAACAAAAATATGATGCTTGGTGTTACATGCCTGTAATCTCAGATATTTGGGAGGCTAAGGCAAGAGGAACACAAGTTGGAGGCCAACCTGGCAACTTAGCAAGAACCTGTCTCAAAATAGAAATAATAATAGTGATAATAATAATGGCTGATGATGTAGCTCAGCTCAGTGGTAAAGCATCCTGGATTCAATACCCAGGACCAAAAATAGGAAGAAGAAGGAGGAAGAGGAAGAGGAGGAGGAGGAAGAGGCAGAGAAGAAGGAGGAGGAGGAGGAAGAGGCAGAGAAGAAGGAGGAGGAGGAAGAGGCAGAGAAGAAGGAGGAGGAGGAGAAGGAGGAGGGGGAGAAGGAGAAGAAGAATTAGAAGAGTGAGAATTAGGAACATGGGGGAGCTGGAGGAGAAAATACAAAGGAGGAATAACTAAACGAGACACATGAAAATAAGAACTGAAATTGCATAAGTAACTTCAACTTTATTGTTAATAACATTAAATACTAATGGAATAGCTATTTGTACTTCTCAAATCAAATAGAAAATGAAATTATAATAGTCATAAAACATCAAATATTCATGAAGAAATCTAAAAATAAAAATATGTAAAAATCTAAAATAGAAATCTTTAAATATATGAAAATAATTTGTAATTTAATTATTCATGCAATATACACACCCATCAATGTGCACTTGAATCATAAACATGTCTCCATATTGATACAACCTCATTCAGAAGCCCAAGACTGTTTTTTTAATGAAGATTGATAAGTTAAATCTAAATCATACATAGGAATAAAGGGGTTAAAATAAAATTTTGTGAAGGATCCACAAATGATAGATATGACAGAGAACAAAATTATTAAAAAAATAATTAACAATAAAATAGCAATTTAGTAATAACAACATTTTTAGGTCCCAAGGAGTCTGTTTATAGCCTTGTGGACATCCCCCAAGAGGCCACACTCTTATCTAGTTTGTCCTTGGAGACATTAAGACAAGGCAGTCTGGCCTTAGTGAAGCACCTGTTTTTTTGAGACTGATAAAATTGCTTGAGAGAGTGAAGGGGTGGGAAGAACACACACCACACTTCTCCATGGGTAGCAGGCTACAAGTTAGTGGTTATCCAGCAGGAAAACACATGTACCATTCTCTGAGTGGCTGCCAGGCTTCAGGTAAGGTCTCTGGAGAGCATCTTCTCCTTTTTCAAAAGTGTTGATGGTCTCGGTCCACCACAGAGTTTTTATTTCTTTAATTTTAAATGGTACTGCTTGTCACAGGGGGTCCCTAACTGTTTCACCATTGCCTAGGCCTTAACGACTGTCTGCTATTTACCATTTATTTGCCCTCTCTCCATCAGTATTTTTATTGAGTTACTGTTATTCCTTTGGTTCATACTTTCTCCCACACCCTATATATTCTCTTAAAATATATCCTCTTAAAATCCGCAGTGACTGATACTCATCACATGCAAAAATCATTACACAGGACTGGGCATCCATGGGAAAGAGGTGACGTATGGCTCTGGACAGACTGACTTCCCTCCCTCCCTCAAAATTGAAGGGCTCCCACAGGAAAAGAAACACCTTTGAAATACACCTAAAGTCAATGAAAATTCCTAAGCTCTAGATCATCCCTAACACCCCCCATTTCTCCCTCCGCAACACACACACCCTTTCACATGAATAAAACTGGTTGTTTTCTTTGAGGAACAGCCTGATTCCTCTGCTGGTGCTGTCTTCCAAGTTCTTCCTGAATGCTCTTACTCTTTGGCCAATTTTGTTTCTGTTGTCATTGGGTCAGAAGTGCTTGTCTCAGGTGTCAGTAGTGCCTGGACAGACAAAATACATAAATAACAACAACAAAACACACACACACACACACACACGTTAGAGTTTATGATCAGTCCATTTCTATATGACTGCTTGATTTATAACAAATATAATATTCAGTACAGTTGAAAAATAAATAAGGGATTGTTTAATAAATGGCACTGGCTCAAAGACCTTTCAGTTATAGTAAAAAAAAAAAAAAAAAAAAAAAAACTTGACTTTTCTTTCTTACTGTGTATGAAAACCTGTAATAAAATGCTAAGTGAAGTTAGCCAATCCCAAAAACACAAATGCCAAATGTTTTCTCTGATATAAGGAGGTTGACTCATAGTCGGATAGGGAGGGAGAACATGGGAGGATTAGATAAACTCTAGATAGGGCAGAGGGGTGGGAGGGAAAGGTAGGAAGCAGGAATTAGCAAGGATGGTGGAATGTGATGGACATCATTATCCAATGTACACGTATGAAGACACGAATTGGTGTCAACATAACTTTGTATACAACCAGAGATATGAAAAATTGTGCTGTATATGTATAATAAGAATTGTAATGCATTCTGCTGTCATTTATTTTTTAAAAAATCAATAAAAAAGAAAATATCCTGATCACTCTATATTAACACATGTTGATGTTATATTTCAAACATGTTTTGTCAAATAAAACATATTGCTAAAAAAAAAAAGTAGCTATTGATATAAATTAAAAAATTAAAGAACTGGTTTTATTAGAAAGTTAAAAATGACTCCATGAGTTTGACAGAAAATATATTTTTACAGCATATTGAAACCACTTTAAAAAGTTTTAAAAGGTAATTAGACTATAGTAAAAGTAAGAATTTCTGTATATCAGAAGAGGAAAATAAAAGAAATGGTGGTTCAGAGTATGGTATCAAATATTTATGATACATTTATCCAATATAATACGTATATTCAGAATACGTAAAGGTTCTGTACAATTCATTTTAAAACAAAAAAAATACCAGTAAAAGTAAGCTGCTCAATTTATTAGTGTTCAGAGAAAAGCACATGAAATGTACAAAGCTATAATGTCAACTTGTTTGTAATCTAAACCCCAAATTTAATACAAATGACATCAAATAAATTTAACAGATTTGAAACAAAAACATAATATTACAAGGAATGGACAAGAAAATAACCAGCCTCAGTAACTTTAGAAACAGTATTTGGGCTGTATGTTTCAAGCTTAAACAAAAATAGTTACCAACAAATATTATTTACTAGTTAGTCAATTGGCTTTCAGAATATTATGAGTTGAGCAATTCCTAAATTACTTAATATATATTCTTCAATTCAGTAAAAAATTCACACAGAATAAATATTGAAAACCAGATTTCTCACTATCAAAAAAGAAGGACTGCATTGAATCAAAATCAATGATACATGGATGAATGGAAAGGTAGATAGATAAGAGATAGATGATAGATAGATGACAGATAAGTGATAGATATATACATTTATCAGCAATAAAAGTTCCAGTCCAGTAGTAATAAGCAGACTTGTTCATCAGAACTCACCACTAAGTAATTACATTAGTCAGTAAAAGGAAACAGAAATTCTTAAAGAAATAACTTGATTCCATAGCAGGTCTACAGAGGTACCACCAGATAAGCCTGAAAATTTTTGAAGTGCTAAAAAACAATGAAGTCTTCAGAAATATTATGAGGGTTTATAAAAGTGATAAGAGCCAAATTGAGCTTCTAGTGGCCCAGCATAAGCTTAGACTTGAAAGACAAAATGAGTGATGGTAAATAGACTATAACGTACAGAATAACATAGACACTCAAAAATCTATTCTGATAAAATTCTTCAATCAATTAATGTGGAAGTAGGGACGATTCTGTCTTATGGTAGAATTCCAATTAATATAGATAAATAAAATAAATATAAAGATCAGTATTTTGCAAATGCCTAAGAAATAATTGTTGCCAAGAAGAATTGTTAATAAATGATAAAATGATTGGACAAAAGCATGATTAGGAACAGAGTATTTGAAAGGTTAGCAGTGCATTTCAGTGGTAGAGCATTTATCTTGCATGCATGCATCCCTGGGTTCTGTTCTCAACACCACAATATCAATATTTTTAAGAAAAGAAATAGAAAGTCTGCAAAATTTCAAAATATCTCCCCATAATATATTTACTGATCATAAAAAGAAAATTTTTTTGCTTTGTAGTGGGCAAAACAGGTTGACATACCCTTACCAAAGAGATCAAAGTCAATATTAGCAGTCAGCAGCATCAGCACTGACATCGGTCACTTCCATCGTTGTCTTCATGTCAAAGGCAAAAAGAAAGGTCTAAAATTCTTTCAAAATAAAATGTGAAAAATTAAAACAGATTTGGCGAGGTGCACACATCTGAAATCCCAATGACTTGAGAGGCTGAGGCAGGAGGATCACGAGTTCAAGGCCAGTCTCTACAACTGAATTATGTCTGAAAATAGAATAGAAAATAAAAGGAATGGGGAAATAGCTAATAAGTAGAATACTTGTGAGTTAAATGCCCAGGGCCAGAAAAAGAACAACAAAAGTCACTTTTTTTATACTACATGCACATCTAAAAGATAATAATAAATTTATAGCACTGCATGCCCATCTGAAAGACTAAAATAAATAAGACAAATAATGGCAGGTGTCTAATAAGTTCACAGAGAAACTGGAAACTAATATACAATAATTTTAGAAAATATGTTGGCAGTGTCTGCTAATGTTGCATGCATGCTAATCTCAAAACCCAGGAAATTCCCTCCTAGGTGTATGCCCAACTCACAGTTACAAGGATGCTTACTGTGATTGTATCCATTATCATTCCAACAGAAAACAAGCCAAATACCTCATGATAAGCAGTGGATATATACATTGTGCTATATTCATCAATGGAATACAATTTAACGGAGAAGACCTAATTATAATTGTACAGCACAAGAATGGATATTTTAAGTACAATGTTGGATAAAATAATGCACACTTTATGTTTCCCTTTATGAGTTTCAAATACAGGACAATCTACTCCGCGATTTTTTACTTTAGTAAACTTCCTTAAAGTAGATGTTGACTAGGAGGTACCACAAGGAAAGTTTTTGATGTAGTGATGTGATTTTTATTTTTATAGTGTGCTAACTTTTTAAATTTTATCAAGCTGTCCTTATAATACAAACACAAACATACACACTCTATATTTGTATTACAATAAAAGTTTCATAAATGCATGCATATATATTTTTTATAAATCTCTACTTTCTTTTTAACTACCACTCAGTTTCATTCATCCTATTTTATCTCATTTATTCTCAAATAATTACATGGTCTTTCATCCATATTCCAGCACTAAATTATTCAGTGCTTTCTGGTCATTGATAATGATCTTTTAAATTCAGAATTTGTTATTACTTTCTGCTTTTTGAATCTTGAAGCTCTATTCTCAATTATTTTCTTCTTTTTCCACAATTTCATGTGAATGAAATATATCCTTTGCCAGACATGCTATTAAGCAAGTAATAAGTATTACTAAATAACAGATTATGGTCCAACTGAATTAGTGTTGAGGAGTTATAGAACATTTTAGATACAATACAGAAATAGACATAAGTGCAATTTAATATCTTTTCTGGCTCACAAATTTCTTCCTCCCTGTTATTATCCTGAGATAATAGTCTGCTAATGTAAAATAAAAACTCATAAATAGTATTTTCCTGTATTTGAAACTTGTATGAAGGAACACAGCTTCTATTCTTTTAGTTTCACATTATATTCAGGCTATTCATGCATCCTGTTGCTTATAAGTATAGTTAGGGTTGTCTGAAAAATGGTTATATTGTTGAATATAGCACAATGCATTTATCTCTCAATAATATTTGTAGGGTTCTGTGAAGGGCAGGCTGTGCTCTGCTCCGAGTTACTCCATGATGTATAGTACAGCTTTTTTTCAGGCTGTGTCTAAATCTTTGTTACTTCATTTTATAAAACAGTAGTTTACCATAAACCACTCTGTTTTGAGTTTAAGTGCTGAGGTTGAACGACTTAACATTTTGTACAAGGAACAACCACCATCCATGTTAATAAAGATGACCACCTGTGAACTTATCAAATTAATCAGAAGCACATGGGTGCATGGATGTATCAAACTCATATTGGAAACACAGGGCCACAAGTTAATCGAACACATCGGACAGAGCACCCCACTTTCTCAAGATCCATCAATGGAGGAGCATTTAGCGATGAGACACCATGGCAAACTTGACGCCATCACCTGGTCACTTGTTAGGAGCCTCACCCAGGAACATTGCCACAGCAAAAGACCTCTGGATGTCTTTCTTCTGGCTTTAGTAAAGTGAAATTTCTCCTGCCCCTGGTGACCATACAAGTGCCACTCAAAGCTGACATCTCAAGAGGACATTTCACACTGACACTGTGAAACTGCCATCCCTTCAAACCTTGGCCTAGAATAAGTCCTTGCCTTTGACAGTTCTTTGCCATGAACAAGTTCTCTGGCTGATGTGTAATCTTCTCTGACCACCTACAGTGACTAATTGGATTTATATCTATTCTCTGCTTTTGTTCTCAGTTTATCCACCTGAACCCCTGTGGCTGCCGTAACCCTTTAGTCTTTCTGTATAGATAGATAGATGGAGATAGAGATAGATATACAGATATAGATTTGTATACATACACACATACATTTATAATATATACACTTATATTTAGACATACATGTGAGTTATATATATATATATATATATATATATATATATATATATTCCAATATACATATATATATATTCCAATATACATATATATATATTGGAATATCTATATATACACACACAATCCAGTGCCTTACACCATTAGGCCATGCTACAAGTATGTGTGTGTATATATATATATATATATATATATATACACACAAACCAATCATTTCTTTGGATTTAATCAAGATTTTTAAGTCATTTCAAAGAGAAATTGTGGTTCATATTTCTCTAAGTTTAGCTTTCATTGTTATTTCAAACATTGAATCTAAAATCTTATTATAGCTACTTCTATTCATGCTTACACCTGTGCAACATCTTCCCACCTCTGAGTCCCTGATCCAGTCATTCTTGCTGGGAATGTAATTCCCCCTAAATATCTGAATGAAAGTCTGAGACATTCCCTTTCGGCCTCTTTTAAAAGCCAATCTCAACCCATACACCAACACTTTCTTTTTTACCCTACTTTGTTCTTTCTACATTCAGCATCTATTACCACATAAATTCAGACACATGTTGTTTATTTGTTTATTCTAACAATGTAATTCCATTAATGCAGTTTTTTTTCCCATTTTCCTTTACTACAGTGAATTTAGTACTTAAAACAGTGTCAGGTATTCAATAGATTCTGAATAAATAAATCTTCAACTAATTTAATATTGGTTGATTGTTGGTTTCTCTGTACAAAACTTGTTAATTGCATAAGAATGTGAAATATTGTCTTATTATACTAAGAAAAACATTAAATTAAGAAATTGATTATATTAAAATGGATACTAAAGAAACATGACAATTGTTTTGACTTTTGAATTGGAAATATATGGTTAAAAAAATTAAATCCTTAGTCACTAAAGGCTTTGTGGTAGTGGGAGAGTTTAAGAAGCAGTATGCCATGTAAATAAAAGCAATATTTGCTTTTGAACTGAATTAAGTAGAAGAAAATCTTATATTTTTTCCCCTTTACTTATGATAAGAACAAGAAATGCAGTCATTCTGAAATTACTTCATCTTGGAAATTCAAATTATATTAAATCATTAGGTCATAAATAGTGGTGAATTCCCATTCAAAGAAATGTCAGTTGACAATATATCACTGTTATCTTACAGTTCGGTAAGTTAAAAGAGAAACTAGTAACAATAAGGCAAATGTCAAGTAAAAATTTATGGTTAATCTTGGAGAAGGACCCAGATATCCTGACTTTCTTCTATGAATTGACACATCATGTTTAATAGTATGTGTCCATCCATTTCAACTGTGACTCTTGTATGTCAATATTTTATTTTTATTTGTGTGCTTTCAAAAATACTATCTAATCTAAAATATAGCTACTGCCTCCCGGAGCCCGCAAGGTAGGCAGACCCGCATCCGACCGGCGGATAAGGCCCAGCGGCCTGCTGGTGTGGTAGACACGTCACCCGTCATCCCAATTGGAGTAGGGGCAGAGCAGAGCCTTCTCCCGCGGTCGGTGTAGGCCCAACGGCCCGACAGCGTCGTAGTCACGTCAACCCAATTGGAGCAGGGACAGAGCAGAGCCGCCACTCGCGCCCAGAACAGGTCCAGCGACCTGCCGGTGTAGTAGTCAAGACACCCCAAGTGGAGTAGGGGCAAAGCAGATCCTCCACCCGCGTCCGCAAGGTAGGCAGGCCTGTGACAGACTGGCGGAACAGGCCCAGCGGCCTGCCGGCGTGGTAGACACGTCACACCACCTGGGGGAGGGGCAGAGCAGAGCAGAGCCGCTCCCCGAGCCCGCATCAGGCCCAGCGGCCCGCCGGAGTGGCAGCCACATCACCCCATTTGGAGTAGGGGCAGAGCAGAGCCGCCGCCCGAGCCTGCAAGGTAGACAGACTTGCGCCCGACCAGTGGAACATGCCCAGCGGTCTACTGGTGTGGTAGACACGTAACACCAATTGGAGGAGGGGCAGAGCAGAGCCACCTCCTGAGCCCGCATGGTAGGTAGACCTGCGACCTACCGGCGGATCAGGCCCAGTGGCGTGCTGGTGTGGTAGACACGCCACCCATCACCCCAATTGGAGTAGGGGCAGAGCAGAGCCTTCGCCTGCGGTCGGAGCAGGCCCAGCGGCCCGACAGCGTCGTAGACACGTCAACCCAATTGGAGCGGGGACAGAGCAGAACCGCCACCCGCGCCCAGAACAGGTCCAGCGACCTGCCGGCGTAGTAGTCATGACACCTCAATTGGAGTAGGGGCAGAGCAGATCCTCCACCCGAGCCCGCATGATAGGCAGGCCTGTGACAGACTGGCGGAACAGGCACAGCGACCTGCCGGCGTGGTAGTCACGACAACCCAATTGGAGAAGGGGCAGAGCAGAGCCGCCGCCCACGCCTGCAAGGTAGTCAGATCCGCGACTAACTGGTGGAACAGGCCCAGGGGTTCACGGACGTGATGACGTGGTAGACACGTCACACCAATAGGAGGAAGGGCAGAGCAGAGCCGCTGCCCGCGCCTCCAAGGTAGGCAGACCTGCAACCGACCGGCAGAACAGTCCCAGCGGCCCGCCAGCGTGGTAGACAGATCACCCCAATTGGAGGAGGAGCAGAGCTGCCGCCCGCCCCTGCAAGGGAGACTTTTCAATTATACAAGAGCAATATAAATATATAGGGGGAAAAATTTCAAAAACACAACAGTTTCACTAAGCAGAAAGAAACACGAGCAATATGAAAAGACAAGGAAAGAAAGGACCACAAGCAATGCAGGTCAACTCAACTTTAGAAGAGGTTATAGCTGCAGCAGATGGAATGTCAGATAAAGAATTCAGGATATACATGCTGCAAATGATCTGGAGTCTCAAGGAAGACATTAGACAGCAAAATCAGACAATGAAAGATCATTTCGACCACTTTGACAATGTATTACATAAACAAATCCAAGAAGCAAAAGATCAACTATACAGGGAGATAGAGGTAATAAAAAACAAACAAACAGAAATCCTAGAAATGCAGGAAGCAATAAACCAACTTAAAAACTCAATTGAGAATACTACCAGCAGAGTAGAACACTTAGAAGATAGAACATCAGACAATGAAGACAAAGTATTTCAACTTGAAAAGAACATAGATAGCTCAGCAAAACTGTTAAGAAACCATGAGCAGAACATCCAAGAAATATGGGATAATATAAAGAGACCAAACTTAAGAGTCATTGGGATACAGGAAGGTATAGAGGTCCAAACCAAAGGAATGAACCACCTATTCAATGAAATAATACGAGAAAACTTCCCAGACTTGAAGAATGAGACAGAATCCCAAATCCTAGAAGCATACAGGACGCCGAATGTGCAAAATCATAAGAGATCCACACCTAGACACATTATAATGAAGATGCCCAACATACAGAATAAGGAGAGAATTTTAAAAGCTACAAGAGAAAGGAAGCAGATTACATTTAGGGGTAAACCAATCAGGATAACAGCTGATCTTTCAACACAGACTCTGAAAGCTAGAAGATCCTGGAATAACATATTTCAAAAACTGAAAGAAAATGGGTTCCAACCAAGAATCATGTATCCAGCGAAATTAAGCTTCAGGATGGAAGATGAAATTAAAACCTTCCACGATAAACAAAAGTTAAAAGAATTTGCAGCTAGAAAACCATGTCTTCAAAACATCCTCGGCAAAACATTACAGGAAGAGGAAATGGAAAATAACAATGAAAACCAACAGTGGGAGGTAGGACAGTAAAGGGGGGGAAAATAATCAAAAAGGAAAACAAACCATGTTTAGTAACATAAATAAACAATTATGGCTGGAAGAACAACCCATATCTCAATAATAACCCTAAATATTAATGGCTTAAACTCACCAATCAAGAGACACAGGCTAGTAGAATGGATCACAAAACAAGACCCAACAATATGCTGCCTACAGGAGACGCATTTGATAGGAAAAGACATACATAGACTGAAGGTGAAAGGTTGGGAAAAATCATATCACTCATATGGACTTAGGAAACAAGCAGGAGTGTCCATACTCATATCAAATAAAATAGATTTCAAGCCAAAGTTAATCAAAAGGGATAAAGAGGGACACTACATACTGCTCAAGGGAACCATACACCAACAAGACATAACTATCATAAATATATATGCCCCAAACAATGGTGCAGCTATGTTCATCAAACAAACTCTTCTTAAGTCTAAGAGTCTAATAGACCAACATACAATAATCATGGGAGACTTCAACACACCTCTCTCACCACTAGACAGATCTTCCAAACAAAAGTTGAATAAGGAAACTATAGAACTCAATAACACAATTAATAACCTAGACTTAATTGATATATATAGAATATACCACCCAACATCAAGCAGTTACACTTTTTTCTCAGCAGCACATGGATCCTTCTCAAAAATAGATCATATATTATGTCACAGGGCAACTCTTAGACAATATAAAGGAGTGGAGATAATACCATGCATCTTATCTGATCATAATGGAATGAAACTGAAATTCAACGATAAAAGAAGGAAGGAAAAAACATGCATCACTTGGAGAATGAACAATTGGTTACTAAATGATCAATGGGTTATAGAAGACATCAAGGAGGAAATTAAAAAATTCTTAGAGATAAATGAAAGCACAGACACAACATATCGGAATCTATGGGACACATTAAAAGCAGTTCTAAGAGGAAAATTCATTGCTTGGAGTTCATTCCTTAAAAAAAGAAAAAACCAACAAATAAATGATCTCATACTCCATCTCAAAATCCTAGAAAAAGAAGAGCAAAACAACAGCAAAAGAAGTAGAAGGCAAGAAATTATTAAAATCAGAGCTGAAATTAATGAAATCGAAACAAAAGAAACAATTGAAAAGATTGACAAAACTAAAAGTTGGTTCTTTGAAAAAATAAATAAAATCGACAGACCCTTAGCCATGCTAACGAAGAGAAGAAGAGAGAGAAATCAAATTACTAGCATACGGGATGAAAAAGGCAATATCACAACAGACACTTCAGAAATACAGAAGATAATCAGAAACTATTTTGAATCCTTATACTCCAATAAAATAGAAGATAGTGAAGGCATCGATAAATTTCTTAAGTCATATGATCTGCCCAGATTAAGGCAGGAGGATATAGACAACCTAAACAGACCAATATCAATTGAGGAAATAGAAGAAACCATCAAAAGACTACCAACTAAGAAAAGCCCAGGACCGGATGGGTATACAGCAGAGTTTTACAAAACCTTTAAAGAGGAACTAACACCAATACTTTTCAAGCTATTTCAGGAAATAGAAAAAGAGGAAGAACTTCCAAATTCTTTCTACAAGGCCAACATCACCCTGATTCCTAAACCAGACAAAGACACTTCAAAGAAAGAAAACTACAGACCAATATCTCTAATGAACCTAGATGCAAAAATCCTCAATAAAATTTTGGCAAATCGGATTCAAAAACATATCAAAAAAATTGTGCACCATGATCAAGTAGGATTCATCCCTGGGATGCAAGGCTGGTTCAATATACGGAAATCAATTAATGTTATTCACCACATCAATAGACTTAAAAATAAAAACCATATGATCATCTCGATAGATGCAGAAAAAGCATTCAACAAAGTACAGCATCCCTTTATGTTCAAAACGCTAGAAAAACTAGGGATAACAGGAACTTACCTCAACATTGTAAAAGCAATCTATGCTAAACCTCAGGCTAGCATCATTCTGAATGGAGAAAAATTGAAGGCATTCCCTCTAAAATCTGGAACAAGACAGGGATGCCCTCTCTCACCACTTCTGTTCAACATAGTTATCGAATCACTGGCCAGAGCAATTAGACAGACGAAAGAAATTAAAGGCATAAAAATAGGAAAAGAAGAACTTAAATTATCACTATTTGCAGATGACATGATTCTATACCTAGCAGACCCAAAAGGGTCTACAAAGAAACTATTAGAGCTAATAAATGAATTCAGCAAAGTGGCAGGATATAAAATCAACACGTATAAATCAAAGGCATTCCTGTATATCAGCGACAAATCCTCTGAAATGGAAATGAGGACAACCACTCCATTCACAATATCCCCCCAAAAAATAAAATACTTAGGAATCAACCTAACAAAAGAGGTGAAAGACTTATACAATGAAAACTACAGAACCCTAAAGAGAGAAATAGAAGAGGATCTTAGAAGATGGAAAAATATACCCTGTTCATGGATAGGCAGAACTAACATCATCAAAATGACGATATTACCAAAAGTTCTCTATAGGTTTAATGCAATACCAATCAAAATCCCAATGGCATTTCTTATAGAAATAGAGAAAGCAATCATGAAATTCATATGGAAAAATAAAAGACCCAGAATAGCAAAAACAATGCTAAGCAGGAAGGGTGAATCAGGCGGTATAGCGATACCAGACTTCAAACTATACTACAGAGCAATAGTAACAAAAACAGCATGGTACTGGTACCAAAACAGGCGGGTGGACCAATGGTACAGAATAGAGGACACAGAAACCAACCCACAAAACTACAACTATCTTATATTTGATAAAGGGGCTAAAAGCATGCAATGGAGGAAGGATAGCATCTTCAACAAATGGTGCTGGGAAAACTGGAAATCCATATGCAACAAAATGAAACTGAATTCCTTTCTCTCGCCATGCACTAAAGTTAACTCAAAATGGATCAAGGAGCTTGATATCAAATCAGAGACACGGCGTCTGATAGAAGAAAAAGTCGGCTACGATCTACATACTGTGGGGTCGGGCTCCAAATTCCTCAATAGGACACCCATAGCACAACAGTTAATAACTAGAATCAACAAATGGGACTTACTCAAACTAAAAAGTTTTTTCTCAGCAAAAGAAACAACAAGAGAGGTAAATAGGGAGCCTACATCCTGGGAACAAATCTTTACTCCTCACACTTCAGATAGAGCCCTAATATCCAGAGTATACAAAGAACTCAAAAAATTAGATAACAAGATAACAAATAACCCAATCAACAAATGGGCCAAAGACATGAACAGACACTTCTCAGAGGAGGACATACAATCAATCAACAAGTACATGAAAAAATGCTCACCATCCCTAGCAGTCAGAGAAATGCAAATCAAAACCACCCTAAGATACCATCTCACTCCAGTAAGATTGGCAGCCATTATGAAGTCAAACAACAACAAGTGCTGGCGAGGATGTGGGGAAAAGGGTACACTTGTTCATTGTTGGTGGGACTGCAAATTGGTGCAGCCAATCTGGAAAGCAGTATGGAGATTTCTTGGAAAGTTGGGAATGGAACCACCATTTGACCCAGCTATTCCCCTTCTCGGTCTATTCCCTAAAGACCTAAATAGAGCATGCTACAGGGACACTGCTACATCGATGTTCATAGCAGCACAATTCACAATAGCAAGACTGTGGAACCAACCTAGATGCCCTTCAATAGACGAATGGATAAAAAAAATGTGGCATTTATACACAATGGAGTATTACTCTGCATTAAGAAATGACAAAATCATAGAATATGGAGGGAAATGGATGGCATTAGAGCAGATTATGCTGAGTGAAGCCAGCCAATCCCTAAAAAACAAATGCCAAATGTCTTCTTTGATATAAGGAGAGTAACTAAGAACAGAGTAGGGACGAAGAGCATGAGAAGAAGATTAACATTAAACAGGGATGAGAGGTGGGAGGGAAAGGGAGGGAGAAGGGAAATTGCATGGAAATGGAAGGAGACCCTCAGGGTTATACAAAATTACATACAAGAGGTAGCGAGGGGAAAGGGAAAAATAATACAAGGGGGAGATATGAACTGCAGTAGAGTGGGTAGAGAGAGAAGAGGGGAGGGGAGGGGAGGGGAGGGGGGTAGTAACGGATAGGAAAGGCAGCAGAATACAACAAACCCTAGTATGGCAATATATAAATCAATGGAAGTGTAACTGATGTGATTCTGCAATTTGTAAACGGAGTAAAAATGGGAGTTCATAACCCACTTGAATCAAAGTGTGAAATATGATATATCAAGAACTATGTAATGTTTTGAACAACCAACAATAAAAAAAAATAAAAATAAAATAAAATAAAATAAAATA
Organism: Callospermophilus lateralis; assembly: GCF_048772815.1. Taxonomy (NCBI): domain Eukaryota; kingdom Metazoa; phylum Chordata; class Mammalia; order Rodentia; family Sciuridae; genus Callospermophilus; species Callospermophilus lateralis. The sequence continues at coordinate 13,830,635 of NC_135320.1, forward strand.
TAGCTAGAACCAATTATTCCTTTGGATTTAATCAACATTTTTAAGCCATTTCAAAGAAAAATCGTGGTTCCTATATCTCTAAGTATAAGCTTAGCTTTCATTGATATTTTTATCATTTTAATTTATAAATGTCTTTCAGTTTATTTTTTAAAGGAAATTTTTGTTAAGACATTTACTCAAACATTAAACTTGAAATCTTATCATAGCTACTTCTATTCATGGCCCAAACTGATGAAGGGTATTTGATACAGATGAGGTTAAGAGAAAAGACGTAATCTTCTCATGGTCACATGAGCAGTAGTCAGGACAGCAGTTGAGTTCTGACCCTTAATGATTCCAAAGTTCTCAAGTTTTCATACAGCTTCTCTTTCCCTCGGAGGAGACCGTGTACCTCAGAGTAAAGAATATCCAGTTGCATCCAAAATGGCAATATCAAAATACTTCATGATAACCACATTTGAACAATGAGTCAATGTGTCATTCCAGAAAGCAAAGATGTGTTGAAAGAAAGAAAGAAAGATAAGACAATGATGGGATTATGACAAAGAGACACCGTAATCATCTGAAAACTGGCAAAAGATAAAATGATAGATCAACAAAATAGTGCACAGTAAACAGAAGTATAAAATATACATCCATCTGTGAATATGAACTGTTATAAATAAATGAGTAAATAAGTACATGAGAGAGAAGAGAAAAATCTTCTGTATTAGAGAATTTTATATCTTTAGGGCAGATGTTCTACTTTCAAAGAAGAGCGTACCCCTCATCCCTCAAACATGGGCTGAGCCTAATGACTTTGTTCTATAGGATATGGTATATAAAAAGAGATAGTGGGTGGGAGCAACTTCATAGTGGAGAAATCTGACAGACACCACCTCAGCCAGGAGACCAAGGAAAACATCAACAGTGACAAGTCACATGTATGGTATGAGCCCTTGATATGATACCATGAGAAAGATCTTTCAACTCTGTGATTTTTCCTCCCAGGGATCCTGAACTCAAGTCTAATCATGAGGAAAACATTAGACACATCACAGTTGAAAGACTGTCTACAAAATGCCTTACCAATGCCCCTCAAAACTGTCACTATCAATATTATGCATAAAAAGAAGAAAGTCTGAGAGATGTTCACAGTTTGAAGAGCTTAAGGAGAAAAGATGAATAAGTGCAATATAGTATATTTTTAAAGGGCAGGTACTGGGGGTGGATCCCAGGGTGCTTTACCACAGAGCTACATTCTCAGCTATCCTTATTTTTATTTTTATTTTATTTTGAGAGAGTCTCACGAAGTAACTGAGGCTGTCCTTGAACTTGAAATTCTCCCACCTCAGCCTCCCAAGTCCTTGGGCCTAGTAAAATACAGTATCTTGAAAGAGATTTCAGAAGAGAAAAAGCAAAGAGGTAAAAACCAATAGATTCTAAATAAAATGGGAACTTTAGTTTATAATAATACAACATTAGTGGTTTCTTAGTTGTTGTAAGTGCACCATTGCATTATCAGCTGTTTGTATAAAATGGAGACTGGGTGTAGGGTATACAGGAACTCTGGGCAATGTCCTTGCAACCTTTCTATAAAATAAACTAAATTAAAATAATAAAATTTTATTTTTAAAAAAGTGAGCATAAAAAGTCTTAGTTTTATGGTGAAGTGATGTTCAAGAAATTTAAATTTATAAATATTACCAAAATTATTCCTTTTGACAACCCAATGATATAGCTGATATCAGCATCCCCATTCCACAGATAAAATTGAGTCTCAGGAAGTTTTCTTATAAGTTACTCAAGGTTGAAGAGATCAGAAAATAGTTCAGGATTGGAACCTATTCAATCTGATTCTGAAGTGTTTATTTTCATCCTTATTCTATGCTTGCTGTAATATACAACACTGTTTATCCAGTCCAATCCTTGAATTTTCATTTTTTCCTTCATGAAAAATACTTTTGCTATTTAGAGTAAAATACATTTTGATTCCATCCACTTTATATTTAAGAAACTTTGTCTTTAGGCTTTATAGTCATATTTTAGTTTTGTTGTAAACAGGAAATGACTAACAATGAATCTGATATCTGACAGCTTTCAAACATTCAAAGAGGCTTGCAAAGAACAGCTTATAAACAGCTGTTTGGTAGCCTAAGGTAAAACTCGAGGATGTAGCATAAGATTCTTCCTTATGAGATTTAGTTGTAAGTGCAACAGTACTAGAGAAAGTAAGTATATGCAAAGAAAAACGTTAAGAATCAAAATAAAAACACAATAATTTAAGTAGCATGTTTTTTAAGAATTCTGTTATGAGAAGACTTTATTGATTGCATGTCTATCTTTAATAAGCATCTCTCCCATTTGGAAGGTGGATGTCTACCATATATATATATCAGAGTAAGTATGGAGGGCACTTACTCTGATATATCATCAGACTAAAGCATTCCTCAAGGTGTGCTCAGGGGACCCATCCCTGAGGTGACAAGTTAATTGGCAATGGTACGTAGGAGATGACAGACTGTTGCTAAAATGTCAAATACAGTTCTAAAACAGAAAGTTCCTGCAGATAAGTCAAGAATGTAAACCATTTGTAAATGAGTATTTTTTTAATGAATGGTGTTTCATCGCTTAATAAAAGAAGACATTCATAGGAGAAATCTGGAACAAAATGACAAAAAATAACAGTTATATGTTCACTGAAAGGCAAAAAAAAAATTTTTTAAAAAAATGTTGAGAGGCATGAAAGCAGAATCTATTCATCTAGAAACTGTAAAAACAGAATTTTTGTATGAACAAAATACATTATCATTACTAAATTTAGTTTGCGGTTTGGTATTTTTCCAGAACAGATCTGCTTGTTAATTGAGGAAATGATTGAATTGTGTATTTTTAAGTATACTTCTGAGACTTTTACATTTTCTCTGATTTATGTGGTTTTCTTCTCAAATCAGATTTCCAATAGGGCAGCTTTAACAAACTCCATCAACATGGAGGGAAAACCTCTCTCCTCGCTTTCCCCTTTAGTCCAGCTATTAATTCTTTATTTAGCTATTGTTTGATTTAATATATAATTCAAGTTGTTTACCAATTAGTCTTTACTCTAAAAAGATTTTAGCTCTGTAGTAAATAAATAACTTTACTAAATAAAACATTTTAATATGGCTCCTTGTGGTATCAGGATATTTGTAGTAATAACCTTAATTAGCCTTAACTTCCTAACAATTTTGGACTAGATTAGACAATTTTTTTTCTAACTCTCAAGATTCTCTTATTACTGTTGCCAATTCCATGAATCTCAGTCTTAAGGAAATTCTTCATGTTTCACAGATACTATAAATGTGGCAATTTATAGCAAATAAATATGTATTTAGACCCATGCAGGGCCATCCGACTGAACTTTATCAATAGATTCCTTGTTGTTATATGATTTTAAAACATAGGCCTTTGCATGCAGATGACTACCATGGTGAATCTCCATACTCCCGAGCATTCTCTGTGTGAGAGAATGTGTTTCTGTCATTTGGATAAAATAAAAATTTTAAAATTTAAATGTTAAGGAATTTTGAAGAAAGTAAATGTTTTCCAAGAGACTCTTTCCACATTCCTCCCATCGTTCATGACCCTTCCTACTGTGTGGATTCTTCCATAAAAATTTCAGGTAACTTAATCCTATGGTTTAATCCTCTTTCAGCTTTAGCTTTACCTGATCTTATAGGCCAGTCAAATCACAGGCTATTATTCAATGTATCTGTATTTTTACATCCTGACACCTACATAGGGAATCCTACTGTTGGGGTTCAGACCATGAGTATTCTCCAAAGGCCCATGTGTAAAAAGCTTGTGAAAGGCCTTGTGGCCCTACTGGGAGGTCGAGGAACCATTAGAAGGTGGGGCTTAGTGGAAGGAAGTCAGGTTGTCAGAGGTGTGCCTGTGGGGTGAATATTTTGCCTCACCTCCCCTCTTTTACCTTGCTTCACAGATGCCATGAGGTGATCAAACCTGCTGCACCATGTGCTCCCACCACCATGATCGTCTGCCTTGCCACAGAGCCAAAGCACCAGTGCCAAATGATCACGGATTAAAACCTCTGAAGCCATGAGCCAAATTTTCTTTCTTACAAGTTGCATACCTCAGGTATTTTATCACAGAGAAGAAAAGCTAACACACCACCTTTTCACTGGGAATACAATGTGTGCAGAGAACTGTGATAAACACATGTGTGTAGTGAACAATGGCTCCATTTTGAATGTCACAGATTATTAGTTTCTTTTTCTTCACAGACGGGAACCATAGGTCTCCTACACCATTACTCAGCATGATCGTAATACGAATAAGTGCCATTTTCCATTCCTTCCCGACACCCCCTTTTGCCAGATCAATGATCAGATATTTGCTCTGCAAGATCCCATTTTTCTAGAAGGACTTGTTTCCATGTCCTGTTTCCATCTCTAATAAAATGCACTAGGCAGTCTATGTGCACGTCTACAGGTATCATGTTTTACAAATAAAAATTCTTGCACATATTTGCTTATAATGCCTCTTTTCCCTAAAAATGTATTTAGCATATTTCAAACTTATCTCCAGAAAAGTCCCAGGAATAGCACAGTGGAAAACTATACAAACTTTATTTAGAAACACAAATGGTAAACATTCTGCATTAACCGCTTTATCTTCTCATCTATATCTTAATATCAGTACAACTCTCTTAAAATAACTGTTGTGGATTTTTTTTTTTTTTTTGGTGCTGTTGATTGAGATGGTTAGTTTTGTATCAACTTGCCTAGACCAATTTTTCAGTTGTTTGCTAAACACCAATCTAGATGTTGCTCTCTTTATTTTTAGACATACTTTGCATTTAAATCAGTAGTTACTCTTTCAATTACTTTGATTAAAGTAGATTACGCCGCATTATGTGAGTGGGCCTCGCCTAACCAGGTGAAGATTTTCTAAGCAAAGACTGAGATGACCCAAAGAAAAAGAAATTCTCATGCACTCTGGAAATCCTGCCTGATTTTTCCAGCTTGCTGTCCTGCCAAATTAATATTCAACACTGTGACATCAATTGTTACCTGAATCTTCAGTCTGTCTGCTCTATTGAATGTGAACTTGAAAGCTCCAACATGAGCAGATTGCTTAAAATTAATCCCACTCCCCACCCTCCCTACACACACACACACACACACACACACACACACACACACACACACATCTTACAGCTTCCTTTTCTCTGGAGAGCCTTTCCTACTATGATCTTTAAGACATTATTATATTCTTAGCAGATAGCAACTATCTTCTTGGTACAAAAGAGGAATATAAAAAAAAAGAAGGCAAAGGGTATTAAAAGAAAGTGGTTTGAAGAAACAAGACTTAAATTTCTCAAAGTACTTTACTAGCTATCTTGGTTCTCCGCTTAACTTTTTATGTGTTCTGCTGCCCCATCTGCTTCTCCCAAATTTCGTATAGGTTTGCTTGGAGGCTAGATTGAGGAATAACTACGTGAGGCTTCTTTTATTTTTATATACTGCATAAAAGACACACCAGAAATCTGTCTACACAAAAACAAAAGTAATACAACAGTAATAAGACGCTGGGAAAACTAATCCATCTTCATCAACTGTATGACAGAAAGTATTTATTCACTCTCATTGATTCACTATGGTAAGATAATCAGAATCAGCACCCAGCTCCAAACACACACCAAGCAAATGGAGCATGTAATGAGTATTCAGGCTCTAGACTGGGAATTGAAAAACCAAATCAAGATGCCTCGAAAAGCATGCAAAAATGGAAAGATTCTAGGGTGATTGGCCAAGGAAAAAAAAGCACCAAGCATCTATCTTCTCACCTAGACCATAATTGCAGGTGCAAGTCTAATTTAGCTATTTTGGAATTCTCCAGTCAAATTCAAGTCTTGCAAATTCTAGTGAAAGACTTAAACAGGGAGATGTAGTTACTTTTGGTCCATTGTAGTTCTTAGTGCAGTAGTAGCCTTCCATCCCTCAAGCCCCAGTCCCAAGTAAAACAGCAGTGCCTGTGTTCCTGGAGCATGTGATACCCAACATGAAGGACCCTCTCCTCCAAATATCAGGTATTGTTCCAATCACTATTTTAAGCATAAAGGTACAGATCAAGAGGCTGGCAGATGGTCTAGTCTTCAAGACCCTCCTCATAGAACTGAAATGACTTCCAAACAATTTCAGACACTGTCAGCTAAGTTTTCTTTTACTGTTTATTTCTCTGCTGTTTTTATTCACACTTCACTCTTCCCTTTTCCTTCTTATTTTAGGAGCCATGCTTTAAAGACTAGATCATTTAAAAACAGCCATATATACAAAATAATTTAAAAATCAAAATGCATGCCTGAGGAAAGGTACAGCCTCAGAAGAAAAGTGAGAAGAATTTAAGTTTACATGTCAAGCTGATCTGGGGCACAGAAACAGCCTCATACAATCAAGAAACAGAAACAGAAATCAGCAAACCCAGGAGGAGGAAAATAATTTCTGGAGTTTATTTAATTCAAATGTTTAATATTTCACGACAATAAAAATATCACGAAGCATTAAGTGCTAGCCTCTTGAGGCCACCATAATAAAACACCACATAATGAATGACTGAAAAAACAAACATTTATTTATTACCGTTCTGGAGGCTGGATGTCTATGAGGGTTCCTTCAAGGGGACCATTTGGTGAGGGCTATTTTTTCTTTGTGTGCTGTGGAGTAACTTCTTGATGTAAAAGGAGAGAGAGAGGTTGTTGGTCTCCTGGATCTTTCTCACTTGATGAAAGTGTTAGTCCCACTATGAGGACTTCGCCTTCAAAATAAAATATAAAAAGGGCTGGGGGTATGCCTCAGAACCATAACACTGCTGGGTGCAATCTCCACTACTGCTAAATAAATAAGTAAATAAATTATTAAGTAAACCCAACACAAAACAAATCAGGAATATAGGAAACAAATAGCAAAAGACATAAATTCCTCTCTGTTATTAGTTATTTTAAACACAATTAGATTAAACCCTCCATTCAGAAGAAAGAGAGACAGAATGAATGCAAAGAGCATCAACAACACCATCTAACCATCTGCTGTCTCTAAGACACTCACTTTAGATCCAAGGACACAAGTAAGTCAAAGATGAAAGAACCGAAAAAGATATTCCATGAAATTAGAAACTAAAAGAGAGCAAGCGTGGCTAAACTAATATCAGACAAAATAAACTTTAAATCAAAGAAGTTTGAGAGAGACAAGGAAAACATTATATATTAATAAAAGTTTCATTACAGCAAAAAGTTATGACAATTTTAAGCATATATGCACCTCATGACAGGCCATTAAAATACATGAAGCAAATATTTGTACAATTGAAGGGAGGAATAGATCTACCAAAGCAGTCTCCAATGACTTTAATACTCCACTCTCAATAATAGATAAAACAACCAGTCATTACATGAAGAAGGAAATTGAGGCATTGAACCACATAACAAACCAGCTACATCTAGCAGGTATTAATATGCATCATGTTCTACCTGACAGAATATAATACACATTCTTCTCAAGGGTAAATGGGACATTTTCCAGGATAGGCCATTTAATAGGAAACAAATTAAGTCTGGATAGATTTTAAAAGGTAAATATCATACAAAATGTTTTCTCTGACCAAAACAAGATGAAGTTAGAGACAAATAACAGGAGAAATATTGAAAAAATTCATCAATTTGTAGAAATTGAGCAACACAATCTTAATCACGTTCTCAAAGAAGGAAATTCTTAGAGGTAACTAAAAATGAAAACAAAATATCAGGATTTTTTGCAACAACATAGCAGCAGCAATGCTGTTGTGGTTTAGATAAAAGGAATCCATCGAAAGCTCAAAGGTGAGATAATGCAAGAAAATTTAGTGATGAGATTATAGAGTTTTTTAAGAAGTCTAACCTAATTAGTGCATCATCGGATAGGTATTAACTGGATAATAACTGTAGGTAGGTAGGGTGTGGCTGGAGGAGGTGGGTCTTTGGGGGTGTACGTTTGAGTATATATTTTATTCGTGGTGAGGATAGTCTATCTCTCTCTGCTTCTTGGTACCATGTCCTGAATTGCCTTCCTTCACCACACCATTCTGCCATAATGTCCTGCCCTACCTTGGGCCCAGAGCAATGGAATCAGTCATCTATGGACTGAGACTTCTGAAACTGTGAATGCCAAACTGTGAGTGCCAAACTTTTTCTCCTCTAAAATGTTCTTGTCATGTCTTTGGTCACAGCAATGAAAAAGCTGAATAAAACAGGTGCAAAGGGAAAAATTTATAGCTCCAAACACTTTAGCATTATTCATAATTATATTATTCCAGGAGGCAAGACAAGTGTTCATCAACAGATAAATGGATAAGTACACTCTATTCATACAATGGAATATTATTCAGCCTTAAAGGGAAAGGAAATTCTGACACACACAACAACATGTGTGAATCTTGAGGACAACATACTAAATGAACTAAATAACCCTATGACAAAAGATGTGTAACATATAATTCTACTTACGTAAAGCACAAATTTTTATTTAAGAAGCATAGAGTTTCAGTTTTGCAAGGTGAAAAGGGTCCTGGAGATGACCATATAGGATAGTTGCACAGTAGCATATACTTAACACCACTGGACTGTATACTTAAGATCTGTTATGATGGTATACTTTATATTGTACATATTTTGTCACTAAAAAACATTTTATTCAAAAGAAAGAAATGAAGAGAGAAAAGAAGTGAAGGAAGACTGGAGAGAGGGAGGAAGGAAAAGAAAGAGCAAGAACTAATTGGGTGAATTAAGATCCTGGAGGGCATCTAGGTTGGTTCCACAGTCTAGCTATTGTGAATTGTGCTGCTATGAACATTGATGTGGCTGTGTCCCTGTAGTATGCTCTTTTTAGGTCTTTTGGGTATAGTCTGAGAAGGGGATATACAATCAATCAACAAATACACTAAAAAATCCTCACCATGTCTAGCAATAAGAGAAATGCAAATTAAAACCACTCTAAGATACCATCTCACTCCAGTAAGAAGGGTAGCCATTATGAAGTGAAACAACAACAAGTGCTGGCGAGGATGTGGAGAAAAAGGAACACTTGTACATTGCTGGTGGGACTGCAAACTGGTGCAGCCAATTTGGAAAGCAGTATGGAGATTCCTTGGAAAGCTGGGAATGGAACCACCATTTGACCCAGCTATTCCCCTTCAGTAGATTGGGTAGAGAGAGGTGGGGAAGGGAGGGGTGGGGGGGTAAGAAGGGCAGTAGAACACAATAGGCACTAGTATTGCTGTATGTATATACGTGGCTGTATAACCAATGTGATCCTGCAATCTGTACACGTGGAAAAATGAGAATTCATTCCCCATTTGAATCAAATGTATGATATGTCAAGATCATTGTATTGTCATGAGCAACGAAAAAAAAAATTAAGATCCTGGAGAAAGTAATACCTGAGAAAGAAATAAGAAAGTTAGAGTAATCACCACCCGAAATGTTCAGGCAGATCAAATGGACATGTTTCTAAATCCCTTTTATTCCTGACATCCTTTATGAGGGTTTGTTCTTTGATTGGATTTTGCTAGCACAATGTCTACTATGGCTATTTTTCTTTTTCAGGGCCTGGGATAAAACCCAGTTCCTCACACATGCTAGTTAGGTACCCTAAACCCACTGAGTTGCACCCTTAGCCTGACACATTGTGTTAAGGTCCCAGGAAAAGAGAAAAACAGGCTCTAAAATACAAATGGATAGCAGCAAAGAAATAAATAAAAGAGTTAATACATATTTAATTAAATATTTATGTGCTATTTCGTGATGTCAATTAGTCAACTCCAACTCCTGAAAGCACCATATAAATTATAACTGAATGCGAGATAGCATGAGTTCAAATAATTTGATGTCATGGGGATGAGACTTCCAAGAGTAAGAAGCAAGTTCAAGACCTTCAAAGGTCCTTTTGTTCTGCGCTGCCTCAAAAGCTAGCTTTCAGGCATGTTATTCTGCTGCTTGTCTGAATGCTTTTACAAACCAAGCTTTCACAAGTAATAACAATGAGATGAAGATTACTTAGATGAAAAAAGGGAAAATAACACTTATTCAGACTTATTCTACATATTTCAGGACAAGGTGTTTGTGCAACATAAAGTTTCAGGATCCATTTGTATTCCTTCAATCTCTGCGAGATATCTTACAATTGGAAGTCTGCGTTTTTTAACATCAGTAACGTTCAACCTTTAAAAAGTCCACTTTGTGCAAAAAGCCTGGTGTGTAAATTTGAAAGACAAGTCAATTTGTCTTCTTCCTTGACTGAGTCCCAAATGAAAACAAAAGAAAGGAAGCATTGGATGAAGGAAGTGGCCACAATTGTACACGCACAGGTTCAAATGAATGATGCAGGAAGGCAGTTGATGGATGTGGTGCTGATTGTCCAGAAGGACAAGCAATTTTGTTTACTTGATAGTTTGTACAGAATGTTTGCTTTTGAAAATGTATTTAAATGTTTGGCAGCTGAAGCTTCTGTTTCTTGCTTCTAATCCCAAGCATTTGAATATGATGTCATTTAAAGATGGGAGCCAAGATAAAACAGGCATCTTTGGGATAAAAATTAGCCAGCTGCCAGGAAGTAGGGAATTTTGAAATAAACAACTGAGATTTGCTGTCACTTGCACAGTCTGGAAACTTCTCAACAAATCCTTTAATCATCTTTTCTGAATCTCTTGGGATTGCCCCTCTATCCAAGGCAGCCATCTATGACTTCTGTGTAGCAAGGGGGAAAAGACAACTTACGCTGCCATAGTCTAACCTTGTTCATGATCTCTGTAGAAAAAAAATGTTAGGGTTTCCATGAAAATCATATTAATAAAAGGCATACTACTGATAATCACTATTACACTTTTTTGAGAAATTTACCAGTAGTTCTTGAAGTTGATATAATAAATCAAGGTGCCACTGAATGACAGTAAAATTACATGATCTCTGTTAAAATGCTTCACAAACTATGATTTAATCTTTAAAATTTCCTCAATACACTGAAATTAAGTTATTTTCCTATATTAATGAAAAGGATAAAAGGCTGTAAATGGCACAAGTCTTGGGCTTTGGTTTCAATATCATTATTTTATAGAGAACATCTATAAAGTCCATTGAAAAGCATAAGTAAAATAAACTATTTCCATAGAATATCACCACAATAGAATCTATATAATATACTTTAATGAGAATAACAAATATTTTTAAATGGCTGCATTAAGGGTTATTGGACACAACATTAAATTATCTCTGTAATAAGCATAAATTTTCCAATTTATTGACACAACCTCCAAAATAAAAGATATTTTACCATGTGGCCCAGAAATTCTACTCTAAGATATTAGCACAAAAGAAATGAGAACAAAGGTGATTGCATGAGTGTGTATGTGTGTGCATATTTACAAGTGATTATTCACAAAGTAACATGTACAATAACCCAGAACTGGAAGCAACTTAATCAATAGATGGGAAGATAAATGATTTATGGTATGTCAAAAAATTAAGAAATACTATCCAGTGATAAATGAGAATGAACTACTGATACACACACACACACACACACACAGACACGGATGAGACTCAAAGCTGATCATGGCCATTCAAAACAGAATGCGTACTAAAAGAAATTAGATACAAAACATGGTGTCACATATACAAGTTGTAGAATAGGCAAAATGAATCTGTAGAGACAGAAAGCAGATCAATGTTTGTCTGGGGGTCAAGAGGAGTGGGTTGATTCAAAGAGGCACAAAGGAAGACTTGCTGGGATGCACATGTTTTGATTACGATGGTGTTAGTAAATTATATCAGTATAGGTGATCCTTGCAGTAAATTTTAGTAGTAATAGAAATAGTGGGTTTTATACTTTTTGATGAATTAAGCTCGTTTTGTGTTCAGAGTTGCAGTGTCCAATATAGTAGACCCTAGCCTCTTGCAATTATGCAATCTAAATGTAAAGTAACTAAAATTAAATAAAAAATTATACTTATTTCCTGAGCTGCAGTAACTGTGTTTCAAGCATTCAATAGCCCTGTGTAGCTAACATCTGTCATCCAAGAAAGTTCAAGTTGCAACATCACAGAAATTTCTACTGGACAGCTCTAGCCCAGAATTTGGTAAAATTATCACCACTGAATTGTGGTATCCAAGCTTCACTTTGGGATGATTATGTTTAATTTACGGATTTCATCCTTTTTTACACATCTGGATATTGATTCTCTATATAGCTTTACAGAAAGCTAATCTCTTATTTCAAATATTAAAATTTTTATTATCTGAATTAAGTGTCTCATCGTTTCTATATAATGGTACATTTATTGATGTTAATTCTGAAGTGCTTTCCTTTAATTTTTGATAAAATAGGACTGAAGGAGGACTGCTTTGATATCCAACACCAGCAACAAAGTCAAGGGCTAATGTACAGCATCAAACACACCATAGAGTTCTTTCAAGTTTATAGCAATCCTTTTTTTAGGGGGGGGGTGCAATTACCAGGGGTCAATTGAACTCAGGGACACTCAACCACTGAGCCACATTCCCAGACCTATTTTGTATTTTATTTAGAGACAGGGACTCACTGAGTTGCTTAGCACCTCACTGTTGCTGAGGCTAGCTTTGAACACACAATCTTCCTGCCTCAACCTCCCAAGCTACTGGGATTATAGGTACAGCCACTGCACAGGGCTAGTTTATAGCAATTCTTAGAGACTTTGAGATTCATGGAGTCTAGGTGCAAAATGCAAATTATATCAATTATACTGCAGGAAACAAAGAGTTTGTTTCCATTTGCTTTGTCATCACTGTGACCAAAATATCAAATAAGAACAACTTAGAGAAGGAAAAGTTCCTCTGGGCATTACAGTTTTAGAGATCTTAGTACAGAGATGGCTGACTCCATTGCAGTGGGTACAAGGTGGGGTGGAACATCATGGCACAAGGTCCCAGGGAAGGAAAGCTGCTCAGCTCATGGTGGGGTCAGGAAACTGGGTAGTGCCATGCAGTAAGATGAACCCTTCCAGGGTATGCCCCCAGGGATTCACCTTCTTCAGCCATGTCCACCTGCCTGCAGTTACTACCCAGTTAGTCCATTCAAACTAGGATGGATTGATTAACTTAGAACTCTCATAATTTAATCATTTCACTTCTGAGAACTCCTGCATTAACAGGGGTTTTGTGGGGGACACCTCATATCCAAACTGTTAACAGAGTTATGTACTGAAAAGGAGGATGAATGAAAGAAGAATGCTTATTGTGCTATCTAGGACTATTATTAAATGCTTTTTTAAAAAAAGATCAAAAAAATCTTTGCTAAATTCTTGTAATAAAAACATGGACGCTTTTCAAAGCTTACAGATGTGTATACACAGAAAGTTACATGGGACTTACATTCTTAAAACTCTTATTATAGAAGATATGAAACTATGTAAACTTCCTAGTTTGAGGGTAAATAATAGACCATCATTTTTATTCTCTCAAGGAAACTCCTATCCTTTAATTTAAACCTATGTATGATCAATATATAAGGATGCACAGCATGCTTTGGCACATGCCTATAATCCCTGAGGTTGGGAGGCTGAAACAGGAGGATCAGGAGTTCAAAGCCAGCCTCAAAAATGGGATGGGGCTAAGCAACTTAGTGAGACCCTGTCTCTAAATAAAATACAAAATAGGGTTTGGGATTAGGCTCAGTGATTGAGTGCCCCCGAGTTCAATACCTGGTACAAAAAAATATTCAAATGAACATTAACTTCTGGCTTTATGATTATATAATAATTAATAAAATCCCATCTTTAAAAAATACATTGAGGGTTAAAAGGAATACTTCAATTTAAATGACTTTTTTTTCATTCACATTATTACATATAATATGTGTTGCTTACAGTTGGAGTTGATAGTCTATCAGTTAAAAAAACACATTTCTTTGGTATATTTTTTTAATCCCAAGTGAATCCTGATACATTCCCAATTAGAAATCTTGAAAACTCAGAACTTCAAAAGAAAACATGACATTTTCAGGTTAGACTCATAGCATTTGAAAAAAAAAAAAATGTTAGCTAAAACTCAGCTATGCATATCAAAGCAAAGACAGCTCTCCATACACTTGAAATTATCACCACATCAGAAATGTCATGACTGGACTAATGAAACCATAGTTCCTAAGTAAACTTTTAAAAATACTATGATGGTTAGTAATATAAGTTTATGGAATCATTTTCAGTAAGCTCATATTTCATCATTTAAGAATCACAACGTATAATACCTTTGGTGCCTCCGTTTGATAAGTATCTAAAGACCAACTCTTCACTGTTTGGTATCATCTTGGACCCTCATTAAGGGGTCCGATAAAGAATAGATAGAAATTCTTTCCAGAGGCACTCATATTCTATTCCACAGTGATGGGGAAATAGTTAGAACTCAAATGGTTAAAATTGCTCCTGATGCGTTTTCATCAACATATCCTATATTTCATAAACATATTTTCAGATTTTCCACTTAATAATTTTACAGGAAATCAAAGGCATTGTTTGTTTCAGTGAAAGAACAAAGTGTCTAAGCAATGCCCTGAGGAATTCAAATCTTATCATTAGAATTATATTTACTGAATTTAGCCGACTTTTGGGTGACCCCGACCCTGTACTGATTAGACCAGGAGAGAGGAGAATGCATCCATACTTCTCTGCCAACTGTCAAACATCATAAAATTTTATAACCTCAGAAACTGCCTTTTGTTTTCTCTCCAGCAGCTTGGGCTTACCCAGCTACCATGACAACAAGAAGAGTTGGATAAACTAAAAGCGATATTCAATGAGCATAGTACCTCTGAAGATTTTAAGGGTTAATGTTATGAGGACATGGTAAGAATAAGACAACCATGAATTACAGAACGTCAGAACTTTATATTAAGTATGTGTGAAAACTTAATTGTTAATCTAAAATCTCTGTGACCGCACAGATCAGAGTCTTTCCATCCCTGAGCATGGAGCCCCTTCACATCTAGATATATTCTTTTTCTGATGGCTGATGTGAATGAACTATGACCCTAACACAACATTTAATATTATCCAAAAGGGGAATTCAAAAGACAGGCTGACCTTTGGAAATGTCACTGGCTTAGTAACTTTTAAGATGCTTTAATCTCACAGTTTTGTTCACAATGTCTAAGAGCCAAAATACTGAAAACTGTCAGCAGCCTGCCTCTGTCACTAGCATACCTGAAGTTGAAGTGTGTAAGCAGACAGTAATGAGACTCCCTGTCTAAATAAAAATATCTCAGAATCTACCATTAAGACTTGTTAGGCTTTATGATTAAAATGTATGGGTCATGTTTCTTATTATCAGGTACATTGTTGTCTTTTTGTTAAATTCAAGATCCTTTCAATCTCTTTAGAATATTATGTCAGCAGCAATACAAAATTGCAAGTTCTTTTCTAGACATCATTAATGAAGTAAAAAAAAAAAAGGGACATTGTAGTAAAGTTTTCCTCACTCTTTTTCTCTGCTCTCATTGGTACTTCATTCAATAATATATTGAACATAGTACATTATAAGATAGAGCAGAACTTCTCAAAATCTGGTCCCTTGTCCAGGGATTCATAATCTTGGATGTTATCTTTGGATAGTCAAATCTCAGGCCCCATGGCAAACCAACAATATTAAAAAATTGTGAAGCTTGACAGTGTGTGTTTTTACAAGCCACCCAGGCAGGACAAGCAACCATCCAGGCAATTCTGATGTGTGCTCACATTTGGGGACTGCCAGACTAAGCTATCACAAGAGCCTCAGGGCAGTGGGACCCTCCAATGCTGATTATCTCCAGGAAAATGCACCTTTGCTGATTATCTCCAGAAGCAAGAGTTCACTAACTCCAAAGTAGCTCATTGAACCTTTGGAGACTTCTTGGAAATATTAGAAAACTTCTTTATCTGAAGCCCCGAATCATTAAAATCTAAGTAAGGAACTAGTAATTACAGTTTTATTTCTAAGGTGCTTAGTATAAAATAATATGTTCTGAATTCTAGTTGAAAATTATTACCAAATTCTTAATTTTGTGAAAAATTTTTTTTCTCTTTCAAAGTCATTCTCTTATTACTCAAAATTCTTTTAAAAATGTATCAGAAATTCATTGTGTTGATTTACAAGAAAATCTAGATTCTCACCATTAGAACCTATGTGCTTTAGACAACCACCACCCTAGTGCCTGAAAAGTGTGAAAGGGGCACAACTTTAAAGATCCCCCTGAAAGGGATGTTCAGGTAACGTTAATGTACTATACATTTGAATTCTCAATGTATTCACAAAGGCATTATAAGTGTATGAGATAATGGGCATGCTAAAATACTCAGTGACCATCATGCAATATATACCTGTATTCAAACATTACATTGAACTCTATAAATATGTAAAATTACTATGTGTCAGTAAATAACCAAATGAGCAGAGCTGTTGACTGAATGAGGATTTATCAGTATTGTGTTTAGTTCTTGAGAGTAGCTGGATGCTCTTTCCCAGGTTCTCTATCCTTTCTTGACTTCACTCCCTTGTTTTCTCTCTTTTTCATGTAAGTACAGTTTTTTTTTTTTTTATCTTCCACTGCCCCCCCCCCCCAAAAAAATCTACTTGCTGATAATGTAAATTTCAAAATCTCTCTTTTGCATTTTAGGGAAATATTAAGTCATTTTTATAAAATGTTATCATTTCCAAGAGTTTTCTTACAACTATATATCAGTCTGCATTTATGCTTGGTTATTTTGGCTTATTTTCATAATGTTTATATGTCTTTAAAAATTACAGAGAAATTCTAATGCCTGCTATAGTATGAATGGGTCTTGAAGACATTACACTAAATAAAATTGTGACGGGCCAAACTATATGTGTGTTGACCAGACAAACTCCCTTTTACCCGGAGACTCCATTTCATATAAGAAATGTTTCTCCCCTGTGAAAATCCCGCCTATGTAACCCAACTACTGCTAATCACACCCTGTTTGGCAATGCATCAGGGTTAAAAAATGTTTCTGTTATTCTTATACAATGTGATCTTAAGAAGTGGTTTTATAAATTGTTCTCTTTTTTTTTTTAATTGGTTGTTCAAAACATTACAAAGCTCTTGACATATCATATTTCATACATTTGATTCAAGTGGGTTATGAACTCCCATTTTTACCCCAAATACAGATTGCAGAATCACATCGGTTACACATCCACATTTTTACATAATGCCATATTAGTGATTGTTGTATTCTGCTACCTTTCCTATCCTCTACTATCCCCCCTCCCCTCCCCTCCCATCTTCTCTCTCTACCCCATCTGTTGTAATTCAATTCTCTCCCTTGTTTTTTTCCCCTTTCCCCTCACAACCTCTTATATGTAATTTTGTATAACAATGAGGGTCTCCTTCCATTTCCATGCAATTTTCCTTCTCTCTCCCTTTCCCTCCCACCTCTCGTCTCTGTTTAATGTTGATCTTTTCCTCATGCTCTTGTTCTCTTTTTAATTCCCATTTTTCTTGGGCAGAGTACTATACCCTGAACTGGGTCATTCTGACCCACTTTCTACCTTGCTACGTTTCTTCCCATATTTTTATTGGTGCATTATAGTTGTACACAATGGGAGGATTCATAGACATTCAAACATAAACACAATGTGACAATGTGATTTGGCCAATATCACTCCCCTGTATTTCCCCTTGCTCCCTTCCCCTGATCCTTTCCTCTACTCTATTGATCTTCCTTGGATTTTCATGAAGTTCCCCCATCAACTTGCTTTTCCATTGTTTTCTTTTTATTTCAATTTATTTATTTATTCTAATTTGTTATAGATGATAGCAGAATGCATTTCAATTCATAGTACACATATGGAGCTCAATTTTTAATTTTTCTGATTGTACACAAAGAGTTACATCATTCATGTCATCATACACATATTTAGAGTAATGATGTCCACTTCGTTCCACCATCTTTCCTATGCCCATGCCCCTTTCCTTGCCCTCGCTCTCCTTCGCCCTATCCAAAGTTTCTCCATTCCTCCCATGCTTTCCCTACCTCATTATGGATTAGTGTCCACATATCAGAGAAAACATTAGGACTTTGGATTTGGGGGATTGGCTTATTTCACTTAGCATGATATTTCCAACTCCATCCATTTACCTGCAAATGGCATGATTTTATTCTTTTTTAATACTGAGTAATATTCCATTGTGTGTGTGTGTGTGTGTGTGTGTATCACAATTTCTTTATCCATTTATCTATTGAAGGGCATCTAGCTTGGTTTCACAATTTAGCTGTTGTGAATTGTGCTGCTATAAACATTGATATGGCTGTGTCACTGTAGTATGCTGTTTTTAAGTCCTTTGGGCATAAACCAAGGCATAGGATAGCTGGGTCAAATGGTGGTTCCATTCCAAGTTTCCCAAGGCATCTCCATACTGTTTTCCATATTGGGTTGTACCAATTTGTAGTCCCACCAGCAATGTATGAGTGTGTGTGTGTGTGTGTGTGTGTGTGTTTTTCCCTACATACTCTCCAACACTTGTTGTTGCTTGTATTCTTAACTACTGTCATTCTAACTGGAGTGAGATGAAATCTTGGAGTAGTTTTGATTTGCATTTCTCTAATTCCTAGAGATGTTGAACAGTTTTTCATGTATTGTTTGATCAATTGTATATCACCCTCTGAGAAGAAATGTCTGTTCAGTTCCTTAGCCCATTCATTGATTGGGTTATTTGGGTTTTGTTGTTTGTTTGTTTGTTTTCTGTTTTTTTTTTTTTTCTGGTGTTAAGTTCTTTGAGTTTTTTGTATATCCTAGAGATTAGTACTCTATCTGATGGACATGTGGTAAAAAATTTGTTCCCATTCTATAGGCTCTCTCTTCACCTCACTGATTGTTTCTTTTGCTGAGAAGAAGCTTTTCAGTTGAATCCCATTTATTAATTCTTTATTTTATTTTTTGTACTATAGGAGTCTTGTTAAGAAAGTTGAGGCCTGATTTGACATGATGAAGATTTGGGCCTACTTTTTCATCTATTAGGCACAGGGGTCTCTGGTCTAATTCCTAGGACCTTTATCTACTTGTGTTGAGTTTTTTGCATCATGAGAGATAGTGGCTTTAATTTCATTTTGATATATATGGATTTCCAATTTTCCCAGCATCATTTGTTGAAGAGGATATCTTTTCACCAATGTATGTTTTTGGCACCTTTGTCTAGTATGAGATAACTATATATATATGTGGGTTTGTCTCTGTGTCCTCTATTCTGTACCATTGGCCTACCAGTCTATTTTGGTGTCAATACCATGCTGTTTTGTTAGTATTGCTCTGTAGTATAGTTTAAGGTCTGGTCTAGTGATGCCACCTGCTTCACACTTTTTTCTCAGGATTGCTTTAGCTATTCTGGATCTCTTATTTTTCCAGATGAATTTTATGATTGCTTTCTCTATTTCTATGAGGAATTTTATTGGGATTTTGATTGGAATTACATTGAATATGTATAGTTCTTTGGGTAGTATGGTCATTTTGACAATATTAATTCTGTTTATATAAAAAACAAGGGAGATATTCTTTAATTTCTTTATTTAGTGTTCTGTACTTTTCATTATGGAGATCTTTTACCTCTTTTATTGATTTTATTTTATTTTTTTGAGGCTATTGCATATGGGATAGTTTTCCTAGGTTATCTTTCAGAGGATTTGTCATTGATGTACAAAAATGCCTTTGAACTACAGATGTTGATTTTATATTCAGCTTCTTTGTTGAATTAATTTATTAGTTCTAAAAGTTGCCTGATAGAATTTTTTGGATCATGTTGGTATAGAATCATGTCATCAGCAAATAGTGAAAGTTTGAGTTCTTCTTTTCCTATCCATATCCCTTTAATTTCTTTCATTTGTCTAATTGCTCTGGATAGAGTTTCAAAAACTATGTTAAACAGAAGTGGTGAAAGATGTCTTGTTCCAGTTTTTAGAGGGAATGCTTTCCAATTTTCTCAATGTAGGATGATGTTGGCCTTGGGTTTAGCATAGATAGCCTTTAGGGTATTGAGATATGTTCCTATTATCCCTAGTTTTTCTAGTGTTTTGAACATGAATGGGTGCTGTATTTTGTTGAATGCTTTTTTCTGCATCAGTTGAGATGATCATATGATTCTTATCTTTAAGTCTATTGATGTGATGAATTACATTTATTGATTTTCATATATTGAACCTATCTTGCATCCGTGGGATGAACACCACTTGATCATTCTGCATTATCTTTTTAATATGTTTAAAAATATGGAATGCTTCATGAATTTGTGTGTCATCCTTGCTCAGGGACCATGCTAATATTCTCTTTATTGTTCCAATTTTAGTATATGTGCTGCTGAAATGAGTACCTTGCTATGGTTTTGACTAACTGGTAGCTTGCAGTTTTTGACTATAAAAATGTACCCTATCTTCTGCAAAAGGTCAAAAGTTGCACAGGTGACTTGCCTGCTGCCCTTCTGACCCATAGCAGCAAATAAAGTTTCACATCTTGCTTCAATACTCACCCAGTAATTTATTTCAAACAAGCCACAACAAAATAAGGTGGTCACAGAAAGGGCAAATATTGTGCGAGACCACTTGTATGAGGAACTTAGAATAGTCAAGTTCATAGAGACACAAGTAGGACAGTGGTTGCGAGAGGACTAAGGAAAAGAAATGGAAACAATATTTAATGGGTACAGTTTTTGTGTGGGAAGATGAGCAAATACTTTTTCTATATTACCAGGTCTGAAAGAATTGGCAGACTATCTACTGCAGAGTTACGTCCCAACCTTTTTTTATCTTATTTTGAAAGAGCGTCTGGCTTAGTTGTTGAGGCAGGGTTTGAACTTGCAATTCTTCTGTCTCAGGCTTCCTCCTTGCTGGGACTGTAAGCATGCACAACCAAGCGAGAGATGAACTGTGGTGATTGTTACCCAACAAAGTGAATGTGTTTAATGTCACTGGACTATATACTTTTAAAAAGTTAAGATGTGAATTTTTTCTTTTTTTAAAAAATATTTACCATAATTTAAAAATGTCTACAGAATAAAATATTGTTCACTTATTGAAAGAAAACTCTTGAGAAACATGCTCAAAATGAACATCAGCTATGGGGGAGTCTCTGCTTTCAAAGTAGAAAATGGTATCAGATATTTTATACAATTATCCCAAACTGACTAGAATGAATAAAAAGCAAGTCAGCATAGCTTCCTTCAAAAGTTTGTGTAACAAATGTTCAGTGGACCTAATAAATCCACAGGGTAAGTGACACCAAAAGAGACAAATAGTTTTAGGAATTTATTCTAGATTATAGCTTGTCTTTCACTAAGTGTAAATACTATTATATGAGAAATATTGGGCTTTGATCAAAAGTCTTCTTATGTAGAAGTCAGCTTTTCATCACAGTGACCAAAAAAAAAAAAAAAAAAAAAAAAAGGCAAGAACAACTTAGAGGAGGAAAACTTTATTTGGGGCTCATGATTTTAGAGGTTCAGTCCATCGTCAGCCCACTTCATTGCTCTGGACACAATCTAAGGCAAAACATTATGGCTAAAGGGTGTTACGGAAGGAAGATGATTTGATTAGCTCATGCAGCTGAGAAGGAGAGAGAGAGAATGCTCCATAAGGCACCAGAGACAAGATAATATCCTAAAACCATGCCCCCAGTTACCCACCTCCTCCAGCCATGCCTCAGCTGCCCACAGTTATCACCCAATAATCCATTTAAATTATTAACCCATTAAATGGATTAATCAGTTCCTATAATAAAATATCACCTTTTCGGGGACATCTCATATCCAAACCATAAGACAATGTACATTTTTTTTTTTTTTCAGCTCGCACACACACTGTCTCCTAAATGGCCCAATTCCAGTTTGCCCTATTGAGAAAACATACCACCTGAGTTCCTGCCAAGCCAATGGGTTGTTGCTCACATTAGTCATTGTTTTTAAGCATTTCAATTAGCATTCCTCTTGTCTGTTGTATTACTAAGAAAAATTTTTTTAAAAAAACTGAAATAATGAAGTTTGAAAAAATTTAACTTATATCAAAAGCTTGAGGATAAATAATTGTTTCACTGGTTGGCAAAGAATACAAATCAGTATGAAAGGCAAAAATGTTCTAAAAATAAAAAATATATATAAAAATTTAAACAGATGATTAAATTTAGAACTTTTTAAAAATCCAAGAATGAGTGGGCCCCTTAGAAGGCAGGTAGCCAACAAACTGACAAGTCTGCTCAGAGACTGGCATGTGGTCATATCACTCCCTTTGCATGAGTTATTCTTTTTTCACCAAGATTGTATTCTTCAGTTTATGAAAACATTTTTACATGTAAGAATACAAGGAGTTATGAATATAAAAAAGTATTTCTATAAGCAAAATAAATGGAAGTCATTTAAATATTTACTTTTTGGACAGACTGTTTCACAGTCCTTATTTGGAAAACTAGAAAGGGACAGGCTCTCTCTCTCCTTTGACCAAATTTGAATCTGATTTCTCTGAGTCTTCTCTAATTAGACCTGATCTTGGACATCCCTTTTTGTCCCTGTTGAGGCCAATGTGAGCAAGAATCCTGCTCCGTACATTTAGCAAATATAGCCCACACTTGGTAACTGACCACCTTGTCTTCCCTTCAGCCAGAGTTCTGTTGACTTAGTCTAGGAAAAATTATCCTACCCTGATCCACCCTGGTGTTTTCTAGTAGACATTTTTCATCCCTTTTGCATCAGTTTATCATTGGCTGCAAATTCCCACTTGTCTTTATGTGGAGAGTTGAACTCTCTCCTCCAGGGCTATACCCCATTGTAATCGTCCCTATAAGAAAATCTATCTTATCTTTTTTTAAATATTTTTTTCTTAGTTATAACTAAATACAATACCTTTATTTTATTTATTTATTTTTATGTGATGCTGAGGGATCGAACTCAGAACCTCGCACATACTAGGTGAGCGCTCTACCGCTGAGCCACATTCCTGGCCCCTGTTTTACCTTTATTTATTTGTTTGCTTTGACCAGAGAATGAACCCAGGTCTGCTTAACCACTGAAGCCCATCCCCCAAAATTATTTTATTTTTGAGATATGGTCTTGCTAAGTTGCTTAGAGCCTCACTAATTTGCTGAGGCTGGCTTTCAACTTGCGATCCTCCTGCTTCAGCTTCCCAAGCTGCTGGGATTACAGGCATGTGCCACCATGCCTGGCTTGTCTTACCATCTTTAAAAAGCATCATTCATGCCAAACATGCCAACTTTGACTTGGTAATGGTAGAAACAAAAACAAGTCTGGTGAGAAGGCACGTAGGCAAGATTTCTTAATAGGACCTCTCTTAAGAGAGGCAGCACTGAGCAGTGTCAGGCTGGTTCCTAGAATAAAGAGAGAGAGAGAGAGAGAGAGAGAGAGAGAGAGACAGAGAGATAGTGTGTTAGTTTATTAATGTGAAAGGGTTGTTTGCAAGGGGAACAAAGGTTTTGGAATGTTGATTGATTCAGGTATCTTTCAAAGATCTTTTCTTTTCCTATGTCAGTACTTTAGCCCTATGGAAAGGTCAGTCCGTCATCCCGACTGGCCACTGTTAGTTATTCATATCTATACTGCATCCTGTATAAACATTTCTACCTTTTGATAGGGATGAGTTGCTATAGCTGTTAAGAGAACACAAACGTGGGAAATGTTCAAAGAACACAAATCATGGCCACCTGGATAGGGTTAAGTTTATCATTGAGCCCCCAGACCTCTCACTGAGTCCACACAATTGAGAACTTTGTCTTAACTCCTGGCTGATTCATTGGAGATTCATTGGTGAATCCAACTCCTGCACCCATGGTCTAGGTAATGGTCCCTTGAGGTCAGAGAAAGACATATTTTGTTTCTTCAGCGTCTGCATACATATGTTCTGAAGCTGGCTGGGAGTTCCACACCTCTCTAGAAAAGTGCCTGCTGGACTGGAGCACTTCCCTGGTGGCTCTTTGATTGCAGTGGAATTATGTGAATCCCCTGACTCCTAGGGCTGGCTCTGGCCTGGAAAATTTTCCTATCTCCTTGTTCCTGAGAATTATTCCTCAACTACCTGAGCAGCAAGGGTTTTCTGGACTCTTTTGTTTTGATTGGGAATCCACTCTACAGGAACTCGGCTGATTATTTTCCTAACACTTTGTAAGAGTCTCTGTTCTCTCTACTTGATCTTGATTCCTCCACTGTAGCATCTCAACCAACTGAAATCCTCTTCTAGGGCCTCGGGGCCTCAGCTGATATATGCTTCCCCAGCCCCATGGACTTCATCTGTTGCTGGAAGATTTTATCAAGGGCCTCACTGAGAAATTTCAGTTCACCACACAGCCTCCCCGAGTCCTCTCCTTTCCCACTGCTTTCTCTCCTCCTGCCTTCTCTCACCACCTGTAGTCTTCCTTCAGTTCACTGAAACACTTGACATGCCCCCTTCCACCCCCACCTCCTCAACCTCTGTCCATCCCTGACAGACCCTTCTCATCCCATTGCAGCTACTCAATTTCGTCAGTCACTAGAACTTTAGCCCTCTGCTTCTGTCAGAAAAACTCAGGGGGTGGAGCTACTCCCAAAATTATCTACCTGAAGCTAAAAAGTAAAAAAATAAATAAAATTTAAAAAAGTTGAATTGGAAGCAGACTGAATCAGACTGGATCCTCTATCTACTCATCTTTGTGTGCCTTCCATAAGACATTTATTAAGTTTGTTCCAATGTGCTGGCATATAAGTCCTAAAGTCTTTGGAGTAGCTGAAAAAAAAATACATATATATATGTATGTATGCCATTGAATTGACTAAAGCCTGGCAGCCTCTAGAGAGCTCCAAGATAGAAACTGGTCATCAAATGGAACAAGTCCAGATTAGAGGTTTGGAGCTTTCAGTCCCAATCCCCAATCTCCCAGGAGGGGAGAGGAGCTGAAGATGAAGTTGATCACCAATGGTAAATAATCATGACTGCATAATGAAATTACCCCAAAGAATAGGACTCAGAGAGCTTCTGCATATCTAAACACAAGGAGGTTCCTAGCTGGTAGTGTGATACCCTCAAAGTACAACCCATTCAGTCAGAAGCACAGGTAAAACAACCCGGGGGGCTTCCAACTGGCATCTGAAATGGGGAGGGGCTGGTCTTGGGAACTGGGTCCTCAACATGTCGGATCTGATGCTATTTACAGGTAGATAGTGTCAGAAGGGAACGGGCATTGTGGATACCCTGCTGGTACCCATGCTGAAGGCTGCTTGCTTCTGGTGGAAGAAGTTCTTCATACCTTTTGACATCACAGTAGCGTTCCTCGTTGACAGTGGTGTGAGACAGAAGGAAAACAGACACTTCGCTCTTTCCAACATACAGTAGGTCTTACTGTCAAGTTCATTCTGCGTAATTTTTCATCTATTGATCCCCACCTGCCTCTTGTTTATAAATCCCCACTTGTTCTTCTGTTCATGCCAGTCTCTTTCCACCATAACACCCCATCACTTCTGTCTCAACACCTATTATGATGGCTTCCCCTTGAATTAAGTCTGCCTTAAAACTTTAGCAAATGCCATTGAGTAGGTATTTCTTTCATAGAAGTCATCATTTAGTTTACATTTTATATGCTTTTTTATTGAAGAGACAAAGCAAATCTCTTTGTAAATCAGTTTCAATTGCAACACTATGAAATGGAACATGTGTACATTGAAAATAATTATTAAAAATCAAGAATTGATTAAAAACTACTTACTGAGGCAGTGAGACTTGAATTTGTTTTGGAAAAAAAAATTAAAAGCACAATCCCTGAACAGGATGTTGTTTTCTTAGAAATACAGATGCCTGTGCTTTCAATCTTTTAGGGCTCTGTCTATTAATTCTCATAACTTCTGTCAGACCTCCAGTGACCACTGGAGTTCCCTCTGCTCTGAGTTCCTGCGGAACATGTGTAGTCAGAGGCTTCCTAACAGCAATAGTGATCCCAGCTCAGAGCAGACATGAAAAATATGTAGTGGAAAGAACCACATATACCAGAGTGTGCACTTTCTATGCTGAGAAGCAGGAGAGGCTGTACCACCCCACAGATCAGGGTACCCACTGTGATAGTTAGGTCTACTCTGCAACATCATTTTACAGAGCTCATTCTTACACAGATTTTCTGTGCTTGTGCGTTACCTTGGCTAGCACATTTCCCCAAAATCTTATTAAATATTGTTAAATGCCCGCTTTGGGTAGCAATTTACATGAAGTTTAATTTTTGTGAGTTTATTATTGTATAACCTTAGAAGGCCGTTATTTTCTTCTTCTTCATGTGCTAGTCTTGAATGTGTAAAATGTTCATAAGTCCATTGTGCATGAAATCCATTTTCCCAACACCAATATCCTTTTACCAATTCTGGAACTTTTGTTTCGGTTTTGGGTGACTGCCCCCTGCACTGTTAAGCTTGCCTAACTGATAATGCACCCCTACTCCCACAAACTTGCTCCAACTGCTGTCCTCTCTCTGCTCTGCCACATCTCTCCCCAACCAGCAAACCCTCCAGCACTTTCTATCTTTGTAGTTAATAATTGACACAGTATCCATAGACCTGCCTACGTCAAAAAGCTTTGCCATTTTCCAGTCTTCTCCCTCTAAACAGACACTGAATCATTTCTGAAGTGTGATAAATTGTTTTTCCTTAACTGATTAACCATATTCCATTCTCATAATTCAGGTCCTAAAAATCCCATTACTACACTGTCAAATGCCTGCAAAAAAGAAGATGGTGATCATTTGCAGGAGCATCACCAGGAAAATTAGTTTTCTATAGGAAAACATGCAACTTAGCCTATCTTCATGCCTTGCTCAATAATGAATGAATTAGTAACTCATCCAATTTGGACCATAGACTTAAATGTGAAAGGCAAATCAATGATTTGGCTAAGAAAGTAAAAGAAGATATTTTCATCCTAGATTTTAAATCAGACTAAAAAAGAACTCTTTGCAATAAACCCCATTAAAATTAAGACCACTGTGATATTTTAAAGATACCATGAGAGTAAGGAAAAGCAAATAATAGCCTGACAGCATATGTTTGTAACATGACTCTAAGCAATTATGCCCAGATTATATCTCAGAATCAATAAGAAAAAGACAAACCATTTTTAAAGTAAAACTTTGAATAGGCAGTGTCTTAGAGGACATATTTGCAATATATCCCCAGCAATTGGCCTCAAGCAATCTCAAAATCAATAAAAAGATAAATAGCCAATTATTATTTTTAAGTTGAGGAAAGGTTTGAATAGGCACTGTACAAAATAAGGGGATATCATATAGTCCAGTAAGTACAAAAAAAGGCGTTTGGCATTGTAATTTACCAGGGAAATGTAAACCAAACCCTGAAGATAAATGAGATACTGCTACTTCTCAACCACAATTTTAAGGCTCATAACATTGTCAATACTAATTGTTGACAAGAATACTGAATTTTCTGACATGGCTGGTGATGTATAAATTGATCAAATGATTTTATAAAACTTGCTGGCCATATTTACTGAAGCTAACTAGCTTCTGAGTCTATAACCTAATAAATTTATTCCTAGGTTTATGCCCCCCAGATAAATACATGCACATATACATCCAAAGATGTACACAAAAAATGTTTGTTGCATATTATCGATAATAATGCAACTAATGAATGATGAATCTCACAAACATAATATGCAACAAAGGAAGCTAAACATCAAATAATACATACTAGAATATTACATTTATACTACTTTCAGATCAGATGTAAAATATAGAACTCTAAGGGCTGGAGAATTTCTACACCTCAAACTGAAAACAGATGCATTAGTATGTTTATATGTAAAATGCCAAAATGCTATGCATTGAGATTTCCATACTCAATTGACCTACACACATAAGTCATAGCTCTATATCTAAATAAATAATAATTTTAAAATCCCTTCCTGTCTAACTGCCCATTCTGTCACCCAAGAAGTCTAACATGGCAATCTTATCTTGCTGACCCCTTGTGTGTCTGCCTTTGGCTATTCTCTCTCTCTTTTTTTTTTTTTTTTTTAAGAGAGAGTGAGAGACAGAGAGAGAGAGAGAAAGTATTTTTTTTTTTAATATTTATTTTTTAGTTTTCGGCAGGCACAACATCTTTCTTTGTATGTGGTGCTGAGGATTGAACCCGGGCCACACGCATGCCAGACGAGCGCGCTACCACTTGAGCCACATCCCCAGCCCTGGCTATTCTCTTTTGCTTTTCAGATAGAAACTTTGCATGAACTCTGTCTACATTTTCATAGCGTCCTCAACTTCATTCCCCTCAAAACCTGTATTCTGCTCTATTAAAGTGATTGCTGTCCCTTTTTTTTTCTTGAATTCTGTGTATTTTCCACAGTACTTTAATTCTAGAAAATCCTTAACCTTTTTCCAACTGAAAAGGTCTATTCAAGCTTGAATTCAGCTCAGTTATTCTTTTCTAGATAGTCTTCTGATCACCTTCCCTCACTACATTGTAACTATTTCTGTAAATGCACATCTTACATAATCTGTGGTGTTTTGTGTTTTCCATCTATCGTATAGCATGGATCATTGTACCCTGTGACTATTCAATGTTTTGTGTTCTTGTTGTGCTTTTTAATCTCTCTATCCACAGACTCTTTCATATGACGAGGCACTTGATCGGCATGCAATAAATGTTAATGTATAGTATATAATGAGATATGAGATAACAGACAATTGAATAAACGATTGAATAACTGTCTAACCTATTTCTCCATCTTTCATCTCTCTCTTCTCCTACTTACTTCATATAGCTCTTGAGGCTAAGTTTCTTAACTCTATTATCAATCATAAGCCTATGGTACATTCTGCTGTTAAAAAGTACTTTCTACCACATTTAGCTCCTCTACTTAAACCAAGGTTCCTCTCTGCCTTCGTTCTCTTGGACTCCTTGTGTCATCTTCACATCAATGACCTGTCAGAATTTCTATCTTTTTTCCACCATGTCTCCATGTATTCAAACCCTTCAACATTTTATGTGCAGGAACTGTCTCTGGCTTTGGTTGAACATCTTCTCTTGCTTCTCAATATTATTTATTATTTTATGTCTATGTGGTTAATAATGTCATGATAGTTTATAAGTAACTGAATGTCTATTCTTTTATTCTACTATGTAGGCTTGTTAAAGGCTGGGTACCAGAATATTTTACTGTGTATCTAATGGGTCCTGTGGGATACAGCAGACTTTAGCACCTGGAGCACACAGGATGCAGTGTAAGTTATTCTAATTCACAAAACATTTACAAGCGTATATGTGTGGGTGCAGATGGTTACCTTTCAAAAGAGAAAACAATGACTGTGAGTGTTGAATCTCTTATGGGATAAAGCTTGATTCATAGAAGTGTTCCATAAATGCCTATGGCGATTAGAGAATAGCACATCTACTTAATAAAAAATCATTCACTTGGGGATTGATAATGGTTTGCACTGCACTTAATGTTCTTTCAAATCTTCAAAACATTTTACAAACACTAATTAATTTTCTCAGCAGACTCTCCAGGTAGGTGTCAGAATTACATGTCACTTCATGTAGTAAACTGTGATGGGTCCATAATTAACCAAAGTTTGTAAAGAAAACATGCTGGATTGCAGCAGGTATAGGGCACCAATGATAGTGATAATAGGTAAAGAAATGGAAAATTGTCTTACATATATTTTTGGCAAGTGACTCTATATTTCTTTAATGAATTTGGAGAGCACTTTGATCAATGTTAGAGAAGACAATTAGAGCAAGGGAAAGAAGTTAACTATTTAACTAAATTATCCATAAAGATACACACTGTGTTTACTATTTCTCAATTCATCTTCTTGTCTTTCTCCTTTGAGTCTTTCCAATAACCTCAATTTAGACTGTCATCTACCATAAGAGTTTGAAATTATGATTAGTGCTGACCCAAATGTTGATAGAATTTAACATTCTTTATTAAACTATCAAAGCTATCCTTTTCATTTTTCCTGATAATAAAAGAACTATAGATTTAAAAAAAAATTCCTTTCAATAAGCCTAACTTTTACCAAGTAGAGCAATTTTTAGTCTAGGTTGAATTTTTTTACTTATATGATTTTTTATTTTTGGCACTAACGCTTGAACCCAAGGATGCTATACTATGGAGCTACAGTCATAGCTCTTTTTATTTTTCATTTACATACAAAGTCTCACCAAGGTAGCCTAGAATGGCCTCCACCTTGTGATCCTCCTGCTCAACTTCCTGATTCACAGGGATAAGAGGTGTATTGCACACACCTGACATAGTTACACAAATTTCTTGACTGTTCTCCTATCAATCATGGCAGAATTCACCTGGATATGAATCTCTGGCTATGATCACCTGAGAAGGACCAGATAGGGGACTTCCATTTATGTCACTTGTTCTCTCAACAAGGCCCCTCCTCAGTATCTCAGCTGTAAGCCTCCTACTTGCATTCCCCGACTCTTCTGTGGCTTCACACCCACTGTGGTCCAGAAAGTTAAGTCAGACTCCAACGCTGTCAAATGTTACATGGTATCATATTATTAATTTTACTTATTTTCTTCCTCAGCAACAAAAACACAAGTTATATCACAGGAAGTTTTGTAACAGAGAAACTGGCTCTAGTGTAAACCTCAGCCCCAAAGAACGTTAGTCCATTTGACTAAAAAAAAATGTTGACTGAATACAGTAAATGTGAAAAATGTAATGAGATTGATTTAGAATTTTTTTTTAAAGGGCGTACGATACCACAAAATACACCAGTCTATCAAATAAACTGACCATGTGAGGCAGGAAAAGTCATTATTTATTCTGTTTGTAGCCTTGTCTCTCTAACAGGAAACAGATCATGGAACGAAACACTTTCAATTCAGACTTTACAGTAACCCTGATTATAAAAGCCCCAGGAGCAATGTGGCAAACTTCCCGAATTTAGTTAAACCCATCAAAGCTAATAAATTAAATAGTAAGCATATGCGATAGCTTTTTCCTAGAGTTTCTGCTTCTGATTTATTATATCAACTAGACTGAATTGACTAAAGAAGTTCTGGAGGTCTGAAAATGTCTTTTTGAAAAAATGACTTGGCAATCCACTTTATTTTGAATCCTCAAGTGTTGGTATTCACATACAAATAAACGGTGGTGAAAGATGTTAGCTAGGATCGCAACCAGGAATCCAGTTCTGACTCTCTGCATCTCTTCAGGCTGAATTTGAATGAGCTGCTAAATCTCACTGGAGACTAGGTGCCTAATCATTCACATGAAGGTGTTAAATTGGAATACAACCCCTTTGACTCCACAACAATAGTACTATTGCAGTAATGATTGCAGTGACAATCACTTAATTATTCAATAATTCTGTTATTTATTGAAAGTAATTTTGAAACATTCGGAATAACTGATGTGTATTTAGTTCTGTTTTTGAAACAAATTGATATATTCTAATTTAGACAATGCTTATTTTGAAAAAGGATTCATATTGACTGATTGATTATGAAGTATGCATTAAGTTAAAATACTTAATACATTGAAAAACTTCATTTCACTCTGTTGGGAAAATAAAAAAAAAGCTGCCAACAAATATATTCCTCTGTAGCAATAAAGCAAGAGAGGACGCAGTTTATTACTGGGAAATTATTTGCCAATTTAGATGCATAAATGTAGCAGGTAATGCATGTGAATTAGAACAAAACCCTACACGACTGACAGGCAAAGGGCTTGAAGTTGTTATCTTGTGGTGTATCCTACGCACCCTCTGAGACATACCCCTGCCCAAGTTGGCTATGGCATTCCATGTTTCTGTATCTGAAGGTTATTCGGCCTGAGACTTTCAGGATATCTTTATAATTTAAAAACTGAATGCTGAGTTTAACTCAGAAAAGATTTATCTTTATTCCAAAGTTTGGAGTAAGCACAATACTCAAAGGGGAAAGGAGAAAATAATCTCTATTTTTAAAGGAAGAACCTTACCTCCTTACAGTAGTTTCTTGCCTTTATTGTCACCAAAATGTTAAAGGAGTTATTTTTTTATCTATAAATTATTTTTATTTACTATAAAACATAATTTAAATTATATGCATTTCTGTCCAGTTGTGTGTGTATGTGTATGTGTGTGTGTATTTTTTTTTTAATTTTTTGTCACTGGAAGTTGAACCCAGAGGCTCTTTATCACTGACCTACATTCCCCAGCCTGTTTAACTTTAAAAATTTTGTGTCAGGGTCTTGCTAAGTTTCTAAGGCTGGTCTCGAACTTGTAGTCCTTCTTTCTCAGCCTCCTGATTCCCTGGGATTCCAGACATGCACCCCCATGCTCAGCTGTCCAGTTGTAATTTTAAGATAAGCAACATTAGCAACTGTATCATCTGATATGTAAAACCACCTGTGTTTATCAATTAAGAAAAAGCCAATATGTTATTGGAACTGATGACTATCTCTGACAAATTATACATTTTTATCACCTTATTTTTCTATAATTGCATACTCTATTTCAAGAAAATCACAATTTTAAGTCGATCATTTCCCCTCAGTCACAATGTTTTAGATGCAGGACCAAATTTGGAGACCCATAAAGTCTAATTTTAGACTAGAAACCTTAGAGCAAATATTTATTTCTTGGTTACTTGAGGATTTTATTTCATTCTTTTAATCAAATGTTTTTTTTTTATTGGTTGTTCAAAACATTACAAAGCTCATGACATATCATCTTTCATACATCTGATTCAAGTGAGTTATGAACTCCCATTTTTACCCCAAATACAGATTGCAGAATCACATCAGTTACACATTCACATTTTTACATAATGCCATATTAGTGACTGTTGTATTCTGCTGCCTTTCCTATCCCCTACTATCCCCCCTCCCCTCCCCTCCCATCTTCCCTCTCTACCTCATCTGCTGTTGACTAAAACACTTTTTAAGGGCAAGTTTCATTATTCTTTACCAATAGAAGAAAGAACAATAAAATTAAGAAATAAAAATTTCTCTCATTTCTTTCATGTTCTCTTCTTCAACTCACAAATATCAGGGTAATAATAATTTATCTTTGATTGGAAGCCACAGTTATTTCTATTATTATTCCCTTTATTGGTATATTTATTGTAATGAAGTTTTGAGAAACATCAATAAAGGCACATAGAAACCTACATACACACACGTATGTACACAACACACACACACACATACATACACACCATCCTAGTCCTATCTGTAGCAATAACAAGGGTGCTTCTTTATGTGTGTGTGTATGTGTGTGTGTGTGTGTGTGTGCGCTCTAGATATTAAACCCCAGGGGTACTTTACCACTAATCTACAACCCCAACACTTTTTGTTTTTCTCTTTGAGGCACGGTCTCTCTGACTTGATAAAGGTCTCATTAAGTTGCCTCTCATTAAGAGGCTGACCTCGAACTTGTGTTCCTCCTATCTCAGCCTCCCAAGTTGATGGGATTATGGAGATGCACTACCATACCCAGCCCAGAGTGCTCTTTAAATCAGAAAGGTGAAGTCTGAAAGGAAGATTTTGAAAGCTAGAAACTTAGGAAATGTCTAGAATCTGTTTGGGATAAATAAATTCATATAGAAAAGCATTGTATATGAACACATACTCAAACATGTATAGAGGAATATACTCCAGATGGAAAGTTTTATCCAACAGCAGGCTGAGGTATTTGTTTTGGTAGGTGTAGATGTATGTAAATTCATTTGAAGGGTAAGTTTTGAGACAGATGCAAACAAGTATTGACTTTTATTTTTGTTTTAACTTAGAACATGACATTTACCTATGAATCATTTCATTGTAAGTCAGAGAGAAAAGCTTTTCCTGTATCAGTTCTATCTTCATTTCAAATTACTTTTCTTTTCTTTAATGACCATCATTTAATGCCATTTACTCGGAAAATTATTATCCTTGTTGAGTGTGCAAGTCCCTTTGTTTATTTTCTTTTTAATTATTTGCATACTATATTCAAACTTGATCTGCAAAGTGCTTCTCAATTTACTACTGAATTTTGTCTGCATAAAAATGAAAGTTAAAAAGATTTCCAACTTTCTCCCACTAGATAAGAAAATTAATGACTCTTTATTTTCTAACTGAATCTCTGGCACTCACATTCAACCAAATTTACTTTGATTTATATCATATTTTATATGGCAAAGTACAACGTAGCTATTTTATAGCTATAATATAAAAGAGTTATAAAGTAAAGGACAATATCAAAGACTCAAGAAAGATGACCAATGTACTATTTGTTCTACTTTCACTAAAAATATAGACTGAATTTAGGACATAGACAGGTATGCAGAAGAAATAACAAAGGCTTTCTATAGCAAAATCTAACACCCTGTGAAATACCATGGTGGAAATAGTCTTTATTAGAGTTGTCATCCATCATTTTTTAAGCCAACG
The DNA here is from genome assembly GCF_048772815.1 of Callospermophilus lateralis. Taxonomy (NCBI): domain Eukaryota; kingdom Metazoa; phylum Chordata; class Mammalia; order Rodentia; family Sciuridae; genus Callospermophilus; species Callospermophilus lateralis. Next base: position 13,865,069 of record NC_135320.1, read on the forward strand.
TATATTATCATATGCACCATATATGTTTGTAATACCCAACTTTTTGTCACTACAATAGTATACCTGACAAAGGTACCTCATCCAACAATCTTGAGGGGTTCAAGGGCATGGTGCTAATAATCAGTTCTCAGCTATGTCACATCATAGCAGAAAGTTAACGGCGGGATCAAATGCTAGAGAAACCAGGTGATTACATCTAGAATTAGGAGCCTTGAGGTGGGTAAGGTGGGGACTTATTCAGGCTCTTATTTTTATTTTTTTAATTTTGGAGACAGGATAACTACAAGTTGCTGAGGTTGGCTTCAAACTTAAAATCCTTCTGCCTCTGCCTCCCCAGTGACTAGATTATGGGCTTGTGCCTCCACGACCAGTCTTAGGCTCTTATAACAACCTTTTCTCTGGACTGTCCAGGAGTCCAAAGTGAACTACATTCTGAGGGAAGTCACCGCCATCGAGACCTAAGGACCTCCCGCTTGGCCCTAGGTTTTAAAGATTTACCCTCTCCATTGTCCCACCTTAAGGACTAAGTCTTTAATTATAATGTCCTCTTGAAGGATGTTTGGTCCACACCCAAACCATAGGAACATCAAAGAGAAAAACAAGTTTATCATTTTGGAGGAGACTTTATTCTGGCAACAAGGCATGAAATAAACACTGGCCTCTCCAGAGAGGAGAGGAACGGTGGTAGGCTCAGAGTGAGAGAAAGCAGAACATGTTTTACTCTGCAGTGTAACTAATTATTGAAGTTAGTTAGGTCATCTTGGCAGAAAGAGGAACATTCTCGTTTACTTGATGAGATTTATGTGAAAGTTTGCTTAAAATTCAAGAGGCCTTACCTACTCAGAACCGATGTACTTTCTATACTTTAAAAGTGGGTTGTGGGGATCCTTAGATCATATATATATATCACATATGATAATATACTATATATCATCTAATATATAATGCACTCTCTCTAAATATATTCTTTTTTTTTTGAGTTAAGTCTCTAAGTTTAATACTTGATTGCTTAAGGAAGCAAAAGCAAATGAAAAAGGTCTATCCGAACTTTTCATAAAGAAAATGGGCAGTTATATAAAGCATTGACCCTGAGTTTGGCACTTACCTTGGTTTTATTTCCAAAGTGAATGCTCCTTGCATTATGAATATGATCAGCTGAAATCACTTGATTCAGTATCATTTCACTAAAAACATGTCAGTAATCATCTTTCCAAGAAGACTCAAGAGGGAGTGAATGTCAAAATAATCACATGAGCTAACAAAGTATGTTTGATGGACAAGAACTCTACGGCCCTGTGGAGAGGCCTTCCTAGTAATGAAAGAGGAGGCAACATCCTTGATCACATCCTGATCCATTGCATTAACAACTGCTCTAGTTTTGATCTTAAATATCACTGAAAGTTCTTTTCGTTAAAATCTTTGTTCATAAGTTGACCCTATTCTTAAGTGACAGAACCTTTAAAAAGTTGGTAGTGGGAGATTCTTACTTCAATGGGAGTGGGATCTTCAAAGGAATTATGGTAACCTTGGACCCTTCTCACTTTCTTTAGCTTGCTGGTCATAAGTGAGCAAGTTTGGTTTCAACAGGGACTCCTGTCAGATGTCCTGCCTTCCCAAAGGCCTGTAGCAGTAAGGATGACCAATCACAAACTAGGAACTCCATGAGGATGAGCCAAAATAAATCATTCCTATTCATAATTTGATGTTCTCACTTATCTCTAATAGTGATGGGAAAATAACACAATACCTAAGGGAAGATATATTTCATTGAATTTGTGAAAGAGAAAAATTAATAAATTGTAAAACAAAACAAGCAAACAAAGTTTTTTAAAGCTAGTGATATAGACAAAAGATATATGCACACACTCCAAGTAAATATTCAATATAAATAGTAAATACATACATATATATGTATATATATTAAATTCACAAAGTAGACTATATATAATCACTATGTATATACTTACTGAATATATATGCAAGTATACATTATACACATGCGTACACACACGCACACACACACATTTTTTTTTTCTAAATCTAAGAGTTAAGAGAATACCACATATAAAAATGGCTTTTAGTATATGGCAAGCTGAAGACAGAAATCTGATTTGGCTGCCCCAAATGAACACGATTATGAATTGCTCAGAAGAATAATTGACTCTCATTTGTGCACAGTATTTTGTTTAATAAAGCCACCATGAAACTGAATCACATCATACTGAACCATAGTTCCTGGATTATGTTCCTGTGAGCTTCTTGTCCCATTTTTTGTCAATGGAGCAATGCATAAATTTGGTTCATGTGTGTTTCTGAATTCATGGACAGCAGCACTATCACTCATGCCTGAATGAAGGTTATCTAGCAGCATGATTTCTCCATAACCACTTCACAGTCTTCTTGCACTTGGGAACATTAGACAGCACTTCAGCACTGTGCTTGAATGTCATTTGAAACAGGGAAATTGCCTACAAAAAGCACAGAAGTGAGAAAGACATGGCACTTAGACCACCTTGAAAAGGACACTTGTTTATAGCATGAGAGTGTGCACAAGAAGGCTGAGCCATCACCTTTATTCAGCTTTAGCTGAGAATTTGTATCTATATCAAGTGCCTCAATTTTTTTACCACTCTGTACTTGCCCATGAATGCCCATAAAAGTGCCATTGTGTACTGATTTGGGGATTACAATTAATTCGGCCAGTACCTGCATCCACAAATAGGACATCCTTGAAGAGGACAGATAAACTAAATGACAAATAGGCCAACTTTACTTTTCATACTTCTACTGTAAGAAAATTGTAAATGAAGTGCAAAGAAAACTGGACAAAGGAAATGGACAAGGTGGTGGAAGTATTGTAAAGACTAATAAATTCAGAAAAGCAGAAAGAACTAACAGTTAAACTAGAGGAAGGTTCTGGCATGAGAAAAAAATAAATGAAACAGAGAAATCTTTTAATGTTGAAAATAATGTTGAGTGGTCTCCTGCTGCCCTATCCTCCCCTTAAGAAGTTTCTTTATGTCAGACTGACAATATTTTCATATGTTCCTATCACTTCATCTGTAAGCATGAAGAATACTTATAGCCCAATGGTCCACTCAAATACTTTCCCTCTTTTCTGATCATTCTTTGTAAAATTCATGGGCTTATTTGGAAAATCTCTCTCTGCTTCTTGATATTTTATTGCAGTAATTGCTTGAATTCCTCTGAATAAACTCCTGTATCATATATTTAAAACATCTATAATAAATTTTAATGATAAAATTATGTTAATTTGTAATATTTATTTACATTTTTCTGTTTATGAAAGTAAAACATATTCACTGCAGAAAAACAAAGAGAAAAAGACCGATTTTCCTTAATCTCACTACAAAGAAGCAGCCGTTTTAAAATTCCATTTTATCTTTTTAGATCATGATAAAATACACAAAGTTTATCATGCTAATCTCTGCATGTGTATGTGTGTTTCAATGGGAATTGTACCCAGAGATGCTCTACTATGTTGTCAGAACTTTTAATTTTTATTTTGACACAGGATCTCACTAAATTGTCCAGGCTGGCCTTGAACTTGCGATCCTATGCTTCAGCCTGTGGTTCAGCAGTGTTAAAAGCAATTATTTTCTTCTGCAATCGTGCCTGTCATCTGTTTCTAAACACTTCTCATCTGGTAAAACTGATACTCTGTACTATTAGACAAGAACTCCCTGTTTTCTGCGCCCCTCTGTTCCTGGCAATCAACACTTCACAAAGTAATAGATTTTAATATGCTGGGTGAATTATTACAATGCCAATAAATAAATTTTGAATATTTTTTGCTTGTATTTTATAGACATATTTGGAGTTAGCAGAAATAATATTCTAGTATAATTTTTAAAAAGTAATATTAAAACTAAGTTAAGGGCTTCAGGAAGCTCATCACTTGAAAAAATAGTCTAACATTGTATGTGCCTTATATTTAACAGTAAGATAGTAGTAAAATATTCTGATTATATACTTTCTAAAACCATAATCTATATATGTTAATTTATGTATTCACTCTTTATATATTTATTATATTTTTACTATATTTTACAATGTCTCATAAATCATAAAAAAATAAAAATATAGCACTGCATGTCTTAACAAGAGAGGTACACTCTATCAGTTGACAAAATATGCTATTTTCTTTTGTAAATTCTCTGTAATCAAATAATTTAAAAGACTAGAATATTTTAAAAGTCTGGTACTAACTTCAGGATCTTTGAGTATTTGGTATTAATGATTTTTAGAGTTGAAAGAAAGATGCATCATAGACCAAAAGGATCCAAATGGATTGTGACTGTGATTACTATATCATGATGCCCATGGTTCATTTCCATCTGTCAATTAATACAAAAATTATTGTTGACACTCAACTTGTTAATTTTCATTTCCCTGAAAGAAATTAGTTATATTTTAAATGAATTAATCTGTTGTATTTGAAAATGAATTAGGAAATATTACCCATTTACATGTTTAATATATGTATTCCATCTGAAGAAATCTTTCATTTATAAAAGAGCAGTGTTAAATACAATAGGTTAAAAGTTTTAATTTACAATTTTGTAGATATATAGGATTTTTTACAAAATACATTTTTTTTAGTTTTGATGGTTTTTTATTTTATTTGTTCATTTTTTTTTTTTTTTTTTGTGGTGCTGGAAATTGAAGCCAGTGCCTCTCATGTGTGTCTACTCTACTGCTGAGCGACAACTCCAGCCCAATATTTAGGATTTTTTGAGTAAAATACATTACTTGTGGCAATAAAAGTCACATAATGATAGACTATTCTGAACTCTATAATTAAAATGTTTTTCCACATCATGATTTTCTTTTTTTAAATGGTAGTTTTCTCAATGCTAACATGCCACTTTTACCTTGAAAGGACTGATTTGATGTGATTAATTGTTTTAGTGATTTCTATGTAATATAGTTTTAAAGTCCATTTGTAATAATAAAAAAAGTCAGCAAATTTAGATTACTTGTTTTCTCATTTAAAATAATCATAAAATTTTATGTTTAGTAATATGTTCAAGAAAAAAATCTAAGTAATCTGAATAATTTCCATATTCAATCATATAAACATGCAAAGCTCAATACAATATAACCTCTACTCTAACTGATACCAAGTAAACTTGAATAGGCTGTAATCAATGAAACGTTGAGTCTACCATTATGAAATTTCCAATTTTTCTTTCATTTAAATTTATAAGTTATGAGATAAGAAAATTTGTCACACATAGATCATTTTTAATCACTTTTAATTTTAAAAGTAGACCAACAGATCTAAAATTTTTAATGAATTTTTTCCTTAATTCTTAAAGATTTTCTTCTGTACTCCAGAAGTCTTCTAACATTTGATTATTAAATCATAAGTTCTTTTATTTCTAAAAACTTTTATCATAGCTTAATTTTGCTATCTCTTCTACATTTTTTTAAATTGTGTTACTTCTATTGTTCTAACTCTCTTTATTTCAAATTAAGGACAATGTTAATCTGAGCTATTATTAAGACGAATGTATGAATGTGCTATAGACATGTTTATCAACAAACCCTTAGAATATGATAAGAAAGGAAGAGATAAATAAATATCTAATTATACAGTGCTAAAGCAAGGAAATAAATTTTTGAAAGAACTAAAACAATAATAATTTTCTGTAAAAAATGAAAATGGGAAGTACTGATCGAAGTTACAACTTCAGGCCAGAATGCTTTCAGATTGAGGTCACTAAGGAATAAAGAAATTGGCCCAATCATGCCTAGAGTCAACTGGTAGGTCAACCACCAGTTGATTCTTCTTTGTGGTTTGTACCTCAATATGTCTCATCAAGAAGTAGAACCTGCCCATAAGATGACTGATTGGAGGAAGGGCAGACTGCACAGAAATTCCTCAGCTCAAGATTTCAACAGTGGGAAGATTGCCACACACACAGGGAGCTGGAAGACTAAGGGAATCAACTGAAATTCAGCATTGGACAGTCAAATAATTATAGAGACACAGGCATTTGGAAACTTGGAGCATTAAGTAAAAACTGGGAGGAGTGAAAATTAAATTAGAAATGGACCAACGTGGCTGACAAGGGCATCCGTGTTTGCCAACTGACTGCAGAAGGGAAGAAGGAATGAGGCACAGGAACAGGAAAACGTGGCCAATTAAATGGTGTCTTGTGGGAACAAATGAAATAAAGAGGAAAGTTGATCTTAAGTGATCCAGGGATGACGGGGGAAGTTGTTGAGTGAAAAGTGGTCAAAATTACTAGGTCAATAGGCAAAGGGTCGAGCGGCAACCAAAGAATCATGGCAAAAACCATTTCCAAGTGGCTGTGTTGCAGTGAGTAGATGCAGGAGATTGGAAATGCATAAAATAAATTGACAGCCTGAGCCAGCACTCACGTCTTGGGGTGCTCAGTGTGTGCCTGGATCAGTGTGAATAAAATAAGCAGAGAGAGAAGTGTACCTACAGCAATCCAAGCTGAGGACAGCAAGGAAATCACACCCCCTTCAATGCTGGCATCCCATATGAGCAACTGGAAAGACAACAGTAACCAGTCCGATAGGTGAATCTGCACTACAGGTAGAATCCTGTGTAATTCATATCCATGGCAGAGGAATAAGTGAGAGTGGGCAGGTTTAGACGCCTCGCCTTAGAAGTGGGATTTGGGGGTGGCCCCTGAAATCCAGATATCTAGCAGAGATCAGTATTTGCCCAGCAACAGGGTGCGTGAATCAAGTCTCAGATAGCCACAGAGTTTCCAAAAGGGCAGCCAAGAGGAAAGCCCAGCTGATGGGATTTTCAATATGGAACTCTGCATCAGTCCCACGGTGGCAATAAATCAACTGACAGCATCCCCCAGTCTAATTGTCATATACTGTGAGACAGGAAACTGAGAGCTACCACAAATAGCTCTGGTCCTGGCCAGGGCTGATGGTATGGTGAGAAACACAAAGAAGTGAGATCTCAGTCATTGACTCAAGGGTTACAGAGTCAATCCCCCGCCCCGCCCCACACACACACCACAAATACAAAGAATGGCACAGCAGCATAAAGCAGTGAACTTCCAAACATCACCTTGGATTATCTTTGGTAGGGTAAATTTTAACATGGGTTTGATTTGTTTTCATCTTATATTTGTTTGTTTCCACCCTGGTTTTTGTTCCCCTTATTGCCCTTTCCTCTCTCTTAACCGACTAACAGCTAAATTTTTGTGTTCCCTCTTCCTCTCTTTTTTGATTTTATTATTTTTAATTATTTTAATTCTTCCTTGTTTATAACTATCATCTGCAGCCTCTCTCCTGCTTCTCATTTGTTCACTTTGTAAATATTTCAGTCTTTCTCTTGCCTCTCTACCCTATTTTTCTCTTCACGTAAGGAACTGTCATTTCACTATCTCTTAGAATCATATAGTTTATGTAATTCCTACCCTATTCTTGTTATTATGATTATTAATACAGTGGGAAATGAAGTAGGTACCTGCTGTTTAATGTCTAATTTAGTTCATGTTTGTTTGTTTTGGTTGCTGATATTAAATGCTAACTCCACCATTCCTGTAGAGACGGTAATTAGTGTTGTCCATGTCAAAGTGACACCAAAGTGTACTTTAGGACTTTATAATGGTTGCTAACATCAGTTCTATGGCTGGCTCCCGGCTTTCTCTAAGAGGGGCTGGAAAGTGATTGGGACACTTCAAGTTTACAAAGTAGACATTCTGTTACCAAGCAATACACAAAAGTAATAGTGAACTTTAATTCACACATGATCTAGCCCTATTCCAGCCTCAATAATTCTTCAACATATGGAATAGGGAAGACAAAAACTCCAAATCAACAACCAGGCCCCAGATTGAAACATACAGAGTAGGACCTCATATCCAACTCCTGTATATCTATTCATACATCAAAACCAACAAAAGTCCCTAGGGAAAAAATAATAATAATAACAATAACAACTACACACCAAAAGACACATGTATAAAAAATAAAAGGACAAATGTATAAAAAATAAGAGGTCCCGGTGTGGTGGCGCATGTCTATAATCCTAGTGACTTGGGAGGCTGAGCCAGGAGGGTTACAATTTCAGGGCCAGTCTTAGCAACTTATCAAGAATCTCAGGAACTTAGTGAGACTTTTACTCAAAAAAAAAAAAAAAGAGAGAGAGAGAGAGAGAGAGAGAGAGAAATCCATCTCACATCTCACCTTCCATTCAAGTTCAAGATCTCAGAAAACTAAAGAACCCACAAATACACAAGAGGATAAAAATATAAAGACTATAAATACAGACTGCAGCATTAAATCTCAGATAGATCTCAAAGCAATAATGCTGGATGTTTTAAATACATCATTCACAAAGAGAGAGGTCATGCAAACATAAAACCAATAGAAATATTTCCAACCTAAATAATAATATAAACCATTGGCCCTAACAGATATCTACATAATATTTTTTTCTAAAACAACTGAATTCACTGTCTTCTAAGCAGTTAGTGGAAGGAGTCTTTTCCAGAACAGACCATATTCTAGGCTGTGAATCCAAAATCCCAAAATACTGATATGATCTTGTGCATCCTATGAATCATAATAGAGTGAAACTAGAAATGAAGAACAAAAATAAATGAATAAGCAAACACATGGAGACCAACAATAATTTTAAAGAATGAATCATAACAGAAATGAGAGAAGTAATGAAACAAATTCTTAGAAATTAAAGAGAACAGAGATACAACATATCAAATCTCTGGCTGAGTAGAAGGGCAGTTCTAAGAGAAAAGTTTATGGCATTAGGTGTCTAAATTGAAAATTTAGAAAGATCCCACAAAAGTTATCTGATTCCATACCTTTGAAACTTTAGAAAATGAAGAACAAACTAACATTCAAATCAGTATAAGACAGGAAACAATAAAGATAAGAGCTGAAATTTATAAAACTGAGAATAAAAAATTATAAGGGATTAATGCAATAAAGAGCTGGTTATTTGCAAAGACAAATTAGATACATAAACCCTGAGGAAAACTAAGAAAAGAAAGAGATGACCAAAATTAACAAAATTAGAGATGATAAAGGAGACATCACCACACACATTTCTGAAATTCAAACGATCATAGAAACTATTTTGAAAATGTATACGCCCACAAACAGGAAAATCTAGAAGACATTAGAAACTTAGACACATATGAGTTGCTCTAATTGAAGATATAGAAAACCTAAAAGTAGTGAAATTGAAAGATCAATTAAAACCTTTCACCAAAGAAAAGTTTATAACAGGACAGATTCTCAACTGAGTTCTGCCAGACTTTAAAAAAAAAAAAATAACACCAGTCTTTCTTAAATTATTCCATAAAATTGAACGGGTGGGAACACTACTAGCCATATTCTATGAAACCAGAATAATCCTGATAGAGGATTATTAAACCAGACAGAGACTTATAAAGGAAATAAAACTACAGAACAATATCCTTGATTAACATAGATTTAAAAATCCTTAATAAAATATTAGCACAGCATATCAAGAAACACATCAAGAAGATACATGATCAAGTTTGTTTCGTTCCAGTAACTTAATATTGGCTCAATATACAAATCAATGAATGTAGTTCACTACATAAACTGAATTAAGGAGAAAACTCAAATCATCATCTCAAAAGATGCAGAAAAGAACTTTGATAAAATATAGCACCCATTCATGTTAAAAATGCTTGAGAAACTAGGCACAGACCAATCTTACCTCAATGTTATAAACTATATATGACAAAACCTTAGCAACAGCAAACAAAATAGAGAAAAACTGAAAGCATTTCCTCTAAAATCATAAACAAAACAAGGATGTTCATTCTCCCCACTCCTATTTAACATAGTCCTTGAAACTCTAGCCAGAGAAATCAGGCAGGAGAAGAAAATTGAAAGGATAGAAATAGGAAAATGAGTCAATTATTTGCTTGCTGATGCTATATTCCTGTATCGAGAATATCCAAAAATGCTACAAAGCTTTCTAGAGCTGGTAAAGAAATTCAGCAAAGCATCAAGATATAAGATAAACATTCATTAATAAATAACTTTTCCATACTCCAATAGTGATTCTGCTGAGAACTGAACTCAGTAAAAATATTCCATTCATAATATTTTTTTTAAAAAATTAGAAAATAATGTAACTAAAGAGCTAAAAACCCTCCTCCACAGTGGAAACTAGCCACCATTGAGTAAAGAAATTTAAGATCTTAGAAGATGGAAATTCTTTCATATTCTTGGATAGGCAGAATGAATATTGTCAAATGGCCATCTTACAAAAGCATTAAACAGATTCAATGCAATTCCCATCAAAATAACAAGTACCTCCTACACAAAACCAGGAAGGAAAAAAAAAAGTCTTAAAATTCACTCAGAATAAAAAGAGACACAGAAATCCAAAACAATCTTGAGCAAGAAGAACGATGCTGTAGACATCACAATATCTGTTCTCAAATTATACTACAAAACAATATTAACAAAAGCAGCATAATATTGGCATCAAAGTAGAAATGAAGACCAATGAAATAGTATATTTGACAAAGCTGCCAAAAATATATGTTGGGGAAGATATGTTTTTAACAAGTGGTGCAAGAAATTGAATATTCATATATTGAAAAATGAAATTTGATCTGTCACTCACCTTGCACAAAAGTCTAATCAAAATTGTTCAAAGACTGGGGAAATAATCAAATAATTTTTGCAATTGCTAGAGAAAAAAAAATCAACATTCTAACATATTATTACAGGCACAGACCTCCTTAACAAGACCCCTGAAGATCAAGAAATAAAACCAAGAAATGAAAATAAACGGAATAGCATCAAAATAAATATTTTCACAGTAAAGAAAACAATTAAGTGCATGAAGAGGAAGCATACAAAATGGAAGAAAATTTTTACCAGCTACTCCTCTGACAGGGTATTAATATCTGGAATCAAGAACTCAAAAAGCTTAACACCAAAAAATAAAAACAAAACAAAGAAACAAAAAATAAGCAAACAAAACAAAACCCGTAATCAAGAAAGGGGCAAAAAAATCTTAACAGACATGTCTTAAAAGATATGGCTAATAAATACATGAAAACAAACTAAACCACCCTAGCAATCAGGGATATGAAAAAAAATGCATTGAAATTTTATGTCACTTCAGTCAGAATGGCAATTACCAAGAACAGAATGATAATAATTGCTGGCAAGAATGTCGGGGGCAAGGTACGCTGTTAGAGGAACCAGAGAATTAGTGTGAACACTCTGAAAGCAGTATGGAGTTCCTCAAAAACAAAAATGGAATAACATAACCTAGCTATCTCACTCTTTGGTATTTTTCCAAAAGAACTAAAATCAACACACTGTAATGCTCCAACCACATCAATCTTTATATCAAGTTAAATATTGATTTAGAGCGAATATGAAACGGGAGTAAACTAAATTCCTTGCATATATTAAATTTGTTTATATTTACCCAATTATTGTGTATAATTATGATGTACTAAAAAGCATTAAAATAATTTAAGAATTAAATTTAAAAATAAAATAATAGTTACATAATAAAATAATACTAGAACATAAATCCCATAAATAAAATATGATTGTGGAGAATTTTGCATAAGTGAAAAGAGAATAATTTTATAAAACAATGAAATCTTACAATTAATGTAAAACAAAAGTCTCAGTATTTGAGAATAAATAGCTAAAAAATAAATTGAGGATTTGACTATCCAATAATTTTCCTTCACATCAGAAGTATAAACAGATATGTTAGAGAAATATTAAAAAGTGTAAATGTTCAAAATTCACAATAGGATCTCTAGAGTAGAAGAAGAGAGAGAATGAAGAAAATAAAAATATTAAAAATAAAAAATAAAATTTATCAAAATTAAAGAAAAATAAAGTCTAAGAACCACATTTTAAAGAATCTAAAATATGAATTTTGAATCTTAAAATCATTTGAAAGAAAAATGGTATCATGAGTTTTTAAAAAACTTTTAATATTACTTGATACCTTCATATAATATAATTGTTACTACAGGATTATTGATAAATAATAATTTAAATAATATAATTCAACCATTTAGTATGTACAATTTAATATTTTTAATATATTCACAGATTTGTGTAAATGTAATTACAATCCATTTCATCATCCCAAGAAATCTCATACCCAATAGAAGTTGTTATTTTTTCATAATCTCATCAGTCACAGATAATCACAAATCTATTTTGTTTCTATTGATTTGCTTGTTTTGGGTATTTCATACAAATGAACTGGGTTCATTTTTACTTACACTAAGTAAAAGTACTTAGCATAATGTTTCAAGGTTTACCCATATTGCAACACTTATCATTTGTTCTTATGGTTATATAATATTTCTGTATGGATACATATAGCATTTTATTTACCCATTTATCAGTTGATAGACTTTTGGGTTAGTTCTACTTTTTGATTATTCTGAATAATTCTGGTATGAACATTTATGCACAAGTATTTTTGGAGACATGTTTTCATTTTCTTGGCTACATATCTAGAAGAGGAACTGCTAGATCATATGGTAATACCATGCCTAAGTATTTGAGAAATTACCAGATTTCCCAAAACGTTTGCGCTACTCTACATTCCCATTAATGGTGTGCTTTACATCCTCCCCAATAATTGCTATTACCTGACTTTTTATATCATAGTACTCTAGTAAGTAAAAAGTAGCATTTTAAATTGTTTCAGTTTCCATTTCCCTAATAAATAATGGTGTTAAGCACATTTCCATGTGTTTTCTGGCTATTTGTATATCTTTTATTATTAAGATTCTCCATTTTAAATCACACTTAGTATTATCAAATTGTTGAAACCATAATGAGTTTTATAATTTTGAATGCATTACAGGCAGAGGAAATAAAAGATTAACTGAATGCAAAAACATGCTACAGAATATCTTCAAAGTTTGAAGTAAAATAAAACTAACAAATTCAACCTTAGAGTTATTGTCCCAACTGACAATGTTGAACTTTACCTGAGACTTATACTCCTGAAAAATAGCAATGGTTAAGAAACCCACATGAATTTAACGTTCAAAGAAACGGTGAACCACAGAGGACCATCCTTCATGTGCAGACTCCTAGGCAAGACTTGCCTTCATCTCTCATTATAACTTTTTTTTTTCTCCATTGGTCTTTGTAAAACCCAAGATACCCTTCTTTTCTTTGAGATTTTTCTCAGTGATGTTCTCCTTGTTGCACTATACAGCCTCTTGTTATGATTGGATAATATTGCTTAACAAGGTAGAATAATATATATTTAATAATAATTTTGGACATTGAGTTGTTTAGAAGAGATAGAGTCAAACGTGTAGATTCTATTCAAGCGTAAAAAGGAGTGTAAAAATTACTAAGTTTAGATATAATGAAAAATTTGAAGCCATAGTGTGTATGTGAAAATTAAATAGTACCGCTAGTAAAATATAAACATGATATGTATTGTTCAGTTTGGTAATATTGAAATAATTAATGTAAACATTATTCCAGTTTAATAAAAGACAGAAATATTTTCATTTCAACTCTCATAATCAACTTTTAATTTCTAAATATATCTTTAAAAATTATCATCCTAAAAAAGATTAAAAATAAATATGTTGCAAAGGTATACAAACCTGATGCTCTGGATGCTCTATCTGTTCTCTATATATAAATTAAGGTTATTCTATAAGAATACACCAAAATCATGAAAGATAACCTCATTAGAGGTCAAATGGGCCTTTTTAAAAATGTTTTTCATTAGTGTTTTATTGTTATATATAATGGTGGGGTTCATTTTGACATAGCATACATGCATGGAATATAATTTATTCAATTTAGGCCCCAGTATTTTTTCTTTTCCTTGTTTATTCCTTCTCCTTTTTCTCCTTCATGTGTACTACTTGTCTTCTTTCTATTTATTTGTTGTTTTTATGTGGGTGCTTTACAGACATATGTAAAAGGTAAAATCATTGTGGTGTATTCACATATGTACACAGCATAATTTTGTCAATTTCATTTCACAATTTCTTTATTTTCCTATCCCAAATAAGGCTCTAAATTGATAATTAATAGTTTAATTTTTATTGTAATATATTCATGAAATTGATAATTAATAGTTTAATTTTGGGAGTAATATATTCACATTACTTATGTATTTATTTTAAACAGAAAAAAGAGACAAAAAAGTTTTCTATTTCATAGTAATTAGTAAAGTTGAAGATTTTTAAAGGAATTTTTCTTTATGGAATTCACCATACTTTAAAAATATAAATATTTTTTGCATAGATTTAAGATAAAATTTTAGACATGTAATTACTTACAGAAATGACAAAATCGAAATCACTTTGGAAATTTAAAAGCACTAACCTGAAATGTGACAGAGGATTGTAAATTTCTGTTCTTTAGATTCTTCTTTTATATATTACTAAAAAGTCAAAAGTGATAGTCATTTTTAAACCTATTTTGTCTTATCACCCCAGATGTGCAACACCTATAAAAACTTAAAACATATAAAATATAATGTTTTATAATTAAATACTATATAAATAATATAATTGCATAATATTTAATGGTTGTATAATAATATAATTATATAGTATACTACATATAAGAATAAGAATGCCATTATATCATAACATAACAATTAATACTTAAGATAAAGTCCTTGCTTAGCATCTGGACGACCATCTTAAGTGACAGCTGCTATTTTTAGGAAAAAGTTTCATTTTCCCACCGAAGACTGTTTCTGAGAAAGGCTCACCACTCCTTTGTACCAACCCAACCCTTAATCACCCGCATTAGGACCTGCCCAACTCTGATTCCTGAGCCTGCCCTATAAAAATTCCAAACCTGTTTTGCCCCTCTTATAGAAAGATGGCCTTTATTTGTCAGTGCTGACAAATAAACTCTCTTACATAAGAGAGTATCTCTGCCTGGTCATTTCTCACTTACCTGTCTCTTGTTCCTTACTTTCCCTTCAATTCACTTAATAATTAATTAAAAGTAAATTTGGATTAATTTACATTTAAACCAATTGGTTAATGCCGCAGTCCAGCTGCAGCAAAATAACCTGGGGGTGGGGGTGGGGGTGGGGGTGGGGGTGGGGGGGTGGGGGGGTGACGAGCAACTTGTGTACATTGATGCAGCAGGAGTGGGAGCCCTTTGTTGTAGGACAGGAGGGGTATATATACATTCCACACAGCTTATCTTAATTAACATAAACTAGATACAGCAGTCAACCAATAAGGAATCTCCACACTTAAAGGCTCGCTGGCGTTACTTCACAAACCACTCCCTCTGGCAAAATGCCAGGCGCCATCTTGACTTGTTTACAGACCCTAACAGGTTAAGTAAAGAGACTGACCTAAATCGAAATCTAATTTACCCAAACAGAAATTCAGGGAAGACACATGGAAATAAATCTTACGGAGCTGTAAAAATACTGAAAGGAAGAGCAAGTTAGATCAGAAACAATTTATTGATATGAATTAACAAAGCAGGAGTTTTGGATTTAGTATTGCAGTTAAGGGAGTTTAAAAAAAACACATTTGAGTTGCTTGGCTGAAATATGATCCAAAAGACAACCCCCAGTGAACAAGTTGAAAATGTTCAACCTGCCATGGCTGAACGCAGAGGAAAGGATTAGAAGGTTTGTGAGACTGAAATGTTGAAGTGGTTTTGTAACTTAAGAGCTACTCACCCACTCTGGAATGGTCCACAAGACTAACTTCTAGCCATAACTATGAGAAATAAACTTATGAGGGGTCCCAGAGTTCTCTGTAGGCACGACTTTACTAAGAGAGCATTTGTGGGTCATAAAGTGATAAATTCTAAATACAATGGGGTAAAGACTCAAGGTTGCAGGTGATAAGTGGCAAGACTCAGGGACAGAATGGAGGAAGTTATGTTAATGGACAGCAAGTCAAAGAACAATCAGAATTTTCTGACTGCACAGACCTATGGGGATGGCTTCCTCATCATGTTATCTATCCCTTAAGTGAAATAGACAGGAAGGCTACTTACTAAACTATTACTCCATCTGTATTAGCAGAAAAGTCACAGGTCAAGCAAGCAAAAGTGTAACCTTAATTATAAAAACAAATGAATAGGCTCTTTTTTTTGAGAGTCTTTGCAATATGGAGCTTATTAATATTTTTCTCTTAATTAATTCTCTTTGCTTAATATTAGAATACTTAATCAGGAGTTTTAAATGATTTTATAAATAATTGAGCATAGATGAGTGTATAGTGATGAGTAATACATATTTGCTTCATTTTTATGTACAATGTTGTGTGTTGTATATTTTATATTTTGTTTACATATTTAGTTTTAATATGACTTTAAGTTAAATATTTATCCCCCAAAAGCTTACACATTTCCACAGTACTCATAACTAAAAACTCAAATAACAGCAAATGTGGAAGCCTTAAGTCACAGGCTGTTAATTAATTGTGAAACTTGACCCAGATTATAGCCCCAGAACCCATTGAATAAAAGGGAGCCTGGGCCTCTAAGGAAAAATCCCAGTCCACTGCCAAATATTCATAATGTTAATGTTTCTGGCAGCCTTCTATACATAGTCTGATAGCCTTTTACCAGAGTCTTTGTGCATTAGGAGAAAGGAAATAATTAGATCTTTAGGGGACTGATGCTTAAGGGTTTTGAAATAACACTATTTCCAGGAGATGCAAAAATATCTTTATGGTCCACAAGTCAGAGTAAGGGCTTATGGAGGTCAGATGTTCAGTAGAACTTCAGTCCCCATCCATCTCACAGTGAGCCTCTTAGTCCTTGAACCCTTCCTGTGGTTACTTTCTTAGTGCCAGAATGCATAATTGGAATACACCAACTCAGCCCCTGACTTGGTTTTCTGATCTGAGGAGTAAAATGTATCATGGAAATAATGGTGAATGGGAGTCACCATATTTGTCCCTAGCTAGGAAAATACTCAACCAAAATCAATATCTTATTCTGAGAGGAATCATACAGTTTAGTGCCACCACGAAGGACCTAACTCCAAGCACATCCCTATAAAATGCCTTTACTTGGTTCACGCAGAAGATAGTCATATCTCAGTGAATGATAGTGGATTATCATGAGCGTAATCCAGTGGGGACTCTAATTGAAGCTTTTGGCTCAGATTGATGGGTATTCCTTGGGCAGATTAACAAAATCTCTGGTACCAAGATGAGATCCAATGAGCTGGCAGGTGCGTTTTTCTCCATTCTTGTCAATAAAGACCAACAGAAGTAGTTTGTTTTCATCTGGCAAGTTCAGCAATACTCTTCAACTGTCCTACTTTGGGAGTATGTATCAGCTCCCCAACTCTATGTTACAATGTAGTTCTTCAGGATCATGATTATCTTTCACTTCTACCAGATATCATGTTATATTCATAACATGCTTTATTGGACATAAGAAGCAGAAAGTAGAAATCTATTCCAGAATTATTAGTAAGTCACTGGCATGAGAGATAATAAGTGAAAATTGAATTCTTATAAAAATTCAGGGCTATATAGCCCAGGGAAACTTTTAAGGTTCCAGTATGTATGCCATATCAATATATTACCTATAAGGTGAATGACATATTGTTTTATCTGGCCCCTCCTATACCAAGTAAGAGGCACAATGTTTACAGGGCTTATTTGGATTTTGGAGGCAACATATTCCGTTTTTGTTTTTTTTTTTTAAGTCCCATTTACTGAGTATCTCAAAAAGCTGCAAATTTTAGTGATATACAAAATAACAGAAGGCTTTCCAATATGCCCAGGATTGTATAAAAGATAATTTGACTTAAGCTCTCTGATGTAGCATATCAAATGGGCTCAAAATTTCATTGTCACATAGAAATGCTGGTTATATCACTTCACAATCTGCTATAGAAGGTCACAGGACTGGTCCTGAGGATTTTGAAACATGGACTTGCCATCCTTGACTGTTCTTATAAGAAAAAGCTTTTGGCTGCCTACTGGACCTTAGAAACTGTGTGCTTATTCATGGCAAGGTTACCATGTAAATTCCATCATGAGCTCAGTGTTATCTGACCAACCAAACCAAAGATTTGAACATGAACAGCATCATTCCAACATCAGATGGAAGTGCTATAAGTGATTGGACCTGAGCAGGACCTGAAGACATAGCTAAAGTGCATGAAGAAGTAATCCCAATGGCAATGGTGCCCACTCTTGCTACCATGCCTATTTTCTTTTAATCTGCATCTATGGTCTCATGAATAAATCCCTACAATCAATTAACAAAGGAAGAGAGTACACAGGCCTTTCTTCCAAATAGTCCTTCATGATATGCAGGCACCACAAAAAAAAAAAAAAATGTTTAGCTGCAGCCCAATAAGTTCTTTCTGGAACATCTCTAAAGGATTATAATGAATGGGGAATTCTTCCAATGGGAATATCATCAAAGTAGCCCAGAACTTTGTTTGGATAGAGAAGTGGCCAAACCATGCAATCACATGCCTGTTTATAAATTGTGGACAATGGTTTTGTCTCAGGAGGAGAAGAAGAAAGGTCATAGGAGTTTCCAGAAAGAAGTGGGAACTAAATTTAGAACCAGTGGGGTTCTTGGCATATATGATGAAAAAAGAATTCTAGCATGTGCCAGTCAGAGGCATAGACAGAAGTTTATTTAAGAAAATAGATACACGGTCTGGGGACAGGTAATCTTAAGAAAGAGATGTCTTTGGGGGTAAAGCAAGGAATATCATTCAGGGAAAATGTGGGCCATCTTGAGAGTTAGAGATACATGTTGAGGGCTTCCACCCCTTCTTGTAAAGGAAATGTGGTGAGGAGTGGGCTGGAAAGTTATTCAGAAAGGATATCAGTCCTTATAATGTCAAGACAGCTTCCCGAAAGCTACTCAGTCTCAGGATATGTTGACTGATGTGGTCTCCATGTTCTGATCAATAAATGATGCTTAAAAGTCCCCTAAATAATAGACTTCTTCAAGATATTATTGTATCTTTCTTGCTTAATTGATTTATTTTGGGGGCTAATTTCACAGTGCACAGGCAGATTTAAAAATTTTCCAGAATTTTGGAAGTAATAAACCTGGAAGAGAAACTAACTCCAGGAGTAACTAGCTAGGAAAATATGCATAATTTCTAAGTTAAAATTTTCTTCCTTTTCTTTCCTTTATGCCTCCATTTTCTATTTTTTATTCTTATCCTACCAGTGAATCTGCCCCGCCTCCCTGAAATGAAGAGCAATTTTCTCATTCTGAGAGAGGAAGTAGCCTCGGGGGCTGGCAGGTGCCAAGGAAGCTGAGAATGGAGATGCCCCCCTGCACGGGTATGTCTAGCACAGGCTAACTAAATCTGATAAGTTTATTTTTTGCATTTTGTCCCATTTTGTTCCCTCTTCAGGCCAACTAAATATGTATATCATCTGTTTTTTATTTCTATAAATTGTAAGTGCTTCAGGGGGGTAGGGACTCTAACTACTGATTCCCAGTTTAATTCAACTTCATAAACTTCACTTTTTTTCCTTTTCTGTCTTTTTCCTACTTCTCATGCTGGTAGTTGGCCAAATCCAGTCAGCCAGGATGCAGGCAGGGTCCCTGGCCTCGACTGCAGGTAAGAGTTTGTGTATGAATCGACCTGAATGACCAAACTTTCCCGGTAGTGTTTTAATTTTATGCTTTCTTAAGCCTCTTGCAAAGAACAAAAGGCCAGAGTTTTTATCTGCAGCGCAGGGAGCCATCTTGGAGATCCATGAAAGGAACTATGCCAGGTACTACAGGGTAAGACTGCTAATGTCATTGCAAAAATTACTGAGATCATATCACTCAATACAATAAGGTCTTCCAGAACTTCAGGGATGATGCTGATGAATTAATGAAATCAGTGACCTAGTATTAAGTAGAAAAAGAGTTAAATAAAATTAAATGAAGGTTGAAGGATAGTAATTCAACATTCATATATATGTGAGTATATATGTAGCATATATATGAATATATTTAAATCTAGCATATACCTGAAGGTTTTCTTTTTAAGTTATTTATAACTTATAATAAATTATTAGATCGTGATTTCATAAAGAAAAATAAAAATTTTTTTTGGAATACCTGATCCCTCCTTAATTTGGAAACTCTTAGAACACATTTATTTTCATAACATAATTATTTAAGTAGGCCCAATAAAAATCTGTCTTCCTTGTAGTAGGACATAATAAGAACTATTGATTACATAAATAGGGATTTATCTGAAAAGAAGTGTGTGCATAGAATCAGCTATGGTTAATTAAAGAAGTAAGTTTAACTTTTTTGTAACCAATGCTGTTAAAGCCCTCTTGTAACACCTGGACTGCTACTGACTTCCAGGTCTCAGGCTTATGACTGAGCAAATAGGGCCACTTACTGATATGCCCAAGACTCTCAGTGTAATTTGTAAACCAAAAAAGCAAACAAATCATACGATGCTGCACCTGGAGTTTGGTGACAGGTTCTTGGCTTGTCATCCTATCTTCAAGGGGCTTTTAAAAGTCCAATCTCATAAAAGTTATGGCAAAGTAAAGTTAAAAGACTTGTGTGGTCAATTACTATTCTGGATGCACTTATACAAACAATCAGGTCAAATTTAATGAGGAGAGACTATTTTCAAACTGTAATCATCTTACTTTGATTATCTTTAATTGGGGGGTGACTGCAGAAAGAAATCACAAGGGGGTGATTACAGAAAGACAGTGTGTATTTTAATGGAATACTCTCTCTTGTTTTGAGGTTATTATGTATCTGTAACCTAGACTGACCCCTGCCATCTTGTAACATCCTCAGTCCTTACCCATTTTTCAATCCTTCCACTTTCCTTCAATATCTGGCTTTTTGAGCAATCCAATGTTTCTCTCACTCTTCTGACTTGAATCAGTTAAAACTAAAATCTGATTGTCCAAATCATGACAGGAACTTCAGGTTGTAAGATAGCTGTCATTTCCCCAAAGCCCTTGAAGCTGAAGCTGGACAAGTTGATATAAACTTCAAAGTATTCCTCTCCACAATAATGTAGGCCACTGAGAAGTTTCACCGAATTAACTACGTCTTCTAATGCTTCTAGGAAGTAACAATGATTGTGACACTCACATCTGGACCATCACCAAAGATACTAAGACTTCAAACTGGAAAATCCTTCAGATGGTCATTGTTATTCACTCTTCATCTAAAAATACTTCATACCAAATACTTAAGAATCTTGACTGACTGCTCTGGAAGTTCAAAAACTGGGTTTATAATCTGCTCTAACCATTAATCTTTCTCTTTTTGAAATTTCCACAGAAATGTCCCTTATTAGATTTCTGATCGCTTGCCCATCCAGCAAATATCTTATCGTTCCATAGAATATGGGATATGGAACTGTTTGAGTCAGATTTTTCTTTGCTGTGACCTATAGAACTAATAAGAATAAGGGAGGGGAGGGCAAGTTTATATTGGCTCATGGTTTCAGAGATTCAGTCCATGGTTGCTGACTCTGTAGCTCTGGGCTCAAGGTAAGGCAGGACATTATGACATAAGGGCATGCCAAAGGAAATCAGCTATCTGCGTTTAGTTACCACCCAGTTAATGCACATCCATTTATTAACCCATTGGTTAGGCTACACCTTTCATAATCTGATAATTTCACCTCTGAAAATTCTTGCATTTTTCTCAAACACAAGGCCTTTGGGAGATAACTCTTACAAAACCAGAACAAGAACCATGCCTTTAGTCTTGTTCTTTAGTGTTTCTTTTTTATTATTATTATTATTGGTTGTTCAAAACATTACAAAGCTCTTGACATATTGAAAGACCCACCGATTCCCTGTCCAGGAAAGACGCACGAGGCACTGGCTGCAAACGCAAGAGGTTTATTCAGACACAGACGCCTGCGGGTGCTCAGCGAAACCTCAGCCGGAGCTTTGGTGAACTGGCACACCGGGCTTGAGAGTACAAAGCTTTTATAGGGGACTGGGGGCTTGTTTTCAGCTCAGCACAGCAACAGCTTTACTATTGGTTCCTCTGAATCCAGCATATAGGTCACCCAGGGGGTAAACTTGTTTTTTTCTTTTCAAAGTGTACTTCAAAACAAACCCATAAATCTATAGGTCACTCACGGGGGTCGAGGTTGTTTTTTGTTTAAGTTCCCGGATAAACCACATGTACGTGACTGGTTCTCTCTTCTATTTCTGCTTATCTGCTCTGGCTCTCCTTATCTGTTCCTGTTTACCTGATCGGCCCTCGGACGTGACTTTTCGGTACTTTCCTAATTGTCCTGTTTTCTGAGTAGAACATCCTGGGGTTTTATCGTTGTGCAAACAAGCCTAAGTTTCTCAGGTTGGGGTCTTTCAATATCATATTTCATACATTAGATTCAAGTGGGTTATGAACTCCCATTTTTACCCCATATACAGATTGCAGAATCACATTGGTTACACATCCACATTTTTACATATTGCCATATTAGTAACTGTTATATTCTGATACCTTTCCTATCTTCTACTATCCCCCCTCCTCTCCCCTCCCATCTTCTCTCTCTACCCCATCTGCTGTAATTTAATTCTCTCCCTTGCTTTTTTTTTTCCCTTTACTGTTTCTTTGTCTTTGATCTAATAGATGTTCTTTCTCTTTGCAAATCCCTTACTTACAACTTCTAACTAAATCTTTTCTCCATACCAACCAACCCAAATCCTTTTGGAAACTTCTTGAGAGCTTTCAAGTGGGAGAAATAAGGGATTAGCAGCCCACTAATGTGATATTCAAATTAATTTAAATTGAAAACCTATGAATAAACAGCAGTCTCAGAAAGAAATAGCAAGTTAGGGTGGCTCACAGTTTGGGAGAAGAAAGATCTTTACCACTGGGAAGTACAAATTCAGTTACTTTTAACATTAAAAAAAAAAATCTCCATAGAAACTTCCATTCTTCCTCTGGAAGTTCTAAGTTTCTCCCCTTCTCCTGTTTGTTGGATTGATATGTAAACCATTAAACGCTATTCAGTGAGTTCCTCTTAATACTCCCATTTGCACATGTAAATAAACCTTGAGTTTTCTCCTGTAAAGTCCTTTGCTTTCAGCTAATTCATTGCCACCTGTGAACATTCTCCCCCATCAGACTAATGGGCCTAAATTAGTCAAAGAGATATTTTCCTTATAACTCATGGTTCAAAACCCAGGTGGAGGAGATAGGGCACACTGAGCAAGGTGTAGGTGTCCCATGCAAGACATCCTAAAACAGTGTAAGGGACAGAGCATTTTCAACCTTGTCAAGTGAAACCTGTATTTCAAAATCTGCTTCAAGATCTTTACGTTTAAAAGCTTTGAAGGGGAATAGCATGGATGGCGAAAGGAGACCCTCATCATTATACAAAATACATGTATGAAGATGTGAATTTGGTGTCAACATACCTTATATATAATCAGAGATATGATAAATTATTGTATAATGGTGTATTAAGAATTGTAATGCTAAATAAAGAAATAAATAAATAAAAATTAAAAAAAATCTTTTGTGCCATTGGAAGTGTCTTACCCACTTCCAGCGTTTGCCCTGTGCCCTCCGGTTGCATTTTGAAGGTCAGGTCGTGTTGAAGTTCCAAGTCTACACGAGATTGGCTTCACTCAACTCTGAATTGACAGAGTAAAGACACAGGGTTCCTCACTCCTGCTCTTGTACTGTAAGGGTCCAGCGAACCGTCGGAGGGAGAGACCACAAGAGACCGGCTCCATGCAATTGGCAGAAGGGGTTTTATTGATTCAGCATGCTGAGGCTCCAGGCTCACTCAGGAAGATACAGCAGCCCAGAGCCCAGAGCAGAGGTCAGGCAGAGCTTAAGTACACTTTGGGGGGAAGGTGGGGGGGGGAATATTTAAATTGATTCTGGGCCCGTGGTGCCTAGTGCCAGGCGACTCAAAGTCCCAAGTTATCAGACCGCCAGAGGAGTCAGTGAAAATGTTTACTGGGGCAGCTCCTAACAGCTACAGAGATCAAAGGCTTCGGGGTAGCCGAGGTATTTAACATATCAATGGTCTCTTATTTTACAACCCAAGCCTTGCAGTTAGAGACTTCACAAGGTCCGGTCTTTTACACTTTAACTCTGGCTCTGTGGCTTAGAATCAGCTTAGAAATTTTACCTTTACAGTACCACTTAGTACTTGTATTCTTACCCTTGATTAGTGTTACCATTATTATTATTATTATTATTATTATTATTACCTTTGATTAATCTTACCTTGATTATTATAGTATTTTCTTTATTCTTATTTATTTAACATCAACACATTTGAACTAGTTTTGGGATATTTTGTATTTCCTCATTAAGCTTTCAAATAAAATCTTGAACATGTGTTTATTTTTTATGTATTTTAGGATCATTATTTTACCCTTCAATAGAATTAAACTTTAAAAGTAAAACTATAAAAGGGTAATTCTCTTTTTAAATGCTAGTAAAATGATAAGGCTAGACGAAACTGGAGAGATCATTTAATTCATTTAACATTTTATTTATTTGAATTCATAGAGACACATTGAAATGGTTTTCCCACCTTTCGGTTGTCAGTGTCACAGCTATAGCTAAATACAAATTTCCAATTTTAAATCCAGAATTTTCCCCCAATTGTAACACACTGTTTATTGAAAAATTTCTTTAATGGATCGGTCTTGCCTCAAAGGAAAAAATAATAATATAATGATAAACTGCCTATTCAAAACCTAAATAAACACATTAATAAAAAATAGGAAGTAATCTATTTTTCAATTTTTTTAAAATTAATTTCCACTAATATTCCCTCCAAAATAGGAAAAACTACAAAATTATTTACACAATTGACTACGGTTATATAAAAACATAATTATATATAAAATATATACATTATTATTTTATCAAAAATTTGTGATGTCAGAAAAGGAAATACTAACCAAAAAATACATGTGACAATATTTCATTACTTGAGGTCTCTAAGTAATGAATAATTTGGGCTAAGGAGGAAATTAAATTGAATTTCCTCCTATTTCCACTAGGTACTTGCTGTGCAATCCTAAATTTGTTATAT
This sequence comes from Callospermophilus lateralis, assembly GCF_048772815.1. Classification (NCBI taxonomy): domain Eukaryota; kingdom Metazoa; phylum Chordata; class Mammalia; order Rodentia; family Sciuridae; genus Callospermophilus; species Callospermophilus lateralis. The sequence goes on from NC_135320.1 coordinate 13,890,120, forward strand.
AGAAAGAAATTTGATTTTCAATGTGAAGCAAAAGTATAGGGTTCAATATTGATGACAATTACCAGAAAAGCATTACATGTTTTATGCTAAAGCTAAATGATTGGGACAGGAATACAGGGATAAAGTTTTAAGTTGAGACAATTATAACAAAGCACTGCACATTTCATCCTTAAGGTCGTGGTAAAAAAAAAAAAAAAAAAAAAAAAAAAGGACCTTTGCATGTATGTTCACTGTTCAAGATAAAAAAGCAAAAAAAAAAAAAAAGTAAAACTAATGCAAACAGGTCTGACCACAACTCCTTGACCAAGAGCAACCAATACCTTAATTTAAATGCATTTTCATGTTAAAAGATAGGATCATGGGAGACTAGTACAATTTTAGACATATTTTTGACAGCTGGCAAAATGGGAAAGGCACACTAAGAATTTGCAACGTAAACATTATTATTCCTACATAGCATACAAATATGCATGTTCCCTATCCACAGTTGTATAACTGTGGTTCACCCTTTCTTGCCTCTCTGTCTATGGAGGTGTCATTTTAGCCTCCTGGCAACTTTGCCTATGTTCCCATGAGAATCAATGCAATAAATAATTCTTTTTTTTTTTTAAGAGAGAGAGAGAGAGAGAGAATTTTTCTTAATATTTATTTTTTAGTTCTTGGCGGACACAACATCTTTGTTTGTATGTGGTGCTGAGGATTGAACCCGGGCCGCAAGCATTCCAGGCAAGCGCGCTACCACTTGAGCCACATCCCCAGCCCCAATAAATAATTCTTACCAACCTCTCTTTGCTAGCTGTTATTTTTATCCTACATGAGTTAAAAGAACCAGTAAGCCAGTAACAAATGGAAAACTGTATTATAAATAGCACACATTTCAGGGTTATCAGATTCTAGCCCTATCCAGAGCCTTGAGTGATTTTAGGAAGCATTGCAAATTTCAGATAACTGATTGATATGCAAATTATGTTCTCCCTGATAAAGATTTTAATTGACTTTCTCCACTTAGGGAAAACTAATCTTATTGGGGAAAACCAATCTTATTCCATTTTCAATTTGTCTCAGAATTTTTTTTATTTCATATAAATTTGTGATGTTTTATTTTTCTTTTGAAAATGTTATAATATCTGCATCATTCCCCACATGAATAAGTAACATCTTAAATGCTCATTTTCATATCTTTATGAAAGTCATTGATTTTACCTATTCCTGAAAATTACCTTTTGACAGATACTTACTCTAAGCCTCTCTAAGTTTTGGAAACTATTAAATTAGGTAATGTGTATTCCTGGCACTTAATGCATTGCATTTTCCAGGCATATGCTTATATAATCTTAAATATTTTTCTTACAATAAACTGGAAATGTCTGTTTACCTACTAATATTTAATCAATAAAAACATTATTCATGAATGAGAAGTAGATAACATGACTTTTAATTTAATTCAAATATATTCTTTCTTAGCACATCAGTTTACCAAACATGAGTTAGTATATCATTTATTTCTACTACCTTTAAGGTATGTGTTGTAAATTTTAACAAGATGGTTTTCTTGTTGATTATCAGAGTAGAAAGTAAAATATAACACCAATTAAAGTCTGCATTCTTTTAAGAAATGTGAATTCTAATAAAAAGACACCATTATATCTCAGATTTACACAACCTTAAACCTCTGGGCATCATGGGCTAATAGCTCCAGGCTGCAGGCCAATTCCAAGTCTTTGAGGTCAAGGGAATTTTGGTTAATCCAAGATACCTGGGTAAATTTGGGGGCTCAGAACATGGTACCCAGAAATATGGCACCTTGGAATGCTTAGTAATTTGAGTTTAAGAAGATTTTCAGTTTCAGAAGGTCTTTCTGACCTTCGACCATCTTCCACTCTTTTTTCTACCCCAAGAAGTCATAGAAACCATAATTCCTCTACCACACAGCAAACCCTAAAACCTAGGATGGGGTCTGACTTATTTTCCTTCTGTCTGAAGTTCATCTTGTATCAGGTATACTGTCCCAAATATAGAAAGAAGAAATGTCATAGAGACACAAAAACCTACTTGAACAAGACTACCCAAATCCCTGTCCCCCTGTTTATTACCATTAGATCATGCCCTTCTTTTTCAATTATGCTTATACAGAGTGATTCACTTCTTTCTTCTGACTTATTATAAAAACCTATAGTTTTCATGTCTTCGGGTCTTCATTTCTGAAGCCTCCCATGACATAAAATTGTGATGAACATATTTGTTATGATTTTCTCTCTAACTATGTCTTTTGTTAGAGGGATGTCAAACATGGCATTTATGATGGCTAAGGAAAAACAATGACCACCCCACATGGTGAGTTTTTCTTTATCAACACTTCAGCTCATTCAGTTGGAGAAACAACAATAGAAATTTACAGTGACAACAATAATAAAATTCTTTTCAGTACCATTTCATGACCATGAAAAATTACAATATATCGAGCGAGCATTCTTCTCTTGTCCAGAAAATTGTTGTTTTGTTAACTTTTTTTTCCAAAAGGTTAATCACACTGACCCCATTCTGTATCATGAACATTTCCCTTGATGACTAGGAAGCATTCTGTTCTTAAGTCTAGTTGCTTTTTTCCCATCCTATTATGCTCAGCAATTAAAAAAAAAAAAACAAAAACAAAAAACAACCTGTTCTTAAATTGAAAATCAGTGATAAGATCACTATTAAATGAGAGAGATGGTTCAATGATAAGAGTGTTTTTCTAGTATGTTCAAGACCCTGAATTCCATGCTGAATATGATCAACAAGAAAGGAAAAAAAAAAAGAAAGAGAAAATATAACTCTTCAGAAATTGGGTAATTCCTTTAGATATTATTCTCAGTCTCAAGTAATAAAAAAGAAACACAACTTCTACCAATATCAAATATAACACAACAAATAATTGTAAGAAGGTGTAAAAAAGAGGGCTGTGATAGTGTTATGCTCGAATTCGGGACCCCCAAAGACCACCAGAGACCCAAGATCGATGTAAGCAGCAAAGAGGTGTTTATTGCTAGCTAGCTTGGTCCTCCGCGCGCACACACAGCTACTGGTGACGCTGAGAGGCCCCGAGCCCAGGGTTTGCAGCAGTTTTATACATTTTTTGGAGAGGGCAGGGACTTCACATACATCATAGCAAATCATCACACACCGCAGGAAAATCAAATAACAACTCTAAAACATGATTAGCACATTCACTGGCGGGAACAAGTTGGGTAGGGGTGATTGGTCAGTACAAAAGGGGTATTCGTTTGAACTGATCGGTTTAAGCCAAGAGGGGTGTATGTGCTGAACTACATGGTTTCCCAATATGTTATCAACCACCAAAAACCACTGGGAGGGTTATCTGGCATCCCAGGTATTTCCCTGTCTCATGCTGATTGGTGGCTGCTATGGATCCCCACCTAGCCTGACTGAGTCAGGGACACCTGGTGCAGCAGATCTCTCCTGTTATTTGTAGATAAACAACTTAGCAGGGTGGGAATGTGCCTAGGAGTGCTCTGTGGGTCTTTCCAAGGACAAAGGTCATGTCCCTTCCTTGGACAGGCTTTGCTCTGAGGTAGAGGCTGGTTTTTCAATAGCAGGTTATAGAGTTTCTATTAGAATAGTTATGTTACACAAACAGAAGCCACATGGAAAGCTTCTAAGGTCTCCTGTGAAAATGGGGAGATGGTATTGTCACAGGAGAAGAGATGACTCTAGAGAGAGGTCCAAATGGCTCCCAGAAGAGAGGGGAAATAACTAATGAGAGTGGGGTTCTTGGCATACCAAGTGGAAACAATTTCAGAACAGCCAAACAAAAGCATAGATGGATGTTTACTTAGTAAGGTAAATACACATTCAAGGGGCAATGTGGGCTAGCTAGAGAGTGAGAAAACCTGACTTGGGCTGGGAGTCCCATGTTTAGAGAAGAGCTGTATCAGGTGTTAGACTGAATGTGGATCCAAGATGGAGCTACACAATTTCATGCCATTTTTCCCTGCACTTGTGTACTTCCCTGATCTTATAAGGGCAGGGTCAAGGGCATAGGCCAAGGACATGTTGCATAAACACGTTTTCTGCATCTCAAGGACTTAGGGGCATTTCCTTTAAGATTCAGTATTTCTCTATCTTTATCCGAAATCTCTATCTTAGTGTGGGGAGCAGGAGCTGGATGGGCACTATGAAAGTGATCTCAAGATGAGGGAACAGAGTTTAGAGGTGGGAGGGGTTCTCTGAACAATGGATGTAGAAAGCTTTCAAAAGAAAAAGGTACTTTGGATCATTAAACAGTTGACATCACTGAAGAATAAAATCCAAAGCCTTGTCTGATGATTATGCTAGAAGAGTATTCAAAAAAGTAAGTTCTATGAGAATCTGGTTCTATGCAAGTAGCAGAGAACACTGTTGTCTGTAGGGAGTTTTGTGACCACATGAATGTTACACATTACTTACCCCCCCCCCCCCCCCGCCCCCAGTAGGTAAAAGAAGAATAGTAAAAATGTTCTATCATTACCCTGATAAAAGATCTGGAGGACTGAATCTACCTGAGGGGTGAAAGTGAAATTTCAGAAGTTTGGAGGTGAAAAATGAAATCATTAGGACTTATAAGTGCTTTTCTTTGTTTCTTTCTTTTTCTTTTTTTCTTTCTTTCTTTTTTACCTAGATGACTTGTATGTGTGTGTGTGCGAGTGCGCATGTGCACACGCATGCACATGAACTCATGTGCATACAGAGGCATGTGCAAAAAGCCTTCCACTAAGATTTCTAAAGTAGAAATAGGACAAAAAAATAAAGATACTTAAGGAACATGCAAAACATCCAAATGTGGATGTTCAGAAAGTACTTAAATCTAATCTTAAGTGTAACAGTGGTCTACTTTATGCTTTGAATGTAGCCCTGGCTGCTCTGCTACTGCCTCTTATTTTTAAAATGGACACATATGTTTCTTTCTCTTCTTCTCTCTCTGATCCTCCCTAATCTCTCCCCCTTCCTAATATCAGGGGAAACAAGATCACTTTTCTTTCCCATCCTAGACAGAGTTATGTCCTTGAGCACTCACCCACTATAAATAAAGTAATGCAGACTTCGGGGTGGTACAGATCTCAGAAATAGCTATATCCGAAAATAACAAGTGAATTAAACTACAACAGAGATCAGGTGGAATGTAGCCTTTGAATCACCTCTTTAAAATCCCACTGTTCCTGCTGGTAGTCAGAATCACAGCTTCTAGGACAGGAGTTCCCTGTGTTTCTCCATTACTAGCAAAGTAATAAACCTTTTCCTTTTTCTCAACAGTGTGTCTTTGTTATTGGATTGACATTGTGGATAAGGACCAAGTTTTTGGCAACAAATGTGTACCCCAGGTGAGACCCAAGAGTGTCCCCTGCTCCTGCTTCCTTGGGCAGGCCTGGCTCTCCAAACAACACTACTTCTAGGCTAAGGGTGTAAAACCAACATGTCGACAGGCAACTGCAGGAGAGTTAGGAGACCAGCGAGTGTGACTCAGGTTGAAGCAGAGGAGCTATGCCTGTGAGTAAAGGGAGGACTGAAGGACTGCCCCGGACACTCTGGAAGCACCTTTTGCTTTGGGAAACTCCTGCCTTCTCTCACTAAACAGCATAGTTTGCTCCATCATGATCCACTTTGAGAAAAAGGATACTGAAATCAGAAACATTATGACAGCTTTGGCCATTTGGGAAATCCCCCAGTGTGCACACCAAGACCCTTGATTTCACACATCTGGTTTCTCTTTATGGAAACATCTGGTCCCTCTTTCTGGAGACATCTGTGGCACCACAGTTAAGTGGGACTGAAGAATCTAAGAATATTTACTCCCTTTTGATCTGTTCTAGGTTCTCATCTGTTTGTTGTCCTTGGTCTTGGGAATTCCTTCTGGTTTTCTGTTTTGTTTGTATCCATTAGTATCCTTTTAAGACATGGCCAATACTGCTTTAATTCTATAGACAGTCTCTTGGGAAGGATCTTGGATGGTCAATTTAAAGGTTATGTTTGAAGGTCAATAATGTTGGCCCTTTTCCCTAGGGTGAGGGGGTGGGGGAAGGTGGGAGCTATTGGCTACAAAGGATGTGGCAATAGGTTCAAGCACTGTCAGTTTATGACCTGGGGACAGGAATCATCTTCCCTTTTAAAATCTGACAAAACACTTCATTTGGCCAAAATGATATACACCATTGGATAAAAGCAGTTCTTGCAATAATATTATTCCATCAAACTAAATGCATGGGGAGACTGGCAGAATAAGTAACTGCACCCAGAAAAGAAAAAGACAAACTAAGGCCAACCTGTGTTTTGTATGTAGCCTCTACAAGGAATATTCAAGGAATCCTGAAGAAGAGGATGGAAAGGGCCTCCTCCATTGCATATTATTATGCTTAGTATAAGAAAAAGGACCAAAGGGAGCCTGTGGGTGTAATTACTAGTGGAAAACTCACTTACAGTTGATAGCATTGTGATAAGGATAACAGAGACATGTCAGAGTCAAAAATATCTTGTACTCCAACTGCTTGAATGCAACCTGGAAAGATTTTACATAGTAAAAGTTTAAGGCACAGTTTTTGTAAATGTTGATTGTCCAACACTCTCCTGGGATGAAATTTGTTATGTAAATTAAATGCACAGATAATATTCAAAAGGATTGTTTCAGAATACAAATTTAAGAAAGGGTTCAAACCAAAAAAAAAAAAAAAAGATAAAAGAAAGTTTCAGGCACAGAAATATATTTTAGTATGTAAAATTAAAAGGTAAAAGAAACGTTTCTGGATGAGAAAGTATTTCGTCTGGTAAAGTAAGGTGTAGGAGGTTTGCAGAAGGTAAATTTCAAGGAGTTTGTGTTTGTTATTAAATTGGCTTTAATTAACACAGTTAAATTGATTTGAAACATAATGTACTAATATGAAGCAAAATCTGAACCATTAATCTGAGCTTATCTATCAAGATAATTTTCTTGGGTTTCTCAGGTTTTGTTATTTAGGGAGACAGTCTTAAAGGAATTAGGGCTTGTACCTGTTTTAAAGTCTTAAATGATTACTTTGTAACTGGTTAAACAAAAATTGCTATTTGGTTATAAAAATATATTGCTGCTTTGATACTCAAATATATGTGACTAGGTTTATGTATGCATCTGAGAACTATATCTGTCTGAGCCTTGTGTAAGTGTTATGTAAAAGTTTATAAAATGCAGGTTTATGTAAGTTAACTGGCAAGATAACCAATAAGTGCTCTCTTTTCCACATTATATATGACACAGAAGGGCCCCACTGTCATTTGAAGACCTGTTTTATATCTACTGTGCATCAATTTCTGATCATTAACATTGTTTCTTAAAAGTTATAAAAGTTTTAAGGATATCCTTTGATTTTGTTAGCCCATGCAGACTTGTGATTTTTGTTACCATACACTCTGAACTAAATTGTACTTTAAAAAAGTTAAACTTAGTTAAATGTAAAGCTTAGGATAGCACTTCGACAAGTTGGTGTTTGCCAAACTAAAATTATATGTAGCAAAAGTCTCAGATTTATATAAAAATAACACATTTGGTTGATATTTATTCATGTCATTTGATGTTTTATAGCTGAATAAAGTAACCTATGATCCATAAGGTGTATATATATGATTTTGTGTTACTGTTTGCACTGGAATTGGAATTTAAATGAATTTTTGGAAAATAATAAGGAAAGCATGATCTGTTTAAAGGTGACATAGTAAAACATGAAACCATTCTGCCACTTTTTCTACAAAAGGAAAGTTAAAACTCTTTTAGCCTTTCTTTGATTCATGTTTCAAATGTAATGTTTTGTTATTTGTGAAGAGCCCCGCCTTACCTGAGACTCTGCCTCACACTTCACTCCATGTTAGAATGGCTCCAATATAGGCTAAACTTCAGCTTATTTACAGTGTGTTCAAAAGACTGATTTTTGTTGTAAAGATTACTGTGATCTCAAAAAGGGCATAAAACTAAGTAAAGGTTCAAGATTATGAAAATCAGTTTTCTTTGTTCACAGATATCACACAAACTAAATATGTTTTTTGCTATGTTAATTTCATTTTGTATTTTCCTTGTAAACTTTATAACTGTTCCCTGTTTGTGTTTGGCAAAGATACTGCTTCTTAAAAAAAAAAAACCATGGATTAATTTGAAATAATAAGCCATCACTTATACAAGACAGACAGTATATAATGTTGATGTTCAGTACCAATACTAAACCCAATTAAATGAAAGGAGTAACTGTAAAATTATAGATGTTGAAAATATAACCTGTTACTTTCTCTATAAGACTGGTGAACCTGGCTTTCTGGGTTTTTAAAATCAAAAACTTTGAGACCAAAGTCAAGGAAGTAGAAGGACCAAGGAAAAAGCAGTCAATTTTTGGCTCTGGCCCTCTAAGGTCATCAAGGACGCAGAGAATGACAGGACCCCTCTCTGGGCCCTGCATCTCTATTGACCCACTTAATCTGCTGATCAGGGAGATCAAGAGGACCTGAGAGAATAGGAGGCCAATCAGTGCACATTCCACAAAGCGAAGAGACATTGGAAAAGGAAATGTTCCTGATGCTTCTAAGAGAAGCCAGGTATGGTCAGCCAGACTTGGACCTATTCTGGAAGGTGCTACCACAGGTAGACAAAAGCTAAAGGAGCCAGAAGTCTTCACACAGATCCCCAAGACTGATCTCTGAGGAATTTCAGCTGACTTTTAAGATAGGAACAAGGTCAGCTTTGACCAACTTGATCTTAAACACCTGGCAGGAGAGTACAGCCTAAGCATAGTCCTACGTGGACATTTAAAAGAAAAAAAAAATGCTTTGTTCTGTTTTAATGTAAAACAAGATGTGCACTTGTATCAGCTCTATCTAAAATAAATCAACCTGGAGACTGTAAAGGAAGGGCTCCTGTATGGATGTGCCTCATAATAATGATCACAAAGGACCCTAGAGTGGTACATTTGTCCTGAGTTAATTTGAGTCTAATCTCATAGACTTAAAAATCTTCCTAACCTCCTATATTGATAAACTTGATCTGTTTTTCACTGATAAGATTATCAGTTATTGTCCTCATGGTTTTCAGACACTGACTAAAATACTACTTGCTTTTGAGCTGATTGTTGCAGGGAATGGATGGAGTTGGAGAATGTTATGCTAAGTAAAATAAGCCAATCCCAAAAAACTATAGACTGATGAATGTTTTCTCTGATTTGTAGATGATGATATATTATGGGGGGGAGGGGCATGGGAAGAATGGGGGAACTTTGGATTGGGCAAAGGGGAGGGTAGGGAGGAATTATGAGGCTAGGAGAGATGTTGGAAATGTCTCTACACTATGCAGAGTCAGAGAATTGAACTGTCGCACTCCATTTGTGCACAATGAATTAAAATGCATACTAGCGTCATGTACAACTAAGTAGAACAAATAAAAATAAAAAAAGAAAAAGAAAAAAATCTCCAAGTACAAATAAGAAAAAAAAAAACTGTAATGTTTTACTGTCTGGTTTATTATTGTCTTAGCATGATCCCTTCCCAATGTATGCCTTGTCCAGTCACCTGCCATTTGCCACTGTGGATCTCTGGACTGCTCTGATGCTAAATACTCTTAACTGTATACATCTCACCTAATAGAGAACAAGGAGTTTGGGTTACCTCCCCCAACTTCACCTCCTTTCAGCAGGAATCAGTGTGGAGATGTTCTCACTCAGTTTTCCAAAGAAATGAAATGTAGAAATTGACAGTAAGGAAATGTAACAGTGGTCTACTTTATTATTTGAATGCAGCCCTTGCAGCTCTGCCACTGCTAATGCTACTTATTTTTAAAACAGACACACATGTTTCTTTTCTTCCTCTCTCTCTGATCCTCCATAATCTCTCTCCCTTCCTAATCTCAGGGCAAACAAGATTACCTTTCTTCCTCATCCTAGACAGAGTTATGTCCTTGGGTACTCACCCACCATAGGAACAAAGTAATGCAGATTTTGGGGATGGTACAGATCTCAGAAATAACTATGTCCAAAAATAACAAGTGAATTAAACTACAACAGAGAACAGGTGGAATGTAGCCTTTGAATCACCTCTTTAAAAGCCCACTCTTCCTGCTGATGGGCAGAATCACAGCCTCTGAGGCAGGAGTCCCCTGTGTTTCTCCATTACTAGCAAAGTAATGAACCTTTATTTTCCCTTTTCTCCCTAAACCTTGTCTTGTTATTGGATTGGTATCAGGGACAAGGACTGAGTGTCCAGCAACATAAGGGTTGTGTAAGGATCTTACAGTCATCATAATCTTGTTATTTATTTATCTGTTACTGTGAATCTTATCCAGGTGCACTTTACCACTTAGTTACATCCCCGGGTTTTTTAATTCTTTTATTTTGAGACAGAGTCTCACTAAGTTGCTGAGGGCCTCCCTATGTGAGTGAGGTTGGCATTGAACTTGTGATCCTCCTGTCTCTGCCTCCTGAGTCAGTGTGATTACAGGCATGAACAACTGAGCCTGGCTGCATTGTCATTTATTAAAGCTAAAGATTCAATAAAATTACTTGGAAAGGGTTAAGTCTGAGGTTAAGTCTGAGGAAGAAAGACAGTTTCTCCAAGATCTAATGCCTGAAAGTTAGATTTTCTTTTTCCCCCAGGTGCAATGCTACTTAAGCAAAAAGCACATGAAAATACTCTTTAACGGTTTTGTAGAGCTTAATCATCTATTCAATAAAAAATCTTCATCATTATTTTACAAAAACTTCAAGATTAGTTCTTCACATTATAAGACAAGGTCAATAATCAAATTTGCACTCAGTGTACTTGACAATTACTGTAAGTATTAACATTTAAAAGTTTAGCTATTGTAGTTCCTTGAAAAGCAAGAAGCTGAGGGAAAACCTTGTCCTTTTGGGGAGCTGTTAAACTTTTTCAAATATTTCAAGTAGTTCCCTATGGAGATAGTTATTGGGATACTATAAAAATGTTCTCTTGAAAGACTATAATTTTCTCAGCGGTGAGAAAAAAGAGGTGTGTGTAACAAATATTTCTCCTACTCATGGTACTCTGATTTTATTTTACTCTTGATGGTAAATACTATAAATAATAATAAATAATAATACTGTTATGTAAATAACAGTAAATAATAATACTGTTATGCTCGAATTCAGGACCCCCAAAGACCACCAGAGACCCAAGATCGATGTAAGCAGCAAAGAGGTGTTTATTGCAAGCTAGCTTGGTCCTCCGCACGCACACACAGCAACTGGTGATGCTGAGAGGCCCCGAACCCAGGGTTTGCAGCATTTTTATACATTCTTTGGAGAGGGCAGGGACTTCACATACATCATAGCCTCTTTTAGCAAATCATCACACACTGCGGGAAAATCAAATAACAACTCTAAAACATGATTAGCACATTCACTGGCGGGAACAAGTTGTCTAGGGGTGATTGGTCAGTACAAAGGGGGTATTCGTTTGAACTGATTGGTTTAAGCCAAGAGGGGTGTACGTGCTGAACTACATGGTTTCCCAACACCATAAACTACTAGGAGGGTCATCTGGCATCCCAGGTATTTCCCTGTCTCATGCTGATTGGTGGCTGCTAGGGGGCTGCTATGGATCCCCACCTAGCCTGACTGAGTCAGGGACACCTGGGGCAGCAGATCTCTCCTATAGATAAACAACTTAGCTGGGTGGGAAAGTGCCTAGGAGTGCTCTGTGGGTTTTTCCAAGGACAAAGGTCATGTCCCTTCCTTGGACAGGCTTTGCTCTGAGAAAGAGGCTGGTTTTTCAATACCAGTAGGATGGAATATTAATTTTAATTTTTTTAAAAAATTTCTATGTTAAGACGAACATCACTAATCTCTCTCTCTCTCTCTCTCTATATATATATATATATATGTATATATATATATATATATATATATATATATATATTTTTTTTTTTTTTTTTTTGTAAAATGAATTGGCATTGAAGAAAGCCATTTACACAGCAAGCAACTGTATTTAATGATGTGGTTGATTACGGTAAATTATTTGTGAAATTGTTTATATCCTTTTTTTTTCTTAAGTAACTTTTCCCTAATTAATTCTTTGATCTCTTAAAGGCTTGGATAATAAATTTTATCATGTTTTGGTAATGAAATGCTGTATAATTTTAAAGAAATGCACTATTGTAACAGTGGTTTACATAAGAATTTGAGATTTCATATTTGGTTAGCATAAATGAGAAATTTAGTGGTAAGTCTTCATTATCGTTTCCATTTCATAAATGAAAAAACTGGGATGTGACAAGAATATGGCACAAAGATCCTGATGAAGTTTACTTTTTCTTTGGTCATCTATAGGTTCAAGTGATTCTTTAATATGTCATGATTTATGTAGAAGTCAGTCTTGGTATAAACTGAGGAGCTCACCTGTACAGACAGATGTTATTTAAGTTTCCAGAGCCTGAGAGACTGTCTAGTTTGAATTATTATGTAAAACAAACAAAAAAATGAAGCATAAGTGTTACTTCAAGTCTGCAAGAATGATATACTAACTGATAAGTAGAATACAAAGAGCTTCTAGTCATTCCTCAAAGAGATACAATAATATCTGGTACAATAAGCCTTTTTGAAAATTTTTAAAAAACTGTTAAAATTGGGACTACCCCAGGCAATTACAAAGCCAACCAGATGCATTAAACCAGAAAAAAAGAAAAATGCACTGTTGAATTTCACACGTGTCAGACCCTCCCTCAAGTTAGTACTAAGAGGTAGAATCAGTAGAAGACATGCAACCACCATCTCTTTCCTCAGATGGGAAAGGGATGAGTTTAATGAGCATCTAGAATTCTGGCTTTTCAAAGGCTACCCAGAGACAAGTCTTCACCTTACCTAATTTGGAGTGCTGATAGGGAACCAGGGTATTTTGAGTATCGGCAGGCACTGAAATCAATGGTGTGCACTCAGTGGCTTTTGATAGCACCATAGAATCCAAAGTACTGTATGTTGGGTAAACATATATCGGCAGCAGCACCCCAGAGAAAAACCCCAGCATGGTGTCTAAAGACCCTCCTTCTCCTTTTTGTTTCTTTCACTGGCACGAAACGTTCCCGCCGGCGCCAATGTTCAAATCCTGCTGGTGGGAAGCCTTAGCCCCAATTAGAATTAACTTCTTGGGCTCCAGAACTGACATATGGAAGAGCTTGCCAATAAACGGGCGACCTGTTATCTACCTCAGCCCTGCGACCTCTCCTTAGACCTTTATAAACACACAGCCTTTTGTAATAAAGTGGAAAAACCTCTTTGGTAATCTGTGTCGTGTGGTGCGGTGTTTTTCCAGTCTTACACTGTAGACAGACACTGTAGAAGTTGGAACATTACAAGCTGTGGAAAAGCAATCAGCATACCTCTCTAATTGGGAAATTACAAGTACCCTACCCAGAAAGGATGCATCCCTCAAAATGTTTGAGAGACCACCAGAATCTTTTGCAAGGTTGACTGTTGAAGGTGCTTCCTCTGCACAAATATAATCTGTAAAGACTAGGAGAGAAGCTGTGTTTTCAAATACCCAAATCCCAATCAAAATTAAGCATAAGAGGAATCAAGAAAAAATAACCTAATCATGGGAAAATATAATACTAAAAATTGACCTTAAAATGGAGGTCGATTAATTACCTAAAAAAGAACTTAAAATAACCATCTCAAAGATGGTCCATGAGCTACAAGAGAATACAAAACCATAGCCCAGTTTATACTTTTTGCTGCTCTGACACTGGGACTTGTTTTTAATGTGGATGTGTTTCTTTTTCTTTCTTTCTTCCTCCTCCTCTCCTATCTTTCCCCTTCCTTGTTCTCAGGGGAAACAGGATTACCTTTCTTACCCATTTTAGGTGGTTATATGTCCTAGAGCACACACTCACTATAAGAAGGAAATAATTCAGCCTTGGGGAGTCATCAGAAGATCTAAGAAGCAATTATCTTCCAAATTAACAAGTGAATTATAACTCTCACAGAGAACATATGAAATTTAGTCTTTGATTCACCTCTTTCAAAAACCCCTGTGATCCAGGATGGGGAGAATCACAGCCTCAGGGATCCTGTGTTTTGCCTTTGCTAGCAAAGCAATAAAGCTTCTTTTTCCTTTTTCTCAAAACAGGGTCCTCATTATTGGATTGGCATGGGGGACAAGGACTATATGTATTTGTATGACAAATACATAGAGACATTAAACAAGATCAGGGAAAAAATATAGGCACAAAACAGAAACAACAAAACATCCAGGAGAAACAAACTATAAAAAGAGAATCACAACAATTCTTGAGCTGAAGAGTACAACTACTCCATAGAAAATGTCTTAAAAATATTTAAAGGGATTCCAAAGCAGACTTGCTCAAGCAGGAGAAAGAATCTGTGAATATGAAGGCAGATTATTTAAATTTACTGAAAAAAGTAACCAAAAGTGAAAAACAGCCTTAGGGAATTATGGAAAGCCATCAAAAATAACAATATGTAGATTATGGGAGTCTCAGAATGAGAATAGAAAAGCAAACAGAGAATTTATTTAAAATGAGAATGATGAATCTAGGGAGGGAAATAGCCAGATTTAAGACATCCAAAAGGCCCCAAAGATGTAGAACCTACTAAGAGACACTAAGAACCTTGAATGTGGCTAAAGAAAAATAATATGTCATGTAAAAAGAAGTCACTGTAAGTGAATTTCTTTGCAGAAACATTACAGATCAGGAAAGAGAGGAATGATAAAAAGTTCTAAATGTTTGGGTGTATAGCTCAGTAGTACAGAACTTTTGTAGCATGCACAAGGCCCGGAGTTTAATCCCCAAGTTACCAAAAAACAAACAAGCAAACAAAAAAACCTAGTAAGAATACTATATACAACAGTATTTAAAAACAGCATGGTACTGGGATGAAAATAGATAGGTCACAAATCAGTGGAATAGAATAGAAGGTACAGAAACAAAATCAACAGCTACAGAAGTCTGATTCTTGATAAAGATGCCAACAGCACATATTGAAGAAAAGGCAGACTCTTTAAGAAATGGTGAGGCGAAAATTGAATATCAATATGTAGAAAAATGAAACTAGATCCCTATCACTATACAAAAAGTGATACAAAATGAATCAAAGAACTAAGCATAGGTATGAAAGTCTGAAACTACTGGGAGAAATCAGGGAAGCACTCTAGACAATCACAGGAAATGACTTCCTGAATAGAACTCCAATAGCTCAGAAAACAACATCAATAATTGACAAATGTGATCACTTCAAATGAAATAGCCTCCGCACAGCAAAGGAAGCTACTAAAAGAGTACTGGAAGATCCTACAGAATGAAAGAAATCTTTACCAGCTATTCCTCCAACAGAGGATTAATATCCAGAATATATAAGAAATTTGCAAAACTTGACATGAAAAAAGCCAAACAGCTCAATCAACTAACGGGTAAATGACTGAATAAGTATGTCTCCAAAGAAGAAGCATAAGTGACCCATCAATATATAAAAAACTGTTCACACATTTAGCCCTCAGAGAAAAGCAAATCAAAACTTCATTGAGATTTTATTTCACCTCAGTCAGAATAACAATCAAGAATACAAAAACCAAAATGTTGGAGAGGATTTAGGGGGAAAAGAACCTTTATACCTTGTTGGGATTGTAAATTAGTCTAATCACTATGGAAGTCAGTATGGTAGAACATCAGAAATCTAAAAACAGAACTAACTTATGATTCAGCAATGTCATCCTGAGTATACCCTTGAAGGAATTAAAGTTAGCATAATATGCAGAGAACTACATCTCATATTTCTTACAGTAAAATTCACATAAATTAAGTCATGGAATTAGCCTAGGGCTCATTTACTGATGAATGAGTAAAGAGGAGCAAAATCATGTCATTAGCAATAAAATGGATAGAACTAGGGAGTATCATGTTAGGTGGAATAAGCTAGATTCAGAAAGACAAGTATTTCATATTTTCTCATGTGTAATGTAGAAAAAGAAAGATGACATGAAATTAGAAGGGAGACTATTAGAAAAATTAAGGGGATCAATGGGAAAGGGGAGAACAAGCATGAGCAGCAAGACTAGAAATGATCAAAATAGATTTATGTACATACAAATATAACACAAGGAAGCTCATATTCTGTTGGATTAATATGTATAAGCAAAAAAAATATTGGAAAAGCAAAGACCTTGCCAAATAAAACTTGAGATAATTAATCACCCTCAATCTTTCCTTACAAGGAATACTAAAGGAAACCATTCAAATTGAAATGAAAGTACGCTAGACAATAACATAAAAGCTTATGAAAATATACAGCTCACTGACATAAGAAAATATATATGAAAGCACAATCTTATAATACTGGAATGATTATCCATAAATTAATTTGAATTCTGATGCAGAACAAAAAAGATAAAAGCATAAATTAATTATAACTATAAATGAGTGTAAATAAATATAAGCTATAAAAAGATGCAATTTGTAATAAAACATAAAATTGGGTGTGGAAAATGTAAAAGAGTAGGGTTTTTATATGTAATTAGAGTTATCAAATTAAAATAGATTTTTATACCTAAAAGGTGTGTTTTGTAGTTGCCCTAGGAAGCACAAAGAAAATGCCTAGAGAAAAATATGTAAAGGAATGAAAAAAGAATCAGAGCATGTCACTACAAAAAGTCAGTGAAACAAAGAAAAGCAGTTAGAAGAAAGAGAAAAAAAACCTAGAAAACATTTTTAAATGATGATAATTCCTTCTCTATTAGTCCTTCCCTACCAGGTACAAATAGATTGTTCTACCTTTAAAAATATAGAGTGGATGAATGGATTTAAATAAATAAGAATCAATATAAGTTATATACAAAATACTACTTTTATATTTAAACAAAAGTATCAGCTGAAAGCGAAAGAATGGGAAAACATACTTCATATAAATACTAACAGAAATAGAGCACAGGAAGCCATACTCTTATCACCCAAAATAGAGGTTAAGCAAAGCTGTCAGATGGGTGAAGAATAATATTATACAATGATAAAAATGTCAATTCATCCTGAAAATATGAAAGTGTAAAATATGTGCATCCAACATTGGCATATCTAAGTATATGAAGTGAACACTGGAAGATTTGAACAGAAAAAAATTACAACATATAATAGATTTTCATAGCCCACTTTAAAAAAGGGGGTGGATCAAACTGTAACCCATAAGGAAACAGAAGACTTCAGCAGCACGGTACACCACTTGGACCAGATACATCCAGAGCACTTCACCCAATGATAGCACAGTGCACATTCTTCTTAAAAGCACACTGGAACAATCTCAAGAATACATTACATGCCAAATCAGAAAATAAATCTTTACGAATTTGAGAAGGTGGAAATCAGACCAAGTATTCTTTGTGATCACAGTGGAATAAAGTTATAAATACAAGGAAAAATAGAAAGAAAAATTACACACACACACACACACACACACACACACACACACAGAGACACATTATTGAACCACCCATGGATCAAACAAGAAATTACAAGAGAAACTGGAAATTACCTTCAGACAAATGATAATTCAAACACAACATACCAAAGTCTATGGATGAAACAAAAACAATAGTATTAAGAGGAAAATTTGTAGTGATAAATATCTACATTAAAAAAGATATACCTCAAATTAACCAACTAACTTCACACCTCCTGTAAAGAATAAAATAAAATTGGACTTACATTAGTAGAAGAAAGGTAATAATAAAGAATAGGTCAAACAAATGAAATGGAAAACAGAAAAATGATGTAAACATTTTTAAAAAATGAGTTGATTTTTTAAAAAGGCCAACAGAATTGGCCAACTCTTAGGCCGAACTGACATAGGAAAACAAAACACTCAAATAATAATAACTAGATAGATAAAAAGAAGAAATATTGCAACTGATGGCAGAGAAAAAAAATTATATGAGATGAATGTAAACTATCATGCCAATTAATTTGGATGTCATAGAAGAAGTGGATACGTTTCTGGAAACATACAACCTACCAAGATTTAATCACAAACGACATTGACTCTATAATGAAAAGCATTCCAATGATGAAAATCCTTGGACCAAATGGGTTTCCCAGGATTCTACAAACATTTAAAGAAAGAACTGATACCAATCCTTAAAAATTCATCCAAAACTCATTCTCTGAGAACAGCATTACCTTAATACCAAAAACATGTTGCATGTAAATTGTAGAGCAATATTCTTGATGGAAATTAATGTAAACATGCTCCAGAAATTATTAGCAAAAAAAAAAAAATGCAACAACTTGAACAAGTGCGATTTATTTCTGGAATGTAAACATAATTCAATATATGAAAATTAATTAATACACCACAGTAACAGAAAGGAGGACAAAAACCACATGATCATCCCATTGATGTTCAAAAAGAACTTTACATATGCTAACACCTTTCATGATTAAAAACACTCAACAGACTAGAAATAAATTCAATTAACTAAACATAATAAACATTATACATGAAAGGCCCAAAGTTAGCATCATATTTAAAGGTGAATAGCTAAAAGCTATTATTAAAAAACCAGAAACAAGGCAAAGATTCTTACTCTCACTATTTCTATTCAACATGGTACTGAAAGTTGTAGCCAGAACAATTAATCAAGCAAAAGAAAGAAATGACATCTGAAGAAGTCAAAGTTTCACTGTTTGTGTATGACCTGCTCTTATATGTAGGAAACACTCAATATGCATGCACCGACCCCAAATACAGCTTGTTAGGACTAATAATTTAGCTACATATTAGCATGCAAAAGTGAACATGCAAATACAAGATCCACTTCTATATATCGACAATCAACAATCCTAAAATGAAGGAAATCCTAAATTAAGGAAAAGATCCCACTTACAGAAAATGCTTAGAGAAAAAACTTCAAAGAAGCGAAACACTTGTACATGGGATATTATAAAATATAGATGAAGGAAATTAAAGACAAAAATGAATGGAAATACCTCTAATTTTCATTAGTTCGAAGGCAATATGTTCTACACTACAAAGTTAATTTATATATTCAGTGAAGTTCCTGATCTAAGTGGCAAAAAAGAAAAAAAAATCCTAAAATTTGTATGAAATGCTAAAGGACCCAAAATAGGGAAAAAAAAAATCTTGAGAAAGAAAAAACAAATCCAGCCAGAGGTCTTATATTGGTGATTTTAAAATATAATACAAAACTATGGTAATAAATGTAGTTCTGGCATAAAAATATGCATATAATCCGGTGAGACAGATTTTATATACATAAAGTCCAGAAATACACCTTTACCTACATGTCAATGATCTTAGAGAATACCAAGGTTACACATGATCAAAGTTTCTCCAATGGTTCTGGGAAAACTGGACATGCACATACAAAAGAAAGAAGTTGGACTTTTGTTTTATATAGTACAATTTAGAAGTTAACTGAATATTCATTAAAGTCCTAAATACATGATCTGAAATTCTTAAACACTAGATGAAAACAAGAGGAAAAGCATAGGTGACATTTTTTATCTCATTTTGGCAATGGTGTCTTGGCTATAACACCAAAGCAATTAAGAAAAGAAAAAATAGATAAAAGTGACTATATCAAATTTAAAAGCATTCATACAACATGGCAAATAATCAGTGGAATGAATAGGCAGAGAAAATATATTAATAAATTAATATACAGAGCATGCTATCAACTCCCATAATTAGCAACAACAACAGAGAGTTTTAAAATGCCCAGAGGACTGGGCATTATAATATCATAATATCCAATAACCTATTAGATATCATAATTGGATATCATAATATCCAATAACCTATTAAAAGATGTTAAATTATCAGTAATCATCAGGGAATTACAAAATGAATGCACAAGAAGATATCACCCTGTAGCCATTAAGATTGCCAGTATCCAGAAATTTTTTTTAAAAATGATAAGTATTGACAAGGATGTGGAGCAGCTGAAACCATGCCCTACTGTGAATAACAATGTAAAATGGTTTTAGTCACTATGGAAAACAGGTTAGAGATTCCTCAAAGAGTTGCAAATTGAACAAATATATGATCCAGCAATCTCACTTTTGAGTATATATGCATTGGGTTTTTGCATTTCACTTTTGCATGCCACAATGTAGCTAAATTATTAGTTCTAACAAGCTGTATTTGGGGTAGGTGCATGCATATTGAGTGTTTCCTACATATAAGGCCAGGACATCCACAAACAGTGAAACTTTGACTTCTTCAGATGTCATTTCTTTCTTTTTCTTGATTAATTGTTCTGGCTACGACTTTCAGTACCATATTGAATAAAAATAGCCAGAGTAAGAATCTTTGCCTTGTTTCTGGTTTTCTAATAATAGCTTTTAGCTATTCACCTTTAAATATGATGCTAACTTTGGGCCTTTCATGTATGGTGTTTATTATGTTTAGTTAATTGAATTTATTTCTAGTCTGTTGAGTGTTTTTAATCATGAAAGGTGTTAGCATATGTAAAGTTCTTTTTGTCCATCAATGGGATGTTCATGTGGTTTTTGTCTTCCTTTCTGTTACTGTGGTATATTAATTAAGTTAAAACAGCCTATAGGATTTTTTTAGATATGCATTTATTGTAGCATTATTCACAATTGTAATTGAATGCAACTACAGTTTCATTAAAAGATGAATGGATAAAGGAAATGTGGGACATACATAGAATGGAATCAGTCTTGAAAGGGTCGCAAATCCTGCTATTTGAGACAATAGGGTTGAAATTTGAAAACATTTGGCTAAGTAAAATAAGCCAGACACAAAAGGTATATATAGCATCATTGCACTTATGTGCATTATCTAAGGTAGTCAAAGTCCTGGAAACTGATCTGGACGATCCCTTCTAGGGTTAGACACAAGCCCTGAGTTTTTCTCCTCTTTCCTCAGTTCTCGGTTGATTCTTGAAGCCTAGTGACAGTCCTTCTTCTCCACATGGGACCCATGTGCATTCCCCTGCGTCAGCTCTCATCCTGTTGAAGACTTCAGCCTATTTTCAGTGGAACATCTCATTTCATATCATGCTCCTCACCCACCATCCATGGCCTGATGGATCCATGGTCACTACTGCCAGCATGATAATCAGCTTTTTATTTCCACAAGAGCAGGGGCTATGCCCATAGAAGTTTGTTGGAAATAAATGCAAGAGTACAGTGGATATGAGTTGAGTCCAAAAAGAAGACAGGATCTAGAGAGAAAAATAAAAAGCTTTCAATTTGGGAAAACTCACAAGAATAAAACTTCCTGGAAAGATGTTGGGGATGGTAGGTGAATATCGCTGATGGTTTGCAAGGTAATATAGAGGGTGTTATGATGAAAGACTGTAGGAGTAAAACTTACCTATGTCCAGATCTCTAATTTCAAATTGCCACTCCAAAGCAGCAATACTACCCAGTTATATTATCTTTTGTAGCTGAAATAAATGCATTTTGTTTTGTAATTCGATTGGGGACAATAAGCCCAATTTCGGGCCTATAAATAGCCTTTGATTCAAATCAGGATTATATAACTCATTGACTATTTGGTCTTCTGAGATTAGTTTTTGTTGCTGAACCTCAATCTCTTTCACCATAAAAACGTGACAAAAATGCTCCCTCATAATAGTTGTTGTAGAAATTAAATAACATAGTCTTATAAAACTTTTAATATTGTAGCTTAGTTTAAATATACAATAAATGCAATTTAACTACATTTCTTTCTTTTAAAGCTTTGCACACATGGAAGAAATTGTGGATAAGCTTTCACCCAATCCACTAAATTTTCTTGAATCTAAACCTTATCATGTGATTTAGAAAAGGATTAGAAACATCATTAAGATTTTGAGAAGCCAATTATTGATTGGCTGATGAGGTTCATGTCTACCAGTTTATCATCACTTTTAGAATTCTTTAGCCTCTCCTGAAGAGAAGTGTAATCCATTTGCATGGAGAACTGAATGCAATAAAGATGTGTCAAGAGGGTGTGGCTCAAGACACTCTAGCTGTACAGTAAATGAGATCTGTTTTTCCTTCAAAATTTACAATGAAATTCCAACATATATTGCACAAGTTACATGGTTCTGTGACATTTTCGACACTGAGTATTATAAATGTGAAGATGCACCTAAAATAGAGCTCTATTAATATTTGGGAATAAATACTGTAAGACTCCTCTATGATGCCTTTTTGTTTGTAGCAAAATTTTACTATAAGTATGTACCTTTATTTCTTTTAGAACAGATGTTCATCCTGTGCTAGTCGGCCCAGCATCTTCTTTTACAAGTGCTCTATAGGCATGTGCTAAAGATTTAAACCAGGTTAATGTTTGCAGCACAGAAAGGGTGATTAGCAAAGAAATTAACTAAGATCCATCTGGAATGTCTGTTACAAAGAACAGTTACATGGTAAAGAAATGATCAACGGTGGTTATTAGCAATGCTTGCCTCTTTTCCTTGAGCTAGGTTTACAGAGACAGAATATAAGGTGCTTGGAAATACAAATATACTTGTCAAACTTTAGTTCCTAGTTCCTGCACAAATATTAGTCATAGTTTAATTTTTGAAACCAAGAAACTAATGAGATTGACCCCTCCTGCAGATGTTCATCAAGAGAAAGAATCTGAAATAAGTTCTAGGAAGGAATTCTTATTGCCTTTCCTACTAGGATGTCTAGAAGACTTTCATTGCCTGGGAGGAGTCAGTTCATGGACATATGCTCTTTGTTTCAACATCTGGAATCCTTACATTGGTTTTCCAGAATTTGTTTTTTTTTTATAATCTTAAAATATGGGAAGTCTCTATTTATTTGTACATACATAAACTTATATATATATACACATATACACACAAACAAATATTATACACATATATGTTATGAATATGTTATGTATATATGTGTATATATATATTTAAATAGCATCCAGTCTTAATATTCAAATATTTTATATACAATATAAATGAAAATTCATTACATAGGTTTCTTTATATGTTGTCTATTTATTTGACAGGTAGCATCAGAACTTAAGAAAAAGCATTTGCATGAGTGGAGGAACACTTTGTAATATGCTCTGTACATATTAGAATCTTAATGATTTATTTTATTTAGTTTCTAGTCTCTTAATTACTATATGAATCAAAGTAACGTTTAAAAAATAATAGATCAGTTCAAGTACAAGGAAAACAAAATATACATAATATCTCTGTTCAAATGGCTCCATAGCAGGATATACAACAGGAACTGCAGTCATAACTTATAAATAATATTATGCATATTTGGGAGGCATAGTACATTCCTTTATTCTTAAAAGAAGCATCTTTCTCTTTATTATGGCTTAACATCAAAAACATTGTTCACAAAAACAAACTAAAAATAAATTACAAGTACTCAAGTAATAATATGTCAATTTGAGGAAATTCATGGAGAACTGACAAAATGATAAAAGCCTAGATGCACTGTAAAAACCAGTATTTTATAAGGTTTTATGTATGATAGGGAATTATTTCCTTTTTTTTTTGTAAAGCTAATCGAATAAATTATTGCACTTAAAATGGCTGTAATAATTATAAGACAGAATGGTGAACTTTCTCATTAATTTGTGTTTAATGATATTATTATAATATTATTTTATAAACTTTAAAATAAACCATTTTCTATAAAAACAAAAGTAGAAATATTACCAAATTCATTATACTGAAATATGTAGGAAAATAAAATGATATATTGTGTATATCATTAAGTATCTTTAATATTGTCCAAGATTTCTTTTAAATAACACTAAATTTAGTTGTAAATACTTTTTCTAATCTCTTGACTTTTAAGATATTTTTGATTCATAGAAAAATTTTCAAAATATTTAGTGAATTTTCATATCCAGCTAAAATACACAAAGATAACGTAAAATTATAAATTGTAGTTTGGGCATATTTACTTTAATGGGATCAAAAGAATTTAGATCTGATTGATTCATTTTATCTATGCATACACTTCAATTTAGCCCATTTCATGATATCCCAGCAAAATATCAATTTTTTTCTTTTTGTTTCAATTCATTTTTTAGGAAAACCAAAATTATGACATGAGTCTTGGGATTCAAAGTATCAGGAAATATGGTCAAGTCTGCAAGTAAGAGGAAATTAAGTATGTAATAAAAGATTTCAAAATATTATCTATGTGATTATAAATCTGTCATTTCTTAAGATATGTGTGTTGGATTAATGACTTAATAGATTCATTTCAATATATCTTGCATTCTAACAAATTCTTAGTATTTCTTTATCAGCTCTTTTGTTTATTAGCATTTGATTTCAGTTGCTCTCATTCACGATGGATTCTCTTAAGGTTTAGCTCTTTCACTCCTAGATTTCAGTAGTCACAGTAGCAAAAGAATACACGTCCACAATGACAATTCCAGTTTTTCTTGAATTTACAAAAGGAAAATGATTCTTATAACAGGATCTTTAGAACAATTAATATGCGAGCTATTACTGACCTCAATAATTGGGTTAATATATATGTATGAGTGTGTATGTGTGTATGTATATATAAATAAATTGCATTCATAGGCATAGGTATAAGAATGCAAAAACAGTTTGATCTGTTGAACACTGTTGCTTTAGGCATAAACATTTTTTCCAGGTATACTAGTTTCTCTTATATTTTATGAATCAATGCAACATTTTGCTTTTATGATAGTAGGTATACCTTGTATAGCAACTATTTTACTGAAAATGATTTTCAGATTTGCTCATTTACATGAAAACTTTGAATTTCCTGGAA
Source organism: Callospermophilus lateralis (assembly GCF_048772815.1). Classification (NCBI taxonomy): domain Eukaryota; kingdom Metazoa; phylum Chordata; class Mammalia; order Rodentia; family Sciuridae; genus Callospermophilus; species Callospermophilus lateralis. Next base: position 13,914,889 of record NC_135320.1, read on the forward strand.
GAATAGTGTCTTAATATTTTTTACTTCCTCATTTATAGACAAACATCTCACAGCAGAATTTCTGATTTTAACCTCAAATATGATTCTATGTGTATCTATGATTTTATACACATAGATATCAAAACTGATGTAGGAAAACAAGCGGCTGATACAGTGAAATAGAAATACTCAAAACATTTATAATTTACCTTGAATATCTTCAAACACTGCAGAGTGTTATAAGGAATCTAAATTAGGTCCTAAAGTTTTATCTAATTATCTTCCACTGTTTCACAGCCACTACCTGCATCCATGTCTCCCTTACTTTTTTTTTTTTTTTTTTTTTTTTTTGGTACCATACTAGGGATTGAATTCACAGGCATTTTACTGCTGAGCTTGTGCCTCATCCTTTGTGACATGATTTAATTTGCTAAGTCTGGCCTTGAACTTGTGGTCCTCAGGCCTCAGTCTCTGAGTGTCTGTGATTATAGCTATATGCCACCAAATCTATCTGTGTTTCTGTACTTTATTGAAAATTTGTAATTTGCCTTATGAAAAACAGTAGAATAAATAGAAATAAAATAAAACCAAATTCCATTATGAAAAAAATCTGAGATTATTTTTATTAGTCAAAGTAACTGGATTTCCTATCGAAGATAACACTTCTTTTTTTTTTTTTTTTTTTAAACACCACAGTTCTTTTTAGGTTATTATATATTTGTTCATTTTTAGAGCCTCAGACAAGACAGTATTGGATATACTGCCCTCATAAGCAATTAAAAAAAATATCAGTGGCTTAACAAATTGGGGGTCTGTTTCTCAAGTTGTTTACATGGCTAACAGAGCTTTGTTCTCCTGATAACACCACTGGTCCCTGTGGCAGAAACCAGAGGAATTTAGTGAGCTATGGAACAATTTGTGATACTGATGTCTGACTGCAAGGGTGTAGGAATGTATGGAAACAGCAGAATATTGATAAAAAAGCCTCTGAGATCTACAGTTTTTTATTTGGGTCATCAGATAAATGATCAGCACTTGAACACTCATTATAAATCAATCTATATAATCTTTTGAATCTATTTTATGGGTAAATGAAACAGAGTGATTCACCTACCCAAAGGAGAAAAAGCAAAAGCTTTTCAAAATGTGCTTCACCAAGGGCAGTTCCCCTCATCTGCAGTGGCTGACTCACTGACAGGACGAGGAGTGGGACACCTTTATGTTGAAAAAAAAAAAAGGAGCAGCTGCAGATGTGTCTGATGAGAGGCTGTTGGCATGAGAAACAGGATCTTCCTCAGTACAAGAGTGTGTGCTAAGTGATTGGCTAGGGAAGCAATTTGGCTTTCTCTGGCTCATGCTAAGTTGACATTAATAGAGAAACCTACAGTCATTGACCAAGTTCTGACCCTCTAGATGTTGTGGCTGGGCTCTTGGATCAGCTGCCACAATGATTATGGGTCACATCTCTGTTGTAGAACAGGATCTGGTCTTTATGGGTTTTCATAGTTGGTGCCTCAGTACCTTGAACTCATTTTCATGAGTTCATGGGCCAAAGCAAGTCAGATTTTCTTCAATTGCTTCATGGAAGAAGCCAACTTAAACATTAACTCAGGGCTATGGCAGTCTATGATTAGGATTCGGGAATAGTTTTGGAAAGCATAGTACATCTTTGTATAAATTCAATAACAGTTCAGACAGTTTTAGCAGTGACTTGCAAATGAACTTGATCTATTTCTTGGCACAGACTACTATTTTTATAGCTCTTTTTTTTTTTATTTTTGGTATGGGGCACAGAGAAACTTGTTTTTCATATTCAGCATTTATTACCAAACCTCTTTACAAGCAAAAATCTGCAAATTTTCAGCAGGTTAAAAATGTGTATGCATTCATATGTAATTATATATGCATCTATATGTATATATTTATGTATCTAAGTATATGCTGTGTATGTATATGTGTATGTAGTCTTCAAAAATTTATAAACACATACATACATATAAACGCATAATTAGATCAAATAAAATTTAACATGTGGGCTCTCATAATTATCCATTATATCTTGTTAGTCATAGAACTTAAACTATCAGACAGATCCTCTGAAAAGAATACATAAACATGGGATAGTTCATTCATAGTGAAGAGGCAATTTAACATGATACAAAACTTGTTCTTTATAATGCAAATTTATTGTGTTCAGTAAAAAATCAAAACACCCATAGTCCAATTCTTGCATTTACTTTATAAAGTCAATGAACCACACAGAAATTTTTATATTTAATCTTTACTGAAAGTTAACAATGGCCTCATTTATTCCACGTAGCCTATGTCATTTGAAACAAATCACAGATCGGTAAATTAGCAGCAAGCATTTTCATAAGTAAATAAAAGAAAATAGATCTTAAATGTATCAAATGATTTTTATTTTTTAAAGAAAAACATAAATTTTAAGAAACTTTTTAAAATATGAAATAATGATGCAGCTAACTGCATAAATGTGTAATATTCACAGGGTGCTGATAACCTCTCTCTAAGCTATTTCTATGTTAATTCCCAACCCCCAAGAATTTAGTATCTATTTTCTTTGGAAAGCTATAGAAGACAAGCACAGTGCTGTTCTCCTGTCCTCATGTTGGCCTCCTGGCTACACATAGCCCTGCTGACCATGCTTTCACTCTAATGGACTCTTCCAGGCTACCTGCAGTTAGGAGCTCAGAGCCCCAGCCTCTGTCTCCTGCAGTGCAACACTCTAAACCTTACCAAGCAGGACACTTGGTGACCGGAATGTTTTCTCTCCATAGACATTCTTTCTCAGGAGAACTTCAACACTTTCCCTGCTTTTGGATTTAAAATTTAATAGCATAAGAGTCACATAGGAAATTTGTTCTAAATGTGTACATGTTGGCCAGAGATGCTAATCAAGCAAGCCTTGATTTAGAGTTTACCATTGTCAGGATGCTCCACATATACTTGTTCCATTCCACATGCCATGGTTTTTATCCATGTTCCTGTTCAATCACAAGACTCTTACTAGTACTGTTTCTTTCTGATAACTTTCACCGAGGATCTACCCAGGATCTCTTGTGAAATGGCACCTCCTCAGAGGCCCTTTCTGCCTGCTCTCTAATGAAGTTCCCCTCTCTACCCACTCCAGTTATTATTATCTCTTTGTTTTAATGTTTTTGTTTGTTTGCTTGTTTAATGTCTTTGTGCTAATGACAGTATACAAGCACTTGATTTGTTTTATTTGCTATTTACTTTATACCTAGGTCTTTAACAATGTTGGACACAGAGATTATAGTCAGTAGTGTCTGAAGTCAGCAAGAGAAGGGAGAAGGAAGATGTTTTCAAAGTACAATCCATCACCAAAACTTGTCTTCCATTTTAGCGTGCCTCATGTCATTATTTTTTTTCCATGCTAGTTTTATCCAGTCCCCTGGCAATTTAAACTTACATAGGTAAAGAACTTGTTCAGGTACAAATCCTTTCTTGTTGTCTATGCAAAAATAGATGAAAGGAATTGGAGAGATTTTTTTCCTCCAAAAAAACTAGAATCTTTAGAATTTTGAGCTGCCTTGCCCCAGGATATGTGGTACAATTAGTATCAGCTCCTGATTTAAATTCTACTTGAAGGCAACCTCAACAGACAGTTTGATGAAGCAAGACAGATTTCACATCAACCTGGTAGACGAAAATAAAGCCAAATTTAATTAGGCTAAGAATATGATGGCTTTTGTCCTTGAGTATCACAGAAGAAATCTATATCCATTACCCTATATGACCGATTAACTTTTTAGAAGATCTTATTGCTTCTAGCAATCACATATATTACACAACTAACAAAATAACAATTACTTGAATTTTCCAGTAATTTCCTAAGAGAGGATGATCTCAAGAGGTTACAGAAGCTGCTCTGGACAGGAATCTATGGGTTAGAGGGGAAGGGGAAAGATAATCAGGGCTGGGTTCTGTGTAATTTAGTGCCTCATTTTCTTCACCTCTATAATGGGAAGGATATGATTTATCTCTTATAATTGCTATGATCATGTAAAGAGTTACTATATGTGTTAGCTTTCCATTATCATAACAAATATCTGAGGTGATCAACTCTTTAAGAACAAATGTTTATTTTGGTTCACAGTTTTGGAAGATTCAATTCATGGTGGATGGCCCGGTGCTCATGGGACGATGGCAAGGTAGCACATCATGGCATAAATGTGTGGCAGAGGAAGCCCTCACTTCATAGCCAGAAACAAAAGATAGGGAGAAGAAGGGTCTGGGGTCCTACTATATCTTTCAAAGTTTTCCCCTTGATGGTCAGAAGTCACCCCACTAGGCTCCACTTAAAGGTTCTACCCTCTTCCCATAGTGCAGCCATCTGGGGATTGAAGCGTTAACACATGGATCTTTAGGGAACACTTACTCAAAACATAGCACTAGATGGAAGGTGAAAGGTGTTTAAGAAGTGATCATTACCTGTTAGTTACCATAATTCAATTTGCAGTTCTTGGTTTTCTATATCTGGCTCTAACTATGTTTATTTTAAGTTTTCTCTAATTATATAGCATTGATCTCTTTGTTATTACACATTATACTGCCTCTTTTCCATTTTAAATAGTAATCATTATGATGATTCTAATAATTGTAAAATGACAATTATACGTTAATAGCAAGTCATTCTTTTCTATGCGTCTCCTAAGGTCTTTTTTACTAAAGAATTCCTAATGTTAATTATATGTGTTGATTACAACTTGCATTTATTGTCACTTTTATTCCTGATAAGTGTTTGCAGTGAACCAAGTCAGTTTTTAAAATTCTCATCTATCTACTTGGTCCCATAGCCACCTTAATATAAGGTAGGGATTTTGGTGTCTTGTGATTTGATCCTTCCAAACAAAATGACATCTGAGATACAACAAATGCTAATAGGAAGAAAAAGTAAGAGACAAGGTTTCTCAAATGAATATTCCCCAAATGAATATTAATTTAGTAATGTAAATATAACCAACAATTAATAATATTATTCAGCCTATATATATATGTATATGTATATCTATATCTATATCTATATATACATATATATTAAGCCATTTTGTATGAATACTGCTATAAGCCTCATTTTCTTTTCAGTATTATTAGGGGCTAACACATAGTCACTCATTCAGGAATCTTATTAAGAGTCTTCTGACATAATTCAGAATAGTGTTTATATATATATATAAATTTTCTTTTTACTTATCAATGGACCTTTTATTTTACTTATTTATATGCAGTGCTGAGAATCAAACCTAAGGCCTCACATGTGCTAGGTAAGCACTGTACCACTGAGCCACAACCCCAGCCCAGGGTAGTGTTTAGATTTATCCATCCAATATTTTCTCCAATTTTGTTGAGTATTTGACATAGATGAGCCAAAAACTGCTTATTTGAGTCAAAAGTCATTCCTATCTTAGGAGAAATGAATATTGGATATTGATGATAAGGGTTTTCCAGAGATTTATATCACCATGCCGTACTTTGAAAGAGTTGAAGAAGTGTTCAAGAGGCTATTGCAGTAGGATTGGAGTTGTAAAAACAAAAACAAAAACAAAAACAAGTCTATCCAAACCAAATAATGATTCACCAGCTTTCTTTGTCTTGATTTAATAATTACAGCATAGACAGACATTGCTTCCAGAGGGCCACAGCTAAATTAGAAATAGATCACATAGAAACTGAGAATCATCTCTGGTTAATGGATAATTATTTTCTTTAAGCTAGTATTATGTTGGGTTTTAAGATCAGCTACCACAGAATGCACAGAGAAGTTGGGGAAATGGACCTCGTGACTCATCGATGTCCCTAAATCAAAGAGAAGACCTACATTAGAAGTTCAAGTCATTGGTACCTCAATTGACTATCCAAGCACAGGACAGATGCTTGAGGCTACAGAGCTATAAAAGAGAAGAAAATGTGGGAAGGGGTAAAATTACCCAAAATAAAGTGTGTTGATACAATCTACTTGAGTATTATGAAGTCTGTTCCTGAGTCCTTCTGATTTTTATTGTACTATCATTTTCTTCTCATACCTATTTTCCTCCAATTTTGCTGTATTCAGGTATTTTTGAAAGAAGTAAACTTATGTGGTGGTGAAATTGTTAATAAATTATGTGCATTTGTGTCAATGAATGTTTTTGCTGTCTTATAGATAAATGCCATGAGTTTACCATGCAGGATATAAATGCCTTCTAAAAAGAGTGGTGATTGTGCTGATTGCGAACCTGAGAAATTGAAATTCGCATATCTGTTTTCTCTGCAGTTCATAACACTAGAAAATATAATCATCTTGAAATTGTTTGAAAGCTAGCAAAAAAAAAAAAAAATCATGGATATTCAGTGTAGAATGAGAACAATGGAGTACATCAACTAATCTTATTTCAGATTGAAGAGTTCCAAAGCACCAAAAAGCAGCAGCTACATTTGAATAAAGCAAATGCAGAACTTCATCTTTTTAAAGGCCTTAAATGAGTTTTACATCCTACTCTCTATTGTTCTCAATGCAACCTTTTAAAAAATTGAGAAAAACAACAGAAATTATATGAGTTAATGCTTTTATTTTTATGAAATTAATCTGATTTTTTCCCCACAAATGGCCCATTATGATATCCTAAGAAGGTATATCATTTTAAGAATGATTTTTATTTTGTCAAAGTTAAATAAATGTTATAACTTACAAGAATTCTTACCAAGATTGCCATGAGTTTCCAGAATGTCAAGCTTATTAGGCTCCCTGGATATTAGGATTCAGTTTTAAATATTTTAAAGTATTTGAAGCAAGAAGCAGAACTATATAACTATATAAGAAGCCTGGGGTGGCTCGTACATCATTTGTCAATCACAGCACAGTATAGGTGTTTTGCACAAGTGTCCTTTATTTTCTCTATAGTTTTATATGACTTGTGCTTCATTAGTATCTTGGTTATAGTCCCCATAGAAAGTCATTTTGCTATACCTCTTCCCTGTGGTACTGAACAAGGGGCCCTTCTTCAGCACCAACATGGTATTTGGAGCCCTGTAATTACAATTACTGTGTGTATTATAATCATCTGACGTGTGACATGTGAGGCTAAAGAATAGGCTTTCAAAACACAGTGGCTGTTACATAATAAGCATTCAATATCGCAACAGTTAAAAGAATGGATAGATGGATTTCTGTAGTTCAAAGTTCTCCCGGCATGAATGAGACACACTTCATTTGAAGAAACCTTGAAATTTTACTAAGTAGTACAAAAAGGGCAGATATCAACTTTTGAAAGTGTAATGTAGTAAGCATGAATGGGATGATCTATCTGCATAAATGGCTTTGAAAAGAAAACCAAGGAAGAGCCATTATGATTTAGTGAATTTTGCTCTTATTTAGTCTTCTATATTCGTTGAAACAGAAAGTTGTGACAGAGAAGCAGATTCTATGCCCAGAATAACATCATGTGATCAGCTATTTGTATCTCTGCTTCTTTTCTATTTTCTGTATGTGTATTTTTTTACTTTTGGTGAAAATGTTCAATATATTTAGTAATCTCATGAAACCTTAAAGGAAAATATGAGTTTTTAAAGTTTAAAAAGTTTTCAAATAACTCACTTGAGAATTTTCCCTTCTCACTGTCCAGGCAGCACATGAAAATAGTTTCCATTCATATTCTAGCTCAAGGAATGAAGAAAAAGAAAGAGTAGCACTTGTGGTGTCTTCCCAATCATTACATACTCCATTAATCTACTTGATGTGTACACAATATTATATAAACGACACATAAATGAATAAGGCAGTTCTTTCTGCTGAGATTTTAAAATTCATCTTTATTGAGATATAGTTTTCAAGATATTAAATGGGCCCATTTTAAAGGTACAATAATATTTAACACGTCTTCTGTGTTTCTACCAAAACAAATCGTGATAAACTGATTTGATCATTGCACATTGTATATGTGTATTAAAATGTCACCCTATATCTCTTAAATATGAGTCCTATTTGACACTATTTTATGCTATATTTATTTATTTTGAGACAATGCCTCACTATATTTTCCAGGCTGGTCTTGAAATCCATGGCTTAAGTAATCTGCCTCAGCCTCCCAAGTGCTAAGACAACAGGCTCACTCATGCCACTGAGCTGGTCTTGAATGGTGGCTTAATATGGTAAATATTGGTGCATCTTCCATTACAGTTAAAGGGTGCATGGACTCTCATATACAATCTCTGGGGCACTATGAAGGCAATACTAAGAGGAAAGTTAATTTCATTGAGCACATTCATTAAAAGAATAAAAAGTCAAAAAATAAATGGCCCAACAGTACATCTCAAAGCCCTAGAAAAAGAAGAACAAATCAACACCAAAAGCAGAAGAAGACAGGAAATAACTAAAATCAGAGATGAAATCAATAAAATCAAAACAAAAAAAATTTAAAAATTGACAAAACAAAAAGTTGGTTCTTAGAAAAAAATAAATAAAATAGATAAACCCCTACTCAAACTAATAAAGAGAAAAAGAGATAAAACTCAAATTATCAAAATACAAGATGAAGAAGGAAATATCACAACAAATATGATTGAAATACAGAAGATAATTAGAAACTATTTTGAAAATTTATACTCCAATAAAATAGAAAATATCAAAGACATTGACAAATTTGTAGAGACATATAACCATACCAAACTGAATGAGGAGGTCATACACTACTTAAACAAATCAATTTCAAGCAATAAAATAGAAAAGGCCATCAAAAGCCTACCAACCTAGAATAGCCCAGGACCAGATGGAGTCTCAGGTGAGTTCTACAAGACTTTCAAAGAAGAATTAACATCAATATTCATCAAAGTATTCATGAAATAGAAAAAGAAGGAATCTTTCCAAACTCATTCTATGAGGCTAATAATCACCCTGATACCAAAAACCAGACAAAGACACATCAAGGAAAGAAAACTTCAGACCAATATCCCTGAAGAATATAGATACAAAAATTCTCAATAAAATTCTGGCAAATCACACACAAAAAACCCATATTTAAATGATAGTGTGCCACAATCAAGTAGTGTTCACCTCAGGGATGCAGGGTTAGTTCAACCTACAGAAATCAATAAATGTAATTGATAATATTAATAGACTTAAAAACAAGAATTATATGATCATCTTAATAGAAGCAGATAAAAGCATTTGACAAAATACAGCCCATCTTCATGTTCAAAATACTAGAAAAACTAGGGACAGTAGGAACATATCTCAACATCATAAAAGCTATATATGCTAAATCCAAGGCCAGAATCATTCTAAAAGGAGAAAAATTGAAAGCATTCCCTTAAAAACTGGAACAAAAAAAGGGATGTCCTCTTTCACTATGTCTATTCAACTTCATCATTGAAACTCTAGCCAGAGCAATTAGACAGAAGAAAGAAATTAAAGGGACAAAAATAGGTAAAGAAGAGCTCAAATGATTACTCTTTGCTGACGACATGATTCTATATCTAGAAGATCCAAAAAATTCCACCAGGAAACTTCTAAAACTAATTAATGAATTCAGCAAAGTAGCAGGATGTAAAATCAATACCCATAAATCAAAGATATCCCTATACATCAGCAATGAATCCATCAAAAGAGGAATTAGTAAAACTACCCCATGCACAATAGCCTCCCACCAAAAAATAAAATGAAATACCTGGGAATCAATTTAACAAAAGAGGTAAAAGACCTCTACAATGAAAACTATAGAGGTCTAATTAAAAAATACACCTCTGTTTTCTTCATAGTATTTCTTGTTTTGAAGTTTATTATTAAGAATGTTAATGTGTTATTCACTGGGACCCTGTTATGATTAGCGTATCATGATATGTTTTTTCTATTATTTTTATTTTGACCTACTTGTGTCATTATGTAGAAAGAGCATTTATTTTGATGAGATATGTTTGGATCTTGATTTATTTAAAAATTAAGTTTGATAATCTCTGGATTTTAATTGGAGTTTTTAGATCATTCACTGATCATAATTATAAATAAAGTTTTGCTTCATTTTTACAATTTATAATTTGTTTTTTGATTTGCCCCATTTATTCTTTGTTTTTTTTGTTTATATTTTTCTACTATTTTTGATTACTTAAATATTTTAGTGTTGTATTTGATGTGTAGTTTAAATTATTCAGAAGGCATTTCTGGTTTATTGCTGGTGGTTCTAGGATTTAGTATATGGATCTGTAACTTATCTCAGTAAGTATCAAATCACATCATGACACTTCACATGTAAGAACCTTTTAGCATTTTCATCTTTTCTGTCTTCCATTATAGTATTATTTTCATATATATTTTACTGAAATCATCTTTATTAATACCACAACATATTTGATAATTTTTGCTTTAGTCATATATCTTTCAGAGAAATCTTCTTTTCTAATATTTATTTTTTAGTTGTAGTTGGACACAACACCATTATTTTATTTATTTTTATGTGGTGCCAAGGATTGAACCCAGGGCCTTGCACATGCTAGGCGAGTGCTCTACCGTTAAGCCACAACCCCAGCCCAAGAAATCTTTAAAAATGAAACAAATTACATCTGCCTACAAATTTCTACTGCTAACAGTCTTTTTTTTTTTTTCTTGGAAGTAAACACATTCATCTGGTTTCATTTTATTCAATGTGATGAAATTTTTATAGCTGTTTTCTGCAACTTGTTTGCTGATGGAATTTTTTTCATAATTTTTTATTTGACTTTTTTTTTTTTTGGCCTTCACTTATTTTCAGTAGGATGTGGAATTCTCAATTGATGATGGAAATAAGCAATAAATTTCAACTTCATGCTGAAAATCAAGGTTGTGTACCATCATTAACTTCATATTACCCTGACCTGTCTGACTGCCAACAGAAAGAAGAGTATTATGGGTAGATTCTGCATGGCTGAATTCTAATGAACTTTAATGGATATATTTAAGTATGGATATAATAAAAATAATATACATATAGAGAAAAAAATTAGTCTCTTCTTTTCACAAATCTAGTTACTTATCTGTAAAGTTTGAAAATATACACATTTTTCACTGAGTGATATCTGTTGGTTTTAAAAACCATGGACAGACACACACAAACACACACACATGCAAGCACATGCACATATTATTTTTGTAAGCATATAGGTGATCACAAAAATAATATGTGCATTAATTGTTAAGTAATATGATATTTGTTTCTAATCAACCTATCCTAAATATATATTCAATTTAATATATAGAATCTAAGTTTTCAAAAATTCAATTTACTTGTTCCAAAAAATTTGGAGCCAAAGATAAAGGAAGAGGAAATTTCTTTCCTTATCAAGCTGGAAAAGAAAATATTGTCTTACAAACCACTGAAACAAATGTTCTGTACTTTGAGATTTTTTTCCTCAGCATGGTATTCTTCTAGAATTGCTATACAATTTCTCATCACAACCAGGGTAACTTCCCATCCCCAGGGATAATAGCTTCAGTGCAACTGCCATTTGCAAGGAGTAGATCCTGAATAAATGCCATGCCACTGAGCTAAATTCTTAGCCTAAGTACAGCTTCTTGGTAACTGATTTTACCCCTTTGAGAAAATCAACTCCCAACTTTATTTTATTTTATTTTTTTATCTTCAGGATTTTCCCCTTCCTACTGATGGTACTGAGAGATAGGTTTCTTCTGTTATCAAATAATCATATCAGACAAAAGAAAGAATTTAAAGGGATATGAATAGGAAAAGAAGAGGTAGACGAATAGAATTCCACTGGATTAGACAAAGGACAAAGAAGGGAAGGGAGGAGGGGTGAGAATAGGTAAGAAGGTAGAATGAATCAGATATAACATCCCTTTGCTCATAAATGAATACATGACCAATGTACAATCACAAGAATGGGATCCTAATTGAGGAAGGGGTTATACACCCATGTATCTTTAATATGTCAAAATACACTCTACTGTCATCTATATCTAACAACAACAACAAAAAAACAAAAAGGTAAGAAACAAAACATGCAAGAATTTCTACTTTATGTATTTATTTTTTTTAAAGAGAGAAAAAATTTTTTAATACTTATTTTTTAGTTTTCGGCGGACACAACATCTTTGTTTGTATGTGGTGCTGAGGATTGAACCTGGGCCGAACGCTTGCCAGGCACCCGCTACCGCTTGAGCCACATCTTCAGCCCAAGAATTTCTACTTTAAAGCCTTATATACATTCCTGAAAACCTTAATAATTTTACAAAAATCACACATTATAAATGTTCAGTTTGGGTTAAATATGGGAGCATATAAAACAGTAAAAAACTGTTATGGAACCCCCATGAAATAACAAAAATTGTACTAATAAATATTAGTTGAGTTATACAGCAATGGCAATTGCACATAGATTCACAGTTGCCTACCTTTCCAATGCCTTTTGGGGGCTCGTATTTTCTCCTTTAAGACACAGGTCTTTGAAGAAATTCTCTATTAATTAAAGCCGTTTTATCAAACTGAAAATTATAATGTATGTCAAACCTTCTCCATTTGTCACTTTTATTAATGCATGATGCAGTGTCTTTGCAGCCTCTGTATCTGCACTTGTCTCTCCGGTGTGGAGCTTAACAGTGAAAGATGAAGACGTTCCCGAAAATACTACATCAGGCACTCCGACACCAAAGGGAGATCTTTGCTGGCTCTTCAGGATCTGTTTAAAAGATCTGCATATATTGTTACTGCACTTTCTTAGTAGCGTGACAGTTTTCTCTTTTCTACTTCAAACTTTAGCGTGTTCAGCAGAACTGTGGGAACCTCAGTGCATACCTGTAGGCTGATGTCACTTCAGTGTTTACCTGTCCCTATTGAGTAAATTCCAACTTCAGCCCACTGAATTGTAGTTTATCAAGCACTGACCACAGAGAACTTTCTAGAAAAAGGAAAGATATAAACACTATAACATTTATCTTACGTTCGTACTCTTTAAGTCTTAAAGAATATGAATACTTAAAAAGAATGCTTAAGAATACTTAAAAAGTAGGAAAAACTGCTAAGCCAGCTGTGCTAGGCTGCTGTATACCAAGGGGGATGTTCAGAGTGAAGAGATCATCAGGTAGCAGAAGGACAAGAAGCATCCTCTGCCTGGTACATAGAGCTCCAAAGGGTCCTCTACTTACAATCCCTGCTTCCTGTTTGTAGTGTCACCTTGCTAACTTTCCCTTGACCCCTGGCCAACCTACCCCGCTAGCATCCTACCACATACATGTTCTACTCTACCCTTCCTACTTATTTTTCCTCCCTACTTCATTCTTTCCCATTAAATTTTGAAACAGAACACACAAAACAGACAAAGCAAAGAAGCGGCTTTGGTCCAATGACAATATTCATGCAAAAATTCTTGTTGATATTACAAACTTTTATAATTTGGCTAAGTCATATAATCCAAAATGTTCATCTTATTAATATGCCCCTTGTAAAAAATATAAAAATAATAAAAAATAATAATTCTGAAAGTTTTCTATAATTTGGAAAGGCCTGCTTCTAGAATAATACCATACTAGTTAACATGTTAATAACTTGATTTTATTTTTGTTTTTGAACTTCTATTTTGTACATATTAAAGTATTTCAGAAATTATGTGGATATTTTTCTTAATAAAACAGTATGCTTTTTAATGCTACCAAGAGAAAATGTAATAATTGTTATTTAGTAACAGAATAGATCCAAAAACACATATATGCAATAATGAGAATGTATGGGTATTTCTTATTTGACATAAATTATTTTTTCTAGTTGCTACTTAAATTTTTAAAATAAAATATTGAGTACCTGTATATATCCTTGGACAATTTCTTGTTTTCTCCTCTGTTTCATTTCTGAAATTGAATTAGGATGGATAAGGTTTGATAACTCTTTTTTTTTTAATCTTTTAAATCACACTTTTGTAAAAGCAGAATACTTATAATATTCTATGAAATGTGCTATTATTCCTGAAGGTCCCCCTTTTCTTTCATGTTAAAAGACCTTCTTAACAGCAAAGAGAACTTCTTTAGTATTCTGGTTTCTCCTTCCTATTTCTTTGTTTCCATAGTGTTTTGACACATTGTGTTTTCTTAGTCCCCTTGATAGCTAAAAAAAACCTCTGCCTTCAAAAGCAATAGAATATGGAATTATTTTAAACTTCATGCTCTCAGCTTTTTATGTCTTTTACAAGTGAGCTTTGTTGGCTGGGGAAATAAAACAGTCTGTCTCCACAGCCTTTCTCTCCTCCAGATACCCATTTTTCAAACCCAATTTTATACATAAACTGAAGTAATGTGAGGGTATTATTTAGTGTCACTAATGAAGTGAAGTGGAGTAGAGTGTACAGAATGGATTTTAATGTGATCCAAGATGTATTTGGCACATGAATATGAATAGGTCCATCCTGAGATGAAGCCTAACTTCCTGTTTAGGTAAAGAGAAAGAGAACTCTACAGAGTCCTTGTGGTCAGACTTCTAAATTATCAAAGAAATAACAGATTATTGTCTATTTTTTGGTAAAAATAGAATTGAAAATTTATTAGGAATTTTTAAACCATATAATTTTTAAACCATATAATTCACTACCATTTGGCCACAAAGTTTATTCCCACTCCATGGAGAGCTAATTTGTTAATTCTATTGCATTCCCATTTACTTCCTATTGAGCAAGGATTAAATTTCAAAGATGCTATGGTCGTAACTTCTAAGAAGCAGGAAGGGCATGAAGAGTCAGAGGACTACTATATACATTATAATATTTAACCACAAGCATTTATTTACATAATGTACTTAATTTTTTGTAATATTTTCCTATATGAAAAAAATGTTGCTTGTATTAATTTGGGAAAATTGATTGTTCAGAAAATGTGTTTCAGAACAACTAGCTAAAAATTTGAAAATATTATAACTGGGTTCTTAGTGAATGTCACCAACATAAATTTCAGTTGTGTTAATTTCCAGGATATACAAAGAACTCAAAATACTTACCACCAAAAAAACACATAATCTAATCGATAAATGGGTAAAGAAACTGAAGAGGCACTTCACAGAAGGATAAATGTAAACATTCAACAAATACATGAATAATTGTTCAATTTTGTAACAATTAGAGAAATGCAAATTAACACTATACTGCAATTTCATCTCACTCTAGTCAGAATGCCAATTATTAAGAATGCAAGTAAGTAACAATAAGTGTTGGGAAAAATGTGGGAAAAATTACATTCCTGTATTTTTGGTGGGACTGCAAATTTGTTCAACCCCCTCTGGGAAGCAGTATGGAGATTCCTCAAAAAACTAGTAATGGAATTATTATTTGGCCCAACTTTCCTACTCTTCAACATATATCCAAAGGATTTAAAATCAGAATACTACAATGAAACAGCCACATCAATGTTTCTAACAACACAATTCACAATAGCCAAACTATTGGGCCAACCTCTGTGCCATTCAATAGATGAATGGATAAAGAAAATGTGAGATATATATATATATATATATATATATATATATATATATATATATATATATATATATATACAAAAAAATGGATTATTACTCAGCCATTAAGAAGAATGATTTTATGACATTGTCCAGTAAATGGATGGATCTGGGGACTATCATGCTAAGTGAAATAAGCCAGTCCCCAAAAGCCAAATGTCAAATGTTTTACTTAATATGTGGAAGCAAACCTGAAATTAGGGAGGGAGAGGAAGAAAGAAAAAATCAGTAGATTATACAAAGGGGAATACAAAAAAAGAGGATATAAGAAGAAAAGACAGTAGAATGAATCTGACACAATTTTCTTGTGTACATAATTGATGTACCAAAGTGAATCCCAACATCATGTACATCCACAAGAATAGGGTCCTAATTAAAATAAGATATAGTCCATCCTTATATAATTTTATCTATATGTATTCTACTGGGGCTGGGTTGTAGCTCAGTGGCAGAGCACTTGCCTAGCATGTGTGAATCACTGGGTTTGATTCTCAGCACCACATATAAATAAATAAAATAAAGGCCCATTGACAACTACAAAAATTTTTTAAACTGGATTCTATTGTCACTTATAACTAAAAATAATTAATAGAAATAAATGCACAAATGCCTTGTGTGTACATACATAATTAAATATATTTAATAAAATGCATTTGTGGGGCTGGGGATGTGGCTCAAGCGGTAGCGCACTCTCCTTGCATGCATGCGGCCCAGATTGGATTCTCAGCACCACATACAAACAAAGATGTTGTGTCTGCCGAAAACTAAATAATAAATATTTAAAAAATTCTCTCTCTCTCTCTCTCTCTCTCTCTCTGACTGTCTCACTCTCTCTTAAAAAAATAAAATAAAATGCATTTGTACATTCATTTGAATTTGGTTTTCTTATAAGAAGAAAAATTTTAATTTAAAAGTTAAATTACAATATACCAGATAATAAATTTAAGGGAGAGGCTATTTTTATGAAACATAAAGTGAAAATTAAAGAAATAAATCAACAGAATTAATTACATAATGATTTTACATAATTATTTCAAAGTCTATAGATTATAAACAATAAATAAAACCAAAACTAAATTAAAAACAATAAACATACTTGAATACCATAAGATAAAGAATGATTAATTCGAAAATTGAGAAATGTTCCAATTGTTGACAAGTGGACAAAATTTATGAAAAACTACATTATAAGAAAATAAATTCCTGGTAAATATATGGAAAAACTAATTTTTTATAAAAATTGAAATAGGCAAGTTTATAGTAAATATTTTTTTTTGCTTACAAGTGTACAATTAATGCCTAGTCTTAATGAATGTTTTTGAATGCTTTGTGTGCAATATATCATACCTATCAAAATGCATAAAATGAGTACAAATTACTTAGAGAGTAATAATAACATCAGCGTTCCTATTGCCCATGTCAAGGAACAGCACAATATCAGCACCTGATACCTCAGCATTCACAATCTTTCTCCTCTCCTCCCAGAAGTGATCAATTTCCTGAACTGAATGTTATGACAACCTTTCTTTCAAAATAATTCTATTTTTTAAAAAAAGAGCCTACTTTTACTGTATGTACTTCTATACAGTACATAATTTAGCTTTTGTGTTTTTAATTCCTTTATCTAGTACATAATTTAGCTTTTGTGTTTTTAATTCTTTTTCTTATTCTAATTTTTTTCTTTGACTTTGTATGAATGTAGCTTGATTAGACTGCAGTTAACTTGAGTCATAACTGCTTAGATTGCCCCTGTATAAACCCATTTTTTTAACCGGTGCATTATAATTATACATAATAATTGGATTCAATATTCCATACTATGGTCAGTTGGTTTTTGCTTATATGTGGAAGCTAGAAGGAAAAATAGAAAACATAGATCAAAAAAAAGGAATCTCATGAAAGTTAGAAGGGAGAGCACTGATGTAGAGAAAGTTAATCAGAAGAAAGGTGGAGTGAAGGGCCAGTAGAGCTACTGGGGAATGACATTGATCAAATTATGCTATATGCATGTACAGACATGCCATAATAGGACCCACTGTTCTGTATGATTAACATGGAAAATTTTGTACACTGGAATTTTAATAGTTAATGTTAATTTTCCTCCAAAGTAGTGGTTGTGATTAGTATTTTTGTCAGTCATGGCTAAGATGGTATTGCCTTCCATAATAATAAACACTTGGTTAAATCTGACTTATCTTTTTTCTAATTATGTAGATTTGTAAAGGTATCTCATTTTGATCTTAATTTGCATTTCTATGATTACTAATGATGTGTATATCTTCACATAATTTTGATCCATATGTTTGCTCTTTTATGAAATGCTGTTTGTATTCTTTGCTCATTTTTCTAATAAGTTATCATGATTATTTATTAATGTCTCATAATGTAAGGGACACTAATCTTCTAGATGCAATATGATTTCCAAATAGCTCTTGTGCCTTTTGGCTTATCTTCATTTTCTTCATAGTCTGTTTCTAATAGCCATCTAGTATATCAAATATTTCCTTTCTTGTTTGCATATCATCAATAATCTACTTCTAACACGAAGACATAGCATACTCTTCTATGCTATGTTCTAAACATCGCCAAGAGCTAATTATTGGTAACTCCTTTATCATGGTTAATATTATATGTACCATAGATTTGTTTCTGGAATGACCATTCAGCTATGTTGGCAATATTTTTGTGTTAATACTGATTTTTCTTCTTTACTGTGTTTTATGAATAATTTTGTTGATAGCACTAATTCTCTCAACTGCCCTCCTAATTCTTCAGCAGTTTCTTGATTTTTTTTTCTTGGGCCTTGCCTTTTTTATATTATTATTTTAATCACTTTGAACATCACAATATCATGTATATCTTTGGTGTAATTATGAACTTGCATCAGGATCCTTGTTTCTTCCTCATTCTGAGTATCTAATCTTTCTATTGAATTACAGGAGGAAACTTACCATTATTTCAAAAATATTTTACATTGGTCCAAGTTCATTTTACTTTTCTTTTACAACCACTGAGTAGAATATAGTTAATTATACATTTAGTTAGTTAAATTAACACACACCTAATATGTTTCTACTGCAATTCTTAAAAGGCAAGAAATGTCCTTTAAAAGTCGTATTACTGACATCAAGGACTAATTGGCGAAGGGACACTCATCAGCATTTATGACTTGTTATTAATGTAAACAACCTAGAAAGTCACTAATTTTCTTAGAAATTTTGAATTTCATGCACACTCTTTTCATCTATTTTCTATAACACCGTATCTGTCTCAGTTAACACCACTGTGTTTCAACCTAGTATTTTGATTTGTAGCCAAAACATTATGCTGTTTAAATTTCAAATCCACAAAAAAAGTCAAACATGAACCTGAGGCAGAATCAGGACAAGTTGGGTAGCATGATCACTTACTTTGCCACGGATCTATAGCTGTGGTGTATTGTGCATATATTTGTTCGTTGTGTTTTTGGATGACTGTGAATGTAACTGACAAACTAGGTAATTAGGACAAATGCTTCTGCAGAGAATGAATAAGAAAAGTGGGAAAATATTTTTTAAAAGAGCACAACAGTGGTGTATAAGAAAATGAACTATTGTGAAGTCAAGAGAAGAAGAAAACAGAGAAATGCCATTTGATGTCACTTTTCTGTTGCATATTACCAATTTCTTAAGACGCAGTTGATATGCTCAGAAGCAAAGCAGAACTTTCCCTGAGGCTAGGGCAAACTCTCTTTTTGAGAATTCACATCAAATACAACATCAAGTCCTTGAAGTAATACCTCCAATACCAAATAATTTTTATCTATCAATAAGATTTAATCATCACCCTATTTCAAGTCTCTAAGGGTTTCTCCTTGCCCGTGAACTAAAATCTGATGCTGTGATCGCCCCGTTCCCTCTTTCTCAGTCTTTCTGTTTCTCCTCTGAGCTCCAGGTAGAAAATTTGTGTGGCTATGTAGTTGGTAATGCTTTGCCCTCAGATATTTTCAGGGTTTTCTTCATTTTCACCTTTAAATTTGAGTTCAGTTGTTTTCTTTTTTTTTTACCTCAGTGAGCATTTGTCAGACCTTTCAACTTAAATTATCCATCAAACATCATTCCTGTGCCTTCCACATCATTTTCTATTGCATTATCCTGTTTTATTTCCTCAAAGCATGCATCACTCTCTAAAACTGTCTTGTTCAGTGTCTGTCACTCCAGTATAGAACGCTCCTATTAAAAGCAAGGAACCTGGCCTGCCTTATTCACTGTCAAGCACAATAGCTAGAGCACGGCTTGCATTCAATGAATATTCTGTGTGAAAGAGTGTATCAGGGAAAACTGCCTATGTTGACTGATCTAGCTTCTCCAATGAGTATGAACAAGGAAGGGAGTTGCATGACTTTATTTTCCCATAGGGGTCACTAATGTTTCTTCTTTTATCTAGGTTGACTGTTCATTAAATTTACTGCAAACTATAAAGGAGGAAAAATAAAGAAAACTTTCCTACTCTTTATCTTACATTCGTTGGCTGGGGCCCTGTAAAGAAGTCTGACAAAAGATAGTTAACAGAGAGAAAGAAACAGAGGTGTATTAACATGTTTATGGAGCACACAGATGGTAGCACTCAGAGAAGATTTACTAGAAGTGATAGTTAGATCTTGGGCTTAGACAGTATCTCAGTAAGAAATGATGAAGTTTTAGAGAAGTTAAAAAGATTTAAAAAAAGAATTTCAAATTCTAGGAATGGCAAATTCTGAGAAGGCAAATATATAGAGAAAGAAATGCAAGATAAGAATTTGCTTTTGCAAGATTTGCTCTGTAGATTCCATTGGCATTGGTGCCATTTTGGGGTGGACAAGTGTCTTCAACTTTTGCCCTGCTTGTAGAAGGAGGAGTGAGACATCTATAATTTTCCTCCTGCTTATGAGCAAATAAGGGAAAGGGAAGAGAGTTTTTCTTTTTATTTTCTTGGTCAGGGAACCAAGAGCTTTGTGTATCCTAGTCAAATATTCTACCACTGAATTATACACCCAGCCCAGAGAATTTTTCTTGTATCTACTTCTTTCAATTGCCTTCTGTTCAAAATACCTTACTCCAGGTGCATATTTTTCAGGAGGGCATATTCTCCTAACCTCTAAATTTGGCATGCTAAGTGGAAATATACTGTTCTGAGATTATTTAAGAAAATAGTCACAGAAATCCCACCATGCCCAAATGAGATGGATAAGGATGGCTTTATTCATAATTTAAGAGCCCCTTACAGCCTAGAGTGTCCTGCAGCAGACAAACTAGGTGGGTAGCAGCTGTGCTTTTAGAGTGCAGGAGGCACATCTGCTTTCCTTAGCTTATTGCTCTCACTCTCCCATCTCACAGACTAGAAGGTTTCTCTCCTCCTCCTCATCCTATTTTCCTCCATTGCCTCCATTTCTTTTATAATGTTATTTTGCTATTTCACCTCCTACTTATTATTTGCCCTCCTCTGGAAAAGAATATGAAAGATGTCATACTTTATCCCCTGTGGAGACGGGATACACAGAATTGACCTTGTGTCTGTCTTTATTTTTATAGAGTAGGAATCAAAATATTGGGTTTTAACCTGTCATTTTCTAAATGCTTAATTTTATCTGAATTTTTATTCATATTAAATTGAAATTTTATTTCGAGCTCTGTTCTTCTCTGTGCGTATATGCATGCAAGAGTGTGTGCAAGTATGTGTGTGCGTGTGTGTGTGTGAGTGTGTGTGTGTGTGTGTGTGTGTGTGTGTGTTCACAGAGTCAAACTCAGTTTTCACTCTCCCCAGAGCATGGTAAAAAGAAATCATTGTTAAAGGAGATGATTACAATTGAGATTAGTAGCTCTATCAAACTTGCTCATAAATATATACTTAGAATAATTTTAGCAAAATATAATATGAATGAGAAGAAAAAATACGTTTCAGATGTGCTTGAAATAATGAAAACGGGCATATTAATCATTTAAAACTGTTATAAATATTTGCTTGGATAAAGGTGTTTGAAAGCTATTAGTTTTTATCCACATTTATTATCCAACGGGAGATCAAAACTCTTAAATGATTTCAGAACCTCCCAAGTTCTCTAAACTAGTCACTCCAGTTTCCAAAATTAATTTCTTTTGCATCAATTCTGGCTGAAGTGTCCTCATGAACATACCTCAATGACTTTTGCTATAATTGCAATATGACAAGTTCCAATCAGTATATTTGATGCTGTTGAACCCTGAAGATTTCTATTGGCAAAGTAGCATGAATATAAAACAATAATTAAAGTAATTGTAATAGCCCTTGCTCTGAGGGCCCTCCAGTTAAAACCTCACGGAGCCTCTTTCTTTCTCCCCTAATGAGCCCGTCACTGGAATACTCTCAGTATGCTGGCGTTTAATTCTACTTTTTCCATTATGATGTGATCTCAAATTTGTGTCCCTTGTAGACGCAAATTGTTACCAACAATTCCTAGTGGTCCTCTCACTTTGCCTCTTATTATGATACTTACTCTCTTCTTAGCCAACTGAAGCTGATCAACCCTTGAAACTTGTGTTACCTTGAAAATTGCCACCACTTCAGGAGTTTTCTTTCTGAAATAACAGATGTCTACATTGCAAGCATTTCTAACATTTTATTCTCATGTTAATTGACACACAATAATTTTACATTTTATAGATTCAGAGACATGTTTGGAAATCTCTCTCTCTCTCTCTCTCTCTCTCTCTCTATATATATATATATATATATATATATACATAATATATATATTATGATGATCATCTCAAACTTTTATCATTTCTTTGTGCTAAAAATATTCAAAATCCTCTCTTCTAGTTGTCTTTAAATATACAACATAATAATGTTATGTAGACCATTGTAGTATGCAATAGAAAGCCATAATTGATTCCTCTTATCTTACTGAAATCCTCTTGCCCATTCTCTATGCTTGGTTTCTCCTCATATTGCATAAATATTTCACCTCTTGTCAAGCATTTTTTTTCTTTTTTTTTCTTTCTCCCCTTCTCTCTCCCTATCCCCCCCTGGTATTGGGGATTGAACCCAGGAGCATTTAACCACTGAGCCACCCCATCTGCCCTTTTTATTTTTTAATTTGTGACAGGGTTTTGCTAAGTTGCTTAGGGCTATGGTAAAATGCTGAGCCTGGCTTTGAACCTTGATCCTCCTGGCTGACTTTCCCAAGCCACTGGGAATACAGGTGTGTGCCACCACACCAAGGTCTCAGCATTATTTTAATGTTTCAGAAATTTACCATCTTGCGTAAAAACATCTGTATATTATGGTGATGGTCAAGATGGCATGCATTATCTGGAAGCACATCTCCCTGGGCTCCTGGAACAATAACACCACAAACCCAAACTTCTAAATCCTAGGATGTTACTTTAAAGAGGCATAAATTATAAGCAATAGCAAAGATGACATTTATATGTGGAATTGCCCTGGTATCATGTGTGTGGCTATTATACCAACAAAAATCAAATAGAATCTGTTATGAACTGAATGTGTCTACACAAAATTCAAATCCTGAGATGTTAGCCACATGAATTCAGTATGACAACATTTGGAGAAGGGGTTTTTAAGTAAGGGCTTAGCCTAAACTAAAACCATTGAGTGGGGTCTTAATCCAATATGATTGGTGCCCTTATATGAAAAGAAAATTAGGACACAGTTATACATAGAAGGAAGACCATGAGAAGACAAAGCAGATGGTCATCTACAAGCCAAGAAGAGGAGCTTGAGAAGAAGCTAACCCTGCCAACAACTTGATCTTGAACTTTGAGACTTCAGAACTGTCAGACAATACATTTTTGATGTGGAAGTCACCAATCTGCAACACCTTGTTATAACAACCCCAGAAACTGGCTCGATATCCCTGATGCGTTTACAACTCAGACTTGCACAAGTTCCTGTGTGGATTAGCTTTCCTTTGTCCTCAACAGTCCCAGGGCAATCACGTTGCTCATGTGTCTAGGACATGCTCTGTTTGTTGTGGCTTGGCTTAGACTCTACCTCTTCCAGTCACCCAAAGATCAAAGCAGTAACACTGAGATTTGGTACAGAGAATCCTAAATACACACAAAATTTCATATGTGAAATCCATCTTCAATGTTTATTTTCCCAAAAGTTTCAACCAGTATTTCTAAATAAGCACATTATATGTTCAAAGAAGCATTTTATGAATCTAAACTTTCCCATGGGAGTTGGGTTGTATAGTTCAGTGGCAGAGCACTTACTTGGCATGCATGGGGCTTTGGGGTCAATTGTCAGCACCAAACAAAGCAATGTCATGGTTTGAATAAGAGGTGTCCCTGAAAAACCTCATGTGAGAGAGAACGCATTATTAGAGACATACAGGTTATTTCTGTCCATGAAATGATTAGGTTATGAGAAATGTAACCTGATCAGTGGATTATACCCTTTGATAGACCAATAACTTAAATGGAATACTGAGTGGTAATTATAAGTAGGTGGGGCTTGGCTGGAGGAAGTAGGTTCTTGAGGGCACACCTTGAAGGAATTATATTTTGTCTCTGGTTTCTCTCTCTCTCCTTCTAAATATCTGCTTTCTGGCTGCTATAAACTGAAGAGCCTTCCTGCACCATACCCTTCTGCCATGATGTTCTGCCTCTTCTTGGGCCCAGACCAATGGAGTCCATTGATCATGGACAGAACCTCTGAAATTGGGAGCTCCAAATAAACTATTCTTCCTTGGAGTTATTTGTGTCAGGTATTTTTGTTACAGTGATGACAAGCTGTCTAACACAAACCACAAGAAACTAAACCTCCTTAGATTGGCGTAAAATGTTCCCCCAAATCTCTTTGCATTTTGAGTTCCACACTAAACTTAATTTATCTTTTCTAAAACCCTTTCAAGTGTTTCTTTCTGCCCTCTTTTATGAACATCCTTTCTCTAGCCTTATTTGTTTCTGCATGTCTGTATCGTGTGCTCTGGTTTTTGCTGAGCTGGCCATAGGTTTATATTGATTTATTTATTTGCTTCAGGCTTTCCTTAGAATTTATTCTTTTACCTTTGGACTCCTATTACCTGTTTTTCCCCATTAACATGAAAAATGTTCCTGTCTACCTTTGATCTGTCTTTAGGGGCTTGGATTCAGGGGAAATTGGTGTAAGTAATGCTCTCCATTAATTTCTCCAACTCTTCCATTCTTCTTCTGTAAAATTCAGTCCAAACTATTTAATAATTTTCTTCTAGCAATATATTTATTATAGCATTAATTTAGTATTAACTGTGATTCCATGGTAAATTGTTTAGTACATATGATTATTCCTATTTTTCTCATGAAGATATCAAGATCTACCTAGTAAGTTATTTTTTAAAGTTCCAAGAGTTATTAAGTTTTGTAAATTACATATAAACCCAGGTCTGCCTGATTTTACCATCAGTTCATACCATTTATTAGGTAGCTTTTTACTTTTAGAGCTCCTTAGTTTCGAATTGTATCCATACTCTAAATGTATAATACATAGTTATTGCATGAGAAAATTTATTATATTTTTCCTTATGAGACAAGCCCATGGTAATTTGTACAGATCATGACCAAAAAAAAAGTAAAAAAAGAAAGAATTAAATTTGATACCAAGAAAAATATATTACACTCAAAGTTTAATAATCCAACTGAATATTTAAGGTATACACCACTGTGTATTTTTGATATATCTTTTAACATATTTTGTTTATTTTACTTTATTTATTTATTAATTTATAGTGGGGATTGAACTTAGAGGCACTCAATCACTGAGCCACATCTTAAACCTTTTTAGTACTTTCTTCAGAGATAGGTTGTCACTGAGTTGCTTCCTCCTCATTGTTGCTGAGGCTGGTTTTGAACTCATGATTTTCCTGCCTCAGCCTCCTGAGCTGTTGGTATTATAGGCATGCACCACAGTGCCCAGCTTCTTTTTATTTTAATTTAGGGAGAATCTTGACTTATGGTAGTAATTTGATGCAGTTATGATATATATATATACACACATATACATACATTTATATATATATATATATATATATATATATATATATATATATATATAATTTATTATCTTTCCACACAATGTCTTGTCATAAATATATCCTATTTTTTATGTAGGATTCTGAACCTATTCATACATATACAATATTCAACTAAGTGGCAAACCCAGATTTAAATTAAAAATTCCCATAATCTACCTTTGATAGGATTCATGTTTTTATATGATAAAAGATTTCTATTTTTTATATAAATTATGAATTCAGGAGTTTTTTATAAAATTTTAGCTTTATATTAATTTTGGATTCATAGAAAAGTTTAGATGCTGCTTATAAAAGTTTTTATATATCTCCCATTTAAACCAATATGATAAATGACTAAGTACAGTCCATAATCTACTCAGCTTTCCTTAGTTCTTTATCTATAATACTTTTTTTGATCCAGGATTCCATGAATGATGTAATACTACATTTAGTCATCATGTCTCCCTAGACTCTTCTTGGTAGTAGCAAATTCTCATACCCCCTTGCTTTTAGTGACCTTTGACAGTTTTGAGGCACCTCGGGCAAGATCTCCATTGGGATTTATCCATTTTTCCCATTGTTAGATGGAGATTATGCACTTTTGGATGGAAGACCACAGAGGTAACATGCTATCTTCATCTCCTCATCCATCTCAAGGATACACAATGCCAATGTGTCGTATTCCTGCTGATGCTGATCTGGAATACATATTCGAGATCATGTTTGTCAGTTTTCTCCACTGAAAAGCTACTCTGTTTTCTCCTTTTTTATACTGTGGCTCTTTAGAAGGAGGTCATCATGTATAGCCCACACTGAAGGAGGGAAGTTGCATTCTACCTTCTCAGGGTGGAATGTTTACATACATTATTTGAAATCTTCTGCATTGGAGATTTCTTCCCATTTTTATTATTTTTTTAAAATTTATTTATTGACTCTAATTTGTTATGTATGACAGCAGAATGCATTTCAATTCATAGTATACATATACAGCACTATTTTTCATGTCTCTGGTTGTTTGCAAAGTAGAATCAAACCTTTCATGCCTTCATATATGTAGTTAGGGTAATGATGCCCACCTCATCCTGCCATCTTTCCTACCCCAATGCCCCCTTCCTTCCCTTCCTTCCCCTTTGCTTTGTCCAAAGTTCCTCCATTCCTCCCATGCTGTCCTTATCCCCATTATGGATCAGCATGCACATATCAGAGAAAACATTTGGCTTTTTTTTTTTTTTGGATTGGCTTAATTCACTTAGTATTATATCCTCCAACTCCACCCATTTACATGTTAATGCCATGTTTCATTCTCTGTTAATGCTGAGTAATATTCCACTTTGTATATATACCACAGTTTATTTGTCCATTCATCTATTGAAGGGCATCTAGGTTGGTTCCACAATTCAACTATTATGAATTGTGCTGCTATAGATATTGATGTGGCTGCTTCACTTATTTAATTATTACTGATATCAATATGGACTCATAGATACTTTAGTGTAATCTGATGTATTTAGTTTGCTAAAATTCTACCAGGTTTGTCCTGGAGAGGTGCCACCTAGTACAGGAGTTAACTTGTCCTTCCATGTTTTATTTCCTGTGCTTACTTTGCATCCTGAATTTGGCACTTTGAGTTCATTATTAAGTAAAATAGGAGTTACTTGAACAGAAGCCCTGACATACTGAAGCAGTCCAGAGACCCCCAAATCAGAAGACCCTTGCCATAATTAACTGTCTTCTCTTGTCAGAAAGATTTTTACAAAGAGTATAAGCAGGCAGGATGTCTGCAGAGGGAATTGTGGTTGGAAGATTCCTCTTTTTTGTAAATGCCAGGTTTGCACTAAAAAACGTGTAATAAAGTCTGCAAGCTTGTTGTACAAAAAAGCATTACCTTTGTTTTCTTTGTAAAGACTTATAAAACCCCTGTCTGACCTAAAAAGCACTCTCTGAGAACTCAGATAAATAAAAAATATGTAAACCTCCAAACTCCTCCTACCACTGGATATAAAATTCAAATAATTTCTAGACTCTAGGTCCAGAGGAGACTTTCAGGTACAAGTCACACTCTGGACCTGGCTACAGGCAATGAACCTGCTTCCTGCTAATTCCTAAGGTGTCCAGCCTCTTCTGTCCTACATCAATACCATGACATGTGATCTGATAGCTAAGAAGTTTGCAAAGTGACTCATGGACAGGTAGATGCTGGACAAAGGAATGATTCACATCCCAAGAAGGATTAAACACTCTAACATGAGCTTACATTAAATTACTCTCAAAAACAAATAATTTAAAATGCATAAATTGCTCATTTCTAGAAATTTCCATTTAGTATTTTTAGACTTCATTGGATATAAGTAACCAAAACTGTAAAAAGTGAAACCACAGATAAGAGGAGACCATTATATTTCCAGAAAAGGTAATGTCATAGTGTGCACATTGTAAAGATCCCTTTCAGCTCAGTAGATAGTTTTCTGAAGATTGAAATTACTCCAGATAGCCACAGCTCCAAAGAGTAGACAAGTCTCCCGAAGGGACTGGTGACTGCTGTGCATCTTTGGGTGAAGAGACTTTGTGCTGCCCACCTCACCTTTTTTTTTTTTTTTTGATCCATGAAGGGCTATGATAAATGAACTGAGGGGTCCTGACTCAGGGTCCTGCTGAGACGCTGAATATTGGGATCAGGTGTCTTTCTCACAGTGACATCACCAGCATTAGGTCTATTTATGCACATTCAGTCATATGCATCTAGAAACTCCATTCTTATATTCACAAACTGAATTAAAAACCACGCTAAACAAATAATAAGTAAATAGTAAATAATGTTTATTCTGAATCAAGTATATTAACACCAAGATTTGTAGAGGATCTATCCCATGACCCACAGAGAATTCTTGAAACCATTGATAGTACTGAACCCCATATGTACCATTATTTTTTTCCCTGTGTGCCCTGTAACATTGCCATCATTACCAGAGTTAACATGTTTTTATTTTTTTGACTTATTTTATCGATTGGTTTTAGTGATATATGACATCAGGATTCATTTTGACATGATTGTAAATGCAAAGAATATCATTTGTTCTAATTCAGTTCCCAGTAGATTTTATTCTCAGCCTAACCATGGAAAATGCATATCTCAATAGTTCTTTATGGAGTTAAATAATAATGGTTAAATCAAATTATCAGATGTTTGAAGACTGATTTTTCTACCTAATATACAAAAGTTTTATTTTCATTTCACCTGCATCTATGAAATATGATGGATAACTTTTGTCATAGTACCCTGACAACCCTTGAGGACAGGACACAACATGTAACCCTGCACCACTTTGGTGCTGAGGCTACTAATTCTTCCCTGTATTTTATTGATTACACATGCATTTTTTACCAATCAGTACAACTGAAGCATACTCAGAGTATTTGGAGAAATTGTGCTGTTGTTGACAAGATAGATCACCCATACTGAGCTTGAAATTGTTAATTATGTATAATTAAATGCAGCTTTCCTCTTTGTAATTTGCTTGTTTATACCCTTTCAGAATTAAAAGGATATGTATATACATATATAGCAACATGATGGAGGAGTATTATTAATATAAAAAGGAAACCCAGTAGAATATATATGAGTTATATGCTTAGTAGCAAGCATTAATGAGTCCTCTATTTAGAAAAAAAATAATACACAAATAACTTTATATTTTAAATGACACTTCTGGCTAAAAAAAAAAAAGTAAAATGTATATGGTCAAATGTTACAGTGGAGACACCAAGTTAAACTCTATTATCTACTATTTAATTTAGAACATGGTTGAACATCTAACCTTTTATGACAATCAATTCAGTTTTACCAGTTACAGAATATTTTATGCAAAAATACAGACACTTTCATGATTCTAAAATTCTGAAATTAAATAAGACTCAAACTTTAAAATGATGTATAAACTGGGAGTACAGTGTGTTAATAATAGCACGGAAGATAAAGTGCTCAGAAAAATGAAAGATAAAATGTTGACTCTTCTTTAAAATAAATTTCAAACAAATGCACTTGTGTCTAATTTAATTCATGACACATCTCCATTTAGAAATATGTGAAGAAAGCAGAATACTAAAGAGAAAGGAATATTCCCCTTTGTACTGCACAGAATATATACATTTCTTAAGTTGGCTACTTCCTTCAGAGCATATGTTTGGTAACATTTGTAATAACTTAGTAAAGAGGCAACATGATGCAAAGTCCAGAACTGACCTACAGAGTTGGGACTCCAGCTGACCTTCTGGGGTCTTGGGACATTCCGTAGCTCAGATAATATCACTGCACCTCATCTTACTCACATATTCAAGTGCAACAGCCACATCTTACTCAGCTCACAAGAATGTGATTAAAATCAAAGTGCCTTGAGACTTTTTTATTTCATAAGTATTTCCTGTGCTCATACAGGTTCTAACAGGGTCAACATGGAGAAGCTTGTTCATACTCTTGTACATTGGTACTTAGGAGTGTTGTCACCATCAAACTGGAAGAAATGGTGGGTTTTCCTGTACAAATGGTGGAGATCAATTTTACTAGTTAGGTAAAGAGGGAAGGTGGGGTTCTGTAGTGGTGTGCATGGGACAAGAATGTATATGCCTGATAATTGAAGTTCTTTCTTGCTGTACCAAACTCTAGGTTTTTAAAACTCAATCAAGATTTTTTTTTCCCATTTCTTTTGTCTTTCTGTTTTGAATTAAGTTAACTTATTTATTCAGGCACTCAGATAATGTCACTGCACCTCATTCTTACTTACATATCACACAATACAAATGTTATGATTAGCATTTAGTATACTACATTCTTAGCCAGAAAGTTTGTGAATTTGGAATATATATATGTAAATTTTTTCGGCCTTACTAAATTCTAATTAAAATTTAGCATTTTTTAAATCTGTAAATACAACAATAAAAACAGTAATTTTTGACATACCAATGAACTTTGTAGAGACTTTAATGCTTTTAAAATTATTTCAAATACCTTTTAAAATATGTATATACACACATAAGTGCATATATAGTTATTAGAAATATCACAAAATATTATTTCACTTATCATCCCAATTATGGTATTTATTAAATTAATTAGTCCTTAGTAAATCATAGTCTTTACTAGTACCACTGCTAGGTTTTGTTAAATGTAGCTAATAAACACATTTTTAAAATTGTCTTCAATATATTTTACTTATTTTGTGATTAAATGTATTTTAATTATTTTTCTGAAAAAAAAAAGGTTCATGGACACCCATTGCTAAAGGAGAACAGGACAAGTTTAATAAACTTTGCTATAACAACATTTTCAATGTAAGGGCAGAAACTAGAGCCTGGTAGAGGGCAGTCTGCTTCCTATTTCAGTTTTGTGAAACCCTGCCACCTGTTCCGCTGTTATCCTAGAAAAAAGGAAATGAAGATGTAAAAGAATGCCAGAAGAAGTGATTGCCCCAAGCAGGGACCACATATTTTTACTGATGACTGCTCTGACCCACACAGTTCCTACTGGACAGCATTGGTTCTCTCCAAATATGCTCAGGTGACTAATCCAGCTTGAAATGGGATGGTGTAATCCCTGACTTCAAAGAACTATGAGGACTTGGCCATAAGTGATGTCAATGACGGGTAGAGGAGGATCGTTAAGTCTAAATGAAGGACAGTTATTATTAAAAAATAACGGTAACTGGATTTACTGCCATCACAGCAAAATATTAGCATGAAACCTGACTTATTTTTAAGCAAATAAAATAAACAAGCATTTCTTCTACACTGAAGTTTGTGAAGCATTAGCCACATTATTATTATTTTTATACCATCACCATTTTTTTATTACCATTTTGTGAAGTATGAAGGATGTTATTTCAAGACCTGAATTTTGGAAGAAATCATAAGGTTTAACTTTTGTGTAGTATTTAGGGAGCTGCAGTCTCTAAATATTTCTTGTAAACTATTTCACACCAAAAGAAAACATGATAAATAATACTAATGACCTTTAAATATAATTGTCTGAATATCAGATTTCACATTTCATTTATAAAAATTAATGATGGATCAACTATGGAATGTCTGGGACATTGAAGCAGTAAAACTGCAGCCATGGACAAGAGGCACAGGGGCTAGATCTGATAATGTATTCTAACAGAAGGAAGAGAGTGAGGTGAATGATCACAACTTTAACTGATTATTACTGCTGTGGAGGGAGATGGTGTGGGTTATGGTAATGAGATTGGTGAGTAGTGAGGACTATTTTTGTCAGGTAGTGAGGAAAGGCTCTCTGAGGATTTGACATGGATTCCAACACACTGATATGGAGAAGCTAAATCACACTAAATCTGGAAGAAAGACTCCAGAATGCAGAGATTCCTGGGAGTTAGTGTGGTTGTGCTGAGAACAGGAAGAAGGACTACCTTCCTGAACTTAATGGGTAAGAGCAAACTGAGTGGAAAAGGACCATAGCAATGAGTCTGGTTCTTCTCTGTGCAGTAAGATGTTTCAGGACAGAATATTACATTTGATAAAGATCAGGTTGGATGCTGCATTCAGAGTGGGTGACTAGGAACCAAGATTGGATGCAGAGTGCATGGTAGATGGCAGTAGTCCAAGTTCAAGGGGACAGAGGCTGGAGCCACGTTGGTGACAAATGGGAAGGGAAGGATGTACAATTAAGAGACACATTTTGTAGGTCACTTTCACAGGCCTTGCTGAAAAATCAATTTAAGGGAGACTAGGGTAATTGTATCATTTACTCTCAAACCATGACACTTTTAAGATAAAATGAGGTGACTATTATTAAGCCAAGATTAGAGGTGTAAATCAGGACTCTCCTGAGTAAATCAGGACATATATTTGTCCCAGATTTAAGGAAAAAAAAGAGGAAACAAGGCTGGGACTGAGGTTTTGGCTTCATTAGCTATGCAGATGGTAGCGTGCTTGCTGGGAGAGCCAGCAAAGCTGGTGGCAGGACATAGTTGGGAGAGGAAATCATGTACCCTTTCAGATGTTCAATCTGAAATCACCAGGACCCAAGCATGAAGCAAGGAGTTGGGATGGCTTTTTATAGTAATGTGTATTTCCAACTTTTGCTATAATTTTGCTCATTCGTTTTCTAAAAACATTAGGTAGAACTTAATAATTTCATATTCTAAATTAACTGAAAAAAATCAGTACACAAATTTATTTCACAAGAGATTTGAAGAAGCTGACATTATCATTAAATATGCCCAAATCTATTCCCTTTACATTATTCTTCTCCTTCATAATTTTGTTTACATAGATCTGGCTCATCATTTCAAAGTTAGAATAATGAGAGATAAGTATGATTACTCTTAAGGTTGATTTTCTTTTTTTTTTTTTTTTTTTTTGAGACTCCTATGATACTTGTAAACTCTGTCAAATTAGCATTTATCTTTGGAATGGAATGAGTAATACTTACTCTTTGAGGGATATGTATAGAATTGATAAAAATGTGTTCAATAAAATGTTATTCTTTGTTAATACACTATTCTATATGTTTGAGATGCCAATTCTAGATGAATACCATGCAATGTAAAATAATAATAGTTTTCAAATTAAGAATACACATCCCAAAGATACACAAAATGGTTATGTGTTATTGAAATTAATCATATGCACATTCATTTTATATAATTCCTTAAAGTTGTATTTATGTGGATGTTTTATTAGAATAATGTACCAATAGAATAGTACATGTATTATATATATATATATATATATACACACACACACATATATATATATATATATATATATATATATATACATTTTATATTTATGCTACATTTTGTGCTAATGATAGGAGAACGTATTTTCACTTTTTTAGGACTTTTTCATGATGGAATAGGCTCAGAGTCTTTTAGAATATTCACATCATGTCTACTGGCCAACTTGTCATAAAACTTTAAACAAATTGTTTCAGCTTTTGGAATATCCATCACCTTATCTATAAACCCAGAAAACTTGGATTAATGGTTTGTTCAATTAAACTGAGAACAAATAAATGATGACCAAAAGAATGAAAGATCTTATTTAGATACCTAATGTAATTTCACTCATTCTCTGAAACAGAAGAAAGAAAAGAAACCATAATCCTATCTTTAAAGATATCACAATGTGATTCTGAAAATTTCATACTTTCCTTGAAAATATATATAAAGACCTATGCATTTATTAACATTAAATTGAAACACCATCTCCAAGCCTACAGTAACACATACAGATGGGGAAAGAATAAACAGTATTAGGCACAATGTGATAAAGTTATTTTCTTCTTCCAATATTTATGAGAGATGGGTGGCAGAGATAAATTTAACTAATTTATTAGAAGTACAGTTTCACAGGAAGAATAATAATTGTAAGAAAAAAGAACACTGAAAAATTTTACTCAATGGATTTCAGTATAATGTTGTAGAAATGTCAGAAACCAGATACTGGCAAACCTCTGGGATTACCTCTAAATTAAAAGATTTTGGAAAATAATTAGAAATGTAATAAATGCAACCTTATCTTGTTGTATAGCATCAAAACTAATATATCAAGTAGATGAGTAAAGCACTGGAACCATAAATTTTAATAGAAGAGTCTTCACAAAAATAATAATGTCTCCCAAAAATGTGTTTACAAAGCATGATTGCAACTGCATTTACATAACATAATTTATGCAATCATAATGAAGAACATACTTTATAACATGGTTATAAAACTAACTAGGGAGGCATTACTCTATTTTATGGAAAATAAAGTAATTTAAATGAACTTCAATTTCATTTCAAATGTCATAATTCTT
Organism: Callospermophilus lateralis; assembly: GCF_048772815.1. NCBI lineage: Eukaryota > Metazoa > Chordata > Mammalia > Rodentia > Sciuridae > Callospermophilus > Callospermophilus lateralis. The sequence goes on from NC_135320.1 coordinate 13,949,189, forward strand.
TCTGTGATTTGTTAAAAATGTCATCTTCCTGTTTCTGTGATTTGTTAAAAATGTCATCTTCCTGTCTCTAGTAATTCTGCAAAACTGTATTTCTTTGCCAAGTATTTTCATTTTTAAAAAATCTCTAAGGACCACTTTACATTGAAAAAAATCTCCTTACCATATAATATTTGTGTCACAACCCTAACACTTGAAAAAATCTATGCATTTCCATATGGCATGTACAAACAATATCCAGGTATTGTCAAATGTTTTCCATCATTTAGATATGGACTACATCATCACTCAGATATGGAATACATCACCATCACCACCACCATCATCATCATCACACTGTTATCATTATTATCAATCAGAATTCATACAGCACATACCATGATGATTTCTTATTGTATCCTTGAAATCTTTATATTCTGGTATTTTCCCTTCACCTAGACATTTGACTGTCTTTGTCATTCAAAATTATGTCAGCACAGAAATCATCCTAAAACATCAGATGGGAGATCACTAACACTCTATAATATTGTTGCTAGATTGGAATGAGCCAGAAACAAATCTATTATGGTACATGACTCTTATCAGTATATAGTTGGTTTGAGAATAATACTGATAAAATTTAAATTGAGGTTCTTTGGTGGGGGGACTGTTACTGGATTGAACCCAGGGGTGCCTTACCACTGAGCCACATCACAAGCCATTTTTTTTTTTTTTTTGAGACAGGGTCTCCTAAGTGGCTAAGGCCTTGCTAAGTTGATGAAGCTAGTCTCAAACTTTCACCCTTCTGCCTTAACCTCTCAAATTGCTGGGAATACAGAAGTGTGCCACCACCTGACTTCAAGTGAGTTTTCAACAGGAGGTGATTTTCCTGTTATGATCAGATAAGAAAATTCAAAGAGAAAGCAAGTTAAGAAGTTACTTAGAATATTCTGCAGAGAAGGAAGAAAATATCACAAGTTTTATTTAGAACTCAGAAACCAGGAGTAATTACAGCTGCTCCGTCCTAGGGGGCATAAACACTCTCCAAATTCTCCATTGATACTGTTAGTACTGTTGAAGAAGCAGAGATCTGAGGCTATCAAGAATCAAAATAATAGGTATCTTTTAGTCTCTGTGGAAAGAACAGACAGAGGCACAGAGTCACATGAATGCTGCCAGGCTGTAGGTGTCAGCCTGTTAGTGCACAGACAGCATCAGACTTTATGCTTGTGGCTACTCTGGCCCTGTCTCCATGGCACATCTAACCTCACCTATTGACAAAACAAGAAATCATACTGTTATGGTTTTGATTTTAAATTTTCCCCCAAAGTCACTTGTTGAAGGGGTGGTTCCTAGCTATGTGCTCTTGGGAACCCATGGAACCTTCAGGAGGTGGGCTACTCGAGGTAAATTGGGTCTTTGGGGTTGTGTCTTTGGGGAGAATATTATAACCCACTCCATTCCTCTCTCTTTTTGTATACATCATATCATATATCACTGATATGATGTATACAGACTTCTTCTATCATATACTCCTGTCATGATTCTTTGCCATGGCACAAGCTCAAGGCAGTATGGAAAACTCACAATTGTACTGAAACCGCTAAAACAATGAGATGAGACAAAATGAAACTTTTCTTCCTTTATATTTATTTTTCTTAGGTGTTTTGTAATAGCAGTGTAAAACTGACTATGTAACTGACCCACTTAGGCTCTGCGTGCTAGATGCTATGGCTAGATGGTTCCAACAGTACCAAAAAGTAGTTCTACCCCAGATACTAACACCAAAATCTGCATCAGTCTCCCTGAGGGTGAAAATGAGAGCCATGACTAGAGAGTTTAGTTCCCTAAGTGGTTCTCTAAGATACAAAGAATAACAAATGCTCAATAGGGAAACTACATTTTGCAGGAGAATTCCCCCTATGAAAGTGAAGAGATGTCATTTTATGAAAAGAAAATAACATTACATAAGGTTCTAAGTTTCCCATATACTGTAGGAAATTTTCAGGATGGTTATTCTTCCTTGAATTAAAGAGCAAAAGGCTCTGCTTAGGGAAATTATTTATTATCTCTATACACTGAGTTAGAGTCCTTATGAACCTGGGTATTTTATGTGGAAAATTAGGATATGTGTTTATTCCCACACATAGTACAGTTAGTTTAAGGCTATCTTTCATCAAATATTTAAATTTAGAGTATCCTGGATTTGATTTTAGTCACACATTTAAGGTATTGTCAGATATCTTTGACAAAGAAAGATCAGTGGAAAAGCATAGAATTCTCTCTGTAGTTTGAGAGACCAGAAGGGTAACAATAGGACTCACTACCTCCAGTAAACAATAATAATAATGATAAGAATGAAAATAAATGCATTTGAGATCTTACTATGTGCTAGCATTATTTGATATGTTGTTATATGCCAAAACTATTTTAATTTTAATAGAAATCCTATAATGCAGATTCAAAATTGAAGTCCAAGGTCACATAGCTCTGACAAGATGGAGCCAATGTTCTGATGCAGAACACCTCACTCAAAGCCTGGGATCTACTCTATCAGGGCATCATGAGGTAGGTCAGACATGAGAGTACACAAAAGCATATAGGTTATTTGGAAGAGATATTGTCATTAGATAATGTAATTATGTAAGGATGATTATGACAGTTCAAGAAGGGACTTCTTAGGTGCTAGGTACTTGAGGAGGCAGGATTAAAACTGTCCCTTGACAAAAATTAAAGTTGAGGGACATGTGATTTTATAAATAGGAGGAGGATCACAGACTGAGAAAATAGTTTCATCACAGTAACTTTCATCACAGTAAGTCTCTTACAACTTTTTAAGAATTCAAAAAATAAAGATGAATGGAGGCCATGAAATCCAGTCATTCACCATGAAGGAATAACCACACTTATCACAGTAGTGACCTTCACAGGACTCTTATCTGCAGGGAGGGCACCTGAGATAGCCCAGGTATTGACAAAGACCACAGACAAATGGCTGCTGTACTTGCAAGTTGTGAGGTGGAATCAGGCAGAGTTGGCCATCCTTAATGTAGGGGATTGGCCAGTCAGAGTTCTTAGGCAGAAAATTGAACCTAACAGTTCTTTCATTGTTGGTGCCAGTTTAGAACTGTGATCTCTACTTAATCAAGAGAGGAAGTGGAAGCAGAAACTTCTGGCATTCACAGTTTTTCTAACTGTGGAGTTGTTTATATCGCATTAATAAAATAGCAAATATTACTGCTGAAGCAAACTAGCGGTGATAGAATTAAGTAGGCATTTCAAGTTGAGAACAGGAACCCAATTTCTTACTACTGCAGGAAGAATGACAGCAGCTCTATAAAAGTAACGTTACAGCTTCCATATGTACCAGGCTGGTCTTTCATTGTGGTGGACAATCGACAGACAACTGACAGAAAATCTAGAAAGGAAGTATGGATATGAAAGACAGAAAAGAGAATGGCTTCCAAATGGGGTCAAATTTGTGACAGGCCTAGTAGCATAGAGCTAGCCAGAGGATGTGCATTTTTTTTTTTTTTTTTTTTGTAATACATTGGAGGAATAAATTGTTGAGAAGCAAAACCAATGAAAGTATTAAAGTTAGATTAAAATGTCAATAAATATTTTGCATTTCAATATATTTTCTCAAAGCTTTTAAACCACAATAGTTTGCTCATTATTCAATTAAAATACCTCTCTTCTATGGTTATCCTTGAGATTCTGAATGCAATTGAAAGTGGATTTAAGATGTGACATCCCAAACTAAGTTATATCGAGGTCCATTTAAGTGCATTTTAAATGCATTTGTAATCCAGGTGTGATGGTGCACACCTGTAATTCCAGTAGCTGGAGAGGCTAACATAGGAGAATTGTAAGTTCAAAGCCAGCGTCACCAATTTATCAAAGCCCACGCAACTTACTGAGACCCTGTTTCAAAATAACAAATAAAAAGGGATGGGGATGTGTTTCATTGATAAAGTATTCCTTTATTCAATCCCGGTACCAAAACCAGAAAAAAAAATGATACAACAAGTATCAGCAACTTGTAGACATTTTCCCTGGTTGAATATTAACATGTCTACTTTAATAACAACAGATGTACCATAAGCACCTTCTGTAATGTAGGAGAATACCCACTGATTATCATTTATACGTGATTTGGTTTTATGTTGGAACAACTATTATTAACTACTGATCAACTTAGGAGATGCATACAAATAGATAATTTTTGTTCCAAATAGATAATTTTTGTTCCATTTGGGTGTTGTTCTTTAAAGCAAATAGTTGGGGAGGTAAAGAAACATTTCCGAGTAGTTGTTTTGTTTGAAGTTAACATTTTTATCTTTAAAACAAATACGTTAGGTCCTTGTAGTTTCTGCTGTCCAGACTTCCAACTTTCTTCTGGGAACAAGATCTAAGTAGTAAGATTTGTGAGGTAATGAGATATTAGGAAAAGGAAGCAAGAAATCTTGATTCCTATAAGAAATATTTGCTGTCCATATCAAATTTTCTTTGAATTACTACTTGACTAGCAAAAATGAACAGGATTAGATTATGAAGGCTAGTTCAAGCAAGATGGGTACTGTGTCTTCCAAACAGGTGTTTGGAGAGCTTATACGTCCCACTGCTGCAAAGAAAAGTCTTATCCATGAGGAAATAAGGAGAAGTTCAGATTTTCCTAAAGCTACAAGGCTTCTAAGTTCCTTTGTTTGAATTTCAAAGTCCAACAACCACTTCTTGGTTTGAATCAAATAACAGCCTCTTCAGTATAAGAGCTATTCCTCTTCTAATGAATAAGACAGTCTTGGGAATGCAGAGAACCTGAAAAGCATGACCATTTGTCCATCTGTTGAAGGAAAACTCACAGTCTCTTAGGATGACTGGGAGGATGGGGTCAAGTTTGGGGGAAGCCTCCATGAGCTTCCTGTGAATCTCAAATGAGATTTCCCTTCACTCTCATGTATGCCAAATGTAATTTTAGAGCCAGATGAGGAAATTAGTGGGAAATGTGTTTCTGGTAGTACTTGTTATTTAAATGCTGAAGAATATTCTGGAACATTATCCTCATGGGTGGAATGACTCACAGAGCATGACAAAAAGGATGTTTTGAGGGACAGATCATTCTAGTAAATAACTGAGGATTCCTAATATAAAAATACAAAATTGAAATACTTCAAAATCAGAAAATGTTGAGTATGTAAATCCTTCTACAAGTAGAAATTTCCACACCTGACCTCATGTGATAGGTCTCTACATAAATGAAGGCACTCTAAAAACATTGTATATAAGATTATCTTCACACTATATATGTGAAACATTAAAAAATTCATGCTTAGACTTGGGTTCTGTTCCCCAAATGCCTCTTTATATATGTGCAAATATTCCAAAATCTGAAAAAAAAATTAAAAATCTGAAACATGCCTTCTCCCAAGCATTTTGGCATAAGAATACTGAAGCTGTATATATGAGAGCATTTATAGGATTAGTGGATCAAATGAAGAGTCTGGAGATAGATTAGAAGGTACTAAAGGAGTATTTTAAGGTTATTTCTTGTGAAATATCAAAATTAGTAGCTAAATCAAAAAGAATCAGCTCAACCAAAAGAAGGCAAAGTTATGAAATTCAGATCACATATATTAGTAAACCAAGGCTTTCACTTTAAGATAGGAAGGGAAAACAATTTAACTGAAGCATTTGGGGATAGATTATTACGGCAGACATTTCAGCTGATATCTGGCACCAGTTGTCACTTGGTTACCTGTGGGGTATACATGAGAGGACAATTCTATAGTAATTGGAAAAAAAGTCTGATTAGGTAGATAATGTCAGAGAGGGATGGGGAGAATGAGGGAGTTTATCCAAATTCTACCTAGTTGATAAGCTGTGTCTAGAGAACTTTAGTTGTGCCTTTACACCCAATGGACAGTAGAGAAGCTCTAAGCAAAATTAGCAAAAAAAAAAAAAAAAAAAAAAAAAAAAGGGCCTGATGGTTCATCTCTGGGAAGTCTCCCAGCTCATTTAATACGAAACCCCCGACTTCATCCCTCCCTAGGACAAAAAATTGTAGCGAAGATTCTATTCTTTCAAATTTTTTGAGGCACTGAAAGAATTTTTCTTTTGCTGCTTCTTAAAATATTGCTGCAGTTGTGTAACTAGCAAATCTGTAATGAAAGACACTGGAAGTTCTCCAAAAACTTGCCGCAGTCTAGCTGGGCACAAATCACCGAGCTGCCACAAAAGCACTTGTATCTACAAACAGGAAACTTTATTGCCTGAACTCCAACACCATTCCATGCACACTCCCTAGGAACTCACCCAAACGCCACGCGGCTCCTCCAGGAACCACCAACCGGAAAATCCCTCCTCCGGCACTTCCCCAACCAATGTGAACTCTTCAGGAATCCCCGCGAGAGCTCAACCGGAACTCCACGGGAACTCCTCCAGAACTCAAAAGTCATCATCTTAATGGCTCGTTGGTGTCACCTCTCAACCACTACTTCTGACAAAAATGCCATGCGTCATCCTGACTCGGCCCTGCCCTCAACAAATACTGATTTCCTAGTGGTGAAGAAAAGACCTAGGAGAGAGAAATCTTGAAGATTTCAGTCCAAATAGCGCAATGAGCTTACGCTGCAACATAAAACAAGTTTACCAACAACTCCATTCAGCAGAAATTAAATCAAAGTGCCAAATACTAAGTGCAGATAAAGCAACAAGATACTTGGTTAGAAAGCTTAATGTGGCTAATGAGGAAATCTAGGAAAGAAAAAGGCAATCCACACAAAAGTCTATTGGAATCCACCCCTACAGATTGGAGCCAGTTTTCTGCACAGTTGCCCAGTTCCTGAGCTGAGAACTTGAGGTTGGCTTGAAATTAACATCTACTGTGACCCATGAAGCTGGATGCCCCAGACACAGCTCTGTCAATAGGGAGGGAGGAGCTTAACCAATCACAGTGACTGGATCACTCCTTCACTCCTCTCCCCAAACTTCAGGTTTCACAGAATGCTTAAGCAAAGGAACACTTGGGCAAGGATGCCTGTGTTCAAATCCTGACTCTAGCATTTATCATCTTATGGACCTTTAGAATATTATTTAAACTTTCTATTACTTATTTTTGAAGTGGGAATAAAATTGTTGCCTACATAAGAGAGTTCAATTTAGAAATGATGTAGGTTAATACAGATAAATCACTTATTGGAAGCACATAGTAACTGTTACTTACTTCTGTTATCACTGTGGGTTAGGAGACCCAAACCATCATTCTAAGAATCAACTACCAAGGAGAAAGAATCAAATAAGCTACTAGAGAGGTATGTATAAACTCACAGTAAATGTGAACACACACACACACACACACACACACACACACACAATACCACTCTTTCAACATGAATCTAAAAACACAGTCCCAAAACAATAAAGATAAAAACTATTGCCGAAAAATGCAGTTGACAAGATACATATCAGATCCAAAAAATTGTTCAATGGAGTAGTCTAAGAATGGCTAAGCCTAAGAATAGCTAAGTCTAAATATGACTAACATGCCAAAGAGAATTGATTTATAAATAATACCTATCAAAACTAAACAAGGAATTCTCATCTAAAAAATTAGTAGAAATGAAACCACAAAAACTCCTCTTTAAAAGAAATAAGCAGGAATACTTGAAATGAAAAAGTATAGCCATGAATTTTTTTTAAAGTCAGCTGGTATGTTAGCCAAAATTTATACTGGTCTTAGTGAAAGAAAGAATTTATAGTATTATAACATGGGCATGTGGCACTACCCAGAATGAAACAAAGAAATGAAGGCATGAAATGAATGTAAGGATTGTTAAAAAATATATATATTTTTTACAAACTCTAGTTTGTATCTACTCAGATTACCAGGTGGATAAAATAGAGGAAAAAAAGAGAGACATAGTTAAGATTTTCTAGACATAGGAAAATTTTTAAAAAATAAAAATAAAAAAAATTTTTTTTAAAAAGCTCTCTGATTTCCAATAGTGATAAATCTAAGTCCAAGTTTAGGAACATCAGAGTGTAAAGTAAGTAAATTTACTGTATACACTATGCATTTAGGATCTAAAAGACTACATGTTGGTTATTTACCAGCTATATAGATGATGAAATGCAAAGGATTACTGTTTGTCAAAAGTGCTGAGAAAAACCAATAAATCTATAAATTCACACCAAATGAAGCATCACACAAGATAAAGGGCAAAGTAAGAATAGTTACAAATAGTGACAAAGATATTCCATCATCTTCAGTCACTGAATAGCGATACACCCTGATAAAAGGAAGGTAATCCAAAGGAAAGATATGAGAGAAAATAAGCTCTTTATTAGCATTGCAGGTAGGTATAAAATATCAAGATACATCTACTACAAAGTGTATCAAAGGTATCATAATTAATGTTAAAGTATAAATTGAAAATTTTTTTCCAAGTAATATTAAGAGGTAAAGACTTAGAGCTTAATAAATCCTTTAAATAGATGGCTAAATCACTTTTAGTTTCATATATTCTACAGGAAGATAGATTGCTGTCAATCTGCAACTTGTTTAGAAACAATATATAGTTTATGTAAACTCCAAATGTAACCATAAAAGACTAGAAATACATCTTGAATATGTGGTTAAAATCTGGGCGTAGCCCTAACCCTCAGAGTCTAATACTCTTCTATCACTCAGGTTTGGTGAGGGAAGACCAAGTTTTTTTGAAACTTCCTTTGCCTCAATTACCTCATCTTTGAAATGGGGATTATACTAGCATTCTCTTCATAGACTTAAAGTGAAGATGAAATGAATCAATGCCTATGAGCTTTTCTCACTGTGCCATATTCTTGAGGTGAACCTCCTTAAGCCTTTCTTCCAGTTCAATGATTCTCTCTTTATATGTGTCTGACATGTTGTAACCCACCCAGTGGCTCTTATATTTTATTGACTGTTTTTTTATTTCAGAAAGTTATGCTTTATTCTTTATAAAACTCTCCTTATAATATTATAATAATCTCTTTCTTTAAAGGACTTCTTAATCTTAACTACATTACCATAACCACTATAAACATTTATTTTAACTTTGTATTCGTATTGTTGTTTGATAAATCTATGTCCATGCAATGCTAATTCTCTATTGTTCCACTTGCTATTTCAGGTGGATTGTTTCCCTCTTGTGTTTGTAATGTTTAAATGCAAACTCCTCTTAGATGGGAATGTGGGGGCATTTTTCTGTGAAGATCCCCAAAGGTATCAATAATAGATGTGAACCAGGTTTTCTTAAACTGGGTCTCTCATACACAATAATCATGGTAAATTTGCATGCCACCAATACAAAACCAGAGAATTAGATCTTTATGTGAGAATTTTCTGGATGTGTTTTCCAAAAACGCTGTTTTGTTGTCCTCCTGAACCACTGGCTAAAGATTTTTAGTCCCTCTTGAGATTGCTCATTAATGAAAGAATTTGCATTCCAATTTTCCACTTTTCTCAAAGCGTGAGAACTTATCTCATAAAACTCTCTTATGAGAGTCTTAAAATCAAATTCTAGAAACTGCAAGTCAGGCAGCACTATCCTCCTGCAAGCTCCTGCTCTAGCCCTCGGCTCTGTCTGCAATTCCGGATGCTGGAGAAACCTTTTCCACTTCTACTTCTTGGGAAGACCTTCTTTTTATACTACATCGTTCACTGTCTCAACACTGATTTATGTTTGTAAGAAGGACCTTCCTTCTTATGGCTGGAATGATGGTCACATTATTTAGGTTTTAATAATCAAGACAATATTATAAATATTTACATTAATTTTAAAGTGATTTTCGTTTTCATATATTTTTGTTAGCTTTCTGGGTCAGCGAATGAAGTCATCCTATGATTCTTTCTCTAGTACCACTTAATCTGGTTTAAGTTGCTCATTTCCTGAGGCTTACTGCTAACTGAAGCCGAAGTTTTGTCAGAAAAAAAACTTCAATATCATAAATAGCTGCGTCACTTCACTGGCTGTGGCCTGAAGTTTTTAGTTTACTTGAGAATCAAAAAGGTAAAAGATCTGCTTTTTAAAATAACTCTGGATGTTTGGACCTGAAGTTCTTCAATTTAGGATTCTGGACTGCTAATATTTGGATTCTCTACATTTGTGTTCTAATTTAGAAGCAATACCACAATATCTGCTCAAATAGAAGAGAGGAAAAAAAGACAAATAGAAGAAGTAATACAACATTATAACATGATTTACATGGATATATTCAGTTATTGGAATGTGTGGGCTCTCTAAAAGATTCATACAAGACAAAATATATGATTAATGACCCGATATATTACATATGGAAACATCTGACGTTCTCTGTAATTTACCATATCATTTGGTGTCTAACAACATAGCTGTCAAGTGATTTTTCATAAGATTTGACATACATTTATAGTTTGTTATATTTTAATAGTGTCTTCCAGAGAGTTTTAAGAATCATGTTATCCAATTTAAATATTCTTCACACAAAAATTAATATATCATAAATTTGATTTTAAAAATCATCCTAACTTAACTTTTGAAAAGTGACCATGTATTGCCTAAACCACGTTTGTGTGCTAGGAACAACATTGGTTTTCTACTGAGTCTGTGTATTTGGATAAATTGAGTCACTGGTCTGGTTCTTTACTGCACTTTTCCCATCTTTTGCAGTTCTTTTTAATAAAGATGAGAGACTTTTCCCAATTCTGTGAGGCTTTCTATGAACAGATGAACATTGCTGTGGCAGAAGTAACATGAGCAAAAGCTTGAAATGCCCCCAGAATGTTCTGCTACTACCAGGACACTAACTCAATCCAGCATCCCACTGATCCTGTAGATACTCGGAGGGTAAAGATGCAGAGAGCTGTCCAGATCAAGCTGAAGTTCAGAGGCAGGCCCAGTGTCTCATCTATAGACCCATGAAGAGGAAGAAATACCACTGAAAGACACACTTATGTGCAGGTTCTTTAGTCAAAATTATTGTGTGTATAGTAAAAATGTAGAAGAAAACATACATAATAATTTTATTTTTTATGTCAATTGAATTTATGTTTCTATCGTGTACTTTTAATAATTTTTTTAAGATTAGAGAGATTGACTTTTTGAGAGACCTTTTTTTACTATTCAATAATATAGGATAAGGCACTGAAGCTAATAGACCCTGAAACTAGACAGGCCAGATAATATCTAATTTAAAAGATACTCTACTCTAAATCTTGAAATGGTTGAGTAGAAATTTATTCTAGCTATGGGAGATTAAATAATTCAGATCTACCCTTTCACTAAAGACAATGTAAAATGTTACATGAAATTCACAGACAAAACCTATTTAAGTGCCTCTTATGGATTCCCCAAAGCTAACTAGCTGGTAAGAAATTATAAATCCAAAGTCTATTGGTAAGGACAAATCTTTTAAAGATCAGCATTCAAAACTGCTTTTGCCCTGAGGGCATTTGCTTAAAAAAAAAAAAAAAAAAAGAAAGAAAAGAAAAGAAAAAAGAAATCCAAATCAAAACAGACAACTTTTCAACAAATAGGTATCTGTAAGGATAAAAAAAAAAAAACACAAAAAAACAAAAAACCCAATTCGTACTTCTTATCATATGAATAAAATTACTTGCATATAAATACCTAAATGTGACAATCCAAAAGTTAAAATTCGTTAGGGAGAATATTTTTATATTCCACCAGATAAAAGACTTGAAGAATTATTTAACAAAAGAATGACCCAAATGGGAAGTGAGGATAGCAAAAAGGTCAGTATTTCATTAATAATCAGGGAAATAAACATTAAAACTATACTAAGACACTATTCTACAGGCACAAGATTCTCTAAAATAAAAACAAAATTCTAACAATACTAACGTTCAATAAGACTGATGTTATAAAGGATCGGAAAACTTTTTTTTTATTTTTTTAATTTCATATACACAAAATGTATGGTCCAAAAATTTCAATCCTGGTCTTATAGCATAAAACTTATCCCATGAGGTAGAAGTTTGAAATAACACACATTATTATATATAATTTCTCAGTGTCGTGAATCTGGCATAAATTTTCTGGTTGACGGTTTCCTATGTGGCTACAGTCTTTCAGGACAGAATGGCAGCTATCTTGAGGCTGAATAGAAAAATACATTTTTAAACCCATTTTTGTATTTATTTGGGTGAGGGGGGGACTCACTTCCTCACTAGCTATTGGTCAGAGGCCTCAGTTCCCTGACCACGGGCTTCTTCATAAGTTTGCTTACAACATGGAAGCTGGCTTCCTCTAGAGTGAGACATCTGATAGAGAGAGGGAAAGAGAAGAGGGAGAGGGGAGGAGAGAGACAGAGAGGACAGAGAGATTGGAGCAGATGAGCTAGCAAGGTAGAACCCAAGGCAGAGCTGCAGACTCTCATAATCTATTCTTTGGAGTACCGTTTTGTCCTTTGAGCCATCTAATCATAGCCACAGAGACCGACACTGATAGAAGGAGAGAAGGGACTTCAGAGTACACAAAGGTGTGAAAGAATTATGTGAAATTACACAATGCATTTCAGGCAATACACACCTATATCTTTCTAATTCTCATTGTTTATAGTAGCACTAAATTGGAAAGAGAACAATTTTTCATAGATATTAGTAAGGGTAAGTAATCTTTGCACATTCGTAGATTAGAATAGCATTTGGTGACGAAGATAAATGAACTATAGCAACAACAGGAATAATTCTTGTAGACACATTGTAGAGTAAAAGGAATAGGACAGGAAAGAATGATTATAGTTTGTGATCTATAAGATGCTAAACAGGAAAAGTCACAGAATCTTTAAAATATGCATATTACAGGAAAAAACTATGAAGAAATCAAAGAGTTAATTATGACAAAGGTTAAGAGAGGTTATCTCTAGTGAGGTAGAAGAGTGTTTGAAAGAACACAGAAGGTTTCTGGAGCTCTGGTAATGTCTGTTTCCTGTAGGTCATGGGATAATTCAGTATTTCCCACATAATTATTCATTATGCTCTGTATTTGTATTTATGTTACATTTATGTTGGAGTAATTAAAAATGGTCCAAAGTTGAACTTCAGAAGTGAAGATCCAATCTATATGCACTGCCACATTCTTAGATCTGATTTAATAATTGCTTAGAAACACACTCTTTAGATATTCAAACAAATCGGAAGATTCCTGGTTAATACAAATGTCTCCTTGTCAAAGTTGATGAAAATTGACTCTGTTCTATTTTAACATTCCTTATGTTCCAGGGCATTGTCAGATATTTCTTAAATGTTACATAAAGGTCTTAGAGTTGGCATATACATGTTGATATTAAGAAAATATTAGAAGAGAAGATCAGATCAGAAGGAAAAGAAAAGAATGGGAAATGTAAAAAGATCCAAGACAATGGGAAGAAAAAAAAAAACACAATGAAAGCATTGTCTGTGTGGAGATTTAAGAATTACTTGCTAGTTTGGTGTTAGTTGCCCAAATGTTTAATCTATTTCTTCCAAAAATATATCATTTGTTTCTTCATATTTACTGAAATAACTAGGAAAAATTAATCACAACCTGAAAAATACCCCAATGATTTTTATTTAATCTATTAAGAAAAGACAGGAAAATACCGGGAGATATCTTGACAAATTATAAATTCTTATCTAAGTCTTAGTTACTATAAATATTTTCATAATAATTTTCAAAAAAAACTATGTTGATCATTTAAACATTTCTGTATTTTCAGTTTATTGCTTAGCCTACAATTATCTTACTTAAGATAATGTTACTGCATGAACCTTACAAGAGCAGAAATCAACAATGGCACCCACTGAAGTTCTCTGAGTTCAAAGATGTCTGATCTGTTTCATCAGACCCAGGCAAGTCAAGGTCAGGAAGTTGCAAGAGCCATCCTCCTGCAGTGCTTTCCCTAATTGACTTCCCCAACCCTGAGGATCATTGTGCAGCTCAAAATCTGAACATTTAACACAGAACCAACACTGGGTCACTAGGCTTTTAGCAAGAAGCAATGTTCTCTGAAACCTTTCATAATGGCTCTCTTTCTTGCTATTTTAATAGTGCTGGGATCAGCCTGTGTTTACAGCTCTAAAGCAGTATTAGAATTACAGTTTTTAAAGTTACGATTTAAATGTCAAAGACCATGTACCATGCTATCACCTCAGGGCTCCTTATTGCTTTTCCTGTTTTCCTTCCATCTCCTGCCTTGGAATGGACTGACTTGCTGACAGTCTATCGCTTGTGGATAAATACACAACATTCTCCTATAGTATTTGAAACGTAGTCAACCAAACACAAAATAATACTCAAACAAGCACCATTTTAAAATGCATTCTGAGCTGGAGATATAGCTCGGTTGGTAGAGTGCTTGCCTGTCAGGCACAGACCCTGGATTCAATCTCCAGTACCACAAAAATAAAATAAAATAAATAAAAAAGCATTCTGATTACTGGATGTAACATTTAAGTAATAATTCTTAAAATGTGAGATCTAAAGCAAAATAGGGCCCTTTCGTTGGCTTCTGTGTGGCTGGCTGACCTGGTTTCCCTCACAGATTCTTTTGAAGTACAATAATACCATTTAACTCCAAAGTTCCAAAGTTTGCTTTGTTTTTTTGCAATTTATATGATGGCAACCCTGTTTTCTGTGACTTTGGAAGTTGATGTTTGCATCATTTTTTTTTCTTTTTGCCTTCAATTCTAGTTTAACTTAAAAATATGTCTAGTGTAAATTCAACAAAGTATACTGCTTGTTATACACCCCTGACTCTTAAGTTTCCAAAATATACCAACATATACTCTATTTACCAACTCTCTTTGCCATAGCTACATGAGGTTTTGCAAGCATACCTCTCCTGTTGAAAGCTATTCTAAAATCCCAGTGTGCCTCCACAACCTGATGAATGACAAGATATAGACACATATTTTGAAACAGCATTTTAGACTATCATTAATTTTTCCCATTTTGCATAGTTTCCACTCATAGTTTCTCTTACTTAAAAAGGACTTTATCTAAGACAGATAGGGGCTATTATCCAGCTTAGTGTACAGACAGATCCATGGAGAATTCTTGGCAAAAAGTTCTTCTTCAGGTTTAGAATGACCCACTTCAGAGCTCTGAGGAACAACACTCATGGCACAATTGAAACTTCACTTTTTAAAAATCTCATTCTCACAGCAGGTGGGCGCAACAAAGAACTGTGTTCCCTGTAAACACAGTGATTTATATGAAAATGATGTGATCATTAAAATGCAGATGGAGCAGTGTTATCATTCATCACAGTAGATTTAAATATAGCAAAGAGTCACCTTTACCTTTTCTGGAAATTATGACCTACAGGGATGCCTCACATAATTATCACATTGTTTTTGTCAAACAGCAATGTCATCTCTGACATATTTTGGAAAGTAAAATGAGAAACAGGGTGAACTAGTGAAGTCCTGGGAGACTACTGGGATATCAACTTCTATCACATCTGCACATTTACTTCCCCCAATGAGCAGCCTGCTCCTACACTGCAGCTCTTCTTCCTTCTTTGCTGAGCTTTCCAGGAGGGTTCAAATATTTAAATTGGATCTAAAGATAGACAAGTGTGTGTGTGTGTGTGTGTGTGTGTGTTTTATATCTACATATCTACATGTGTGTGCATGTGCATGTATATACAAGTATGTAAACGTGCATACATATGCACACAGAAATCATATATGGAAATATATGCATATTTAGACTATTCTATATTTCGAATAACACGCATATGTATTTGTATATGCATAAATAAATAAACACACATATATGTCACTGATCAGCAGTACCAACATCTGGAAGTTTTCTGCTTTTATCTGATTGTAGGTGGATATTGCCTTTAGGGTGTCAATGTCTCGTGTCTTTTTGTACTGGCTGTCACTATGATTTTTTATTGTAATGCAAACCCCATTCTGTCTTTGGACTATTTATTTATTTATTTATTTATTTTAATCTTAGAACTTCACTAATTCTACAAAACCATTTGCATAAATGGAGTATAAGCGATGTTATTTAGTATTTTTATGTAATCTTCAGAGTCATTTTGTGACAATTTCTTATTTCATTAAAAACATTAAAATCTACTTATTTGTGAACTACTATTGACTTTACATGCACACAAACATACACATATCACATAACCATGCATCATAGATACATGGGTACACATATATGTCATTACATTCAGTATGAAACAGAGGCAGGCAGTGGAGCAGATGCCACAGCCTGCAGAGACCTGTGAGCTAGGCCTAGAACTTGTCTACCTTTCTCCTAAGATATTGAAAACAGATTCGATAATTGTGTCGTCCCCATCATGGTCACGCAGACTCCCCAGGGATGACATAAATAGCATGGCAGCTGGTCTGGTAAGCAGACTTACACAGCAGGGGGCGGTCACCTAGACTACATAATGACTTGAGATTGAGGTTTGACCACTCAAGTGCACAGGCACACCTCAGTCACATCAAAGAACACGAACTTCTAAGTCATTATACTAAGTCAAACACTGGATTTTCCTTGAGTTAAAAAGGTCCTCTGGTTTGTGTTCCTGCACAGGAGAAGCAGCTTGGGTAGGAAGGAAGTGGCAGATGTTTTGTGGCTGGGAGGAGGGGTGGAGCTCACACTCACAAGAGGAGAGTCCACCTGTCAAAGAGAAAGAGAATAGGACTTAGTTAAAGGCAGTTTTATTCAGTTCTACTATTGTGAGGGAAAGATCTCCGTGTGACTATGTTCCACTGGCCCAAACGAAAGCCATCCTGGAGGCAACTAAATCCTGGAGTGTGCCACAGGACTAGATTAAGGCAGGTTAGGGAGATGACCAGGCCATCTGTGTCCATCAGCCAGTTATCATGGGCCTTAGACCCCTAGACGTCCCCAGAGACTGAGACTCAGGGCCCTCACCTTTTTGATTACATTGCAAATGAATGTCCCCACATCCATAAGATCTACATTGTAAAAGACACATGCACATTTAAAAAGGACAGAGAAATTATCTGTAATTTAAGTTTTCTTAAGTAAGTCTCTGAGAAAAGGAAAGACAGGAACCTATCATACATTTTTACTACAATGACCAGTAAATTCATAAGGGAGCGGGGTAGTCCCGTAGACACCACTAGTCTTAGGAGCTATGCAGGGTTTGGACAGAAATTTCCTGCTGGAATTTTTGTAGTTCTCAAAAGTAAGGCCAAATCGTTACCAAGGAACCACTTTCAGATTTAGATAGCAGAAGAGGCATACACCATAGCTGCCAGTCCTCTGTGACCCCAGGACATACTGAAAAGGACAACACTGAAACAAAGGGAGTCCTTCAGAGCACCCAAGTTCAGATGACATTGAAGCCCCAGGTCCCTCAGAACCAGCAGGATTGAGAACCTGTCTTAAAAGGGCCTTCCAGAGGAGAGAGCAAGGCAAGAGACATAGTGCAAATCATCATCCCAGACAGGTCCTTCCTGGTGTCAGCAAGCTGCTTTTAGCCTTTGTCAGCTTACATGGTTGAGTGTAGACACATGGTGCCCAGGGGGACCCCTCCTGTACCTCACAGCACTTCCCATGGGCATCTACATCAAACCCTTGGATATTTATATTGTCTCCAAGGTCACATTAAGCAATAAGCAACTTATATATTGACCTTTGCTTATATCCCATTTTACTTATTTTACTTTGCTTATATCCCATTTTACTCTTTTCTTTAGATATATAATCAACCCTCTCTGTAGGAGGGGGATAGTTTCCAGGACCCCTTGGATACCAGAATCCAAGATTCTCAAAGACCTTATGTAAACTGTGGTAATATTTGTATATTTTCTATTGTTTTCTATATATGTTAAATCATCTATTGACTACTTATAAAAATCTAATATGATAAAAAAAATAATAGTTATAGGTTTAGGAAATGACAAGGAAAACCTGTGCATGTTCATTACTTTTTAAAATGAGGCCACCATCCAGAATTTTTCTGTTTTCCTCTAGTTAAAATTGGATGTTGCTTCATTTTTGGGTGTCAGTGTTTAATATTTCTTTTTGTACCAGCTGTCACTTTGATTTTTATGTTTTACACTCACTGGTGGTTTTGTAACATGAACCTCATTCTGTCTTTGAGCAACTTGCTTCAGATTGATTTTGTCTCAGAATTTCACCGACTCTACAAAATCATGTGCATATTGGGGAGGTAGGTGAAGCCATCTGCCATTTTTCTTGTGTTTCAACATTGAGTTACCTTGTTGTAGCCTCTGGTATAGGGTTCTCCCCCCATTTTTTTCCCCTAAGAAACCATTAAAAACTGCCTGTTTGTGAACTATGGCCAATTTTCAACAGCACCAGTTTCCTTAAAGGCAAGTCACCACTTTGGATATCATAGAACAATATACATTTTTCTTAGACTTAGCATGCCTAAATTAAATTTTATTCTTCAAAAATATGAATAATTCATCTAAGGTAAATCATTGGAGTAATAATCTCATAAAGCCAGTTCATTGTATAAGTTTTAAGCATCTTATTAAATTTTATAAAATTATGAATAGACTTTCATTAATTAAAATGCCACCCATATTATATAATTTGTACAAGTACTGGCTGGTGACTACAGTATCTTAAAGTCATGCTTTTTATTGTGAAGTTGTGCCCAAAAGCCTCCAGATGTGCATAGAATTTGACCTAGCAATTTAATTTCTATAAATAAAGATATATATTCCATATCTACAAAGTTAACCAGTTGCAGATCAAATTATTAAAAGAAAAACATCAGTGGGTATATGAAAATTTTCAGCATCATTATATTATCAGTGAAATGCAAATCAAAACTACAAGGAAGAATTACTTTATTCAATTTGAATGGTTAAAATCAAAAAGGAAAAAAATGCTGATATAAATGTGGAGAAAGGAAAACGCTTATACATTGTTGATACAAAGGTAAGTTAATACTGTCATTATTGAAAATAATATGGTAGTTCCTCAAAAATTAAAACAAATATATATCTATCCTATATCCAGCAATCACATTGTTGATTATATACCCAAAGGAAATAAAATCAGTGTATCGAAGGAATATCTGGACTCCCATGTTGATTGCAGCATTGTTCATAATAGCCACAAAATGGAATCAATAGAATTTTCTATCAGTGGATAAATGGATAAAGAAAACATGATGTATATATACACAAGGGAATTCTTGTCAGCTATACAATGGATGAAATTCTATCATATGTAAAAACACAGATGATTCTGGAAGGCATTATGTTAAGTGAAGTAAGCCAGACACAGAAAGACAAATACCATATAATCTCAATTATATTTATAATCTATAGAAAGTGATCCCCTAAAAGTAAAGAATAAAAGAATGGTTACCCGAGGATGGACACAGAATGTGAATGTGGTTTTGGTTTTTATTCTTTAAAGACATAATATTGAAGATCTTTATATTCTTTATTATTCATGAGCAATTTGTACATTTTCTTTGGTGAAATATGTATTCAAAGCCCCTTTGCAAATTTTTTGATCCAGTGGTTTGTTTTGTTATTGTTATTGAGTTGGAGAAATTCTTTTTTATGTTCTAGATACTAACCTCTGATCACATGTATTTGAAAATGTTTTCCCTATTCTGCAGGTTACGTTCCATTCTACTGAAAGTGCCCTTTGATGTCAAATATTTTCTCTCATATGTGAAAACTAGATCAAAATAAGGAAAAGAAATTCAGGCATACCCAATAAAAATAGAAGGGAGGTCACTGGAGAAGATTAAGGGGGCTCAGGGGCTGATAGGAGAGACTGGAAAAGAATGGAAAGATGGAATGATATTGACAAAATACATGAATTCCACCTATATGTATATCTAGAGAGTACTAATTTTGAAATTATAAATAAATAGAAGTAAGTCTAGTGTAGAGTAGAGTAAGGGGTGCAGGGGGAGGAAGAAGTGGAGGGAAAAAGGAAGTATTGGGGACTGAAGTGGAGCAAACTATCTTACATGAATCTGTGATTATGTCCAAATGAACTTCAGTACTATGTATAAGGCATTCATAAAAACTTAAAAAGAGGAAAGTTCCCTTTGATTCAAAACGATTTTGATTTTATGTAGTCCAATTTATGTATCTTTTTTGCTTTTGTTGCCTGTGCTCCTGATGCAATACTGAAGAAATCACTGCCAAGTCCAATGTTGCTTAGGTTGGACTTGAACTTGTAATCCACCTGCCTCATCCTCCTGAGCTGCTAGGATTATAGGCATGTGCCACTGCAACTAGCTTGAACTGAATTTTTGTATGGCATAAGCTTTATTTTTTTCATGGTAATAATATACCTTACTCAAGATCATTTTTTTAGATGAATTTCTATTCCTCACATCCTTGCTACACCTAACTCTGTTTCAGATGAAGGTTAGGACAGATTTTGTTAACCAGATCCTTAAAAAACTAGTCTATGGCACACCTACATTGTATTGACACTGTATTAACATTTCAGAGAACTGCCCGAAATGAACACATGGGTCAGTAGGCTCATGCCCTGTGTCTCAGGGGAAGGAAGCATTTCCCTTCTACCTGGTCTGTTGTTCATCCTTGGCATATAGTTTCATTTACCTATTGGTGGACAGATTGTAGGCACTTCTTATGTGGCTCATAAAAAGAGAAGAAAAAATACCCATCCAAGGGTCATGTCCACTGCCTTGGGGTGCCAGCCAGACAGTTTCCACTTGTCTTCAACGAGGAAGGTAAGTTTACGAAGCATGCTATGCACCTACCCATCATTCTATCCCAGTGGAATGGGGAATGTGATCAGGTAGACAGTCATCAGTGTCCATCGGAGTAATACCATATGGCCACCAGACAAGAGTGCATCCTCTTTTGCCACACTATAGTCAACTCATGCACACAAGAGTGATGACCTCAATCACAACAAGTTACAGCATCCAGCTGATGTCTAGAACACTGGCTGGTATTCTGCCCTTCAAAGTTTTTTCATGACCCAGTGAATTATAAATACCAAACATTTATCTATACTCTCAACTGGAAAAAAAAATGGAGAACCACCTTAGCCAAGGAGAAACTCATTTGGAAAAAGAAACAGTAGGAAATATATGGCAACGATCTAAAATTATCATTATCTTGTAATGTTGGAATTCCTTCCAGTGGATGAATTATGATGTCCTTAAAAAGGAAAACAAGTAAGGCAGGATCAAAGATTTATTTTTGTTCTTTCTATTCTGCTCTATTGATCTATATACCTCTCTTTATTCAAATATCACAATTTTGATTTTCTAGTATATGGAAAGTTGAAATCAACGAGTTTTATTTCTCCCAATTTGTTCTTTTACAAAATTGTTTGGCTGTGTGGGCTCCTTTGCATTTGCATATAAATTGTATGATTAGCTCATCAACTTCTTCAAAAATCTTCCTTAAATTTTTGATACAGATTGTGCTGAATCTATAGGTCAATTAGGAGACAACTTCCTTCTTACCAACATTGTCTTCTAATCCATGAATATAAAAGTCCCATTTATTTTAGATGTTCTTTAAATTATCTTAGAAATGTTTTATAATATTCAGTGTTCAATTACTATGTTTCTTTTAAAACTATTTCTATGTAGTTAATTTTTGTTTACAATTGTATGAATAGAAGTTTTCTTTAAAATTAATTTTCTGATTATTCTTTGAAAGACAATCAATTTTTGTATATCAAATTTTAATCATTATATCTAAATGATTTAAAATTCTATCCATATCAAATTATATTTTCTGAGAAATAGGATAATTATCCATCTTCTCTTCCAAACTATTTGCCTTCAGTTTTCTGTATGTGATTTATTGCTTGTTCAAATGTCCAGTTCAATGTCAAATAGCAATGACAAGACTATTTTTGCCTGGTTCCCAATTTTAACAGAGAAAGATTTGTGCCACCATTAATTATGATGTTTCCCATTAGTAATCCTACATATAATTCAACTTGTAGAAGAAGTTCTCTCATATTCATATTTACTGTGAGTTTTCATGATGAATCAGTATGGAGTTTGTCAAATGCATTCTCTGTAACTGTTAAGATCATTATTGGGTTTCTGCTCCTTATTTTGTTCCTATGTGGTCTTACATTAAGTAACTTTTGAGTTTACATAAGTTTTGCATTTCTCACTTGGTTAAATCATATAGTATTTTAACACGTGGCAGAATTTTATTCACTAATAAGTTAATAAGGATTTTTTGCATCAATATTCATAAAGAATGTTAGTTGAGGTTTTCTTGTTGTGTCCATGTGGCTTCCATTTCAGCATGACGCTGGTCTGAGGGAATGAGTTGGGAAGGGATTTTTCTCTATTTCCTAGCAAAATCTGTGGAATACTCATATTATTTCTTAACATTTTTGCAGAATTCCAAGTGAAGCATTCCAAATCTGGGCCTCCCTTTCTGAGAACAATCTTAATTACTAATTTATTTACCTGATAGGAACCTATTCAATTTTCTTTTTAATTTTTGAGTCATTTTTAGTAAATTATGTCTTTCTTCAATTTAAGTTCCCTAATTTGCTGGCAAAGAAAAGGCTATTAATAATTTTCTGTTACTCTTCTTAATTTGTGTAGTCAATAATTATGTTTGTGTCTCCAGATTTTTGTAGTTTCTTTCTTGTATAGTTTCTTAGCATCAGTATGGCTAAAGATTTATCAATTGTATTTTCATAGTTTCAAAATTAAACTTTTCATTTCTTTTTGATATTTCTACTTTCAATTTTATTTTTGTAGACATAATACCTTTCATTTTCTTGCTTCTGTTTACTTTGAGTTTAACTGTGATCTGTTTCTAGCTTCTTAAGGTGTAATTTATATATTTGATTTGCAAAAGCTTTACTTTTATAACTGAGGTGTCTAAAGTCATAAAATTTTCTCTATTTTCCGCATTTACTGTATTCCCTAAATTTGATATGCTACATTTAGGGTGTGTGTCTAAGTAGATGGTTTAATTTCGAAAGTTTCCTGACATATTTCTGTTGTTGCTTTCTAATTTAATTATGTTTTGGTCAGAGAACAGACTGCATTTTTTTTCCGGTACGAGGGGCATTTAACCACTGAGCTACATCCCCAGCCATTTTTAATTTTTATTTTGAAACAAGGTCTCACTAAATTGGTTAGACCCTTGCTAAACTGCTGACTTTGAATTTGGGATCTGCCTGCCTCAGCCTCAATAGTCTGTGGGACTCCACCATGCCCATCCAGACTAGATGATTTTAATTATTTACATTTTGTGAGATTTGTTTTATTTATTGTACACTATAGTAGAGAATGTGGATGTCAACTTCAAAAAAATGTGATGTGTGTTTTGCTGTTACGGGATGAAACGTTCCATAATGACATCTTCAATTGAATTTTTCAGTAGTGCTCAAGTATTCCATATATTTGTTAATTTTCTGACATATTGTTGAACAACTATTGAAAACAGGAATTATTATTTTTTAATTTGTCATTTTTAGATATACATGACAGCAGGGTATGTTCTGAAATATTATATATACATGGAGTACAACCCATTCCAATTAGGATCCCATTCTATGGTTGTACATGGTTTGGAGTTACACTCGTCAAAGGAAAATTAGATCTGATTCGTTCTACTATCTTTTCTATTCTCATTCCCTCTGCCTTCCCTTTATTCCCCTTTGTCTAACCCAATGAGCTTCTATTCTTCTTCTCCCCACCTTCTCTAACTATAATTTGTGACTTGTCTGTTTCTACTATTAATAATGCCATAATTTCCTGCATGTACAGTGGGATTTTGCTGTTAGGTTGTTATACATTTATAATTATTATACTTTCCTGGTACCTTCCAGATGGAGTGACTTTATTATTATGCAGTGTTCTTCTTTCACTCTAGAAGTATTTCTTGCTTTCAAGTATATTTGATCTGGTATTAATATTGTCTCTTCAGCTCCACGTGATTATGGTTTGCCACATATATCTTTAATCATATTTTTATTTTTAACTTATGTGTATTTTAAAATTGAACAGAGTATAAGGTAGAATCATGGTTTTCATTTAATGATTTTAAATTTCTACTCAGCCTGACAACCACTGCATTTCGACTAAAATGTTTATTCACATTTAATGCATTTATCGTTATGATTGGATTCATTTTTGGAATTTTTAAATTGCTTTCTGTTTATCTTGTTTTTGTTTTATGTTCCCCCTTACTCTTTATTTTATGTTAGATTAACATTTTTGGTGAACAAGTTTAATTCTTCTGTCAATTTCTTAACTTTATGTCTTTAGTAGTTGCTTTGAGAATTAAATGTGCAACTTAACCTTATGACAATCTATTTCTGGTAAATACTGACATAATTTTAGTAAAATGTACCAGACTTGTTCAAATATAGCTCAATCTCCCCCTCCACATTTGTGCTGTTATAGTCCTATCTATCACACTTATATAAGGTATAATACCAATAAAAGGAGAAACAATATATTTAAATAGAATTTTAACCCACAATTTCAGAGCTCTGTATTTCTTCCTATGAATTTGAGTGGCTGCCGGGTGTTCTTTTTTTCCTGGCAGAGTTCCCATATTATTCCTACAAGGCAGATATACTAGCATTACATTTTTTTCTCATTTTTTGCCTCTCTTGAAAAGTTATTATTTTGCCTTTATTTCAGAAGTCTATCTTGCTAGATATTCATTTTGACCACCTTCTTTTATTTCTTTTAGTACTTTGAATATCCTTCCTCTGTCTTCTCTCTCTCTTTCCTTTTTTTTTTTTTTTTTGCCCCTTTCAATGCTTTATTCACTCAAATTAATCAATACAATTCACTCTATAGGTTCTTAATCAAGAAAACGACAATCCTTAATGCTAGGCATTGCAATAGACATGATCCATTCACAGCAAACAATTCTAGATTAATTAATTCACAGCAAACAATTCTAGATTAATTCTAAGCGCTGCAAAACACACTGAATCATGACAGGCTAGTGACAGACATTCCCTGTGCATGCTAAGTCCAAAAGTCTTAAGCCTTAGGCTTTATGTCCAGCAGATGCACACTCACTCAGACCATGGTGATCAGGTCTGGAACCAAGGCAGGCTTTTCCTGGCTTGGAGTGGACGACTGGTTGAGGAGAGGGTCATAGGGAGAAGTTGCGGCTCTCACCAGGATCCAAACAAGGTGGTAGAGTTTGAGAGCTGTGAGGATCGTGCAGAGGATCAACAAGGACAACAGGTGATGGGATGTCAGGTCCTCATCAGGCTCTCCAGGTCGAGTGCATCTTTGTTTCAGCTGGCTCTGTCTTCTCTCTTTTACGAGCAATTCAGTGTTCATTACATTCTGTTCTCCTACACAAATCATTTTTGTTTTGCTACTTTCAATATTCTCTTTTTTCCCCTGACATTAAATAATTTGATGATGGTGCATCTAGGAGTTGAATTCTTAAGTTTACTCACTGGGGGTTAATTTGGACCAACAATTTGGATCTATAGGTTCACATTTTCCATAAGATTTGAAATCTTTCTGCCATTGTTACTTTATATATTTTTCTTTCCCTTTTTCTCTCTCTTCTACTTGAATGGCCATTACATGTATTTATTATTATATAATTGTTATTTCCCATAGGACACTGAGACTGTTTATTTTTTTTTTTATTCTTCACTATTCTGTTCCTCAGGTTTTATAGTTTTAGTGATATAATTTCAAGGTCACTGATATTTTTTTTTCTTCCAATACCTCAAATATGGTACTGAACATATTCTGTGAATTATTTTGTAGAGTTTGTTTTTTATTTTCCTCTAGAATGTCCACTTAATTCACATTTTGTATCCTTTCATTGGAATTGTTTGCAGTATTTTCATCATTTTTTTTTAAATTTTTTAATATTTTATTTTTTTTTTTTAGTTTTCAGCAAACACAACATCTTTGTTTGTATGTGGTGCTGAGGATCGAACCCGGGCCGCACGCATGCCAGGCGAGCACGCTACCGCTTGAGCCACATCCCCAGCCCACCATTTACTTTCTTTTTCTTTTTTTTTTTTTTTGTATTTGTAATTTTTTTTAAATTTTTTTTTCATCTTTCATACATTTGATTCATGTGAGTTATGCTTTTCCATTTTTACCCCAAATACAAATTGCAGAATCACATCAGTTATGCATTCACAATGTTTACATAATGCCATATTAGTGACTGTTGTATTCTGCTGTCTTTCTTATCCCCTACTATCCCCCCTCCTCTCCCCTCCCATCTTCCCTCTCTACCTCGTCTGTTGTTGTTCCATTCTCTCCCTCCCCCCCTTTCCCCTCACAACCTCATATATGTGATTTCGTATAACGATGTGGTTTTCCTTCCGTTTCCATGCAATTTCCCTTCCCTCTCCCTTTCCCTCCCTTCATTCGTCTCAGTTTAATGTTAATCTTATTCTCATGCTCTTTCCCCCTATTTTAGTATAATTTTTTTTTATAATGGGTAAAAGATAGCTTATATATGCTATGAAGCGCATTGTTTTAGAAGGCATAGTTTAGCAGTTTATTACATTCAGAATTTGGCAACAAACACTACTATGTAATTTTAGAATATTGTCATCACACCTTATATACTAGCAGAAATTGCTTATTCAACCACTGATCTACTTTTTCATAGCAATGTGTTTGCCAAATCTGAATACTTAATATAATTATATGAAAACCATCACATATGATGGGCTTTTGTGTCTACTTTCTTCCCATAGCACAATATTTTCAAAGTTCATACATGTCATAATATATGACAGTGTTTTGTTATTTTTTTATGGCTAAATACTATTTTAATATGTGGGTATATTTAATGTCTTTTATCCACTCACCAGTTCATGAAACATTATTTTTGTTTTTACTTGGGGCTATTAGGAATAAGGTTGCTATAAACATTCATGTGCAAGTTTATGTAAAAAATATTTTCAGAACTTTTGGGTATTTACCTAAAGGGTGGAATTGCTTAGTCTTATATAAACTCCATATTTAACAGCTTTGGGAACTACCACACTGTTTCCCAAAGTAACCATATCATTTTAATTCCAAGTGCAAATGTATTAGGTTTCCATTATGGCCAGCACTTATAATTGTGTCTCATTATTACAGCCATCCTAATGAATGTGAAGAAACATCCTATTGTAGTTTTTATTTGCATTGACCGAATACTAATCTTGTTTAGCATGTTTTTATTTTATTGGCTCTTCATATATTTTCTTTAGGAAAGTGCAAATTCATATTTTCTATTAATTTTTAAATAGTGCTACTTGTTATTGTTGAATTGCAAGTTGCTTTTAATATGTGTTCTGGATACTAGAACTCCAGGTATTTGATTTTCAAATGTTTTCTCTCTTTTGTGAGTTTGTCTTTTAACTTCCTTTGATGTGTCCTTTGATATGCAAAAGTTCTACCCTTCCATGAAGCCTGATTTATTTAATTTTTTTATAAATGCTTTTGGTGTATATTTAAGAAATCATCACCTAATTCAAGCTATTACAGATTCAGATCTAAATTTTCTTCTATATGTTTAATAGGTTTACCTCTCTTTCTTAGGTCTTTTTTTCCATTTTGAGTTAATTTTTGTATGTGGTATGAGGGAAAGGCACAAAATCATTCTAGGAACATTTGTTGAAAAGATTTCTGAATTGAATGGTCTTGGAAGACTTGTTAAAAATCAATTGACCATAAATGTGTGGGTTTATTTCTAGTTTTTAAATTCCATTTCATTGATTTATGTGCTTATCCTTATGCTATCACCACACAAGGCAGCTTAATATTAAGTTTTCAAATTGAGATATATAAATTCTCAAACTGTGTTCATCTATGTAAGATTGTTTCGGTTATGCTAGCATCCTTACTTTTTCACAAAAATTTTAGAAGATGTTAAAATTTTTTTTAAAGGCAGCTGGAATTTTAGCATAGATTTTATTAAATCTGTGGAAAAACATTCAGGGTATTGCCATATTAACAATATTAAGTTTTGCAAACTATGAACATGAGAGATTTTCCTGCTTACTTAAGTCCTCCTTAATTTCTTTCATAGTTTGTGTTGTTATAATTGTACAAACCTGGCACTTTGTTTTTTAAATTCATTCCAACAAACATTTTATTATTTTTCTGCTTTTGTTATAATTGGTTTTCTTAATTTAATTTTTGGATTATTCATTACAAAACTTACCTGGTTTATAGTGGTTTTATATCTTACAATATAATTAGCTCTAGTAGTTTTATTTTTCTTGATTTCTTAGAACAGTTTTAAATATACAATGGCTAATGAAAAGTTTTGCTGCTTTTTTATTTGAATATGTATTTTTTTTCTTTTTTTGTAGTATACTGTGAATATAAAAAACAGCAGTGGATGTCCTCTTTCTTCTTGATGTAGAGAGGGGACATTTAATATTTTAACCATACACTATCATGTTACCTGTGAGTTTTTCTTAGATGCCCTTTATCAGATGAAGAAGTTCCCTTTCCTGCATATGTTTATTGATCCTTTGCTATTTTTGTCCTTTATTCTAGAGATCTGGTTATGTGTGATGATCCTAGTTTAACCTGGAATGAATTTCACTAAGTCATAATATATAATTTTTACATGTTGTTAAATGAGTTTCTTTAAAAGTTTTCCAATATAATTTATATCTATATTGATAAAATTTCTTTGTCTGGACTTTTCTTTTCATGTAATATTTTTGTCTTTGCTCATTCTGGCCTCAACATATGAATTTTGAAGAACTGGCTTCTCTGTTTTGAAAATAGTGAAGAAAATAGGCAGTTTTTTTTTTTAAAAAAAAAACTTTTGTATTGAGCAATGAACTTTTCTGTGCTTTCTTTTTTATGATTCTTTTGATAATGAATTCCTTTAGACTTGTCATTGGCCCATTTGCCTTTTTTTTTGAAACAAAATCTTGCTGTTGCTCATGCTGGCCTTGAATTTGTGATCCACATCCTCCTGAGTAGCTGGGGTCACAGGTGTGTGCTATGTGTCCAGCTCATTTGCATTTTATATTTCCTTCTAGCATATATTTCTCTGGGATGCATTCTTTATGTCATCTAAGCTCTTTTATATGTTAACATACAACAGTTTATTATCTTACCTTATAATATTTTTATTTCATAAGGTCAGTTGTTAAGTACTTCCTGTATTCATAATTTTAGTAATGGAGTCTTCTACTTTTTTCTTAATAAATCTTACTAGGGATTTATTTTTTTCTGTTCACTGTCTCTAAGAAAATACTTTGGTATACATGCTATTCTTTTCACTGTCTGTTTTCTCTTGTTTCCAGTTAAACATAAATCCCTTCTTTCTTCTGCTTGCCTTCATTCTAGTTTGCTGTTGTATTTCCAGTTTTAAGGTATCAATTGAGATTATTTATGAAGTTTACCGTCATAAATTTTTCTTTAAGCACTGCTTTAATTTTATCTCATATATTTGAATATGACACCTTTTATTTTTTCTTCAGATTATTTTCCAAATTCTTTGGAATTTCATCTTTGACTTTTGATTATTAAGGAGTACCTGGATGAATTAGCATATACTTGTAAATTCATTCTGTTATTTACTTCTAGTTCTTTTTCTACTGTATTCAGAAAACACTGCTTGGATGATCTCAATTCTTATTTTCTTCTTCCATTTTGCTTTTATTTTATCTTTCCTATTGTTTGAGAAGTTGCCTAGATACTTCTTACATAAGATCTGAGATGTGCAGTTTTGAAGTTCTGATCTCATGTTATTATACAGGAGCCTTGATGATGTAATGGTAGTAGGGGGAAGGGGTGGCTGCCACGACCTGATGACTGAGTCCTAGAAACCTGCAAGAGGCACTGGGAAATCAAGAAAGACACCCATACACTTATATAGAGAAAGCTGGGACCAGGTGGGACACTAAATTCTGATGGAGGAACACTGAATCAGGGCTAGCTCAGTATGGTTATTATATAGGGTCCCACAATCAGGAAGTTAGTGTACACTGTTTTTTTGTTTGTGCACTAAAAAGTGACACTAGAAACATTTTTGTATCTATTCTACTGTTGCAGTGCTAGGAACATCCTTTTATTTTCCTGCTGTACCATGAAGACCATAGTCCAGAGTTTCTGTAAAGCAGGCAGGCTTGAAGTTGGCAGTGCTTGCAAGACATTGTGGTTATCTTGTTATGATCAGAATTCTTTATACCTGGGAGCTGATGTCTGGGCCCAAGGTCAAGACTGTTGTTCTGTACCTTTGCACAGAACTTCCTCATGCAGGGCTTTACCATACCTCCTGGGCACTCTCATCCTGCACCTTTGCACAGAATGTTCCCAGGGCAAAGTGGAGCCACAGCTCTGAGGCAGTCAAAGACCACGATACAAGTGCTGTGCTGTTTCCCCTATGCCTTAGCCAAGACAGCACTGGTACTTCCATTCCCTGTCCTTGAAGTGTAGAGGTGGGTATTTCTCTTCATCCAAGATCTGTTATGCTGGGTTTAAAAATCACAGATGGTAATGGTCTTTAGGGTTTATTCTAAGGCTCTGGTAAAGTATTTTCACTTTAGAGAATACCTTATTATGAATTAGAGAATTATTCAGGGAATATTTCAAATGGCTAATTTTGCCTTCTCCCAGCTAGAAACAAGAGTTTTTGTTGTTACTTAGCTTTTTTTTTTTTCCTTTTAATATTCACTATGAGAATCAAGTAAGGGTCCATCAGATAAAACTAACAAAAGTTGGCAGTAAAGAAAGAAAATTACAAGTATAATGAAAGTCAAACACATACACACAAGTTTAATAATACAGAATAAACATCTGAAGTAGACTCAAATATACCAGAGATTTTTTAATTATCAAACTAAAATCTTAAAAAATGTCCATGTTCAATATGCAAAGGGCTTTAATGGAAAAATGGATGGAATGCAAGAACAGACTTGTAATATGAGCAAAGTGATGGAAACAGCAGGAAATAATCAAAACTAATGCTAAAAGTCAGAAACATTTCATTAGAAATTAAGAATGTATTGGAAGGGCTCCTTGCTTAAGGAAGTATAAATATAAACTTCTAAAACTGGAGTTCAAAGAGAAAACAAATGAGACACAGAACAAAACATCTACGAATTGTGAAACCATTAAAAAATAAATATGCATAATGAGAATGTCAAAAATAAAAGAAAGGAAGAAAAAAAACCTTTGAAGCAATAATGATTGAGAGTTCCCCCAAATTAATGATAGATGCCAAACCAAAAACCAAGGAACTCAGAGAACATGGAGCAGTATAAATACAAAACAAATATGCTTGAGTATAACATTTTCAAATTATCATGAATTAAAGGAAAGACAAAACACAGAGAAAAGTTTAAAAGATGTTGGAGGAATAGATAAACATTTTACCTATAGAGGAACCAGTATATACATAACAACAAACTTCTCTTTAGAAATCATTCAAATAAGAAGAGAGTGCAAAAAATATTTAAAATGATGCAGGAAAAAACAAAAGGGTAGAATCCAGTATCTAATTTTAAAAAATCTTGGACAAGTGTTGGCGATAAAGACAAATAATAGAAGGCAATAAAATACTAACATCAGAAATCAGTGTGAAAACATTACTACTGACCTTATAGAAATCCAAAGGATTATAGAAGAATATTATGAACCATTTTGTATGATCAAACAAGACATTTTGGATGAAAAGCATATATCTCTGAACCCACAAATTACCTATACTGATTGAATTAAAAAATAAAGGTTCTCAGTAGAAGTATAACAAATGAAAAATTTGAATCCATAGAGAACTCTAGGACCAAATGGCTTCCCTGGTGAGTACTATCAAGCATGTAAGGAAATTAATACCTGTCCTTCTTATTCTCTTCCAAACAATAGAGAAGTGTGCATTTCCTTACCTATGCCATGATGCAAGAATTCTCCATACCTGAGAGCTGGTGTCTGAGCCCAAGGTCAAGACTGTTGTTGTTCTGTACCTTTGCACAGAACTTCCTTGGGCAGGGCTTTACTGTAGCTCCTGGGCACTCTCATCCTGCACCTTTGCACAGAAGATCAATCAAGGTAATTTTCCATGTTTATGCTTAAAAATGTTTTTATTAAACTTATACAAAATTTAACATCTGTATTTCATGAATCTAATCTCTAGGTTTACTCATTAGTCAACAACATTATTTGTTTTATATTTGGATATTATTCACACTTTGCTGTTTCATTGTGTTTTCATAATAATCTAATGAAAAATGAAAACTAAAAACTGAAAATTTTATATATTTTTTGGTAACAACTCTTGATTTTGTTTTTTTCCCCTTGTATTCTGATGTTTCTGAGATTTGTTTGTTTTGTACTGGCAATAGAATGCAGGGATGCTTAACCACTGAGCCATATCCCCAGTTTTTTAAATTATATATATATATATATTAATTTATTTTTGAGACAGCATGTTGCTAAGACGCTTAGAGCTTTGCTAAATTGCTGAGGCTGGCTTTGCTAAATTGCTGAGCCTCCCAAGTTGCTGGTACTACAGCCACACCTACCTGTTTCTGGTATTTTTTAAAAATTTTACATTTTATAATTATTTGTTTCTTGGGAGTTTTGTTTGCTTGTTTTTTACTTTTTGATATCTAACTTTGACTTAATGTGAGAAATCTCTTTGCACAGTATTGTGTAGCATCTAATGTCTCTTTTTATTCTCTGATTTTTTTTTTATTCTGCTTTTTTTAGGTCTCAACCCTTGTTCTGAATGGGTCAGTGGTAAGACAAGTGGTAAATCTAGTGGTAAGTCAGAGATTGGGTTCAAATGGCTTCTTAAGTGGGAGTTCCACTTGTTCTTGATAGATCTGTGTGTGATTTGGGAATAACATTCAATATTCTGGAAGGTTCCAAGACTGCTTTAGCTTTTACTTTCTGCCTGTTCCTCCTGGGGCAGGTGCGGGTGTGTAGAGTACTTGCAACCTTTAAGTCTCTCCTTCCAAATAAGCATATATCCTACCTGTCAGCAAAAGAGAACTGTGGAGGCATGTAGTCCTTCCATGACTTTCCATGATTAAAGGCTCTTCCTGTTTATCTACTGACAAGATTGCAAGTAGTAATGATAATGGCAGTGGACATAAATGTATCTTCTCTGTTCTGGGTCAAGTTAGTAGCTTTTGTCAGCAAAGCTACTGATTTTCATGGTTGGTGTCCCTGTTAATGCTACTGAGTTCTCAGGGAGGGGAGGGGCGATGATAGGAGCAGTGGGCTCATGTCGCTGTCATTCAAATCTCAGCAACTTCACATGATTGAATGTTTCTTTATCTTTGGCCAATTTCTAGAGTCTGGAGAAGATAAGGTGGTTTGTGACAATTTTGTCCCCTTCTGTAATTACTTTTTTTTTCTGATTGATTTGGCAGGGGAGTGAGGATTTTTCACTTCTTTACCCATTATTGTTAGAAGTGCCTTCCGTCCTTTTCTCCTTGGCCTGGTCTGGTTAATTTCTATCTGTCCTTTAGTGTCAACTTCTCTGATTACTTCCGTGACACCATCCAGCCTAGGACGGACGTCCTTCCTGCTTCCAAGCTATTTTTTGTGTAGCTTTATTTAGCCTTTATTAGTTTATATTAAGAGTTCCTGTTGACACATTTGTCTCCAACACTGGCTGAAAACTCCCTGAGGGAAGGAACTGTATCTTCTTTCCCTACTTGCCTGCCACTTAAAAGCACAATGCCTGACATTTTCTAAGAGGCACATAAAGATTTATAAAATTGCTTTTAATATTTGTATAAAATTGCTTTTAATATTTTTTTACCTTCATGTGTATATTGTTTCTTCTACTAGACTTTAACACTGTTAGCAAAATCCAGTTTTTACTGTTTTTTTTTCCACAGATATTTGCAAGATGCTATATATCCAGTGTTAGATCATAGTATTTTAGAGGAGTAGTTGAAGCTTTATGCTGGACTAATTACTTCATTCTAAAATGTCATGAGGGTGCTCATCTTCTTGGCTTTGCACATTAATTAATGAACTCATTTATCTGTGCCTGGATTAACCACGCCACCTTCCTTGAGGGGTCAACTCCTCATCCCTGAAATCTCAAAGATCAATAGATACGGGAATCATTTTCTAATGCATTCCTGTTCCATTTTCTGCGAGGCTAATTGCTATCCCCACAAACTTCCTCTCACCTGTGTCTCTAGAAATGCACTTATCATATCCTATTAAAATGGCTATTTACTTTATGTCAAGAAAGTAAATTTTACCTTTTTATCTTCAGCACCAAATACAAAGACTAGTATAGACTAAGCATTCAGAAAGATTTGAAATAAATTTATTAAAGTATATTTGATTAAAAGCTTATGAAATATCTAAAATAATGTTTGCCCAAGACCTTATTTTTTAAAAAAATATTTATCATTTTTAGTTGTAGTTGGACACAATGCCTTTATATCACTTATTTATTTTCATGTGGTGCTGAGGATCAAACCCAGGGTCCCACACGTGCAAGGCAAGCACTCTACTGCTGAGCCACAACCCCAGCCTCAAGACCTTATATTTTAAGACAGAGACCTAGCTTTTACATTTATGTCTTTCTCCACACAGTAGTAGGTAGGTAATTAAACTGAATATTTTCATATTGACCCAGATTGCTTTTTTTATGTCTAAAGATTTTATTAGTAACACTTTCTGAGACGTTGTGCTCCATTTGTGTACAATGAGTTGAAATGCATTCTGCTGTCATGAATAACTAATCAGGACAAATAAAAAAGATTTTTAAAGAAAATAAGTAGCACCTTTCAGATACTAGTCAAAGAATATACTAGCAATCTTCAGAATAAAAGTAGTACAAGTTAAAACCTTTAGTTTAATATTGCCATTAAAATACTGTAGATCTTGAGTAAAATTTTATTTTATGGGAGGCTTAACACTAGGCAATTACAAGAAGATGTCGGTACTTGTATGTCCTGCTCTGTTTGAACTGTCCTATTCAACAGCTTAGGTTTAAGGAATGATTACTTACAAACTGTGTTATCTTTGGCAAGTATGTAAACTCTCCCTTTTTGAACCTCAGTTTTGGCATAAGTAAAAAGGGGATAATAGAACTTGGATAAGAATGCTTGGTACTTTGGAAACCCCAACAGATGTTGGCTATCATTATTTTTATTGCAAATTTTATTACTATTGTCATTTTTGTACCCATGCACGAAGAAAGTGGGAATGTTTCACATCAGGAAAGCTTAGAGCAATTTAGGCACTTCCAGGTAAACTTTGCCTCAAAAAGAAAATATATATATATATATTCTCATACATCAGAAATAGAGACAGCTTCTCTCTGAGCTAAATAAATTCTAGTATGCCAATCCAATAAAGGTACTGAGCATAATGCTAAAGAGAATAAACACACATCTGAAAAGCAATAAACGTTTTCAATTCACTGAATTTCAATGTCAGTTAAATTACTACACAGTGTACATTTTACGGAGACATGCTGCCTAAAAGATAATTAAAAGTCTTTAAATATGGATGAAGTAGTTTCTCCTTCCCTAAGTAATTTACGCTATATTAACTTGCAGATCAGCATGCTGCAAGGAGACAACATGGTATCCTCTTATGGCTCTTTGAAGTTGGAAAATCCTGAGGTAGTTTGTCATAAGTCTCTGCATGCCTCTGTCACTCCCTTTCTATGCCCCACTCTAAATCATCCTCTCTTCCTGTCTTTTATACTAACACATTCACTAGCAGGTATTATGATCTTGCTAAACAGATGGCATTCACGAGTTCTCAGGTACCAAGTCCAGTCACAGCCCCCAGGACATGTGAGCCTCCTTCCTCAGCATCAAAAGACACTGTATTGACCAGACCTTACCTGAGTTACAGGAAGCATGTTTGTATTTGTTTTCCGGTACTGGGGGTTGAACTCAGGAGTGCAGTCCCAGCCCTCCCCCTTTATTTTGAGACAGGGTCTCGCTAAGTTGCTAAGCCTGGAATCAAACTTGTGACCTCTTACTTCAGCCTCCTGAGGATTACAGCTGTGGGTCACTGCACTGCAAAGTATGTTTGAAGAGCTATATCAAGATTGCCTTTTAGGTTTTCTCCCCTTCTTTTCAGAAAAGTCTTTCTTAATGGAGGTGATTTTACATATAATACTGACATTGTGAAAGGCAAAAATCTGTTTATCAAAAGCTATTTAGAAAAGGGGTTCAGTGTATGTATTGGGTGTATCATAATGGCTCTTTTATCGTTTCCTAGAAGCCATTGGTCGATAAATGACAACAAGGAAGAAGAGATAGTATGTTCACATAATATTCCAATTTTTACACTTGGGAAAATTGCCTCCTTCCCATATTCTGAATAACTTACTGGGTGTACTTAATGGCCATTCTTAGAACACAGGCTTCCTGAAAAACATATTTCAAGCTGAATAACGAATTTCATTCCTTTAGTGGTATGAATACTTTAGCAACTTATAAGAACTGTGGATACTTTTATGTAGGAAAAAATTGCATAGAATTTGTCCAGCAAGCATGCAAGTCACGTGGTTCATAGGACTTCCAACGTACAAATGATTCAAAAACCTAACTGGTATGTATGTTTGTGTATGGCATATAAATGAGCCTATGTATAATTTAATGAAAACTGACCAAATTATGAAGAATGTTGATATTTGCTTTTCAGTCTTTCCATCAAAGGGAATAACAAAACAGATTGGAAGGCGCAACCTGTTACTTCAGGGTGTTGAATAATCATCCCTTAACTACTTGCTTAGCTCAATATTGAAATTAGAAAAGTAATTGCACCTGCCTTGAGACTAGGCCAGAGGAGAGTATCATAAGCTCCTACAAAGATACAATTTCACGTCATGTCTTCGTAGCTACACAGTACACACCTATAACATTCCTTAAAAACTTCAGGCCATTACAATTCTGTATCTTTCCCTGCTATCTATATTCTCCATTTTCTAGTACTTTCTCTTTCATTCCTTGAAAAGACACAATTTAAAAATATAAATCTTTGCTTCTGAGAAATAATGGAAAAAAGCAAAAGGAGAATTAAAAAAATAATAATAATAATGCAATGATATGAGTATATATTAGGGGAAAGAAAGATGCCTTGGTTTGGGACGTATGCAAATGAAATACTGATAATAACAAAGAATAATTTATCTTTGTCTTTAAAGTTTATGTAAAGGCACCATATAATAATAACTTACAGAGTGTGGGAGAGAGAAAATGTGGAAGTTTATTAAAACTACGAAGTAGGAGGCCAACTACAGAAAAAGTAGTTTTTTTTTTGTTTTTTTTTTTAATTGAATGCTTATTTTGCTTTTTTCTATTTTGGTAAAATGTACATATGATGAAATCTACCATCTAAACCATTCTTAAATATACAGTTCAGTGGCTTTAAGTATATTCATCTTGTTGTGTGACAATCTCTACTGTCTGTCTCCGGAAATTTCTCATTATCCCAACCTGAAACTCTGTGTTAAATTAAAAAAAAAAAAAAAAAAACTATTTCCCTTTTCTTCTTTTTCTCTTCATGATTTTCCTTTTTTTTTTTTTCATCAATAATGATGAACTGCCAATTTAAGATATCTGCATAAATGATTGGTTGCTTAGGCTTGGGAGGATAAGATGCTTTCCTAAATGTGTATTTAGAATATATGCTAGATTGCAGCAGTGTTTGACCTATTTATATGGGAACTCACTTTACTCTCTCTCAAGCTTATCCATATAATAATGTTTTTAATAATTCATTTCCAAAGCAACATGTGCAGTCTAGTATATTTAAATCCAAACTTTGAATGTTAAAATGCAGGTGTATAGTGTAAAATTCCTTAATTATTTTTTTAAAAAAAATCTTATTTAAATAACCAAGTTAGACAAGAGAATAAATAAATTAGCAAAATGTTTTGCCCATGGTGTGTGTAAACACAAAATAAAAATCTGTGTAAAACAGGATGATGCCTAGGTGGCTAGGTGTATCTTTTTCCTTAAACAAAGACAAAATAAATCTGCATTAACTACAAATACCTATCTCACAATTCAAAATCCATAAATCTTGTCAACTCATACAGCTGTGTTGTTTTAATCCTGCTTGGTGTCTTCATATTTAAAGATTTCACCGCCACATTTAAGAATCCTTGAGTAGTGATTAATTCAGCTAAATTTTCAGTCATTTTGTAGGTAGGAAGTTACTGGCTCAGGACAGATGGTTGAAAACTCTGCAAGTAATCATTAATTAATAACCCCACTGACTTTCTTCTGAAATTTGCCTTAATATGTGTTTAAAAATGAAAGCTTAACTCCTAAATTATTTTCTAGGATGGGTTCTAAAACACTAGCTGTAATGTTTATCCTCCCTCCCCTCCCCCACCCACTGGTGTTGAACTAGATCAACAGACAAGAATCTGGAAAAACAGTATTGCCTGTTTCAACTCTGTCACCAGAGTAAGACCCCCTCCTCCCAGGGCTCACAGAGGTGATTCTTCAGCATCTCCTCTCCTCTCTGATGTTAGGAACTGTGAAAGGGTTTAGATTCTGCCCTACTCAGAAGTCAGCAAGTTATCCCACTACACTTTAATACATGCTGGCATAAGATGCAAAAATTAAGGTTCAGAGTCAAAAGACTTTACTACTTGTGACACAGTGAACAGAATGAGTGTCATGATTAAATCAATTTCTCATGACCTCTAAGTGTCACAGGGTTGAGTAGAGGTAGACTGAGGCTAATTATATACACATACATAATCAATTTGTATTACCCTTGCATTACACTGAATTTTTAAAAAATCCTCAATTTTGTAGAGAGGCTTCAAGCAAACCTGTTCAACTTTTGCCCCATTAGGAAAGAAATGAAGATGTCCCAGGATCTTCTTCTTTGTCCATGTAGGAGATTTAGAACTTAATGCAAATAATGAGTTCTCAGAGTTCCTCAGTTAGAAACAGAAATTAGGACTCATTCTACCACACTGCTACATTAAGTTGGTTCTCTAAGTTTTCTGTGCTCTTTATATATTCTAGAGGGCGAAATCTCATACAAATGATATGA
Source organism: Callospermophilus lateralis (assembly GCF_048772815.1). NCBI lineage: Eukaryota > Metazoa > Chordata > Mammalia > Rodentia > Sciuridae > Callospermophilus > Callospermophilus lateralis. The sequence continues at coordinate 13,988,123 of NC_135320.1, forward strand.
CATTACTAATGTGAATTTTTTTTCTATATTTGAAATATTTATTTATCCTTTATTTATTCACAAGTTTATGTCTCCTCGTACCCTCCTACTCCTGGATATTTTTCACAGGTCAAACCCATTGGAACTTGCTGAGGTGTGGTGTTGTTTTGCCCTGTGAGCCAGATCTTCTGCTGTGTTCAAAGCCCCAGGACAGGGTGCTTGTTATTACTGCATGGAGGCTCACTAGGGCCGGGGAAGATTTTCTCTGCACAGTTACACTAAGTGCCTAGCAAGGAGTCTTTCTCAAAGTGCTCAGCAAAATGGTCTCAAAAGAGTGTTTTGACCTAAGTAAAATCATCCCGAGGCTAATAAGGATTGCAATCCCAGGAAAACACAGATTCAAATAGTCTTGAAAAATGTTCTCTGAGGCTTTCCAAAATGGAACTGTGTTTATAGTTTTAAACTACAAGGGACTTGAAAATTACATCACTCCCTAGTTAGGAATTACTATTGGTGCTGGCAAAAGTTAGATTGCTTTGCATGAAAGGAATTGGGTGTGGTCTGAGGCTCTGGGTAGTTTGGAAAAGGGATCCATTAATTATACAGAAGGTCAGTAGAGATTAATAAATGTTTCGAAGGTCAGCTCGCATACAAGGGACATTCTGCAGCTCAGTTCACAAGGTCAGCTGTGGACTAGCAATGGCCTTCCAACTCTAAACACCTCAAATCCATGTTACTTCATTTTGAGCTTTTTTTTTTCTTTCATTGCAAGTAGCTATCCCAAAATATTCACTAAATAAGTGTTGAGTAAAAGGTTGAAGGAATAAAATAATTGATAGAGTTTTTTCAGACAAACAGAGCTTCAGATGATACTGAGGCAATTTCAGGAAAATGAATTACCCATAATATGGACTAAGTGTAGTTATAAAGACCTTTGCTCATATGTTGCTATTACCATAGCTTCAGAGAAATTAGAAGTCCCAGAACAACTTTGCTGTGCTTGTATATATTTCCACAGGTTATAAAAATCTTTGGGTTGCCTATGAAAGGAAGAAAATATAATTTCTTCTTTGAACCCCCATAAATTAGTAACTGGGACAGATTATTATTAACAAAAGAAAGATTAACAAAGAAAAAATAAGCAATTTTAATAACATATGCATGTCTATCACTGTAGAGAGAGAAACAATTCTCTCTGGAAAATAACTCTCTCAAACCAATGGCTTGGAACTCTGTCTGAAAAAGCATTTTAACAAAGAATAATAAATCCCACACTGATGAGACAAAGAAGCCAGAAGTTCCAGGTTTCAGAGGGAAGGTGGTAAAGTCTGTGCTTTTAGCAAAGACTCCAAGCTGATAAGCAGCTGTCTCCTCTAAGGAAGGATTTACATTTCTGGCTTTAGGCAGGAAGGAGAGGGACATACAAAGATGGTTTCTCTCTGAGAACCACTGTCCTTTCATCAAGCAAACTAAGAGAAACTGGAGAAGGTCCCTCTGCATTTTCAACTGTCTTTAGCATAACAATCTTTTTTATTTTTCTTTTGTAATGCTGGGAACAAAATCCAGGTCTTGCATTCGCTAGGCAAGTACTGTACCAGTGAGCTACAACCCCAGCCCAACAATGCTTAATGTTTTAGGGAGAACTATTTTTATTTCATGTACAAATTTCTACATTTTTACCATATAGATAATAAGCTGAAAAGGAGAGAAGAGAATGAAAAAAGAGGAAAAACAAATAATAACCATGATCAGTGCATAAGGAAGAAAAGTAGGAGAAGGAGTAGAAATGAGAGAGGTAAGAAAATATAAGATTAAAGGATAAATTTCGGAAATTACAAATATAACTAAACATGATCAGAGATGTCACACAGTGTTCTTTGTCTAACTCTAGAAATTCAGGACCGTGGAAATATGAAAATTTATTTCAAGAGTCATAGTTGCTTTAGAGTAAAATATTTCTCTGTGATTCCATATAAGCATATGTTATGTCTATGTATATTGTTGGTATAAAGAAACTATAATATTTAATTCACACACTGTAAAGTAAGTGTTACTGCAACGTTAAAACATACATCTGGTCTTCATTTGTGAGGTTCTTCAGTGCAAGAAACTGTTTCTGGAGAGAATTGCTTCATTTCTTTGTAAGATAGGGGTTTCTTTGCAGGTGAGAGTATATTTTATATACCCCAAGTGGGGAAAAGGACAGAGGAATATTGAGGTTAGCTAGAGGCAACATGAGATCTTTGGGACTGAAAGTTGGTTACATTTGTGATTTAGATGGAGTTGAAGGTTATTAAGCATGGGGATGTTTCAGGGGAATAGCAATAAAGAGAAACATTCATGCATTCATTTTTGTTGAGTCCATGTGTTCCCCACTTGAGGTACATAGTTCATTAGACTGTAGGCATCTCCTCTGATCACTCACTTCTTAGTGAGTCAGGTGCATGAACAATTGCTGTGCTCCACAGTAGACTGAAGAATTAAAATCTGGAGCTATCTGTGTCCATTTTTTTCCCCATTAAATATTTAGGATGATTAGCCAACTCATAGAAGGGCAGGAGAAAAACAGTGGCAGTGTCCCTACTACAGGTTGAGGTTCTGAGATCCAAAGCTTCCTGAATCTACTCTCTGGGATTCCCATTTTAAAAAGTCAAAATATTACACCATCTTGATTTTTTAAAATGTAAAAATGATAACTAAAGGAATTATAATTTGGTGTGAAACATGCAATAGACTCCCATTTCATTTATTTCCACCTTCCCCCTTTCCATTTGATTTTAATATAGTAAAAATGAGGGAAGGAAGTAGGGAAGGAGACAGGAAAGAAGGTAGGAAGGAAGAAGCTATCAAACGCTCTAAGCTCAGAGAGTAGACTATGTCTAGCTCAACCGTGTTGTTTGTAAAAGCATTCATGGGAAATGATGAAATTTGAAGTCTAAATAAGATCTATTAGATCCGTGAGGTACTGCCTTGAAACAAACTCCCCCAAACACATGAGTTTCTGTCATCTGACCTCAGGAGGGCACACACATGTGTCTGTGGTAAACCGAGATGACCGAGGCATAGCCAGACTTGTAGAGTGTCAAGTGATAGGACTCAGCGCCGCTCTTTATCATTTCCTATCCTCTAGCATTCTGGGTAGGAAGAAGACATTCACATGGGAGCTAACCATTCAAAGACTCTTGATGCCCTGTCTTGGTATCAAGAGAACATTCTTGCCATGTTGATTAGTAAAGGCAAATCTAAAGGCTATTCTATGTCAAGAGTTGAATTAGATAAGAACTCTATCATTGCAGAATGTAGAGTCAGGTTATTAATTAAATTCATTATTTCAATTACTCTATTAATTAAGTAGGTATATAGATAGGTTTTCATATATGTGTGTATCTGCAGAACAAACGGTTACATGATTTATTATATAAATATATTACAATGTAGCATATAGTCTGCCTCCCTGCCAGAGGTTTTTCACCTGCAGAGTTCATAAATTAGTGTTAAAAATCGAAATGCTTTGCCGGGTGTGGTGGCACATGCCTGTAATTCCACCGGCTCAGGAGGATTAGACAGGAGGATCACAAGCTCAAACCCAGCCTCAGCAACTTAGTGAGACCCTAAGCAATTAGTGAGACTCTGACTCATAATAAAAAAATAAAAATAAAAAATGCCTGGGGATGTGGCTCAGTGGTTAAGTGCAATAGGTTCAATCCTTAGTACAAAAAAAGTAATATTTATGTTATGTGTAATCTATGGTTATCATATTTATATTACCTTTTCAAACATGTTTGGTTCCAGTGTTTTGAAAAGAACTGTGTAAATATAAAGAGCAAGAAATGAAGAATTTCTGCTTAATTTTTAAAACATTTGTCTTTTATTAAAACCTGAATAAATGTTTGGGATGACCTTCAATTACATGTGTTACCTGAAATTTACAAAGAATGACTCCACAGAGAATGTCAAAGATAATAAGTGGTTATTTCCCCCAAAAAAGCTTGATTGTGAATGTATTTTGACCATACTTGAATGAAATTTTTTAGGTGGTTTGATGAAAGTGCGAGTCTTGTAGCATTCTGAAAAGCAGGTATTCAACCTCCTGAGAGGCCGAAAATCTAATATCACCAGAGGAGTGTGATATTGACTCACATGTTAAGAAACTGTGAAAAAAGTAAATGATGAATAGAAGTTGTAAATATCAGCCCATAGGGAGAGTCACAAGGAAAACATTGCACATATTAATTTGAAACCAGGCTAATTCTGTATGATGCCTCCTGGAGAAAATTGCAATAGAACTAGAATAGCACCCACTTACTATGGGTATGTGGTAATTGGTTCCTGGTTCTCCTTAGCAGGATATTCCAATTAATTTGCTCTCTTGGATGACTGGAAAATTGTGAAATAGAGGCATTGAGCATGGACCAGCTGCTCCCCAAGATTGAGTCAAATCAACAGGCATGTGGCTGCATGATGAGTCAGAGGGGCAGTAGGAAAGCGCTGGAATGAAAGTCAAGAGAGTCAGTGACCAGGTAAAACCCAGAAATATTAGTTTTTAGAATGATAAAAGAATTAATAAAAGAAAAAGATGAAACCAGCACAAGGTGGGGAGGCTCAGTGTAGGTGAGGAAACTCCCCTTCTGCTGGCTGAAAGATTGGCAGCAATCTCAAGAAATTCAGACTCCACTATGTCACAGATATGCAGTCTGAGCAGAGAGCAGATTTCATGTAGGGGACCTAGGCCAGAGAAGAATTTCACCCCACTTGCAATGCAGGTTCAGACAGTGCCAAGACTAGGAGCCAGTTTAAGAGGGACTCCATTGTATGAGTTTACTGACTGGACAATCATAAACCAGACTTTTTTATTTTTTTTTTCAATCTCCAAAACCCAACAGCCAGTCTTCTTTTCAGTAGGCCAGTAGGTGTCCACCCCAAGTCAGCATGGTTTCAGGAAAAGCCTGTAACATAAACCCATTGAAAACTCTAGGCAACAGATCTGCTGGTCTGCCAGTCTGCAGTCTCAAAGGGCATCCACATGTAGAATTGGTGGTTGTAATGACAGGACGCTTGTCCAGCTGTAGGAGAATTCATGAGGAAGCTGGGTCTGGGAGTGCTTTAGTTAGTTGGTTTCCATGGAAAACTGAGCACATAACTGCCCTCTCCAACACAGATCCCTTCAGGTCTAGCTGACCCTCCCATACCCAGAGGCATTCTGTGATTGGAAGGTCCACGGTGGTTGCAGCAGTTTGCTGACACTTTTCTCCATTTCCTTCTGCTCTTCCTCATCATCTCTCTCCTCCTCCTTGGCTTCCTCTTCCTTCCCATTCCCTGGGTTGCCGGTTACCACCCAGAGACACAGTCTGGGTCCAGGAAAGAATCTATGGCATGAATCCTTTGAAAGGTGGAGGTAGTGGGAGATGCTGACTGCTGATGAGCTGAGCAGAGGAAGGTGAGAGAATTTTCATTTGAAGTTGGGAATTTGAAGTTACTCTATCCACAGCAGAGCTGCCAGAGTGACCTCAGCAGCACTGAGCTGGGCTAGGTGAATACTGTATAGACAGGCTCCATAGCATGTGTACTTCACAGGGCTTTGAAGCAGGATGCTGATGTAGATGTGGGGAAAATAATAAATACAAAACACCACTCAAGTCAGTTGATTCAGTCCTAGCCTCCATGCCTGGAGATATCCTGAGGACACTCTGCCAAGGTTTGAACACTTGCCATGCCCCCAATTCTTGGCAGATTCTGAATCTGGAAGTTTCCAAAAGAAGTCTCTCTACCTTGAATACCTCAGCAAGGAGGAATTTTGATTTTTATTTTGTTTCGGTTGTTTTCTGTATTGGTTTGTTTTAATCCCCCTCCTTATTTGTTTTACATACTTTTATACAATTTCATGTATTTATTCCTTAATTTGTTAAATGGATTTATTCTTTTTTTCTCTTTCATTTTTATAGTATCTCCTTCTTTTTGTCTTTCTCTTCTTATTTGTTATCTTTTTTGTCTCTTTTTCCTTTAATTTCTTCCTTTGTTTTTTTCTTTCTCTTTTCTATTTGTTCGATATAGTTTCAAGTTAATGTAACTTTCTTTATTGCCTAAGCATTCAATCTATTCAATAAATTATAGAACAATAATGTGCAAGCAACACATACCAATAGCATTTTTTTTCTTTGATTAGTATGATTTCAGAGAAAATTTTCAATGATTTTTTTTTTTACTACAAGTTAGTAAATGGTGTGGTTACAAGTTATCACTGTTACTGGTTGTTATTTTCTCCTCTCAGTGTGTTCTGAGTACTTATCATAGCACATTGAACCTGTACCATGAGTGCATTGATGCAGAGATATTGTCCTAGCCCCAGAATCATTATAAAGAGAAAGCAACTTATTGAAAAGATGCTCACTATTAGTGGAAGGGACATTCATCCAAAAAGATACATACTTCTCAATATTGAAATACAAGAAACATGAAAAAGCAAATTTTATAGGTCCATACTTAACTGAATCCAAAGATACTGAAATGGAAGAAATGTCAGACAAAGAATTCAAAAAGTTGATTGCAAAAATGGTCAATGAATTAAAAGAAAAACTAAAGAATGAGCTAAGAAGGACAATACAGGATATGAAAGAATCTTTCAATAAAGAGAAATTCTGGGAAAGAATCAAGCAGAAATTTTGGAAATAAAAAAAATAAGTCAAATAAAAAATTCAGTGGAGAGTTTCACCAATAGACTAGATCAATCAGAAGCAAAAGTATCAGGCTCAAAGAAAACATTGATGAATTTGAGCATTAAGTATTTTGATAATAAAGAAAATAAGAAAGTATGAACAGAATACTTATTAATATTAGGACGCCATTAAAAGGGCAAGTTGAACACTCATAGATTTGAGGGAAGGAGTTTAGACATAGGCCCATGGCATAGAAAGTTTATTTAGTGAAACAGAATATTTCTCTAATTTTGGAAATGGGTTGGATATGCAGCTACTGGAGTTGTTTTGAACTCCAAATAGACATGGCCAGAATAGAACCTCTCCAGGACATTTTGTAGTTAAAATGCTAAAAATTTAAAACAAAGAAAAAACTTTAAAATCTGCAAGAGAAAAGTGCCAAGTCACTTATAACGTCAAGCTGATCAGAATAAGAGCAGAGTTCTCAGCAAAAACTCTTACGGCCAGTAGAGCATGGAACAATGTATTTCAGGTCCTGAAAGAAAGTAACTGCCAAGCTTGATTACTATATCCACCAAATATTGAAGGGTAAATAAAAACCTGCCAAGAAAAGCATAAGCTGACAGAATTCATGATCAGTAGGTGATCATTTCAGAAGATACTTAAAGGAAGCCTATGCATAGAAGAAGATTAAAATAAGTATAAGAACACACACACACACAAAAACATGCAACTCATTAGAAACGTAGAAAAGTTAATTCAACATAGGAATTAATCAAATATTAGAAATAAAACAAAATGACAGAAAGTAATATGTGCCTCTCTATAATACCACTGAATGTAGATGGCCTTAAATCTCAAATTAAAAGAAATAAACTAGAAGGCTGGAGAAAAACACAAGACCTTACTCTTTGCTGTCTTCAAGTTGAACAGGAAGCTCAATTGCAAAGATACTCATAGATTAAATATGAAGGAATGGAAAGTATATTGCCTTTGCATGGAGTAGCTATTCTCTTATTGAATAAAGCAGACTTCAAGTCAAATTTAGTCAGAATAGACAAAAGAAGGTCATTATATGTTCCTAAAGAAGATAACAAAAAGAAGTTATAATGATTGTAAATATTTATACACCAAACATTGGTGCACCCAATTACATAAAAAAAGGACTACTCAAATAAAAGAAAGAGCAAGTCCCAAAATAATAATAGGGGGTGAATTCAATATACCAGTATAACTAATTAATAGTTTATCCAAACAAAAAAAACATCAACCAATGGGCTGGGGATGCAGCTCAAACAGTAGCGCACTCGCCTGGCATGTGCGGGACCCTGGGTTCAATCCTCAGCACCACATAAAAATAACATGAATATGTTGTGTCCACCGAAAACTAAAATAAATACATATTTAAAAATTCTCTCTCTCTCTCTCTCTCTCTCTCTCTCTCTCTCTCTCTATCTATCTCTTAAGAAAAATCAACCAAGATATTACAGAGTTAAACCATATGTTAGACAAAATAGATGTCAGACATCTACGGAATGTTTTACATTACAACCTTTGAAATCCATTCTTTAAGTTGCTCATGGAACTTTCCCCAAAACAGTTCATGTATTTGCTTAATAAATATACAAAAAAGGAATGATATCTGCATTTTATCAAATCATTGCATTTAATCAATCAGAAGCAAACAAAATGATAGAAACCATACAAACACATGGGAGTTGAATAATATTATTTTGAATAATGAGCAAGACTCTATGAAAGCTGGGGATAAATTAAAAATAAAACAATTAGAATCAAGTGAAAATAGAAACACAACATACCATAATCTGTGTAATACAGTAAAAGCAGTTCTAAGGAGAAACTTTGTAGTTATGAATACTTACATTAAAAAATCAGGAAAATCTCAAAAAAACCAAACACCAAATAATGAAAAGTCTTAGAAAAACAAGGATAAACCAATTTCAAACCCAGTGGAAGAAAGGAAATAATAAGGACCAGAGCCAGAATTAATAAAACAATGAATAAAAAAAGTAAAAATATCAATGAAAGAAAGAGTAAATTCTTTGAAAAAAATAGATTGATAACCACTTAGCCAAATTAACCAAAAGAAAGAGAAGCTTTAGAGATTAAAAGGGTATATTTCAACAGGCAACTGAAATTCAGAGGAGAATCAAGGACTATTTTAAGACTTTTATTTAAATAAATAGGATAGCTGGAAGAAATGCATGAATTCCTAAATACATCTGATTTACCAAAATTGAGCCAAGATGATACAGAAAACCTAAACAGACTTCTGAACAATAATATTAAAACAATAATAAAATACCTCCTAACAGAGACCAAATAGATTCAAAGCTGAATATTATAAGTCATTTAAGGATCTAAAACCAATGCTCTTCAAAATGTTCTAAGAAATAGAAAGGGAAGGAAAACTTCCAAAGTCATTATCTGAAGCCATTATCACCATGACTATAAATCTTTATTTCTTAATTTTTTCATAAAAGAACAATAACCTTTATGAACATAGTGCAAAAAAAATCAATATGATACATGCAAAACAAATTTAGTACCACATTCAAAGATCATGCACTGTGATAATGAAATTGGTTTCACTTCAGGGCTATAAGGATGGTTCAACATCACAAATTAATAATGTAATGTATCACACCAGTAGAATGAATAATAAAAAAATGATTATCTCAATATATGCAGAAAAAGAATTTAACAAAATTCAACATTACTTCATGATAAAAAAAAAAAAAAACCCCTTAAAGAAACTTGGAATAGAATGAATTTGCCTCAAAATATTAAAGACTATACCACAAAAGCCAACATCATACTGAATGAGGGAAAATTGAAAACATTCTTTCTAAAATCAAGACTAAGGTAAGGATGTCAACTCTCACCACTCCTACTCAATGTTGCACTTGAAATTTTAGTCTGAGTAATTAAGTAAGGGAAAGAAATAAAAGGTATACAAATAAGAAAGGAAGAAGTCACATTGTCCCTCCTTGAAGATGATATGATCCTATTGAGAAGACTCTAAAATTTCTACCAGAAGACTTCAAGAGCTGATAAATAAATTCAGCAAAGTATAAAGCACAACATCAAAAAAAAAAATCAATGGCTTTTCTATAGATGAATAACTGAACAACGAAAGAGAGAGAGAGAGAGAGAGAGAGAGAGAGAGAGAGAGAGAGAGATCCAAATAACAATTCTGTCCATAAAAGCTTAAAAAAAAACCCAAAACACAACTATAAATAAACATAATTTGGAAGGACTACCTTTCCAAGGAAAGTTATACACCATTGATAAAAAGAAATAGAAGACACTAGGTGGAAAGACCTCCCATGTTCACAGATATGCAGAAATACTATTGTTAAAATGCCCACATTACTAAAAGTGATCAAGAGGTTCAATGCAATCCCCATCAAAGTTCCAGTGACAGTCTTCACAGAACTGGAAAAATATCTTAAATGTATATTGAAATACAAAAGCCCCAGTATAGACAAAGCGGTCATAAGAAAAAAAAAAAAACCAAAAAACCCCAAAAAACCCAGGAATGCTGGAGGCACCACAATACCCAATTTCAAATTATTCTACAAAGTAATAGTAACAAAACCAGAATGGTACTGGCATAAAAGCAAACACATACACCAAGGGAGTGGAATAGAAGACAGAAACAAATGTCTTAGCTATAGGCATATGATTTTGACAAGATTCCTAAAAATATACACTGGAGAAAAGTACCTCCTTTTTTGTACCAACAAAGAATGCTGGTAAAACTGGGTATCCACATTTAGAAGATTTAAAGGAGACCCTCATCTCTTTCAAAAAATTAACTCAAAATTGATCAAAGACCTAGATATAAGAACAGAAATTGCCACTGCTTGAAGAAAACATAGGCAAAACACTACAAGACAGAGCCACGAGCAATGGTTTCTTGAATTGCACTCCTAGAGCTCTGGAAAATTATAACTAGAATCAACAGATGGAATAGCATCAAATTAAAATCTTCTGCACAGCAAAGCAAACAATAATGCAAGGAGACAGAATACATAATGGAACAAAATCTATGTCAGATACTTTTCTAGCAGAGGATTAATATTCAAAATATAGGAAGAACTAAAAATCTCAACATCTACAAAAAAAAAAAAAAAAAACCCAAAAACCTACCCAATCAATAAATGTGTAGATGAGATCAACCAAAGCAGGGCTCCCTGGACTCCCTCCATCATAGGACACAGCTACTGCTGCTATATTCCCCTGCATGTGGTAACCTGCACCTGGGGACACTATTCAGGGTCTGGAGACAGTCGCCCACTCCACACTTCAGTGCTGCATCTCCCAATGTGCCACATAACACCATCACACCACACCACTACATGGCCAACGCTTGTGGCCCCCGTCTCTGAAAGTAGTCACCTACATCTTGGGAAACCTTTGTAGCCATCTTGGGTTACCTCCACTGCCGCCATTGCCATATTTTGGTGGGAAAACTCCCATTTTGAAGCACTGGATGGGTCCTAGAAGTAATATCAAGGTACTTGTAGTTCCCTACCACTAACTCCTGCCCCCAAGCACAGTGCCTGCAGTTATGTGGCCAGCCCATAGCTCTCAAAGCCTGGTCTTGATCTGCCCAATACAGAACAGCTCTGTGTACAGGCCCCAGAGCTCAGTCTGCATGACCTCCAGAGACACAGGTTCCTGACTGGGAAGTAGAAAGGAAGGAGGGTATGAAAGATACAGTTTAGAGATTAAATTAGAGACCAGAAATTGTGGGCTCTATAGGCAACCCTTAAGACCATGTGCCCACATCACAGGAATGAACCCCAAAGGAGATCCATTGGGAACAGTCTTTCAATGGGAACCAGAAAGTGCTATACCCCACTTCCAGGAGTTCCACCTCCAAGACCAACCCTCCCACACTAATTAACGTCACCACCCTGTGGGTGGAGATACCAGCAAACAACAGATAACCGCATTACTGGATAGGAAGGAAAGAAAAAAAGACACTGAACTCCTATAAAAACAATCTTTCAATTTTTCTTTGAATTTTTGTTTTGTTTTGTTTTCTCCTCCCTCTTTTCCTCCCTTCATATCACTAACATTTGGGAAATCAAGTACTTTCCATGCATTCAGCTACTGAGGACTGGGATTTCTGAATAGTATATTACAGTTTTCTTTTGTATATTCTTTTATCCTTTTTTTGATCATGGATACAGTTTTATTTAAAAATTTATTTATTTATTCCAATTCATTATATGTGACAGCAGAATGCATTTCAATTCATCATACACATATAGAGCACAATTTTTCATGTCTCTGGTTGTACAGAAAGGAGTTCCACCATTTATGTCTTCATAAATGTACTTGGGGCAATGATGTTCATATCATTCCACCTTCTGTCCTACCCCTCTGCCCCCCTGTGTTCCCCTTCCTCCCCTTTGCCCTATCTAAAGAACCTTCATTTCACCCATGCTCCACCCCCATCCCCATTTTTGATCAGCATACTCATATCAGAGAAAACATTTGGCATTTGTTTTTTTGGAATTGGCTTACTTCACTTAGCATTATATTTTCCAACTCCATCCATTTACCTGCAAATGCCATGATTTTATTCTCTTTTATACTGAGTAATATTTCATAGTGTGTGTGTGTGTATGTATGTATATATATATATATATATATATATATCACATTTTTGTTATCCATTCATCTTCTGAAGGGCACCTAATTTGATTCCACAATTTATCTATTGTGAATTGTGCTGCTATAAACATTGATATGGCTGTATTCCTGTAGTATTGCTGATTTTAAGTCCTTTGGATATAGACCAAGGAGTGGGATAGCTGGGTCAAAAGGTGGTTTCATTCCAAGTTTTCCAAGGAATCTCTATACTGCCTTCCAGATTGGCTACACCAATTTGCAGTCCCACCAGCAGTGCAAGAGAGTACCTTTTTCGCCACATCCTCGCCAATACTTATTGTTGTTTGTATGCATAATAGCTGCCATTCTAACTGAACTGAGATGAAATCTTATAGTAGGTTGTTTTGCATTTCTCTAATTGCTAGAGATGTTGAACTTGTTTTTAATATATTTGTTGATTGATTGTATATCTTCTTCTGAGAAGTGACTATTCAGTTCGTTGGCCCATTTGTTGATTTTTTGGGGGGGGCGGGGGTGTTAAGATTTTTGAGGTTTTTTTTTTTTTTTTTTGGTATCCTAGAGATCAGTGCTCTATATGATTTGTGTGTGGTAAAATTTGTTCCCATTCTGTAGGCTCTCTATTCACCTCAATGATTGTTTTGCTGAGAAGAAGCTTTTTAGTTTGAATCCATCCCACTTATTGATTCTTTATTTTATTTATTGCACTATAGGAGTATTTTTTGGCACCTTTGTCTAATATGTCTAATATAAATTGTATTTATCTGTATTTATGTGGATTTGTCTCTGTGTCCTCTATTCTGTACCATTGGTATACAAGTCTATTTTGGTGCCAATACCATGCTATTTTTGTTACTGTTGATCTGCAATATAGTTTAAGGTCTGGTATTTTGATGCCACCTGCTTCACTCTTCTTGCTAAGGATTGCTTTAGCTATTCTGGATCTCTTTTATTTTTCCAGATGACTTTCATGACTGCTTTTTCTATTTTTGTGAGGAATGTCATTGGGATTTTGATTGGAATTGCATTAAATCTGTATAGTGCTTTTGGTAGTATGGTCATTTTGATAATATTAATTCTGCCTATCCAAGAACAAGGGAGATCTTTCCCTCTTCTAAGGTCTTCTTTAATTTCTTTCTTTAGTGTTCTGTAATTTTCATTGTAGTGGTTTTCACCTCTTCTGTTGATACCCAAGTATTTTTTAGACCATTTTAAATGGGGTATATTTCCTAGTTTATTTTTCAGAAGATTTGTCATTCATGTAAAGAAATGCTTTTAATCTTTGTGTGTTGATTTTATATCCTGCTATTTTGTCAAATTTATCTATTAGTTTCTGGTGGAAATATCTGGATACTCTAGGTATAGAATAATATTGTTGGCAAATAGTGATAATTTCAGTTCTTCTTTTCCTATCTGTATCCCTTTAATTTCTTTTCTTTGTCTAATTGTTCTGGCTAGAGTTTCGAGAATTATGTTAAATAGAAGTGGTGAAAGAGGGCATTCCTCTCTTGTTCCAGTTTTTAGATGGAATGCTTTCAATTTTTCTTCATTTAGAATGATGTTGGCCTTGGGATTAACATAGACATCTTTTATAATGTTGAGATATGTTCATTTATTCCCTAGTTTTTCTAGTGTTTTTAACATAAAGGGGTGGTTTATATTGTCAAATGCTTTTTTCTGCATCTATTGAGATGATCATATGATTCTTATTTTTAAGTCTATTGATGTGATGAATTACATTAATTGATTTTCATATGTTGAACCCACCTTGCATCCCTGGGATGAACCCCAATTGATTGTGGTGCACTATCTTTTTGATGTGTTTTTGTATCCAACATGCCAGAATTTTACTGAGAATTTTTGCATCTATATTCATTAGAGATATTGGTCTTAAGTCTTCTTTTTTTAATGTGTCTTTTTCTGGTTTTAGAATCAGGTTGATAATGGCCTCATAGAATGAGTTTGGAAGTATGCCCTTTTTTCTATTTCATGAAATATTTTGAGAAGTATTGATATTCGTTCTTCCCTGAAGGTCTTGTACAACTCAGCTGTGTGTCCATCTGGTGCTGGGCTTTTCTTTGTTGGTCGGCTTCTGATGGTGTCTTGTATTTCACTGCTTGTAGTTGATGTGTTTAACGTGTGCATATCATCCTGATTCAGTTTGGGCAAATCATATGACTCTATAAATTTGTCGATGCCTTCAATATTTTCTATTTTATTGAGTACAAATTTTCAAAATAATTTCTAATTATCTTCTGCATTTCTGTAGTGTCCGTCATGATATTTTCTTTTTCATCACAGATGTTACTAATTTGAGTTTACTCTTTCTTTCTCTTCATTAGCATAGCTATGGGTTTATCCATTTTATTTATTATTTCAGAGAACCAACTTTTTGTTTTGTCACTTTTTTTCTGTTATTTCATTTGTTTCGATTTCATTGATTTCAGCTCTAATTCTAATTATTTTCTGTCTTCTACTACTTTTGGTGTTGATTTCTTCTTTTTTTCTAGGGCTTTGAGATGTAGTGTTATGTCATTTATTTGTTGACTTTTTGTTCTTTTAAGGAATGAACTCCATGCAATGAACTTTCCTCTTAGTACTGCCTTCATAGTGTCCCAGAGATTTTTGATATAAATTTTTTAATTGTTTTGATGTCTTTTGCAACCCATAATTCATTTGATAGCATATTATTTAGTATCCAGGTTTTTTCAGAACCTCTAACTTGTTAGTAAAGTAAACTTTTCTTCTTGTATTTGCTTATGTAGCTCTTTACTGAAATGATCTTTTGCTGCCTATATTTGCTTTCTTATATCATCCTTTAATTCACAGAACATTTTATTTATGTGCATCCTGAACTCCTTCTCTGTCATTTCTTTTGTTGGCTTTTCAAATTCTCACCTTATTCTGTATGCTAGGTATGATTTTTACAAAACTTTCACCTTCAGTCTGTGGATGTCTTTTCCTATGAGTTGAGTCTCTTGAAGGCAGCATATTGTTGGGTCTTTTTTTAATCCAGTCTGCCAACCTATGTCTTTTGATTGTCGAGTTTAGGCTGTTAACACTTAGGGTTATTATTAAGACATGATTTGTATTCCCAGCCACTTTTGTTTATTTTTGGTATTTAACTTGACTTGGTTTCTCCTCTGATTAGTATTTCCGTTAGTGTAATACCTCCCTCTGCTGATTTTCATTGGTGTTTTTTGTTTCCTCCTTATGGAATATTTTGTCAAGGATATTCTGTAGTGCAGACTTTCTAGTGGTAAATTCCTTTAACTTTTATTTATTGTGGAAGGTTTTTATTTTGTCATTAAATCTAAAGCTTAATTTTGCTGGATATAAGATTCTTGGTTGGCGTCCACTTTCTTTCAGAGCTTGGTATATGCTGTTCCAGGATGTTCTAGCTTTCAGACTCTGGGTTGAAAAATTTGCAGTGATCCTAATTGTGTTTCCCCTATATGTAATGTGATTCCTTTCTCTTGTGGCTTTTCAATATTCTCACCTTATTCTGTTTGCTAGGTATTTTCATTATAATGTGCCTTGGTGTGGATCTGTTGTGGTTTTGTACATTTTGTGTCCTGCAAGCCTCTTGTACTTGATTTTCCATTTCATTTCATCTTTGGGAAATTTTCTGATATTTTTCCATTGAGTAGGTTGTTAATTTATTTGGTTGGAACTCTAGGCCTTCCTCTATCCCAATAATTCTTAAATTTGGTCTTTTTATGTTATCTGATAATTCTTGATGTTTCTTACTCATGGTTTCTTACCATCTTCACTGTGTGGACAACATTCTTCCCAAGATTATATATTTTGTCTTAATTGTCTGAGGTCTAAGTGACCTAATCTGTTTTTGATGCTTTCTATTAAGCTTTTAATTTGGCTTATTGTTTCTTCCATTTCAAGGATTTCTCTTTGTTTGTTTGTTTATTTGTTTGTTTTTTTCACAACTCTATCACTTTGTTGAAGTAATCTTTTGCTTCCTGTATTTGCTTATGTAGCTCTTTATTGAAATGATCTTTTGATGCCTGTATTTGCTTTCTTATATCATCCTTTAATTCACAGAACATTTTAATTATGTACAAGCTGAACTCCTTCTCTGTAATTTCTTCTGTTGTGTTGGTCATGGATTTTTAATAATGTAATATCTTGGTTTGTTGGGGGCACTTTCTTCCCTTGTTTTTATTTTATTTTTTTTTTCATGTTATTCATGTGTCTTCCCTTTTAGCTCTGTGGATCTGATGCATTACAGTTTTTATCCTATAGGATTATGGTGTCCCTGCAGTTTTCCAATACCTCTCCTTTAAGGAGGAGAACAATGTGAACAGATCCCCAAACAAACAATCTAGCAATATACAACTTTAAAACAAATAGCTGCTATTAAGACTGTTTAAGGTTTTGTCACAATATACAGATGGTAAATTTAATCATTATCTACAATATAAACAGTAGGTTAGCAAAAGAGTCTAGAGTTTCTGATGGTGGACAAAGAACCTAGGGTGAGGTTTAGGATGAGATATTGAGGGGGTCAGAAGTGAGAATATAGAGTTTTAGATCTTAGAAAGCATGAAAGAGGAATCTAAAAAAGTTGGCTAGTAGCAGGAGAAGAGAAAGAAGTGATTTTGGGGGAGACAAGTAAGTGGGAAGACAGTTAAGTACAAAAAACAAACAAACATTAACATTAAGAAAAGTAAAAAAAAAATGTAAAAATAGGAGATAAAAGAAAATACAGCACCATTGTAATACACTATTCAAATATCCCAGTCCTCAGTAGCCTAATTCTTGAAAAATATTGGTTTCACAAATGTTGGGCATGTGAGGGCAGGAGAAGAGACAGAGAGAGAGAAAAAAAAATCTCAAAGGAAGATACAAGGATAGTTTTTTTTAGAGATCAGTATCTTTCTAGCTTCCCTTCTCATCCAATAGGTGGGGTTGTCTGTTGTTTTCTGATATTTCCACCCTCAGGATGATGAACATTATTAGGACAGGGGGGTTAATCTTAGAGGTGTGGCTCCTGGAGGTGGGGTATAGTACTTGCCTTCCCTTATGGGAAATTCTGGGATGGGTCTGTCAATTGGTTAACAGTCCTGAAAATAACCTTGTCTTTGACTCCTGGGTAGGTTGATGGGGTGGTCCTAAACCTAGGTCTGGGGTTCAGCATGGGTCTGCCAGTTGGCAGGTGGTCCTAGACCATGGCCTGGGCCTTGGCTCTTGTGTTGGCTCCTGTCTTGGCTCTGGTGGGATGGTCCTGGTCCGGGGCCTGGGTTCTGACATGGTCTGCTGGTCAGAGTCCCAGTTCTAGGCCTAGATTCTTCTTTTTATCATATATATATATATATATATATATATATATATATATATATATATATATATGTTTCTTTTTATATTAATTTCTTTGTATGTTTTTTGGTACCCTCTCTGTTTTCTTCCCATTTTTCTGTCTCCCAAGAATCTCTTTCTCTCTGTTCTCCTACTACTAGCCAACTTCTTTTGATTTCTCATATACATTTTCCTTAGGTCTAATACTTCTGTAAATCACCTCCTACCTCCTTAACATCTCATCCCACATCCCCACCCACCATTCCCTCTTTGTCCACCATTAGAAACTGTAAACCCTTTCACAATCCTATTGTACATGTTGTAGATAATAATTGAAAACATCATTTTGTCTATTGCAACAAAATAGTAAATGTCTTAATAGGAGCTGTTTGGTTTCAGGCTTCATAAAATTCCCCAAACAAGCCAACATACTATATTATTAGAATCCATGGCCAGCACAGTAGAAGAAGTGTCAGAAAAAGAGTTCAGGGTATACATGATTAAAATGTTCTGCGAGCTAAAGAATGATATAAGAAAACAAACACAGGAAACAAAAATCACTACAATAAAGAGCTATGTGATCTAATACAGGAAGCAAAAGATTACTTCAATAAAATTCTAAAACAAACAAACAGAAATTCTTGAAATGAAGGATATAATAAACAAAATTAAAAACATAATAGAAAGCATAACCAACAGACTAGATCACTTGGAAGATAGAACTTCAGATAATGAGAATAAAACATATAACCTTAAAAATAAAGTTGATCAACCAATAAATGTATAGATGAACTGATTATCAAAAGAAGAAGTACAACTGTCCAACAACTATATTTTAAAATGTTTAACATCTTTAACCACCAAGAAAAGTCAAATCAAAACTACAGTGAGTTACCTTCTCATGCCAGTCAGAATGGCAATAATTAAGAATACAACAGTAATAAATGCCGGTGAGAATACAGAAAAAAGGAACTCATATACACTCATGTGGGAATGTAAATTGGTAGAGCCCCTGTGGAAATCCCTGTGGAGGTTCCTCAAAAATCTAAAAAGAGTACTACCATATGATCCTTCTGTACCATTCTTTGGTGTTTATCTGAAAAAAACTCAGCATGTTTTAGTAATACCTGGATTCCTATGTTTATCACAGCACAATTCACAATAGCTAATTTATGAAATCAGTCCAGACATCAGACAACAGATGAATACATATACAAATGGAGTTTTTTTTTTTTTTAGTCTTAAGAGGAATTAAATTATGACATTTGCAGGAAAATAGATGGACCTGGAAGAGTATCATATGAAGCCAAATGAACCTGACTCAAAAAATCAAACAAAACATGTATCGTGTGTTTTCCCTCATCAGGAGAAGCCAAAGAGCAAAAGAAAAAGACGTCATGAAAATAGAAAGGAAACCAATAGGGTAGGGGAAGAGGATTAATAGGAGGAGTGAGAGGAAGTATTGACGAGTAAAATTGATCAAATTTATGTATACACACACACACATACACATATGATTGTGTCACAATGAAACCCAACATTATGTAAAATTAATATGTACCAATAAAAGAAATTCCTCTTCATCTAGGCCATCTCCCTTCCCCTTTTCCTTTCATTATCCTTCCCTGCATCCCACAACTTTTACACTCACATTTACATATTACATGCAGTAAAATAAGCAGGTACTTTAAATTGATGTTTACATTTCATTGACTCTTTCTCCCCCGGACAACTTTCCAAAATAATGGAAATGACAGAAACGTTTATCCATGAAGCTATTCACATAATCGTAGAAACTGAAAATACAATAAACATTATAAAGTAAGTATAGAACAAAGTATGTTACCTCTGTCACCTTTATATATTTTTTTTCTTTTTTACAGTACTGGAGATTGTGCCCAGGATTTTTTGCATTTTAGGCAAGCATTCTAATTCTGAACTACACTCAGCCTTTGTATTATCAGTTTAAAAGAAATTGTAGAGACTATATAAAACAGAAAAATCTTACACACAGAATTAACTTTAGAAGATTTAGTAAAATGTATTCCATGCTTGTATAATTATATCAAAATGGATTCAACTGTCATGTAGAACTAAAAGGAACCAATAAATATATAAGTGTACTGTGATAACAAATGGGTACATGTGGTACCTTGGAAAAATTCAGAAGAAAGTATAATAAAATTGTGATGTTACCGGTACAGATTCTTTTCTTCCCTTCTTTACATTTTCTATAACCATCACATTTACTTTATAAAGAAAATTCATGTGTAAGAAACCAAAATATATTATCTTTTCTCCAGAATGGGGAAAAAAAGTGTAAGAAATAATGCCTATTTACTATAAATAGGCATTTATAGTAAAAAAAATCTGCCTATGCCCCTCCTTTTTTTTTTTGCCAGACTGAATAATTTTAACAATTTTGCACATGAATATCCATCTAGTTAATTATACTAAAGGATTATAATTATGAAGGCATATCAGGTGAATCTCTCTAAAAATAAATCTTTTATTGCCACATTGAAAATACACTTTTGATTGTTCCAAAATGGATGAGTATATTTTTAAAAAGCCATTATTACAGGAAGAAACCATGCTATGAAGGCTCTTATGCCTATAAATAACAAATATTTCCTGGTTTTGAAGTGCAAAGACAATATTTTGTTCAGTCTGTTACTCTCCGCCAGTATCACAGAAGTTCACATGTAATTGTTTGATTACCAACAATTTTCTAAGTATCTACTATATTCTGGGGCATTGTTTCAGTGCAGGAGACACACAAGTTATACAAGGTAATTGTTTTTGTGCAGTCCATATTATAGAAGGAGAGGAAAAATAATGAAAAAAATCACAAATCAATAATGTTTGCTTGTATGTGGAATTTCTACACATTTTATACAGAAACTCATTTTTTCACATTGTTGTTTTTTGAATAAGCCAGTATTTCCTGCACAGTGTTAGTAAACACAGTACAGTCTCTGAGACACTGCTTCTGTTAGAGAGGATTGAAGGGAAACCATAGGATTCTCTTATCCTATGTGGAACATTCTATGTGTGAGGCCTGGATCCAGGTGATGTAATTAACTGGAAGTTGTAAGTTGCCTTTTTTTTTTTTCTTCAATGAAGAAAAAGACTAAAAGTTTAAGAAATTTATCCAAGTAGCAGAAAATACCACTTTTTTTCAAGTGAGACATTCCTAAAATTCAGAGTTTTTTCTCAGTAGAGAAAATAATTTAGAATGAAAGTATTCAGGAAAACTTTGTCTAAAATGAAACATTCCTAATTAGGCATTTGTAGTTAAACATAAGCAATTTCCTAAATTTTTCTGACTGCCACTGTTCACCGTCCACCCTAAAAAGAAAAACAAATCTAATTGATGGATTTTTGTACATCAGTTAGGACAATGGAGTTATCAGTTTCTATTTATCTTTCCCTGTAACTAGTCAGCTGAGCTCAGTTAACACAAACACAAACACACATGAAGTCTTCCAGAATTACCTGGTGATGATTTAGCAAGTTTGAACACCTTAGCTGAACAAAGGTATGGGATTAAGTCTTCTTACTTACAAAAAAAGACAAAAGAACATGTAAACTCCGTAACTTCTTAGAAAACCAACATAAGGATATTTTCCCAATATTTCCAAATATTCCAATTCAGAAATAAATAGTAATAGAAAAGCAATATTTGGTTGTACTTGATCACAAGGGGAAATTCAGCTTAAAACTACTCTGAAGACATTGAGACCATAAATTGAAAATGACTCAGATATGGATTATAGAATCATATAACCCCATTTTAAAATATGAAACATGAAATGAAGCACAGAAATAATTAGGAATATGCTAATCAATAAAGAAACCCCTAAATTACATATCCAGTTTAATAACTATGGTGTAGTAATGAGCACAGAGGCTACTATTTTATAGATGATAATATCAATTTTTATAGAAACATACAAGATATATTAAATTTTTCATATATTTTTTCTCACATATGATAATTCAGTGAGGTTAGAAATTATATTAGCTCTATTTTATATATAGTAACAAGATGACTTCAACTGGTTTGGAGGCTTATGGAAGTTTCACAGTCAATATTGGGGTTTTGCTTTGCACTGAGAACTTCCTCCCCCAAACTACTTCAAATTGTTTCAAAATGTGTCCAAACCTAATGTTTTCTAAGATTTCTACACTGTGGAGGGTGGGCTGAGTGATGATTCTATTCTAGTTTTATAAACCTAGAGGGACCGAAAGACCTGGTTTGGACTCACAGGTTATTACAGTTTCTTGTGAATATAATTCATACATTGCTTTGATGAGTCACATTCATATTTTACTATGCTTACATCTTTAAATCGTAGTAACTTAAGAATAAAATCACATTTTAAATGAATTTTTACAAATCTGATCCAAAGGTAAAAATTCTTAAAATATTTCTTCAATTCATCTCAGTTTTTCTGTCCCCTTTTGTTTTGTTATACTTCATTTATATGCATTTGTAGCATCAGATGTTAGACTGCATTTGATGTTCATCACCTTAATTTCCATAACTGGTTACACAACTTGATGAGGAAAAATATGGAGTGGATTTGCTTCTTCAAGAAAAGACATCAAACTAACATAATCTGTTAGTTCTGACAGCTCAAATTAATCAACCCTTTCTTTCTTTTTTTTTTTTTTTTTTTTTTTTCTTTTCCTGGCAGAAGAGAGGGAAGGGGGAGGGGAGAGGAAGGGGGAGGGAGGGAAAGGGGAGATGCATTAGTGTCAATCAGTGCTCAGAAAGATGGAAAAATCTGTTCCTCTAGGTCTGAGTAATCAAGTGCATATGTTTTTAATTAGCAACATCTTTGTATTCTGTGCCACATTTAAATGAATCCCTTTTATTTGGTGTGTTATTTTCTGTGATCATTCCTGTCCCTACATGTCCAGAGAAAATAATTTAAAGTCAGTTAAATCAAACTGAAATAACCATAGAATTCAATACATTAGAGCAAAACCTCTTTGCTGATAGGGAATAATGGTACCAGAAGGAGTTTAACTCTCAAGCAGGTTTGTTTTCCTTCTCCAACAAAATCTGGGTACTTTCTGAAACTTATTTGTGCAGATGACACATACTTGTTCATGCAGATGCAAGAAACACATGTTTGTCTGAATTTTGTGGAAGGAAAAGGGAAACTTTATTTACTATGTATCTTGGGCAATTTCTTTTCGCAGGAAGTGGAAAACAACACATCCCCTTCAAACATCAGCCTCCAGTAGCAAATAGTCTGTTTTTGGGTTTGTGTATCTCAGTGAGGTTATAAGTCTTCCTTAGATGTGGTTTTAGAGACTGTTGGAGAAAGTTAATCAGGGGATTCCTTTCCCTGTGAGCATTTCCTGCGTCTGCAGCTCCACACAGCGTCTGCGGCCTGAAATGAGTCCAACACTGACTATGGCCTCTTCCAGCCAGAGCCTGGGAGTGAGCAGCGATGACCCCAGGGAAATAAAGACATCGGTGCTGCAGGAACTAGATCAAAGTCCCCCCGAAACAGGGATTCTTCCTGAGAGTACATTAGCTGCCCGTTTGGTTTTCCTTCTTGAATGAATTCCAACTTAACGTTTCTCCCCCAAAGAACCACCTTGAACTCCCCTGGCTGCTGCGGACTTGCGCGGTTTCCCCTCAGCTCTCTCTTGCTCCGCAGGCTCCTTGGAGAGGGCACTGCCTCCAGGAGGCGGAGATCATCCCACCCAGAATGGACAGTTCCAGACCAGCCCCCGCACGCTCTAATCCTTGATAGAAACATGGAAAGAGAGCACCTCGTCTAGTCTACGACTCCCCTCCACTGTCACGATCCGAGGAAGAAGAACATCAGAAAGTGCTTGGGAAAGGAGGCCACAAGCAGACATTAGCCTCACCCTACTGCCCAAGAAAGATCAGTGTCGCCTCCCACTTTGTTGCCCCTAGTCAGTCTTTACCAGTTTCCCCTTAAGTCTATTAACAACCTCCTGGTGCAGAAACCTGCAAGGCTCAAGTTCTGTGTCTGAAGAAGTGGGCTGGACTTCCCTTCCTGGCTAGTCTTCCCTCGTTAGCAGCACATAGTTTTGAGGGTCCGCGTGGACGTGATTTTTGAACAGTTTTCCGACAGTTTCCACGTCGTGTATTTCAATCTCCCATCTCACTCCACTCGTGTAGGCACCCTTTGCCAAGTGCGGATGGCAGAACCCTTAGAGATCGCCTTCGCCTTCAGGACAACCCACTCAAACCTGCCTATAGGCTCAGTGTCAACTGGTTGCCAAGAACGAGGGGAACGGGCAGAAGTGGGGGTCTGTGCCGAGCAGCAGACAAGAGCCTGTGCAAAAAGGCCGAGCGCGAGGAAAAGAAAGGGAATGAGCTGAAAACCTAGGCAAAAAGGGCCCGGTGTGTTGGGCGTGTTTTTTTTTTTTTTTTTTTTTTTTTTTTCCCTGGATTTAAAAAGGCAGGGATGCTCTAGTGCTCCCGCCGACTTTATGCATTCCTCTTATCCCATCCTTTGTGCAATAAGCCGCTTCCGCCCCCCTGCAGGAGCTTGGGCTGTGGGCGGCTGCTAGCACTGCCCTGGGAATGCAGCCTCCGGAGGCTCCCGCTCGCTCACCAAGCCCAGCGCTGACACTCACAGGAACCTTGGTCCGCAGGATCTTCTTAGCTGTTCTACCGCGATTCTGAACCAATTTGGCAGCGTTTTAAAAAAGGTAGCAAAGCCGAGAAGCGTTTCTTTTTCATTCTTTCGTCCTGTTGTCTTTTTATTTCCTAACAATAACCTGTCGTTCGTTTCTCTGTGTAGGATCTAAGAATCTTCACTGTGCATAACCTAGGAATTTCAAATAGGCTTCCCCAAATTTAAATGCCCCCCCCCCCCACCTCACCAATTGGTAAGCAAGATTTCAGAGTCTTCCAAAATAGCCCTTTTCATCTTATGTAATTAAAGACCCACCAGCTTTCAAAGAAGCTCTGGATTTTCCACAGTGCACCACAACCCCCCCCCCCCATTTCTCTCTCTCTCTCTCTCTCTCTCTCTCTCTCTCTCTCTCTCGTGCGCGCGTGTGTGTGCGCGCGCGTGTTCGTGCGTTCTCTTTCATTTCTACCATTAGGAAACTCGTTCAGGGCCACTGAAAAGTCAGGAGAGGCTCAGATCTTATTTCTCATGGATTCCTGCCTTTCCAGAAACGCTGCCATCCAATAAGTATGAAGATATTATTTTGGAGAAACAATTACTCCCCTACCAAAAAATAAAGCGCCAGAGGGAGGAAAAAAAAAAAAAAAAAAAAGGCGAGGCTGGAAGACAAGGAAGCAGCTTGGGTTCGCTGGTGGAGGAAAGTGCGATCTGGGGTCAGGCTGGGGGTTCCAGTCACTTACTTCAGCACCGGAGGGGATGGACAGCGTCTCCGGACTGGGCTGCAGCTACAGGGACCAAACTGCGCTGCTGCTGCCGCCGCCTCCGCTGTCCTTGCCGCCACTGTCGTCGCCACGGGCAGCTGAGCACCCTGCTCCTCGCAGCTAAAAGGCGGTGCCTCCTAATACCCCCCTGCCTCCCTGTCCCTTTCCTTGATGGACGAAAAATAACCCTCCCTACTCTACTGCTACACCTAGGGAGAGGGCTCTGAGGAGTACTCTGGCTCCACAGTTAAACTCTCAGCCACAACTTCAAGAATAATTTTTCTATAGGGGAGGTAGGAGGAATGCAGGCTGAAGAGTGAAGTTCAAGTTCTTAGAAGCACTGAGAAATCATGGGCGCTGCAGTAGGGGCTGAAATACTCAAAGGCCCACAGTTCATGAAATAAGCAGGATGTTCCTGAGTGGATCGTAACTCTTGGAAATAGCTTTGTGAGAGGAGGCTGGAGAACTACTGAAAACCTCACGTTAGAGAAACTGAAGACCCATCTATTTCCGCTACTTAGCAGGTAAGTGGTAATACTATTATTTATGGCTTTTTACTACTAT
Source organism: Callospermophilus lateralis (assembly GCF_048772815.1). Classification (NCBI taxonomy): domain Eukaryota; kingdom Metazoa; phylum Chordata; class Mammalia; order Rodentia; family Sciuridae; genus Callospermophilus; species Callospermophilus lateralis. The sequence continues at coordinate 14,013,692 of NC_135320.1, forward strand.
AATGACTTTCCCCAAGGTTTTACAGAAAGAACATGAACAGTATTTTTTTCTTGTGAATTAAGGTAAAGATAAATAATTCTGTTCCATAGAAAGTTGTTATTTCTAGTTCATGATGTTAGAAAATCTTTTGCTTAATATAACTGTCAGATGTTTTATGTCTTTGAAGTATCTCCTGTGACAATAGTAAAAATATTATGTAGTTGGCTAACATTTTTAAAGTAAGCTTTTAGTTGGACACTTTTCTTATTGCTTATCTAATATCTGCTTGGATTTATGTTTATCTTGCTCACTTTTTTTCCTTCAATAATAATGTAAACTGCTATCTTGCAAGAGAATGTTTCTGGTCCTATGCATGGCCTTAAAAGTGATTCTGCCTGTGTTACATAGTGTGCAAGACTCAAAAAAAGTTGAAGTAGAGATGGTTTAAATACCCTTTCTAATATATTTTTTATGGTCACAATTTGCCAAGCCATTTACAGGCAGAAAAATATGTATACAGAGGCATCTCATTCCTCTATGTATCCAAACCCACAAGCACACCTACACCTGTAGAATTTTACCTAAGGAAACATGCATGTATTTGCTCAGCATCCTCTCCAGTCTTTTAGATCTTAAAACCAGACCCAATAGAAAGCAGAAAATGAGAAGCTTTATTGTGTCTCTTTAGAAGAGCTGGGTTTTGACAGAATTCTGAATTCTTAGCTCTATAAAATACATTGGTTACTGAAATCCAGAAAGTGAGAGAGGTCAATAGGTTCTTAACAAACCATAAACTTTAGAATGCTAATTAAATCCTTTTTTTTCACTTGATTCTTATTTCTAGAATCTTCCTTTGGTGCTTTAAAGTGACGATCTTTCACAGTGACCTTGATAAGCATTCTGCTTTAATAAAAAGGGCTCACTGGGTAAAAGCAGTTATACAAATTTATAGCCCATGCCTGACATTTCAGAAAGAACTCGATTAATTCCAATGAGCATGTTCAGTTCAGTGCCCAGAGCTGACTTACAAGAATGGACTTTTACAATCGTGTAAATACATGTAACAGTATATGCATAACCAAGTGTTTAGAAAGAGTTTGCCCCTTTGAAAAAACTACAGGAGTTCTCAAGGTTCTTCTCTTAATTTTATAGGCCTTATAAGACTGATAATAAACTACTTCTCTAATGCATTCATACACTTACTCTCCCAGTTTTAACATAAATATTCTCTAAGATGGTTACGATGATATTTGTGGGTGGACTGATGGTCCCTTGTTTTGCATTGGCTTAGAGTAACAATTACACTCTGAGGAAAAATCATTCTTGACTCTCACTTACCACTTACCATGAATCTGCTTGCTTAGCAGAAAGGGAGCAGAGGCATTTATGTCACTGAGTTCCTTGGGGGCTCTTTTGCCCTAGATAGGTCAGAAATGATTATCTGAGGAGCAGAAGATGTATCATTGATTCTGATTTCTACAATGTGCTCCTAACACAATCCAATTTTTTTTTTTCAATCCGCGGGATGGAAGTGAAATTACCACATGGAAGACTTAATCACGTTTTTGGAAGAGTTACAGCATGTGGTTAGACTATTATTTTGGTTGTCAATTAATTATCAGAGTTGGACTCCCCTGATCAGTGGAGCATAAAATGAAATCAGGGAATGTGTTCCAGAATACATGCCTATGGGTATATGGACGCAGTTCCCTTCTTAGTTGTTGAGGGGGCAGACTTTCTCTATGTGTGGCTGAAACTGTGCAAAGTAAAAGTTACCTTTTCCTAATCTCTTTGGAGATTTGTTCACTGAAATAAATAAATAATTCACTCTCCCTAACTCATGAAAGTGTATAGAAGCCTATCACTCCTTATCTCTTGGAAAATGCTCTTACGAGATAGAGTTTTGTAAAATAACTTAAATAACATCTAAATGCTCATCTCTAATTGCAAAAAATAAATAAACAAATAAAGGAGTGAGGGGAAATGCAAACCAATCTTCACTTTGATTTCTCTTGTGTCTAAAGTGAAATCAGCACTTTATTTGGGAACAAGTGCACCCAATTCATTAAATCAACTCCTTTGCCTGGATGGGTATTTTGTCTTATTGCTGAAAGAGGATGCATGAGGTCTTTAGGAGGACCAGAGACAATAATTAATAATTCAAAGTCACATTCTGAACCACTCCCCCCCAAAAAAAAAGTTTTGATGGGTAAGGATAAGTGTTGTTGAGTGTTGCTTTTATTTGAAACCCTAAAATGTAAAGGGAAATAGGATTATGTGATTGGAAATGTGAAATATGTACAGGAGCAGAGGATAATTAAAATGAGCTCAAGACTCAAGTTGAGTTACCATTATTCCTTCAACAAGAAATGGAATATGGAGAGGGGAAAGGGAATCCTAGCTGGAATCTTTAAATTATAGCATATTATAAAACACTTCTCCATCAACATTTTATGTATACCATCTAAATATTAGTTGAATATTCTAATGTAATTATTAATAACACTTAATCATCTTAGATTTGAATGCCTATAGATTGTCTTCAGAGTTATTTACTTCGGTTTGAACCAGGTTCAAAATAGACTGAAGAAATTCCTTTGGTAATTCACCTTTCCCATTGTTTAAAAGCTGCAAATTCCAGGCAACTACTCATTCATTTATTCCATCCTATCAAGTACAGCAAAAATCACAACTGAAGAAAATTATATTGTTCACAAGAAATGACCTCTATAGTGATCTCACTACTCAGAAACATCTACAATGATTCATAGAATAGGACTCAAATGAAGAAACACCACTTATTTGCTGTTTTCTCACTGTTTAGCTTAACAGATTGAGCTATACATGAGAGAAACAACTTGCTGCAGTAAAAAACTGTTATGAATCATGATGTACCAAACAAGTATTGCTTGAAAGTCAAATGATCAGGAATCTGTTCCTGTGTGGTGGCACCCCCTATAATACTAGCAATTCTGCAAGCTGAAGCAGGAGGATTGCAGGTTCAAAACCAACCTTAGCAACTTAGCAAGCCCTATCTCAAAATAAAAATAAAAAGGGCTGGAGATGTTGCTCAGTGGTTAAGCATCCCTGGATCCAATTCCCGGTTCAAGAAATAAAGAAGAAAAGGAAGGAGAAGAAGAAGGAGATTAGGAATATATATATATATATATATATATATATATATATATATATATATATATATGTTTCACTAATTTGAGTGGCTTGAGATTACCAATAGATTGAGATTCCTAATCTCCTTCCTTTTCTTCTTTATTTCTTGTACCGGGAATTGGACACAGGGATGCTTAACCACTGAGCAACATCTCCAGCCCTTTATATATTACTTGAAATGGGGAAACTTTACTAGTCTACTAAGGTGCAAACCTTCACATGCAGATGAACTTACATATTTATGAAAGGAATGAATGATACCTACTTTTTTGACAGTGTTTTGGAAACATAAGTGCCAGTCTGTGAGTTATTATAAGAAATTGCTTTTAGCATTTATTCATTCATGGGGAAATTCCCTCCTAATTTCTCTAGGGGAGGCACACCTCTTATTCTTAAGAACTCTTAGTGTAGAGAAAATAATGTTGCTAATAATTCTGTTATAATTTTCTTTACATCTTTTCATGCTATAAAAATGACAAGAGAGGCAGAATGTGGTCTAAAATATTTATTACTTAAAATTGATATGATGTTCTCTATCAATTAGTCAAACCTAGGTCACTATGACCCAAGTTCATTTTAACAACTTTAATTTTGACCTGTGAAGAATCCATCACTGTCTTTGTGTCATAATTTTCTAGTCTATGAAAAGAGGATTAATATTTATCATCAGTGATACTGACAAGAAAGCTCATAGGACTAGTGGAATTTTAAACCCACTATCTGGAAACACATACAGAAAGCATTCTTGGTTTGATTTACTGGCTAGTGGGTATGGAGTAAAACGTGGATACTGTGAGCATTGATTTTATAGGAATAACCTGAAAATGCTTTAAAGATATAGTATTGAATAAGCACAAACCCTGGGCTCTATTCATACATCTTCTCTGGAAATCTCAAGTTAATTTACATCTTATTCATCAGATAGAACTTCATCAACCATGATGATTTTTCAATGTACTTTGCTAACATTTTGTTGGTATAGATTTCTGGGCTATTACTAAAAATATATTGATGGTATGTTTAAAAAATATAAATTATTGTTTGTTGCTTCAGGCAATTCTGGTAGAGTTTTGTGGTTAAAATATTTGACTATGCTAGAGATAAAAATTACATAATATGGAGTTATATTTCTTAAAAAAATTTTGTTTGGCTTTGCTTACTTTAAAAAGTAGCATTAAATAAAGGACACTGGAAAAGATTATATTGAGAGAAATCATGAAAATAATTTCCTGAGACTGAGAACTTCATCTTTCATCATTGTGAAGCTTGTGCCAGACAGTGTACACATTCAGAGAGTCAGGAGATCATTTTAGTCTTCATGAATTCGGTCTTCAATTTGTCAGCAAAGCTAAAATAATGGTGTTTATTTGCCAAACAAGAAACAAATCTTTAAATCAATTCAGTTGAATACTTGTTAATTATCACTTCATCAAGATTGATGTACACAGTGCATATACTTTTAAAATTAAAATTTGTGAAGTAATTAAAACTGCATTTGTATTTAGCAAACACATTACTATTTTCTTAGTATTTTAGCTAAATATTTAATATTTTAAAGGAATAAATTCTTACTTGGTAAATAAAACAAATTAACAGAAGGCAAGTATCTTTTAGGAATCATACCAGAATTTTTATAATTCACTTATTTTCTTGGCCCTGTAGATAAATCTTTACTGTGTCCATTAGGAATACAACAAAAACTCGTAGGTTTAGTTGAATTTTTCTTGTACTTCTCTCATGACATTCCTTTTATGTTCTCATACTCTCCTGGTAGAAAGTAGATGGGACCTAGGAACTAGTTTTCAAGCTAACAGTAAATTTTAATAGGCATGGCTGGGATCAAGTGTTCAATAATGTGTCGATTCCTCAGTGCTGTCTTCATTTTTTTTCCCCAGAAGAACATTTATGTATTGTTACTTATTAAATGACTTTTATTAATAGTGAACATTGTTAATTGGTGGGAAACACCTTAATTTTTCCCCATGCGTGTATAAATACATAAAAATTGATTCTGCTCTCTTCATGTTTAATCAAGATTTGTCTATAGGATCAACTTCCTCCATCTCCTCATCTGTCATCTTTCCATTCCTCCACTCTCTAATTATATTTCTCTTTCTTCCACAGGTCCTCATTCATTCTAGATCAACACTTATTTTTCATATCCATCCCCCGCCTTTTTTTTCCCAATAGTTCCATTACATGCTTAAGGATTGGCCAAGGGAATATTACACACCAAGACTGGAGCTTAAAGAAAGGCAGATTTCATGGAAAACTACATTGACTGAGGGATGCACTGTGATCGTTAAGTTACTATCCAGGTGGTAATTTTCAGCAGAAGGTGAATTGCAAGTGAGGAAGGAAGTGACACTACAAAATTGTTGAAGAATCTACCAAAGATTTCAAAGTCTTTCAATTTACCTATTATTGATGGAAAACTCAACAAAAGCAGGTCACTGTCTTATTGCCTCTCTGAGACCTCTTATTTCTAAGGAAAAAAATAATCTTAAAATAAAATGTCCATCCTGTGACTATCAATGTTATTAGTGTACCCAAGCTTTAAGGGTGTCCTTTTGCTTTATTTTTAAAAAATGAATAATAGCACATGTTGAAAAAGAATAATATTTAAAAATGAATAACAGAACACCCAAATAGAATAAAAAGTCCAGTAGAACAAAAACACTTTTTCCTGTGTAGGGTTTTATTCTATTTTTGGTGGTGTTTTCCCTCCCATCAATTCCAAATAATATTTCCTCATTTATCACATGGTAAACATTTTCCTGTTTAGTTAGAATGTTTATCTTTTGATTTCCTGGTCTGTTTTTTTCCAATATATTTTTAATTGTCAATGGACCTTTATATTGCTTATTTACATGTGGTGCTGAGAATTGAACCCAGTGCCTCTCACATGCTAGGCAAGTGCTCTACCTGTGAGCCACAACCCCAGCCCTAGTCTGGTTTTAATTCAAAAGAAGAGCCACTCCTAAAAACAGAACTAATTTAATTGACTTTACTTAACACCCTTGATCATAAATAATAAAACCAAGAAACAATAAATATAATAGGTTACATTTAAAGATAGAATATGTCAATTATACTTATCTAATTAGTTAATTTCACAACATGTAGGATGTTCATTTTGCTCTTCAAACATATTCTCTACTTAAGAGTTCTTTCTGATTACATAAACATAAAGTTTACTTATTATTCACCTAATCAATTTATTTTTTTTATTTTCCATTTTGTGTTTTATTTCCAGGAGAGTAAGTTTCTGGGAAGTTTCTTATAAGCTAAAGTTAGAAAATTTATTTGCTATAAAAACTCTTCTTACAACATAATAAACACATTCCCAGAAACCTAACTTTCTCTTTTGGTTTCCATCCACAGTATTATTCCCTGCCATCTGGTATTATATTAATGAGTTTTAGAGTCCTACTTTGGGTATATTATGTGATTCTCACAGCAAGACTAGAAAGCTAACTTTTTTTTTATTCCTCATATTTTGTAAATAAGATTACTGAAGTCCAGAAAAGTTAAATGGTTTTCTAAGTATTAAGTCTGAATTAAGACTTAATTAAGGGTCAATATTTCATAGTTTTATGCTCTTTATAAGAATTTTGGGGAGATGAATAGACTTGTCTCCCCTCCGTTACTACCTATTACATGCTTCATTTCCACGGACTGTGGTGAAAATTAAAAAAAAAAAAAGATGCTTAGATGCTAGTGATACCAATAAGGAATAAAAGAAGAGTGGAGGAGTCCAAGTGAAATAGTATGTAGTTTATACACTTGCTAAGTAAACGTTCAAGTGTCCTATCAATGTAAAATAGTCCTTGAAAGGGAAAGTGTGACGTTGGACTTGGGACTTGTCAAGTGGACAGCGAAAGGGTACAAATGTCAAATGGTAGTTGGAGGAATGAGTTTCATCAACCAGATACATGCAAATCAGAATTATCAAAATGGAGGTTATTGGGGGAAACTATAGAAAATGTAATAGCTTTTTGAGAAAAAGAAGTAAACCAATTGTTTATGCACATAAATATATTTCAGAAGGAAAAAAGAATAGGGGAGTAAAGGTCAGAATAGAGTACTTAGAAAACTGTAAGGAGAAAGTAAAACACATGAAATTCTAAACAAACAAACAAAAACTATAGGTGGTTAAATAGGCTGATAGGATCTCAAAGGAATGAAGAATTGAGGTGCCCCAAAGTTTGCTTAAAAGTGGATCCTTGGGCATCATGGAGGCACTAGTTTCTGGAGAATTGTTGAGATAGTCTTCAGACTCTGAGCTCCTCAGAATCAAACCAATGGTGAGATAGAAAGACCAGATTCATGCTGAGGAGATAGGAAAGAGAAGGAATTTTGTGAAGAAAAGTCCTGCAGGACTACCTCAGTCCTCTGTGCTGCCCACTCTTCATTTCCAGTGTGCAGTGTCCTTTAGACTTGGTGACATGGCATTTCTGAAAATGTGAATATTTGTTACATGAAATCGGTTCTGTCTGTGGTGATTGGGTCTGAAGAAAGAAATTGCAATTCATTGTATAGTCAACAGAAAAGACAGATATAATATTTGAGAAGAGGGTTGTTTAAAGGTTGGATTTCTCTCAGTAGTATGTTCATTTTAAGTGAACCTGTGAAATATACACACTGTGTTCAATAATTACTCATTTGCTTTAGCCACTGGAAAAATTGACTTTCATCCCCTAGTATTATTAACTTGACCTGAAGGGTTGAAGGAGTCTCAAATAATGATGTCTTTCTTTATTTATAGCTTCCTTTCGTACTTTTACCTACACTATTAGCCCTCTCTGCCTTTGTTGTTGTAAAAATTTTCACATTTTTTTCTAAAATAAATTTCTAAATATCAGGAATGAGTACACAAGATCTATAGACCCATCTAGATCTCCTTGGTGCTTTTTTTTTATCTTTAACAGAGGCTGAGTGACAGAAGACCTACAGAGACAAGTCAATTCCATCGGGACAGCTGTAATTCCTCAAAGATTTCAGGCAAACCTAAATTTGCTTTTGTGTGATACTCAAATTCATTTCTCAAACTATCAGATTCTCCAGAAAATTGCCTGGCTTTATCTTGATACTGCAGGAGTAAATTATCTATTTTCTGGAGACCAATTAAGTTTCCTAAAAAATCAGTGTGCCATTTAGCAAATTACCAGTGTACTAAAAGTCTCCCCAGTAACCCAAAGGAGTTAATGTACCACCAAACAGTGGGCGATTTATTCCCTTGTTGCTGATGGGATCAGACAGTTTAAAGTGTTAATGGAGCTTTTGCAAAGTGTTACTCTGAAACATTGAGTCATTTTTCTATGAGGCTAAACTATGGAGGGTGGGAAGGTATTTATCATGGTGGAGGAGGGTGGGCAAAAGAGGAGAACTACAGTTGAGATGCTCCCACCCTTGAAGGTACTTCTGTTAGCCACTGTCTGGAAAGACATCCTATACATCATCTCTGTACTTGACAATAATAGGCAAATTAGCCACTCATGATCGCAAGGAATTATCTGTTTATATATTTGCATAAAAGTGTTCTTTCAGAAATAATCTTCTTTATTTCTTTATCTTTATTCAGACCGTTTTTTTGTGTGAAATGGAATGATTTATTCCCTCTCAAACTAAAAAAAAATACTTAAATGTAAATGATTGTATTGAATGTAACTTTTTTTGGCTACAACCCTTTCTCATGTTTTATACTACTCAATTGGATAAATCACAGGTATCTCACATTGTATTTAAGGGGAGAGGTAGCAATCATGCATGTAAATGGATGAAATTGTTTTGAGAAATAGGAATTCCTATTACATAAAATTCAAAGGATTTTTTTTTTCAAAAATGAAATTTATTCTTACCAACTTTTATTTCTCTGAACATTTTTGTAAAGAGACTATGGATACACTTATAATTATAGAATAATAAATTAAGTGAAACCTAGAAATTATTTACATTATTTTTACTTGCATATAAGACCTTCAGTAAACTATTTACTCCTGAACAGAATTAACAACATTGAAAGTGAAATACAGTGTCTTCCTTCAATGTGTCTTTCCAGAATATTTGCATAAACACTTCACTTCAGGGTTCTCAGCTAAGCCAAGTTACTTAATCTTTGTAAGTTTTTCCACAATTTCATATTAAGAGATTGAATTGCAGGGACAATATGACACTCAGATAAAATTTTTGAGTATATATCTGAGCCTATCTAATAAGTCTTCCTTAAGGACATGGAATTTGAACACTTAGACCAAGGCAAATATGTGTCCAAAGGGGGAAAAAAGTTTTGGCATCTGATGAATTACTTAGCATTTCTTTTTGTAAGAATAAAAGCTTTCTGGCTTCCAACAAAGAGTTTGTGAGCTGTATGGCTGCGTTTTGAACAAGGAGATCATTTATAAATGCTGTCTTTATATTTAGGAAATGATTACGGGATGCAGCTGCAGGTTTTAATGACTTTTAATAAAGTATGTTATAAAGTGAATTAGCAATAAACGTCTAGCAGATGATAATCAAGGCGTTATAGAACATCATTAGTTCTATATATTGGATTGTTAAAGCAATACATGTGTTCCTATAATATCAGTAGTTTTGTAATTTTCTAGAGTATTTTGAAGAAAATTTCAAGGCAGAGTAATTTTGGTAAATAAGATTAGTACATCAAATAGATCTGCCAAACCAGTACAGTTTAATATACATAACTGATAAAGTAATAAAGCTGATACACCCCTAAATTTCAACAATATATAAAAATTATGAAATAAGATTCACAGGTAATAACTGAAAATATAATACCCCAGTCATTTTTTTATTATTTAGTCTTTCAATTATGAAAGATGAATGTACTTTATTGGGAAAAAGTTTATTAGAAAAACCTCTGTTCAACACTTGTCTCCTTGATACTGCCATGACTCTGAATTTCAATGCCAAGTGGCCAGAATACAGATGAACAGAGGTGACGGCTCACAACTCACCAGTTTCTGTTTGTACAGGTATTTTTAAGGCAACATGGTCTGTAGAATATTGCAGTATACATTGTCTTTAAACTTATTACGACCCCCAAATTAAAGAAGAAAGAAAGGAATCTAATGAAGAAAACCAGTGCTCTAATAGAACTATGGTGTGATTGTGAAGAATATTGGAAACATTTTTAACAGACTATAACCTTAGGGAGTTCAAATACCAGAAAATGTCTGCAATTTGTTATAAGCTTAAATTTAGTTCATGACTGAGTTGAAATAGAATCATTTAATTAATGATGATAACTCCAAGAATGGTAAAAGAATCTTGAGTAATATTTAATAGGTATCTCTTCATGAAATCCTAGCATAGTTCGGGATAAATCAGCAACTGAGGCCATTGAGAGACTAGAGAAGGGGTAAGGTATATGTTTCCTCAATTCTCAAACAGGCATGGTTGGATTACTGTCATGGGTGCATCTAAGTATAAAAATGTTATTTTCAATCACTTCGTTTTCAACTTTTCATTTTGAAATAGTTATAGACTCAAAGGAGGTTTTAGAATTTCTCCTGAAATCTAGCTCCCCCTAATAGTAATATCAGCATAATTATACTACAAAAGCAAGCTGAGAACTGATATAGCTGCAATACTACCAAATAGACCATAGCTTCCTTTAGCTCTCACCTATTTTTACCTGGACTCATTTGAATGTGTGAGTGTGTGTGTGTGTGTGTGTGTGTGTGTGTGTACTTTGTGAAATTTGTCCCACTTATAAACTTGTATGCCCACCACAACAATCAAGATACATACTGTATTGTCATTAAAAAAAAAAAAAAAAAAGAACTTCCTTCAAAAGTTTACAGTGTGACTTACTCCCCACTTCCTGGAAATCTCTTATCTGTTGTTGCCTGTTGCTAAGATTGTGTGATTATGAGAATATTATACAAAGGGTGTGGCCTAGTGTCTAGGATTTGATATCAACATTTTTTACAGTTTACTCAGAGTAATGTCTTGAAAACCACCCAAGTTTTTACCCATGTGAGCAGCTTATTCTTTTTAATTGCTGAATAGTTTCCTTGATGTGGATGTGCATGTTTGCCCATATGCTAGTTGAATTCAATAGTTAGGCTGCTTCTACTTTGGAGAAAATACTAACATTGGGTACTATGTATATCCATGTATAGTTAGTTTGTTATATACTGATTAACATCAAAAATAGCTCCCGGTGAGTTCTCTTGATTACTTAAAGGATATATTAGCAATCTATGCCGAGAAGGCAGGCCATATAATAGAGAGAACATAAGATTTTGATCAGCCATGTTGTACTTAATTTTAAATACTAATTTCCCATGGACAAATGATGCTCTCATACAAGATGTTTGTGTTCTATAAACATTAATTTCTGATATGTAATAGTATAAAAATAACATTTTTCTCGGAATGAGTGCAAAATTTAAATGATTTAATGAAGCCTTAGTAAAAATACTAATTTCCTAATACAATATTCTAGTTACCTGTTACATACATGTTTAATTTAATAATTTCCTATATATTACAAACAAAAAAATGTGAAAATGAGTTCAAAGAAACTTTTCAAAACTGGACTACATATTGTGCCACAAACCAAACTGTTCAAAATTTCAAATGACTAAAAATTTTAAGAATATGAGTTTTCATTGATAGATTTTCTCTCTTTTTTCTTTTCTTTTCTTCTTTTTCTTTTTCTTTCTTTTTTTTTTGTGTGTGCTGAATTTATAACTCAGGGCTTCATGCACACATAATGGATATTTAATTTAAAATACATTAGCAAAAGTAACTATTGTGTTTCCATAAAAAAATGGACATTTACATGCAAAACATAAAAAATAAATTCTAAACAGACTTGCATGCAATGTATCATCAAACTAGATGTAAAATTCAAAACTAACAAACTCCTTAAAAATAAAACAAGAGAAAATACAGATAGATGACCATGGATGTGGCAATGACTTTTAGACATAACACAAAAGGCACAATTAAAAAAAAAAAAACAATATCAAGAGAAAAAGAGAAACCAGGTATAGGAGAATATATTTGCAAAAGATACATTTGATAAAGGAATATCATTCAAAATATAAAAGAAAGCCTAATATGTAACAATAAGGAAATGAACAGCTCAATTGAAATTTATGTAAAAGTTCAAATATATTCTCAAAAGATATACATACGACACGTAAGCATACAAATTTCTCAACACCATGTAAGTTAGAAAAACAATTAGAATTTCAAATTAAAACAATGAAATGCCAATACAACCCCCCCCACACACACAAAATATGAAAATAGAATGGCCCAAATCCAATATACTAACAAAACCAAATTCTTAAGAGAATGTGAAAAACTAGGAATTTTTATTTATTGGTGAAGGGAATGCAAAATGGTAGAATTGCTTGGAAGACAGTGTGGCAGTTTTTTTTTTTTTCTAAGTCTAATCATACTTTTACCATAAAATCTGACAATCATATAACTCATCATCAATCCAAATGGGTTGTAAACTTATGTGCACACAAACTTGCACAGGGACATATATTGCAGGTTTATTTAAACTGCCAAACTTGGCAGAAACCAAGATACCTTTCAGTAGGTAAAACTATGTCACATCCAAAGTAATACTATTTAGTACTTGGGGAATTAAAAAAAAAAAAAAAAGAACAAAACAAGCTATCAAACTGAAAAGACAGAGGATCCTTAGGTATAATTTACTTAGGGAAAGAAGCCCATCTGGAGAGGCTACATACTGAATAATTGTAACTCTCTGATAATCTGGAAAAGAAAAAACTATGGAGACAGTAGAAACATGAGTGAGTGTTTGCCAGGGCTTGAGAGAAGTGGGGATGGAATAGACAAACCACAGGGGATTTTTGTGGGAAGTGAAACTATTGTGGATGATCCTGGAATGATAGACATTATATATATACATGACATTATATATATTTTTAAATCCATAGAATGTACAACACCATCGTTGAACCCTAAAGGAAAGTAAACTTTGAAAGACAATGATGTGTGAGTGGAGGTTCATCAGTTGTAACAAGTGTGCCCCTCTGGTGGGTGATGTTTATTTTTGGGGTGTTGTTAGTGTGTGGGGGGGCAGGAAGTATATGGAAACTGCTTAATTTTTGTGAACATAAAACTGCTGATAAAATGAAGTGTACTTATTTTTTTAAATCTAAGAAACTCCACACATTTGTAAATGAAGAAATATTTTTTCCCACAATATAAAGATCCAAAAGATAAATTTTAAGGGATATTTATAAAACATTTTAAACAGCAATAATAAATTGTAGGATATTTAGATAACTTAAGCATAATTCTGTAGCTTTAAATATATTTTTAGAAAGGAACAAAGGGTAAAAATAACTATATTAGCAGCTATAATAAAAATTTTAAGAGAATATAAAATTAATCACAATGGAAATGGAATAAGAACTATAATTAGTGTAAGAAGAGAAATAATGAAATAAAATGAAAGCACTATATTGTAGAAAAATCAACAAAGAAAATACTGTTTTTTTTTTTCAACAGACTTATAAGTGAGCAATCTCTGACGTGACACTAAGGAAAATAGAGTGATTAATAAGGAGAACCAATATGCCAATGTCTACTGAGGACAAAATTCATTAAAAAGCTCACAGTATATTATGAACCACTTTATGTCAATATATTGGGAAGGTTATTTGCAATGTATAAATTTGTAGAAAAATATAATTTACTGGGGAAGAGAACATTGAGTGTGTGAATCATTCCTTTCCTGGAGACATAATAAAGGTCTGTGACTCACTCTAATCTCTTCATCAATGTGCACATAGCTGGAGTCTTGATAGATGATACTTGCTAGGAAGAAAGTCCTTTGTCTGTGGAATGCCTGTGAAGGGCTACCTGATTGAGAACTGAGTGTAGTAAACATGTTGGAACCCATAGATTGGGATGTTTGGCTCTTTGAAGAATGTCACAGATGCTATACAACTTTCTCAGAGACAGAATGGAAGTATTTCGAAAAGTCCATCTGTGCACCCTAAGTAAGGTTGTTCTCTACATGGGGGCGGGTAAGAGAAGGGTGCAAAAATTTGGTACCTGGGCAGCCATCCTGAGATAAGCACCTGTCTCCATTGTGTTTCGTGATTACCTGTGTCATTAGCATTATCAAGGAGCTTAACACAGGCTGAAATTCTAGTCTCGAGTATAAGTGTGTATATGTACATAGTATATAACATGTAAATATATGCTTTTTATTATATAACTATCATATGTACAATATATAAGCAAATTGTGCATCTATATATGGTATGTATAGTAGCTACACACACATATTACTGAAGTCATTATTCTTAATTTTTTTATATTTTGAAAAACTTCCATTTTTAGAAGAGGTTTAAAATAATGACACCAAATATTAACACTCTCATTCTGTTCTTAACATTCTGTAACATTCTGCTGAGGGGGTCTTTTCCAATATAGTAAGCTGATGACAAATCATAACAATCAACAGAATTTTCATGGTTAGAAAGATATACAAAAACAATTATCATTCCTCTCCAGGGTTTGCACATAGGAAAAAAAAAGTCCTCCAAGTCTATATAGATATTAAAATTAATGAGAAAACTCAGCAAAAATGCTAAATGCATTGCGGATATTAAAAAATAAATTTTTCTTAGATGATGGTAATAAATACAGTAACCTATCATTACTAAGTGACGCATATCACTGTATACGTTTTACTATTACATGACAAATATCAGTGATTAAATCGTAAATTTAAATAAACCATTAAGAAAAAACAATAAGAAGCCAATAGAAAAAAAATTTAAATGTTTTACAGTACGCATCACAAAAACATGGCTCACATGTAAATGTGTTCAAATTTATTAATAAATCATGGAAATTAAAAGACTAATCACAAAACCAAGGAGATAAAACAAACTACTAAATGCAGCATGATTTGATGAAGGTACAGAACAACAGTCTCTCATACTACAAGTGGGAATATAAATCGGCATACATTTTGAAAACAGTTTGGCTTCATTTATTGTTTGACTATCCACTGCTATAGTTTGAATATGGAATGTGTTCTAAAGGCCAGTGGAATACAGGATTGTCCTCAGCCCATGGAGCTATTTGAATGCAGTAGACTTTTAGGAAGTGGAGCCACTTGGCAGCTTTTAGATTATTAAGGTTCATGATCTTGAAGGGGATTATGGGTTTCTGGTATCTTTCTATTCCTGTCTTTACCTTGATTATCATGAGGCAGATGGTTTTGCTTCATCACACACAGCCCCCAGCCCATTTTGTGTATTGTTGGTTGGAATGTAAAATTCAGCTGCTTTCAGAAACAGTATTGCAGTTCCTCAAATCCTTAATCAAATTGTTAATGCATATGACCCAGCAACTGCACTCCTGGGTAAATACCCAACAAAATTGAAAACATATATTCACATAAAAACATGTGCAGTAATGTTTAAAATCACCAAATATGATGGTTGTATTTATAATAGTTAAAAAGTGGAGGATTAGAGGTATAGCTCAGTGGGGACCATAGGACCGCAGGCTCAAAAGCAACAGAGCCAATCAAACATGGACTGACCTCTCCCAAACTGTGAGCCAAAATAAATCTTTTTTCTTTCTAATTTGTTTATTTGTATGAGTCAGCTTTCTGCTACTGTGATAAAATACCTGAGAAAACTAACTTAGAAGATAAAAGTTTTATTTTGGATGGTAGTTTCAGAGCTTTTAGTCCATGTTCTACCGGCTCCTTCAAAGACACCACCCTTGTGACTTGGCCTCACCTCTTGAAGTTTTCACCACCTTCCAATAGCACCATTAGCTGGGAACCAAGCCTTCAACACATCAGTCTTTGGGGGCATTCCAGATCCAAACTATACATTTGGGGTATTATTTTTTGTACTGACAGATACTTCACTAACTCTTACACAAATCCTAGGAAGCAGAAAATTTACTCTGAAAAACACTTTTACACATATACCCATATATTTCACAAAATATAAAAATAACCAATAAAATTTTATAAATAAATTTAAAAGCACACTAAATAGTAGTATTAGTAGCATGTATTCATGCATTAGGATATTATTATTCAATAGAAATGAAAGAATGATTCTTATATGCTCATCATTACTTAATCTCACCATCATAATAGTAAGTGAGAGCTACAAAATACAAACTATAAAACAAAACACATCATTCCATCCAAGTGAGTTTCCCAAACTGAGAAAACCATATTGTCTTTGGATGAATGAGTAACATCCTGGTTCCCTATTTAGAATGGGGTGGCTTCCGGAAGAATGAAGGAGAGTGCTAAGATTCTGATGATATTCATTATCTTAATTTGGGTAGTCATTATTAGTTGCTAGCTTTAAAAACATGTTAAAGTATACACGTATATTTTACACATTTTGTGCACTTCTGATTTTTAACATCAGAGCAAAAATCAGTATAATTGAAAATGTCAGTTGGATGGAAGGCATTATGCCTCACCCTTCTGCATCTCATGAAGTTCCAAACCCATGTCATGGAAGAGATGGAGACCCCTTGGGTCAACTTTTATCTGAAGTACTGGAGCTTGAGAACCCAGTTTTCCATTTTAGCTCCTCATCCTTTGACTCCTTCATAGTAAGAACTCAACCATATTTGATCAATGAGGGAAAGTCTACTAATTTAATAAAGAGCAATATATACATAATATTGCTTTACTGTCTTTGAAATCCCGTTCACTTTTCTTCTAATATTTTATTAGAAAAATTTCTACCTTACAAAAAAATTGAAAGAACAATCAAATGCACACCCACCGAATTCTCACATAGACTTACTACTATTTGTTAATATCACTGCCATTCATTGTTAATGCCCAGTGTTGTTTGAAGGCACATGATGTTTTTACCCATCTCAAAGGCGCCCTTATTACTACCACTGTCAGAATGTCTTTAATCTACTGATAATTTCTCTTCTCTCTATAGATTTTTAAAGATAAACTGAGCCATAACTCCTATACTCCTATAACATATGTTTACCCTTTTAAAATGTAAAGTGTGTGTGTGTGTGTGTGTGTGTGTGTGTCTGGAGTTTGAATCCAGGGCTTTGGTGCTCCACCACTGAGCTACATCTCCAACCCTCCATTTATAAACTATTTTAAATACAACCATCATATTTGGTGATTTTTAACATTATTGTACACGTTTTTATGTGAATATATGTTTTCAATTTTGTTGGGTATTTACCCAGGAGTGCAGTTGCTGGGTCATATGCATTAACAGTTTGATTAAGGATTTGAGGAACTATAATACTTTTTTTCTGAAAGCAGCTGCAGTATTTTACATGCAAACCAACAACACACAAATGCTCCAACTTTACCATATCCTGTCCAGTATTTTTTTATTGTCTATCTCTTTTATTATAAATATTATGGTAGGTGTAAAGTACTATCTCATTATACTTTTGATTTGCTTTTACTTAAGGATTAAGATTTTTTTATGTTTTTCTTTTTAGCAATATTTATATCTTCTTTGGGTCTTGTCTATTGAAATTCTTTGCTCATTTTATTAAGAAAGTTGTTAATCTTTTTGTTGTTAGATTTTGTTTTTACATTCAAGGTACTAAACGCTTAGCAGATACATGATTTATAAATATTTTCTCCCATTATGTTATCTTTCACTTTGTTTGCCTATCATGTTTTTTTAAGCATAAAATATTTAAATTTGGTGATGACAAATTTATCATTATTGTTGCCTGTGATTTTTTTGTCATATTTAAAAACCTAATTTTAGTCCAACAACTTAACATTTATGACTAAAATTTCTCCTAAGAATTTTATATATTTAACCTCTATATGTAGGTTTTTAATCCATGTTAAGTAAGCCTTTCGTTTATGCCACATGTGGGGGTCAGCCATTATATAGATTTAGAAAGGTATAAATATAGATAAATACAGATAGGTAGGTAGGAAGGTATATATATATATATATATATATATATATATATATATATATATATATATATATCTCATATATATGTACATATATATGAATTTTTTTTGCATGAGAATTCCAGTTGTCCTAGCACCATTTGACCATTTGTTGTAGAGATTATTCTTCTTTTATCATTGAATGATCTTGCCACCTTTATTGGAAATAAAATGGCCAAATAAGTCAGGACTTATTTTTGAATTTTATTTCATTAATCTAGATATGTATTCTCATCCCAGTACCAGGCAATCATTTTATCCTACCTAGTAAGCTTTAAAATGGACAAATGTGAGCCCGTTAACTTATATTCCATCATGTTTAATGCTCATTAATTTATGTGATGTATATTTATTGGTAACCACCTGAATTCTGTCTTGAGAGTTTGGTGGGGAAATCAATGCATATATACGGTCTCTGCTTAGGTTAGAAACTATTTGGCAAAGAGAGAAGAACAAGGGAACATAAGAATTTATGTTTAAGATATTTACTTCTCCCTGTGACCCAATAAATTTGTAACAGAAATCAAATATGCTGACAGAGCAAAACAAATTATAATCTATGAGGTCAGTGTGTGAGAACAAGCCTCTTGTCTAATGAGGAGACTTTGGCTGTTACCTAACATATCAAACTAAATTAAACTTTGTTATTCTCTAGTTCCTGTCAGGTATACCTTATTTCAACATGAATATCTTTTATGATTATATACACCTTTCCTTGGGCAAATATCTTTTCTGATATTTACATTTACTTTCTTTCTCTCTCATACTATGGTCGTACTCTCAAGGAAAGCATGATGGAATGGTATATGAAAATTAGGAAGGTATGAGCCAAATTCCACTTGAATATTAAATGACTGATCCAAGGAGGAAATGCTACGATAGAGAAAGCAAGGGTTAATCTAAAAGTGAAAGACCTCAGGGAGAAATTGGAATTGAAAGTGGAAATATGTGAAGGATATGTGTCTAATGATAGTACTTATTCTGCAAAGTGATATAAAAGCAATTAATAAGCATAGTAATTGTCACTGCCATGATTATGTCTAGCGTATATGACATCTCATCATATTACAGATGCAGATAGAGCAACGTGTCTGTGTATTCACGTGAAAATAGTATCCAGTTAGAACAAGTAAGATATAAATATAATATCTAATCTTTTTTAAAATGTGCACTTAAATATAAAACTCCCCTCAGCTAAATAGCTCAAACAAGTATTATATTTGTGTGATACAAATTTTCTCTGACAGGGATCATAAGGAACCTAGGAAATATGCAGAAATGGAGGAATTACTTCTCTTGGAACTCTTGCTACCCTCCCCGCCACAAAGTCTTAAGTACATTTAAAAAAGAAACTATTATTAATTTGTGTGAGAAATCATGATCAGTAAATACCAATACTTTTTACAGCACTAGTAATTTTAAACCATTCAATATCAAAAAGTTTGAAGAATGTCAAGAAAGTAGTTTTCTAGATTGTCCATTAGTAAAACTGGCAAAGCAATTTTGGGAAGCTTTTAAAGTGTGGATTCAAAGTTCTATTCCAGACTTGCTAAATCTTATCTATGCAATGAGAGAACAACTAACAGAAGTATGTGTGTGTGTGTGTGTGTGTGTGTGTGTGTGTGTCCTCACTGTTCTGGTGTGATTTAAGAATTGTTTGCAGAACATTCTAATTAAATGGTGACTTTGGAGCACATCTTAAGTGACATATATACTGTTTCTTTCATTAAGGGCCTCCAAAGCCCTCATTTATTTTTGCCATTAAATAGAAGTCGACATTGACAGTAGAGAGGCATTGGAGAAATACGTGTGGAAAATGCTGTTTCACTGCAAAAAGTGAGTCCAAGCAAAGAAGGAGAGCTGAGACGAGAAAAGAATCATGCATCTCAAATTAAAAACAAAACAAAATAAAACGAAAACACGTTTTCCACCTTTTCATCCCTGGTTTAGACAGAGTAAGAAGATGTGACCTTCTCAGTCATGGCTTTCTTTCTGTGATCTGAACATAATCCTTGGTTCTCCACCTGGAGCTCAGGCCCAGGGATATGAGATTGAGTGCCCCAGGCCTTGCAAGTGCTGAACCCAGCACTACAATTCACCCAAGAGTCTGGCAGATGTACTCATTTATGGTCCTTCAAATTCCTATTCTCATTTCAATTCTCCTTTAATTTTTCTCTTGGCCTATGAAGTGTGTCTGTGCCTCTTCTGGCTGTCAAATTCCCTGCTATAATGTCTATGGTCTTTCAACTGTCAGAGGTAGCAGTGAACTTTGGCATTTGAAATTTTAAGTGGATCCAATTAAAACTAATTAATATCGAAAATTTAAAAAATAGTTTATGAATACTGAAAAGAATGCTAATTGGAATTATCATATAGACTCGGAAGTAGTTGGCTTTCAAAAGTGCAAAGACCTAAGGGTCATTGCAAATTAAGGGATGTGAATTAAATGATTTAACAGGAATAAGGTTCATTAGCAGAGTATAGCAAAATTATGTCAGCTAAATTAATGCCTTTTAGAAATAAATTTAAAAATTGATTTAGATGAAAATAACACTTTACTTTTTTTTTATAGATTCCTTTAATTATTTTCCTTGAAAATTCAGTCTGCTGAATGTATCAAAGCCCTTTTTTATTGCAATTTCACTGTTTATTTGAGTTGATTTTTCTAAGAAACTCAATATTCTTTTAAGAATCATTATACAAATTGCACCTTTAGAGAATTGTTGTGGAAGTATCATTGACATGTGTGATAATTAAAATATAAATTGCCAAATTGGTCCAAGTAAAGCAATAAAAACATAAATTCTCTTTGAAAATGAAACATAAACAATGATTTCTTCTATAATATTCAGTTTGGCACGAGTGTGTGTGTGTGTGTGTGTGTGTGTGTGTGTGTGTGTTTTAAACAACAGGGTCTGTTTTATTTGCCTTGTTGGAAAATATGCAACCAAGATGAAAAATCTTCCCTTTACTTAGGTTTTTATTTATTTATTTTTTAATTGTAGATGGACAGAATGCCTTTATTTATTTTCATGTGGTGCTGAGAACCGAACCCAGTGCCTCACATGTGCAAGGCAAGTTATCTGCCACTGAGCCACAGCCCCAACCCCTTTTACTTAGTTTTTACTGTATTTTTTTTCTTTTCTTTTTGTACATAAATGTTCATACACTTTTATCTAGTAAAATGAGAAAGAACCCAAATGTTTAGCAAGAGGTGAATGGAAGAATAGTGGTTCATCTATATATTGAAATAATTTCAAGCAATAAAAGCAACTAAGTATTAATCTGACTACTGATAGATGTGTCATCGTCAGTGAACTTCAAAATAATTATGCTGAGCAAAATAAGTCAGACAAAAAGCTATATGTTTCAGGCTGGGGGTGTAGCTGGTGATAGAAGTCTTGCCTAGAATTCATAAGGCTCTGGGCTCAATTCCCAGCACATGTCCCCACCAAAAGTATATGTGTCTAATTACATAAAACTCTAGAAAATGCAAGTTAAACGATGACAACCAGAAGTAGATCCCTTGAACTGGAGAAAACAGGAATGGCCGAGGAAAAAGGGAATTGCAAAGGGGCATGGAGAAACTTTTAGGGGTAATATATATAGTTGGTGTTTTTATTTTAGTGATGGTTCCAATCTGTATGCTTTAAATATGTCTAGTTTGTTGTATGCCAAGTGTCCTTAATAAAATGATGTGGTACGAAGTAAAGGTTAATTTGACCTGTTTCTTTGTGCATTTTTAAAGGTGACTCCTAAAAAAACCAAATTTACCTATATAGCTGACATTCCATTTCTACTGGAGAATAATGAACTAGAGCCAAGAATAGTTTACAGGATCTATGGGGGACAATGAAATATGACCAACACCACCACTGGGATTCCTTCAGGTACAACCAGAATGTGAAATGTAGGGCAAATAACCATGCTTTTTCAACAAGTAATGGCATGTGAAACTCCACTTAAATGGGGCACTTGGAAAATAGCAATAGGTTGCACTGTATTGCATTCTTTAAACCTTGTTTCCATCTTTCATTTTAAGAGTTCTTTGGTTCTCTTGAAGACAGCACATTCTCTTTTCTCTCTCCTTTCTGTTCTTCCTTATTGCCTTGCTCCCTCCATTTTTTAGGTTTTGTGAAATGTTACTCTAACCAGATCTACAAACCAGTAATTTTGTCATAGTCATTGGCTTGGTGCCACCTCCTTTCCCATATCCTGTCAATAATCTTTCTTAAATTCTGCCCGAACTTCCTTTCAGTCTAGCTTCTTTACTCCAGAGCTCTCCTAGCAGCCTCAGCATCAGTCTCTGAATCTTTTCAAATCTATACCACTACCAGTTTTATCTGCTAAAACACAAATCCTAGTCTTTTCATGCTCTTGCCTATTAACTTCCATGGGTTTCTCACAGCTGACAGGGTACCTCTTTTGGGTCAGCTGCAAGCTGTTCTAATCTCATATATGCTCATTTCTTATGGTGTGTCCAGAATAACAAGAGGAGCTCAGCATGTGCTAAGCACTTTGAATGTCATATTAAATTTAATTTGAACAAGAATAATAGGAATTAGATATCAATTAGATCCCTCTTTTATAAATGAAGAAACATGCTGCATAATTTATTAAACTTGATGTTCAAGATGAAAATCATAACCAGACATATTCAAATTAACTATTGCACTATTGTGCTAGTAACTCAGGTTTCAGGTTTGTTCGGTAAAATTCCTCCTTCTTTACTAACCCAGTTTCTCTGTTTCTCCCTTTCTTTCATTATTTCTTGGATTTCATAACAAGAGATAATTTTTTTGATAGGAAGGTATCTTTCTATAAGAGAATATTTTTCATATGCATTATAAATTTATTTGAATGATACTTGGTTATAAATATTGTTTTCTTTTCACTTGCTTCCTTCACTGATGTGTTTATTAAGATCTGATGGTATTGTTTATGTACCTAACTGCTGCATAGTATTCCATATTGGTGACCTAGCACATTTTACCTGCCAATCTCCTACAGATGGACCCCTAGACTACTTTGAGTGACCAGCTACTAAGCATAGTACTAGAATAAATTCTTTCTGTGCGTTTCCTATTGACTTTGCTGGATCAGAAAGTTTTCACATTGTTAATTTTGATTAGTACGGCAGACTATTTTCCAGAATGATATTTAAATTTATATGCTCATCACTATCTCCATTGGTTTATGAGGATTTCCATTTTTTTCATATTCTATATAAATTTCAGCATAATACACTCTTTAATTTTGACATTTTAATGAATGCAAATTGATATGCTGAAAAATGTATTTGCATATCTCTTATTAGTAAGTATAAGAATTTATTTACATTTTTAAACATATGTCTCATATGCAAATTGCTTATTTATACTCAGTTGTCAATAAGTAGTTTAATTGAATAAAAAAATCCTGGCACTGCATGATGGTACATGGCTTTAATCCCAGCAACTTGGGGAGCTGAGACAGAAGGATCCCAAGTTCCAGTCCAACCATAGCAACTTAGGCCTTAAAACAACTTACTGAGACTCTGTCTAAAAAAAAAAAAAAAAAAAAAAGTAATTATGAGGGCTAGAGATGTAACTCAGTGAGTGGTAAAGCATACTGAGTTGAAGGGAAAAAAAATCCTACATAGACTTGGTCATATCACAGTTTTTCAAAAGCTTTCATGTGTCAGAAATTAGATCCCCTTTGTAGTAGTATTGGTAATAGTTATTATTTGGAAGTGATTTAGGTCTGAAGCCTCCACTCTCTTTAGTAGATTAATGCTGATTATATACGGGTTTGACACTCTGAATTTTACGTTCCGCCCTCTGTGACCTTCTTTTATCCTTACTTTCTTCCATGGCAGGGCACAGTAAGAAGGAATGTAAGAGATGCTAATCTCTTGACCTTCGACTTACCAGTCTCCAGATCAGTGAGTCAGTACATTCATTTTATTTATAAATCACCCAGTGTCAGATATTATGTCGCAGCAACACATGTAGAATAAGACAACTCCATCATTGCCAAACAGACTTTTCTAACAGTTGACCTCCTTTCGGGTGTGGTCAAGGGGAGGTAAAGTTGTCCAACAGAAGACATTTCCGTAGATTCTCTTTATCAGGTGGCTTTTTATAAATATTTATCGAGGAACTCACTTGTGCCAAATATTGTGTTAACAACAAAAGATGCAAAATAGTCATTGCCCTGCTCTCATGAAACTTAATGTTTAGCAGTGAAGAGAGATATTCAAGATATACATGTACAAGGGAAAATATAAAATATGCTGCTCAGAGGCCATGAGGTAGACAAGAAAGATGTCCTGCTATGAATTTGCTAGTCTGGAATGACTGTTCTATGAGAGTGATCTTTGAATGAGTTTTCTGAGTACAATTAAATTCTACTGATAAAAACCAAGGAATTTAATTTTTTTTTACTTGTTATATTTATTTATATATGACAATAGAATTCACTTGGATGTATCATATACTGGAGTATAATTTCTCATTCTTCTGCTTCTACCACATAAATACAGCCATGTCATACTAGACAAAGGTTCCCAAAACCTTCACTGGTGAAAAGATAGCCTATTCAATAAATGGTGCAAGGAAAATTGGAAATCCACATGGAATAAAATGAAATTAAACCAAGGCACTTTTAATGGAGCAATGTTTAATGTACTTTTGAAAGCACGCTGCTATTTAGAGACCAGACTGTGGACTGAAATGAATTCACTGATAAAAATGTTCCTTGTAAGGTGCATCTGAGTGACAACCATCTTTCACACACAAACTCTTCAATCCCAAACTATTTTGCATTTAAACTCTGACAAAGCCTAAGTCAAAAAGGTGACTTTCCTTGATTCCCAGGATACTTTTTTTTTTGATCTTTTACCCATTTTCCATCAAAGAGAAAGGAAAATGAACTCCCTCTTCCCACAGCAAGTTGTTTCTATGGCTTTTCTATACTTTCAAAAGTTCCAAATGGTCACCTCATTTGCAACTGATATTATCATTAAGAAGCTCATATAATTTTTTTATGTTAATTCTGACTTTTCCAGTGAACACTATTAAATAATATTTAATTAAATTAAAACACTGACATATTTATATGTTTTTAAAAAGTGACCCTTAAAACTGGTCCTGAGGTCTTTGCCCTTGCTTAAAATTCATGAGAACAGCTGGCATTCTAAGTTAGCTCCTTTGGGCAACAGATGCTCGTTCTCCTCACAGTCTGGCAGCATTTCCCAGGTGGAAGCCTGTGTTAGGCTTCAACAGCAGTTGTCCTGAACTCTGTAATGGAGTCTATAACTGAAGGGTAGAAAGCTCTCGGATTGAGGTTGTATTGGCCATCCAATATAGTTTAATCTGCCTAAAATTACAGAAATAGTTGTTTTCCTCCAAAGACAATTATCTCTTATTTACCACCTTATATTCATCTACTTGTTTGTCTGATAATAGATTTTTATTAGGAAAACCTAAGGCAAGCACAGTGCTAAGATAAGATTATCATAAATGTTTAGAGAGTTGGTATTGCTTCACATCAAGAGATTTAAAATCTAGTGGTGTAGAAGAGAATGTGTACAAGTAATTATTCATAAATATAGAACAAAAGGAAAATAATCAGGAAGCATGTGTTAAATATAAATTAGGCCCTATCTGTCTATCAAATTGGAATGCTGGTATAGTAGAAGGAAGGAGATACTCTGAGCCTTAGCCAAATAATCTGAAAGAAGCTTTCTGAATAGATGCTTTCTTTTCCATGAGTGAGTCTGATTGGATTGAAACCAGAAAAATAAACTCAATGATCATAACTGCCACTTGCATATCGCTTTCCTGTTCACAAGCTCTTTTACCTATAGCTTCTTTCTTTCTTTTGAATAAACTTTATTGTTAACAGAGTTTTAAGTATATGTGAAAATTTCAGAAGAAGCACAGTTTCCACATCATTCATGCCCAGTTTTACCTACAGTTATTATCTCACATTATTATGGTAGAAGTTATAATGAATAAATTACTATTGACACATTTTATTTTTCACTGAAGTCCTTAGTATCTCTCTCCTCTCTCTCTTCATATATATATATATATATATATATATATATATATAAATAATTTATATATATGTATATATATACATAAATATAATTCATTTGTATATTTCATATATACATATATATTTCATTTGTATATTTCGTATATACATATATATTTCATTTGTATATTTCATATATACATATATATATTTCATTCGTATATTTAATATATACATATATACACATATATAATATTTCATATATACGTATATATGCATATATGAAATATATATTTCAAAAAACTATATATATATTTTTTTTTCCTAGGATCCCACCTAGAATGTCACATTACATTTATTTGCCTGTTCTTTTTAAACTGCTCTTGGCTGTGACAGTTTATACAATTTTTTCTTCTTTCTTTTTTCTTTTTTTTTTTTTTTTGATGACCTTGGCAGTTTGGAGGATCATGGGTCAGATATCCTGTTGGCTGCCCCTTTATTGGGGTATAGCTAATGTTTTCTCTAGACTGGGGTCATGAGTTTTGAGGAGGGAGATCACAGAAGTAAATATTATTTTCATCACATCCCATCAAGGATGCCCATTATCAATGTGACTTAGTGTGGATATCGACTTTATGTGTGAATCACCTTTTCCTTGTGGTGACCAAAATACCAGACAAGGAAAAATTAGGGGGAAAGTTTACTTGGGTTCACAGTTTCAGAGGTTTGGTCATGGCGAATCAACTTCATTGCTCTGGGCCTGAGGGAAGGCAGAATATCATGCATGGAAGAGGGGAGCTTCTCCGTTATGGCAGTCAGGAAGGGTGGGGTGAACAGAACCAGTGACAAAATACAGTCTCCCAAAGCACATCCCCAGTGACCTACTTTCCTGCAGCCATACCCCACCTGCCTGAAATTACCACCAAGTAATCTATTCAAAGTATTGTTCATCTAGAGGAATAGCCCATTATCAGGTAACAGTTCTCATAATCACATCATTTCACCCCTGAACCTTCCTGCCTTGCTTAACATGAGCTCATCAGAGGGCAGCTTATATCCAAACCATTACACGGTATTCACCTGGTTAAGTTAGTGTTTGTCAGCTTTCTCTGCTGTGAAGTCACCCCCCCCCTCTTCTATTCAGTGCTCTTTGGATTAAAGTCACTACAGGGATACAGATTCCATCTCCCTGAATGAGCTTTATCTACAAAAAATATTGTAATATATTTTCATGAGATTCATCCCTTTTCCTCCATTTGTTTATTTATTTAATCATTAATTGTTATCAGTATGTACACATGAATACCTAATTAATAATTTAATTTATACTACAATACTACTTTATTTTGTTGCTCAGTAAGTTTCTTTTAAAAATGTTTAACATTCAATCTGCCCAGTTAAAATGGAAGGTAGGAAGAAGCGGGTGTTTCAGTTTCATTAAGTGACTTGTCATTGAACACATATCTAGCGGCCTGTACTCAAATGATGTCACTCAAAGACAGTACTCCTCACTCAACACAAGAGCCTCCAAACCACTGGGGAAACTGGTCAATTAAAGAAAAAAAAAATTGCAGAACAGGTGCTTGGAAGATGAAGACAAAAATATATATTCTACTAACTGTATGTTCAATTAATATTCAGGACAAATTACATATGCTGGTATTTCAAGATAACATTCATGTCTTCAGACTTCAGACACTAGTAATACTTTTCCTGAAATATGTATAGCAAAGGGATACAGAATATTTACTGAGAGTAGGAGTTATAGAAAATGGACTCAGGATTAAAAAAAAAAAAAAACCTGCAAGAATGCTGAATGATCTTCCTGTTTGAAATTCAGAGAGGACTTCACTATATCTGTTAATGACTTCTACAGCTTACAAAACTGGAATCCCTGTACCTCTGGTCCCATAACCCACATTATAAAAATTTCACTGTGAGCTCTACATTAGATGTAAGGCTTATTTGAATGGAAACTTTTTATTGTTGTTTTGTTTCCAGTTCTTCCAAATTACATTTCATTTCCTCTTCTATTAATATGGATCTTTTGTAGAAAAACGTACTTTTGCATCTCTTCACATATTACGTTTGAATTTTATTTCAATAAATATACTTTAGCAACCACTTAAACTGAAAAGTCTACTTTTTGCGATCAATTTGGCTAGTGCATTTATTAATTTTTTTAAAAAATCATTAAAATTAAAGTATAAAATTTTAACTTCATGATGATTCTAAAGCAAATAAAATAGTTTCGATATAAATGCAGAATTATGGAAGTTTGTCTGCCTATGTTACCATTTTGGTATTTATTATATAATAAGTTTTAAAGACTGTCTTTCTAAATGTCTCCTTATGATCAATTTCAACAGTTACTGAATCCTTATTTGGTGCATCTCCTATTTCTTGTCTGATATTATCCTAGTACCAAATCTTTGAACAGTCCCATTTCTGACACACAGCTCACAATGATTCACTAGAAAAGGAACAGCTCCTAAGAAAGTTGAACACTGTATCAGGTTTGATTTCACAATGCTCTTTGGATGTTTGGAGTCTAGAATTTGACTTGAAAGATTAATGGAATTTGTATAAACTTAAGAAATGAGTAGATGTTGAGTTATGAAGAAATATTTAAAGACATTGTGTTAATGTTATAGCATATCCTGGATTTTAAAGTCTGAATATTCTTTTTGTTGTTGTGTTTATCATAAATTTCCCCCCATTATAATATTTGCTACCATGTATGTGATCAATGTTTGTGTTACATATCTAATAATTATTGACTTAGGATCTTACTTCAAATTTCATCCATTTATTCTGTCTTTTACTATACTGCTAAACTGAAAAGTTTGATAAATTAATTTTGGTACTCAAAGACTCTCTTTTCCTGATAGATTGATATGTAATCTAGGGTTACAATCTTCTTCCAAACTGGAAGTCTCTTGGGCTGTCACCCTGGAACATTGGGGTTCTAACGTCTGCTGGAGTACCTCACATAGAGAGAAACATTTTATTTTTAAAGATGTTCCTTCCCAATATTGAACATCTCAAAATGGTTACAAAATAAATACATGTTTCCATTTAACATATTTTGCTGACCATATATTCATAGACTCCCTCTAATATTGCCGTGTTCTGAATAGCAAGCTACAACAAGAAGACTTGTTGTACCATGATCTAATAACCTACACTGGACATGGTATTGATGCAGGCTCAGGTTGTGTGTCCCTATCTGCTTCACATTCATGCCTTCCAGTTCCAGGCTAAATGGACAGTCATATTGGGGGTTAAGTTCTCATAGAGGATGAATGGAGCAGGACAGGATAGCCAAAGCGCACAGGTAGAGTTAAGACCTCTGTTTGTATCAATTAATTGAAGGTGCACTTGTCAAAGCCTATCCTAGGGCCAAACCCAACAGGAAGGGAACAGGACTGGGAGCTCTACTCACAGTGGGACCACGAGGGAGGAAATACTGTCAGATAATAATTTATAATATTATTTATCATAAAAATTTCACCTCTGCATGAAAACAGGGCATCACAATTTGTTTGCTTTTTGTAAACCAACTGGCAGTCAGAAAAAAAAAAAATATGTCGCTCTGGGTCACACTAATTAGAAACCTTAAGAAGCAAACTTAGACCTGGTTGACTAAAAAGTCCTTTGTTTCCAGAGCCTCTCTAGTCCAACATTTTTTTTCTCTCTCTCCCTCCAATTTTTCTCTTATCTTTGCAACTCTCCATCACTTATCTATCTATTCATCCATCTCATCTATCCATAAAGGCTGGAAAAACATGCCTAAAGCTTCATCTTTTCTAACTTCACCACTCTTCTCAGTTACCTTTAGCATTTATTTAATTTTTTAGGTAAATGCGATTCTTTGGTTTAATAATTTCAAACTGATTCCAAATTCTTGAGCACATGAAAGTCTATTGCCACAACTGGACTATTGTAAATAACTTCCTAATACTACTAGTACAATAAATATTCTGTGCAATTTTGGCTACAGTGAGATTCTAAGAGTAAAATCATGAAACCTCTGGGAGGTATTAAAATTTACACATTTATCAGAACTTCAATCCTCTCTAAATTTTCATGGGTTCTTGAAAATTTTAGATATTTAAAAAGTACTTACTTTAAAGCATCTAGTGGGAGATTTTGTTCTATAGAATCAAAAAGGAAGTGATTTCAGAATTTCTTTTTTTTTTACTGAACAGAAGGATTTCTTTATTCAGGAAATAGAAAAATGAAAAATTCTTGCTATTTGTAAAAGCATGGAGAAAGTAGGTTCATATTAAATTAAGTCTCACAGTATTATTTTCATAGTTAAATTGTGCCTTTGGATATAATCTGAGTCTGGTCAATCTCATGAGACTCAACCATTATGTAACACATTTGCTCCTTTTTTTCTGGATGTGAAAAGTTTAACCTTGCATTTCTGGGAAACAATCCTCAGGAGATGTAGCCTTTAGTTAGATTCAGATTTAATTCCAGTTACATGCCATTTTCTTTCTTCTTAAAATGAACATGGTCATAAGTGTTCATATTTTTTTAAATTTTTACACTAACACATTCAGCATTATGTTTATTATACTGACTACAAATTAAATATTCTTTAAGTTTTATAAGAAGTACAAAAGAGATTAAATAGTAGTGATTTCTTTCCTCTATACACTTATAACTTTTTCTTAATGATAGGAGGAATGGAGCTGTAGATAAAATTGCCATATAAAATAAGAATTTTAAAGTGTAGCCAGGCTTTAATTAGTGTCTGCTTGACCCTAGGGAATTTGCTGTTTCTCATTGAGTTCACATTTTTCATTAAAAAATTAAGAACAATAGTAAACTTTTAGAATTTTATATTAATAACATAAATTAATCCATAGCAGTGCCTGCCATGTGTATGTTCTATAACTATTAGCTTTTTTCTCTGTAAGCAGCTGAATGTATATGTTCTCTGATATAAAAATATCAAGAACATCATTAGCAAGTGCTTCATCTCCTTCCATACATCCTTATGTTCCTAATATTTATATAAAACTAGATGTTATTTCAAAGTCACTGTAAGCATAATATAGCTATGTGAGTCCTGGATCCATAATTTAAACATAATTGGTTTTAACTATATTTCTACCACTAGTATTTCTGTGTATTTCAATGTGAAGCATGATCACAACCTTTAAGATATTTTATAAAACATTAAGAAATCAGA
Source organism: Callospermophilus lateralis (assembly GCF_048772815.1). NCBI lineage: Eukaryota > Metazoa > Chordata > Mammalia > Rodentia > Sciuridae > Callospermophilus > Callospermophilus lateralis. The sequence goes on from NC_135320.1 coordinate 14,045,047, forward strand.
AATAACTAGTAATGGGATATTTGATCTTATTCCAAATTTGTAAAATTGTTAGAAAAATAAGTATTGATATTCTAAAATATTGCTTCTTCCCCTTTAAGAGATTTTTGATATTATAATAGGAATTCTCAGAATTCTAAAATGATAACTGATAATAAGAAGTCAATTTTAAGAAAAAGTTAATAGCAACACATATGCATATTTTAATCAATAAATAAAACAAAGATTTTTATAAAAAGCTTGAATAAAGAGTTAGACACCTCATTCCTAAACCTAGATGAGAAATTTAATAGGCGTATATTCCTTATGATGTATTTTGTCCTTTGGTACAAAATTTCTTCCATTGTGATATAGAATTATGTTTTTGATCCTTGTCATATAATGCTTTTGTAGATTTCAGGTGAGGTAAAGCTGATGAAACTATATGGCACATTGTGAAGGGCTTATCCTGACACAGGCCACATATATACTGTTGTTATCATCTTTATCATGGGTCGTCCCCAAAGTGAGGTATGCTCCTCATTGTGATTGATAAACACATGCACTTTATAAATGACATCTTCCAGGAAGGAAGGTTGTTTCTTCTTAAAGATATTCCAGTCTCTAATGGAGGTCATGTATATCAGTGAACATATTTTGTTTTCTAACAAGCTGTGAATATTGCTAACAAGATGTATATTGCTAGAGGAATTTTAATCCCATTAAGAACTAACTCAGAAGTGATTTTATGGACTTGAAATGACCAGTTTCTAATTTCTCAGGAGACCAAGTGACATGAGTTCAGAATTTTAGAAGAAAATGCTCAAAGACATTTAAACATTCTCCAAATAAATATATTTTAACTCTATCAAAACTTTGTGCGAACACTAAAATACGGCATCTTAAAAAAAAATTTGGGAGAGATTTGGATTGGTCCAATTGCAAGGTAAACATCTGTGAATATTTTAATTATTCTTTATCATAAGACCTCTCTGCAAGTTAAATTTTGCATGGATATCCATCCATTTGCATTAAATTTATTTTCAAAATGTAATATCTAATAAGTTCATTCTCTAAGCTAGATCTCCAAAAACTATTTTATGTATATTATTTTATTATTTATTAATTACTAAAGGATATTTTAGTGTGGAGAGAATGTTAAACATTAAAGATCTTTTGACACCAGTGTGAGAATTATATTGTAGTAAAGATGAATGTCTTCTCCAGATATGATAACTTTTCACTCATGTTTCTTGCTTGCACATTTTTTACTGTATTATTTCAGATATTTCTTCAATGTGAACTTTTACATTATCTAACAATCACTAACTTCTTCAATCATCTAGCAAACAGTTGAATTTGAAAATTAAATTCTTTATTCCCCTGTCTTTGAGTGTATAAGTACTTGAATCTCTTCAAGTACTCATCATTATTATTATTTTTTTTTGTTTCCAAGCACTCTCTGTATCCTTTAGAAAATGTATCTGGATATTGTGTTTAATTTTCCTCTCTCCACATGCTTAGTTTCCTTTGTTTAATCATAATTGACACTTAAAACTCTTTCTGTTGATCCCTAAAATTCTGGCTGTTAAGCAAAATCAATAAAAATCATGGAGCATCTCTGCTCCTGTGGGTCAGAAGCTTGTCAATCTTTTGCTGAAACACCAGAAAGAAACAATCTGTTCTCTTTCCGATTACCTTACCTACATATTATGCACAGCCCTCAGATTCAGGAAATAGAGAAGTTCAGTTCCATCATTTCATCTTTCCCACTAGGTCCTCCCTGATTAGGCCACACTTTGCTTTCCTTAAGGACTTCGGTGAGAATACCACCTCTTAAGTGCATAGATGCTTACCCATTGGCTTTTCCCCTGGACTCAAAGGTTTCTCAGGTCAAGTAGGAAATTCCTATGACTGTCTTCAGTTCATATACCACTGTTGTTTAGAGTCATGCAGGCCTCACTTAGACCTGATGGTTTCAGAGCTCTTGTCTTAGAATGAAGGATGACAGTGGAATTGTGGTTGGTAAGGAGCCCAGTTGGGATGCTGTCTAACAGCAAAGGCTTGCTAATGAGCCATTTGAAAAGGTGGTGTGAATTCATATGAACATAGGCAAAAAATTAATGTCATCACGGAGAAAAATTACTTTCAAACTATTCTGTTTTCACACTCCCTCCCAAAAGGACAATTTACAGTTAAACTGAAAACAAGAATTGAACACTCAGTCCTTATGACTAAACGTATCTCAGCTCTTATGCTTAATCTGTAACTCACAGATCTTATGAAGAAGAGTTAACTCTTTTCTTATGTGAACTAAGTTCCCTTCTTGGTACATTAATTGTTATTTAATTATTTTGAAGTGCATAAATGCATGTAAAAATTTTGGGGGGGTATACTTAATTAACCTTGGATCTACACATAGTTCTTTCTAGAAAAGAACATCACTTGATAAATGAACTCATGGGTGTCTTTGATTTTTATATTTTTCTACCATGATAAGAGAGAGGTATGAATTCCATGTGCCCAGAAATAGTGTATCTTCCCCGAGAACACCATAATTCCAAAAGCAAGAGAGATTATTTGTCAACACAGGAATTTGGGTGCAGTGAGCTCCCCATTCTACTACAAATTTTTTTTCATGGATGTGACTATTAATGGCTGAAATTCTCAAATCTGTTTCAGTCACTATTAGTGTATTTTGACCTTAAAAGATAGTTCAAAGGACAGCCATTTTCATTCTTCACAGACTCTTCTTTTCTAGGTAAATCTTAAATGTTAATAGCTTAACTTCTATCAAAACTAAAGTTAAATACATTATCTATCATCTCAAATGTCCCATGACACAAGATTGATAAAATAAAACAATTTAATTCCCATCTAATTACATTTTTAAGGGTTTGAACAAGTGCTCTTAGCATTTTGCATGCTGTTAGCATCCTGCTAGTTCCTATTTGCACCATTTGAGCTATATTTTTTTTAAATGGAACTGGGAATTCAGGGTAAATGTTTATTCTTTGCCAATCAAGGAAAAGGCACCTTATTGATGTCTTGGTACTTTTTCATGAGGAGAATGTATTTTGCTTCCTCAAAATGATAAACCTGATCATGTGTAAAGTCTGGGCACTTGGTTTTGATTTGGCATATAGGAAAGCTATCAATTCTCACGTCACCATCTGCCAAATGCGGTCTATACCAAATGCTCCCCAGGCTCCCTTCCACTTCTCAAATCTCGAGAAGTGTGAATTCTTTCTCGAACTCCAGAAAATATTGTCACTGTTTTGAAATTGTGCATTTCCTTACTTACAAGGAGACCACATCACTTTTTCAAGAATTTTTAAATGCTAGAAATCTTCTGCCCAAGCAGTAAAACATTGTTTAAAATTATTTGTTCAACAAAGCCTTTTAATTGTAGGATTGACAGAGGATGTTAAGTTCATCTATCCTCACATTTGCATTTGGGGGGATAGTAAAAGTAAGATTAAGAAAGATTATATTTTTATTCTAATTTCACACAGATAATTAGTTGTCTAAGACTAGAAATTAGGTTTGCTCACATTGTATTCATCATGCTATTATGCTACAGCAAATACTTCACAGGTGAAGACAGTGAGGTAATATTTTACCCATGAAAGGGAAATAAATCATCAGTGAACTAGGAAATGAAAGTAATAATAGTGTTATTAGCTGACTGCTTACTACATTCAGTTTTTAATTACAATAGCTAAGTGAATTTTCTCAAAAGTTATTGGCAGGTATAATTAGGCCACTGCTGAAAACTCTGAGGTGCAGAGATCATATAGTTATAGTCACACAACCTGATCGTGGTCACATAGCCAGGAAGGGACCATACTATTAGTCAAAAGTGCTAATCCTCAGTGGTGTGTATTTAACTTCATAGACAATTTGTGAACCCAGGGAGTGGGGAGGGTGGTTAATTGCAAGTTAATGTATCACTTAGAACTTCTCCTTGCCTTTTTTATGTGATAAGAATAGCTGGAACTAGATTGATCCTTAAAACTTTAGAATCTACATTTAGGTTTCTGCTAGAAATGTTATTTTAGGCTTAAAAGTCTTTATAATGTACAGGTTTTCTTACAGTAGAATACTTTTTCTGATTTGTCTTTATTCAATCACCAAGTGCAGTACACTGTATCATGCCATGAAAAGGGAAATAGTACGTGGAGTTGACAGAAATAGTACGTGGAGTTGACATGGCTCCTGTCCTCACACAGCTTCTGAGGAAAGGCAGTAATCAGATCATGGAAATTGCAGTACATTTTCGGTTTTGTCCTATAAATTAATGCAAAAGCCTGACGAGCAGTACATGAGTGTACACTTTTCCCAACACCCATGTCAACATTTATTGTTATTGTTGATAATTGGCATTCTCAGTTGTACAAAATGAAATCTCAATGTAGTTTTAACTTGTATTTCTATAATTGGTATAGATTTTGAATATTTTTTCATATGTCCATTGACCTGTGAAGTGTCTGTTTAGTTACTTTGACCATTTATTTATTGATTGGATTATTTGTTTTTGAGTGTTAAGCCCTTGAGTTTATATTTTCTTGTAGTAGGTGCAAAGTTTCTGGTCTAAAACCCAGGTCTTTGATCCACTTTTAGTTGAGTTTTTGTTCAAGGTGAAAGTTAGGAATTAAATTTCATTCTATTCTGCATGGATTTCCAATTTTCACAGCACTATTTGTTGAATGTTGTTGGTGCCTTTGTCTAGTATGAGATAACTGAATTTATGTGATTTTATATTTGTCTTCTAATCTATTCCATTGGTCTTCATACCTGTTTTGGTGCCAATATCATGATGTTTTTGTTAGTATAGCTTTGTAGTATATTTTAAGGTCTGGAATTGGGAATTGTGATGCCTCTTATTTCACTTTTCTTGCTAAGAATTGCTTTGGCTATTCTGGGCCTCTTATTTTTCCAAATGAATTTCATGACCGTTTTTTCTATTTCTATGAAGAATGTCATTGGAATTTTAATTGGAATTACATTAAACCTATATTTGTAAATCTGTAGTTTGTTAGTATGGCTATTTTGACAATACTATTTCTTCCTATCCAAAAAATGGGAGATCTTTCCATCTTCTCAGGTTTTATTTAATGTTCTGTAGTTTTCATTGTAGAGGTCTATGACCCCTTTCCTGAACCAGTATATGGTACATCTCACCCTCTGGATCAATCTGGCAGTGTCCTTAATTTCTGATTATTCTGTACAGAGACATGTCACAGTGTTACCTGAAATGTGGGTTTTCTTAGTCCCCCTCCCAAATTTGCCTGTGGCGCATCAGTGGGTCTTCTTCTTTTCTTTTATTCTATTCAAATTTCTGAGTCCCCAAGCTGTATTTAGAGTCCAATATTAAATCCCAGTAAAAACCCTCTTTTCACTCATCTTACTTAGAAGTTGTTTATCTGCTTTTTTTTTTTTTTTTTTTTGTCTTACACCACTGGGCAGTATGGAAAGTAGCCTTCTCTACTCTGCCATCTTCCTCCTTTTCCCATGCTGCCCTTTGAATGGTCTCTCAGGCACTGAATTCTTGGTTGAAGCCTCCATGATCCACTAACCACAGCTTATTTATTTCTGCAGCACTGTCACCATACAGATAACACCAAGATATACCTCATCACAAACAATATAGTCAAGCCTCCTTGGACCATATCTGCAGCAGCTTTTGAGCAATGAGGCAACTGAACATGGAGAAACTTCCTAGTCCCCCCTTTGCAAGCAGGGTACCTCTTTGATCTCTTTTAAAAGGAATTTTTACTTTTATACCCTTAAGCCATAGGTGGGTATGGTCTTCCCAATTCTTGAGATTCTCTCAAGCCTTCTTTCCTATTTTCTCTGTGAAAACTACTTATCTTTATAGTGGCTATAATCTCTTCAACAATTATGTCTTCATTAAGCCCAATTTTACATGCATTTTATGGACAAATTATAAATTTTTCAAAACTTTGTGCTCTGATTTCTGCTCCTGATTGTCAAGGTAAAATTAGCTAAAAGCCAACAGCAATATTCATACCACCTTTTGAATGCTGTGCTGCCTTGAGATTTTTCTCTGCCAGATCCATTAGTGCATCACCTTTAAATTAGCCTCACAGAAAGTCTTAGGACTTGGAAAAAATGTAGACAACTTCTTTGCCTAATGTAACATGAATGGCCTCTTATCTGATTATCAATAGATTCTTCATTTCCCTGTGAACCTCCATGAGCCCCATCATTACTTTCTTGTGTCCTATCATTATCCTGGAATTCTGAGCTCCTACCAGAATCTGCCATTAATTTCTGCTTATGACATTATAAAGCTTATACAGTCTGCATCTCCAGACTTTTCCAACGCCCTCCCACAAACCAGTTTCAAATGTCCAAATGCCTCTGAATTACTTGATCATGTTAATTAACAGCAATGAATCCACTTCTTAACACCAATTTCTGTTTTAGTCAATTTGTAACAGCTGTGACAAACAAACAAACAAACAAAAAACACACGCACCCACACACCTGAGAAGAATAACTAGAGGTGCAAAAGTTTAGCTTACTTTATGATAGCTAGAAAGGAGAGTGAGAGAGAGAGAGAGAGAGAGAGAGAGAGAGAGAGAAGGGGACAGAGGCTGCTTTACTTGTCGGGGACAAAATACAAACCCCGAAGGCACACCCCTAGAGACCAACTTCCTTCACCCACAACCAACAGCCTGTAGTCATGCAGTAGTCCTTAAAAATTATTACTTCAAATGAATTAATTCACTAATTAATTTATAGCTCTCATAATCTAAGCATATCACCTCTGAATGTTCCTTCATTGTCTCATACATGAGCTTTCTGAGGACACTTCATGTTCAACCCCCAACCAACATTCTACTGGAGTTGAGCTTGTAGGCCTTATTTATTGATTTGGTTCATTGAGTAATGACAAATAAGGAGCCACGTGGAAACTCCTTACCTTTCACTTGGCTAACAAACCAGGTGGGTGCAATGTACTGAAATGGAGATAACTATCGGAAGAAGTTTTGGTTGTTGGGATAGGTGGAAATTGAGTATTCAGTATCGGGTGTATCAGTGTTGATGAATTTGTTTATGTTTCAGGTGGAGATATGTCAGTCATTTTGTAGATGCACGAGTCTAGAATTCAGAAGATTGTGTGCTGGATATACACTCTGAGAAATTATTAGCTTATTGATGAGATTTATATCCCTGAGAACAAGAAGAAAGCCACGAATGTTATAATTGAGGAATGAGTTTTAAGAAATCCAATATTTAGAAGGATATTAGGGTAGGAGGTGCCAGCAAAACAAAATTAAAATTAAAACAAATAAATGAACAAACAAACAACAACAACAAAAAAAAAAAAAAAAAAAAAAAAAAAAACAGTGTTGGTCAGGTTCCACACTGAAAACAGAATGCATGTCAGATTAGTGGGTTGACCTTCAAAGGGAGTAATTGTAAATGGGTCAGTGGGTCACCACTCCTCACCTGTGGAGGTAGCTGACCATCTAGCAGGAAGTACAGTCTGCTCTCTATACATCTAGCCAGTGTGACGAAACCCTGAAAGGAACCAGAGGATAAATGCCCTTACCTCGTTCTTTTCTCTGTTTCAGAGTCCTCTGTTGAGGGAGGCCATTGGCCACATTACACTGCAGGCTGGAGATTCTGAGAACCTCTTTATACAATCTTTCAAGCCAGATTCTAGGGTAAGAAAGTAGGTAGAGAGTTGTCTAAAACTACCAAGACACCTGGTGCAGAGAGCAGACTATTTTACATCAAGGTTATAGAAAATATACTCTTTTCTTACTTCTAATGGTTTATAAATACAAAGGAAATATAGAAGATGACTATTTTGTTATCGCACCAGGGTATAATGAGGATTAAATTACTTGAGACAGAAAATTGCCTTGAAAAGTTTACAGCCCTCTACAAGTGTTAGTGTTGTTATTGCTGAGGTCAGGTCACCCACCGAGTGGAGGAAAATACTGTCTATGTCAGAAAAATAAGTCTAGTTTTGTGGAGACAGTTCATTTATCAGAAAATCGCTTCTCTGAATAAACAGGATCATCTCAGCACTGAGTAAGCAAGTTGTGAAATTGTTTTATACAGTTGCTTTGACTTGCTGCTTTACCCTCTTTCTCTGTTATTTCACAGGCACTTCCATTATATTCAAAAAACATGCTCTGTGATTCCAAAAAAGGATGGAAATGAGAGTCTCATAACATAGTTTTTCTATATTTCTTTAGAGAAAAAATTAATAGCTGAAAAGCATCTGTCATGTGTTCTGTTGCAATCAAAATTTATAGGTAGAGGTAATGCTAGGAATGTGATGAAGATAATTCACATTAGAAGAATTATAATAATAGAACAACTATTTTATTTAATCTTTATCTCCCTAATAATTGGTAACTAACTGGGTCATTAAAAAATATCTCTAGTCAGAAAGAGAATCAAACATTGCAAGAAAGTAAAATTTAAATGAACACTATTGTCTTAAAGTATAGTAATTAAATTAGCAGGCCACATTTAGAGAGATGTCAAATAGCTAAATGGCTCACATACTTAATTATTAACTATGTATCAAACATAAAAATCACCAACAGCTCTCTTAATAGAAATTATTTTTGTCTGTAACATCTAATAAGTACCATAAGTTAAAGCCAATTTATAAATGGTGCTATTAAGAAGGAGAAAGGTGATCATTTATGTTTACTCATATGAATTATTATTTTTCTCCAAAGGAGTTTGAAAACTACAATAGTTTTTAGTTAGTTGAGATCCACACATTTAAATTTATTTATCCACTATACCATTAGGCAAAGTTGCTTAACCGGAATCTCTTTAAATTGGTAGTGTTGTTATAAATGGCTCCAAAAAAAGGTGAAAAATTTTGAAGTGCTTGCTTTCATGAACATCCAATGAAGAATTTTGCTTTATATGATTTTTATTACTTATTCACAGCTCATAACCCACATATACTGTGGGCAAGAACAGTTAGCCAGAATACTTGGCACACAGAATTTGTGGAAAGTATTTAATGTATATGAAATGAATTCCTAACTCCTTTTTGTGTACTGAGAAATAACTTTTTTTCTCTCTCTCTTAGCTAGCGAAAAGAATTTCAAACCTGAAATGGTCTTATTAGAATGTAATCATGCAGTAAAGGGACATTCTCTTCCAGCAAAGCCCTCACTCTCACTAGTTGAAGGGCAGGTGTACTTAATATGAGCCTGGTGTTTAACATTGTCATAATGTACAGGCAGGTGAGTTAAAGCTGTATGCTCACAGCAAGCTCAAGTGCTTTATGCCACTTCATGTTCAAATGCACAGGCAAGAAGTAAGGCTCTTACAACTACAAATTAACTGGCAAAGACACACCCGGTAGCTTTTCATCACTTACTTATCTCTAATGGGAAATGAATTAATATGACTCTTACCAGGCACTTAGGGGTATTCCTTTGATTTTAATGGACTTTCTGCTTACAAATGTTGTTAACTCACAGGAAAGAGGCGAGTTCCCTATATTTCCATTGGCATTACACTCCTCAATAAGAGGCCAAGATAAAATTGGTATTCAGCATCTCCTTAGGCACTGTAAAAATCCCTGTGGTTACCACACCTCTGAAAACATTGCCAGATGTCTCAAGGCTCCATAATTGATCACTCTTGCATCACGAGATCAATGTCATTGATGAGCTTCTTAGGCCTATCTCTTATATGGCCAGTCAGCTCTGAGAATCCCTTAGCCTTGATTTTTCAAGCCTTTGGCAAAAAGAGTGTAAGACTCAAATGTGCCGGCTCATTTTCAGTGCCATTTTTCTTCTGCTTTCTCTTGATTGACATATGTTGCTTTTCGGTGCCAAATTTGTCTTTTCTACAGCTGAATGGATTTTGTCACCAAAGAATTCTCCTGCAGTGTTACATGTATCAATTGCTATTTATTTACCGGGAATCATTGGTACAAAGAATGTACCGATTTAAAGTTGTCACCTGGTTTATTTTACATTTTGCAGAAAGAAATTTTACTTATTGTTACAGGTACAGTAATGTTAGGTTCTGCAAAGGCATCATTTAGGAGTTTGAGCAAAACACATTGTGTAGTAGCAAGTTTAAGAACCCTGTGGAGCCAATTTTGTGCAATTCAGGCAAAATCCAAAACGAACAACCTAAACAAGTGTCCTTTGATTGAACTATCCTTACGGAGAAAATCTGATGTTTCCAATGAACTGTATATTTTCAACTTTGTTTTGTTACTTTATAAGTAGGGTTTTAGCATAGCTTATCCACATTTGTTTAAAGTAATGTTGGTGCTCAGTTCAATGTGGCAGGAAAATGAGATGGTCCATGTATAATTAAGCAGTACAGGTACTAAGCAGTACGAGGCAACTCTGTACCTCTGATCATTTGTCTCCATAACTTCATTTGAAGATGGTACCTCAAAAAGTTGTGCACATAATATCTTAACTTAGACCAGCCATAGTTGATTCAGTCTCTTTCTCTTAGAATTTATTTTATTCCCTGCTCCCCAGCTTTATTTAAGTCAGTTATAGAAAGGCACATACTGCATGTTCACTGCATGTAGAATCTGTACCCATAGAAACAGAAAGCAGAAAGGTGGTTGCCAGGGTCAGTAAATTAATTGAGTCCCTTTAAGACAGCACACACTCTACCTGCAGGACTAGTGATAACTTCTTCCAGTAGAAAGACACCATTGATGAGTGCTTCTGCAACCCTCCATGGTGGATCCTATGGGTCTAGGGAAAGCCTGTGTGGCTCCTCTCATCTAGCATTTTCTAGAAGACAGGTTTTGCAAATAAGAATGGGGAACAACAAAATCAACAAATGCCATTTTCTTGAGCTGATTTTATTTATGGCTGCCCTAATAGTAGTATATATATTTTGTTTTCTTACAATGAAATCGATTCATTTTTAAAATGTCAGTGTTACTGACTGTGGTTGCTATTTATCTTTATGTTCTTTGCCTTCGTTACATCTGTATTTTATTCAGAGTAGCCTTGAGCAGTTGGAGTTGGCTTAGCCACATGAAGAAGAGTGAGTGCGTCATGATTTGTGGCCTCTACACACTGCAGAGAGTCACAGGCAAGCAGAAATGTTTGGAAAGGGTAGGTCAGCAGGAAAGAAATTGTTTTCCAGAGGGCAAAACCAGCCCTGTTTTCTGACCCAAATTACTTGATCTTGAAGACATGCAGATAAAAATAAAACCTAGAACACCCATAAGTTGGGGCCAGGTTACTGACTTGACTGATTACGTTCATCTGGCAACTTTGTGGAATTTGGGAGTGTTGACAGAAAGGGAAGATGGCTTTGAGATTATGGCGACAATGTAGGCCCTGTGGCCCATGACACAGGAAGTCTTGCCCTTAGAAAGGGAAATTGTTCTGTCCAATGTTCAATAACTGATTTTCCATGAAGATTTAACTTTCCAGTAAGAGGTCAGTGATTCAAATGCATGTGGTGACTCTGAAAGATGAGAAGGTGGGAGAGAAGCCAGTCCCTAGGGGTCCAGGTCAGGTGCTGTGACCTGAAGAAAACCCAGGCCCTGCCTACTGGATCCCAAACAAAGACTTTACTTCCTTTGAGGGACAAAACAAAAGACCAGTTACAGAATGAAGGCCCATATCTGCTGATGGAGCAAGAGATAGAGAATATCCTTTGGGACTAAATGGAGAGTGAGATGGCTTTGATTGACAGACATTGACACAGGTGATTTGTTGGTTAACATTTTCTTTGTTCTCCAAAATTTCACTACTCTGTAACCTACTGAAGTGAATCCTTAGGTGAAAACAGTGCAGTACATAGTAACAGGTGAATCATTACTAGTCGTGGTGTAGAAAGGTGATTCTCATAATTGGAGAAGTATTTTTCCACGTGTGTGTCCCAAGCAGAGATTACGGCCTTCATAAAAAGTGCAGATACATCTTCAATTAAAGCCTAAAGTATCTTGTGATTGCAAATGTGCTTTTAAGCCTTCTATAGAACATTTTTTTAATCTTTAAGTGAATGTGTCAAATATGATTCTCCTTGCAATATAAAAATTAAACTCATCTAATTATGCCTTTGAGTTTTTTATTTCATTTTTTCAACTATGAAAAATAAATGGGACACATTCTTGATATTTTTATTAGTAGTTGTTAAATCACACTGGGAGACATTTTCTGATCTATGGAAATTATGCTTGCAAGAGAGTGTAGTCTGATTCATGGGTGACAGGGGCTCTATCTCCTGTCCTCCCTGCTGCCTGTTAGATGTAGCATGCTGGAGAAGAGCAGTAAAGAGTGAGAAAAGGGAAGAAAAGTCATGTTTTTTAAAAGGTTGAATATCATTGAGAAATCGGGCTTCATTGCCCTGGAACCTGTAGTTTTTACTAACAGGTTGGGATTTCTACTGAACATGTGATTCCATATGTTTCTTGTGTCACAATGATCAGGTACCTGAATTATTTATCACGGAGCTGTTATTAACAAACTAGCCATCACTACCCCTGGCCCTCAGCCAAGTCCCAAGCAACTACTAGTCTACTTTCTTTCTCCATAGATTGGCCTGTTCTTGGCATTTTATGTAGGTGGAATTATACAATGTGCTATTTTATAATGAAAATTTTCACTTGGTATAATGTTTTTAAGATCTATTCATGTTGTAGCATGTTTCAGTACTTACTTTCTTTTTATGGGAAAGTAATGTTTTGTCAAATACCAACACCAGAATCTCAATAGTTGCCTGATATTCTGATTGTCCTCACTTTTTGGCTATTACAAATAATGTTTCTATAGAAATTTGTGTCCCTGTTTTTATGGGAAATCACACTATAATTTATACTCAGTTTCTAGAACAGAAATGGTAACTTTTCCCAGTTTGCATAGCATCCTGCTGGCCCATTACTAATACTAAATTATATTAGAATCCTTGAAGAGTTTAGGTGGATGAATATGTTTAACCCCATTGCTTTTATATGAGAAAACCAGAACCTGTGAAGGTAGTTAATTATGTAATGTCTTGCAGGTGGTTAAAGTTAATGATAACAGTTAAAACCGGCTTGAGACATAGTCCCGTGTTATTAATTCTGTGCATTATAGAAATACATTGGGTTCACTTTGAACGGAACTGGGATCAATGAGTTGACCTGACAATTTAGTCAGTTTTTAATATCACTGTGTCCAAAATACCTGACAAGTGCAACTTAGAGGTGGAGAAGTTTATTTGGGGTTCACATCATGGGGGAAGGGCACAGTGGTGGAAAGCTGCTCAGCTCATGGTGGAGTCAGGCAGGAGAGAGAGAGAGAGAGAGAGAGAGAGAGAGAGAGAGAGAGAAAGGAAGAGGGGAGGGAGGGAAAAAAGGAAGGAAGGAAGGAGAGAAGGAAGGAAGGAAGGAAGGAGGGAAGGAAGGAAGGAAGGAAGGAAGGAAGGAAGGAAGGAAGGAAGGAAGGAAGGAAGGAAGGAAGGGGCCAGCAGGTAGATTCACCCTTCCTTCCAGGGCATGCCTCCAGTAACTCACCTTGTCCAGTCACCTCACCTTCCTTCAGGTACCACTCAGTCAGTTCATTCAAACTAGGATATACTGATGAAGGTAGAGCTTTCATACTCTAATAATTTTACTTCTGAATATTTCTGCATTAACAGGAGATTTGGGGGGACACCTGATATCCAAACTGTAACAACTAGGAACCTAATATTTATAATTATTCCTCTTTAGAGAACAAATTTGTTTTATAAACTCCTCCTACACATAATTGTACTTTGAAGCACAATATTGGATCCTAAAAAAATAAATGTGGGTTTTAGATATTAGAAGTCTATGTTAGATTTTAGAAGTCTATATTCATATGTACATGCTAATGATACCATTTGATACAAGTATGGTTCAAAAAGAAATATGACTTATATTTTGTTGATTTTAAATTAGTAAAGATTAAGTGTAACAAATATCTACTTAACCTAAATAATGTATTTAATTAGGATATTTTGCAATGAAAAAGGAACTATACTTTTATGAAGGAGTCAAGATAATACAAAAGTTAATCAACAGTTATGTGGATAATGGTTAAATTCCATAGGTTCAGTTGAACTTTTAAGCCAACTGCAGCATAATATACAAATTTGATTCCTAAAATATAGATCTTGATCACACTTTTTATACCAATCAGAAATATAATTTTAAAAAGTAACAATATATTCCTTAAAGCATAAGTTGTATTATCTTTGAAAGCACTGGATGTATTCACATGAAGAGGCCCTTAGAGCCTTGAAGTGCTATGATTGTAACACCAAGGACTATTTTGATGAACACACACATCAATAATGACACATGTAATTGGACAGATGCTCACCTCCATCAATGTTTATGTGAGTAGGAGGGATAGATTCACAATGGGAAAAGTTCCAGAAGCAACCATCCAGCTTGGCTCTACCGCTTCAGGCTCCTGGGATTTTTTTTTAGGGACTACATTTCCCTTTATTAAAGGCAACACATATGGCCTCCCCTGCCCATTTCACTCTTGAGTACAGTAGCAGGAATCTCACATTGATTAGGGAAATGTGGAGGAATCCCTAATCTGAACATGGCCAGGATCCTTTATAGGAGTGGAATTATCAGAAGACAAATGACTTTTATATGTATAAGAATATATAGTTTCATTAGAAACTATGTTGGAATTTTTTTTTTCATTTAGCAGGACTGTCATTTTTCAGAAATGACAGTACCCTGGTAGTTTGGACGAGAATAGAACAATTGGAGAAATAGGAACTGACCTACTGTTTTGAGTGAAACTAATTTATGGAGGGCTGTGCTGGGACTGTTTTATGCAGATGCTACTTCACAATCACAGCTGGGCTCTTTTTCTGCTGCTTCAGAGCTGTTTCCGCTTTAAAAAGAATTTGTACTTCTTGTTGTTCGCCAGGCAGCAACCGTTTGCATGTACATTAATATTAGTGTTGTATTATTTAATATATACCAGCATTATCAACAATGAAAAGAAAAATATTTCTCCTAGTATGAAGTCCATATCCTTCCATCTTCCAAAGGCCCAGGTTCCACAGTGTTCGGAAAATTTTTATTTATAGCAACCAGAATGGCTCATGCTTTCTAACCTGCAGAAATATGACTGTTGTGGGTAATCATTATTCCTTAAAAATAATAGTTCTTCCATCCTGACTCAATTTTTAATATTATTATTTTGGGGCTGTTGTTGTTGAAGGTTTTGGTTTATAACTGTGACCTTTCTAAATGAAAAACCTGCAATCAAATAACTACATGTTTGCTAATAATTATATATATGTTTTCCATGAATTAAACCCAGAAGTGCTTCACCATTCAGCCACATGCCCAGCCCTTTTGAGTTTTTATTTTTATTTATTTATTCACTTATTTTAAGAGAGAGGTGAGAGAGAGAGAGACAGACAGAGAGAATTTTTAATATTTATTTTTTAGTTTTGGGCGGACACAACATCTTTGTTTGTATGTGGTGCTGAGGATCGAACCCGGGCAGCACGCATGCCAGGCGAGCGCGCTACCGCTTGAGCCACATCCCCAGCCCTTGAGTTTTTATTTTGACCCAGAGTCTCACTAGGTTGCTGAGGGCCTCACTAAGTTCCTGAGGCTGCTCTAGAATTTGTGATCCTCCTGCCTCAGCTGCTCAAGCCTCTGAGATTACAGGCATGCACCATGTCTGCTAATGATAATATTTTTTCAGGAGTCCTAGATTGCCTGCTATAAATTACCAATCTACTTAAGAGAGAATGGTGACAGCCCACACCTGGATTGACTGTGTCTGCTGAGTTACCTACCTGTTGCAGTACCTCCGCTGTACAGCTTCACATGGCTCACATTCAATTCCCGAGCATGGAGCACTTCTCATCTCCTTCCAATGGAAGAGAACACTGAGAATTGAGACGATTCAATGACTTGTTGGAATACTGCGATTAATTAGTATCAGGTCACCTTTTAATTTTATATGGAAAATGGCATCGTTTCCATTGGTTCTACCATAATAGAGTAGCGAGTTTGAAAGTGACAGGAAAAGACATGCTGATGGCAGCTAGACAAACACTTGCCAACTTTCCCTCTGGTCTCTGGGGCTCAGGTTAGCAAGCTGCCATCAAGGGGGCCTTCAGAAGCAGGTGTGAGCCTCCATGGGAGTGTTGTTTCAGGGGAGAGTTGCAGGTTGAGCAAGGAACGGATGATTGTGTCTGAACAGGAAAGGTTTAACGTTTAGATGAAAATGGACAAATTCTGGGGTTCTCAGGAGCTGAGGGAGTGACTCTAATGTCAACCCACTTGGGCTGTGTGTGGTGGCAAAAAGAAAGGCACATCCAGATAAGAACAAAGGTATATCCAGAGCTTCCTCGATCCTGGGTAGGTGCTGCCCAGGCCGTAGAAGGAAGCACATCCAAGGAGCTCTGGTGTTCCCAGTTTCATGACTGTTCCTACCAAAGTTTTAGTAGGTGAAACCTAAATAGATTCAAGAATTAATGAGTGACGAATATAAATGGATGAATAAATGACCCGAAGTCAAATGAAGAAGCCCTCTTTATTCTTAACCATTTCTATCTCCTTGGCTGTCCTCTTTCTCATGAAGCAAAAAGGCTCAATGCTTCTGCCCACAGCACATTGCTGAATGAGCATTTCACTGCTCGCACTGCCAGGAATCAAATAAATAAGAGATTGGAGAGGAAGACTTGAGAGTGCCTTTTGGCATTTTGCCCAATTCTTATCTTGGCAGGGTTATTTTGCTTTGGTTCATGTTTTGAGCTTTCCAGTTTTCATTTTTATACTGCTCTTCCACTATTTTATTATATATTTTTTTTGAGTCATAGTTTGTAAAGACTTGGTTTATGTCAATGCAATCGGGTTTCTTTTTTTGTACTTAGTATGCTATCTAAAGATTTTTTTTTTTTTAAAGTGGTCATTGATCCTGCTTTCTTTTTTTTTTTTTTTTTTTACCTTTTGGGAAACATTCCTGATCAAACAGGCGTTGCCTATATCCCTTGTCTCTGTCACCTCAGTGGAATCCAAGTCCAGTGCTTGCAATTGGGGTTTCCTTTGCTGTAAGCCTCTCTTCTTTGTATTGCTCCTTTGGATGTCTATTTAAGCTCAAAAGCACGTAGCAGTGCTATGAATAGATCCCACTTTCTTTCACTGAGTTCTAAAACCTTTTAAAAGTAGCACCTCACAAAGAATTCATTTTCTTCTGTTTTCCATAGCCTATGTGACAAAACACATCTTTATAAATCTTTTCATTATAGAAAGATTTTTTTCCTCTTTGGTTCCCCAGTAATACTTGATTTTTAAAAACATATTTCTGGAACTCAGAATGATAAAAAAAGAGACTTCAATCAAGTCTGTGAAATTCCCAGAATTTATTTTTGACAACCCAAGATAAGTGCAATACCTTGTTCATAGTATGCAGTAGGTGTCAACTTGGCTAAGCCACAGCACCCAGATACTTGATTCTATGTTACATATTTCTTTGAAGTTATTTTTCAGGTGAGATTTATATTTAAATCGGTGGACTTTGAGCAAAGCAGATTGTCACTGATTTTCTAATCGGTGGACAGTATCAGTAGAAAACTTGACTTCTCCTAAAGAGGAGGGCATTTTGGCAGCAGACTGCCTTTGGACACAAACTTTAGTGACACTTCTTCTCTGGGTCACCAGCACCCTATCCTGTCCTGCAGATTTTAGAATTCTCCACCACTGTAAATGCATAGGCCAATTCCTTCAAATCACTCTCAATCTCTGTATACAGATTGATGGGTAGATGGATGGATAGTGTAAATGTACACGGATGCATATATACATATATATTGTAGATAGAAATATGCACATGCATTCTATTTTCCTGCTTCTCTGGAGAACTCTGATAGATTTCTAGTGAAGGCTGCTTGGTTTCTTCCTTCTGTCTTACCAGGTGGCATGGCTGTTAAAATGAAGGAGACTCCCCCTTTTTCTCAATTTATTATCTTCTTATTTTTTCTTTTGAACTAGCATTTTGATATTTATCCAATTGAGTGATAATATATATATTGTTAATGTTATTTGGGGGGGGGCGTGAAGTTTAAAAAAAATTATCTTAGTTACCTCCAAGTTAAATATCATTATGCTCAGTACAGTTTTGAAGCTTAGGAGATTTACTTTCTTCTACAATTAATAACACACATAGTACATAAAATATTGTTCAGTCAACACACATAGTACATAAAATATTGTTCAGTCATGTTAGTAGCAGCATTTAATATAAATTAGAGTTTATTTGTAGAATATTTATTGAAGCAAGTTAAAATTATTAATGTCACATGGAGCAGGATAGAACATGGAATCTCTGATCTTTATTTTCAGTTAAAACACGCAACACTGAACCAGTGATAATTTGGTAATTTTTGTGAAATGAAATCCAGTGTAACACACTGGCATTAACAACTCTCCCTATTACATTAAAGCAGCCCAATTTGCCAATAATCAGCAGCATTTGCATTACACACTTTTCAAATTTCTGATTCCCATTAAGTAAATAGTGACAGGTTACACATAAATTTGGCAGTGAGGATTAGTTCTATGGTAGAATACAATACATCCAGCTACAGATAGGGGTACCCAAGGGATGAAGATGATGATTGATGATGATGATGATGATGATGATGATGATAGTGATGATGGATGGTGAATGACGATAGAATTCAAGGCCCTTTTCATATTGCTTTACCCATGAACAGTTTAATCTCTCCTCAAGAACATCTTGCCCTGCTTTTCATGCCTTCCACCTGAACGGAGAATAAATATAGAAAATGAAAAGATGAGGTTTCCTACAGGAAGAGCGCAAGAGAATCCTGCTATAGATGCCAGACTATGATCTCTATGGAAATTCCACCTTGAGGTAAAGAGACACTTGATCTGTTTTTCCTTAAGATCAGATTTTGTCATGGATTTTAATTATAAGAGGCACTCTAACCCTCCTACAGGGATTCCAGTTTAAGATAACACAGAATTTTTAAATAAAAATAGTACAATTGGATCAGAATATGACTTTTATAATTTCAAAAATAATTCATACAAACTATATCACAAATTTAATTTTTTCTTTTCTATTTAGTTTCCTGGTATTATTTTTACTAATTCACTTAGATTTTTTTGACTTTATCCTGAGATCTTTACCATCTTTCAAGTCACCTTTCATTTTGTTTATATGGAAACAAAGGTTAGTCAATTTATTGAAATTTTTTGTTGTTATTGTTTCAATGTTTTAAAGACGGGTTTCTTATTCCCCCCTTGTATGTCCACAGTTGATCTTTTGTGCATTCTCTCTCTTTTTTTTTTTCCAAGAATTTGCAGCATATAATGTTCATCCCTAACACATCTAGCTTCTACTTGTGATGGAGCTTCTACAGTCTCTCTGCTGGCCTACTTTTCTTGTCTATGGGGAAAGTCATAGTAAAGAAAATAGATCTTGGAGTCTGACTACTGTATTTGAATCATTGGTAAAGCTGTTTCTTCAGTGCCTCAGTTTCTGTCTGTGAAAATACATATCTGTCATTGTTCGTTCATAGAGTTGTATATTTGTAGATTTGAATACATTTAAACTTCAACAAATATGGATAGACCTTTAAATTTATTTCAGTTACCATTAATTTTCCCTGTTGAAAACAATCTATTGCTTAAACCAAAATATATACTTAGCCTCTAAAAATAAATTATCTTTATTTTATTTTTATTTCAGCAACAATTAACTTTTGGTAAACAACAAGTATGATGAGTTGTGCCGTTTTTTTTTTTTCTTTGCTCTTTAGATGTGCTTTGTATGTGGCTATGACTAGACCAAACTAAATGGTTAACAAATAATTATAGATGTATTAGGATGTATATAAATGTAGTGTAATATCATAAATTTGCCAGCAAGAAAAAATTTTCAATCTTTCTGTAAACAATGCCAATAAATATTTCTGTGCTTTATTTGTTTTGTGGAGGGTAATATGCTAGAAAACATCAGTAACAATAATAATAAATAATACTTCTTTATTCAGTTTTAGCCACACATTATTTCAAGAAATTAAAGTGTACTCCTCATGACAGGCCTTAGAAGCTTGACCTTATAAATGAACAGAGATATAGAGAGGTTGAATAACTTGCCCAAAGTCTCACTGAAGTTGCATAGTAGGGGTTTGAAGAATGCCTGTCTTTGGATTATGTGCCTTTAATAATCATTCTATAATTCTGCCAAAGGCAAAGTCTGTGTCTTCAGGGAGCTGACCATTCATTCACACATTTTGACCATGCAACCAAGTCATTTGTTTTGTCTCAACTGGTTTATTTGTTGTGAATAAATGAAATCTTTTTTTGTTCTGTGCACTTGCTATTCTGGTACACACTATTGTTTATTGCATGCATGTGGTGATGCAAACTTTTCATCTGAGGAAATCTTTAGTTTTCATCAATTTCATTATTCTCATTTTTTGTTAATTTATCACACTGTGTAGAATTTTGCTAAGTTCTAATAGGTTAGTTTAGGGTGGAATGGTTTGGTAAATGTGATCCCTAACTTTTTCTCAAAGTGCCAGCATCGTGACAAAGCCAAATGTTCTGAGCTCCACTTTTTCTCAGAAACATGTTTTGTTTGGAGTGAAGACTGATGGGAGTTAATTATCACTGAAAGTGAGACTAAAGCAGTGAGGATTTCCATTAAGCAGAAAGAATCACTAGGCTGGCACGCAAAGATAAGTTTTTAAGCAAATCATAAGGTGAACATCTTATTGCATCTTACTATTGACCTTAGCAGTTTAAGATAATGATTATCAAATAACCTGTCTTCATAACATCCTTCTCTCCAGCTCCAGGAAACGAGGATACATTTATCCAGGCATGTACAGACTGAGAGCATTTCCCTCCTCTTTGTCTTTACCCACTCTATATATCCTGTGACACAGTGAAGAGTCTTATTTATCTAAAAGTCCAAGAATGCTCCCTCTATCCTTGGTACCCATTCTTTGTTTTCCCTGCAAAGATATACACTAGTGACTATTCAAATGTATTTTTGTTTCCAATACCATTTTGAGTGAGAGCAAAGATTCTTGCTTGAAAAGTATGAATAATTTTCTGCTTTTCTATTTCCTTTTTTCCAAAATCGTTGCCTACATTCTTCATTGAATCTGATGACTTGACATTATTCCACATGTCTTCAGCATTTAACAAAATATTATACATTGGCTTATGGGATTTTTATCAGTTTATCCCTCTCTCCAGGGATATTTCATGCTATATTTTGTCTCCAGAATAGAATTTTCATCTTTTTTTCTTTCTTTATTTTTGTTTCTTGGGACTTGACAGCTATCAATACAGAAAACACAACCCAAAATATTCACAAACCCCCAGTAAGTTGGCATAGGGCAATTTATTAATTTCTAGGTTGCCAAATTTTCAGCTGATCTAAAATGGAAAAATCCAGATTATTAGATGAATGACTAAAAAGGCATGAAATCAATCAGACATGATTCTTGCCCTGAAGTGACTTATAATGAAATCCCCAGGTTATTACTAGCAAAAGATATCTTTTTAGAGAGGATAATAACTGGCGAGGAGGCTTAGATACAGTTTCCTGATTTAGATAACACTGATCCAGACCCGGAAGAACAATGAAGACTTCCCTAGTGAATAGAGAGGCTCTCAGGCAGTTAAGAGAGCATACGATTTCTCCAATTCAGTTATGATTATTCATATATGCTATGTTGCAGTGTTCTGGAAAACTGGAAGGAAGAACATTCAGAATACTGGGGGTGGTGTATTTCCCATTGGATTGATTTTTATTCTACACAAAAGGAAGTACTGAAATAAAATTACACTGAGATTCTATCTCCCTCCAGTCAGAATGACAATTATCAAGAATACAAGTAACAATAAATATTGGCAAGGATGTGGGGAAAAAGGAACACTCATACATTTCTGGTAGGACTGCAAATTCGTGCAACCTCTCTGGAAAGCAGTCGAGAGATCCCTCAAAAAACTTGGAATAAAACCACCATTTGACCTTGTTATAAAACTCCTCGGCTTATACACAAAGGATTTAAAATCAGCATATTATAGTGGTGTAGCCATATCAATGTTTATAACAGCACAATTCACAATATCTGGGATATGGAACCAAATCAGGTGCCCTTAAACAGATGAATGGATAAAGAAACTGTGGGATATATACACAATGGGATATTACTCATCCATAAAGAACAAAATTATGACATTTGTCAGTAAATGGATGGAACAAGAGACTATCATGCTAAGTGATATAAGCCAATCCCCCCAAAACCAAAGGCCAAATGTTCTCTCTGGTATGTGGACAGTAACCCATAACAAGGGAGGGTAGGGAGGGGAAGTATAGAAATTCATTGGATTAGACAAAAGGAATGAAGGGGATGGAGGGGGGATGGGAATAAGAAAGACAGTAGAATAAATCTGACATAATTTTCCTATGCTCATATAGGAATAAATGACCAGTGTAAATCTACAACATGTTCAACCACAAGAATGGAATCAAAATTGTAATGGTCTGCACTTTATGTATATATAATAAGTCAAAATACATCTTACTGACATGTATGTTTCAAAACAGCAAATAAAAAAGAAAGTTAAAGAAATTTTGTGATGTAATTGATATCAATATGTATATGTATGTGTATATATACATATATCATATATATATATTTTTTTTTTCTGCTTCATATATATATGAAGCAGAAGAGCAAAATCTAGGGTTTTTGCAAAACTTGAGGGACCTGAATGTTAAGTCAGGGGGTTTGAATAAACTAGAGAAATTTATTCAAGGAGAGAACATTTCTGAGCTTTGTAATATTGATTGCAAAATTACAAAATGAATTGGATGCAGAATGTTAAACAAATTAGGTGGCAGTGTGTCCACATCAAGGTTAACTAATGTATGGGTGGTTTGCATATGTGCTGCTTAACTCAATTAAATTCTTTCATTCTGATTATTTTTTGTTTATAATGAGATGGTGAGCTAATTTTTCAACAGAGTCAGTCCACTTATAAAATGTCCTTCTTTTAATTGATTATGAGTCTTAACTTTGTGACAAGCACTAAAAAGAAATAAAGTTGTATTTGTTTCACTAAGGATATCATAAATTACTTAATGAGGTCTTGTACAATTCAGAAAAACTTTCCAAAGCAAATTTATTTTAGTCCATTTTGGCTTTTAGAACTACATCTGTTATAATGGTACTTAGGATGGGACATGTTAAAGGAGAGAAATAGCTGTATTATCAAAACAACCTATATAGTGTTGCAAATTCCAAGTTTGTAGATGTTGAAAAACAGCTGTTACTTTGCCATCTCTCCTCAGTCACACTCCAAATGCTGCTGTGGATGTGCCTACTGAGTTTAAAATTTTTATGGAACATGACCATCTCCCACTTTTATTATTCATCTTGACCAAATTGTTATTCCATATATGGATTCAAAGGCATACTTACACCAACCCTGTAATGATTAGAGAGCAGCATTGGGTTGAAGGATACAACTTCTAATCTGAATGAAATCAATTAGAGGGTTTCAGTGATTTGACAACTCCAATAATATGCCACATCTCACTTTCTTGCAAGTGTTCCCAGAGTCTGCATGGTGAGGCTCAGCACCATCACCCCATGACCTGGCAATTGATGGCACCAACAGATTGCTTCATCAGCCACTTAGCCCAGTGGTCTTGTGCCTCAGAGACATCCACCCAGAATATGTTGAAATATATTGCATCCTTTCAGGAAAGCATATTGGTCTTATTGGTTTTATTGCACTGTTTCTGATTCATTCATTTAGCACTCAGTGATTGAGTGAGCACTGTCCACCCCTTCTCAGGATACCTCCAGTTGTGCTACATGAGCATTTCTGCCACGAAGCTTCTCAAATAATTAGGAGCAAATTTACCCATTTCATCAGAGAATTAAGCATTTTCTCCTGTGAAATTCAAATAATATTTAGATTTTTTTCCTTTCTTCCTTTATTCTATAAGATCCCTTCCTGAGTTGAGGGTCATAGGAAGTTATAACTTATGTAGTTCTAACTCCCATATCTCTTGAGAACATTCTGCTGCCCTAGATTCTGTAGCTAGTGAGACTGGCAAACAGCTTATTTTTAAATGCCAGAGACTCCTTTCTCCCACCTTGAACAGTTGGCAGCTGTGGTTGGGAAGCGATGCCAGGTCTAAGCAAAGTTGACTTAAAGGTACAGGGAATCTGGGAAAACCAAAGGTCCTGTGAATGCATCAAAGACTCAGCTTCAGCTGGGTTCTGGTAAAAAGGAGTCTGGCTGTGTTCCAGACAAAATGCAATTCCTTACTTCAATTTGGTGAGTCTTGGCTTTCATAAAATATATACCAATGCAGCTTAAAGAATTGGAAATGATTTGAGCAAGATATAGAAATACATAAAAAGAAGTATATGTTAAGGACAATTTATTTAGCATAGATCAAATCAGTTGGTCTTAGAACTGAAGAATTAAGTTAGAGATGCAGAGGTCAAGAAAAGAAATATCTGAAGAAAATAAAAAAATACAAACAACAATGAAAATTCTGACCCCATTTGATAACCTATATAAAATTTCATTTCAGCAAAATAATAATTCTACAATTACAGTAGCACTGCAGTAGAGTCTATGTTTTTATCCTAAATAAGTAAGAGAGTCTTGGTGTCATTTATGTTACCTTCTTAGAGGGAATCACATTAACATTTGTCTATAAACCATGACTTGTTGTGAGAGTATTAGGCATTTTTCTGCTTTAAATTCATTAAGATTATGAACCACTTCAGATTCTTTATACTTGCTTATGCTAAGTATGCTGTTTTCCAAAGTGAATGAATGTAACCTTCAAATTTTTAAATCATCCAGCTGTTCTCTTCTGTTATTTGCTAGTACAGATGACAACTCCATCAACGAGTCATAAAATCTAAAGACTGATAATATTAATTATCAAAACCCAAATATTAATTATCAAAAACCTTAGATTTTTGATCTTTGAAAAATGTAAGTCTATGTAACACAATAGCCTCCATTATAACAATTAATGAGCACAAATAATGGCCTAGCTCCATTTTATACTGAGCATTTTTGTTGTATTTTACCACTTTCTATGGATTTCTGAAATTCTGTGAGATGCAGCAGATAAAACGTGATTAAGATGCCTGCATTCCACAGGAAGAATTTATATGCTTAGCTACATATAGTTAATAAGTAGCAAAATTATCCTCAGGTTTTTTGATCTTAAATTCCTTGCTTTTTCAACCACTTCTCAGGATGAGTACATGAGGAATTTTTATGGTGGTGGTGGTTGTTTCTTTGATATCATAAGATAGCCCTGGCCTGAGAATTCAGAGAACACAACCCTGATGAGTCAGATCAGCAATTTACTGCCTGCACAACCTCGTGGTTCCTTTCATTAACCTGAAATGAAGGCTCTGAACTAGATCGTTTTAAGTATTTTTGCTTATAAAATTCCATGTTTCTCTTGAAAATAATGTAAGATGTTTTAAGGAAAATACATTTGTTTTAAGGAAAATAGATAATACATTTTGCTGATGAGAGTTATCCAGAATGTATTCTGGAAATGATAGTTGTATGTGTGTTGATATATATTATGACATAATGTTTGGGGAACAATTTGATTTGGGGAAATGTAGGGTAAAACACAATTAGAACTATGCTGTGGTTTTTGATGTGAGGTGTCCCCCAAAAGCTCATGTGTGAGACAATACAAGAAAGTTCAGAGGAGAAATGACCACACTGGGAGAGTCTTCATCCAATCAGTGAATTGGGCCCTGGTGGGATTAACTGGGTGGTGGCTAGAGGCAGGTGGGTGTGGCTGGAGGAAATGAATAATTGGGGGTGTGGCTATGGGGTATATATTCTTGTATCTCTCTCTGCTTCATGTTCACCTTGAGGTGAGCTGTTCCTTCTGCCACATTCTTCCACCAAGACGTTCTGCCTCACCTTGAGCCCAGAGTAATGGAGCTGGCCTTTTTTGACTAAGAAATCTGAAACCGTGAGCCCTCAAAAAAACTTTTCTTCCCCTACAGTTGTACTGGTCAGATCCTTTAGTCACAGCAGCAAAAAAAAAAGGTGACTAAAACAACCTACATCTCTTTATAGCAGGCCTTGTCAGTGACTTCAGCATTCTAAATGCAGGGAGAAACTAGAAAAATGAGCACATACAATACACAGTGCTCAGGCAAGCTTCCTTGGGAAGACCCGTCACAGCCAGAAGTGTGAGTAATGGTTTTCAATCAGAAAATTGTGTCTTACCCTACCCTGTCTCCTCAACAGTTGATTTTGAGTCTGTCAAGGCCTGTGCATTAAAAGACATACTTGGTGAAATAAAATTGAAAAATTATTTTTTAAATACACCTACAAACATATCTTTAGAATAATCTTAATTTATAGTCACCTCAACTGTCAAGACTTTTCAACAATATTCAAGAGACATTTTAATTCTTTTTTACTCATGGTAGTGTTGGATAAAAGGATTTATAAGATTTCTTCGAGTTTTCTATTAAGATTCCTTAATTTACTGAACATGTTACTACATGTCTGTAATTTCAGCTACTTGGGAGGATGAGGCAGGAGGGTTGCAAATTTTAAGGCCAGCCTAAGCAAAAACACAGCAAGACCTTGGCTCAAAATAATGTAAATGGGTTGAGGATATAGCTCAGTGTTCATGTTCCCTTTAGTTCAATCCCCAGAACCAGAAAAGAAAGAAAAAAAAAAAAGGTTTCCTAACTTGATTTCTATGTATGTTTGTGTATGTTAACATTATATATAAAGGTATTTAATGAAATCTCCCAGACACTTCAGGGAAGATGGATCTCAATTAACTGCATTAAAATGCACAGCAGAGGGTCTGGGGGTGTGATAGAACCCTTACTTAGCATGTGTGAGAGACCCTGGGTTCAATTCCAAGCTTCTGCACTCTCCCAACCAAAATAAAAAAGAAAGAAAGTAAAGACAAAGAAATGCACAGCAACATTTGCCTTCGAGATCATTCTAATGGCCCTGGGTTGAAGAGTTGGCACAAAGTCTCTATAATCTCCGATAATGGATTTTCTTATTACTGTTTTCAGGATGAGAGTACCATGAGGCAGATCTGAATGCTTTTGGCATCCACAGGCCTTGCAAGATAGCACTCCAATAACCATAACAGATAGCTTTTCTATGCACATAAATCACAGGTAGTCCACCAGAAGTGAACCATTACTTTCAGTTTGAGGCAAGCTCTGTTTTGAAACAGCATGACTGCATGCCTGCAATACTTACAACAACCTATTAATATGAGTAAAGTCTCCATTGGTTGATATACAATTTGAAGAGTTTTTGTCTCTGTGATAAATTCAGAGTGTTGAGAATTTGTTGTATATTGGCTTTATTTTCGCATTTCTTCTTTTGTACTATTTATACTTGCTCATGTTGATAACAAGATACATGGGCCTGAACTTCATTTATTTTTCAATTAACAGCTTCTTTATAATCTATCATTTCTCCCTGAGATTTTCATTCTTCTTATTTTTGTTTCAAAAATTGGATTGAAGAGAGAATTGGAAAGGAAACCTACTACTATCCTTGACAGCTGTTATTAATTTTCAAGATGCACATCCTAATTTACTACAGAGCAATGATTCATCCAAATGTACCTTGCAATCAGTGGCAAATTTAATTAGGTTTTATGTCTTTTTTTTGAGAAAAGCAAGGTCTTCTTTGAAGGCTCAGTGTGTGAATATTTATGTAGAAAATAGAAATGGGAAGAGAAGTTTTCTTTCTTTCATGGTGATGTCTATATAAAATTATTTTAGTTAAGTAACCTTGAAACTGACAGGTAAGGTTGGGTGGCAAGTCACACCTACTTAGTCTCTGTGTTTTTATATTTATTCCCAAAATATACATATTGCCTGTTTTCTGCTAGGTCAGGGAAATGAGTAAATCATAAAGTTTCTTATTTTCATGAATCTTATATCTGTGTGTGTGGGGGGAGGATAGTGTTTGTGTGTTTGGGTGGATTGGAGGAACGTGAAATAAACAGAAAAATAGACTCATAAATGTTATATAGAGAATTTTTAAATGTCAAGCAAAAAATGACTTAAATTTCTCCACGGATGCTTTCTCTGAGGAGGTGCATTGTGAACTGAGATGGAATTCACAGAACAAATTCAACTTCCTGAGAATTAGGGAAAGGATTTCTACAAGCAGAGAAGGGATACAGTGGGGGAGAGTCTGTGACTGAGAGGTCCTGAGAGAAAACAGCCCTGCTGGATCCTGACCGTGTTTGGAATTTTAAAGCCAAGGAGAGAAATTTTACTTAAGTTTTATGTACAAGAAGTCATCAGTAAATTTGAAGTAAGATTAAATGGTGTGATTTCTTTTGTTTTTAAGAGCTCTCCATAGCTATTATCTAGGATTATAGATATAGGAAAGAAGCTCAGAGTGCAGTGGGCTTGTCCCAGTGACCATGAGACAGAACTGTCAGCAGAAGTATTATTAAAGAAAAGGGGATGTAGTCCCTGATTTAATAATGAGGTGTGTAAAGAAGGCACAGTCACTTCAACCCATCCATTCAAAAAAGAACAGAGAGACCTCAGGGGGAAAGGAGATGAGAAGCAGGCAGCTTAGGAACTCCACATCCTCTTAGCAACTATGATCAGATCCAAAAAATCATGAAAATGCATAGATAATATATATAGTCATAAATAATTTAGATTCTTTTCTTCCTAAATAAAAAAAAATCATGCAAAGCAATTAAGAAAAATGCATGGATTGTGTGTTTTAACTACCTGTGTTAGCTTTCTGTTATTGAAACAAACACCTCAGATAATCAGCTTTATAGAGGAAAGATGATTCTGGCTCACAGTTCTGGAGGTTTGAATCCATGACTAATTGACTCTTTTACTTTTTGCCCTGTGACTAGGGGGCATTCCGTGGCATGGAACAGGCCACAAAACAGTTTACTTCATGGACAGGAACAGGAAAGAAAGGAAGAGGATATAGAATCCATCATTTGAAGCCAGGAAACTTCTTTAAGGTCATTTAATCCAATCCCTCCCTTCAGCACATGAGAATTCTCATACCCAGAGAGATTACAGGACACGTTTGAGGTCACTTAGCCAATAGTGCACAAGCAGAATAGAATACAGTGTTTCTGATACCCTGGCCAATGCTCTTACTAAGTAGATCTCACCTTTTTATGCTAAATTGTAATATTGATAGTTTTTAAATTATATATTTTTTTTTCAAAGAGAAGTTAAGTAGGAAGTCAACAGGACAACAGAAAACCTTATGGTTAAGAGGATGAGCCCATGGTGTGAGCAAGTCTCCCTGATAATAAATATGGTCATGAGGATCCTGTCAGGGTTCATTACCTTTCCTCAAAGAAAGACAAAAGCATGTGCTTAAGCCCAGTTTTCCTTTAACTTCACTATTGTCTTTTATCACCACCACAGCCTTTTCTCTGTCACTCTCTCCTTTAGGTGGCTTTCATGCATCACCTACGTGGCTCCTGAAGTCTCACTGCTCCATCTATCCCCAGATGTTGAGTCTCCTCTTGGGAGCATAATTAGATGTGTCTGGCTGTTCAGTGTCTGGCTTCTGTATGAATCTGCTTCTCTCCCAGTTGTTTTTCTGATTGTGTGATCAATTTCTTAAAGGCAGCAGTCAACTTCTCATAAACTCAGTAGAGTGTCCCCATATGTGGCTGTTGAGCCCATACCCAGAGTATGAAGACTCCCTCTGTCACTAATTCTTCCAAATTTAACCCTGACTCATGCACTTCTTTCCCACTCTGATTCTGTCACAGGCACAAGAATGAAAGATGGACAACTCATAGCAAGGTATATTAAAAGATAATGTTAGAATATAAGAAAAAAAAACATGGCCTCTGATGAAGAGGCAGAATAGTAGGAACGCTGCTTTGGAGCCAGGAGGTTCTAAATTTTCTTACAAGTTTTGTGACCACAGACAGGTGAACTCCTGCCAGGCTTAATGTCTGTATCTTCACAGTAGGACATAATAATACACCACTTTATGAAGATGCTGGAGGATCATTTGGGTTAATAGTTCCTACCAGACCACCTCAATGAATGTCTCTTTTCTCTTTATGTACCTCAATCTTTTCTTCAAATCTTGTCCTCATTTTGTAAGGTGAAAAGATGCTGGGATAAGAAGGGCACTTAAAACAACTGGACCTTCGGGTTAGTGTGTGTGTGTGTGTGTGTGTGTGTGTGTGTAGAGGTGGGTCTCTCCTGCAGTTACTAAGCAGCTCTTTAGAATGCCTGAGTCAACACTCTCCTCCAAGCCTTCTTTTAGTTAGCTTTCCATCACTGTGACCAAAATACCTGACAATAACAACTTAGAGGAGGAAAAGCTTATTTAGGGCTAACAGCGGTGATTGGATCCAAGGTGCTTTACCCCTGAGCTACATCCCCAGTCATTTCTAATTTTTACTTTGAGACAAGGTCTTACTAAGTTGTCTCAAAATTCTGATCCTATGGCCTCAGTCTCCTGAGTTGCTGGGATGACAAGTGTGTGTCATTGTGCTGGGCTAAAGTGCTCTCTTTTATGGTAGTACTTTCATTTGGTCAAAGTCACTTTTCATATTTTGCCCTCCTACCTAACTTTTGTGCTCCCACCCTGCCCCTCCTTCCATCTGTCTGTGCACCTGCCTTCTCAGACTTCCTCATTCTCTAGTTCCTGGCTTGGTCTGGTGAGAGGCTCAGCACTTCACCTGGTGCTCCGTGGCTATTGTATTGTGGGTTGATGGCCAGACTCTTCAGATTGCACACTCTTTGTTAGTGGCCCACGGAGGCTGCTCAATGCGCGTTGGCTGAGTGGTCAATGGGAGGAACTGTGCAGCTTTGATATTCACACCTTAGGAGTGTTCAAGTGAGATGTGAGTGAGTTATTTATAGCTCTCTCTCTCTCTCTCTGTGTGTGTGTGTGTGTGTGTGTGCCTAGAGAGAGACAGCCAGGCAGATGCACATGGTTATTTATATCTTCCCATTATTTCTGTGGGGGAAAATTCTATCCTGGTAGAACGCTGTTGAAAAACAATCACTGTACCCACATAGAAGTCGTCACATTCACCGAATACTGTTGGACAGGCATATTTCTCATTGTCAGGGTAAAAGGAGGTCATACGTGAGCCTCTTGGAGATGCAGGAATAGGAGTAGAGAAGGTGAATGGAAAAAAAACACATACATGATAAGGACATTTTTGGTCTTTCCTTTCAGTTGTTTAGACAAATGTATTTTGCATCTAAATTTTCTAATCATAAATTTGCAGTTTTCTTTACTCTGGATCTGTAAGCATCATTTACATCTTAAATCATGTCAGTTATTATTTATTTGTTTGTTTGTTTGTTTATTGTTGTGCTGGGGATTGAACCCAGGGATGTTTTACTACCTGCTACATTCCCAGATATTTATTTTATTGTATTGTATTACTTTTAGACAGGGCATCCCTGAGTTTCTGAGAGTCTTACAAAGTTGCTAGGCTGGCCTCCAATTTGTGATTCTCCTGTCTCAGCCTCCCAAATTGCTGGGGTTTCAGGCATGAACCACCACACCTGGCTTATGTTTATTTTAATTGTGATAAAATATGCATAACCTAAAATTTACCATCTTTAATATTTTTAAATGTTCAGTTTAGTAGTGTTAAGGATATTTATATTGTTGTGAAATAGACCTCCAGGACCTTTTCTTCTTGTAAAACTGCATCCATTAAATAACATTCCCTGCACCCTTCCCAAGCAAGCTCTTGGTAATTCTATTCTCTGTCTCCATGATTTTTTCCCTTTTGATACATCTTGGTATTAATTATAGTTTTCTTAATACTGTTTGGGCCAGCAACTGTTCTCCTATATACACCATGCTCCAACCATTCTGAAATTCCCTTTCAGCTAAAGCTCCTGCAGACAGAGTCCTTTGCTTTGCTGATTTAAACATGTGTTCATACTTAAACAAAAGACCTATGCCTCAGCTTCTGCCTTCAAGTGATTCTTCTATCATCCCCTACTCCAGGGCTCCATGCTGTCCTTCTCTCCAGCAGAGGATATATTTGCACTTGAGTTCCTGGTCCACAGTTGTGCTTCTTTTCTCAGGAGTGTGGACTCCTGAAGCACAGCATGAGCTCCCAAATGTTTCAAAAAAGTTATGACTTATACTGGGGTCCTATAATTTATGTTTGGATGCTATTAATCATACCTGGATGTGGTTGATATAACAGTTAATTTCAGGAACTTTTGCATAATGTGCCTCTCTAGTTTGTGCTGAGAAATTACAAATATTTTTTTTAAAAAAGCATTCTTTAGCAAAAATGTATTCCTAAACCTTAACATACATTACGTCTAACTTTTTTTGGTGGTGGTGGGGGATACTGGGGATTGAATTCAGGGACAGTTGACAACTGAGCCACATCCCCAGCTTTATTTTGTGTTTTATTTAGAGACAGGATCTCACTGAGTTGCTTAGCAGCCTTGCTGAGCCTGGCTTTGAACTTGCAATTCGCCTGTCTCAGACTCCTGAGCCGCTGGGATTACAGGCGCGACACCATGGCACCGGGCTTATGTTTGACTTTTGCTAAAGATTTGGTCACAAATTATAAACTCAGGATTTCTGTTAATGTTTTATCTCACTCTTAGTTTAAAATAAAGTCTTTTACAGAACTGTTTGCCCAGTAAAAACAGAATGAATTCCCAACATATCAGTACTATCTCTATGGCTGTCCTGAGCCTCATGCACACAGAACCTAGTTAAGAGCAATGCTGTGGTCTGTAGGGAGCTAAGTAATTGCTAGAGTTACATGTGGCTAGGTTTCTGGTAAATATTGAATTGAGTCTCCTGAAGGGCCAGGGTATTAATCTGGCTGAGAAGAAAGACTTGTGAGTTAAAAGAGGAAGTAGCCTAGAACCAAAGTAGTATTGGAAGCAAACAGTAATGACTGACCACAAAGGAAAGGGAGGAACAACTAAACAAGCCCCAGATACTTCTGTGGAAGATGCATAATTAAAGGAGTCAAATAACACAAGTGCAGTTATAGAAGCTGATTTTTAGAAGGCTTCGGGCTTAGAAACTTCATGCATTACTTTGCTAGACCATGAAAGTCATGGTTGTGTTTATCTAGGAGGCTGGAGAGACTGGAATGATTTAGAGCCTGGACACTATGACATTTAGGTTCACAGTCTCACAGTATTGTTTTAAGGGCATTTGTGATTAGAGTAGAGCAAAAAGATGGACCAAAATCATTTATTTCAGTCTGTACTACAGTATGGTTACTATTTACATGTCTGCCACCAACTACGTTAAATGGGATTTCAGGCATGAACCTACGTTAAATGGAACCTAAGAATAGAGAATACAGCTACTTTATCACAACATCTTTTTATAGTAAATGAATTTAATTTAATAGGTTTGCTATTTTGAGGTTATCAGTAATAGCTGAAATAATATCTTCATGTACATAAAATGTTTTCCTTTTCCTTAAAACTGTATGAAAATATTTTGTTTCCTAGGAGGAAATCAAATAAAATGCAATACTCTTTGACTCATTGGGATTCAAAATCTACAAATTTCCTTTAAAAGTCAGTGTAGTCAGTCAGTATACTGAAATACAAGTATTGGAAATTAAAAATTTTTAGAATATCTTAAGTGTACCCTTATCATTGGGGATGTAGATAGCATTAATATTTTCACTACAAGTTTTTGTTAAACAAAATAACTAATAGATAATATCATGTACAGAGAGAACAATAGCTTTAAAATAGAAATCTTTAAAGAAAGTATGGCTCTGAAAATACTTTGGCTCAATAAAAGTCTTATATCTTCTTTAATTAAATATAGGATCTTTCCAGTTCTACAAGATATCCTTATAACAGAAAAAGTACATTTATGCTCTGGAGAGGTATGCAATGATAATGACAAGTATTCGTTCAGTTCTAATAAGTATGAGCAGGAAAAAATATAAAAGTCCTCAATGGCATTCAACTGCTTAAGATGGTAGTATTTGCTTCTTTCATTTTGAGAGTTTGAAATAAATTGGGGGCTCAAGTGACTTTAATTCCTTCAGTAAATGTTTCTTGCATACTTGCCATTTTGCTAGGCTCTGGTTGAAGCTCTGGGAATTGGAAAAATACACAAGAAAAACTGATGGCTGAAAAATGTTGAATGTACAAATACAGGAACATACAACATAGAGTGCAAAATACTCTCTATATATCTCTATCTATTCTCCCAAACAATGTGTATGTTTCTAAATATGAAATTACATGTACTTGTTCTGGTTATTTCAGTTTCTATTTACCTTAAAGAAATAGATGGTTTAATCTAATCTAGTTTAGACAATCCCTAATTTTATTTTTAGAAAAATGTTAAAATTGGTATTGTTCTAGTAATGCTTATGTCTACATATTTCCTATGATCATTCACAGAAGACATTAGAATACTTTACAGTAATTGTTAAATCATAAGAGAAGGAAAATACAGTTTAATTAATGAAATTCAATTTAATTGAGTCAGAAAGGTTCTAATTTAAGAAAGCATTAAACTCTTTGCATAGTGTGTACTTTTAATTTAGTTTTTCAAAGGCCAAAATGCTTGTCTGAAGTCAGTCCATGGTTGCTCTATAAATACAAATTCCTCTCTGCTTAACCAAGGGATGATGCAGGAAGAGAATTTATACCATATTGGTTTCATGGACCATAAAACCTCAAGTGTCTCCACAGTTCTTCCCTTACTTTAAGGCTTGGCAACTTGTCTTTGATGGATAATTATATTTTATGGGAACTCAAGTATAACTGACAGGGGAAAAAAATGTAACTTAGGAACTTTCTGATTAATCTTTGTTAAGGGATAAATTTCAGATAATTTGGAATAAAAATAAT
The DNA here is from genome assembly GCF_048772815.1 of Callospermophilus lateralis. Lineage (NCBI taxonomy): Eukaryota > Metazoa > Chordata > Mammalia > Rodentia > Sciuridae > Callospermophilus > Callospermophilus lateralis. Next base: position 14,079,934 of record NC_135320.1, read on the forward strand.
TTTTTTATCTTTTTCGAAATTCAAATAGCCTCTTTATAAAATTGTACATTTAATGTGACTTCACACAGATGATATGATTCATTCTGATTTTAAAAATTTCAAACTCAGTCTTTAATACAACGAACAAAGTATCTTACTTGCCTTTTATTTTTAAGTATTTTATGAGATACATGAACTTAAGCAACCAAATGCGATAACATATAAAAAAGCATTGGATGCCTAACCATCCAATAAGTCACTGTTGTTCCTCGGTCTGTCCTTAATTTATCTAATGAAGACTAACACAATAAGATAATAGAAAAGCAACCTCCTGCCCCAGCTCTACCCGCTAGAACTTGCTCCCATTCAGCCACAGCAGTCAGCAGTGGCCAAAGGCATGGCTAGAATTATGTTGGGTCCTACTGTCCTAATGATTTAAATGGTTGGCGGAGATCAGTGTAGAAAAGAGACAGAGTAACTGTACTCCCATTTCTTTGAATCCTGCCTAAAGTATTCAAACAGTATTTCCTACTAGCTGGGTGTGATGGCACATACCTGTAATCCCAGACGCTCAGAAGGCTGAGGCATAAGGATCACCAGTTCAAAACCAGCTTCAACAACTTAGAAAGGCCCTAAGCAACTAAGCAAGACTCATTCTCAAAACTCAACAACAACAAAAAAAGAAAAGGACTAAGGATATGGCTCCATGGTTGAAACACAGTGGTTGAGCAACCCTGAGTTTAATTCCTGATTAAAAAAAAAAAAAAAATCCCCTACTGAACATTTATATCTTATTTTTAATTTCATTCATAAGACAATCTATCACAATGAAATGAAGGGGTAGGATGCTTGCCCTGCGGTGAAGGTTAAGGAGTTAACTCGGGAACGTGCAGATTCAGCCTATTACTGTAAAACACAATGACTTCTAAAGCCACCATGCTTCTTACCGTCCATTAGTTTCCTTTGGCAGCATTTTATGTTTCCAATAATAGATTAAAAATCTAACTTGAACTGAAGTACAAACATATAAAAATGCAACCCATGCTGTGATCATTTCTTGTTTTTATTATTTGAAAACAGTATATTTCTTTTGAATTAGAGGGAGATCAAATATAAATTATTTCTAATAACATCAAATGAATGACTTGAGATATAAAATTTTCCTTAATGTCTTAGACCTAGATGTATAACTTATATGACTCAATTACTGTAATGTTTTGCTCTCTTTTTTTTTTTTCCAAAATCATCACTACATTCTATGGAAAGTAAATTGTAGAATTGATACTTTGTACAAAGAAGAGATTACCATTCTTAGTGCAGCTTTCAGGAATTTCTGCCTAGCTGATTTCATTAATGAAATGGCACCCTTCCAACACAATACCATTAAAAGTATTTGGTTGGAGGTGTGTCATGAAAGGTATGTTGCCTGTATAATATCAAACTCAGTAAGCATCTGTAGCAGACAGCAATGTGTTCTTCTACTGAAGCACATTTTCCAACCCTTGCCTTATCAATTTCCAGAAGGATAATTGTCCCAAATGATGATAATGTTATTTGTCCTGGTAATTTTGATTGAATTCTAATTAATTGACTTTCACTCTCATGCCCAAGATTCAATTCCTAAAGAAGGAAAACTAAATAATAATTCATTTAGAATAAAAGTTATGAAGACATAAATTGATGGCTGAAATATACTAAGCATGTTTTAAAAGTGGAGACAATCATAGGCTTTCAGTCTGTTAAAGTAAACACTGAAACTACAATTCCTATTATCTTCCCAGAGAATATGAATGTTATTAAGTTGCCTTAAGAATTTCTTTCATGTAGGTGAGAATTTTCATTTGAACTGAAAATAAAATTGTTTTCCTTATACTTAAAATTCAAGTAAGTGACTAAGTATTTCATATAAATTATGTAAAAGTAAACACAGTTAAATAAAATTTATATTCAGTCAACACTAATAAAAATATTGACAATTAAGTTAACTATTTTCAATAACTAAGCAAAAAGGTTGCCAAATCTTCAGCTCCTGGTGGCATATTCTGTCACCAGACGGGGGTCATGCCTTCATTGTTTTTTAAAACTGATTTTATAGCCAGCTCCATTTCTCTAATGATAATGTTATTTGTCCTGGTAAATCTGATGCAATGCATTTTATAAATAGATATTTTCCGTATTAAAAGAATCATAAAATTTACTTTTTAAAATTCAAACCATCTATTGTAAAAAAAAATTCATTGGTAATAAAACAACTTCTCTACACAGAAGTGTTATATTGTTAAAAATAAGTGAATTAGAGCCAAATGTTGGGTTGCATTCCTGTAATTCTAGTTATTCAGGAGCCCAATGTAGGATGATCAGAAATTGTCAGCCTGGGCAAGTGAATGAGCCTCAATTAAAAAAAAGAAAGTGGGGGCTGGGAATATCTCTCAGTGGTGCTCAGTGGTAGAGAATCCATGGTTGCCTCCCCAGTACCACAAAACAAATATATAATTAAAATTAAGATCATTTGCATTTATTGAAGTAAGCAATATTTTGGTATCAGGTGTTCCATATTATTTTATGTCGTAAATCATCCATGAAAATTTATAAACAATAGTTCAATTGATCAGATTTATAGTCATAATTTTCTGGCAATAGTGTAGTATATAAAATGTAGTGCATCAAATCAAGAACATAAATTTCTTATGCCAAGCAGTACTTTACATATTTTACTCCTATTTTTCTGGGAAAGAATCCAGTGGGTCACTGGTCTTCAGATAATAAACAGAGACCTGCAGCGTAGGCAGGCTCTTCTTAGAAGGGAAAGAGAAGGGGTTAAACAATAATTAAAAATCTGATTTGAACTAAAGTACAAACATATAAAAATACAACTCATACTGTGATTATTTCTTGTTTTTATTATTTCAAAACAGTATTTTTCTCTTGGATTGGAAGGAGATCAAATATAAGTTATTTCCAATAAAATCAAATGAATGACTTGAGATATAATATTTTCCTTAATGTCTTAGACCTAGATGTATAACTTATATTACTCCATATAAGTTATTGGATGTCTAAAATTAATCATTTTTACAATTTCCTGTGTTGAGGGGTTCATCAGAACAGGGATGAGAATATGATGCAGACTCTATGTATCCCAGATTAGTTTCATTTATTTATTTTTGTACTACGGATTGAAACCAGGGGTGCTTAACCATTGAGTCACATCCCTAGCCCTCTGTATTTTAAGGCAGGATCTCAGTAAGGTTCTCTGGGCCTCACTAAGTTACTGAGACTGGCTTTGAACTTGTGATCTTCCTGCCTCAGCCTCCCGAGCCAATGGGATGACTGGCATGCACTATCACAGTACCTCACAATGTATTTCAGATTAAATGGTGACCATATGGATCCTGTAAATAGAGAAGAAAGATTTGCTGTGATGAATATTGGGATTAAATTTAAGAGTGATCCAAAATTTCAAGGTAAAAATAATTCCATTTGCTATTAGTTTATGGGGAATGAGAAATTGGGTATGTTGGGAAAATATGACACATTATATTTAGGGAATATTGAGTTTGAGTACCATGTTGATGCCCATGAGGCGATACAATTGAGTTTCAATTCCATGTTGGAACCAAGGGGAGAAACTGAGAGTTATCTCTATGCAGAATAAGAATGAGTTAGGAAGATGACTTCCAGAGTTGCGGAGTGAAACAATCATACTAGTTAAAATTATAAAAATAATATACAAACAAAAAATAAACAATGATTTAAAGTTTTTGAAAACTGTCTCAATCTCATATGACAAATGAAGAAATATTTATCCCGAAAGTTACCATATCTCAGTTAAAAATATGAGAGTCTGCAGTTGAATTCCAACTACCTCCCCTACTAAGTCATAATAAGTGCTCTATCTTGACCAGGTGGAGGCATGAACACAGGACTCCCTTGCCTCCCAGCTCCCAGGCTATCCTTGTATATTATTGCCTGGAGTGGCAACTATCTGTATTTCTAATCTGCCCAAGCTCTGTGCTACAGAAGTTCTATTCCAGTCAAGACTAACTGCAGGTCTGAGGTTCTCTTGCTCTACCCAACCACACTGTGGGGTTAGAAACTTGACCTAAGGTGTTGTTGGTCCCAAATACTGGGACCCTGATTGTCCAAGTCTCAGTCTGCTTATGGGGTAAAGGTTCCACGCCATACAGGCAAGCGAGGGTCAGAGTGTCCTGCCTGTATGCAGGTCCCCACTACACAAATACATTCTGAAGTAGATTGCTGTCCCTGATCTGAATTTTGGAACAGTGGCACATGAGTTTTTCCCAGGAAGAAAATCAAGCCTTAAGACAGGGTGTTCTTAAGATATGTCTAAAGGATATTACTTTGTATGATACAGAGTATAAGAAAGTTCACACCCCCAAATGCTATTGAAAACTGTGGAGATTTGGGTTATAAGCATAAGATGAGGCTGGTAACTCTGACAGTAACAAGCTCAACCCTAGCTCATCTAAAATTTTAATACAGAGGACCAAGAAAGACACAGCTTAAGAAAGAAAGAAAGAAAGAAAGAAAGAAAGAAAGAAAGAAAGAAAGAAAGAAAGAAAGAAAGAAAAGAAACCTTCCTCCTGATGTCACAACAATCTTGCAATCTTTCCTAAAAAATTTATCTGTGGAGCGGGGTCCCAAATTTAATTAGATTAGACCAGGGAACAATTGTAGCTCAAGGCATTTTAGAACATAATAGAATGATAAGATGGGAATTAGTGAAAACTAACAGCTAGATTCAACCTAAGCAGATTCAAAGACAGCTTGACAGAGAGATCAAGGAAAGAGATAGTCAAAGAGCTCAAGGAAACTGTTGTTACCCAGGAGTGACTGTGCACAGGCCCAGGGCTGTGACTTGTGGAGAGTGGCATCAGATACTGCAAGCAGTTGGGCAGAGACCCCAGGTCTCTTTCATAGCCAAGAAACTATGTAAACAATAAATAAACAGTAAGGACAAAAGCCTTGGGTAATGAGCACAGAAACTGGCATCCAGGGTTTTTGGTTATTCACATTATCTAAAACATTAGGTATTCAACAAAATTTAGGGACACATACAAAAGAAAAGGAATACAAAGATGAGAGAAAAAAATATTACATTGAAAATAGAAGATAGGAAACAATTTATGAAACCGAATATTAGTTTTCTGAAAATACTTAAAAAATTAGACAAACCTTTAGCTATAAAGACTGGGAGCAAGAAAGAAATTTTAAATCACCCAAATCAATCATGAAAGGACATTAATACTGACCTTACAAGAAAAAAGATAAAGTAAAAACTAGAAAATTACTGAATAAAAATAAATTAGATTACAGATGATAGATAACTCCTAAAAAATGATAAAACTAGAGTTTAACTCAAGAAGAATTAGAAAATCTGTGTAGATTTTGTAAATAGAATAAATTATTAGCTTAATACTTTTCCACAAATTAAAGCCCAAGACTTTTACTTCATTTTACTTCACTTATGAATTTATATCAAACAGGTGACAATGTGTCCTACAAACATTCTCCGAGGCCAGGGTATTGTGCTATGAAAAATATGCAAGAACATTACAAGGAAAGGACAGACCTCTGAGTTGTATGAATAGACTCAGAAATTCTTGATTAAATACTAAGCACTGAGAATAGCCAAAATAATATTGAGAAAGAACAGAGTTGAAGGCCTCACAATTTCTGACTTTATAAGTAATTATAAAACTACAATAATCAAAATAATGTTTTATTGGCCAAATAATAGACACATAGCTTATTGAAATAGAATTGAGGTTCCACAAATAAATATAAATATTTATGATTTATCCATTTTCAATTTATGCCAAGGAATTTAATGGAGTAAGAAGATTCTTGCAAATAATGGCAGTGCAGTTGAATATCCAGATGGAAACAATCAAAATTGTCTTTTTCCTTACACCAGGTGCAAAACTGAACTCCAAATGCATCTGAGACCTTAATATAAGATCTACAACTATAAATATCATAGAAGAAACATTTTATGATTATGATTTATAATAAGCCTTTATAAAAATTACAGAGAAGCTTAAAGAACAACAGTAAAAAAGATAAATTATACTCAATATATTGTTGTGGTTTGGATGTGAGGTGTCCCCCAAAAGCTCACATGTGAGAAAAACCAAGAAGGTTTGAAGGAGAAATGACTGTGTTATAGCATTAACCTAATCAGTGAAATTAATCCCAGATGGGATTAACTGAGTGGTAGCTGGGCTGGAGGCAGGTGGGTTGTGGCTGAAGGAAGCGGTTCACTGGGGATGTGGACATGGTGTATATATTTTGTATCTGGAGAGTGGAGTCTCTCTCTCTCTCTCTCTCTCTCTCTCTCTCTGCTTTCTGATCCCCATGTGAGTTGCTTCCCTCTGCCATACTCTTCTGCCATGATATTCTGCCTCTACCCCTAGGGAATGGAGCCAACCTTAATGGGCTAAGACTTCTGAAACCATGAGCCATCAAATAAACTTTTCCTCCTCTGCAATTGTTCTCATTGAGTCTTTCAGATGCAGCGGCAAAAAAAAAAAAAAAAAATTTATTTAAATAAAAATCTCGTGTTTTTCATGGAACACCATTAATAACCTCAAAAGACAGAGTTGGAAAAAGCAATAGCAACTATCTGATAATAGACTTTTATGTATAAGAAACTTACAACTCAATAACAAAATTACAACTTTCAAATTTCAAAATGGACAAAGAATCTAAATAGACTTTGCTCCAGAGAAAATACATGAATGGACAATGGGCACGTGGAAGTAGACTGAATATCCTTTCCAATTTGCCAGTTGCAAACAAGCTATAGTTAGATATATATACTTCGCACCTACTAGAATGGGTGTGATCAAAAAGAAAAGTAATAACATGATGATAAAATTCTGGGAAAATTCAAACCTTATACATTGCTCATGGGACCTTAAAATGGTACAATCACTTGCAAAAATCATCTTGGTATTTCCTCTGTATGTTAAACAGTTACCACACAACCCAACGATTCTCCTTCTAGGAATATATTGAAGGGAGGAACTTATGTACATAAAACTTTGTGTGCAACTATTTTTTTAAATATATTAGCAGCATTATTTACAATAGTCAAAGGGTAAAACCAACCCAAATACAAACTGGTGAAGGGTCAAATAAAAAGCATTGCATCTCCATAATGGAAGAAAAGAAGTAAACCTACATGCTTCATAACATGGGTGAACTTTTGAATATTATGCTAAAAGAAATAATCCAGGGCTAGGGTTGTGGCTCAGTGGCAGAGCGCTTGCCTTACACATGTGAGGCACTGATTCGATCCTCTGCACCACAGAAAAAATAAATAAAAATAAAAGCAAAATAAAATATTGTGTCCATGCTTAACTAAAAAAATATTTTAAAAAGTAACAGTCAATAAATTGCATTTACATGTCCAGAATTGACAAATCCACAGGTAGTAAATGTCATTAGTGGTTGCTGAATATGGAGAAAGGAAGAGTAATAATTGGAGAAGAAAGAGGAATGTTTGACGGCTAATGGGCACTGTGTTTCTTTTTTGTCACAGTAAAAACTTCTAAAATTCGATAGTAGTGATATTTGCACAACTCTCTAAATGCTCTAAATGAATTGCAACATTTAAATTGATGTAAATTGTGTTGTATGAATTCTATTTCATTAACACTGTTCATAAATGGAGAAAGTTTGAAAGACGAATTCTTTCCTTTTTTGGTCTCCCTTTGCTGCCATAATAATCGTATGACATGATTCTCTCACTCTCTTGTACAGCAAGTGAATTTGAATGCTCTGAGACTTACACATGTATATCCTGTATACTTAGATTTAGATACTGTAGCCTTCCACATGGTCAAAGAATAAAATTTTTGTATTACATTGTTTTATTAATGTTCACATTTAGAATATAGGAAAATATGAACTGGGGTTGTGGCTCAGTGGTAGAGTGCTTGCCTCCTATGTGTGAGACACTGGGTTTGGTTCTCAGCACCGCATATGAATAAATGAACAAAAAAAGGCCCATCAATGTCAAAAAAATATTTAAAACAAAAAGAATGTAGAAAAATAAGAAAATTTCAGAAATGTTCCTATATTCTTGAGCAGGCCACAGTGTGTGAAAGGGAGTGACAAGAAGGTCACCAGTGAGAAAGGACCAGGTATATAATGACTCTAGACTCCATTTCAGTCAGTTAAGCACAATATGTTGGCTTTTAGTAACCTTACGTATTAGGATTCAATTTTATCTACTAGGATTTGAAGTATTTAAGTTGGGAAAAATTTTCTATTTCAAATGTCTTTTGAAAACCAATTTTTTTCTTACATAAGATTTTCTACATGGATTTACACGACACTTGATTTGAAGCATGCTAACTTTCAGATTACTCCAGGCACTTTATACTTATTTTGGCGAGTAAAAGGCTTACGTGCACACAGAGAGCCTTAGAAACCTTGTTAACTGGAAACAAACTCCCACACATCTGCACTGACAAATGAGTTGTGTTAGGAGAAACTTAAATTGGTTTTCATGGTAGTGTCTACCATCAGCAGAAAGGTGGAATTCTAAGTAGTACATTTCTCCTGAGAAAATATTTTACCATTCCTGTAGGGTTAAAAGTGGGTCTCATCTATTAATGAACCTCTTGAGCACAATTAGCTTCTATGTATTGCTTTATCCATTAATTTATAGATATAATTCAAGCTATAATGCTAAAATTGTATTCTTAGTAAATAAAGTGGCCACAGAAAGACTATAATCAGCTTTTCATGAACAGAAACAGTGGTATTTCTATTGCAATTTTGCATTCATTCACTTTCCTGTTTAGAGTTTAAATACTTATAGACATTGGAGAGTTGAAAATGAAATATTATTTTTACAGAAATGTGTAGTTCATATGTAATATTTACATGCTACAAATGTCTTCTGTTATGAAGAAAACACTAGTCACTGTATGCATGTTTACATGTATATGTGTATTCATTTATAATTATTACATCTTTAAGAAGACAAGTGGAATGATATATGAGGATCTTTTCACCTTGATGATGAGAATAATACTTTTATCAGGGCTTTGCATTATATATGAATACAAGTATATAAATTATGGTTTTCATAATATAAATAAGATGTGAAAAATGAGTCCTTTTTCTATCCACCTGCTAATCTCAAGATCATTATTATTACTGTGAGGAGAAGTTTATTTTGAGTTCACAGTTTTAGAGGTTCAGTCCCTGGTCAGCAGACTCGATAGCTATGGGTCCAATATGAAGCAGATCATGATGGCAGAAGGGCATGGCACAAGAAAGTTGCTCAGTTCATGGCAGGTGGGAGGGAGAGAAGAGGGAGAAAGACAGAAAGAAAGAGCTCATGCTTGCTAGGAGTCAGGGATAAAATATAATACCCAAGAGTATAACCCTATTAAACTACTTCCTACAACCAGGCCCTAGCTGCCTGAACTTACCATCTGGTGGTACATTCAAAATATTAATCCATCAAATGAATTAATCAAATGGATTAATGCATGAGGCGTTTACAGCTATCATAATCCAATCATCTCTGAACATTGGATAGCCCATGAGCTTCTGCGGAAACACCTCCCATTTAAATCATAACACTTACTAAGAAACATAATAAGGGATTGTGAATTGAACTGGGATGACTGAATGAAATATGATTCTTTCCTAACTGAAAGAACTGTTAAAAAATTACCTAATATAATATCTTGACTGTTGAATACTACTTCTAACTTCTTTCTCTAAATTTAGGAAACAATCTGATGTAACAAGATGAAAGATGACATTTTATGGAAAAAAAAAGTCAGGCATATATGACATTGAATGGTTGAGAGGAAACCTTAAAAGTAAGGTAATAAAGATTAATAATGACTACTTTTGAAAATTGCATTTACAACCATCCTAGATCTTAAAATGCAGTAAAGGATACTTTATTATCTCAATGACCCCATGGGTCTAATAATTAACAGAATATGTTACAAAAAATGTAATAATAATTGCCGAGCCAAATCACCTCATAATTCAAATAAAAATATTGAAGTTGAATAGTAAGATGATTCAAACTTGGTTTTTGCTTTAAGATGAGAGTCTAGAGATTGAGAAAGACCATTTCAAGAGTAGGTGTTAATGAAATAAAAGAAGAAAAAATAATCAACTGGCAGAAGTTTCTAGCGTGAATGAGCTCTCAAATTCTGATGAAAAGCTCAAATTTTAGCTCTAAGGGACACTTAATATCTGTGAAACATAAGAAAAAAATAAAACAAGGATGGATGCACCTGTAGGGGTATTTGTTGAATTCTGGATAACTATTGATGGTTTTGTATTCAAAAGACATTTTAAACCAAAAATTGCAAATATGTTTATTGGCCGAAAATGAATTGGATAGCCATGATGCTAGAAGTTTGAGAAGAATTGTGAAATTGAAAAATACATCTACCGTGGAAAACCAGACAAAATATGAACATAGAAAGATTTGGTGGGCAGAGTTGAGAATTCTGTTGAGTTTGAACATGACAAAATAGTAGTGGCAATAAAGTGTGCGGTTGGATTTTAATCCAGCAGCTGCAGTACTTCAGGTTTTGTAAATAAGTGATAGTAAAGTCAGATTTAATGAGATAAGGTTCCTTTCCACCCCAACACACACACCCCCCGCCCCCCCCACACACACAGACAGTACCAGGAGAGTCTAAAAGAAGAATACTGCAGCAAAAATGTTCATGATATTGACAACATATGTTTTGGAATCTATACCCAGTAGAGGAAGAATAAAGAATCAAGTCTAGGAGGAGCACCCTCTGCAGTGCCTTCCTGCTTACCCTCCTTACCCTGCGCTAAGACAATGTTCACTGCTTGGTCAATAGATCCCCATTTTCCTGTTACTTGAATTCCATTTTTTCAGGTTCTTATTAGCAGAGGGTAAAGATATTCCTATACCCCAAAATTCAGTTGTTAAGGCCTCAATGTCCCTATTTTTAAACATAAATATTGGTTGTGATTCGATGATTCATCAAATTCATGCTGATAACCGCAGGGAAGACCTCGATGAGAAATGTGTCAATTCTAAATGTTAAGAAGAAACATCTCTTTTCTTCACCATTTTTTGTGGAACTACTCTTTAAAAAAGAACACTTCATTTTTCACATCCTTGTACTGATTTTCTCTAATATCCTCACATTGCATGTTGGAAATAATTATTATAAAGCTGAGAAATGAGTTTAAAATGTAGTATAGACATTCTGAAAGGGTTGATAAGCTAACCAATTTAAAAAGAATTTTATTTTAAGAAATGATCAAATGACACTCAAAATATTAAAGTTCACTTTCTGGAAATTTTCTAAGATATATCAACTACAAATATTCTTCACTCAGGGCTATCAGGAGGGCCATTGTTCTAATAAGTATAATTTCACAGTCCCTGGGTATTCACGGGCACCTAAGAGAACTTCATGCTTTCTGATTTAAATTTGAAGATGAATTGTATAGTTTTTGGATTACACTAATTCTAGAATTATTTTATTGAATGCACTTATATTTTCTAATGCATGGCACACCTACAATTTAATCAGCTCTTTAATAAATGCCTTCTGTGATTTACTTATTTTACTTGTCCTTGGAGAATATAAAATCTAAGTTGGCTCTACCTACACTGGGCAACTATGTGACTCCATGAACTTGCTTTTTAAAAAAGAAAAAAATCTACAGTAACATGTAGAAGGAGAACATGGTGTGTTTTATTTTAGTTTAATTATATATTTTTACTGGGGATTGAACTGAGAAATGTTCTACCACTGAGCTACATCTCGAGTGTTTCATTTTTGTTTTCTGTTTGTTTATTTATTTATTTATTTATTTTTGGCCTATGGTTGACATTGCAGTTACTCGGTCTCCTGAGTTGCTAGGATTTCATGTGTGCCCCCCCCACCCATGCCTGGCACACTATCCACCTTTATGTTTAACTTCATTTCCTCTGGCCTATTCAAGGTCTTCAACTCTCTGGACATTGCTCCTCCTTATATCATATGCTTCGTCCTCACAACTTAATAAATCATCCCTATATGCGAATAAACATATCAATACATTTTTACATTTAAAAAAAAGCTAGAAATTTCTGTAATTGCCACCTTATGTGCCTGCCCTTTGTGCTCACCCTTTGTGCTCTGTGGAGTTATCCACTTTCTGTCTCTAAGTCCTCTCCTCCCCGACAGCATGGTCAATCTAATGAGGCACATGTATCCCTTATCACTTGACTTGCCCCCCCCCACAAAAAAAAAAAAAAAAAACCAGTTTGGTTTTTCTTCAGTTTTAGCAGCTACTCTTTCTTAGATTTTCTTGGTGGTATTATTGGTTTCTTACAACAGCACCTTGATCTAGGGGCCTTTTGGTATCTTGGGGATTAATCCTATAGATTAGTTATTTCATCCTGTTTTATCCCTTTAAAAACTACGCTGACCAGATATGCTGGTGTACACACCTGTAATCAGAGCAACTTAGGAGGATGAGGCAGGAGGACCACAAGTTGGAAGCCAGCCTGGGCAATTTAGTGAGAGTATCTTAAAAAAAAAAAAAAAGAAAAAAATTAGTTGGGGGAAGGCAGTGTTGGGATGTAGCCTAGTGGCAAAGCACCCGAGATTCAATCCCCAATACAAAAAACCAAACAAACAAAAAAGAAACTATCCTGGTTATGAAAATTTTGTTTTTAATCATCTATCAAGACTTCTTACCCGGGGTTAAGACATACGTATGTGTAGCTAGACATTACTCCTTAGATGTCCAAAAAGAATAGTGAATTAAGATGTCTTAAATCCAATTCTTGATTATTCCTTCTCAAAACTCCTTATTTGGATTTTAATAGATTATCCCTATATGCAAATGATTTGTGTCTATTTTCCCACATGCCAGAGTCAAAATATTTCTTCTCTCTCCCTCATCATTTACTTCATTTAGAGAACAGCTCATTCCCCCCATATGTAGGGACACACTTCTCAGTACCTTGGCTGTCACTGCCTCATCCAAGACAAAACTGTCTTTGGCCTGTCCTATTACTAGAGATTCCACATGGGTGACAATGAGTGTTTTTTTGTCTCCATTCTTACCCATCTGCCCCCAGTTAATTCTTGCTCCTACAGCCAAGGTGATCTTGTTAAACCCAAGCACAGTCTAAACACTCTCTCTTGGTGACATTCCACCTCCCTCTCATGAAATCTCCCTCCATGGCCTGTGATGAGTCTGACCACTCACCCCTTTCTTTTTGGAAGAGTGCTTTGAAGCCTGTCACTGCCTTCTGTGGAGCCGCGCGGTCATCTCTACATATTGCACTTGCTCTTCCACTGGACCAGACCACCCTTCCTGCCGATCTCTGCAATAGTCCTTGCCCTCTTCTTCGCAGCTGAAATGGTTTCATACCACCTTCACAGCCATGCCGCCAGCCTACCTTTGCTGGGACCAACATTTGACTCGACCACCATGCCGTTGCATCCTGCCCCCAGTTTTTGCTTCACTTTTCCTCTGTAGCACTCATTATCACCTGGCAAACTAACAATACTAAATGTTTTGCTTAACTTTATTTGTGTACTACCCGACGCACCCCCCCCAACTAGAATGCAAATTCCAAAGAACCATAATGGTGCATTTTTCCACAGTCATTCCTTGGTGGCCATTGATACCAGAACCCCTGCAGATACCAAAATCTGCTGATATTCAAGTAGAAAACGGGGTAACATTTGCCTATCAACCCTGCAAATCATGCTGTGTGTTTTCAATCATGTCTAGTTTACTTATAATACTTATGTAAAAATGTGGATGTGTAACCGATGTGATTCTGAAATCTTTTTGAATAACCAATAAAAAAATAAAAAATCTTTTGAATAACCAATAAAAAAATAAAAAAATACTTAGTACTATATTAACACTATGTAGATAATTGTAATGTTTATGAAATAATTCTTAACAAAATTATTTATGTATTCAGTAAAGATTCGTTGTTTTTTTTTTTTTTTTTTTTTGCTGTTCAAAGAGTTTTGTTCTGTTGTTGGTTCAATCGGTGGATGTGGACTCTGTGGCTATGAGAGGGGCCAATGGTATTCTGTTCCTTACTATATCCCTAGGATCTAGATGAGTTTCTGGCTTAATAAGTATTGTTCAATTGAATAGTTGTAGCCAATATCAACTTTTAATCATTCCTCACTACAAAAAAAAAGTAAAACCTTATTCTGGTATGGCCAGAAGAGAATCAATTCATTCACTTAACTTTTTTTTTTTTTTATTTTCCCCATTTCATTCTCTCCATAATAACTAGTGTGTGCCAAGCAGGGCCAGATGTCGTCTTTTCATAATTCAAGTTCCATGAGCTGTTTCTGTTCTTGCTTCTTGCCTTTTGTGTTGAAATGATTGATCTCTTATATCCTTGTTTTAATATCCACAGGGAGAGTTTTCAGTGTTTTCCTCACTGATATTATTCCTAGTTCAGATTTTCATCACAAATGTCCTTGCTTATTTATATTTCTAAAAATTTATCAGTTCCTCTTCCTCTGAATCACAGAAATGCTAGAAGCATCTGTGTGTACCCTGAAAATGCCTGCACTTCCCTGTGACTCTTCTGTGATTTTTCTTTGTCATGTGCTTTCACTCTACCTTTCATGGTTTCCCTATAAATTCCTTTCAGCTACACCATGACAGTGTGAGGGGCAAGGACAGCCTCTGCTCTTTGTAAAAAGAAATAAATTTTCATGTAATGCCTGATCAGAGAAAAGCTAGCCCATAATGCAAATATCACAGCCTCCATGCAACTTCTCATAAGCAATATCAAATATTGTCCTTGGCTCTGATAAACTGAGCTTTGATTCTTTTCTGCCCTTAAATGTCACATCAATGCACGAAAGACCAGAGATTGGGCTTTACAAACACGGTCGGGAGCAACTGCTTCCTGCTAGTTATTTAATGCACTTCATTCCATTCTCGTTAGCGTCCTATAGATTTGGACATGGGGTTATCCTCCAGGTCAGCGGCAGGAAAATTTGTTTGTTTCAGGTGAATGAGCAAGACCATTTCACCATGTCTGAACTTTCAGCCCTTTGAAAGCATCAGAGCACCGTTACCAAGACATAGGTTGTTCAGGCGTTGCTTTCACCTTCCATTTTTTTTGTTTCCCAGAAAAATTATGTTCAAGACAAGCAAATCAGCTTACTAGTTAAAGTGGTAAGGACAGATGTGACGGGTGATATATTACTGCAATACTGAACGCAACTGTTTGCAGAGGTGATGAGACATTTTAAAGGGAGAATAAAGAAGGTGGGAGGACAGTGAGTGGGGCTTGGTAAATTCAGCTTTGTTCGTTGGTTTCTGTGGCTGTAATGGAGACCTGAAATAATCAACTTAAAAGCAGGAAAGATCTATTTTTGGCTCAGAGGTTGAGGTTTGAAGCCATGGTCATTTGGCTCGGTTGCTTTGGGCCTGGTGTAGCACAGTTCATCATGGTAGGAGCGTGTGGTAGAGGATGGTGGACATCTCATGGTGGCCAGAAAACAGAGAGAAAGAGGAAGGGGTCTGCAATCCCAATGTCCCCTTCAAGGACACACTCTCTGTGACCTAACTTTCTCCCAATAGGCCCCACTTTCTAAAGGTTCTCCCAATGGCAACACAGGCTAGAATCAAGTCTTCAATATCTTGGACTTTGGGGGAAATTGGGAGGAAATCTGAAATCGAAACTGTAGCATCAGGAAAAGTGAAAAATTATTAAAAAAAAAAAACAGAGGGGGAAAAATGGGTTGGTCTGTATGAAATCCATCTAGATTTTGCTAACTGGGGATTTATAATGGAGACTCAGAGATAAGAACCCTATCTTGAGGCTTTTGCTAGAACAAGCTAGATTTTTGGGTAGCTTGGAGTTTTCTTGGGCATGAACTTTAAAAAGTTCCAGAGACATCCTAAGAATGCCTTTATTAGGTGTTAGAAACTATGACTAGTTTTTGTTTATGTTATTTTAGGTCCAAACGGAGCCTCGTTAGTAAGAGGGCCCAAAGGAGTTTGACTAGAGTTTGATCAAGAAAGGAATCTTTGTCATGTGTCATCAAATGTGGGTTGAGAGCTTCAATCTGCACTTAACTGACCCACCATCAGTCATTCTGAGTTTTGCATGATTTCCAACAACTCCTCTACATACACAGGACAGACCCTCCCATCACATGCTCTTGATTGAACACAGCAAGTTACAGAGGTGTAGAACTAAAGTGTGAGGTTCTCTTGGCATTCTAAACTTCTGAGTATCCATGGTTGTTTGCTGAGCGCAGTAACCACTTTCCTTTCCACGCCAGGAAGTGGCCCTCTCTGGAAACCCGTGGGACATACTCCCAGCAACCATGAGGCTCATTCAAGGTTAAAGAGCTGCTTTGCAGCAAAAACTTATGGTTTATAAAGTAATTTTACAAGTATCAGTTTGTTTGATTTATGCAAGCTCCTTGGGATGAAAGAAGGGATCTAAACTATATTTTGCAGATCAGAGCACTGAGCTCAGAGGAAGTAAGTGTGTGCCGGCCAGAGGTGGCACAGGCAATAAAGTGGAAGAGTTGGGCTGGGAGTGGAGGTTTGGAGACTCCTAGACCAATTCTATTTCAAACTGGCCCCTCATATCTTTTCCGACTTGGCATGAGTATGACATTTTCATCAATAGACATAATTTATTATATTTAAAGATTATACTGCTGGATAATATCTCTGGAAAATAGGAGGAAACACAGGAGCAAATTGAAGTGATGAGATTTAATAGTAGTACGAGAGTAATGTGTCAAAAATAGATATTTCTTAGAAAGCCTCACTTGGGATGCTTCTCTCTCCTCTAAATACAGGACCATAATGTTATTTCTGATTAGCCATTCCAATCATCTGCTCTGCATTTTTTTCCCTTTTATTTCTTTATGCTTGCTGTCTCCCAGTTTATTTTGTGGTCTTCTGAAAGAAGTGGGTTAAATGTATTTGTATGTAGTGCTATTGGTTTATAGGTATATGGTGCAAGGCAAAGTGAAATCATTAATAACGAAGTATGTTTTCATTTTAACGTCCTCTAAACACACACACACACACACACACACACACACACACACAAATCAGTAAATTGTTTAGACTTTCAAGCATACAATTAAATGAGATTTGTCTATTGATGGGTTAGATAGAGCAAAACACAGACATTTTAATGATAGTGAAGAGTACATTCAAACAAAAACTATGAATTATTTTAAAAAAAAGAAAGTGAATGAATTGAAAAGTTTAGAAGTGATATTTTCTTGCTGGGGTTATTGAAGTATGTTTAGTAATATACATATAATGTTTTGTAACGTAAACACCCACTTTATCTCAACATTAAAAGTAATTCTCAACATAATTTAAATATCTTACTACATGATTTCCTTTGTTTTGGAAAGAAACATACAAATATGTTTATATTCTGTGAGCATTGTCCAGACTTCAATTCTTAAGTTATTTCAGAGATCATATACAAGACTATTTTCATATTAGGTAGATTTGAGATTATTTGTGAAATAACAGTATAAAAGTTACAATATAAAGTAGCAATTTCACTCCTGAGTATATATCCAAAAGAATTTTTTAAAACTATATTCACACAATACCTGATACAACAATATTTATCATAGCATAATTTATAATAGCCAAGTACAGGAACAAGGCAAATTTTTTTTTTTATTGAACAGATGCACAAACAATGTGTTATATCCATAGAATGGAATATTATGCAGCCACAAAAGGGGATAAGGTTGATACACATGCTAAGAGACAAATAACATTACGTTAAGTGAAAGAAGTGAGATCCAAAGAATCACAAATTTTATGAGTTCACTTATATTGAATTCCAAGGATGGACAATCCATAGAGACAGAATGTAGGTTCGCAGGTTTAATGGGTCAGTAGAATATGAGAATGAAGAGGGACTTCTTGGTGGTTAAAAGGTTTTCTTTCAGAGTGATGAAAATGTTTTGGAATTAGATTGTGACGATGGTGGCACAAGTTTATGAAAGTTCTAGCAACCATGAGATTTTATATTTTTAAAAGATAAATGTGGGCTGGGGATGTGGCTCAAGCAGTAATGTGCTCGCCTGGTATGTGCCGGGGAGCTGGGTTCGATCCTCAGCACCACATAAAAATAAAATAAAGATGTTGTGTCCACTGAAAAAATGAAAAATAAATATTAAAAAAAATTCTCTCTCTCTTTCCTCTCTCTCTCTTTAAAAAAAAAAAGATAAATGTAATGGTATTTGACTTATATTTCAATGAGACTACTACATAAAAATGATAATAGCATTTTATATTTGTTTAAAATAAAGGGCAAGGAAATTATTCTATTTCTTATTACTTAAAATATAAATGAAAAATAAATATCAGTGCTTTTATCCATCCAATTGCAGTGATCTTTTGGGAAAAACAGATGGTTTAGGAAAAGCTTCATGGATTCTATCAATTATTGCTTTGATTAATTAGCTAAACTAAACACATCAACTTTATTTAATTTAAATTTGAATTTAAATTTGAAGATAAAACAATACCTCTCTGATATTGATGTGATTATGGAAAGATCTCCTTTTTGTTTTACTTTAATTAAGAATTGTTCCACTTTAATTAAAAAACATGATTATAGTGTGAAATTTACTCTTTCCCTAAAGAATGTCTTAGGAGAAAAACAGTATTTAGAGACAGCTATTTTTATTGTTTTAATTACTTGATATTTTACTTTATTTCTTGCAAGAGGAGCTGTCCTTGCATATATTAGAACATTGTGCTAATGCCTCCACAGGGAATAAAAATGATTTGGTCATTTTCTTTCTGGAAAACACCCAAATGAAAATTGCTTGCTCACTTGGCATTATCAGTTAGAATTAAGTCATGCTTCCAGGTGTCTCTATCCTGTTCCCTGGAGTTTGGTTCTGACCCAGAACCATCTGGAGGAGGTGAGTTTCACTGTGGTTGACCTAGAGTTTTTTTGCTCCAGTTAAGAATTTGTCAAGGATCCAGAACTGGCTTTTATTCCTGGTTTGATCTCAGAGACTTGCAAAACTATAAACAGAATATTAATGACGGGTCACAATTTGGGGGGATCAGGAAGATGTAATGCCGATGTAATTATAGGGACGCTATTTAATGTTCCTGAGTCTAGATTTCCAGTCTCTTAGAATGAAATGAAACTACAAATGATTTTGTTGGATGTTATATGATAACTTACAACAGCTTTAACAAAACTGCCTTAAGTATTTGTAAAACAACTCCTTGAATTCTATCCCTTCTTCTGCCCTCTGGATTTTTTTTCTCTATCATAGATCAACTCACTTCATTTAAATTGGGATCATTATGATAAAAAAAAAGACATGTATTTGGGAATTCCTACTTAATTTTGGAAACTGGGTCACTTTAAATCCTCCCATACTTCTCTTGGCAGTTTTGAAAAAGCTGACTTCAATTTCTGAGTTAGCACAGAGCAAATTGCTCAGGTGTAACATTCTGTCACCTGAAAATATTTATTATTGTAGTGATGGCCATCGGAATCAATGGGGTCCAATCATTGCTATGTAGAAATTTCTGGGCCATTGGAGAAATCAATGATCAAATTGAAATAACTTCTAGAATGAATCCTCTATTCTTCAAAGTACATGAAGTAGCCCCGTAGCTAGTAAGAACTAAAGGGAAAACAGCATTAGAATGAACAGCACACAGAACAAAGCAATGAGAATAAAAAACTGGAGTCTTTTTGACATTATTGCACTTCTAAATTAAACCGCATCTTACTTCCGCGCCCAGTGGCTTTCCATTATTTGAGGTGATAAATCCCTTAACAGCATGAACCAGATCAAATTATGCTTTATTTTGTTTCTTGCAATAGAAAATGGACTGAAATACCAGGTAGAACTATATATGTTTTGTTCTTGATTCTGAAACTAATACTTAGAAAGGTATAGTCTAGTAAAATTCTAAATTCCATTTCTTAATACTGCTAATGATAGGTAAAATATGCATTAGGAAAAATAAAACAGTAAATTTCGCATTCCAAACCGGGGGAAGTAACAATAGAGAGTATTATATACCCATCATTATGAGTGTGTAAGGAATAAAAATAAAATGTGATTTTATTTTGCAAAATGCAGTGATCCCTCCTGAGTATAAAAACAACAATCTTATTTTCCATAGCTATATTGAGATTAAAGTACAATAAAAGGCATATATTTGAAGTATGCAATTTGATCGGATTTGACATATATGTAATCAATACAATCAATATAAAAAGCATTTCCATTACTTTTTTTTCAAAATTTGAAATCATGTGAACTGTTTCCTGCATGATTTATTACATTAGAAATCAATCACCTTAAGATATAAAGAACCTCACCCCCACATATCAAATATTTCAAATTTAATGACACACATAAATATCTCAGAGGTCAAAGAAAAAAGCACAAAAAAGTAAATAAAAAGTGCTTTGAACTAAGTGACAGTAAGAGCTTAAAATATCAGGATCTCTGGGATGAATATTTATAACTTAAGGTAGTTGTATCAGAAAGAAGCTAGAGTAGTAAATTTTCATATTATGTAGTAGGGAAAAAGAGCAGAAGCAGAAGTATATGACATAGAGAAGGAATAATACAGCTAAAATTTGATAAAAACCAAAATAAGACAAACTTTAGTGAGATTTTCATTGTCACATATATGGTACCATAATGCTACCCTAAAGACATTTAAGTGTTTTTTTTCTATTATGTTTCTCTTCTTTCAATAGAAAAATAGTAGATAATATTTGAATACATAGTTCAAAAGAATTGTTAGAAAGTTGAAAACATTTGATCATTCAATTGTATATTTCCATGAGCACATATTGTTAAATAAAATTACAAGGATTTTTACTCAAAATATACTTAAAATGTGCGATAATGATTATCATATACATTCAGATATGTATTTTATTTTTCTTATTGCATCATTTTTGAACTAGAATAAAAGTGTTGATTCAGAAATCCAGATGCTCCATTCAGATATTATCTCATGAATATTTGAAATTCTGATACAAAATACTCCAGGTGATTTACTTGCTAATGTGAATAATGTCTATTTAATTGTTCAGTGGTATCAGGCCATGCTCACCGTTTTTCTAGCATTTTCTCTGCAGTTTGAACAGACAGGGCCTCTGCTTCCTTCCTTCCATGCTCCGTCATCTCCCCTATAAAACTGAGCCCATCTTGCCTATTGTGGTTTTTATTTTTTTCTGTTATTTTACTTTTGACTTCTATAACTTACATTTTTATAACTTCTATTTCTTTGTTGAGAATTTCTCCTTTTCGTTTGTTTCGGGAGAATTTGAAGTTGCTTGTTGAAAAATTTTGTATGAGGTTTGCTTTTAAAATTTCTGTCCGATGTTTGCAATAGGTGATTCATCTAATTGTAGGCATTAGATGATTGCTTTCATCTCTCCCATTCTAATCTTGCTGGTTCTCAATGAAACAGCTTTTATTGCATCCTTTCTCTTTGCTTATTATGTTACAAAGCTCACGCACATAAGTATACATATATATATATATATATATATACATTATACATATACTATATGTAACATATGTAACACACAAATTTACATATATTTATGTCATACCACCACCACCCCCCAACACACACACACACATACATAAGCAGCCACTCAACCTGCTTTCAGTGCTAAATTAGTTTTGTGCACAGATTGTCTGGTTTCAGGGACAGTGTAACTTCTTGAGTGTATAGGGTGCTAATTTGGTGTGCATGCTTAGCTTGCACCACCAGGTTTCCACTAGTCTCTGCTGGTGTGCTTGAGGTCCCAGAAGAAGCTCCCCAACCCAAGTGCCTTGTGCCTCTCACTGGGGAAGGGTTGCCTAGCCAAAGGTGACTAAGAACATTTGCTGGTCAGTGTTGTGCAGGGATACCCCTGTCTATGGGGGAAGTAGGACCTTGAGGGCACCTTTGAGAGGGCTGGTCCTGGGGCAGGATTACTCTTCCAGGTACTTCCTTAGAGTTTGGTGTCCTTGGCTGAGGGAGGGGGCACTCAGGCCCTAGGGACTAAGTGTCTTCCAGGTCTGGGCATTTTTTATTGTAATTGTCCCTGCTGATGTGCCTGAAAAATAGTGAAGGAGTAGCCTCAGGCCAAGAAAAAAGCCTCTCTAGAAGCAACTTAATTCTGACAAGTTTGGGATCAGTCCTCTTGACGGGTCATTCTCACATTGCGTGGTGAGGTGGGCTCTGCTTACATCCAGAGGTGACCTGAGCCCCTTACTCAGCAGATGTTGGCTTGGGGGTCCTCCCTGTGTTGCTTGGGGGAATGTGGTACCCCAAATCTGAGTTGTCCTTCCACTTGTGCATCCTGTCCCCCTCCCAGCTTCTATTTTTCAGGGCTCTGGTTCCCTTGTCTTACTTTTTCCCCAGGGTCGACGGTTGAGCTTTTGGGGAGGAGCAAGGAGATATAGTTGTCACCATATTCTGTGGACTGAAAAACTCTTAATTCATTTTACAACCTAGCTATTTCCCTTACCCTTCAGTGACACTGCATTTTTCTAGAGGAGATGATATGTGCGGAAGATTTAGGGACTCAACAGACTGTGAGTTGATTAGACAAAATTTAAAAGATGAGAAAAGCAAAAACCAAACAATGGATATGGATAGCTTTAAGAACTGGTTTCAGATGCGCCATGTGGCAGGCTGTGACTGGTTTCTGAATAATGATAGGTTTTTGTACAATTTCCAGGAAGAGAAAAATCACGGTGAGCTAGAGAGAGTGGAATAATTTTGCAGGGAATCTCAGCTTTCCTTGGGACGAATTGGGAGGAACAGAAAAAGTAAATTCAAAGATTCTGTTTATGAAAAGATAGCACATATCTATGTCAAAAGCAATGCTTATTCAGAGGAGGAGCTCTGCAGTGAATATTTCTGGATTGAAGTATTAACTCTTTCCCAGTAAGTAAGTGACATCAAGAAACTTACTGAACCTTTGTGCTGCTACTCATACAAAAATGAGTTCATATTTATACCTGCGTCAAGGATTAGATGAGCTAATAGATGCACATTTATTTGTTTTGGTGGGGGTACCAGTGATCGAACTCAGGGGCCCTTGACTACTGAGCAACATCCCCAGTCCTATTTTGTATTTTATTTAGAGACAAGGTCTCATTGAGTTGTTTGTGCTGGAGGCTGGCTTTGAACTCTTGATTCTCCTGCCTCAGCCTCCCATGCCTCCGGGATTATAGGCATGCACCACCACACCCAGTTCCATGCATATTTCTTACTATAGTGTCTGGTATACCTCTGATGACTATGATATTCTCTTATTAGACATCCTCAGGGGATAATGCTTATTTTAGCCATCAGGTCCTGTCTTTCTTCTGAAAGAAAGTTCATTATTATTTTCTTTTTAAAAATAATCTCTGATATGATAAGTAGAAAAATGGGTGAATGAATATATGGATGGATGGAGAAATAATGAAACATTCCATCAACTGTCTAGTAGATAATACTAGCAAATTTTATGCTTATATAATTCTGCCTACAACATGTCTCAGTAAATCAAATTATGTGTCAACCACCTGGTTTGCCATATTGCTGAATTGTTAGAACAAGTGAATTTGATTTCTCATAAGATTTTAAAATGATTATGCTAAGATTTATGTAGATGCATTACTTAAATGCATGCTATATGCAGCTCCTATTGTTAATTAGGTGCTTGTCCACAGTGGCAAAATTAAATCAGTGGATTAAAGAGCACCATGACATTTTCTCACAACATGTGAGTAGTTATTTTGAATAATTTTCAGGCAATTTTAGTTTCATTCTTTAATTCCAAAGTTTACCTCCTATAGAGAATCAATTTCCAACTGTAATTATTTATTATTAGAATTCAATTCATTTTTATCACATTTTGAGTGTCACGTGTTTATTTGTAAGAATTTTATGAGTTATTATTTGAGAAGTACTCAAATGTCATATTATTTCTGTACCTGAATCTGTACAGTTTGCATACCTGTTGGCTGGGCACTGATTCTTACATGGTATGTAGCTCCAACTTGACATTTACTGTTTGATTTTAGTTGCCTTGCTTTTCTTAATTTTAATTTTAATATTGGGAGTAAACAGAATTCTCTGTTTTATGTTCACATTATGCCTGTTTTAGGAATTTCAATGTAACTACTGCTCTAGCCATCGTATTTGTTTTGGTAGATTTTGATTACTCTTCCTGAGTTCAAAAGGCATGGGGATGTAGTTGGACATACGTTTGTTACCTTTTACATAAATATTACCTTAAGAAAGCTCTATACCCTGAACATTAGGCCAAGTATTTTTGTTGGGATTTTGTGGCACCATTTTGTATCTTTATATATTAGGGCATAAGAACCAGTTTTATCTATTTTCATCTATATTTATCTAGAAAATAGTACCTGAACTCTTTTGGAGGGAGAGGTTGTTGCCAATCTTACAAAACCAACAAAAGTTTCATTTGAGCTTAATAATGAATACATATTGCAATGTGTTAATCATGATGTACTTATGTAAGAATCTGTATAATATGAACAATACTTAGATGCTCTCATTTTATTTCTCTCTTGACTCTGCTCTTTGTTTTTCTTTTCATCAACTTTTCTTAATTAAGCTTACATTTTTTTTTCTATTTTCATTTTTCATTCTATTTTTAAAAGAAAATTTGCAATAGGTACAAAATTTAAGATTTCAGTATGGGCCTACTTGTACTAGTATGGAATTAAATTTAATCAACATCCATCTATAATAACAGTCGTGTTCAACTGTGCCAGACACTATTCAAAATATATGCCTTAGAATAACTCAGTCCTTCCAAACTCCCACGGAACCTTTTCTTTATTTTACAAATTAGGAAGTGAGCACATAGAGTTGTAAGAGCTTGTGTGTGTGGTCACAAGTTAGAGAGGGATGTTCTTGGTTCATTTAGTGATTTTGCCTACTTGATGCAATTAAATTTTATGTATTTTGTTAATGTTTAGAGTGATAAACACATACAATTTGAAACTATTTATAATACAAAATCTGATTATATAATTATTAATGCATATACCAAGAGGTTGTATCTTGTAAAGAATGCAGTTTTTTTCCCCCCAAAGAATGACAAATTCACTAATTGAATATAATGAAGCCTAATTTTTACCTTAAATTCTGAGAAACTGTCTTAACTGGCAAATTTTAAGTAAAAACTACCTTTACTAAAAACTTCCCTGTACAGATTTTCAGAATCCTCCAGTTGCTTAGGAAACCTCAGCTCACACTGTTATCAACCATAGTTTCCAATGGGCTATTCTTTTTCAGGTATGAAATAATTTTTGGTTTGGTTTTTAAGTTTCCTAGTGGGGAGTGAGGAAGATGCTACATGCATATGAACTGGTTCATTGCAATATCTGCAGACAAAAGTTTCTCTTAAACAAACAATTCTTTTACTTTTACTTTTGTGTGTGCCTGGGGTGGGGGTGTGTGTATGAAAATAAGTTTAAATATTTGCTATTGTTTCATATTCCTCTCCTTACCTTAACAAAAACAGAGTTCTATTACTCTGTATATATTTTATGGCTTCCTATTGTCACATTCTTTCTCATTTGTCTTAATAACAGTGAAATATTTTCACTAAATTGAAAATACATATGCCACTTTGACTTATTGAGTATGAATAAAATAGAGACAAATTTAAATGATTTCTGTCATATATCTAGTTTTTCCATTCAATGTAAAATCTAGCACGTGCCTGGGACTGCATATGACACTGCTTTGAAAGGAAACGTGCTCTGTAATAAATACTGACCGTGATTGAATCTGTCTCGTCATCTCACTGAGAGATGATTTGGAGAACTGGAACATGACAGACATTATTACAAATTCCAGCTCTGATATTTATTACCTTTTTACCTTAGAGAAGTAAGCAAATCTTGTACCAGGTTAACACGTTTGGGAGGGGAAAAAATAACAATTTTAAAAACCAAACATTTAGTACATGAGATTTATTGCTAATATAATACAAAATTGCGTTGTAAATTCTTCAGTATTTTTAAACATGCTTCCTTCTAACTTTCGCCAAAGATATAATGACACTCGAATTTGGGGGGAATTTATGAAGTTATTTAACATTAAACAGTTAATTTTACCTTTTTTTTTAGTATTCTTTTATTGCCAGTTAAATGTTAAATTAATACAGTGAGGCTAAATTTAAATTTGTTGTTATTATTATTGTTGTTGTTGTTGTTATTTTGGACCATTGTTCCAAAGCAAAGAAAAAAGTTTGAGTGTTCTTAGACTCTTCTATTTTTTTTTGGGGGGGGGGGAGGGGGAATTATGCTACGATTTCAATTTGGGCAAGAGATTGCAAATTGCTTAATGTTGATGGGGAGGAACATGTTTTGTGAAATAAGACTTTTTTCTGACACCAAAAGATGAATATGCTGCTGAGAGTCAGATGCTAAGAATACACAGAGAACATCAAAACAGCAGACCTCATTTTTTTAATTATTATTTTTTTAAATTTATATATTTGGTGCAGACCTCCGTTTTGTTGGAAGCCGTGAATACTTGAATGTCAGTGAACTTCAGTTCTTCCTTTCATGGGCAAAGACTAGAGCTGTAATCACTTCATCATCTTCGTTTTTTCACTTTGGAGGACATGTCATGGCTCAAGATCCATTCCTCATGTGGCTGTTTGGTTATAGTAAATCCAGGGTGTTAAACACTTAAGATCAACATTAAATATACCTGTGGCAAAATCGTGAATGAAGTTGGCCAAATAGGAGTTGTAATTTACACACATTTTATTTTCACCTAGGAACAAATGTGCTTTTGTTTATTTATTTATTTATTTATTAAAAATGTACTTATACCTCTTGAGGACATTGGTCTTCTCCTGTGGTTGTTGCCAAGATTTTATTTCCTGTTTTCCCATGATATCTTCATGCCGGGGACTGCAACCAAGGGTATTTTATTTTATTTTTCCCATTTGTGTTTTAGTGGAGTGTGGGAGTTGAGAGTGGAATGAAATGGGATTCTGCAGAAATGTGGTTGATATCATCCATGTCCTTTGGAACTGCAAAATGGGTGAAAATATGGAGAGGCTTGGGATTTTTGAAATATGATCCCTAATACATCTGTACCAACTTTACAATTTCAGATGGGTTATACATTGTTTATCATTCTGTCTTATCACAATGAGGCTGAGGTTGGAAAATCAGGTAACTAAACTATTAAATCAATATAATGTTAGGCTTGGTTTTAAAACATAATTTCATGGTTATTCAGCTTAGGCGAGGCCAATGGACAAGACATGGCTCTCAATGAAAATATACATTGTGAATCAAGGTTCTTAAGAAGGGGCTGCTATACCGCAGGGGGCCACAGAGGAAAGTGCTTGGGTTGGTCAGGAGGTAGAGATGTGGATGGAGGGTTGACTGTGGGCACGAGTTTTAACTGTGGTTTCTGCAGGAAGAGACAGGTAGGGAAATGTAAGGAGTCTGAAGATGGGCAATTCTCATAGTTTCCATGGGCACTGGGCCTAAGGGCTGTCCCGAGTTTTCTGGTACAGGGCCCTGGGGTAACTGGGACAGATAAATAGTATCCCAGAAGGTAAAAGCCCAATAAAAGAGGTGGTTGCTTATTGATTCTGGATTGGTTTTCAAATGGAAGGTGGCCCACTTGCAAATGCAGGTGAATTGTCTATCTTCTCTAAACGTTTGTGAATTCTTAAAGCAGAGGAACAGTCCCTTCAGTATCAAAAAAAAGCCCCAAATGAGAAAAATCAGAATCAAAGCACATGGTTGATACTGGCCCAAGCACTCTGCTCAATAAATAATTGTTGGATGAATGAATGAATAACTGATTCACAAGTCATCATACTGTAATCTTACAAGTGTTAAATCTTGGTGGAAAGAAACAGTAGTGTTCTTTAACAGAGTGATAAAGAGCTCATTGAATGTGTAGAAGACTGCAAAAATTAGCAAGGGAAAAATAGCAAAAGAGACTTGGGATAGACTTCTATTCACATTATGAATTCTCAAATTACAAGCCCTGTGGAAGATTTGCCTGTAAACTTCTGTAAATTTATCAATTTTTTTTTTGCTTCGTAAAAGTTTTGTTTTATTAAACCTACAACCTTCAGCGTGCAGCTGAATATATATGTAATTTATCAATAGAATTTCAAATGAAGGTAATTCTCAAGATAGAAATCGGGTAAATATATTGTGTTTATTTTATTGGTGCTTTTATGAAATTCTATAAAACATTACATATATTTAATATATTTCATTGTAGAAAATTATACAGAGAAAAAAAAACAAATATAATTATGAGCCCAGGAGTTTTATACCGTGGATGTATTTAGATCCTGAAAACTTTACATTGGAGAAATCATTTCAGAATGGCAGAGAAGGCATCTTGGTTAGCTCTGTTTCCCCTACACAAAATACAACATAACATCTAAAATATCCCATTTCTGCTCTCTGGAAATTAAGCAAGGCTACAGAAGGAACTGAAGACCGTCTATCTGAGAGTAAATACTCAACTGCACTATGACCGTAGTCTCTGTGATGCTTTTCTGATCCTTCATGTACAAAAGGCCACAAACGTTACAATCAGGGATAAAACATGACTATTTTCAAAGCTTCATTAAAAACACTACACCCAGAACACAGCCAATATTATGTCCAAATTTGCAGCCCCCTGGGAAATTGTAGAAGGTGGCAGCTATTTGATTGGACCCAGAGCTTAACTCAGGGAAAACAGATTTTAAAAAAACTAACTCCACTTTATTAAGGAGCCATAGAAAACTGCTGGCAACATCTTAGACTCCAAAAGCTGGAATTTCAGTTGAGGAGAGCAAGAACTTGGCTTGAGAACAAAAGGGAATCCCTAGAAGTACCCAATGACAACAAATACCAAAAAGCTCTAATATTCCTAGGAAGGCAAAAGGACAAATGCTAGTGTAAGGCCACATGTACTGGTGTAAAGAAAGGCTGTATAAAATGTATTTTTATTACTTATTTCTTGTAGTACTTGTTCATAAACAACTGCATAAGGCAGTAATTATAAAAATGCTTGATGGCTTTAAAAAATCACAGTAGAATAAACAAGATAATTTAAAAAGCATGTTTGAAAATATCTATTTAACAAATCTAAAAGATATAAATGGATGAACGAATTCAAAAGTCATAAAATATATAGGAAACAAATAGCAAATCTTATTTATAAACATGTTAAATCTGGATGATTAAATATACTAATCCAAAGGCAGAAATTGGCGGAATGGTTAAAAAATAAATGTGATTCAGAAATTTGCTGTTTACGAATAAGTTGAAAATAAATGAATGGAAAGATATGCAATGTAAAGTTTAATTAGTTTAGAGATGGAATAGTGAAACTAATATTATGCAAATAGACTTTAAGGCTAATGTTACTATAGGCAAAAAATTTATAACAAAAGGATCAATTAATCAGAAAGTCTATCATTATAAACACGTGATTATAAATATTTGTGATTGTAATCATGCATCTAGAAAAAGTTCTAACATTTAATCAAGCAAAAACTGTCAGAATTAAAGAGAGATACAGATCAACAATTTATTTGGAGATTCAATATATACTTTTGATAATGGATAGAAAAACTAGGCAGAAGTCAACAAGAAAATAGAAGAGAAACAGCAATATAAAACAAGTAACCCTAAAAGAGATTTATCAAACCCAAAACTTAACAATAGTAGAATATATTTTTTTTCAAGTGAACATGGAGTGCTGTGAAACAGAAAAGCTTTTGAAAGAAATAAAAAAAAAATAAGTCGATGGACAGAAAACACATAATCATCAATCATAGGAATCAATATTATTGAGATGGCAATGTACTTTACATTAATCCACAGATTTTACATATTCCTGATAAAAATCCTAGCAAGGATTTTGTTTAAGGAGGTTTATTTCAATTATAAAATCTGTATAGAATGGCAATGACTCAGAATAATCAAAATGAGCATGAGGTAGAAAATCGTTGGACTCACCTTTCCTGATTTCTTATTGCAAAGCCACAGTAATAAAGAATCTAAGAGATCAACATAAGAATAGATATATCTACATATGTAATTATTGTAATACAATTGTCCAAAAGTAAATCTTCACATTCACTCTCAATTGATATTTTTTATTTTTTATTTGTATATGTTATATATGACAGTAGAATGCATTGCAATGCATATTACACATATAGACCACCATTTTTCATATCTCTGGTTATATACAAAGTATATTCACACAATTCATGTCTTCATACATCATCGTGATCCACCATCGTTTTTACTCCCTTCTCCCCTCCCTTTGCCTTCCTCCCCTTTACTCTATCTAGAGTTCATCTAATCTTCCCATGCTCCCCTTCCAATTCCTCTATGAATCATCCTCCTTATATCAGAGAAAACATTCGGCATTTGTTTTTTGGGATTGACTAACTTCACTTAACATTATCTTCTCCAACTTCACCCATTTACTTGCAAATGCAATGATTTTATTCTCTTTTATTGCTGAGTAATATTCCATTGTGTATATATTCCACATTTTCTTTATCCACTCATCCACTGAAGGACATTTATGTTGGTTCCACAGTTTAGCTATTGTGAATTGTGCTGCTATAAAACATTGATGTGGCTGAGTCTCTGTAGTATGCTGTTTTTAGGTCCTTTGGGTATAGACCAAGAAGTGGGATAGCTGGGTCAAAAGGTGGTTCTATTCCCAGTCTTCCAAGAAATCTCCATATTGCTTCCCATATTGATTACACAATTTTGCAGACCCACCTACAATGTATGAGTGTGCCTTTTTTCCCACATCTTCACCAACACTTATTGTTATTTATATTCTTAATAGCTGTCATTCTGACTGGAATGAGATGAAATCTTAGAGTAGTTTTGATTTGCATTTCTCTAATTGCTGGAGATGTTGAACATTTTTTTTTCATATATCATTTTCTGAGAAGTGTCTGTTCAGTTCCTTGGCCAATTTATTGATTGGGTTATTTGGTTTTTGGTGTTTAGCTTTTTGAGTTCTTTATATACCCTAGAGATTAGTGCTCTATCTGATGTGTGAGGGGTAGAAATTTGGTCCCAAGCTGTAGACTCTTTCTATTCACCTCACTGATTGTTTTTTTTTTTTTCTGAGAAGCTTTTTAATTTGAGTCAATCCATTTATTTCTTCTTAATTTTAATTATTGTGCTATAGGAGTCTTATTAAGGAAGTTGGGGACTAATCTAATATGATGGAGATTTGGGCCTACTTTTTCTTATGTTAGACTCAGTGTCTTTGGTTTAATTCCTAGGTCCTTGATCCACTTTGTGCATGGCGAAGATAGGAGTTTAACTTCTTTCTTTCTTTCTTTCTTTTTTTGTATATGGATTTCCAGTTTTCCCAGCACCATTTTTTGAAGAGACTATTTTTTCTCCAATGTATGTTATTGGCACCTTTGTCTGATATAAGATAATTATAATTATGTGAGTAAGTCTCTATGTCCTCTATTCTGTGCCTTGACTACCAGTCTGTTTTGGTGCCTATATAAAATACTTGGGAAGCAACCTAACAAAAGAAGTGAAAGACTCTACAACAAAAACTACAGAATGCTAAAGAAAGAGTTTAAAGAAGACCTGAGAAGATGGAAAGATCTCCCTTATTCTTGGATAGGCAGAATTAATATTATCAAAATGACCATACTACCAAAAACACTAACAGATTTAATGCAATTTCAATCAACATCCCAATGACATTCCTCATAGAAATAGAAAAGGCAGTTATGAAATTCATCTGGAAAAATAAGAGACCTGGAAGACCTTAAGCAATCCTTAGTAAGAAGAGTGAAACAGGTGATATCACTATATCAGACCTTAAACTATACTAGGGAGCAATAGTAACAAAAATAGCATGGTATTGGCATCTCAATTGATTTTTGACAATCATACCAAATCATTCAGTATGAAAAGAAGAGTTTTAACAAATATTCTTGGGAAAGCTGGATAGTGACCTGCAAAGAATGAATTTCACCTAACTCAAATGTCAACACAAAATGGATGACAGATATAAAATGTAGGAGCTAAAACTATAAAATTCCTTGAAGAAAACATAAGGTAAATCTTGACTCTATGCCAGAATTTTTTCTTTCTTTTTGTTTAAATCTATGACACCAAATAAAAAAAAAGAAAGAACAAAAAAGAAAAAACAGATAAATTAGACTTCATCAAAGTAAAAACTCTGCATGTCAAATAATACCATGAATATTAAAAACAACCTACAAAATGGAAGAACATTTTTAAATCGTGTATCTAAGGATCTAATATTTAGAGTGCTATGAATGCTAATAACAGCAAAAAGACAATCACCCAGATTTTTAAAATGGGAAAAATATTTTACTTGAAACTTCTCCAAAGAAGATACATGAGTACATAAATCAGACCAATAAGCACCTGAGACTAATGTGATGTGAGTTAAAGCCACAGTGAGATGCCACTTCACACCTATTAGGATCAATATAATAAAAGAGAAAAAATAACAAGTATTGCCCAGGATATGGAGCTATTCCTTTTGCCTCACTGTTGAAAATGTGAATTTTTGCAGTCCTTTGAGGAAAGCAATTTGTTATCTCCTCAAAAAAAGCAACATAGAATTATCACACAAGTAATTCAACTCCTAGGTACATATCTAGGAAAAAGGAAAACATATGTCCATGAAAAAAGTTGTATTTGTAAGTCCATAGCAGCATTATTGATAATGGCCCCCAAATAGATATATCCTAAAAGGATATATTGATTAACTGATGAGTAGTAAACAAAATTCATAGTGGCATTTCCATGTAATGGAATAGTATTTGGCAATAGAGAGGAATGAAGTAATGACACATGCTATAACATGCAAGGCAGTTGAAAACTTCATGCTCACTGAAGGAAGGTAGTTACATCACAGCCAATATTGAATAATACCCTGTCTTAAATATACAGAACTGGCAATACTCAGAGATAGACAGTAGATTAGTGGTTGACAAGGCTGGGTCAGGGCAAAAGTTGAGTGACATGCAGGGAAGAACTATTGCTAATATGTATGGGGTTTCTTTTTGGGTTGCTTATAAAGTTATAATGTTAGAGTGTTACACATCCCTGGAAATTTAGTACCAAGACTAATTTAAACACTGCAATGGGTGAATTTAATAGAATGTTAAATATTTATGAATAAAGTTTTACAAAAAGTTTCTATTATCTTTCTGACATTTTGGAAGATGATTTTGTAAGTTTTCTTGTTTCAGTCTTCAGAGAGAGAGCAGTAGTCTAGGATAGCCATACACACACACACACACACACACACACACACCCATATATATAACAAATCATGTGCAGAGGTGTGTGAAATGTTTTATGTGTTTTTGTTGAGTGAAATTCCAAGAAGCTATTTGATACTTTCCACTTATTCCCAACAAAGTCCCCAGTTTATATTGCTTTCAACATCTGTGAAAAATTTAGCTGAACTTCACTCATCCCTTTATCATATATTTATATAGCCATTAATTCATCTATACACCATGGATCCTATTTTACACACTTGATAAACCCATTAATTCAAAGGAGGAACCCTAGAAGAAATGAACTCGTACACTCAATAAAACATAAACAAAACCAAATATCATTACAAATACCTGGGATATGTTAAGAATAAGGAGCCATAAGATAATGAGGGAATGATTATGGAGCATGAATACAGCTGTATGTATGGCTTTTCTCTAGGTTGGCATCCCAAAGTGTTCTCTAAGCATGGATGTGGGTTTGCTGCCCTTGCCAAATTGAGATGATATGAAAATAATATTTTTCCAAAAGTGATTGAGATACTGAAATCTGACATCTGTCAGTTTTGGTAGCAAAATCCATGATCTCTTACATGTTTTAGATAAAGAAGGGAAAACAGACCTGTTGTGCTCTTGCACTCTATCATTCAACATGGGAATCCCCCTCATTTTTAGTTTTAAATGGGTCACCTGGGATGGCTATTTCTTCCCACTCATTGACAAATTTAAAATCTAAACCAAAATACTTTGCATTGATGGAAAACTATATTCTCTTCCTCCTATTTTACTCCCTTTTCCCCCATCTAATTAGAAAAGGTAAAGTCTCTCACAATACTGAGTGAAGAAATAAAATACCTCCACTTTCTTTGAGTTTATTTTGACATATTTACACTAGGTTTCCTTGGGAAAAAGGCAGGAACAAGGCTTCCCACACAGCTGCTAGCCTGTGATTCATTTCACTTGTAAATCATCAGGTTTAATGCAAACACAGTCAAGCTGAGTTTATTAATTACCTTTGCAGATAATAAACATTACTATGTGCAATGCAGTCATTTGAAAAGTAATACCCTTTTGATTGCATTCTCTTTAAAATACATTTTATCAGGATGATATTTTCTTATAATAATTATTGTATAATTGATTTGGACACATTAATCGGTGTCACTTGATTTTTATTTATTTTGATTTGTTTGTTTATGTTTTGGATCTACCAATCCTCTTACAAAGGAACTTGTTCACTGGAAAGCAGGTAATGAAAATGCTGAGATGATACCCCTGTACAGGTTGATCAATTATATTCTGAAATGATCAGATACTGAGGAGAGCAAAAATGCTTTTATTTCTTAGGTTATTCATGGGCTACCCAATGCACTCGGGAGTTTGACTTTATTTTCTTCTCTTTATAAGGCAAAAAGGAATTTACTTGTGTTGTGGATAGTCCCCTTGTTTCCAAGAAATTTACTGGGAAATACAGGACCTCTACAACCACTGGCTTATTTGTCTTAATCTAAAATCTTAGCTTTGGCAAAACCTAGAGTATCTCAAATTGTGGCCTCTTGCCTGGCTGAGAATCACCCCAAAAGCTGTTCAGCAATGGATATGACAAGAGGTCACTTGAATCTCTGCTTCAGTGAATCTTTTTGGTAGGTACAGACTCTTCTTGTCCACAGTTCTAGGTATTATGTCCATGAAATCCTGGGTAATTCTAAGGTCTTTCTGTATGATTCCATGAGAGCTAACTATACTGGAAAAAAACAAAAATAAAACAAAACAAAACAACAAACTACCCTCTGGCAAATCTCCATGATTCCAGAGTTGATTTTCAGAGGACAGAGTTATAAGTTATAGCTCTAATCTTCCAATCCAAGAATTTTCTTCCTATTGATTTCCTTAATTCTGTATTGTCAACTTTATTTGAATTCTGTCATGTTCATTCTTTTTAACTTTTGTCATTTTCTTTCTCAAAGGAGTCTAGATTATAGTTTCTAGATTTTAGATTTTTTTTAAAATCTCTGAGCTCTAGGGTCTCCATGAAAAGGTAATTTATTTCAGAATTTTTCAAATGGGAGTTAATTACATGAGTGGAGCCATTAGAGTGGAAACAAAATGTTTAGTTTTGGCTTTTAAATGTTACCTAAAGATAATGTGCTACAAGCTTGTTTACCAGCCTGTGGCTCTAATAGGAGGTCATAGAAAGTTTAAGAGAAGGGCATAGAGTGAGGAAATTCAGCATAGTGTACTCTTTCTCTCTTTCATTTTGTTTCCTGATTTCATCCTCCATGTTCTCCCACTATGAAGTGCACCCTCACCACAGTGCCCAAAGTGACTGAGTCAATCATGGACTGAAACTTCAGAAACTGTGAGCCAAAATAAAACCTTTCTCTTTGTAAATGGATCATCCCACATATTTTGTCACAGCAATGGAAAACTGACTAACACAAAAAAACCAAACATACAAAGAAATCCAATAGGTAATGTTTTCTGTAAACATATGGTAGAGTACCTGCCTCAGCACCAGTCTAAGAGTTCTGGCTGTCGGTGAAAAGGACAACATGAGCAACATTGGAAGGAGAATGAAGTGAAAGTTGTTTTGGAACTTGGGAAGAACTAAAGTTGGTTAGTACCCCTTGGGAAGATGCCTGAGGAAAGGAACAGATGGAAAAGATGAGAAGGTAGTAACGAATCTCATGAGTTATTGCAGTAGTATGAGTAATTAGGATTGGGTTGAGTCAATAGTTCATTAGCTACTCATTTTCTCTAGAAGTTTACATCAGTTTGATTGAGCAAAAAGAGACTCTTATCAATGGATTAGAATATGAAAAGTTAGAGGGGGGAATAATTTTTATATCTTCCTAAGAAATGGTAGATTCACGAATTTAAAAGATGTTAAATGACACAAAGAGGGCACTATTTTATGAACTATGTGTTTTATGGATTACTTTACTTACTTTATTATTTACTTTATTGTTTGTTTATTTTTTTGGTACTGGGGATTCAACCCTGGGGTATTTGACCACTGAGCCACATCTCCAGCCCTACTTTGTATTTTATTTAGAGACAGGGTCTCACTGAGTTGCTTAGCGCCTTGCTTTTGCTGAGGCTGGCTTTGAACTGGTGATCCTCCTGCCTCTGCCTCCTGAGCCCCTGGGATTACAGGCAGGCACCACCACACCTGGCTTGGATGATAACTTTTGACATACAGTAAAACTTCAATAGTGAGCTTCAGGGGCAAATCTTAGAGCCTGTTTTATATTTTGTCAAAAAAGTGTTTATGCAAGTATACAAATATGAGTTTCAGAAAATGTGATTTCATCTGTGAAGATTTAACAGGGTTGCTAACAATGATTCCCTAAGCATTTGGAACATAAAACTTACTTTGAAACGTCCTCCCTTTTCTCTTTCAACATCTTTTGTGTCTTCAAAGATTCTTGCTGCCTCCGAGCACAGAAAATTCAATTTCCCTTATGAGCAGTATCTTCAATAAGTCAATGTATGTAACATAAAAGAATGAGTAGCATTAACACACAACAACAGCAATAGTAATAATATTAATGATATAGTCTCTTATCTTTCCATGAAATTCAAATGATCAACAAGAGATTCCACTGAGGGACTTTGTGGCCAGCTGCCTCCTGACCACCCACCAGGAACTCTGCTATTGGTTCAAAGGATCGGTGGTCTTAGATCCACTGGGTTTCAGGCTCTAGGATTCATTCAATGAACACATCTCTTAAGCCAGGGAAGTATGTTTATGTGTATGTCAGCAAATGCTCCTAAATACTAAGTTGGTTCTGTTATAGTTTCTACTATCAGTCTTGAGGCAGTTTAAGCTGTAGCTGGAAGAAGGGTCATTCTTACAATTGTCACCACTTATTTTCTGTGTGATCCTGAAACCAAGTGCATGATTGTCATTAATTAAATTTTTTGGGCCAGGTGAGGTGGGTGCACAGAAATCTCAGCCACTTGAGAGACTGAGGCAGAGAATCAGAAGTTCAAGGACAGTCTGGGCAATGAAGGGAGATCCTATCTCGAAATAAAAACAAAAAGGACTTTGAGATAGTGCATTGGTATAGAGTCCTGGTTTCCGTCCCCAGTATTTGTTGTTTTTATATATTTTTACTTCATGTATTTATTTTTATGTGGTGCTGAGGATCCAACCCAGTGCCTCACATGTGCTAGGCGAGTGCTCTACCGCTGAGCTATAATCCCAGCCCCTCTATCCCCAGTATTGCAGAAAAAGAAAAAAAGAAATTAAAAATCTGTCACCACCTTGAAGTAATGAATATAAAAACTCTGACATAATCTAATACTCTTTATTTTAATGACTGTCCAGGTGATTGAGATGACAGTAAAGTTTAAGAAGCACATTTCTAGGCAAACAGAATCCAGATCTAGGAAAAGAAATGGTTATGTAATATAAAAGCAAGATGATATTAGTCACTTCACTAAAGTTAACTTGCAGAGTCATGTGTACTAGATTTCTTTTAGGAAATCTTATTTTTAACCAAATAAAAATAACTTACTCCCTGTTACTTTCACCCCATTACTCTCTACCATATTTTCTGTCCAAAAGCTAATATATGTTAGTAATATTAGCCATGGGTATTTAAATGTAATCTCTTATACATAATTTCTTGGTAACTTTTTTTACAGCAAACATTTGGAAAGATATTATTAAAAGACCAAGAAATGACAGCTTCAATGATCATTTTAAATATAAAGGTATATTCACCCTATAGTTTCCCTGGTACAAAGTAGAATACTGTTTCTCATTAATAAGGTATATTTTTGTTAATTTTAGTCCTCAATAAAATGCCCGTTATCATTAATCTTAATCCTAATTCATCGCAAATTCTAACTATTAAGTATATGTTTTCTCTGCTGACTTTACCATTCTTTTAACTGTGCTCACCAAGTTAGTTATTAGCTTAGAATATTAAATATGCCCTTCCAAAAATTAATGGAAGGTAAGCAGTCTAGTTCTATGATAGGAGGTGATATTAACAGTACAAAAAGTGTATTTTATTTTTATAATGATACTTAGAGACATGTAATAAATCAAAAACAATAGTTATTCAACAAGAACATTGAAAAAAGCTAGGTGGGAAAAGAAATACCTTTGGTAACTCCTATAGTAACAAAGATTTATGCTGGCATGTTTTAATCCTTTTGACAGCAATTGAAGTTTTCAGATATTAAGAAAAGTCCTATATTTTTGCTAGTTGTTCATTGTGAAATATTTTGTGGCAATCTCAGCATGGTAAAAACATTAGAAACATCTTTAAACTCTTCTTTCGTTTTGTTGTTGCTTAGGAAATAACTTCCTCATCAATACATTGCAATTTTTCCTGACATGGTTACATGTTTGTATAGAGAGTACATCTCACTGGCTATAGTGAAACAAATAACTCCATTTCTCACATTGATAAAATGCTAGACTAGTGGTTACATAACAGCTTGGATGCAGCCAGCAATCCTCCTTGGAGCTCTGTATTTAGGTCTTCGGCCCAGATTTTCTCAAACTTTAGGCTGCTATATATTTAGAGTAGAATACAAATGAGTTTCAGAAGAACATAAATTATCTAAAATTGTTCCATGCTGAAAAAGTTCAAATGTTTATAAAGATCTTTTTGACCCCTTGTGTGCCACTTTCAATCAATATGCATTCAGTTTGTGTTATGATATTAAAGCTATATTATATCATTCCCAAGTCCCATTTCTACATTATTTTTAGCACATGTATATCTTATCAGACATGATTTTTCTTTCTTCAGATGATTTTTAAACAATGTCTTTAGATATGTGCAGATGATAGTGGCTATTTATTCCAAATCTTTTTCTAGAAAATACTTTTTTATTTGAATTCTATATTGTCTTGGACTACATGTTATGTATGTATACAAAACAACCTAAAGTATTTTTCCTGCTCTAATTATAATACCCTAGTTGGGCAAGTTAGCTTGTTTGGTTAAAGAGGCTTGGTAATGAGATAAAGGCTGAAGGTTCCAACTCCCTATTGACCAATTAACTTCATAAGAGTTTTCCAAACTCTTGTGCCTGGAACTATTGCATCTCAAGTGCAAAGTGTTGCACTTGGATGAAATTTATGACCTTAATGATGATTCAGTGGAAATGCAAAGCCAACCACAAAAAGAAAATTCACCCAAATTCTGGAAGCTCCAGAGAGGAGTGAATTCATATTTTCATTTGAAAATTAGGTATTATCATATAGGTGTCTAAAACAGTCATCTTGCATTCCCTTGAAAAGAACAAATTCTGCATGAAATATTGTAAAGAAATGAATTTTAAAAAATGTTTTTAACATATCTACTTTTAAATTTTTTAAAAACTACATTTTTTACTTCAACTCTAAAGCATGTTGCAGTGTCCACGATAAAATAATATTAAAATGAATGTACAAATCAGTGAATGGGCAAGCAGTGATTTTGCTTGACAATAGAGTTTTCCTTCCCCTGCAGTCAGCATTCTGGAGGCCCAAGGCCTCCATGTTTTTCATCTACAGATTGCTTCATTCTCCTTGCCATCCACCAGCTTCTGCTAACCTCTTCTCTTTTGAGTTCCTCCTACACATGAGTAAGAGACAGATCATCAATCATTACTAATCATGTCATTTATATGTTTCAAATAAACCCATCAAACAAAAATGGTAATCGAAGAGGGTTCTTTGATGGTGGAAGGAGACAGTAAAGGTTTTACAGCAGCGTGTAAAATATTTTCCCTGGTACAAGGATTTCATTTGTTGAAATTTAATCCCCGTTGTGGGGTGGTAAGGGTGTAGACACAACCTGACTATGATGTTTAGAGGTAAAGCCTTTCAGAAGTGATTGGGATTAGATAAGACCATCAGGGTGGACATCCCGTTATCGAATCCTGGTGGCTTTCTACAAAGAGAAAGACAAGGCCACAGACCCACCTATACCACATGAGGCCCTGAATTTTACATGTGATGCTCTGTGCTGCCTCAAGATCTAATGGCAGAAGATGCAACCCTGGGGGATCATGGATTTTCAGAACCATAAGTCAAAATAAATCTCTTTTTAATAAATGTAGCCAGCCTGTAAAATTTTGTGTTATTTGCAGTGGAAAAATGGACTAATACAGGAGAATAACTTTCTCATTTTAAGTCCCACAGTTGGTGGATTCTGTTACAGCAGCAGAGGACATTAGTATGCCATCCAATACAATTCATTACATATAACAATTGCTCAGACAATAGAATTCATAAGTTTTTCCCTACTCTCTAGTCTCTCAATTCATCTCATCCCTTAAAAGATTCATCTTTTTTTAAAAATTATTTTGGAATAAATATAAACTCATAGGAAATTGCAAAAATAGTATGGATAGTTCCAGGGTAACTATGCCTAGTTTTCTGTAATGATTACGACTTAGAATTTAAAAAAAGTGGACAATTGGCATTGGAACATTGTGACCCCTGAAATGAAGATACAGAACTAATTCATTATTAACAAAGATTATATCTATAGATTATATCTATAATTATACCCTTCCTCATACCTCTGGCAGCCACCAATCTGTGCTCCATGTGCTTTTTCTTCCAATGATACATAAATGAAATTATATGGAATAATACCTTGATGTTAATTTTCTTTATTTTTTTAACAATAAAAATTTTATCATCCAACAGCAGCTCAATACAATTTCTTCTTCATGGCTCATGAAAATTTCTCCAAAATAAGCCATATTTTAGGCCACAAATCAACTCTTAGAAAATACAAAAAAAAAAATGACATAATTCCTTGTATCTCATCAGATCATAATGGAATGAAATTAGAAATCAACACCAAAAATCCTTATGGAAACTATATAAATACATGGATATTGAACAATACTCTTTTGAATGATGAATAGGCGATAGAAGAAATCAAGGAAGAAATTAAAAAATTTTTAATCTCAAATGAAAATAGTGATACAACATACCAGAACCTCTCAGACACCATGAAAGCAGGTCTAAGAGGAAACTTTACAGCTATGATTCCCTAGATAAGAAAACCTGAAAGATCCTAAATAAAGAACCTAAGGATGCATCTCAAGGCCCTTGAAAAAGAAGAATAAACCAATTCCAAAACCTGTAGAAAGAAGGAAATAATTAAGATCAGAGACAAAATCAATGAACTTGAGAATAAGAGAACAATATAGTACAAAGGATGGAAAAAACAAAAAAGTTGATTCTCTGAAAACATAAACAGGATTGTTAACTAACCAAAAGAAAAAGGGAGGAAAACCAAATTATGAATATTTTCAACAGAAAAAGATCACAAAAGTAGAGAGAACATAATAATAAATCCAGTTTCAACAGTCATCAACCCTTCAGTTCCTGGTCAATCCAGTTTCATCCACTCTCCAGTTCCCTGCAATCAAATTATCCCTCTGGGAATTTTTCTCTGTTATTTTGAAAAATTTCAGTCTTTATTAAAGATAATCTGACTTTTCACCAGTTCCTCTGTATCAGATGCATTGTTTGTTGTGGCTTAACCTTTATTCCAAGATTCCTTCAGGGTTTTGCTTTGAATCCAGAAGTTCAGTCCTCAAAACCAAATTTAGAGAACTTAAAAAAAAAAAATAGAAGAAAGAAAGAACACACATACCCACACACACATACACGCACGCACACACACACACAGCCTCTATTTTGTAAATCTTGCAAATCAAAATCCATGGCTTTCATTATCTCTGCCAAGAAGTTGGCTTTCTATGTTCAGCATAATGGTCTTGAAATTATCAAACTAGTTGTATATCAATAGTTAGTTTTTATTCTTGAGTAGTATTCTATGGGGTATGCCATTAATAGTTTTTGGCTACTATAAAAAAAAATGCCTGAGCCATGGGTAATTTACGAATAAAATTGATTTATTCAGCTCACTATTTTGGAAGTTTAAGGTCATGATGCTGGCATTATCTCCACTCTGGGGAAGCCTTCATGATGGACAACATCAAAATGGCAGGAGTACATTTTTGAGGGAGAGATCACAGGGTGAGACAGGAAGCTAGAACATGGAAGGGGTCAGACTCTCACTTTTATAATAGCCTCTCTCATGGGAACTAACTGAGGGCCTCTTTGCTAAAGGCAGTGCCTCCAGCGACCCAGTTACCTTTCAGTAGGACCCATCCATAAAAGGACCTCTCACCAATACTACACTGGAGACAAGGCTTCCAACTCATGAACCTTTGGGAGACAAATGACATCCAACATAGCACATGGTATATATGTACCATAGTTACTCACCCATTCGGTTTTGTTGTTGTTGTTTTAAGAGATATTAGTTTGTTTCTAGTTTGGGGCTTTTACAAATAAATATATTGTTTCATTGCTAGGTCCTATGGCAGCTGTAGGTTTAATATTTTGGTTGTTGTTTTTTTGTTTTGTTTTAATATGAAACTGACTAAGTATTTTCCAGACTGACTGTACCAGTTTACATTTCCACCATCAATGTTTAGGAGACCCAGTTTTGTCTAAGTTCTTGACAGAGTTTGATATCTCCATTAGTTTTTAAAACGTTCAGCCATTTAAATAGGTTTGCCATCATATTTCTTTGCTTTCATAATTTACATTTACCCAATAACTAGGGATGTTGAAGATCTTTTCATCTTTTATGGGCTTAATATTCAGAGAAGTGTGTCTGTCCATGTCTTTTGTCTTTTTTCTAATCGGGTTGATTTTATTAAAATGTTGAAATTTGATAATTCTTCACATGTTGTGGAATAAAGTGCTTTGGTAGATAACGTGATTTAAAAATAGTTTCTTCCAGTATATATTTTTATCCTCTTAACATTTT
The DNA here is from genome assembly GCF_048772815.1 of Callospermophilus lateralis. Lineage (NCBI taxonomy): Eukaryota > Metazoa > Chordata > Mammalia > Rodentia > Sciuridae > Callospermophilus > Callospermophilus lateralis. The sequence continues at coordinate 14,123,104 of NC_135320.1, forward strand.
TTTGGTGAAAAAAAAGAATCAATTTTGATGAAGTTCACTTTTTATTTTTCTTGGGTTGTTCTTTTGGTTTCATATCTAGTCATATCTATCCCAATTTTTTCCTTAAGTTTTCCTTTAAAAACTTTGTGGTTGAAAATTTCACATGTTTTCTGTGATTGACTGAGTAATTTTTAATATGATATAAGGTTTAGTTAGAGGTTCATATTTTTGGTTAATAATGTCCAATTAATATTTGCAACAACATTATTTAACAGACTATACTTCCTCCGTTGAATTGTTTTGTCTCCTTTGTCTAACATCACCTGTAGATTCTCTCTTTTGTCATATTCATGTGTGTGTCAATCCATCCACTAACATCAGGGTCTTTCTTGAAATTGAGTGAGGCGTTTCCTCCCACTTTATTTTTCTTTGTAAAATTGTTTGTTTGCCTTTCTCTATATGTGTGTGTGTGTGTGTGTGTGTGTGTGTGTGTGTGTCTATATATGAAAATTATATAGTAAATAATATATACATTATAATTTTTTATGTCTACCAAAAATCAAGGTAAATTTTTGGTGAAAATTATTTTGGAAAATTGACATCTTTATTATATTGACTCTTCCAATCCATAGCCATTACACTTTATCAACTTAGATATTCCCAGTGTTTTCCCCCAGCAATATTATATGGTTTCAAATTACAATCCTTGAATAAGTTTTATTAGAATTACACTTGCATATTCTTTTAGAAACTGTAAGTGGCTTACATTTTAAATTTATTTCTATGTGTTTATTATTAAAATATAAAAGTAAAATTGATGGTCATGGTTGTGTGTGAATCCTTTTTTTAAATATTGTTTTTTAGTTGTCAATGGACATTTATTTATTTATTTATTGTGCTGAGAATCAAACCCAGTGCATCATACATACCAGGCAAATTCACTATCACTGAGACACAACCCCAGTTCCTGGTTGTTGATCTTTTATTCTGTGACTTTGTGAATTCTAGGAGTTTTGTGTAGAATTTAAAGTCACCAATATTATGGCCCCATCCCAAATAATCCTTAATCAGAATCATTCTGTCTTCTTGAGATAACTACTCAAAACTCCCTTGACAGATATTTTACTGGACCTCAGTTTTCCTCTTCCATTTTCTTAAGTTGTGGGTTTGTTTCAGAAAATTAAATAAAATGTTTCAGATGATACCGCTTCAAAAACTGCATTGCACTGTGCCATGTAAAAGTAATTTATAGTTCTTAGTAATAACAATAATAAAACTGACATATGCTCAATGTCTTTTATAATAGTTTGCTAGGGCTGCCATAACAAAGAGTCCACAGAGTGAGTGACTGAAAGAAATTTATTTTTTCACAGTTATGGTGGATGGAAGTCAAGGTCAAGATTCCAGTAGGGTTGGTTTCCTCCTTGGCTTGGAGGTAGGCACCTTCATGCTGTTTCCTCACCTGATGTTTTCTCTGTATACATGCTTCCTGGTGTCCCTGTGTGTCCTTACAAGGATGCTGGTCAGGTTGGAACTGGGCCCACACTAACAGGGCCTCACCTCTTTAAAGGCCATATCTCCAAATGCAGCCATATCCAAGGCAATTGCAGTCAGGATTTTAACGGATAAATTTGGGGGGTAGCATAACTCAGTCCATAGCTTCCCCCATGTCATTCGGAATGTGGAGGGTGATTTACAGTCTCATCAGTTGATTTGTTAAAAGCCAGGATGGAAAGAGGTAAGTAGTAAGAAGTAAAATTGTCTTTTCAGCAAAATCTCTTTTGATTTGGATGAAAAGATTATTAATTATTAATCAATTACCTTCTTTGACAGTAGAAGTCATAACCCAAGGAAGAAGAAGTTGGAAAGGATGAAAGGCTTTGTCTGATAAATAGTTAGCATAACATTCTGGAACAATCAATCACATCTCCCTAAGCATATGGAGTTGGGAGGAAATTAGAATGTTTTCCTTTCTCAAGCCATATAAATTCATCAATTGCACCATCAAATGTCTTGCCTGAATGCTTTTAAAACATGAGAAGAAAGCTTTAAAGCAAATTCTAGGCTTAATAAAAATCAGACTGCTATATTTATTTCATTAGAAACAAAAAGATATGATGAAATATTGATGAAACTTAGACTTTTTTACTTAGTGTACTTAGAAAACAAATAAGGTTTTCTAAGCTCCTAGAAATGCTGTTCTCACTGTTTAAAAAATATAAAGATCACATCTTAAAATCAAGCAATTCTTTTATTTGAAATTCCTATGGCAGTAAGAACAGAGATTAGTCACATGGAGAGGGTCAATGTCTCAATTTCTGATGGGTAGGAGTCTCTGTCCCACACCTGGTATTTTATGCCACGCTGGATAGTCTAGATTTCTAGAAGTGAACAGCATTTTCTGAAATCAATATTTGTATGTCTTAGGCTTACATGATACAAACTGAAATGGATCACCCCCTAGCATGTCAGTACCCCTCAACCCAATTTCCAGTAGTGGGATGAAGGAGATTTCCAGGTGCAGAATGACTTACCACTGAATTGCCACCTGGTGAATCACTTCAAAGATCTTCCTGAGCTACCTATTGGCAAAGCCTCATTTGCTCTTCTAAGGAAAGCTGAGTTTTCTGCAGGGGAATACAGTTTCTCAGGGGAATACAGTTCCTACCACAGAGATAACTTATTTGTTGGATAAGTGAGTCATATTGTCCTGACCTAACTCCCCAGTAATATTGGAAAGAATCTCCTACTTCTGTGACCTCCATTTGTTCTTCTCAAGATTCTCACATCTGATCCATAAGGAAGCTGCTTACCTCTCCTACTGCCTGGGTCATGAATCCTATTTTCCTTCATTTCAGGAAGTATAGCTTGGGGCCCAGATGAATGTTCTCCCTGGATCCTTTTCCATGGAGATAACGTAAAATGTGATATTTTTAGGGAGATTCAAATCTAATATTTTAAGGATTTTTAGAATTACTTGTCTTCTTCATGTAGAAATGAGGACTGGACCTCTAGGAAAAGTCACTGTGTCCTCTTTTTTCAGCTCCTCATTCAATACCATTTGTCAGTTAGGATTTCAAATTCAGGTCAAGAAAATGATTTTGATGCCCTCTCAGTATCAGAGACCCTCAGAGATGGCCGTCCAATGTATAGTCTTGACAAGTTGCAAACAAGCCTGTTTAAGGAACAGTGGAATTGAAGAGGACATCCATCACTGGGCTCAGTGGGAACCTGACCGGAAGAAGGGCCAGATGGAGTTTTCTTGAAAAAGATCTGGGTTAACTGAGAGGCCAGATGTACAAGTCTGGCCCGCCCCTGCCATAATCGAACTAGAGGTCAACTTGGTGAAGGCCAGTTTTAGGTTTCTTCCTGAGATCCTGTGAGGAAAAAAAAAAAAAAAAAGCAAAGGAAAAGGTAGGTTATAAAGAATCAGCATCACACAATTTAGAAAATTAAATATCTTGATGCACAGCTTTTTCTTTATGACAAATCCACCCAGGATGATTTACAATGGCGAAAAATGATGGAAAAGTGCAGCTATATGAATGAAAATTAATTAAATGTATTACATTTGAATGTGCAATAATATAAATGCATTGCATTTCACAAAATGTTCTTCGCAAACATTGAAAAATGTCTTTGAGTATTTTTGAATGCTCAAAGAATGACCTGACAGATCAAGACCATTGTATTGGTAGGAAAAAAAAAATGACTTTAATATCTTCATGCAGCTTTTGCCAAAATCTTTTCAGTGCTTTCTTTGTGCTGTACCCAGTGTCACCTTCAATACTTGGGATTGTTCTTTCTTCCTTGCCTTAAAACCCTCTTTTCTGCCCTGACTTATGCTTATTCATTTTTCAAACTTCCCCATAGATTTGTTTTCCTCTGTGACACTCCCATTGTCTAGGATAAGTTATTCTTAGAATACATCCCTGACATCACTTGTTCTAGATTCAATCATCTTGACATATTTCCTTCTCCTTTTCCCTACTAGACTCACCCTCCCCATAGGTGGGAAGAATATCCAATGTGCTAAGGTGTCCCTGGCTCCTTGCACTGTGCCTAGACCACCCTGAGCTGTTGATAAAACTCATCATGTGTCATAGTTGATGATTTAGTAGGTGTAAACATATATATTCATTTTTTATGTGTAAAAAGACTAAAACCAAGCTCTTCTCTGTCAAAGCAATCATTTGCTATGAGTGTAGAAGAACTATGTTTTCATTCCCTCAGAAGTATGATATCATCTTTTATTTGGACTAAAACCGCGTTCTAACAATAGGTATTTTTTCATTAGCTGACAGATTATTCTGGGACTAAAAACTTATGAAATACACAAGAATTTATGTAAGAACAAAACAGTGATGATTATGTAACCTACAAACTTGAGACATGAAAGCTATGTAGATTTCAGTGATCTAAGTTCATCTGTTTACTGAAAGACTTACAACTTCTTCATTTGTACCACTGATGTGTAACGTTCACAATTCTTGCATCTCAGCATTAGGAGTCTGGATGTCTTTCTCAATTAAGTTTATGTGATAAGTGAGTTGCATAGCCAGCCTGTTTATTTTTTTTAAGCTTAGGAAATGATGAATGTTGTTCATATTTCCACAATTTCATCAGTTGGCTGCTATGTAAATACTTTTACAAAGGTATTATTTTAATGTAGGCTATTTTCATGTTTTTTACTGAGTGTCTAATAAACCAATACTTCCCAACCTTTGTCTCACATGAATCATTTGACAATTTTGTTACAATAGACATGAAGATTCTGCAAGTCTATGGTAGAGCCTCAGATTCTGCATTTCTAACCAAAGCCCGGAATGCTAGGCTTTCTTGCTTTCTATTTCTTCTCCTAGTGATTTGGCACAGAGATTAAAATATATTGTCTTAATACACATACAAATATTATGAATGTGTCCTACAACACATGTCAATATTCTGACGATGCAGGTGATAGTTTTGTTTCAACTGGTCACAAAAGCCTACTAAAAAATTTGTTGTTGATTTTTAAGGACTCGTAACTAAGCACAACTCAAGGATAAGTCAGGAGGGTAGCCTCCAAAGAGGATGAGATAAAACCAGGAGGAGGAAGTGACTGCTAGATATTAGTGGGCTATAAATACATATATATATATACACACCTGTCCATTAAGACAGTGTTGATCACCCTGTGGATGCTGTCTTGTCATGGCATCAGGACTTTTGCTCATCTAGCACCTACTAGGCGAAGTGTTTTCTGCACAGTGTGTTTACTTACTTGAATGTTAAGTCTCCTGCTAATCAATTGGCTGATCATAATCATTCATAATCATATAGAAGATTATGTGGGGCTTGGTACCTGTCATCCCCTAGGAAGGGGCTTGGTGCAAATCCCTCAGGGCACTCAGTTGGAACATTGGAACATGCTGCATTTTGCATCATGGAGTCCAGTGGCTCCTGGTAGGAAGAATAAAGTGTTAAATTTATTAACAAGGGGTATCATTTGTTTAAATGACCACAGCAGTTTTTTGCATTTACCTTACTCTCTTCTTGGTTATGTTCATTTTATTTGATAACTCCTGAAGTAAAAAAAAAAAAAAAAAAATACAGCTTAATTACCAGGCCACTTTCTTCTCTAAAGTGGGGATTTACAAAGGCAAGTTCTTTTAATTAGAACATTTTAACTAATCCTTTTTATTTAGATTTAATCAAATGAGCACATTGTCGTACTCTACTTTCTGTTGCTGTAACAGAATAGCTGAAACTGGGTAATTTATAAGGAAAAGATATCTCTGACAGTTCTGGAAATGGGAAGTCAGAGACAGGAGACCAATCTGGTGAGGGCCTCCTTGCCGGTGGGCACAGGGCATCACAATAGGAAGGGGGTACATGTCTGATAGCATTCCTTTATCACAAAGCCATTCCAAAACAATCCATCCATCTGTAAATTTATGAATTAACTAATTTGATAATTATGTCCCCTCACTTAATATACCATTAATATCATTAATATGTGAATTTGGTTATTTAATTTTCCAACTTATGAAAAGAGCAGAAAGTGTCCTTTGAACACTTCTGAATGAGCCACTGTGGTCTACACTTGTGCTGCTCCTATGGTCCCTAAGTGTCAAGGCTGATATTTCGCCCTCTCTGGAGATCAAGAAGCACCTCACCTTTCACTTCAGGTGGAGATTGGCTATGGCGGTTTGTGCCAAACAATGAAGCCCATCATATCAGACACCGTGTTTTTGGTTATAGCAGAATATCATTTGTCAAATATCACTTTGTATTTTGCTGTGACACTCATCATAGCAACAAGTCCTGTTATTGAGCATTTGTCATTTACCTGTCTTACTAAGCATTTATAATTTACATATTTATAACGGGTATAAATTGAAGAGGTTTAAATAGCACGATGGGTCTTAATTTGCTAGTGGCCACTTGGAGTGCTTTTAGCTTACAAAATTAAAAACTTAGAAAAGAAACATGACATGATAAAGCTAATGCAGAGATAAATAAATATCTCAGGTAAATTTACATGGTGAGCTGTCTACAGGACAAGCAACCTTCTTTTTTCAACTAATAAGTGGCATGAGAGAAAAAAGGGAAGGAGATAATTATAAACAGAAGACATTTACGTGACAATGCAAACAAATACAATATGCAGACCTTGTTTAGATTTTGATTTATATGAAGATGAAAAAAGAAATATGAGACTTGTAGGAAAATATTACAAAATTGAGTATTTGATGGTATTAATCAATTGTTACTAATTATCATGGATTTTCATGACATTGTTGTTCACAAATGACCTTTTCTGATGATCATGAACAATGAGAGATTGCTAGTTTAAATAAAACAGTACCACTGAATCACTTTCAAGTTCAACACATAAGAAAGGGAAAAGGAGGGAGATGATGGACCAAATGACCAGTTCTGATAGCCATAGAGAGGAAGAGTGGCTCTGGGCAAGGCCAGTACACCATTCTCCATGAATATTTGAAAATTTCAATCAATCAATCAATAAATATGCATGTAGTCAATTAACAACAAGAACGTGACTAATGGCTTTAAGCATTTACTATTATAAGACTAACAGTAAGTTGTGACTTTACAGTATGTTTTCTGGTGAAAGGAAATAAATCAGTGTGTCACTGTGAGGCTCACATGATAAGGACAAAAATGTGAATTGTTTTCTGAGTTAAAAATAGAAGAACTGTGGTTAAAAGAGACTAAGATTAGTAGAAGTTTTAATGGCCAAGATCATTTTTTCTTTTTTAAATCGCTATAAGTGGGGCATTAAAAATTCATACATCGTTTGTATCCTATACTTTCTTTATCCAGGCATAGTAGACTCAGGAAAGCTACCAAGGGATGAGGAACCATATTTGTGCTCATGGAGGGACCATAGTCTCCCTCCCCTTCTGACTACTGCCAGTCTTCTATGGCTGAGCATCCAGTTTTAGTATTTCATAAACTGTCTCATGTGGGGATACATACTGATCTCTTTTTCTAATGATTTTGGTTAACTGGAAAATAAAATTATCATTCACCATTCTTTACTGGGGAAGAGAGGGCTTTGCTCCTAGTGGAAATGGCCATCAAATTCAGAACTGTACTTGAATCCCATCCCACCGTACTCCATACCCTTCTCCTATTTTCCCAGCCTTTTCCTCTAGTCTTTGTAATCTGTCTTTATACATAAGATAATCTCCTCGGGGGTCAATTTTTCTTTTTCTTCAGTATAAGCCAACTAAATAGACTTTGGCTTTAAATTTTTATTTTAGTTAATTTAAATGTAAATGGCCACAGGTGGCTTGTGGCTACAATACTTGACAACACAGCCTTAGAGTGTAGGGAACTGTGACATGATCTGTCCAGTTCCCTCCTGCCTGCTCCCTCTAAAATGAAGCATATGGCTTCTCCTGGTGTTACACTGATGCCATTGAACGGAGTATGCTGCTTTTTGTTTGCTTTTCTCTCCCTGGTGATTGGTGTAGATAGTTCAAGGCCAGTGTGCATACAGGGACCTCCTCTCTAAGGGCTGCCCAGCATTCTACATTGTTGCAATGACCCACATTTGATGTAACCAACCCACAAGGATGGTCATGTGGGCCCTTTGCACTGTTCTCTTAATACAAGAAAAAACACCTTAGTAAACATATTTGCATGCTTATCTCAGTACCATGTGGGGGAATTTACATATGACACATTCCCAAAGGTGGAGTTTCCAGGTCAAAAGATAGTCACATTAAAACTGTTGATAGAGGGCCTGGGGTTGTGACTTGTGGTAGAGCACTTGCCTCACATGCATGAACCTCTGGGTTTGATCCTCATCACCACATATAAATAAACAAGGGAAAGAAAGGTATTCTGTCCATCTACAACTAAAAAAAAAAAAATTAAAAAAAAAAAAAACGTTGGTAGAGGGCTGGGGTCGTGGCTCAGCGGTAGAGCGCTTCCTTGGCAGGTGTGAGGCCTTGGGTTTGATCTTCAGCACCACATAAAAATAAATAAAATAAAGGTATTATGTCCAACTACAACTAAAAAATAAAACAAAACAAAATTGTTAGTAGAAACAAGGGTTTAACCTTAACCTTGGGAGATATGTTTTAAGACTCCCAGATAGCACCAAACTCTCTATATATTTTCTTTTTTTTTCCTTTTTTTTATTGGTTGTTCAAAACATTACAGAGCTCTTGACATATCATATTTCATACATTAGATTCAAGTGGGTTATGAACTCCCATTTTTACCCCAAATACAGATTGCAGAATCACATTGGTTACACATCCACATTTTTACATAATGCCATATTAGTAACTGTTGTATTCTGCTACCTTTCCTATCCTCTACTATCCCCCCTCCCCTCCCCTCCCATCTTCTCTCTCTACCCCATCTACTGTAATTCATTTCTCTCCTTGATTTTTTTTCCCATTCCCCTCACAACCTCTTATGTGTAATTTTGTATAACAATGAGGGTCTCCCTCCATTTCCATGCAATTTCCCTTTTCTCTCCCTTTCCCTCCCACCTCATGTCTCTGTTTAATGTTAATCATTTCCTCCTGCTCTTCCTCCCTGCTCTGTTCTTAGTTGCTCTCATTATATCAAAGAAGACACTTGGCATTTGTTTTTTTAGGGATTGGCTAGCTTCACTTAGCATAATCTGCTCTAATGCCATCTATTTCCTTGCAAATTCCTGATTTTGTCATTTTTTAGTGCAGAGTAATACTCCATTGTGTATAAATGCCACATTTTTTTATCCATTCATCTATTGAAGGGCATCTGGGTTGGTTCCACAGTCTAGCTATTGTGAATTGTGCTGCTATGAACATCGATGTGGCAGTATCCCTGTAATATGCTCTTTTAAGGTCTTCAGGGAATCGTCCAAGAAGGGGGATAGCTGGGTCAAATGGTGGTTCCATTCCCAGCTTTCCCAGGAATCTCCATACTGCTTTCCAAATTGGCTGCACCAATTTGCAGTCCCACCAGCAATGTACAAGAGTACCCTTTTCCCCACATCCTCCCCAGCACTTGTTGTTTGACTTTATAATGGCTGCTAATCTTACTGGAGTGAGATGGTATCTTAGGGTGGTTTTGATTTGCATTTCTCTGACTGCTAGAGATGGTGAGCATTTTTTCATGTACTTATTAATTGATTGTATGTCCTCCTCTGAGAAGTGTCTGTTCAGGTCCTTGGCCCATTTGTTGATTGGGTTATTTGTTATCTTATTGTTTAATTTTTTGAGTTCTTTGTATACTCTGGATATTAGGGCTCTATCTAAAGTGTGAGGATAGAATTATAAATTTGTTCCCATGATGTAGGCTCCCTATTTACCTCTCTTATTGTTACTTTTGCTGAGAAAAAACTTTTTAGTTTAAGTAAGTCCCATTTGTTGATTGTTGTTATTAACTCTTGTGCTATGGGTGTCCTATTAAGGAATTTGGAGCCCGACCCCACAATATGTAGATCGGAGCCAAATTTTTCTTCTCTCAGACACAGAGTCTCTGATTTGGTATCAAGCTCCTTGATCCATTTTGAGTTAACTTTTGTGCATGGTGAGAGAAGGGGATTCAGTTTCATTTTGTTGCATATGGATTTCCAGTTTTCCCAGCATCATTTGTTGAAGATGCTATCCTTCCTCCATTGCATGCTTTTAGCCCTTTTATCAAATATAAGATAGTTGTAACTTTGTGGATTAGTCTCTGTGTCCTCTATTCTGTACCATTGGTCCACCTGCATGTTTTGGTACCAGTACCATGCTGTTTTTGTTACTATTGCTCTGTAGTATAGTTTGAAATCTGGTATCGTTATGCCGCCTGATTCACACTTCCTGCTTAGAGTTGCTTTTGCTATTCTGGGTCTTTTATTTTTCCATATGAATTTCATGATTGCTTTATCTATATAAGAAATGCCATTGGGATTTTGATTGGCATTGCATTAAACCTATAGAGAACTTTTGGTAATATTGCCATTTTGATGATGTTAGTTCTGCCTCTCCATGAACAGAGTATATTTTTCCATCTTCTAAGATCTTCTTCTATTTCTCTCTTTAGGGTTCTGTAGTTTTCATTGTATAAATCTTTCACCTCTTTTGTTGGGTTGATTCCCAAGTATTTTATTTTTTTTTGAGGATATTGTGAATGGGGTGATTTTCCTCATTTCCGTTTCAGAAGTTTTGTCACTGATATACAGAAATGCCTTTGATTTATGCATGTTGATTTTATATCCTGCCACTTTGCTGAATTCATTTATTAGTTCTAGTAGTTTCTTTGTAGACCCTTTTGGATCTTCTAGGTATAGAATCATGTCACCCACAAATAGTGATAATTTAAGTTCTTCTTTTCCTATTTTTATGCCTTTAATTTCTTTCGTCTAATTGCTCTGGCCAGTGTTTCGAGAATTATTTTGAATAGAAGTGGTGATAGAGGGCATCCCTGTCTTGTCCAGATTTTAGAGGGAATGCCTTCAGTTTTTCTCCATTCAGAATGATGCTAGCCTGAGACTTAGCATAGATAGCTTTTTCAATGTTGAGGTAAGTTCCTGTTATCCCTAGTTTTTCTAATGTTTTGAACATAAAGGGATGCTGTACTTTGTTGAATGCTTTTTCTGCGTCTATCGAGATGATCATATGTTTCTTTGAGTCTATTAATGTGGTGAATAACATTTATTGATTTCCGTATACTGAAACATCCTTGCATCCCAGGTATGAATCCTACTTGATCATGGTGCACAATTTTTTTGATGTGTTTTTTTATCTGATTCGCCAGAATTTTACTGAGGATTTTTGCATCTAGGTTCATTAGAGATATTGGTCTGTAGTTTTCTTTCTTTGAGGTGTCTTTGGTTTCGGAATCCGGGTGATGTTGGCCTCATAGAATGAATTTGGAAGAGCTCCCTCTTTTTTCTATTTCCTGAAATAACTTGAAAAGTATTGGTATTAATTTTTCTTTAAAGGTTTTGTAAAACTCTGCTGTATATCCATCCAGTCCTGGGCTTTTCTTGGTTGGTAGTCTTTTGATTGCTTCTTCTATTTCATCTATTGATATTGGTCTGTTCAAATTGTGTGTATCCTCCTGACTCAGTCTGGGCAAATCATATGACTTAAGAAATTTATCGATGTCTTCACTATCTTCTATTTTATTGGAATATTGGTTTTCAAAATAATTTCTAATTGCCTTCTGTATTTCTGTAGAATCTGGTGTGATATTGCCTTTTTCATCCCGTATGTTAGTAATTTGAGTTCTCTCTCTTCTTCTCTTCGTTAGCATGGCTAAGGGTATGTCAATCTTATTTATTTTTTCGAAGAATCAACTTTTAGTTTTGTCAATTTTTGCAATAGTTTTTTTTGTTTCAATTTCGTTGATTTCTGCTCTGATTTTAATTATTTCTTGCCTTCTGCTACATCTGCTATTGTTTTGCTCTTCCTTTTCTAGGGCTTTGAGATGAAGTGTGAGCTCATTTATTTGTTGGTTTTTTCTTTTATTGAGGTATGACCTCCAGGCAATGAACTTCCCTCTTAAAACTGCTTTCATTGTGTCCCATAGATTCCGATATGTTGTGTCTGTATTTTCATTTATCTCTAAGAATTTTTTGATTTCCTCCTTTATGTCTTCTATAACCCATTGATCATTCAGTAACATATTGTTCATTTTCTATGTGATGTAGGATTTTTCCTTCCTTCTTTTGTCATTGATTTCCAGTTTCATTCCATTATGATCAGATAAAATGCATGGTATTATCTCCACCCCTTTATATTTACTGAGGGTTGCCCTATGGCATAACATATAGTCTATTTTTGAGAAGGATCCATGTGCTACTGAGAAAAAAGTATATCCACTTGATGATGGTTGATATATTCTATATATGTCAGTTAAGTCTAGGTTATTTATTGTGATATTGAGTTCTATAGTTTCTTTATTCAACTTTTGTTTGGTAGATCTGTCCAATGGTGAGAGAGGTGTGTTGAAGTCATCCACAATTATTGTGTTGTGGTCTATTTGATTCTTGAACTTGAGGAGAATTTGTTTTATGAACGTCAAAGCACCATTGTTTGGTGCATAAATGTTGATAATTATTATGTCTTGTTGATGAATGGTTCCTTTTAACAATATATAATGTCCTTCCTTATCCCTTTTGATCAACTTAATCTTGAAGTCGATTTTATTCGATATGAGGATGGCCACCCCTGCTTGCTTAAGAGGACCGTGTGCGTGGTATATTTTTTCCCAACCTTTCACCTTCAGTCTGTGTATGTCTTTTCCAATCAGATGTGTCTCCTGGAGGCAGCATATTGTTGGATTTGTTTTTTTAATCCATGTTACCAGCCTATTTCACTTTATTGGAGAGTTTAAGCCATTAACGTTTAGAGTTACTATTGATATATAGTTTGTACTTCCAGCCATATTTGATTATTTATCTTTTTTTTTAAATTTAGTTTGTTTCTACATGATTAGCTTTCCTCCCGCCCTCTGTCTTTACCGAGGTACTTCCCACTGTTGATTTATTGTTTTTCATTTCTTCCTCGTGTAGTGTTTTGCTCAAGATGCTTCACCGTGCTGGTTTTCTGGCTGCAAATTCTTTTAACTTTTGTTTATCATGAAAGATTTTTATTTCGTTGTTGTACCTGAAGCTTAATTTTGCTGTATACAAAATTCTTGGTTGGCATCCATTGTCTTTCAGTGTTTGAAATACGTTGTTCCAGGATCTTCTTGCTTTCAGCGTCTGTGATGAAAAACCTGTTGTTAACCTTATTGGTTTACCCCTGAATGTAATCTGCCTCCTTTCTCTTGTAGCTTTTAATATTTTCTCTTCGTTCTGTATATTGGATATCTTCATAACAATGTGTCTTGGCGTTGGTCTACTGTGATTTTGTATGCTCGGTGTCCTGTATGCATCGACAATTTGTATATCTGTTTCCTTTTTTATTTCTGGAAAGTTTTCTATAATTATTTCATTCAGCAGGATGTTCATTCCCTTGGTTTGAACCTCTATACCTTCCTCTATCCCGATGACTCTTAAGTTTGGTTATTTTATGTTATCCAATATCTCTTGGGTGTTTTTCTCGTGATTTTTTACCAGCCTTTCTGAGTTGGCTAGACTCTTTTCAAGATGATATATTTTGTCTTCATTATCTGACATTCTGGCTTCTACTTGCTCCACTCTGTTAGTGATACTCTCATTTGAGTTTTTAATTTGGTTTATAGTTTCCTGCATTTCTAGAATTATTATTTGATTTTTTTATAATCTCTATCTCTTGACAAACATGCTTATTTGCTTCTTTTATCTGTTTATATAATTCATTTTCAATGTGTTCTTTCACTGTTTGAATTTGCTGTATCATATCCTCTTTAAGATTCCATTCCATCTGTCTAAGGTATTCCTTAAGTTCTTTATTTGACCATTTTTCTGATGACTCTAGGTCCTCCTGAATATTTAGGCTGTCCTACATTGTTTGTACTCCTTTCCTTCCTTGCTTTTTCATGCTGCTCATGTTACTTCTTGTTCTGTTTGACTGCTGAGTTACTGTTTACTCCTATTAATTTGTTTGATGCTTGGGAGGAAAGGTATTAGAAGGGAAGGGAAGAAGTCACTAAAGAGAATGAGAGTAAGCAGGTAGAATTCAAGGAAGGGGGAATAAGGAAATTGAAAAGAAATGAAAAGACAAAAGAAAAAAATAGAAAAGAAAAAAAGAAAAAAAATTTAAAAAAATAATCAAAAAAATAAAAAATAAAATAAAAAATAATTTAAAAATATTTAAAAAATTAAAAATAAAAAAAAATGAAAATGAGAAAAAAAAAACCAAATAAAAAAAAATTAATAAATGCAGTCTTAGAGTTTGATTAACTTCTCTTCCAGTAGGTGGAGCTGTGCCCACCGGGCCAAGCTTCTCCTCTCAACACGTGGGAACCAATCACTGTGCAGCAGCTCCTCCTTCCAGACTGGGTGGGTCTCCAATCCTGAGTGCCTAGGGCCTTCTCTTGTTTCTAGTCACTTCCCCACTTTTCCTCAAGCCAGGCCCCGCTCACCGGTGATGCTCACCACAATACTGGCTACACGCCAGGTCTGCTGCTCCCAGGAGCCCTATTATCTTGAACGACTGGGCACACTCTCCCTGTCTGCCATTCCCTCAGACCCTAAGTTTGTGGACCTTGAGGCTGAGAACCCTCAGCGAATTTTGCTTGCCCTCCGGTAGCCACGCCCCCGGTAGCTGGTGCAAGAGACCTCAGTTGTCAGCACTGGTGGGAGCGGTAGCCGGGGGTTCCGCACCGCGGGTCCCGCGCCACTCCTGATTCCCTCGGTCTGGCTATCGCGTTCACGGGAAAGCTGGGAGGGGCCCTTAAGGTTTCCCTGCTGTGTGGAGAGGGAGGGCTAGGGGGTTACACACCTGTCTCCACCGGTTTCAATGAAGTTATCTCCTCCGCCGCATTCTGGTGAAGTCAGTTCTCTGCCATGGTGGTATCCCATGCAAATGGCAACAGTTCATTCCCTTTCCCGGTGACCAATGTAACGGGTGGGTCCTGACTGGCTCTCCTAAGCCACGTCTCAATCCTGTGGCCACTGCCTATGAAGGCTCAGTTGGTATTAACCTCCACAGATTCAGAAGGGTCGACCAGTTGTTTCAGTGGGATCGTTTAGTGCTGAGTCACAGCGGTTTGCCTTCTGCAAACAGGAGCTTAAATTCAGTCAATCTGGGCTCGGTGTGTGTTCTGAGAGTCCCAGTCTGTTCGCCCCAGATCCACGTCAGCTCAGCATTGCCTAGTGATCCTGAGCAAACAGCATTTAGACGGTTTACGACTCCCTATGCCCGTGCAGCTGAAGAGGTCAGAGACGTGATCTCTCCGTGCCCGCCACCATGTTGGATCTCAATATATATACTTTCTTTCTTCTGATATATACTTGCCAAGTAAGGCGCACTAGATCATTAACTGGTGACAATGCTCTACATGTGCAGTAACCAATTGTATGGTATAACTAAGCTCAAGGAGCCCAGCTGTTGCAGTCCAAGCAACGGGGTCATTTCAGCGCACCTCCCACAGGAAGCCCTCAGGCTACTTTTACCTTCAGGTCCTCCTGCTCCGGGCGGTTAGACCAGCCATTAGCAGCCTGGGTCGAGAATGCCACGGAACAAAGTGCCCAGGCTTCTGGTGTTCTTGGTTCTCCTAAATAGACTTTGACCACTTGGCACTCTCTGAGATCTGTTCATCTCTTCATTCCCAGGGCAATTCCTCTGGTCTCCTTTGCCACTATGTCTCCCCTGGGTGACAGCTAGTACTTTGAAAATCTTACTTATAAACTATTATCCCCAGAGGAAGTTGAAGAAACTTTCCAAAATGCAATTGTGATGACATGTCTCTTGACTAGCAACCTTTACAGGAGCCTATTTTCCTTTTGTTCAAGAATGAATGTCCATACCTGCTCTTCCATAGTTTGACCAATGACCTTTCCAACTCTTACTCTGATCACTGTTTATCTTGCTTTCTAGGCTCCAATTGCAATTCTGATATTTTCGGGGTGCCCAGTTCTCCTGGGTTCCTGTACATTTGCACATGCCCACGTATCATGTTTGATCATCTCTTTATTTATCCTTCAGAACTTAGGTTAAATCAGCCTTTGTCAGGAAAGTCCTCCTTAATCCTAAAAAAGTGTAGAACTTTTCTGGTGTGTGTGCCCACAAGATGTTGGTCCTTTTACTATGGTATCAGTTACATGTTTGTGTGATGACACAATTAAAAGTTGTTTGCACTGGACTGAATTAAAATCTCATTGAAACTCATCTTGGGGTGATTTAAGACCACAGAATTTGGTATAAAGTTGGAGAACTCTAAGAGATTTACATTTGTCAAATTACTAAAAGCTATTTAAAATTTGTCAGGAAAAAAAAAAGATAATCCCTATAGATGACTAAATGCCTGAATTTCAAAAATATGCATTTTATGGTTTTTATAGAAATGAAAACTCTAGAATGTGATTATACTTCTTCTCTGAATTGTATTATTTCTTGTGTTTGTCCAAGTTTCCTTGAAATAAAATAGAATTTCCCTTATATATGACATTTCATCACTTAATGGAAAACCCATGTGGTTTCAATTAATGATTGGGTTCCACAAAATAAAAAATATATACTAAAACTTTATTCTGAATATAATTCAGAATCATAATTTAATTTCTCAGTATTTTTTGTGTTGAAAAAGAACCAAAGATTAATGTTTTAGAACTACACAATTTGATAAATGCATTACTACTACTATTAGGTAGATATTTGTTTTCACTTTACATCCCAATTACAAAAAAATGAGGGATAAATTAAAACAAAAATCATATAGGAATAGAATTATGATGCATAATATGTGCTTACTCTAAAAACTCATTGAAAGGGTGTTTTAATGATTTCTGTACTTTAAATTGATTGGACTTTGTTAATTTGATTAAATTCAAAGGACATGCCAAATCTCTCTTCTGCAGTTCTAATATATCATAATGTTTTTGTCTCTATTCAAAATGTTGCTATTACTTTTACTCTTCATTTTTTGGTAACTAAGCAGTGGATAGATTGAAATAAGTATATTTAGAAGTAACAAATAATTTTATTTCCACATATTATTATTTGTCTTTTTAAATGTATACTTCCTGAAATTTGAATACACATATAAAATTTTGTTTAAACTACTTTGACAATAATTTTCTCTTCAGCAATTAAGACAGTGTGAAGACTTTGACTTGTGTCTGCATATATGTCATCGGTGGATTTATTTTTAACTCAGTATTTTTACTTTAAAAATTGTACTTACTAGCTTTATCCAAACTTACTTTCCTCTCTTTTGTCCCTTCCTCTTGTGCTCTAAAAGAATGAAGATAGCAGTTTTTCACTTCATCAAATTTTAATATGCAAAATACAGTTTGTAGGAAGAACTTGTTAAGACAAATATTTTGCATTACCAGTAGAGTCTATATTAGCAAGTCTGGTACTAAATCTGAATTTTCGTAAAGAAAATGATCTTCATACATAGTGTCCCTTTACAGAACCCTCAAGTCTTCTAGAATCACTTCTTTCACAGAAAGAACATGAATGAGAATTTTTGACACGAATGTATACTAGGTGTGGCAAAATTTACAAAGAAGTAACTGAAACTTTCACATGACTTCCTTGCACTTTACTCACATGGGGGAGTTTATAAAAAATGGTCTGACAAATAAAATGATTTCAAAGGAGATAATTGGAAAAAAATTCTAATGTGAACTGAGTTCCTTTACCTACAACTGCTGTAGGTGGTCTGGACAGGACCATTCCCAGATCTACAACTAAGGCACCCCAGAGACTGATGTTTGAGTCATGCTTACATAATATAGAAATGAATGCATTGAATGCTTCATGCTTCAGCAGAGGAATTAAGGTTGTTTTGGATCAAACTGTATTCCTTCTTTGTCAAGTATACTAAAAGGTGACAACATAGTGAGATCAGCACACTGCATGCACACACATACACAAACACACATCTCAAAAAGAAACATGGCTAAGGGAAAAGCCACCTCTTGAGGAAAATGGATTATCCATATCCTGAAGTCCAAGGAATGTTTCTAGTCAGGATCTCTGAACAACCAGCAAAGGATCAAAAAGGCTTTAAACAACTCCCAGGACTAGAGTTAAGAGACATTATATATGATTATATATATATATATATATATATATATATATATATTTTTTTTTTTTTTTTTAATCACACTTTGCAATCTTGAGGTAGGGCAGGGAACAGAAGGATCTTGTTATCCCATGTCTTCTAGAGGTCAGATCACAAGAGGTTCCCACTAGGGAATAAAGAACAGACAAGATTAAATCAAGTTCTGAGCTTTGAATACGACATAGTATCAGATATAGTTAATGATTAAACTGATGTGTTACTAAGTAAAAGTGGTTTTAAATTATAAATTTTTTTTGGGGGGTGGGAGGGTACCAAGGATTGAACTCAGGGCACTTGACCACTGAGCCACATCCCCACCATACTTTATATTTTATCTAGAGACAGGGTCTCACTGTGTTGCTTGGTGCCTCACTTTTGCTGAGGCTGGCTTTGAATTCATGATCATCCTGTCTCAGCCTCCTGAGCCACTGGGAGTATGTCACTGATCTCAGATAGTTATGAAATCTTTTAACCAAGAATATTGGATAGGTCATGAGACCGTCAACATTTGTAGCTAAAAAGAGAGGAGGTATTTCCCTGGGCATATTTTTGAGCTAAACATAATTTCTGCTTGTGAGATATATCCGTTAAAAATCCTGAGTCTGTTGAATACGTTCCTTGTTTTCCAAACTTAACCTGGTTTAAAGAAAACATTTAAAAATAAAATTATACCCTTGTCCTCCATGAAATTAGTTAACTACTGGGCTTTAATTTGATGCTTTTCCACTGGTGCATGTGAGTTTCACTGTTCCTTGGAATACAGCATTTCCAGACCTCACCTAGGATCACTGTTATGATTCAGAAATTGTGGCAGAGAGCCCAGAATTTGTACTTCTTCAATAGCTTTGAAGTAAACCAAAACTCACTCTTGGTTGAGAAAAACAGATTTATGTAGATGTCTAAGCATATAGGTTTGGGAGAATTTCTTGCATCCTCAAAAAAAATCATATCCAGAAACATGCGTGTCTAAAATTTTAATTAATTAAAAAATCATTTTATCAAATTAATTATTGAAAACTAACTGAGAAGGATATTGTGAAGAACAGAAAAAATAATTGATTCTTCAAGAATTTCTGGATATAAGAACTGGTTTTATTTTACATTTTTCAATTTCTCAGTGGATTAAATAAGATATTTGTAAAGCACTGTTTGTTATACACTGTGTTTAGTGCTTTTGGTTGAGAAAGATAGATGATAGATTACAGACTGATGACAGGTGGATAAATGGATAATAGAATAAACCTGAGGGCACCAGTCTTTGTGATGTGGTCTGTCTTCCTAGGCCAGAGTGCCATGAATAGCCCTGTCAGGAGACAACAGGGTGCAGGGACAGAGCAGAGGTACTGGAAATGAAAAGGCTTGTGTAGCCTCCTACCTAAACCCTTTAGCTAGCTTGGGGTTTCCTTTACTTTATAAGACTTTTTTTTCCAAAGCAGAGATAATGAAAATTATCATAAATACTTGTTGTAGTGATCAAATTAGATAAATGATGTACATTAAAAATGGATGCATACAATAAATTTTTAGTGATTTATAGATTTCCATACTTCCTTCTAACACTAAATTCCATAGATTTGTGATTATATTAGGACAAAAGAGATGCAGGGGCACAGAGGAAATGTTCCACAGGTGGTCAGCTTACCTGGGCTCTGATTCTAGTTCAGAACTAGAACAATTTTGCTGTGATTCATGGAAAGTGTATCTATGGAAACTGAATTTTAAATTTTATACAGTATTACTTATTACTAAATTGTATTTCTATACCTTTTTCCAAATTTTATAAAAATAATAATCATTCTTATCTTTTAGATCATAAATAGTAGGTAGCAGAATGGATTTTGGTTTTGGGGAAGTAGTTCGCTGAACTCCAAAGTAGGTTATTTCCAAGAACACTTATAGTTCTTGATTCTGTTTTTATGACTATTCCTCTTTGAACTTTTTCCATTCTCATATCTAAGGGTAGTTCTACATATCTATGTAGTATTTTTTTCTGAAAATTCCTGATAGGTGTAAGCTGTTATTTTTCGAAAGACAGTCACAGAGAAGCATATTTTTCCTCTATTTAACTTCTCACCCTTCATCAAATAAGTAGCAAATTATCTTCTTTTCAATTTATTATTCTGAGATCCATATTTCTAGTACAAGTTATTCTAAAGTAAGTATAAGCAATACTAAGTCTTGGGGCAAAAGTAATTAATCACTAAACTGAATTCAATTATGTAAACTTAAAATAAAGCAAATTAGGTAGCATTCAAAGTTAAATATTCTCAGCAGTTTTTTGTTTTTGTTTGTGATTTTTTATATAAAAAGAAGGGATGATTTTCCATTGCTGTGTTAGTTTGATTTTTATGTCATTTAAAATTTTCCCATGTGTCTGATTATTTTGATGTAATTTGGTTTATTCTGCTCTTACTTTTACTTAGTATAGGCTGATACTGTTTTATAGCCAAATTGTTAGCTTCAATAAAATACATTTAGAATTGTTTATTCCTATTAGTTTTTTCCTAGTCAGATGTTCCAAAGAAATCTGAAGTGTCAGTTATGTTATTAAGTTATGTTATTGAGTTTTATAAATTCTAGTCTGATTACTCTTGTTCTACCTTTAAAGAGTAATACATTTTCTTAGAACATATGATAAAAGGCTAAAAAATGAGTTCAAAATAAAAGTTATTTATGTATCATATTTACTTATACAAGAATTACTTTAAAATTATGAGATGTTAAAAATATGTAACAAAATGCCTTTGAACCTATATGAGAGATGAAAGTTAGATGCACAGAAGTCAAAATTAAAGTATATTTGGTAATCTTAAAATGCTAGTCTAGATTAGCTAGTCTAGTCACATGACCAGAATACTATCTTTCACAAATTTACAGTAGAAATCATTACCTTTTGGCAAAAACGTTAGTCCTTTGATTTTAACCAAATAACTATTATTTTTTAAAATGCATCTAATAGGTTGAATATAAAATTTCCTCCCATGATCCTTCTTCAAAAGTAGTGGGCAGCAATGCTTAGATAGTGTTTTCTAAACCTGCCATCCTTGAGAATAGGCTAAGATAGACTTTCTACAAGATTCAAGATTCCAAATGGAGTCTATATTTTAACATATATTTATGATGATCTGTTTTTAATTAGGCAAAGATGAGAAACTTCCTTTTACTAGCAATGACTTTATAGAGTCTTTCTTTCTTCTGCTTTAAAACTAAAATAATAAAGCCCATTTCAAGGTACAGGTTTGAGGATTAAATGAAAGAGCACATGTGATGGATTTGCTTCAGAACCCAACACAGGGAAAACAATCACAAAATTATCCTAATAAGTATAATAAAATGTAAATAAAGCTACTTTAATTTCAACATTCACAGGAGGATATTGCAGACATATATTTTGTTAATTAGGTAGAATAATTTCCCCTACACAATCAGCTAATAAGTATTAGAAAAAAATGTTTAATTTCTCTGAATTTTAATTGATTCTTCATAAAACTAAGGGCACTAAATAGTTTAAAAATATATGGGGGTTTAGAAATATCTGAAGCCTTGAAGATTTACTAGACTAAGATACAAAATTAAAAACAAATTACATGCCTAAGGTGTATAGTTCAATGGTTGCATACCTGAAATAAAACGCTGGCAACTCATCTCTGTCAACTGCTACTTACCATATAAAGAGCACTAGGGAATCCACTATCCCTGTGTGTGTTGTTACCTGCACCAGGTTTACCTCTCTCTCACCTACAGATGTGCTTATTCATTTTGGTATAATCTGCTCATTGCCTTTTCTTCTTGTAAAACACTTGTTAAATACTTAGATTTTACTTTTGCAGCACATTAAGCATAACATACAAAAAGAGTTGGCTGATAGTAACAAAGCATATGTTATTAAATGAAAATGATAAAAAAATAATTTTTCAGTTAATTCGTTAGCTTTATTTTTGTGCCATTTGTTTCATGTTTGTCAACATTTATTAGCTAAACACTGGCAATATAACACACTTTTTTGTGCTTAACTTTTATCACTTTATCTGTTTAAAATTATTATTAGTGATAATTGCCAACTGTGTGTCTCTTTAAAGGAATTTATTTGCATTTCAATTTCAGTGTCTGATTCTCACAGTATATTATTTTAATTTCTTGAAGGTAAGAACTTTGATGCTTTGAACTTCTGCCCTCAAAATTCATGTGTTGAAAATTAAATTCCCAAATTCATATGTTTTCAGGAGGGTTTTTTTGGGAAATAATTAGAGTTGATGAGATAATGAGCATGATGGAATTAATGGCTTTTTAAGAATAGGAAGAGAGACTTGAATTTGTAGGCTCTTTCATTCTCTTGCCATGAGATGCCCTCCACCATGTTATGATGCAGCAAGAAGGCCATCACCAGATGTCAGTACCCCCCGAATTATAGGATATAAATTTATTTTCCTTTTAAATTACCTGATCTGTGGGATTATGTTTTTGTAACACAAAACAAAGAAACAGAATTTCAGTATTCTAAATAACTAAAAATAGTTTTAAAGTATCATATTAAAATCGGTATTTTTAAGAGAGAATAAAAAAATGAAATGACATACTATATTCAAGTAAATCCAGTAAAAACCGGGCAGGGACCAAAAAAAAATTTAAAAAACAAAGCAAACAGGAGCAAAAAATAGTAAAAAGTAACATATAATATTAATTTGGCCAAACACATCAATTATCACTTTGTCAATATTCTAGGTACAACAATTGAAAGATAGAGAATATAACAGTGTATAAAGACACAAGACCTAAGAAGACATTTTATAGTGTATTCATATTGATATTTGATAAAGACTTAGATGCCTTGTAAATGGATTGAGAAAGCACACTATGCTCACCCCGATCAAAAGAAAGCGGCAGTGGCTATATTAATTTCAGACAAAACAGATTTCAAGGCCAGAAAATTAATCAGAGATGAAGGAAGAATTTATGCAATAATAAAAGGCTCATTTAACCCAAGGACATAATAATCCTTAATGTGTTATGTTCCTGAAAGCTAAACATCAAATTTTGTATGAAAAATTGATAGAACAGTAAAAAAAAAATGGATTAATGCACATTATATTTGGTGGATCTTTAGTCCTTATTTGATTCAGCTTTTTCAATGCTGCGGGAAAAGGCCTGATCAGAACAATTTTAAGGAAGAAAAGTTTTTTGGGGAGCTCATGGTTTCAGTTCACAGACAGTGGACTCCATTCCTAAGGGCCTGAGATGAGGCTGAACATCATTCTGGAAAAGTGTGGAGAAGGAAAGCAGCTCAGGACATGGCACCAGGAAACAGAGAGAGGCTCCACTTGCCAGGGTCAAAATGTAAACCCCAGAGACACACCCCCAATGACCCACCTCCTTCAATCACACTCTTTTTGCCTTCAATTACCAGTTAATTTCTATGGAGAGATTAACTCGCTGATTAGGTTAAGACTGTCATAACTAATCATTTCAACTTTATAAGATTTCTGGGGGACACCTAATATCTAAACCATAACATTCCATTCCTGCCCCTTAAAAAAAGCTCATTTCCATCTTACAATATAAAAATACATTTATACATTTAGTCCATGTTTTAAGATCCCCATAGTCTCAACAGATCCCACATTGCCCCAAGTTCCAAGTCTAAAGTATTCTGAGACACAAGGCAAACTCTCAGCATGAGCTCTTGTAAATATCAAAAGCAAGTTACATGTATCCAATATATAAAGGCACATAGTAAACATTTCCATTCCAAAGGAAGAAATATGGACATAGAAAGAAGGGATTGGACCAAAGCAAGACTGAAATCCAGATGGGCAAACAAGTACTACATTTCTTTTCTTTCTTTTTTTTTTTTAATTAATTTTTATTGTAGGTTGTTCAAAACATTACATAGTTCTTGATATATCATTTTTCACACTTTGATTCAAGTGGGATATGAGCTCCCATTTTTACCCCATATACAGATTGCAGAGTCACATCAGTTGCACAACCATTGATTTACATATTGCCATTCTGGTGTCTGTTGTATTCTGCTGCCTTTCCTATCCTCTACTATCCCCCCTCCCCCCTCCCCTCCATGTCGAACATTTGGAGCACATGGTATTGGGACATTCTCTCTGAAGGGTTTGTGTAGGGCTTTCCTGGTTACGGTCCACATGGCCTCTGTGTTGGCTTGTCCCTACTCAATTCCTGCAACTTTCCTTGGCAGACACCTCGGTGTTGCTGACATTTCTTAATTTCGTCTCCACTCCGGTTCTGGCTTCCTCCTCACATCCCTGTACATTGCCTTAGGGGTATTCTACAGGGACTCTAGCCCTGCTGCACATTGCCTGGCCTCCAGGGACCTTGTGTTGAAATATTGGTGGAAGCCTCCAGTACCCCCTGACTCCCACATTCTGCATTCCTGCAAAACCAGCACCCTGTGGTTGACACCAAGGTCTGCCACCATGTCAAGCAGCAGCCTTTGAATGGCTGGATGTCATGGTGAAACAACTTCCCAGGCCTCCCTGTGCAAGCAGTGTGCCCCACTGGTCTTCTAGAAAGAATTTTTCATTTCTACTTTTATATTCTGAAGCCCAAGATGGGTATGGTCTTGCCAATTCCTGAGATACCCTCAAGCTATCTTTTCTGTTGTCTCCCAGAAAAGGTATTTTGTGTTTCTTTCGTGGCTTTAATTCCTTTAACAACCATAGTTCACTTTGACTCACAGTTCTCTAGTTAAACAGTAAATTTTTCAAATCTTTCAGCTTTGCTTTCTGCTCTGGATTATCACAATACACTCGGCTCAAAGCTGCCAGCAATATCCACGCTGCCACCTGAATTTTATGTTGCCTAATTTTTTCCACAAGATTAAGAAGTTAATCATCTTCAAATTCAGCCTCACAGCATAGGACATGGGCAAAAATATGGATGCCTTCTTAGCCAGAATGTTACACTAATGACCTCTAGTCCAATTTCCAGTACAGTCCTCCTTCTCTGAAACCTCATGAGCTCCACCTTCACTGTCCTCAGGACCATCAGCATTCTGATCTTTTGAACTCCCACCAGTATCATCCACTAAAAATTTCCTCCCATTAAATTCCAAAAAGCTGCAATTGATTGTAAACACATCATCAGGTCAGTCATAGCAATGAACCCAGTACTCAGTACGAATTTCCAATTTAGTTAGCTTTTTCCTACTGCAACCCAAAGACAAGAGAAGAACAAATTTAAGGAAGAAAAGTTTATTTGGGAGCTCACAGTTTCAGAGGTCTCAGTTCATAGACAGCTAATACTATGGGGCCTGAAGCAAGGCAGAACATCATGGTAAACGAGTGTGTGGTGGAGAAAGTGGCTCAGAGCTTGGCACTAGGAAGAGAGACTCCACTCACCAGGAACAAAAATATATACCACAAAACATGCCCCCGGGTACCTACCCCCTCCAGCCACACCCTATTTACCTGCCCTTCAGTTTAAGTAAACTTTATTCGGGTTTTAATGCACTAATTAGGTTAAGGTTCTCATAATCTGATTATTTTGTTTCTAAACCTTCTTGCCTTGTCTCATCTATGAGCTTTTGGGGTGCACCTAGCATGGAAACTGTAATACCTATCCTTCAAAACTTGACAGAAAAATAGGTAGAAAATCGGGGAATATACTTAATTGAACCAAACAAAATCACAATCAAATGAATCTAATTGGCATCTGAAGACTATATTAACCAGCAACAGCAAAATACACATTTTTCTTAAACTCACTTGGAATAGTCATCAAAATGGATTATATTCTTGGCTACAAAACACATCGTAACAGATATAAAGATTCATGCAAAGTATGCTTTTGAACCACAATAAAATTAAAATATAGATAAAAAGTCTAAAAATACAACTTTAAAATCAACATTTATAGAACACATGATCAAAGAAGTCTCAAGAAAAGTTAAAAATATTTTGAATTAAATTTATTTTATTTTTTTTCATCTTTCATACATTTGATTCATGTGAGTTATGCTTTTCCATTTAAAATAGGAAATTAGTAGAGAAAAGAAAACAACAATAACAAAATCATAATCTGATTCAAAACAAAATTAGTGAAATTGATTAATTTCAAGAAAAATAACTAAGAATAAAAGAGAAGACACAAGTTATTAATATCAAAAATAAAAGAAGAGCCATCACTACTGATTTCATAATTATCATAGTAAATATTATGATCAAGTCTATGCACATCAATGTAATGATCTAGATTAAATGGATGAATTCCTTAGAAAACAAGTTTTGTCAAAATGCTCAGATGAAAAAAATATTCTCAGTAAGTATATATCTGTTACATGAATTGGATCAATAAATAATAACCTTTAAAAGCAGAAAACACCAGCTAGATATGTTCACCTATAAATTGTTTCCAAAGTAAAGAGTTTGAATTGTAAATGAAACCTCCCACAAATAAAATATTAGGTCCAGATGTTTAACTGGTAACTATCCAAGTGCCTATTAAATAAATATTACTAACCTTTACAATTTTTTAAAGAAATACAAAGGATGAGTAAAATAAAAGATTTTTCTATTTAGATGATATTATCCTGATACAAAAGCACAATATACTCCATGAAAAAAAAAGTTGCAGGTCAAATTTCTTTATGAATATAGAACATACAAGTCTACAACACAATACAAGGAATCAGAATCCAACACCATATTTATCCCAGGATTGTAAGGTTTGTTTAAAATCTGAAAAATAATTTAATTTTACATAGCCATGGAATAAAAATAAAACCACTTAACAATCTCAGTATATGAAGAAAAATATTTTTGATGAACTCTAATATCCTTTTATGATAAAACTACTCAAAAACATAGAAGAAAAATTCTTCAACCTGATAAAAAAGCACCTCTGAGAAGCCAACAGCTGACATCTTACTAAATCATCGAAGATCAAAAACTTTCTCCCTAAGGTCAGAAATAAGACAAAGATATATGGTCTTGCCTCGTGTTTCTAATATTATAATCAAGTTTCGGGTCTAGGCAATAAAGTAAGGAAAAGAGAAAAAGTACATGTATTTTGGAAAGGAAGAAGAAAATCTATAATCTAGTATACTATCTTTATGTAGAAAAACTCATACACAAATACACACACACACACACACACACACAAACACACATACACACAGAAAACGTGAAGTGATAGAATGTCAGCAAGATAGCAGTATATAAATTCAATGTTTAAATGTCAGTTATACCTCTGCACATAGAAATATGGACTCCAAAAATAAAATTAAGCACAATCACATTGATAGCATAAAAAGCTAATGAATAGTTTAACAAAAGAAGTGCAAACTTTGAGTCTCTTAGGGCTATGATATCAAAGTGCCATACTTAGGAGGTTCAAAATTAACAGAATTTATTACCTCACAGTTTTGCAGGCTAGGAGTCCAAAATGAATGTAGATGTTTAATTACATAAAGTGATCCTTCCTTGGCTCTTCATAGTTTCTTTATTCTCCAACTTTGCTTAAAGCTAAATAATTCCTCTGTCTTCATATGGTCATCTTCTTTTAAATACACTAATCATATTGGATTAAGGGTCCATACTCTTCCATGATTTTACCCCAACCAATAACATCTACAAGTACCCTAATTTTAAATATAGTCACATTCAGAGGTACTAGGGGTTAAAACTTCAACTTATTGATTTTTTAGTTTGGGGGGCACAATCCAACTTATAATAGTTTATTCTCTGAAAAGCAGATATTTTTGAACTAAATTAAAGAAGAACTAAGTAAAAGAAAAATTATCCCAAGGTCTTGGATTTTAAGACTTAATATTATTACCATGTATACAATTCCCAAGTTGCTCTAAAAAAACAAGGCCATCTTTTTCACACATTCAGCACATTTTTGTTGTTGTTACTTATCTGTTTCAGAAATTGACAGGTAGTTGATAATGTAAGAAACCTAGAAGAGCTAAAACAATCCTAAAAAAAAAAAAAAAAAAAAAAAAGAAAGAAAGAAAATTTGGAGGACTCATAATTCCCAATTTCAAAAGTAGTTAAAAAGCTTCCATAATTAGATAGTGTGATAGTAACATAAAGGTAGACATATATAGAACAGTGGAGTATAATTGAGACTTGGAAATGTACTTTTACATATAAATATAACTGATTTTCATCAGTGTTGCCCACCAAATTCAATTTATAATAGAATTCTCATCAAAGGGTGCTAGGAACAGTTTATATTCACACAAAAAGAATTAAGTTGGCTTTCTACTTTGCATCATATAAAAATGATTTCAAAATGGTGTATGAACTTAAATGGAAGGGCTAAATTTATAAATCTGTTTAGAGGAAAATGTAAGAGTGAATCTTTGTGCCCTTAAGTTAGGTAATCATTACCTGTGACGTCCAAATTATAAGCAGGATTCATATTAAAAAAAAAAAAATTGGTGCTTCAGTGGACACTGCCAAGAAAGAGAAAAAGCAATTCACGAAATTAGAGAAAATATTTGCCAATTATATTTCTTATAATGGAGTAATACCTCTGATGTATTAAAAACCTTTAATTTCAACATGAAAAGAAAATTAACTTGAAAGATACCAGAGACATTTCTCCCCCAAAATGGTACAACAAATGAGCCATAATAACACACAAAAAAGCACCTCACGTCGTTAATCATGATGAAAAGAGAATCAAAACTGCTTTGAGCCAGGCATAATGGCGCATCCATGTAATCCCAGCAGCTCTGATTCAGGAGAAGCTCCTGTTCAAAGCCAGCCTCAGCAAAGGCCAGGTGCTAAGGAACTGGGTGAGACCTGTCTCTAAATATAATACAAAATAGGGTTGGGGATGTTGCTCAGTAGTGGAGTGCCCCTGAGTTCAACCCCTGGTACAGAAAAAAAAAAAAAAACCCAGGAGATTTAATAGGCATTTATCCACCAAAATGGTAAAACAAGTGAGTCAAAACAACACACACAAAAAATACCCAAACTGGATTGAGCATGGTGGTGCATGCCTGTAATACCAGCGACTCTGGTGACTGAGACAGGAAGTTCACTACAAATCACGAATTGTAGACTTCCAAAGATGATACATTAAAAAAAGTTATATCTTAATAGAGTTATTTTTTAAAAATGTTTGTTTAGTTGTACATGGCACAATACCTTTATTTTATTTATTTATTCTTCCATGGTGCTAAGGATTGAACCCAGTGCCTCACACATGCCAGACAAGTGTGCTACCACTGAGCCACAACCCCAGCCCTAGAGCTATTTTGTAAAAACACAGATATATGGGATGTGTGTGTGTGTATCTGTGTGTGTGTGTGTGTGTGTGCGTGTGTGTGTGTGTTCCTCTCCCCAGAATAGTTCATAGTTGTCTCTAAACTTCCATGATTTTTTAACTCATGTCACATGAACTGGTTCATTAATTCATTCATTATCTCTTGAAATGTACTTCAATCATTTCTTTATCTAGGACATCATACCTGCAACATACACAACACACAGTGTGAGATGAACTTAATTTTTCTGATGCCTGCCCTAATTCTAACTCCACACTATATTTTTCAAGCAATCTTTAAAGCGCTAACACTACTGCATTATCATCAGGTGATGGATGAAAGGCTGTAGGACTCCTTGTCACTGCTAGGGATTTGCATCAGACATCTTAAGCAGCCCAGGTTTTCATTCTTGTTTCCATCTTCTTACCTTCCTGTTAAGTTGACTATCCATTAGAGAAGGAAGCATATTGTCACTTTTATGTGGATAGCCCCAACTCTAAATTTTCTGCTTTGGCCTTCTCCTAAGCTAAAGAGAATTATTTAATGGACTCCACTTGAAGACAGCATGACTCACCTCTTTCCATCCCACTGTGCTTCCTTTTCAGTGAATGATGCCGTGTTTGTTCAGTTTTCCAATCCAGAAGCCTCACATTATTTTGACTGCTCTTTCTCATTTATATTCTACACCCAATCAATCACCAAGTTATGCATACTTCACCTTCTAAAGACATTTTGCATTTCTCCAATTATCTCTTTATTCACGACAGCCACTCTTGTCCAATTCCATAACATCGTTTTTCATACCATTGCCAAAATAGTCCATCTCATCAAACCATTGAACAGTGGCTCCCAGGGAGTAGCATAATATCCACATTTTTTATCTCAGTTATTGAAATATCTTTCCCCCATCAGCCTACTGTTGCTGCCTCAGTTCTTTCTGTTAGGGCTGATTCACATGATCATTTCTGAAATTAATTAAATGGGCTGCTAACCTCCCTCCTAACATCCCAGTACTTCCATAATTCATACTCACCGGTTCCTATATAGACTTTAATTTCTATTTTAGTCAGCTTTTTCGCTGCTGTGATAAAGGACCTGACCAGCACAACTGTAGGGGAGAAAAAGTTTATTTGAGAGCTCACGGTTTCAGACACCTTAGTCCAGAGAAGGCCATTTCCATTCCTCAGGGCTTACATCATGGCGGGAGAGTGTGGCAGAGAGAATCAGCTAACATCATGGTGATCAAAAGCAGAGAGAGTCCTGCTCCAGATACAAAATATATACCCCATAGCCACGCCCCCCAATTAACCACTTCCTCCAGACACTCCACCTGCCTCCAGTTACCACTCAGTTAATCCCACCAGGGCTTAATTCACTGATTGGGTTAAAACTCTCACAATCCAATCATCGCTCCTCTGAAATTTCTTGCACTGTCTTAGACATGAGCTTTTGGGGCACACCTCACATGAAAACTATAAAAACTGCTTTCTTGGCCCCAGGCAGCCAGTATTAACTGAATACTCAGAATTATTTGAGTTTATACACCCTCGTAAGATTTTATAATGAATTTATTTTCCATTTTCTCTGTCCCTCTCTAGGATGTTAGCTCTTGAGAGAGCAGGATTCAGCCTTATCTCAGGAAGGTTAAATTTTGTGCTCAATAAATAATTTTGTATGAATAAATGGAATGCTGTCTGAAAGATGCTTCCCAGGATTTCAAAAAACTTTGAAGAGCCTGTTAATGTTCTTATTCTTCTGCTGCTTCCTGTTTCACAGGGAAGAAGCCCAGGACAGGAGGCTCTATACTGCTCCAAAGAATGGAACAGGGGATAATATAGATTTTTTCCCCCCTTGGTGAGCACATTTGTTAGTATCTACCAAGTCTTGATTTCTGATCTGTGGAAGGCATCATGACACTATAGGACTTTGAAGATGAAAAGAAATGTCCTCTGGAGCATGTTAATTTAGGAGGCAGCATTGCTCTCTCTAATCCTATCCACCCCCCAGTTGATCTTGAGAAAGGAGATTTCTGAAGTGTGTCTTAACTCATAACTCATCTTCTCCTCTCTCTCATAAAAAAACAAGTTATTTGCACTATTTCTATGCAAATGGTAGAGAAGTGAATACATCAGTGTATTCTGTTATTTTAATTTATTTCATTTTATTTTATAGATTTTTTAATAGTCTCTAATTTCTTTTTTTTTTTTAATTTTCATTGTATTTAATACCTAAGGCATATAGTGCTTTGCACAGTACTCATAACTAGACATCACTTTTTTTGGACAGATACCCATGCTGATGCTTTAGAAAATATATTTTCTCATATTTTTTTTAATTGAAAACAATGGATAATGTGCCATGACAGACAATTCTGTTTGACCTCATTTTTTTCTATCCTTTCTATTTTCAAGGGCTTGGAAGAAGTTCCAAAGGGAAGGAAAAAAATGAATCATCGCCTTCCCGTACATGTATTTTGGATTGTCAAACTGGATTTGAAAATAGCCTTATATTGTTTGACTTCACAATAGCTAAACCATGAATTTCTATCATCCTCACGATCCTTTTGATTCACCCAGTACTCCTGCTTTAGTCTGAGGATTCTGTGTCCTTGGGCTGGAAGAGTGGTCGAGTTAGAACAGAATAATGAAAGATTGTGTGTCCTAACAAATGTGTTTTACATATACAATATCAAGCTCAACCACAAAGGTCAAAGCTGAGCAGGCCCAGAGATTTTGGAGTTCGGACTAGCCTTAGGCACTTTGTCTGAAAGAGAAAAAACTGCAGTTTACTTGCAGCTACATCAGTTTGCTTCTCGGATCACTATGGAAACTTTATTCTCCTTTATTTTTTTAAGTATCTGGGCTGACTATAGAACCCATGAAAAATGCCACGGTGAATAATGACATCAAGAGTTGGGGATCATATTTCAAGATACGTAGGTGAGTCCCTCACTTCACTCACTGTAGGTTCAGGGAGTCCATCCTCTTTTGCTCAAATTTGTTTGGAAACCACACGAGGCAGTTTCTTAACCACTCTAGGCAAGTGGTCACACCATTAGTAAATAGAAATGGTGCCACGAGGATGTTGTACGGTATATACTTCAGTCTATGTTAGCTATTGTTAAGGGGTTTCACCTTCCACCAAAGTCAAATAGGAAAAATCAGTGAATGAGTCCCAATGGAGGCAATTGGAGATTGTTGGAACAGCAGTGCCTTATACTGTGTATACGTCAGGAACAAGGGCAAGACAAATGAGCAAGCCAATCAAGACAAATGAGCAAGCCAATCCTTGCTGAGCCTACAGGCTTGGGTTTACAGAGAGCAACCACATTATCTACTGACATTTTCAGGTTTAACCTATAATTTATTATATCTAATGCAAGTATGTTGCCACAAGAGTTAAGATAGTAAGTCATATTTCATCATGTATTTCTGTAGTGATTCAGTGAAACATAATTTATAGGAGACATCTAGCACTGTGATTGTTACTTTGGAACTAGATTGCTTGGATTACTTGAAGTCTCCCCCCGCCCTTTCTCTCCTTTTAACTTCTTTTGGGGAGGAATTGTTGGCCTTTCTTAGATTGCGGTGTTCTCCTAGCCAGAGGTAGGGTAGTTTGTCACAGGCATCTGTCTTGCTGGAGGACCACGCTGAGTGAAATCACAGCTGTTGAAGATAAGCCCAGATCAGGGACAGGGACCAACATGCATGAAGACAGAATGGGAGATTAGATCTGGTGGGAAGGGGTGCCTTTGCTGAGTATGCTCATTTTTCTTTTTTTTTTTCTCCTTTTCAGAACTTCTGGTTTTTCTTTATTTTTTTGTTTTTGTCTCTTAACTTTTCCAACTACATGAAATGTCACAGTGCAGCAGAAAGTGTGTGGGCTTCATATCAAGACAGAGCTAAGGTTAAGTCCAGAATCCAGTTCTCGTCTGGACAGATTGTATACCCTTCCCAGCATCAGCATGGGTATCTGTCCAACAAAAGTGATGTCTAGTTATGAGGATTTCTTTGAGGATTTAATACCTAAGGCATATAGTGCTTTGCACAGTACTATGTGCATAGGCGGAGACAGAGACATGAACTTGGTCCCCTTCTGTCTTTAGACTCTACAGGACTTGTGAACTGAGATGATGCACATCACTGTTGCTCAGTAGCACCCAGTCTACATCCCTTTCCCTCATGGGTATTGTTTATAGACATGATCGGATCTCAGGACCCTCTCTCAGGATTCTGAGATCCTATTTCAAGATTCTAGAACTCAATATTATTTCAATTAGGAACTATTAGAAAACATTTGTGACGGATGAAATGTCTTTAGGATAGTGGCCACAGTCTACTTGTGCTTTGTAACCTGTTAGGTGTGATTTGCATGTAATTTGATAATGCACTCTCACATTTTGGGAAATATGATTCATATGCAAATTCTGTGGTTAGTAGTAAGTCAAAAGCTATTTAGAATTTCATGGTTGAAAAATCTAACGCTTTTCTCCTTGGAATTCTAGATCTGAAAGAGACCTCTGAGATATTTTTTTTTAGCCTATCTTATTAAATTTGCAAACCATAAAGTGTGGACCCAGAGGGGGTTGAGGAATTACAGATAGCAGTGGACATGTGGACCCACAGAGCCTATAAGCATGATCTATGGAATGGACGAATACTATTTTTACAAAATACTATGCTTTTTCAAGTTTATAAAGATTTAGGAGATTAATAAAGGGAGAAACACACAGTTTTTTTTTAATGTAAAAATCTCCATTAGTGGTTTCTAAATAAACACATAAAGTGGTTCTGGTGGGGAGACGTAGCAATAAAATGTTTTACAGTGTAATATAATTATTTACTACCCAATAGACTGGAAATTTCTCATTTTATCTAAATTCCTTCATTTCCTGTGAGGGAATACTAGAATGGTAAAGTGAATTTTTGAGGTGGCAGAGCTAAACAAATGGCAGAGCAGACTTTAGAAAACCTGTCCTCATGCACACCCTAGGGTTATTTCTAAAACTCCCTTGAATTTTTAAATTAAGCTTTCAATTCTGAAGTAATTACAGGTTTACATGTAGCCATAAAATAATATTTAATGATCCTGAATGCCCTTTTCCAAGTTTCCCTCCAACATTTTCAAATTGTAGTACAACAAAATGACCAAGATGTTGACATGGATATAATCAACAGATATTTTTCAGATCCACAGTTTGACTTATGTTTGTATGTGTGTGTCTGGTACATGTCTAGATTCACCCCATATATTATAATATGCTCTGTGTAACTGTATTAACTCGGTTTCATTTAATCATTATTTCCTTTCAGATGTTCTTTCTCACAATGCATTATTTTTCAGTACATGGTTTAACTTTCAGACATTTTCTGTGGTCTTATATTTGCTTGGATTTCACTAGTATTAAAAAATTTCATTTCTTTTAATTTTTTGAGATAAGTTCCATAATCCTGGGTGTGGTCTCTTGGTGAGTATTTCATACATTAAAAAATGCTTATGCTGCTGGTGCTGTTATTGGGTTTTGGGGTTAGGGTATGTTACATATGCTAACTAGATCTGGTGGGTTGATTGAATTCTCATTGTTTATATTCTTGCTGATTTTATGTTTAGTATCAGAGTGGGATGGCAAAATTTAAAACTTCATTCATATATTTGTCTATTTTTGCTTTTTCAACTCTGTCAGTTTTTGCTTTATTTATTTTATGGCTTTGCTGTTTGATACATACACATTTAAGATTTCTAAGTTGATCTGCTGGGTTGATCTTTTTATCCTTATATAATGCCCCTTTTGCCTCTAGCAAATTTCTTTGTTCTGAAATTTATTTTATCTAATATGAAAGTTGCCACTCCTGCTTTATTTTACCTGTTGCAAATTAAATCTTTTTCCATTCTTTTACTTTCAGACTGCATGTCTTTGAATTTGAAATTAGTTTTTCATAGTCAGCAAAATTAGATTCATCTTAGTAGATTCTTTTTTTGTCTTGTTCAGCATTAAATTTTAGGAACGTAGGTGATTTGTTCACAAACAATGGTTTAATGCATAAATTTACATATCATAAATGTTAATGAAGTCTACACATATTTTGCATACCCTTTATGTTACTTATTTTGTTTGCATGTGTGATTTATATATATTTGTATCACAGTGTACCTAATTACATGATGCATTCAGTTAAATATAAGGAAACTGGTGATTAGTTAGTGAAAATAGCTACTTAACCACCAATATATTAATGACTTAATAACAGAAGACTTAGACTTAATCCCTCTCTCAATGTAAGTAAAATTATAAGGTGTTTTAAAATATATGCACTGGTATTAGCCCCATAGTGACATCTGAGTAGATTTCTGTTTCTCTTGGGAAAAGATTGTCAGGCTGTTTTCCAGGAGGAATTAAGTTCAAACACCAATATAGTTGTAAATTCATCACAATCTATAGTCAAAACCTCAGCTTCATAATCTCAGATACTTAATTTTATTATCAAACTGAGAATAGATGAACTTTTTTTACGTCTTGGCCACAGTAGACAAACTTGTGAGGTGAAAACATAAAAGCAGCAAATGAAAACATTGAATATTTCCAAAGTTAACAGAATATTTATGTTTGCATGACCATGCATTTATATTTTCCCAATGAGAGGTCATTGGTTTGTTTCTTATTTCAGAAGACAAATGAGAACACATGAAGAAAAGAAAACAGAGGAATGAATTAGATGACTCAAGTGCTAAATGTCATCAGGTCAGCTCACAAAATGAGAACTGTTGCCAGTAGGATTTGGAAGCTCTCTCTCTGGATAGTGAATTCAAATAGGCTGTGGAGTTTGTGTTCTTGATCCTTGTGCAATAAAATAGATCCATTAAGAAATGATGGCTTTAGATCTGTAAAAGTAGAAGTCACTGCTATCAATAGCAAACTCGGCATATACTTTCAGCAGTTTGAATCTACAGTGAAGTTCACACTTACCACTTGCTAGTGTTGAACTAGTAAGCTATTATACACTGAGAGTCAAAAGAAAGAGAAACAATTATTTTTAGAAAGTGGCTGTACAACTATAATGTGATCTGATAAAAAATATGTCCACATACAAAGAGTATTTAAATTAGAAGGAACTTGCTCATAAGTGTGAAGTCAGAGTGAGAGACATTAATCAAAAGTGCGGTGCCCTCTCAGGGGAGATCAGCCAACATCTCTGATGTCAGTAGTCACTGGCCAGAAGATCAAAGTACCCTGATCCTATTTGGCAACACTGTCTTCACTTTGTGATCTGATGACATTTAATACTTGAATCATCTAATTCATTCAGCTGTTTTCTATCTTCATGAATTCTCATTCTCATTTGTCTTCTAAGGCACAAAACAATGAGTTCCCATTGTAAAAATACAAATGCATGCCTATGTGTTTTAGTCAGGTTTGCATTGCTGTGACCAACATATCTGTCAGGAGCAACTTAGAAGAGAAAAAGTTTATTTGTGGCTAACAGCATCAGTGGTTTCAGTCTATAGATGGCTGACTCTATTGGTTCGGATCTAAGGTGAGGAAAAACATCATGGTTGAAGGGTATGGTGAAATACCGCTAATTCACGGAGTATGGTGTACAGGAAGCAGACAGAGGGATGGGGGAAGGAGCCACAGGAAAGATGAGCCCCTCAGGGCACAGCCTTAGGGCCCCACATCCTCCAGTTACACCCCACTCAACCATTGCCCAGCAATGGGTACTACCCACTCCACTTAAACTAAGATGGACTAATTAGGTTACAGCTCTCAAAATCTGATCAGTCTCCTTTGACCATTCCTCCATTAAAACAGAAGTTTTAGGGAACATAGCATATCCAAATCATCGCACTATGCAACCAAAATGGATGCTTTGGAAATTCTCAGTATTTCATTTGATGCTTTTATCCATCCATCTCCCAAGCATATCCACTGTAGCCAACCTCTAAAAATTAATCTGATGATAAAATTGGATATCTGAGATTATAGACCTGAAAATACTGATTCCAGATTTTGATATATTCATCCTCAATGGTTCCAACCTTGATATCTCTTAGAAAACAGTCTGACAATCTTGTTCCTAGAGAAGCAGAAATCTACTCTAATTTAACCCTGGGATTGAATACTAGTGCATACATCAAAATGTATCCTGTAAATTTACCTTCCTTGACAGGGAGATTAAGTCAAATTCCATCTACAGCAATTTATTGATTATATAAACTTGGGGGAAAGTTAGTAACCTTTCTATGAGTGTCTTCGTGTTGATAAAATAGTATCATAGATTCATAGATTTGTTAAAAAGATCAAATTTAATAATATACATAAAGAAATTTAGATGATGCTTCACACAAATTGTTCACTCAATAGATATCATCTACTCATGAATTTCTCAGCATTACCAAATGTAACATGACTAAAACAGAAGTGTTCTGGAAATGACATCAACCCAGTATTTGAGGTTCACAATTTAGTCATTATAACTGATGTCTCTCTCCCTCTTTTCCTTCCTCCTCTCCATCTGGAAATTCTTTCTTCTCTTTTTTTCAAAGTGTATCTGAAACTATCTCCATCTTCTTGCCTCTAGGAAAAGAATTCATTAAAGCCATCGTCCTTCTGTGCATGTACTTCTGCATGTACCTCCTAATTGACTTTCCTTCTTGTATTCCTTAGTTTTTTCCCCTTCTACCACACCACAATGCTCCATCCACCAGTTAGAAAATTCATCTTCTATAGCCAGGAGTGTGCTCTCAAGCTCAGTGGCTCATCACTGCAAGCTCTTGCTTTGACCATACATGATCTTCCTATGCCATACTTCTGACTTTGTTTCTTCCTGTGTGCACATGTTCTGGCCCTGGAGTGTCCAGCTCATCCCCGTCTTAGGATAACTGACTACTCCAATTCTTCTATCTGCAAGACTGATCAGACCCTTACATGTCAACTTCCCCAAATCATGCTGGCTTCAGCTCACTTGTCAACTTCACAGGGATGTGACTCTGACCCCCTGTTTAAGACACTCTCCATCCCTCGATGATGCTCTCACCCACACCACTATGTCTTGTTGACTGTAGTAATAAATGTATAATATCTTACATTTATTATTCATTTTCTTCTCACGAGTGTATCAGAATATTGATCCAGCCACCAAACTTAAGTGCTTAGGACAATGTCTCACACAGAGTAATTCAATGAAAGTTTATAATACATAATAATTTTATGAAGAAGCATAAAGTGATGAAGTAATTAAATGCTTTTGAAAATTCTGCAAGATTTAGGTTTTAGTTTATTAACCTTTTAATATTTATTAAAATATCATGATTCAGTAAAATAATCAATTCTGCACATTGGCAAGTGATTTTCAAATAAAAGATTTGGGTTGTGTTCTATATCTAATAAAATGTGATGAATTGAAATTGGATTTTCTGAAATTAAAAAAAAAATGTCTTTCAGTCTGCCAGAAAGAAGCTGAGTTAAAGTATCCCAGTTCTAATCTAATTTTTGTTTAACCATTTGCAGAATAAAAACAGTAATAATTTTAAATGACAAAAATCTAGCAGCCAACAAATGAACAAATAAAAACTAAATAAATAAAATGGCATTTTAATTGGAAACCTGATTTACTAGAATTGAGTTCAGAGGCATTTCTTTGATATAACCTATCAAAAATAACAGGTTCCAATCATATATAACCCTTAAGAAATATTTGTGATTCTATCATATCAGTTTTTTTATTGCATTTAGTAGACTACTCTAAAATTCTTATTAATAAACTTATTTTAGGAAACACTGTGGACTTATTCATTAAAATTGCAGAAAGTATGGTCACTGGATAAATAGATTGTTATGCATTTTGTTATAAGTGCCCTGGTAGTTTACAAATAATATATGAGTTGATGTGTTTAAATAAGCTGCTTAAACAATCTGAAAAGCACTATACAACAAGGGAATGCATTTGACCAGCTGAAATATATACATCCATCATCAATATGTTCAAGCTATAGCTGGCTTCCAAGGATGCTCTGACCTTAGGAATAGGTCCATAGAAATCCTTTTTCATGTTACTTTCTCAGCTTAAAATAATTACCCCATCATACTGGTTCCTTGATCCTCTCTCAGCCTTACTAAGGCACATTTGATGAATAAACATTGTGTATATTTAAGTCATATAATGTAATATTTTGAAGTATAAATACATTGTAAAATTACTACCACAATCCAGCCAACTAACTCACCTATCAACTCACATAAATTTTATTTATTTATTGTTTTTGTTAGTGAGAACCTGAGTAAAAACTTTGGAGGAAATAAGGTTAGTAATAATAACACTTACAACTCAATGACAACTTTAAAAATATTTTATTAAATTCCTTATCTTTTCTTCCTCCTCCAGTTTTGATTGCTTAAATGCATGCTATAGCAAGGAGAAGATTTTCAGATAAACTAATGGATGTAGACCCTCAAACAGATATAAATGAGTTTTTGATTCTATCGCCATATGTTCTAAAACCACAGTGAAGGATAAATAGAAATTGCCTTTAGCTTCATTTTTAAAATAATAAAGGATTTAATGGAAATTCTCTAATTGCATGGTCTTTGTTTATATGGACAGATGGTCCCCATTATACTCTGACACAGTACTAGAATACCTGTCAAGTTACCTGCTCCCCAGTGTTTTCTAGTACCTAATAACTAATTCATTGAAAAATGTTCACATAGATGTACAAAAACAATAAAGAAAAGGATGGACTTTCTTGGAAAATTTTATTGGAAAAAAATAATGATTAATTTGATTGTAGTAATAATGAATACACTAAATCTCTTTAACCATTAATAAATCTTTTATTAATTCTTTTCCACATCTTTTCTTTAATAAACACAGGAAGTGGGGCTGGGGATGTGGCTCAAGCGGTAGCACGCTCGCCTGGAATGCGTGCGGCCCGGGTTCGATCCTCAGCACCACATACAAACAAAGATATTGTGCCCGCGGATAACTAAAAAATAAATATTAAAAAAATTCTCCCTCTCTCTCTTAAAAGAAAAAATAGACACAGGAAGCCTTTCTGTTAGTATTCATCTCTTGTCTTAAAATGTGCCTTCTCACAAAAGACATCAAAGTCTGCCTTTTTTACACTTAGTATTGCTGCTGCTTTCATTAGTCAACCTGTTAGGTTTCAGTGCAACTCCCATGAAGTTTTACAAAGTTTAAAGCGTTCTTATTTCCCACATATGTGGTTTTTCACCAGTTTATTTCAAAATCTAAACTAATACCATTACTTTAAAAATTGAACTATTAATTTACACACCATTTAACTCCCAATTGCATTCTGAACCTAATTTAACTTTA
This sequence comes from Callospermophilus lateralis, assembly GCF_048772815.1. Lineage (NCBI taxonomy): Eukaryota > Metazoa > Chordata > Mammalia > Rodentia > Sciuridae > Callospermophilus > Callospermophilus lateralis. The sequence goes on from NC_135320.1 coordinate 14,163,829, forward strand.
AATTTACCTTTAAGCCATTAAGAAAATAAGATTAGTTGAAATACAATTGCAGGCCATATGGCTGTTTCAGGTTTCTCCATTTCTAATGCAGAATTTTATTTCAAATGGGCTTGTTTACTTAGCTCAGTGTGCAATTCATCGGTTTCTATAACTACCCTTCTTGCTCTTACATTTTGTTAAACCTTTTTAATCTTCCCTTTAACAATTTGTTTTCAGTTTATTTCTTTTCAAAAACTACTTTCTTAATCTTTACTCTTGTATTATCTCTGGTGAAAAATCTACAGCTGATCACTTTTTTTTTTTTTTTTTGCCAGAGTTTGAGAATTCACATCCTGAGTTTCATTTCTTTGGCCCCATGTCTTCAGCATGTGGTCTTATAGACATTGCTCCTCAGTGCTTCGCTGGCTCACTGACTTACCACTGATGACCTTGGATAATGGTGCATACACAGTTAATGCACAAAGAATTCTGATTCTTTCCCAGAGATCCCTCTAGGAATATCATATCGACTTACAACAAATGATATCAAAGCACACCCAGATATTCCAAGCACAACAGAAAACAGACAAAATGCTTAGGAAACTGTGTAAAATAAATATGAGGGTTTCGTTGATGGAAAAACACAAACAAGCAAAACTTTGCTGTAGGAAATCAAAGATGCTAAGGAAATGCTCAGTTATGTTCCTGGGTAAATTGTCGACATGAGAATAATTCTGACTTTCCAAGTTGCAGGTTTGATGAGATTCTCATTACTGTCTCAATGAGGCAAGTGGGTGGAGTGGAGAGAAGCTGTGGAAGGGCTGCCCTTTATATCCATCAGGAATTATCTTCTAGCTGTGAACTGTGGTGGCATCACCTCCAATTGCGGCCTTTCTTGCTATTTTACTTACAATTTCTTCTCTTCATCACTGCTTTGAAGCCAAACCACAGCAGTCACATTCCTGAGCAAAAAATCATTGCCAAGTATTTCCAAGGTGTTTGATATACAAAGAGGTCCTGAGGATGTGGTCAGCTTTCAAGTGCTCCAAATGCTCAGCTGCAGCCTGAACAAATCCTAGTACCCCTCCTTTGATAAAGAAAAAGTAGTGAGGAGCACTTTTAACATTCTATGCTAGTGATCTCTCCTTTATTATCTGCCTTTTCCATCAGAATGGATACTCAGTTATGGTAATTCCCTCCCCACTGGTTCAATACAATATCTGCAGTGGTGAAAACAGGCCATAATAAAAAATGGTACTCAATATTTGCTGTTGTTGAATTGCCAGTGGATTATTTAACCCTGTCCTGATAGTGTAAATTTCCCCTTCCCTGTGCTTCTACCGTGTCAGTCATCTCCCCATGTGTCTTTCTTAAATATATTTACAACTAATATTATTCATAACATTTTTTCAATTGTACATTTTATAAAAACATCATGTTTAATCTCTTCATTGCAGTACACAATTCTTGACAAAATGGAAAAATTATCTAAGTCAATCTTACTTATAATATGCAATTATCTGTTATCTCCAGACAGTAGATAATTTTCAGAAATTGTAAAATTTTAAGCAGCACCTTCCTCTCAGGATTACATGTCAAGGTGATAGTCAGATCTTGTTTATAAAAGGAAATGTATGGAAATCAAGTATCCAATAACAGAAAAAGTGAAATGAAGTTAAGGCTACCTATAGCACAGAAAATAAACACAACCGTGTGCTCAAGTGGCTTACTCCACTCAGGAGAGCCCATTGGGACTTGTCTTCCCAACTATGTGTTCAGTAGCCTGCTGAATTTGAAACTAGCCAGTGAGGGAGTGTTTCCTTGGCAAAAATTCCAAGTTCCACAAATTAGGACTTTTATTCCCCAGAATAGTGGTTGTAAAGCCTTCAACACAACAATTACCAGAACACCAATAAAAATAATTTAGTAATCATAAAAACATTTTCCATTGAGGTCAGGAAGTTGCTCATAATTTTTTTTTAAAAAAAATGCTATACGAAATTGTTAATGGTTAAAAATTGTATATTGAAACCATCTTGAAAACAAATACTTTCATGTGGATATTAGTGGTTATCTCTGAGCCTTGGAATTTTTTTCTTTCTTTCCAGCAGGAATATACAGTTTCAAAATCAGAGAATCATTCACTTTCTAAGCCTACTCTGCTTTTTCCTTCCTCTTCTGACTTTTTCCCAGGGTACTCACAATGAATCCCTGGTGTGGTTGTCCATGTTTGATCTGGCCCTGCTCTTTGCTCCATGTTCCACTTGGTGCATGATGCTCCACACCTATTGTTCCAAGTACTCTGGACTCTTCCATTCAAAGTGGGCTGATGCCTCCTCCTCCTACAAGTCTGCACCTAGCAGACCCAAGACTTTATCCCCAAGACCCAAGGCTTATGCTTCTGTGCCACCTGGTTGCTTCTCTGGGAGCACACCTGTCTGGGAAATAGGTATTTGCTAACTTGTCTGTCTCTCCTCTTGTGACTGTTTACGGGACTATAACCTCGGGAAAAATATCCCAAACACAGAGAACATTCAGTAGATATCTGTCAAATAATGAAGAATTAATGGATATGATAGCAAAAGTGTAATCATTGCAATAGTTAATAAGATGTTTCATGAGAGTCAATCTTTTCATGAAATCACAAAAAGAAAAATACATATGTTTACTAAGGAATATCAGACAGATCTTAGTTTAAAGGCATTGTTCAAATAAGGGGACATATTTAAGAAGCCATTTGTAAAAATTATTTTTTTTCTCTCTACAGAAATTAAGATGAGAAATAAGTTTTTCTTATACTCTTGTTCCCATAATTTAAAAATAGTAGCAAACAAAACAACAACAGCAAAAAATAGCTTTTATTATCCCAACTTCTTTTAAATTTTGGAAACTACTTTGAAAATTTATCATGCACTAAACCTTAAAAGCATGTTGTGACCTTCTTGTAAGCAGATGCAAACATAAATTTAATCAGTATTTTTTTATCCTGTTAGAAATAAAAGCACAAAATCAAACAACATACAAATCCACGAAGCACCTGCAAATTACCGGTGAAGCCAAATGACTACTCTTATCAGCCAAATTGCACAAAACCAGGTTGGACAGAACCTCCAGGTCAGAGATTTGGGATAGAAAACAAAAAACAAAATGAATGGAAATGGCTTCAGCTTCATTATGTAAAATGCAATTGAATATCCTGATCAGGTTATGTATTGCTGCATAATGAAGGAGGAACTAAAGTTAATGGTTTGCACACTAATTTTATTATTATCCAATGAAACTGTGGGCCAAGAATTCAGGCAGAGCATTGGCTAGCTAATTTTTCCATCCTGTATTTTGTCAGCTGGATTGAAAAGTCAAAAAAGGCTTTCCTCTCATGTTTGGCTCCATGTTGGGGATGGATGGAAGCTGAACTCTCTCCCTCACTCTCTTTAAGGAGACTCAGACATTTCATGCTGGCCTTTAGCTGAGTGGTTGTATTTCTTGCATGGAACATCATGGCTCCCATGGAGAGTGCTCCATAACAAAGGAGTAGAAACTACAGCTGTTTTAAATCTGGGTACAATGCGCTTATTCTGTACACAATTGGCCAAGTGGTTAGAAAGATTCCTCAAAACGGAGTGGAGGGGACTAGTTCCCAATACCTGAAGGGAGAACATGAGCAAATGTGTAGCCATCTTTAATTCACCACATGCATACAAACTTATTGTAAGACATAATGACATTTTGAAATTAATATTTTAGGATAGCATTCTATCACACACACACACAGTGAAGAATAATTATTCTGCAATATAAAATTTCAGTTGATAAAAATTTGGGCACTCCAAATTATAAAGTAATACGTGTCAATAATAAAACATATAAGTGGTAAGAGTTGATATATTTGTTCGTTTTTAACCAAAGAAAAATATTATTTCCTTCCAATTTTTATATGGATTCTAGAAACATACCATCATCAAATACATAGAAAAATAGGTCCTCAAGTGTTATTTGTACCAACTAATTTTTAAATCTATTTTTGAAAATCAGATACTAGAGAATTAAACAGCAGTTTTCAAATAAACTTTGTGGTTAAGAGGTTGAATTTTGGATTCGGACAGACATGGATTTATTGCCCTTAGTGAAAAAATTTATTCCTTATGATCTCCTGTGATACTTAACAGAAATAATAGTAACTACCATATCGAGTTATTGATTATTAAATGAAAATATATGTGAATCACTTTGTATAATCCTAAGCCACATGATCACTTAAAAATAGCATTACTTTTATGAGTTATAGGGAAAATTTCATTCCATTTTATAAATTACAATAGGAAGAGACTACAGAAATGTACAAAATTTTAAATCCCGGTTCATATATTTAAGAGTTTTCTCACTTAATCTTTTAGATAAGAGAAAAATTAACAATCCAGGCATCCTTCTTTTTTACTAGTTAATTGTCTGAATAAGTTTCATAGATTTGCTCTAATAAAGTAGAGAAACTGGGTGAGTTGAAACAATAAGATTTATTCTGTCAAAATTAAGAAGTTTGAAATCCAAAATCAAGGTATCAGCAGGCCATATTGCCTCTAAGCATATGGGTAAAATTTGTCCTTGACATTTCCCAGCTTGTGGTGATGGGCATCAGTCCTTGATGTTACTTGGTTTGTGACTCTAACACTCCCAAGTTTTGTGTCTACTATTATTTGCTATCTACTATTATGTTCTCTGTGTATTTCTATCTTCACAGAACATTGCTTTCATCTTCAAAATATATCAGTTTTGCTGAATTAGTGTATGTTAGAAATATTGAGGTTCCACAAGAAACCAAAAACCTCCTTGAAAGTGGATGGGTAAGGCAAACTTTACCTCTCTGCCAGACTGGCTTGCTAGGGAATTTGGCTAGCAAGCATTGGGAAGGCAGTCTGCCTGTTTATAAACTTAATGCAGTGCTGCCCTTTGCCTTGATTGGAGGACTCAGAGGCACAATCTATGCAAATGGTTAATTTTAAAATTAGGGCGGGCAAAGGGAAGGGCTAAAATTAAAATGGCTATAATTGGATACAATTAAGGCTGAATACTATATGCTGTAAATGGACCAGAGTTTCTATTTCTCACAGTGCATACCTAAAGATATCATCAAAAGTTTACCTACAGCACCTTATTTAAAAATAAGGCCACATTCACACATTTTGGGGCTCAGGATTTTAATATATCTTTTTCAGGGACAGAGTTCAACCCAGAAGAGTATGCCTTATTGCTCTTCAAAATTCATGCTTATCCTAATTAAAAAATATATCCATCCCATCCCAATATCCCCCAAAGACAGCCCAATCCTATATTAACTCTGAGATCTCACCATAATATAATCCACTCAAAAGTACAAAAATCTTATTCTCTAAATCATCATTGGATCAGTTTTGAGTGATACTTGAAATGTGATTTCTCCTTGCAAAATTCCTATCACTTAAACCAGAAAAGGTATCTTCTTTTGCAATGGTATGGTGTAACTAGCACAGGGTAGATATTTCAATTATGTAAGAAAGAAATTAGAAGAAGTCTAAAAGCTAGAAGGTAAAATTTCATTAAATTGTATGACCTAAAAAAAATTATCTGTATTTCAAATTTCTGTCTTTTGATCCTACTGGTGCAACAGCCCTGTCCCCTTGGCCCACAAGGGCAGCACTTCATCCTGTGGGCCCACTGAGGTCTTGTTGACCCAAAGAGGTCTTGTTTACCCAGGTCTTTGCATCATGGCTCAGCCTCGTGACTTTACGTAGATAGCAAGGTAGAATTTGGCAGAATATAAAAGAGAGGTATAAAGTATTTTTCCTTCATTTCTTCCCATCTCTGTAACTTCCAATCCAGTCCAATGCTTTTGCTTATTAAAAAAATAAATAAACAGATAAATAAATAAATAAGCAAAACTTTTTCATCTCCTTGGCCCATGATGGGGATACATCAAACAAGAGGGAATATTCTACAGAAAATTCTATCTATATCCTGACTTCTTAAGATGGTTGGTTAGAATCAAGAATAACACATCTAATTTCTTCAGAAAGTAATCTCCCTGCCGCAGACTTGGAACAGTTTCAGGGCATGCTGAGAATTTCTGGCAATGCTGAGAATTTTCCAATTCATCAAAGGTGATTTCTTTTTAGTGGTTCCTCAATTTATCACTTTGTCTTGCATTTTGTATAAGAAGAAAATAAAAAGAAGTCTGTGCTTTTCACACTTGGATTGGAAATCTTCTCATCTAAATATCCAAATTTATTGCCCTACTGGTTATGCTTTCCACAAACCAGTGGAGTATACCATCTTCCATTTTTTTAATAAAAAGTTCTTCAGTTCTATCTGAGACATCTTTAGAAATACCTTTAATACTCATATTTCTGTAAAAATTCTGTTCATCATGATATTTGTATTCTCTAAAACAATATTGAAAATTTTCTCTTCAATTATTTTATTTATAACCGCTTTTAACATCCATATTTTTACCAGCAATCTAGACTTTTTTCTATTTTTAGGCTCAAAATGTTTCCAGTCTCTACTTATCACCCAATTTCAAGAGTACATTCATATCTGTAGATATCTATTGTAAGAATACCCGCATGCTGACATCTTAGTATAGATGTATTTTCCAGGGTTACCATTACAAACATACCCACAACGTTGGGCTTACAAACAACAGAAATTGAATTTCAAAAGTTCTGAATCTAGAAACCTCCAATCAAGGAGGTTGACTGATTTATAATCCATCCAAGTCATCTAAGCAAGGATTCTTGATGTTTTTTCCTAGTCTTTGAAAGCCCAAGTGTTCCTTGGCTTGCAGTTGCAATACTCTAGGTTCTGTCTGTCATTACATAGTGTTCTCCCATGTGTCTCTATCTTCATATGGCATTTTGTTCTTCTCAAGGGGACACTCAGCCATTATTGGATTAGAACACATGTTTCTAATCTGAATTTGATTCCATCTGCAAGACACTATTTCTAAAAAGTTTATAAATACTAGTGATTAGGACTTTAATATAGCTTTTTCTGGACATTTTGTTCTACAGAGTATACCCAAAGGTGCTGACATATGTAATATCAAAGTCCGTAATTCTGTACTTGAATTGACTAGGTACTTAGAGAAGACTTTTACAGAAAGTATCTGTGTTATCCACACTGCAGAAGAAACTTTAAAATGGTATTCTTGAGCATCATAAAATTGACCATCTAACTGCCTATCTACTCAATAAGTACTAATCTGCACAGGCTTCTTGGACCCTGTAAATTTGATGAATAACACTGAAATTTTTCTAGCAGTTCAAGAAGATGTCATCAATGTAATATGGGTTGGCAAGCACCAGAGGTCAATTCAAGTGAGAGCTAATCTTATTTTTTTTTATCAATTCCATCATCTGACAATGATTGTTCCTTAAGTAGTGTATCAAAAAGAAAACACAGGGACTGGGGTTGTGGCTCAGTAGCAGAGTGCTTGCCTAGCATGTGTGAAGCACTGGGTTCTATTCTCAGCCTCAGAGCCACATATAAATAAACAAAATAAAGGTCCATTGACAACTAAAAAATATTTTTTAAAAAGAAAACACAAAATTACAAAATTATTTTGAAGTTGGTTTGTGAATACTAATAATATATTAATATATCATTAATGTTTAATTTTGAAAAATGCAAGTTCAACAAAAATATATGACTGCCAATACTATGGAAAGGTCAAGAATAAAGTTGTTGTTGTTTTTATAGAATAACTTTGAATGGATTATAAAAAGGGTTCACAAATGTATATTGATTGCCATTAAACCAAAATGAAAAATTAACTAGAAGTGAATAAAAATCAAGAGTAAATGTTGACATATTCAAACTTACATATTATGTGTCATAAAATATTAAAATTCTTAGGTGTTTTGTCAGTGACCTTGAACCTTTCAGGTTATTCTCTGAGTTTTTAATCTGTATTTCTAGGCTTAGTTTTCTTAAACAAATTATACTAATTCATTCTCATTTACTACTGGGACACGTTTGTTGTTTCTTTGGAAAAGAAACTTTTGCAATAATTAGTATAAATTGTTTAGCTCTATCACTTATAATATATACTCTATTTAAAATTTTAAATTACTGATAACTCAGGAGATCTTTAAAACTACAACTTTCTCTGTGTTTTTTGTTAAAATATTTAAGCATATATATATTCACATTTTGACTATTGAAGTCAATTTTAAAGAGGAAAGTATAAATTGGCAATTTAGTTTTTAGGGGAAAATGTTTGAATCTCAGGACACTGGGCATCATTTGTCCAAGTAATGAAATTTAATCCAAATGAGAGATCATTTCTCCTGAATCTGGCTTCACCTTCTATAACTTGCCCCCTGATGTGTTGCCGGTTTTACTAATTGACAGACTACAAATGCAGAGCAAAATATCCAGCCACATATTTTGGCTACAAAGAAGTAAAGCAAAGAAATAATTAATCTAATAATCAATTTGACAGCTCAGTGTAGAATCATTCTAGCATTTTCTCTTTATTCATCCTAGAGCTGATTGACATATAGTTTGACCAGAGGGCTGGATTTCAGAACTAAAATGTACTAGCACTCAGGTTAATAGATCATATTACTTCTTCATAATTTTCTAGTTCTATTATACAGAATGCTGATAAAATAAAAGTCCAATCTACTATCTTGTTGAGAGGAACAGTGAATATTCTTTTTACCATTTCTCTCTTTTAAGGCAACAATCAACTCTAATCAGTTTTGTTTTCTAGAACATGATTGTTCATATTATGATTATTAGGCATTGTTCCATAGAAATTTATGAGATACATATTTTTAACATTTTAACAACCAATTTTAACAGTTTTGGGCTATAATTGGTATAAGATAAAATTCACTCATTGTAATGGACAATTCAAAATTTTAGTAGATTTATATTGCTCTGCAACCATAATTACAATGAAATTTTAGATTGATTCCATCTTTTTTTAAGAAAGTTTCCTCATGCCCATTTGGAGACAATCCCTATGCTCAACACCAGACCTTTCCATATATGTCTAAGAAACTTTCCTTGATTAAATGTCACAATTTTCTCCTGTGTGTATGTGTGTATGTGTTTTATTTTATAGTTTTAGCTCTTACCTTTGTCCTTGATCTATTTTGGATTATTTTTCATAGTGTGAAATAAGGTTATAAACATATTTTTATTTAATTAGGAATTTCTTGCATAAATCTAAATATATGCTCACATAAATATTAATATCTATGTGTAAATATGTGTATATGAATATCTAATTATTGAAGGGAATTTCTTTTCCCCATTGAATTGTCATAACTTATCTGTCAAACTCCATTTGAAAATAAATGTAAAGACACTGCTGAAGTCACACAATTCTTTTGATTTATGACTTCTTTAGAGGATACCATGGTCTTGATTTCTGTACCATTACATTAAATTTAAAAACTGGGAGGGGTATATCTTCCACCTTTTCTATTTTCAACGATTCTTTAAATACTCTCATTTTTGCATTTTTGCATGAGTTTTGAGTTCATATTGTTATTGTCAGATTCTATAATTGCCTTCTAGGATCTGGATAGAAACTATGTTGAATTAATAGACACCTTTGCAGGGAATTGCCCTACTAACAATATTTCATGACCATATGATATTACCATATTTACTTTGATCTTCTACAATAAATATATCTTATCAATGTTTTATAGATTTTGATGGACAGGTTTTGATTTATTTAGCTAATTTTATTCCTTCATATTTCATTATAATCCCTCCCTAAAATTAAAAAGAAAACACACACACACACACAAAAAAAAATAGGTGACAGTTTAGGTTATTCTAAGGATCATAGCTTTTCTACTCAAGTTCTAGGGATTACACTGTGCCTATTAAGTTATCACAACTATTGCAGAATTATAGTAGTAGTTTAATTCTGTAAAATATAAAAATTATATTCCAACATATCTCCTTTTATCTCCCATCTATTTTGGTATACACACACACACACACACACACACACACATATGTTTGTGTGTATGTATGCACACACACACACACCCACACACACCTATGTTGCTTAAACTCCAAAATAGGATGTCACAATTATTAATTTACATTAACTTAACTTAAATAAGTTAACAGAAGAGAGAAACACAGTTATTTTTATATATATCACAGTTATTTTTATATATATCCACATATTTATCATTTACACCAGTTTTAATTTCTGCCAATTTGAAGTATAATCTTTCAGCCCAAAGGATTTTCTTGAGTATTTCTTTTAAGTCACAGCAGCAAAGGCCCTCAGTCTTCTTCTATTATTTTTTTTTTTTTGAGAGTTGTTTCTATTTACTCTTTATTTTTGATGATTACTTTTGTTGGTTATAAAATTCTTGATTGATGAATCTTTGCTGCTATAAATTTGAATGCAGTCACACACTGTCTTTTGGCTTGCTATTTTTGAGAAATTGGGCATTAATCATGTTGTATATTATTGGTTATCAATCTCATTCTTCCATGAAGTGTTTCTCTTGTTCTCTGGCTTTCAGTACTTATGCTATTACGTATTGATATGTTACTTCTCTGTCTTTCCTCTACTTGAGACCTTTTGAGCCCCATATCTACCATCTACCCACTGAATTTTTCCATAATATTTAAAATATTTTCAATTATTATTTTGAGTTGCTTTTCCTTCCCTTCAGCTTCTTCCTCCTGAGACTCTTTGAGATTTTTTTTCCAGTATATTTTTAACTTCAAAATTTTATTGATATATATATATATATATATATATATATATATATATATATATATATACTCTGTGCTTATTGGGATTCACTATTCCCTGAATCAAAGTCATTATTTTTCTTTTAATGTTTTAGACATGATTCCTTTTGGTTGTTCGAAAGTGTTTATAAAAGCTTTCATGAAGTCTCATACAATAGTATCTAGAACATTTTTCTTTAAAATACTGGTCGAATCTTTTCATTTCTTTTTATTTTTTGATAAAACTGATTTGAATGACAAACATTCGAGGAGACCACTGATTAATTCTAATTAATGAATTCTATGTTCTGACTTTTTCCACTGAGCCTTGATGTTTTGTTTGTTTGTTGTTTGCTTCATGGCCTGCCTGGAAAAAATGCAGAGTTTCTCTTTCCTGCCATATGTGCCTCCTGGTTAGTCAGATGGTCTAAGGATATATACTTCAAGACCTTAAGCCAGGAAGGTTTCTTCTTTCTGTTCATGAATATATGGCCTGGCAAGAGATTTCAAATGTCAGTTCTCTTTAAAGCTTCCGTGGCTTTTACTTCCCATAGACATTTCAGGTGTGTATACTCAGGCTCTCTTTGCCAGGAATTTTTGGGCATTGTTAGCCCTTGTGGTCTTCACTGTGCGTGCACCAGGGATGGGTAGATAGACTATCAAGTCCTCTGTGCTTCCTGACTCTCTCAACTTCTGAAGCTCTCTGTTAAATCTGTGAGACCCCTGCAGTCTACTGATTGTTTCCAATAGGACTTCAACACAGGCTAGCAGAGTTATTGAGCTCTCTTTTAGATGGACACCAAGATTGCCAAAGTGACTGACAATGATTGGCATGCAGTGAGTTCTTTCTCACAACAGCTGTGAAGCTGCTGATTTGGGTGGCTTCCTCGTGCAGGAAAAACCATACAATCAACAGAACTGAGGGTGCTCTGGAATGACCAGGAATGAAACTGTCACAGACTGTTGGGCAAGATTCTCACTGTTCTTAGTTTGACGTTGGTTGTACAATTTTAGTCACACTCTGGAATGCTAAAATAGCTTATTGTGACCCTTACGCAGTTTTTGCATTGATTTTTAAGGGGAATATTTTTCAAATTCTTTGTGCCTAAATTCAAAACAACAGTGTAATGCCAGGTGCTTATGCAAAACGTTAAAGTCATTTTCCTTTTTAAATTCATTGTCAATAATTGAAGTCAGTTTTGTGCTCATGATTATCCTGTGAGGGCTCTAAGAAATATAATCACAATCTTTTAAAGAAAGGACTGATAATAAAGGGGGATATAAGGCAACTGGAAACCTATTCTGACTTCATTATCAATGTACACATTTACATATTAAAGTTCTGATTTTTATATAAATCAATCCTTTTACTAATAGATTCTAATCATCAAAAATACTGCATGAAGCAGGTAAGCTACCCTATTATTTAAACTACCATATCATTTACTGCAATAATTCATTTTATTGGCATGTTAGTATTTAGTTGTTCTAACACAGATACAAATCTGTGTCAGGATATATTTCTGTTTTTTAGAAAATATTAACTGCTAAAATGATGGAACTGTCTTTCCTTATGGTTCTCATTATTCAATTCATCTTGCTGTCTAACTGCCCAGTCAATAATTTCATAATATCTGATTATTATTCAGGGTTATGAATCTTCAGTTATACAAATAATATTTTATGATTTTCTTATTCTCTAACTACTATAAAGAAATGTACTATGCTAATTTAATGCTGTCTTGGCCATTCTTAATTTGATATTGTGATTTTTATCCCTAACCTCTTTAAACTCCAAGCATCTCATTCTTATAGCCGTAAGCACATATTTTATTGATATATTCATTCTAAGTTGAATATATACTCTGATAGCCCCCTCTTAAAGATAACCCCAGTACTAAATGTCTTGTTTGGACAAAATGCTGTTTAAATATTGGGCAGTAGTACAAAATGATTAAGCAAACTTTATTTTTTTTTTTTTGGCCTAAATGATCATGATATTCATGACCTTTGATGAATCAATTTTAAGTCCTTATTTCAATTATTTTATGACATAAATAAAAGTAAACTATTGTGCTATAATATTTAAAATTATTAATTATTAATATGTCTATAATTATAATATGTTACATGTTTGAGATTGTAATTGATTGTGAACCTGTTTATGGTTGCAATATTTCAGAAGTTAGCTCCCAAGTTAGATGATGTGAGAGCAGGAATTTATTAGTTAAATATCATCTTCTGGAAATCCCACTGTCCATGTCATAAATTGTGGAGGAATGTATAAAAAAATATTAGTTTTAAAAATAAGTTGTTGTTTCATTATTAAAACTATATATAGGAACTTTAAAATATTAAAAACATATTCTAGAGCACTCCGTTTTCTTACTTTTTACCTTTTTAATTTTTTTTCCTTTGCCAGTGCTGGATATTAAACCCAAGGTTTATGTCCCCAGACTTGATTTCTTTCTTTCTTTTTTTAATGTGGGTGTTCTTTCAAAAGGAGTCCCGCTTTTTTATTTAATCTGGTCTAAATTTCTAGGCTCAAAGGATCCTCTTGCCTCAGCTTTTTGACTTGGTTTGACTACAGGTGTGTGCCACTATACCCTGCTCAACACTCCTTTATAGAAAAATTATCAGTCACTGAACAACTCAATAGTTGCCATGTACTTTTAAAATGTAACAATTTACAAGACTGAACACCTTCCCTCTTTCTTCCTTTCCATATTCTACATTGGAGGCCAAAGGTACTGATCACTCTTATGGGCATGGGATAGAATGCTGAAAAATTTAAGTAAAATGTTGTTCTCATTTAGATGAAATTTCTCTGGGACAATCAAGAGGTAAAACATCAGTGACAAGTCTTTGTACAAAGTGTGATCAGCATCTCAATAATAGCCTCAAATCTTTGGTTTCTTTCCATTCTTTTTCTCTATCCTCTTGCTGTTTGATGCATTCTTTTGGCTGGTCTCCTAATTGTCACAGGCTGTGCTGTCGTCTGTACTACATGCCTCCTGCTCATATTCAGCAGGCGACGAAGTAAACCTGACCCTGAACTAGGGTATATCAATCATTCCCTTTCATCTGATTAGCTCATTCAGTCATGCACTGTCCAGGAAAAATATCTTTGTGGAATCCCACATGCCCATTAACTCAGGATTTCTCTCCTCCATGGCTGCGCTTTAGGAATTTGTAAAAGGATATAAAACACATTGATGTTCAAGTCCCACCCTGGGCCAACAAAATCAGAACTTATGATGCTAGGACCTTGGAAATTATATTTTTAAAACCTCCATATTGAAAAGGGCATGTGATCTTCTGGAATAGTATAATAAGGAGACACCTTTTTAAAATATAATCATGGGTGAATGTTTCAATTATCTTGTGGTTCTCTGCAAAAGGAAGGATTGATGTGGGTACCAAGCAACCATGTCCACACAATTCTTCAAATTTTTATTGAGGATTAAGACAAATGGCATGCATAATATCGCAGAGGGACACTCTGGTTGAGAGACCATGGACTGCTGCCTCTGTTGTTTGAATTGAGTCTTAAAGAATTGGTAGAAACTCTACAGGCAAATGTTTGGCCTGATCAAACCCTGAGTGACAATCCCTCACTCTGATGTCAGCGTGGAGACAGTCACGAGTATGGGGGAAAGAAATTGAGGCAGAGAGACCATTGGGAAAATATGTGCAATTTTTAATTAGGAAAAAATATGCACTGAAATAGCTCACTTGATAAAGATTTAGAGGCAAGGCTATGAGTAGAAGGGAAAAATAGGAAAACAATCAGATGTTGTAATGAGTTAGTGTTGTGCATGATGAAGAGAAAATTTATAGTGTGGGAGCCAGCTTTCTGCTTGAAAGTTCACATAAATATCTGTGAAATTGGTAGAGATAGGAAATGCCAAGAGAAGGATCAAATTAGAAGATACTCTTAAAGTTTTTATTTACAGTGCTCAAGCCATTCAAGGGGGGCAGGCCCGGATCCAAGTGGTTGCCAATCTTAAGTATAAACTGAGTGTGTTCATGACAATAAACAAGGATCTCTGTGCTGTTTGCCGATGTGGTTGAAATTCTGGTCCTAGTTGCAAGCAGTGAAAAGAAACAAACATACAAATGATTCCACTTTTTTAAACGAAAGCCTGTAAGAATATTATATGTTGTATGAAGTAGCGAGGGACTGGCACTCTGACATAAAAAATGGTAACCTTTTAGGTAACATGGCAGGGCATGATGGCACACTAAGATTGAAAATGGCCATTGAGTTTAGGACTCTCTTTTGAACAGGTATGTTCTGTTTGTTCACAATTCTAAGCAGGGTCACTGTTCTTTTATTTGTTCTTCACAGTTAGCCCTTCGAGGAAGGTTTTGTCAAGATTAAAAGCAGCCTTAGCTTGTGGTACTATAGCCTCGTGTTCTGGGTAGCTTTTGTGAAGTGAGAAATTGACATGTCTTTTTTTTTTTTTTTTTTAATGCCCTTTGTGATTGAACTTTTGTGAACAAGACATGTATTAGAAAGACTCAAAAATACTTGGCTCATTTTCAGGTTCTTCTTTTGTAGATTTAATACTTCTCTCAGTTGTGATCTCCTGGGGATTAGAGCTTCCTCTGAAAGGGTCATATTTGACTTTGATTGAAACA
This sequence comes from Callospermophilus lateralis, assembly GCF_048772815.1. Taxonomy (NCBI): domain Eukaryota; kingdom Metazoa; phylum Chordata; class Mammalia; order Rodentia; family Sciuridae; genus Callospermophilus; species Callospermophilus lateralis. The sequence goes on from NC_135320.1 coordinate 14,179,207, forward strand.
AGAGTGCTGCTTGAGTATCCTTAAGCTTTGGTGTCTTAAATGAGCATTTTCGTAGTTCTAGATGGCCTGAAATTCTTAGTCATGACATCTTTTTTTAATATCATGTACAGATTTTTGCTTTAATAATCTCCAACATCTTTATACGGTAACAAAACAGTATTAAAAATTCTACCTTTTCTTGATGATAATTTCCTGTTTCTTGCTTCTAAAATATTTTAAGTGTTTTTTTTTTTTTATGGAAAAGAATAGTCTATGAGTATATTCTAATTAAGTTAATGATGATATTTGTTCCAACTTGGTAAGTTTTCCCTATTGAGAAGTCATGAGGATAATATTCATTGTTAAGTTTTAAATCCAAATGATCAGAAAGACAATCAGGGAAAGAGTAGTACACTTAAAAGATAATTAGAAGGTCTTCTAAAAAAATCTATAGTATTATTCCCAGAACCGAGATATTATTTTTCAGGTAATAAGTGAAAATGAAACACAGAATTCCAGTGCCAAATAAATTGGATAAACATTGACTAATTATTTGCATTCCTCTGCTTCCTCTGCATGACTGGTGAATAGGAGTTGATAGGAAGTTTAGTCAGCAAACTCATAAAATTATGCTTAAAATTATCACTTAGGACATCATTTTCTTACAATCTGTGAAATAAAGAAATAGGAACAGAGTGTCATTTTTTTTGCTCTATATTTAGCATGTCTTCCACTACCAATAATGTCTTCATTCAGATTTCCTCCTGATAAAATTCTTATTCATATTGTAAAAGGCTACACAAATGCCACTTCCTTTGAGAAGTCAGACTAGTTTTCAAGAATGCTTTTCCTTGGGTTGCTCAACAGACAATACTGTGACATCTCCAACACTTCTTTGCCAGTAGTGTAAAATACTGTTTCTCATCAAATATTGTAATAGCTTTATTATTATTATTATTATTATTATTATTATTATTATTATTTATTTTAGATATACATGACATTTGGATGTATTTTAACATATATTTTATTATATTATATATTTGGGGTGCAACCCATTATAATTTTGATCCCATTCTTGTGGTTGAACATAATGTGGAGTTGCACTGGTCTTGAATTCATATATGAACCTAGGAAAGTTATGTAGAATAAATTGGACATAACTTTCCTATCTTCATATTGTAAGATTTTGAGCCAAGATTTTAATTTCATTAACCTTGCCCACTACTCAGGCTATTTCAGTTGACATTAATAAAATCTAGTTCTAAATCAGCCTACACACACACACACACACACACACACACACACACATCCATCTCATTACAAGTAGTGAACAGAACAGTGGTCACCAAAGCCTGGGAAAGGTTTTGGGAAGGGGGATGAAAAGAGAATGATTGGAAGTACAGGGGTATAGTCGGATAAGGGGAATAACTTCCAATATTCTGTAGCACAATGTGATAATTCTGTTAATTGAATATTCAGTTAACTGAATATTTCAAAATAGGTAGTAGATAGGATATTGAATGTTTTCAACATGAAGAAGGATGTCTGAGGTAATAGATATGCCAAATTATGTTTATCAGAGCATTATACATTGTATATATGTATTAATGTCATGCTGTGCCCCATAAATATGTACAATTACGATGTATTCATTAAAATTTAAAATTATATTTTAAAAATTAGACCACATGAAGAGTTTACTAATGTAAAAAATAAACATAAACGTAAATTGACTTAAACAAAAAAGGAAATAATCAGCTTATAACTTGTATAAGAAATAATGTGAGGATTGCACTGGCTGTAGGCTCATTTTACATGGGGTCCTCAAAAGATATCACTGAATCCAGTTCCTTTCTCTTCATTTCTCATCTTCTCTTCTGTATTGGATCCTCTCATGGGGATCAGATGGCTTCTGTACTACCTTCTCACAAATCTAAGAGCAGGTTTAGAGAGGTTCATTTCCAGAAAGTCATTTTAATTTTTTTTTTTCATTGCCTGGGATTGAACCCAGAGTCTCATCATACTAGGCAAATGCTCTACTACTGAACTATGCCCCCATGCTAATCATTTGAAAATGTAGACCTTTTACCCAAGCTGCTACTTTCAGAGTGAGAAAAGAAATTCTGATATTCAATTTGCAATTACAAACCTGGGTCACGTTCTGTTTCTAAATTATTAGCGCGGACAGAGGAAGATAATGAACAAATTTCATCCTGTGCACCAACTTTGGAATCCATTGCTCCCTTTCCTCTCAGATCATATTGAATAGAGTAACAAAGAAGAGCAGATGGATATTGTGGCAGCAATTACCGATAATTAAGAAGAGCTATTTTATCACTGCACATATTGCACTGGTTAGATCCTCAAATACAATGATGCAAAGAGTACATTAATGAAGTTCATTGAACACAGAGAAGGAAATGAAAGAATAGAAAAATAACTTATCTGCAATTAAGATCACACAAGGAACCATTCTTAAAATTTTACTTAGAGATTAATGTTACTTAAAAATTACCCTCAAAGGTATTAAAAAAAGAAATGTTCATATTAATATAAGTATTCCAAATATGTTTGCAAAATAAATTAAGACTTCATGAAGATGAATGAGGATAGTGGCATAGATAATCAAGATTTAGTAATAAAAATATATGTTTCTTAATTTTAAGGTAAAAAATAAGTAGAACATATATATTTCTTATTTTAACTATATATATATATATATATATATATATATATATATATATTTGGGGTGTGCAATATGGTGTTTTGAGGTACATATGCATAATGTTACAACTCAAAATCATCATAGCTCTCTACTCAGTTTTTTTTTGTTCTTGTTTTTTAACTCTTTAAGCTTTATCTTTCTTCTTTCTGGTATGGTGAGGGCACGAGAAATCTAACTTGTAGCAAATTTCCAATATATAGCACAGGATACGTTATTACTGACTATAGTCCTCAAGCTGTGCATTAGATGTTTGAATTTATTCACCCTAAATAATTGCATCTTTGTACTATTTGTACATCTGTTTCTAATTTTCTATATCTTCCGGCCTCTGGTAACCACCATTCTACTATTTTATTTCCAGGTATGGGTGTATATGGATTTATAAGTAGGATCATGAAGTATTTATCTTTCTGTTTCTAATTTATTTCACTCAGAATAATCATAATGTCTTCCAGTTCCACCCATGTTACTCCAAGACATGGGACTTCTTTTTTAAAGCATAATTAATATTCTATTGCATGGTTTTGTGTGATCATATGTGTATATACATACCACCATTATATTCTTCTTGAGTATTTTTCACTTAAGGTAATGTGTCTGTTTGAAAGTACTCTAGCTGATGTATCTTTCCATAATAATTGAAGGGAAGTCAAGCTATAGGCAATCCATTAGCAGGAAAACAAACTGACAACTGACTTCTTTTTTAAATTAAAATTGTTTCTGCTATTTGAGTCTCTAGAAGTCTCTCTAAAATTTAATTAAAATACAAAGTTCAACTTTAGTGAAATACACATTATAATCAGACTTCTACTTAGTGTCAAATAGCAATGACAAAACATAAATGTCACCTAGGAACTCCAAATCTAAGAGAAAAATTAAGCAAACAGAAAACCTCAATGATTATCTCCTTTTCCTACTCCAAAGAAAATATCACCAAATGTTTATTTTTTTTTAATTGTGACACTCAACAAAATTCTAATTGGTAAATGACTTGCATGAGTTTGTTCTATGTCCTTTAACCTTCAATGGCAGAGACCTGTGGACCTGGCTCAGCACTGTCCCCTGTCATGGGAACGGGCTGGCACTTTAATCTACATCAGTGAAAAGAAACAGGAGGACATAAACAAGATGCCTGTTGAAGTCCATGAGCATGTTATAATACAGCTAGATGATTAAGATTTGGTAGGATTATGTAACATCTTAGCAAAATCTATGTGACCACTATGGAAATGCTTCTAAGATCTCCTACTTAAGGAGCACAATTAATATAGGACCCATCTGGTGAGGTCTGAATCCCAAGGACTACTCCCAGGCATTGACTAATGTTGAAAGAGTGTTAGTAGGAAGATTCATCTTGGAAAACATGGTATTTGTCAGAGCTGACTTTGGCCTGAAGATACCCTGAAATCATTGATGAACTTCTTCAACTCACCTGGGTGTTTAGGAGACTTGCATTCATTCTCTTCTTCATTGGCTTAAAGATACCTTGGACCCCCCTCTTCATTCTCTCACACAGGTATTTCCTAGGGCCATATATGGGTAGAGAATCCACTTAAGTAATAGTTCACCCAAGTAAGAGGTTTGCAAATCTCTACCATCCTTCACAGTACTTCTCAAACTTTAATATTACACACACACACACACAAAAAAAAAAAAAAACAAAACCTGGAATTCTCATTAAAAGATCAATGGGCTTCGGATGAAGCCTGTGATCATATATTTTTTCCAATAACAATTTCACTTTGACATAGTCTAAAACTCACCCATTAAATTTTACAGTTCTGTGGGGTTGTTGTTTTTTTTTTAGCATATTCACCGTCCCACAACCATCACCATTGTCTTACGTTAGAAAATATTTACCATACAAGTCAGATTTTCAATATTTTTAATATGAAGGTGGTAAGGGTGTGGAAGCCTTACCAGCAATTGGGCAAATAAGAGCAGCTCACAGTTGAGGGGGTTTCTTTGAGGCCAAATGAAATAATAACCCAATTTCCACATGGATCTGACTTCAGGGCAGGAGTAGAACGTCCGTTTTTCCTGAGATCCTTTCATTTAAACCTCTCTCAGAATTAGGTGAACCAAGAAGGAGATGATACATAAGAAGCCAGGGAAGTTTGTTCACAAGTGGTGAAATGGATTAAGTCATGGAGAAGGAGAAAAAAAATCTTCAGGATTTGATTATAAACCCCTGGAACTGTTACATGATGTTCTGTTAGTCAACTTTTTGTCACTGCAAACAAAATATCTGACAGGTACACCTTAGAGAAGGAACGATTTATTTGGGTTCATGGTTTCAGAAGCTTGGGTCTATGGTCTGATGGCTGCATTGCTGTAGGCCTGCGGTGACACAGAACATCACAGTTAGAAACTCATGATGGATTAAACCACTGAGGAGGCCAGAACGCTCATGATCTTATCATCTCCAAAAGCCTCACCTCTGAATACTGCTGCAGTAGGGACCCACTTTACAGCCCATGAGCATTGGGAAACATTTCAGATCTAAAATATAACAGAAGTGAAAGGCCATATCCCCTTAAAGGACTTATCAGATATTTAACACAAATGGAGAAAAAAAAAGTGTAGAAGTGACAATGAAAAAGTAGACAGTGACCAAATCTTGGAAAAACCTATGAACTGTTTAAGAGTTTGGGTTTTTTCCCTGAGGGTGGCAGAGAGTCATCCAACAAAATAGAGTGACAGTGAGGCATGATTACTAGCTATCGTAGAGCAACCACATCATTTCTGAATGATTATAACCAGAATAGCCAGAGGGGTTTTCATCAGTCAGAAAGTAATTTTTAAGGCTCCAAAGAGTTCATTTGCATTTAGGTAGAAAAGTTAAAAGAAAAGGAGATATAAATGTGAACAGAATTTTGTGAGGATTAAGATGCAAGATACAGGAGAAACGAGAACCTTAAATAAAACTCAAGATTTTAGCTTGCATGTCTTGTGAGGATAATATATATTTTACTTGGGAGAGGATCAAGGAAAAGAAATGTGTTCTGGGTATATGTTCTATTTTAATATATTTATATATTTTAGATGGAGTCGAAATTTAGTGAAAGAGATGATTTGAAGGTACTTACCTCCAAGTCTTGTCTAGATGTTTGCTGAAACCATGAGTGGGTTTCAGTTTGCAGAGGCGGTAAGATAGAGAGATCAACAGCACTGAAGCCACATCAACATCTAAGAAGGACCAAAGACAGAAAAGTGTAATAAAGATTAAAAATGAAAGATGAGTGAACTAGGAACAAGATCATGGAACTGAACTGTCAAAATAAGTTAGAGGAAGAAATGAGTTAAGAGGAAGGATTACTTGGCATAAATGTGGCGTAGAACTTTAGTTATGTAAGGACTGGAAACTTTCTCATGGATAAAATCTGGAGGAACTCATTGTGAACAGTGACAAAGCTGGTTCCAAATCAGAGAAGAGGTAAAAAATGACTTTAACTTATGGCAGCATAGTAAAGTAAATGCACACATAAATGCTCTATGTGAAAAGTGAATGTGTGTTGTGGTGTGATAATGAGTAATTAAGGAGAATGAGGCAGGAGATTCCAAGTTCTACGCCAGCCGCAGAAACATAGCAACTTAGAAAGATCCTGCCTAAAAAAAAAATTTTTTTTAAAAATTAAAAAATAAAGGAATAGTTCAGCTGGGGATTCAGCTCAGTGATAAAGTGTCCCTGAGTTCAATTCCCAGTGTCTTCCCTGAAATAAAAAAAAATAAAAAAATTCAGAAGACAATCTGATTATGACATAGTTGGATATATGTTTTATAAGTTTTATTTATTTCTATTAGATGTCTTTAAATAAAAGTAAAGATAAAGCAGAAAAATCTCTGAATGGAGATTAATATCACAAATTGTGCTTTTCAGTATCTTTACTTTGGGTCACTTTTCCTTTTGGTATTATTTTTTCAAGCTCTCCAAAATTAGCATGAGCTTATCTCAGACATTTGTGATGAAAAAAGTATATTATATGTAAACTCTTTTAAAATGTGAATATGTAATTGTTATTGTTATTAAAATTATCTAAATTAATAATTTAGAAATAATTCCATGCACAAGACTTTTTAAAATTTATTTTTTAATTGTAGATGGACACAATATCTTTATTTTATTTATTTTTATATGGTGCTAAGGATCAAACCCAGTTCCTCACACATGCTTGCTGAGCTGTCTACCACTGATCCACAACCCCAGTCCCTCATTTCAGGATTTTTTTAAGGACAAAAAGAAGATTAAAAAAAAAATAGTCAAGTAAGTGTCAAACATGAAAATTTCACTGTAATTTATTCTACCACTTTATATCTTCATACTGAAGTATAATTTAGTGATGTTGCCTCTCCAAAATCAGATGACTCAGAAATGGGCAAAACCCAACTGCCCATGTTAATGCCCATTTCTATCAACAATATTTCTAAAATATTGAATTTGAGGGTTAGATTAAATGGAATGGAAAAATAACAATTATGAAAGATTTCAGCATAGTTTTAAAATTATAATAGTTTGAGTTTGTTCCATTGGATATTTTAACCAATGTGTCATTCTGGAAAACATTAGCCTTCTGCAAAACAGAAGAAATTTGTAGGATAGAGGAGGTGAGTACAATTGTGAAGGAGGTGATAGGAGGATTTGTCATTATAGATATTGAGAAACAAATTATTCTACTCTTCAATAAAGACTTTCCCTGAGTTTCTAACATCCATGTTGAAATCTTACTAAAAACTGAACTGTAAATGACATGTTTCTAGTGAATGAACACTTTTTATTTCCCATGTATAATATTGCTCACTGTGAAAATTTACAAAGTATGTACAGAAATATAGCAAGGCATAATAACATTTATGAACTGGAATATAAGATGTAAGTTTTTGAATGGGGATTTTTTTCTGAATATATAGCCACCAATAAGTGGTTTTTTGTTTTTTTGATTGGTTTTTAGTAGAACAGTAATGAGGAATGGAGTAATATTTTGCAAGATGATCCACACATGTGGGTCATATTGACTTTTATGCCAGGGCCTATTACTATAGTCAAAGTAGCCATTCAGGCTACAAATGGATGAAAAAATTCTCCATGCACTTAGGTATGAAGATGAAAGAAGGCAAATCACTTCTATAAAACACAAAATAAGGAATTCTTACTGGAACTAATCTGAATTATTAAAATAATATCCAACTATAATTACATAGAGAAATAATTATGAACTTGTTATATTGCATGTTGAAGGATTACTTTCTGCTAGGACCTAATAGCCTTAGATGGATCTGGTATTAGGATAATTTAAAGAACAAACCATTCTAATTGTTTGTCTTTAGTGAAATGTGTGCCATACCCCAAATATTTCTTCTTTCTAGGACTTTTTATTTTCAAACAGAAACTATGACTTGATGAGGAGAAATACCCGTTCTTTCCTTAGCTGATTGTGAAGCCAGGGAGAGTTATAAGTAGAGTGTATATTTGCACATACTTTTCAGAATATGAAGAAAAAATACAATATGTTAATTCTGATTGAAAGTCAGTAAACTTAGAATTTCTGCCTGTCATAATTTTTGCAGTTAGCAGAGTCAAAACAAATTTTATATAAGATGTTTGTTCTACCTTGCTGGTGGGATTGTAAATTGGTGCAAACTATTTGGAAAGCAGTGTGGATATTCCTTGGAAAATTTGGAATGGAACCACCATTTGACCCAGCTATCCCACTACTCTGTCTATAACCAAAGGACTTAAAAACAGCAGGCTACAGCGACACAGCCACATCAATATTTATAGAAACACAATTCGTAATAGCTAAAATGTGGAACTAACCTAGATGCCCTTCAGTAGATGAATCGATAAAGAAACTGTGGTATATATACACAATGGAATATTACTCAGTATTAAAAGAGAATGAAATCATGGCAATTGCAGGTAAATGGATAGATTTGGAGAATATCGTTCTAAGTGAAGTAAGCCAATCCCCCAAAACCAAAGACTTAATGTTTTCTCTGTTATGTGGATGCTACTCCATAATGGGGGTAGAGGGGAACACAGGAGGAATGGAGAAACTTTGGATAGGGTAAAAGGGAAGGAGGGAAAAGGAGGGGGCATGTGGGTAGGAAAGATGGTGGGTAGAAATAGACATCATTACCCTAAGTACATATATGAAGACATGAATGAAAAACTGTGTTCTATATGTGTACTATGAAATGAAATGCATTGTGCTGTCATGTATAACAAATTAGAATAAATAAATAAATTTTTAAAAATAAATAGATTACCTGATGTTCAGACTTTTATATGCCACAGTTTTGTTTCAATAATTATGCTTGGCATACTTTACCTTTTATACAATTTTTTGAATGTGAATATTTGGAAAGTTGTAAGTATTTACTTTTGTTGTATAAAAAGATACTGGATTCTTTCTTTTTCAAGTTCTTCTACAATTATTGTCATAAATACCACAAAACTAAGAATTTCACATAAGTGAAAATATAGCTTTTGGGGTTGGAGTTGTAGCTCAGCTACAGGTCCATCAGCAATTTAAAAAATATTTTTAAAAATATAGATTTTACCCCAAGCAAAAGGGATGTTCTTAGGTTGATTTTTCATAATCTGTCAATAATATTTATTAAATGGTTTCAGCCTCTTTCTGATAATGAGGTCAGAGTATTACTACTGATTTTATGTTCTTGGTCAAGAAGAGACCATCTGACAAACAAATTTACATCAGTCCATTTAATAAACAAAACATTCTTACCATAAGTATTGCATTTCAAGAGTGAGTACTATAATGCTATGTGACATAGTGAGAAAGTATGGGATTTAGATTTAGATAAGCTCATTTATAATGAAATCTACATAATATATGGCATTGCACAATTTCTTATTTATAGTTATAGGATTTGGGGAAGGCTCAATGCACTAGGTTGCACATAGATTCACGATCTAACAATGTACATGGTGTTCATTATAGCCTAACATAAAAAAGTATTCAAATCACACTAGTGTTATTCATGGAGTTCACAGTGTGCCATGTACCTGTGGAGGAAGGGACACACTCCATTTGAGGTTTTAGAAGGTGCTCTAGGGCTGGTGACATTTTATACTGAGTTGAAACATATAAAAGTTATATGTCTCTAATGGTAGAATTCCAAACTCTATGTTACCTTCATAGGGGAGATATTTAGGAATAGATAGATTTCTATTCTTGATGATATTCTTCACTACATGAGTAGAATTTTCTTCTGCAGTTCTTTGAGAATTTAACTATTTTTTAGTTAAATTTAGTTTTTAAACAGAACCCACGCACTCTTTACATTTTAAATAGTGTTTTTCTCTTAAACATATACACACTATAGTACATGAACCAAAATTGCTAAAAATTTGAGATCATTGGGTAAAGGGAGAATCTTTAAAAATGACACACACTGTGTATTTACTTGACAATTTTTTGAAGTAAGAATAAGTTTTTTTAAACAACATTGATGATTAGTCTTGATTTTTTTCCAGAAAGAAAAAAAACCTCATAACTGTTTGCATCTTCAATATACTGTTTCCATTCAGGGGGTTGTTAAATACAAAGATACTTAACGTTCTTGAAAAGTAATCTGAATACAGATCCCCTTTTGCATTTTCATGAGTTTCTCAAGCTTGTTTTATTATTTTACCTTTGATAACATTTTTACTTGACAATTCACTTTACTTATATCTATTTAAACATTCATAAATGATTTAGACCCAATTCTGCATTTTCCCATGGTTATTTGAACAAATTATATATGTTTCTAAAATATTACATTGTGCAATCACAATAACAAATTATATCGGCACAAACAAATGTGTAGACAAACACAGTTGATTATTTCTGGGCACCTAACTGAAAGTTTCATGTAAACTCCTGACAATAAGCATTCAGGTCTCCAAAGTTGGCTTTCAATAAAATTAGGAAACTTTAAAACTTAAAATTTTACTCTTTGTGAAAATAATGTTATTAATGTCCATTGAAATAAGTTTTCTTACATAAATTTTATATCATCTTCATCTTCTAAATATTGTCAACATGTATTATTTGTTTATTTTTATATGATAGTAGAAAGTATTTTGACATATTATCCATATATGAAGTATAACTGCTCATTTTTTTGTTTTGTTTGAATATGACGTAGAGTTACATTGTTCATGTGATTATATAAGCATATAGGATGGTAATGTTTGATTCATCTTGTTCCCCCTCCATTCCCTCCATTCCCCTTTGTCTAATCCACAGTACTTCTATTCTTCCCTATACCCCCTTATTGTGAGTTAGCATCTACATATCAGAGCAAACATCTGGCCTTTGGATTTTGGGAATTGGATTATTTCAATTAGCATAATATTCTCTATTTCCATCCATTTACCTGCAAATACCATAATTTCATTTTTCCTTATTGTTGAATAATATTCCATTGTGTATACATAGCACATTTTCTTTTTCCACTCTTCTGTTGAAGGGCACCTAGGTTGGTTCCAAAGTTTAGATATTGTGAACTGTGTAGTTATAAACATTGATGTGGCTATGTCCCTGTAGTATGCTGACTTTAAGTCCTTTGCATATAAACCAACTGGGTCAAATGGTGGTTCCATTCCAAGTTTTTTGAGAAATCTCCATACTGCTTTCCAGAGTGATTAAACCAATTTGTAGTCCCACCAACAACGTATGAGTGTACCTTTTCACCATATCCTTGCCAACATCTATTATTACTTGTAGTTTTGAAAATTGCGATTCTACTTCTACTAGAGTAAGATGGCATCTCAGTCTAGTTTTAATTTGTATTTCTCTAACTGCTAGAGATATTGCTTTTCATTTATTTGTTGACTGATTGTATTTCTTCTGTGATGTGCCTGTTCAGTACCTTTGCCCATTTATTGATTGGTTATTTATTTATTTTTGGTGATAAGTTTTTTGAGTTCATTATATATCCTGAAGTTTTGTGCTATCTGACATGCAGGTGGCAAAGATTTTCTCCCATTCTGTGGGCTCTCTCTTTACATTATCAATTATTTCCTTTGCTGTGAAGCAGCATTTTAGTTTTATATCATCCCTTTTGTTGATTCTTGATTTTAGTTCTTGCTCTTTAGGAGTGTTGTTAAGGAAGTCATTTCCTAAGCCAACATGATATAGATTTGGCCTATTTTTTCTTCTATTAGGTAAAGGACCTCTGATTTAATGCCTAAGTCCTCAATCCACTTTGAATTGAGTTTTGTGCCACATGAGAGATTGAATTTAATACATGATGGTAGATAGCAAGTTTAATACATGGTGATAGACAGCCTCTTCAACAAGTGGTGCCAGGAAAACTTGAAATCGATAAGTACCAAAATGACATTAAACCCCTAAGACCACCCTAAGTTTCTAGGAGAAAGTGTAATGACCAAATAAGAAGGAAACATAGACCCTCCCTCCCCACATTCTTTCTCAGGATTCTATATAAGACACTTGCACCATCGACAGAGAGATTAATTGATTTATAGATTGATTCCCACACAGAGATTATTTAAAGGTCAATTTTTATAATATAAAATATTTCTATGTACCTTTTATTAGTTGTGGTATCTTTAATATATCTACAACTAATGTACACACTGTAAGGTTTAGGAATAAGTCATCTCAAGAATTGTTTTAAAGTTAAGAATGTAGAATGTAACAGAAATGAGGAAATTTTTTTTATTTTTAAATAAAGCTAATGTAACATAAATTAGGAATCATGATGTTAACAAGAACAAATCACTGTTACAAGAAATAAATATGAAAATTTATGTATGTGTGTGTTCATGTGTGTATTCCACATATAGTATAGTATTGCCATCCTGCAAATAATTTACATTGATAAATATTTGTTTCCTTGACTTTTCCATAAGCATTTCCCGAAGTAATACTAAAAATGATGAGTCACTGTTCACTCCATGAATCAAATCCTAACTGCCTAAGGTCATAAAAAGGTAAGAGATTCTAGATAGTGACAACCTAGCCTCTAACAGCACTCATAAAAAGTCTGCCTTGGATAGTTTTCTGTCTCCAAATGAGTGGGCCAGCACCATTTCCTAACTCAATTGAACTCTCCTCAAGAAACACTGAAGCAAAGTACAACATTTTAATTTTTCTTTTTTTCCAAAACAGCAGCAACAAACCAATGTGCAAGGCACTGTTATGTAGTTGAATTGACATCCTGAAGAAAACCAGTTGCTTCAGGAGAATTTTAAAATGCCATAAAATATAGTACAGGTTATATTGTGGTGTTTCAGAGGGCAATTCAAAGGCTGGTGTAGCAAGAATAATATTTGATATTCTATGCAATAATTTCACATGGAATGTGGGATGGAATTTAATGCTATTGTGGGAAAAATGCGCAAAAAAGGATTCTCAATGCAATAAACATGGTATAAAACAAGATTCATTTCTAATGAAAGGTCCATGAAGGGATAGAACCCACAAAACAAGTTAAGATTTATGCCTAAATAAATCAACAACAAAAATGATTTGTCATTCAATTATTTGGACTATTAAAAGGCAGGACAGATACTTAAATTCCACTTGTACATAAATTATAAAATTTTTATTGTTTATTTCTTTTTTATTTATTTTAAAAGAATAAATGACAGCAAAATGCATTGCAATTCTTATTACACATATATACCACAATTTTTCATATCTCTGTTTGTATATAAAGTATTTTGACACCCAATTCCTGTATCCAATACATGTACTTTGGATAATGATGTCCATTACATTCCACCTTCCTTGCTAATCCCCTTCCCCCTCCTTTTCCCTCCCACCTCTCTTGCCTATCTAGAATTCATCTGTTCCTCCCATGCTCCCTCCCCCACCACACTAGGAGTCAGCCTCCTTATATCAGAGAAAACATTCAGCATTTGGATTTTGGGGATTGAATAACTTCACTTAGCATTATCTACTCCAGCATCATCCATTTACCTGCAAATGCCAGATTTTATTCTCTTTTATTGTTGAGTAATGTTCCATTGTGTATATATGCCACATTTTTTTTTTTATCCATTCATCCACTGAAGGGCATCTAGGTTGGCTCCACAGTTTAGGTATTGTGAATTGTGCTGCTATAAACACTGATGTGGCTGTGTCCCTGTAATATGCTGTTTTTAAATCCTTTGGGTATAGTCCGAGGAGAGGGATAGCTGGGCCAAATGGTGGTTCCATTCCCAGATTTCCAAGGAATCTCTATACTGGTTTCCATGTTAGCTGCACCAATTTGCAACCCACCAGCAATGTATGAGTGTACTTTTTCCCCCACATCCTTGCCAACACTCATTGTTGTATGTATTCTTAATAGCTGTCATTCTGACTGAGTGAGATGAAATCTTAGAGTAGTTTTGATTTGCATTTCTCTAACTGCTAGAGATGATGAGCATTTTTCATATATTTGTTGATTTATTGTGTCTTAAAGAAGCACTTGTTTATGAAAAATCCAATCATAACTAGGAATCTTGTATTTTATCTGTTAACCCTACCAGCAGGATGTAGCTTGAAAACTTCTTTTAGAAACTTTTTTTTTTTTTGAGGAATCCAGGATGATTCTCTGGACACCTAGAAGTAACATGTGCCTCTATAATTTACACTACAAATGCCAATGAATGCATATAAAGTATTTTTTTATTGTGTCTTAGTCTCCCTGACATATGCTCCCTAGGATTATTTAACAAGTAAACTATTGTACCTTCTTTATGTATGACTCAGATGTCTCTTCCTGAAACTCATATGTTAAAGCCCTAACCACCAACATAACTGAATTTGGAGATGGGGCCACAGAGAAAGTAGGCTTAAGATTAAATGTGGTATTAGAGGTGGAGATCGAGTGAAATATAAACAGAATATTTTTATAAGAGACTCTACAGGACTTGCTCGCTGTCTTTCTTTGCCTATTCATCTTATACGTCTTTCTCTCTTTCTCTCTCTTACTCTCTCTCTCTCTCTCTCTCCTTGTATCTATAAAAGAAAAAAATATATAATATAAATATATATAATATATATTAAACATAAATATATATAAAACATATTTATATACTAAACATATAAATATATGTAAATACTAATATGGTCACAGAAAATATATATATTTCTATAATAATATATATGATAAATATATAATATAAAATATGCTTATAAAATATAAATATATATATATATTTTTAATATGGTCACATTGAGAAGATAGTGGTCAATAAGGCAAGATGTGATCCTTCATCAGAAATCAATCCTGCTGGTACCTTGATCTTAGACTTCCAGCATCCAGAACTATGGGAAAATCATTTTTTTGTTGTTGTTGTTTAAACTACCATATTTGTAATATTTTGATAATAGAAGCCCAAGCAGGCTGAAATATTTAAACCACTAAAACTTTTAATAAAGAATGGGGAAAAAAACACAGGTGGAACTGCATTAGTATTTGTTCAGTCATAGTAGAGAATATATTTCATAGTTTAAGCAAAATTCCCAGGAAATGGAAATTGTGAATAACAGGTAGGACACAATGATAACACCATGATGGAATAACAGCAATAAAAATGAAAAGTAAAAAAGAAGAAAAAAAAATCAGTGCTTAGGAAAGACCTCACATAAGACAATATAAAAAAATCTTTTATACCAAAACAATATATAGTCACAATATAAGAAACTCTATGGCAATTAATTTGAAAAGAAAAAGGATCATTTTAAGAAAACTTCACTTATCAAAATACATTGCAAAAGAGGTGGAAAACTTGAATAATTCAATAATATTGATAAATAATAATTCGATAATATCAGATGTAAAACACAAGTGTTAACCTTTAAAGAACACACGATTAAGTTAATCTCCAAAGAATCTGAGATTGCAAAAAGATAGTTGCCACATATTTCATACTAGGATATTATTAAGATATGACTAAAATTAAATAATTTGACATAGGAATATACATGTAATCATTATAATTATAACATTAGTCAATTAAATCCAAAGTTATACCAGAAGAATAATGTAGTTAATCAAGAAGGTTTGTTTTAAGGCATTTGTAGATTACTCAACTTTTAACATGTTAAAATAGAAAAAGTGAAATCAATATCATTCTCAAACCAGAAAACTAGTATGATAGCATAAAATGAAGTAGCAGACCATTTGGATCTATGGATGCAAGTGTAAAAATCTCTAATCAATTAAATAAAGGTATACCAAAATAATTATGCAATATGGTCGAATGTTTAATTCTAAGTAATCATTTATGGTTCAACTTCACATAACATAAAATAAAAATCTAAGAAGACTGTGTTTGATAACATTAAGCAGTCATTTCTTTTAAAGCCAAATTTGGAATAGACTGAGAGTACATCATACTTATCATCTCTCTAAAGTGAATAGCAAATATATTCCATATTAAAGTATTTCAGATAAATTATTTTTGAGAGAATAATAGTCATCCATTGTTTTAGTTATCTTTCCATTACTATGGCAAAATACTTGAGATCAATAAACTTAAAAGAGGAAAGGTTTATTTTGTATCACAGTTTCACAGTTTTCTTTCCATGGTCACTTGGTTCCTCACCACTTACTTGTTGAGGCAGAGCATTATGGTGGGTAGCATGTGAATGTTTTAGAGCAAAGCTGTTTGTTTCATGGCAGGTAAGAAGCAGAGACAGAGAGACAGATATTGACAGAAAGGTTATGACACCTTTTATTACAAAGCCCCTTTCCCCAAACCAATTATTGTATGAATCCATCAACAGGTTAATCCTTTAAGCAGATCAGACCTCTCATGATCTAATCACATCCCTAAGGCCCCACTTCTGAGGACTGTCCCCTTCAACATAAGCTTTTGCCGAACATTAATAGTAATACTCATGAAAAATGCAAGCAATACCACCTTGGATAAGTGATGCAATTATTTATTTTCTTTTACATAACTATACACCTAGAAAATCAGGAACTTTATTTTGATTATTTAGACAGTTTGGTAATATAGCTCTCTAGAAAACAGTCAAAACTATTAGGACTTTTTTATATTAAGAAAAACTAAAAGAATGTGCCTTATTCTCACAAGTGACAAACATGATAAAACTAGTTTAAAAGGAGACAATCCTGTCTTTTGCGACAACATTGAAATCTGGAGGATATTATGCTAAGTAAAATAAACCAGACACCAAAAGACAAATATTGCATAATCTTACTTATGCATAAAATCTAAAGAAGCTGAACTCCTAAAAGGAAAGAGTAATAACAGTGGTTACCAGGAGCTGGGAGGAGGCAGAAACAGGGAAATGATGGTCAACAGGTACAAAATTTCAGTTCTGAGGTGGAAAGTATCTTCAGATCTAATGTATAGCTAGTGTGGTGAGAGCTGTATTAATTTGAATGGGACAATCATTATGCAACGTTTACATGTATCCAGCCATCATGTTGTATAGCCTCAATATATGCAATTGTTTTGGCAAATAAACATTTTAAAATAAAAAATAGGCTAACAAAAATGAATTGTTAAAAGTAAATGCTACTGGAAATGTATTGGACCTATAATAAAAGGTCATGTTTCAGCTCTTGTATTGGAAGTGAAATCAGTCAGTTCATATATGATATTTCCTTGTAAAATCAAGGTGGTTAGATATAATTCTAGAGGAATCCTGATTAAATTCTACTAACGGTGTGGTTTTACAAGGTGAGCAAGAGATTTAAGATTGTTAAAGGCCTTTTCAGGAAAGTTATCATCGCAATGATTCACAGTTAAGAAGTTATGACCCATGAGGACTGAGAGAATCAAGAGTCTTTGTGTGTTTGTATGTGTGTGCACGTGTGTGTGTATGTATGAAAGAGGAGACAGTTTTTCTCATTTGTAGCTTCCTTTTTCAACCTCTTTGCAAAGCAATAGTTTTAATTTTAGTGAAGTCTAATTTATAGCTTTTTTTCTTCTCTGAACTGTAATTTGAGGCCTCAAGTCTAACAATCCTGCCTCGTTCTTTATTTCAAATATTTGCTCTTATTTAAAAAATGCTTTTATATTGCTATATTTTACACTTCAGTCCATTGCCACTTAGAGAGATATTTTGCAAAGATGAAATTTAGATCAAGGTTTATTTTAGTTGATTTTATTGCCTATCAGTATTCAGCTGCTCAGCACTACTCATTAAAAAGCATCTCTCTTCCCTCCATAGGGAAGAATTTTGATACCTAGGAAATGAAGTGTCAATCATTTAACCCAATCTTGAGGTCATGCAAAGTAGTCATAATGCAGCATTAAAAAAAAATAGGTAACTGAGTTTATAGTATGCACATGACACTCTTTTAATTACTTTCATATGTCTTTTATTTTATCCCGATTTCACATTACAAGAAATAGAATGTGGGTGGACATAAGTGACTTCCAAGAGTTAAATTGGTCAAATTCAGAATATCAGCTTCCAGATCTCATACTCTGTCTTCATTATAAATGACACCATCTAGCATTTTATACTTTGCAAGTGACTTTTTAAAAATGTAATGCTCCCCATGTCTCTGTGAAATAGAATTTTATTCCAAAATCACTTTTTAGTATAAAATCAGTCTTTCTTTCTAACTTCTCACTAGTTCTGCTTTCTGCCCACCTCCACTCTTAGTTCTTGAATTTATTGTATTTCTGTTATTCTTACTTGCCCTTTGGCTTACTTTGCCAGGTCTTTACAAATCAATGACTTTTTATTGGAATGGACTTTATATTCCCACAGGATGAAACTCTTAACCACATCTCCATCCTCAATCTTCACCCACTTCATTCAAGTTTGAAAACTGTCAAGAATTTTGAATGTGTACTCTCATTGTATGGGAATACCATGCCTCTTGGCTGCATGTTTATGTGAAGCTTTCAATTTAAATTGTGGTTATCCCTTTATCTTATTGGTTATACAAATTCTTAGTACACCTAAGTACACAGGTTTTTAGTACATAGTATCTTCAGATAATGTGCATTGATTTTAAATGCACTTTCTATGGACATTTAGTCAGAGGCTTACTATGATTGCTGCTCTAATTTCTCTGTTGATGAAGAAGTCATATTTCAGTAACCTTCTGAATTCTGTTTTTTTCCAAAAATTTACATATGACTTTACTTGGTCATGTCATTCGTGAAATAACCTGCAAAACTATGAAATGTGAAATCAACTATGTTAGCCTTTTTAGTTAAAAGTTTATCTCCTATTGAATAGAAAAGTTTATATTTCATGGTAAGAAGATTGGAGGTTATGAAGATTTGCAAAGTTATTATTTTTTTTGCTTGGAGTCATTTTTACATTGGAAAATTAGGCATGGAATACTGTGAATAATGTTATATTTAATAATTTTATATCAGGGTTTATACTGTAAAACAATTTTCATAAATATTGGAAGCAACATATTCTAGTCTTTATGCTTTAAAAAGTTCTAATCACTCAGATGAATAAATAATTTGTCATTATATCATATATGCATGCAAATATTCAAATACCTATTAGGACACTATTTCCAAAGGGTGTGCAAACAACCTGGGTTTGTTATAGTATAAAAAAAGTTTAACCTAAGAACAGATGTAAAATTTTTATAAATTTATAGTCTAACGTTATATTCTAGCACATGATAAAATAAACAGGCTAAACTTACTTATACTATATGATCAAAATGTGTGTGATTCTTCAGTATATCCAGGACCTTCTGGAATCATAAAACAAGAAGAATTAATGCTAATTTAAGACCAACTCGTTTCATGAGTATTTCATGTAATTCTCTACATTTTAATGGAGAATATAAAATGTAAGTCATTTAACTCATATAGATGAAGACAACAATGTCTTAGGGCAACCTGGTAAATGGATACAGATGGGGAGGGTAGGTCATACTGCAGTCCTCATGTCCTTTAAAAAAAATCTTATTCCTTGGAATTCTGCCTGAATCACAAAATTTATTTATTTAAAAATAATTTTCCCAAACATTGTAATTAGCATCATAGAATTAGTTCTCACTGAATTTCCATGAGTACTCAGATTGTTCTCTTAGGTCATTAGGTCTAGTTATTTGTTTCTCTTGTGCTGGTAGCCCAGAATGGTGAACATTTACCAATAACTGAAGAGTTTCTGAAATTAGGAAGACAGCTATATTTTCCTTACTTGTTTTGATCTTTTATTTTAATATCAGGACTGAAATCAAGTTATGTTTTGGTTTCTTTTCGTCATCTGATAAGTACTGACTAGATGTATAACTGTCAACGCTGGGGAATAAAATATGCTGTGCCTTGATAAGATCCATCAAATGTGGGTATTAGTCAGAGAAGGGAAAAACCTGACTGCTCCAGATTTAACACACTGCATTTAGAATTCACATTCTCCAGGAAACACCTACTTGCTTCTCTGTGTTGCAGATTTGTGACTTAAGAACTATCCATTTGAGGGCTGAAGTGTGGCTCAGGGGTAAGGCGCTTGCCTATCATAGGAGGCCCTGGGTCCAAACCCCAGCACAGCAAAACAAACAAACAAACAAAAATTATCCAACTTCTAATAAAGAATCAGACTGCATATCCATACCTTGGACAGTATGGTTAGTTAATCAATTTAGGATTTTCTACTTCAGAGGTGTTTGAACCACTAGAAGAAGTCCATTGTCGATGTACTCTGACCAAAAACATAGAACCCTGTTTCAGTGACACCAGAAGTTCATACAGTTGCAGGAAACAACAGTTTATTTCCTTGTGATTTTAAAATTACATCAATATATTATTTCAAACATACTTAGGAAATGACAATAACATGAGTAAAGATTTATTGTGTTGAATGATATTCTTAGTGTTTTAACATATTTTGTATATGTAGATTCATATAATCTGTGCAGTATCACAATGAGGTAGATATTATCATTATTTGCACACTATGTATAATGAAATAGAAGCAAAAAGGAATTCAGTTATCTACTCGTATCCGCACATAATAATTTAATGAATTATTAAAGTGTTAATGCTAGAAGTTGAGTGAAGGACCCTCATCTTCCTCCTGTTCCATTAGGTTTCCAGAGAACCCTGGGAGGCTTGAATGAAAAATCAAAAACCTGTGGTTTAAAAACAAATGTTGCTTTCTGTAATTTTTTTTCCTTTACAGTTTTAAAAACATGATATTCAGCTTTAAATTCTACCATCGCTAGTGTTTCAAGTGACAAAATGTATCAACTTGTTATTATCATTCTAAGCATCCTTAGTCGATTACTATTAAAATTATGCTCATTTAGAAAACAAAAATTAATCTCTGTAGGTTAAAAGATTTGGAAGCGGAATAGCACAATCTAGAACTGTGTGTTGCATTAGAGGTTTCTGGGTTCTGTCTGAGTGACAGAATTCAACCTCTAGCTGGCTCATGGAAATAGTGGGGTGTATAATGACTCACAGAAACTAACGGAAGGTTAAACTCTCCAACTGCTGAGAGTTGGAAGCATACAGTTGAGTCTCTGGAACAACTGAACGGGAAAAAATGAACATTCCAGAAGTCATTTTTCATTCATTATTCCTGATTTTTCTTTCTAACTTGGCCTCCCTGCCTTCTTCTTCACTGATTCTTTCTACTTACTGGGAAAATATTGCCAGTGAAAGTATCCAATTTTATATTTTTCTCACTGCCATAACAGAAAAGACGGATTTCTCTTTTTCTGCTGCGATTTGAAAAATTTCAGGAAGGCTCTCAGTTTGACACTGCTGGGGAATGGCTTGCGTGGATTAATCAAGTTTTGTCAGACACCCTGCTGTGCTCAAAGGAGCCCTAGAGATGAGGCTGGTCCCCAGGGATCCTGTTGGTGAGTGGGATGGTGTGGGACAGATTAGACCTGAGGAAAGCTGTGTTGTAATCTAATAAGAAAGATTGTCATGCAATGGCAGGAACGTGGCATTTAACAGCTAAAGAAACAGTGATTTTAAATCCCTGTTCAACTAATTACTACTTGAGTGACTTTATCAATTTACTTACTGAATCCCCCTTCACATTTATTGATTCATCATAAATACTGTAAAAATTAAATGAGTTAACATGTGAACACATAGTAATAGCTGCCCTTTAACTAACTAGCCCTATTTTTTTAAAAAATCAATGCCCTTCAATCAAATCAGTTCACAAAACAAGCTTATGATAGGAGTACAGTTAGTATCTCCCATTCAGATAAGAAACTGAGGCATGAGGAAGTTAAAATAACCTGTTCAAAGGTCCAACTCCAATGAGTTTAGCACCCGGAATATTTATATGCTCAAAAATATTAATCCTTGGCCGTCGTTCTGGTCACTGGTGTGGTTAATTAGTCACTCGGCTACCTCAGTCATGGGAGGCAGAGACAAGGAGTCAACACACAGACACCAGGAGCTGTTGAGAAAACTGGCTGGTGGTGATCTAGCCTACATCCAGTAGCTTGTTTATTTTTGGAATGCATACAACTGTTATAGGGTTCAGGTGGGGCATTCCCATCAATCATACATAAGCAAGATAATATCCATAAGCCATTCATCTAATGCCTAATGTAATTGTACTATGAAGAAGCTCTAAATATTGTATCATCTGGAAGGGTCTTTGTCCCTAGGGGAGGGGGCCTTCTGAGTCAGGGGTTTCATGCCCTGAAGCTCCTCACTATTGGTTTCCTGGCCTGGTAGTTTGGCAATGCTAACCACACGTGCTGAGAATGTAGTTTCACTAGTGGCTCGCTAGAGCAGAGCACCCCATCCTGCTGGCATTCCTATCAGGCCTGAACAAACGTAGGTTCTTCAAGCACTCTGAGTTGCTCGTAGCTGATAGGTGCTAGCCATAAACTGAAAGTTATTCCAACAATCCTTGAATACTATGAGCTCAAAATTTAATAATCATAAAAACATGCTCAAATAGGATACACATTACACGTTTCCACAAATAGGATTCAGAATTGCCAGCATTATAAAACTATTCCTCATTGCTTCATTAACAATAAATTACTCATCATCAGTCTTGTGGATGATCAGTCAGTACCTTACCTTGAGACACAACAGCTAGGAGCATGGGCACTGCATCCATTCTGCTGGGTTCAGATTGTAGCTTTGCCATTTTCCAAATGCAAAGTCTTGGGCGCTCTGCTCAGAACTGGGTGCAGTGCTATACTTTCTTGTCAAAAAGTAATTGAATTAGTACCTACCTTTCAGGGTTATTTTGAGAAAAATACAAATTAATCAGTACTTGCAAGGATTTGAATAATCCTGACCTTTAGTAAATTTGAATAATCCTGACCTTTAGTAAATTCCCAGGAAATAGCTGCCACCAGTGTTCCTCGTGCTCTTATTACTGCCACCACCACTACTATGACCACCATGATAATTACCATCACCACTACCATTACCACCACTGCTACTTCTACTGCACCACTGACATAGTATAATTTAAAGTTGACAATTCAAGATTATTATACTGTGAGCTCATATTATTAAAGATCAATATTTTTGAGCATATAAATATTCTGGCTGCTAAATTTATTAGTTTAAAACTTTTGAGCTTTTAAACTTTCATTTAATCTTTCCAAAAAAAAAAAAATACAGTTTCTCAACTGAAAACAGGATATTAATTACTATCACACCACTACTTCTACTACTACTGACACTACTCAGATCACTACTACTATCATCACCACTACCGCCATCACTAGTCCCACTACTAGTACCACCTCCACTACTAACACCATTGGTACTAGTTCACCACCACACTACAATGATCACTACCACCACCACCACAATTTGTACTGTGACTCTCACAACCACTCCTACTACTACCATTACCACTACAGCTGTCATTGCTATTACCACTCATCCTACCATCTGCTTTATGGCAACAACTATTACCACCACCATCACCACTAATTAAGGAATTTTTTTCAAAACCCACTACTTTCTATCAATTACCTTTTCATATCCATATTTTTACATTTTTCTTCCCTGTATTTCCTTTCATCTACAAATGTGTGTCAATTCCTTGGGCTATAATAAACTGGTAAAGAATTGGTGTTGACTACCTTAGAGGAACAAAGGTATGTATGCAGCTGACGACTGGCTGTACCAGGGCAGCTGGCGGTGACCATATAAACAGTGCAGGAGAATCTGACCACCAGGAAACACTGAGATGAGCTTCTGTTCCCTATTGTGTCATTTTCTTTCTGCCTGCCTTTCATGAACCCATCAGACTGTACTAGATAATGAGAGGAAAATATTTATACGTCAGGCTTATTGTTATGTAAGAATAATAGAATGTCTTCCAGTTTTATTGTCAAAGAACACACATTTACAACATGCATAAAAATGGCCTTCTAGTACTATTATTTTTTCATCTGAATACAGTAGCATTTTATTAGAGTAAAATGTATTGTCCTGGGTGCCGGAAGCCCCATGCTTCTGACTTGACTGTCATGTATTACTTTTGCAAACTTGGATTACAAACTCTGAGTCTTGGTTTACTTATTTATAAAATAAATCTTTTTATCTGTATGGTTCTCAGGTCCCTGAGAAGTTCTCATGTTTAAAATTCTTCATTATTTTAATACACAGAAACCAAGGACATTTCTAGAGCATTGAGCTTCGCTTTTCTGCCCACACAAAATTTTATATACAAAAAGAGATTCCAAGATACCTGACAGATATTATGTCTGTGTGGTTTGGAGGGTAGTGAAGGCTGTTAGGTAGGTGTGAGGAATAACATGATTCAATCAAATTAAACGACATAAAATTATTTACTTGAATTAGGAAGAGTATGTTAGAACAATTAGAAGTTGAAAAACAAGTAACATGGATGGTAGAATTTGTCCAGGATGTAAACCAAGACATTATGACTAAACAACAACAACAAAAACAACAAAGTAGAATTAACTTTAAATCATGAAGTAATGCGGTGCTTCAGCTTGAAATTAAATAGGAAAAGAGAACAAGTGTAATAAGGCAAGAATGTGTATCTTAAATCTAAATGTTATGTTCAAGGTTTCCAGGTGGAAATCTGTTAGTAATGATGCATTTAGGTGCTCAAAATCTTGGAATGGAGACTAAGTCTCAGTGAAGTCGTCAGGTAGCTGATACAACTATGCTCACCTCACCTCCATGATAACAAGATGTCTGGCTATCAGTAGATATTGCCCTTGTGTAGGGCCACTGAGTTTCCTCTATTGTTTCAGCATGGATATGAAGAGTCCTCAAAAAACGCCTGTGTTAATGCTGTAGTGTTCAGAGGTAAAATGATTGGATTTTGAGAGCTGTAACCTAATCAGCCCATCCTAGTTTGAATAAACTAACTGGGTGGTAAGTGTAGGCAAGTGTAGAGTGATTGGAGAAGTTGGGTCATGGGGGTGTGTTCTGGAAGGTTTCATCTTCCCTGTGGTCACTCCCCCTCTCTCCCTGCTTCCTAGCTGCCCTGTGTAGAGAAGTGCTTTGTCACCACATACTTCTGCCATGATGTCCTGCCTCATCTTGTGTCTAGAGCAACAGAGAAGGCCTTCTATGCACTAAACCTCTGAAACTTTGAGCCAACATAAACTGTTCCTCCTCTCAGTTGTTGTTGTTAGGTATCTTGGTCATAGCAATGAAAATCTGACTTAATGCAACTGTCACTCAGATACACACCCCTGCAGATTTTGTCCATGCAGATGTAGGCAAGTGTTCCCCAGTCTCTTTAATACATGCTTCTATCAGAGAATTATAAAACTTTCAAGATATCCTTGCTAATGGTGCATCCAACACACCCTTGATTTTTGCTCATTTTGCAAATGAAATAGAAAGATGGGTAAACATTTTCTGACTTATTCCAAGCGAAAAGTTCTGGTATGCTTGTGCAATTGGAGAAGGGTGGGGATGGGAGAGGTACAGAAAGAAGAGTTAAAGCAGGTCTGTAAGGTCAGGTGAACAGCTGGGAGTGCCAAGAGGTAGGCTGTGCCCTGTAGGAGGAGATGCACACGCTTTGTAACGGTGCTAAACTGTCTGTACTTCATCATCTAAGCAATCAGCAGAGCTTGAAGGCTTTTAAGAAAAAATGGTGGGTGACTCTTTAGGTTTATATTTTAGAAAGATAATTTGGGCTACAGTGTCAATAACTAAATAAGGTGGGGTCTGTGGATGAAACTCAGGATAAATGCTGACATTGTTGACAGTCAAGTGCACAGTGTCCTGTACAGAGGGAAACCTGTGTTCATGGTGACAAAAATATTTGTTTAAAAGAACTGTTTCCTAGTTGAGGTAGAATAGAAGTAGTAAAAATAATAAATTCCAAAGAATATATTCCAGAGGTACATCTGGTAAAATATAATATCAGGAGTTATGGGAAATTGAATTGGAGGAGATCCCACCTGAAGAATGAATAGAGAGTTCTGTATTATTTGTTGAAAACATGGAGATGGCTGTTCCTTGATTTAGCAAAACTTTATTGTCTATTACATGCCATCAGAAATATCTATGAATTCATGGGGCTCATCACTTCTAGAATTGCAAAAATAGAAAAGCCAAATGGAAGCATGTGGCAAGATAGGGTCATCAATATTGAATGTAAAAATTAGCTCACTAGTGAAAATCTTAGATGCATTTGGATTGTAGCTTCATCCTATAAGAAGTCATGTGACTCCTGTAAATCCTGACTTGCCATTCTTTATTTAGGCATTGGAGAGCTTTACATGAATAAAGAGTGTTAGCTGAGGGTAATCGTCACATTGCTCAGAGCTTCAACCACAATTGCCTTGCTCTATAAAAGCATCGATATGTCAGTGTTCATAGAATGAATGTGAGTAAATGAGTGTGTTTGCTGATTTCAGTGTTCCTAAAAGGAGAAACGATGAGTTTTTTGGATGGGTCTTTTG
Source organism: Callospermophilus lateralis (assembly GCF_048772815.1). Lineage (NCBI taxonomy): Eukaryota > Metazoa > Chordata > Mammalia > Rodentia > Sciuridae > Callospermophilus > Callospermophilus lateralis. The sequence goes on from NC_135320.1 coordinate 14,205,749, forward strand.
AGAATTCTTAATGATGAGCAGAGAAACTATCTGTACAATAGCAAGAAGGTAATATGGTTCAACTGAGCAAAGTCTCTAGTTTTATTCATTGCTGCAAGACATAGAAAGTGATTAGGTATTTAGGATTATCTTTATCCTATAAAAAGCAAAAGTTTAATGTTTTCTCACATGTTTTCAAAATAATTTAATTTCAGATTGCTAAGGGATTCCTATTATAATCTCTCATTAATTCAAATATTCTCATAACTTTTAAGCAAATGCTTCCTGCCAGAATACAATTAGCCTTTAATATGTAAGTCCAAAGCACTAGTTATTTTTTTTCCTACTGGGAAATATTAGTATTGTGGAAACCAAAGTAAAATTCTCTTTCAAGAAAAACAGTCAATTATTTAAGATTCATACTATTGATCATGGTAGTTGTTCTTTAACATTTAGTGACCCTTATTGTATCACACTTAAATAAACAAGAAATGGGGCACAGAAAACTAAATTAAGAGTAATGCCCAGAGGGGTGTCTTTGAGTATTTTCAGCTTTCCTGTTCAGAGATACAAGGACACATTTTAGATAGCATTTTCCAGGTCTTTTCCAAGACTTATAAGAATCCTCTGGATAGGGACTTGAGGATTTTAGGGTTAACATCATGCACAGCTTGATGTGGCTGAGAAGTACAGCCCTTTATGAAGTAGTGACTTATAAAGAATCCCATATCACAAAGGGCTACATAACCCATAAGTAACCATTAATAATGATCGAAGGTCATCAAATCATTTTCTTTTTCATAAGTGACATTTCCAACATCACACTGAGGGTAAATACCACAGCCTGGGTTCAAACATGGATATCCCATTTCCAAAAGTGATTTTCTTTGGAACTTGAATACGAGTGTATATATAGCACAGAGTGTTCAGTGGTATTAAAGCAACAATGACAAAACTTTATAATGGGCAGAATTATTACCTCACATTTACATGCTGAACTTTTAATTCTCACTGCTCGAGAATGTGAACATACTTGGAGACAGGTTCTCTTAAGAGGAAACTAAATTTAAATGAGGATGGCCCCAACACAATGTGACTTGTATCTCTTAAGAAGAGGGTTGGGGTTAGGGCGGACACATGCAGAGGGAAGACCATATAAAGACAGAGGGAGAGGTGGCAGTCTGTAAGCCAAGGAGGGAGGAGAATGGTTTCAAGAGAAACCATTCCTCATGGCATTTTGCTTAGAGTTCTCGTTTCCAGAATTGTGAGAGAGGAAAGTGCTATTGTTTATGCCAACTCGTCTGTGCGGCTTTGTTATGTCATCTCTCATAAACTAAAAGAACACCTTACTTTGCAAATAGCATTTCTGCCTAAGCGTGGATGTGACAAATAGTAGTTGGGAAATATTTTATAGACTGTATAAAACAGCACTTGGTCTGATGCTTCTAATGTATACATTTTGTTTAATTAAATCTCTGCATTAATAGAACTGACATCTAAACATAAAATTCTGAAAGCAACATAGCCCTAACTATAGTACTGGAATAGACGCTAGAACTCTATTTTTAATCATCTGATTATAAATTATTGACATAGTTTAAAATTATTGGTGAATAAAGCAGAAAATTGTCCTATTAACTTGCCAAATTACCTCCGAAAGGCTTTCCTGTTTTTCATTTGTGCTAGGCAATAATGAAGAAAACGGTTGCCAAATTTCCAAAGAAATTGGCCCCAGTCATCCTAGCTGATCGCTAGAATTGAGAAAGTATGAGAACAGGGTAAAATATCCCATGGAGTTTTCCAAGGATTATCTTTGTTAAAGGGGTTGTAAATGGATTGAAAATTCTTCTTCTGGTGCATAGTTGCTTCCACTGAATATCAAATACAAATCTTATTTTTGTGGCATACTATCTCATCAATGATTCTATAATAGGATAATTATTTATCTTCAGATAAATAATTATCTTCAGCCATACCTGAAAGTACTCAGATTGCTGCAATTGCTATTCAATTAAAGAGTCCATCTGTTTATTCTTGAAGGGTGTATTTCATTTTTGGCTTAGAATTACTAAAAGAGATCAGGAGGATAAAAAGCAAATTGCAGAGTCTCATTTTGGATGGTAGGTGCACTAGGGAGTGAACACATTTTTAAAGTCAGGAACTCAGTAATCAATTTCTTCCTCTAAATGGAAAATTGAGTCCTGGCTAAGAATACAAGCCATCATTTGAAGCTATTACATGTGAAATTCTAAATATAGGTATGACCACCTCTTGTTTTCCCATCCTGCAAACAGTCTCAGGATGACTTAATGATTATTATTTTCAAAATGCATTAACTAAATTGAAGAAGAAGGCTAATTTGGTCCCAGACATTTTTTTTTGTTTATTTCTTAAAATAGCATCAGATTTTCTTTTCTTATGAGAGTGTTGCATAGTAATCACTCAAATATGTAGTTAATTAATGACTAGTAAGTTTAAATATGCAGCATTAGAACATGCATTTTCAATGATAAACATTTAAATATCAATTTCACTTTATTAAGACAACCATAGTAATAAGTACTCTACTATTGAATTCACTGTTTATACTATAAAATATGTAATCTCTAGGATAGAAACATAAAATGAAAACTTGCTATCATAGAGGTCAAGTCATCTATTAATTGTTTGGTGGTGTACTGTATGCTTAGGGCTCATAGAATGATGTATTAAATGCTTATGATAAAATGTGCTAATTGCATGAGATGCTAATCATATGTAACTTTAAGTACTTTAGTAACATGTACTAAGTGTCCATTATATGATAGGCTATATACAGCTTATGGCCTATGATATGATGTGCTAAATATCTACTATATATTACTCCAAATAACTATCATATATGTGTTAAGTGCTGGTCCAATAGTATGTGAAGTACTCATTATATGGTGTTCTCAGTATCCACCTTGCACTCTGCCGTGTGTCTTGAATGCAGTGCTCTGTATAATGGTCAACTGAGGGTAAGAGGCACATTACTGTTAGAGAACTAAGAAACGTTTCAAAGGAAGTAATATTTTAGCAGCTCATTTAAACTATACATTAGAGACACAGGCTATCATGTCAGACACATGTATGTTGAATCTCAGCTACTTCAACAGCTCCAAAGTTGGTTAAATTATTTAATATCTCAAAAGCACCATTTTGTGATATAAAACCGGTCTAATACTACTAAATTTACAGTTTTTAGAATGAAATGAGATGCCATATGCGAAATATTAAAAGTGTGACTCTAGTGTTAGTGATTTTTGAAGACACATCTACTACCTGCAAAGTAACCTTGGACAGATTATGCAACTCTGAGTGCAAAGCAATTTCTTATGCATACTTGACATACAGCAGTTTAAATTCTTAGAGTTTGTGAGTACATTAATGTAAATACAATTATAATATTCACATATTTCACTCAGTAAATAGTCATATTTGTTACTTTTGATTTATAGTAAATGTTCATTTTTAATAATTAGAAGACATCACCTCTTAGTTATTCTTCTAGAACTATTTACAAACAGGGACATGCCTTGTTTTATTGTATTTAACTTTGTTGCATTTTGCAGATATCACATCTTTTTTACACATTGAAGATTTGTGGCCTTCCTGGCTTAATTTTCAGAACAGTTCAGATGCTTTCATTATGTTTCTGTCTGATATGATGATGTATAATCAGTGCTCTTGATATTGCTATTATAATATTTTGGGGGTGCCAAGAATCATGTCCATATGAAACTGTAAGAAACCTAATAGATAAATTTGTTGCATGCATTCTGCTCCACCAACCAGCTGTTCCCACATCACTCTGCCTTTCCTCAGGCCTGTATTCTCAATCATAAAATAGTATAAAATTAGGTCAACTAATAATCTTCTAATGACCTACAAGTGTTTAAGTAAAAGAAAGGGTTACATGTTTCTCACTTTAAGACAAGAACTAGGAAAAAAAAAAAAAAAGTAGAAATAAATAATCATAGTGAAGTAGGCCAAAAGCTAGAACCCTAGCTTCAAACTATTAGGTATGTTGTAAATGCAAAGGAAACATTCTTGAAGTACGTTAAAATTGCTATTTCAGTGAACACACAGAGATAAGGAAATGAAACAGCCTTATTGCCACTATGGAGAAAGTTTCAGTAGTCCGGCTAGAAGATCAAATCAATTACATCATTCCCTTAAGGTAAAAGCTATTCCACACAAAGGACCTGACTCTTCAATTTTATATAGGCTGAGAGAGGGGAGGAAGCTGGGGGAGGAAGTCTGAAGTTAGCAAAGATTGTTTCATGAGGTTTAAGAATCCTAACCTAAAAATGCAAGGAGAGGCAGTAGGGGCTTGCTGCAGAAGCTTCAGCAAATTATCCAGAAGTTCAAGATAATATCACTGATGAAGGTGCCCACACCAGAGAATTTCAATTAGATGGAACAGCCTTCTATTGGAATAAGAAGCCATATAGGACTGACAGAAATAGATAGGAAAAGTCAATGACTCACTTCAAGGCATCCAAGGGTATGCTGACTCCCTTACTTACTAGGGGTTAATATAGCTGTGATTTCAAGTTGAAGACAGGCTATGTTTATTTGCCATTCTGAAAATCCTAGGGACCTACAGAATCAGACAAAATCTACTCTTGCCTATGATTTATAAATGGAACAATAAAGCCTGGATGGCAGCACATCTGTTTACAACATAGTTTACTGAATATTTTAAGTCCACTGTTGAGACATACTGCTCAGAAAGCAAGATTCTCTTTTATATATTACCACTCATTGACAATGTACCCATCACCCAAGACCTCTGATGGAGATGTACAAGAAGATTAAGACTGTTTTATGCCTGCTGACAAAACATTCATTCTGTATCCCATGGATCAAGGAGTACAATTGACTTATTTAGAAAATGCATTTTATAAGAATATTCTGCTATCGACAGGATTCTTCTGATTAATCTGGGAAAAGTCAATTGAAAAGCTTCTGGAAAATGTCACCACTTTACATGTCTCTATGAATGTGTATGGCTCATAGAAGAGGTCAAAATAACTTGAATATAACTTTGTAAAAAAGTTGATTCCAATTCATGTGGATGACTTTGTGGAAACAGTAAGAGAACAAGAGTTAGAAGTGAAGCCTGAAAATATGACTGAATTTCTTGCAATCTCATTAACTTTAAAGAGTGAAGAGTGACTGCTTATGGATGAACAAAGAAAGTGGTTTCTTCAGATGTGATCTACTCCTGGTGAAAAATGCTGCGAACATTACTAAAATGGCAACAAAGAATTTAGAATACTACATAAATTTAATTGATAAAGCAGTGTCAAGTTTTAAGAGGATTAATTCCAATTTTGAAAAAAAAAAATGTACTATTAGCAAAATGCTACCAGACAGTCTCTCGGGCTAGAAAAATATTCCATGTAAGGAACAACCAGTGGATGCAGAGAACTTAATCATTGTTTTATTTTAGGAAATTGCTGCAGCCATCTCACCTTCACCCCACCCTGATCAGTCAGCAGTCATTAACATCAAGGCAAGACAACTATAACTCAACTGAAGGCTCAAATGGTTATTGACTTTGCTAGCAGTGAAGTATGGTTTAATTAGGGTATTAATAAAGATTTTGATAGAGATGCTTAAAGAGATCACACCATTGCACACTAAATAGTCTATAATATAGTATAAACATAACTTTTATCAGCACTAGGAAACCAAAAACTTAATGTGACCCACTTTATTGTGATATTTTCTTTGTTGCAGTGGCCTGGAAGAAAACCTGGAATGTCTCTTAGTTACATCTTTATATGAAGGTAGACAGGTAGAGGACAAAATAAATGAAGTCGTGGAAGTTCATGGAGTATTTTGAATCTGTTTCTAATGTTCATTTTTAGCACATAGAGGCATAGGAGAGGATTGGGAAGAGGTTTAGTCAGAATTTTTTATTATAATAAATATATGAAATAATCAACTTATAAAATAAAAGGTTTGCTTTGGCTTACAGTTTTAGAGTTTTCAGTCCATGTTTATTAGAACCCACTGCTTTTAGCTCTGTGGTGAGGCAGCACTAGTAGGGCAAAACTACTCATCTCATGAACTGCATGTGAGAGAGGAAAAGAAAGTGGTTGGGGTCCAGCTATCTCTTTTGACAGCCTATCCTCAGAGACCTCAACACCTCTAGCTAGACACTACCTTTTAGAGGTTCTACTGGCTCCCAATAGAGTTCTACTGGCTCCCAATCTACTGGTCTGGTGACCAAGCCTTTAACATATGATATCATTATCTGTACAAGTGATTGGTCATAAAAAAAAATCATGCAATTACCATCCAATTCCAGTCAGCAAAACATTGATAAAGAACCAAGAATCATGAAAAGAGCTGTCTTTGGCTATTCACATGACTCTTTGATGCCATGTTTTGAACGTTATTGTGTGATCATCTGATGGCTAGTCTGCAGCAGCCTGCTTGGGTCATTATACCTGACTAGTCTGAAGAAAGGGAGGTGAAAGAGTAGCAATAGAACAGGGGAATATTCAGAGAGGTCACTTACCTAAATTACTCCATTAAAAAAAAAAAAACAAAAACGGTGATTTTAAGTTTTGAAAATGGCTTGTGACTAAATCTGCAAAAATCCAAGCCAAGTTCTTTGGGCTCATGCTGGCCAAATTAAATGAGTTGCAACATATTGCATAATTTTTAGTTAATTTGTAACACTAATCAATATAGAAGATTTAAGTTCAAATGAAAAGACAATTAGTTCTTTTTTTTTTTCCAGCATGTCTCATTTAATGTACATATATTTGATTTTAAAAGTTTATTTGTAACAAATAAAACAATAATGAAAATTTGTATTAGTATATTCAAAAAGTTTGGCAATGATTGAAAAAGATGGGCATTAACTTCAAAAGATAGAGGTTGAAGACATCTATCTATTGCAAACATATCCCAGTATTGTGGAGGAAGATTGTAAAATCAACATTATTAGTGAAGAAACTTCTGGAATAGTTGACATAGTATCTGGTTATAAAGGTACATGAGAAAAAAATATATATATCCATAAGCTAAGAGGATCAGAAATGGTTCAAGTCCGTAATGATGGTCAAAACCAGAGAGAACAAAGAGATGGAGTACAAGATTTTGAATGTATTGTGCATATAAATTGAAAACTGCATCAAGATTACACCTGGGATCAAGGAAATTTAATTCTTTAGAATTTGTGCATTCAGGACTAGAAATTTGCATAGTTAGGTTGACTGATAAATAAGGAAAATGGGATGGTGAAGATAGAGAAATTTCATGTAAATGTCACAAAAAAGTTTAGTATGTCCTGATTCAGTATATGGTGATTAATTAAAAACTCAGAAAGAAAAGAATGATGAGAGATGGTGGACAGGAATACTCTGAATACATAGGTAGGAACTCAGGTTGCAGGCCACTCCTCAGACTGTGAGATTTGTGGATTATCTATGATAAGTGCTTTGAAAAGCCATTTATTGATTTTGTTTTGCTTAGTTTTTCAAGATGGAGCTCAGTCTAGCTTGAACTCCTGGGACCAAGTAGTCTTGCCTCTTCGTCTTCCCATGTGGCTAGGACTAGATTATGAACCACCATGCCCAGCTTCACTGCTACTTTTGAAAGTAATAATGTTTTTACTGATATTGCATTAAAATATATTTTTGAATACTATAGGAAATGTGAAGTAACAATGAGTTTGTAAATTTAATTAGCTATATGTTAAAACATCTTGAAAGACTTAGGCAAAAAATTCAGTTATACCAGGTGGCCTGCGTAGGAATTTTCCATCAAAATGGTCTTTCTGGTCCTCCAGACAAGAATGTGGAAGTGTCAGCCATCTCTGAGCCTTTCTCAGGGCTTGAATCCTTTCAGCACTAACTATCTCAGGATCTGGCAATTTTCCCCTGATGTGTGCAGAGAAGCCTTGGTCTAGACGTGGGTTTGCCCAATTTTAAACATTCAAGACATATGGTGAGTTTTCATCACTGTTAATGATATTTTGACTAGTTTGAATAACACTTCATCCCAGAATACCCAAACCTAATATCCATTAGGACATCTTCTAGTCAATAAAGAAAATGTTATCTTCATTTATTTTTATTGGATTACCTTTAAATATGTTCTGTAAGTCCAATTGTTTTGCTTTTCTGATGATGGCTTCCCCAGTATGGCCACACACCATTGCATCTAAACACACTTTCTAACATAGCTTCTGTCCTGAATAGGTAGCTTTTAAATTTATATGCATCATTACCATTCTAAACTAGTCATTAGATTGGGAAGAGGACCCAAAGAAATATCTTATACTGCAAACAAATGGGAGAAATCAAATTTTAAATCATTTAAACTGGATAGCACTGTATATTAAGTTTCTAATGTGGAACTCTAATTACTCTCTAATGAGATATCAACACACAAATCTGTGTGTGTGTGTGTGTGTGTGTGTGTGTGTATACTGCACAGAGAAGCTACTTGATTACCTTAGAATCAGCACACACACTCTTCAGCTTTTTCTCTTTCCATTACTGACAGTAAAAGAGAATGTTACTATGAACATGGACCTGCACAAAAAGGAGGAAATGATGCTCTGACAGGGGGGTACCAAGCAAACACCCTGATATCTTTAAATGTATCCTCAGTAACACGAGGTTCTGTCTTTATATAAGACTGTAGAAATTTAAATGCAATTTTACTTTATACAATGAAAACACTTGTGAAGACATTCATGCCTGTAACAAAGACATCAAAAGTTCACAGAATGTAAAAGCAATAATAAGTACATTTATTCTTTCAAAAATGTCCAGACTGATGTCCATAGAAATAAATTAAATGCATATTGTTCTCAGTTCTTGACCCTAAGGATTTATCATGACTTAATGGAGGTATGGCTCCTGACAAGTTTCTTGTTACACCTTCAATAAAGTGGAGGAAATAACTGAACATACCTTGTGGCATGCTGAAGAGTATATTCTTAATGCAATGCTCAGCTTGTCCTTTGTGCTATAGAAGAAAGTTTTAGTCATAACTACAAACAAATGGAAATGGAAATTTTTCAAACTATCTGCATGTTCATCTCTGAATTATTTTATCATTATATACTCAATTAAATCATTATATACTCAATTTTGCAAATGCTTATTGCATTCATATGTCATCTTAATAAATTGTGACTATTTAATTCTTATGCATCACTACCTCAGTCAGAAAGATAATGAAATTACTTAGAGATACAATGTGACTAAGAATTGGCACGAACAGTATTAGAATATCATTTGATAAAGAGTTAATATGATAAAGGTGAAATTAATGACAACTTAATTCTTCAAAGTTACATATATCTCAACTTATTACATTAGACTTACTTATCCATGCAATAAATATTTATCAACACCTACTATGTACCAAGTACTTCACTAAGTACTAGGGACACAAAATAAATAAACCAAAAAATCCCCTTTGGGTTAAGGTTTGTATCTGGAACATCCTGCAAAAAAAAAAAAAAAAAAAAAAAAAAAAAAAATGTGTTGAAAGCATAGTCTTCCATGCAGAAATGTTAGAAGGTGAAATGATTGCATCATGATGGCTCTGACATCATCAGTGGATTCATTGAAGTGCTAAAATCTGTAGGGCTGTAAGGTATGGCTGCAGGAAGTAGGTCAATGGGTGTGTGGCCTTGAGGACTGTCTGTCCCTGCCTTCTCTTTTTTCCTTCCTTCTTCCTTCTTTCTTTTCCTTCTTGTCTTTCTCCTTCTTCTTCTCTCTCCTTCCCATCTGCCAGGAGCTGAGCTGCTTTCCTCTGCCATGCCATTCTGCCATGATTTCTCCCAAGATGTTTCTGGCTTAGAGCTGAACTGTGGACTGAATCCTTTGAGTCTCTGAGCCAAAATTAATGTTTTCTTCTTTAAATTGTTCTTGTCAGGTATTCTGGTCACAGCAACAAAACCTGAGCAAGGTGCTACCTTATCATTGCTTATGTTTCATATAATTCATTTAAATATAGGATGCTAGTCCATTCAGAGCACAATACATTGCACTGGAAGGTAAAAGAAGTTTGAAGAAAACTAATTTCTATTTCAAGGACTTACATAACAGCAGAAGAAAGCCTGGGGAGGGTAGAGATGTTGTAGCAGTGGCTCCCATCTCAATAGCAGAGGTGCAGGGCTGCTGGGGCCCCTGACCTGGGGAGACACTAGCATCCTTCTCATATGACTTGCCCTGTGTCTAGATGGCTCCAAACAACTGCTCTTGTCCAACTTTTGTGAGTCAGAACCAGCCTCTGCCTCCAAGTCCCATTCTGAGCTAAACAGCGTAGCAGACTGGGCTGTGGTGTCAGACACCTGGGTTCAAATCCTAGGGCTTTGGTTAAGTGAGTTTCTGGACCTCTGCATCCTCTTCTATACAGCGTTCATGCCCTTAGGAATGTACCTCCAATTTCAGAGTACTCAGGTTGTTTTCTTCTGTGCACAAGTGGTGTGGACAGAGGCCTTTGATAGAGGTCAAGGCTCAGTGATGTCATCAGGCCCTTCCATGAGTAAGTCAGACTAAACCCTTGGGGGGGGGGGGCTCTTAGAGTTCCCCACAGTGTCATCCATGGCCCCTGGACTGGGCACTGGGGGCCGGGCATGGTCTGTGCTGGTAGGGATTGTTCTGGGGGCTATGATCTTCTCTGTGTTCCTTGCACTTGCTGCCAAATTCTGCCTCCGCTACCCAAAACAAGAAATACGAACCACCCAGAAGTGGGTAAAGATGAGGATGAGGATGGTTCCATCAAAGACGATTACATGCAGCCTGGGGAGGTTGAGCCTTAGCTGGAGGATAGCAGGGACCACTTCTCCTCTGATCTTTGGATACTCCCTCTTCCCTCCATGCCTGACAGTTCTAAAGACAGCAACGGGAGCCTCCAGCCTCAGGACAGAGGAGACAAGGACTTAAAGGTTGACCAGACGCAGCAGGATCCTCCTCTTCTTGACACTAGCCACCAAGTGACAATGACCTTCTCTTGCTCAATAACTCTACATGGTCCCCGCTGTTCCTGAAAAAAAGCCTAACAGCCATGTGAGTTTGGATAAAAGGCCCCCTGTGACTGGCCTCCAAGGGTCTCTGGGTTTCCTCTTTGGTCTTCTCTTACTTCCTACTTCAATCGATGCAATTTTTTTCTCAGATTGCTTCTTAGCCTAGGGTCCCTACTCTCCACTAAATACCCTGTGACAGTGATGAAAGTCAGAGCCCACAGCCCCCGTGGCTTGCCTATCTACTGCCAGCATTTCAGATGTGCAGGAAAGGTGCCTTCAAGCAGGTGAAACCATTTTCTTAGTGAGTATCTTTCTTATCAACAAAGTAGGTGATCTGGTTATAATATATTATGTTTTTCACAGGAATTAAAAAATATATTTTTATTATGAATAAGAATTTGTAAAAGAAGGAAGACTGACCCTGGTTTTTATTTTTATTTTTATTTTTTTTTTTGGTCTTTGCTCTATTTTAGCTCCAAATTGTGACATGCCCATGTGGGTATATTGTAACCTAATCGTCTGTCCTTTCCATGATGGTAAACATATCCATACACATTCCCTTGCCTCTCCCCCTCTTTCTTCAGGAATCCTTGCCTGAAGAAGAATAATAATTCCTCTACTGCTTCCATATTATATTTTCAAGTCTATACATGTCCAAGAAATCACATGACACTTATCTTCTGTATCTGACCTATTTCGAATAATCTCCAGTTCCATCCATTTTTCTGCAAATGATTTCACTCTTCTTTATGGAAAGCCTGGCTCTTCATTGTCCAATGCGAAGGCAGAAGGCCAGATCATTAAAAAAAAATTAATCAAAATTTTTTAGACTAGTCTAAAGCCAAGATTTAAAAGCAACAAAAAATATGGTTAAAAAAAGTTAAAAAAATAGTCTTTTATGAAAAATTGGGAACATGGGGTTCTGACTATCCAGGCCAAGACTCTGAATGGGGCAAAATATACTGCTTACAGTAATTTTGTCCATGGACTAGCCCTTATATAATACTTGGGTCTAAATCTATATAACACCCTGAGGAAAAATGGTGCAGTCTTGGAAGTTTCCAAATTGTTCTGTAAAGAAAGCATCCTCAACTCACATATTTGGGATTCTTATGATTAAGAAAACCAGGCATGATTTCACTGCTCAAAGGAAACAATTACAGATAGAGCAAAAAAGAAACTTCTGTTACTAAAATCAGAGTAAAACTTAAATACAAAGTAATGCTGTCTACCAAGAATTTCAGATGTTTGAGTGATCCCATGTAAAATATTAGGCATAAAAAGTAAATGTATTAAAATAGATAAAACAAGAAGTCAAAATTTTGAGCAATAACACTGAACAAAAAGTGAAAATACAAATTTGAAGAAGAAATGTTAACGATGGTGGATTGTGAGGTCAAGTGTCCCAGACACTTTAGTTTAGGGAAGAGATTTTAATGAAGGATAGTCTTTAAATTTGGTAAGTGGGCTTTCCAGACTTAGCAAAATCAATTTCATGTAATTTCTGGGGAATGTAATCAGTAAGTATAAAAAACAATTTTAATAATCTTTGCTATGGGTAAATACAGAGAGAGAATATTAGGGGAAATGTATGGCTGATAGAGTACATTTCATATATATATATATATATATATATATATATATATATATATATATATATATTAATGAGACATACTGAGATATGTGTATTTAAGGTGGAAAAGTAGTGGAGAGGTTAAAGGTAACAGAAGAGGAAATATGCTTGAATAAATGATGAAATGTGGTTCCTAGAAGAATTCAGGACTCAGAGAATAGATGGAGGGATTTGCTGGGGACAGGTTTGAATGTTCCTTGTGGGAGGAAAAAAACAGATATGGCTTTGATGATATTATTTCAATGGCTTTGAGAGTAATTTTCAATCCTCTTTCAAGTTATTTACAATGAAAAGAAAAAAGCATAGATCTGATTCAGAATTGGTTGTGTTCTGTGATCTCAGTGAGAAAGTGAGAAAGAGCTCCACAGGTTCAATTATGTCACCCCAGGAGTCAGCCTGGAAATGAACATTTCTGTGAGGTTCGGCTTCCTCCTGTCCGCTGCATGTGCAGAATGAGAAGAGCTGAGCTCTTTCAAAGCCTTTCCCTGTCAACAAGGAAAAAAGATCAAAAGTGACTTGATCTCTTCATGGTCATAAATCCCTTTGCCAAGACTCAGTTCTCAAAGTGTTCTGAAGGAAGCTGACATTCATTTTGTTCTATATGCATCAATATTTAAATCTGATTCTAATCAAAATCCTAAAATTTCTTAAATAGCATCCCATCATGTGTTAATAAGCAGTTGAGTTAAAAATGCAGCATCACGTAGAAGAATGTCACTGAACTACAGTTTATAGTTTTTTGCCATTATTTAAGTCACTATTAGTTTTATTTGTGTATTTACCAATAGAAAAATTGGTTCAAAGCTACCATTAAGATATACCAGATGGTCAATGGGGATCAAGAAATACTTTGTTATTAGTAGTAGCCATTTATGGGAAAATGAGGTTTTATCCCATTAAATAAATTTTACACAATGATTCATATCCTTTTAAAATTTCTTTATTATGTTTTTGCTCTGACAAAATAAAAATATAAAATAAGGTGGGACACTTGTAAATGAGATTTTTTTCACATTTTCTTTACAGTAAAACTATATCAAACCCACTAACTACCTTTAAATTACAAATTTCAAGAAATTATTTCCATATTTTTCAATTATAAAAATAGATTTTCATTTTACATCTTTCTTTAAAAATTAATTCCTTGACCATAGATTCTACCACATTGATCAATCTTTCTTTCTAAGTTTCTAATTATCTTTCTTAGTCACATTGCATGTAGCATATCTTTCTTTACCTACATTGACATGTTCAGAAGTTCTCCTTGAAGTTATGTGAAACTCGTTCTTTATCATTTACATTTTCCTGGAGGATTATTCCATGATTATTCCACAATTTTAATTAGTCTCCCTTCTTTTCCTCTTATTTCCCTCTTTTTTTTTACCCTCATTCTCCTTCCTAAGATCTCTTTTATCACCCATCCCAAATTTCCATTTCCTTCCTGGATCACTGGTTTTATATTATATTTGCTGAATGCTATTTTAGATCTGAGCTCTCAGTGGCACAGAGAAAACTATGACTTATCCCTGTACTCAAGAACAGTAAGCCCCAGGGTGTACTAAGGCCTTGACAGGGGACACACAAGGTACAAAGTTGGGAGCTCAAAGAAGCATTACCAAATAAGGAAGAGGTGGGAAGGACCTTTAAAACAAACACATTTTAACTCGGTATTGAGTGACAGGTTTTCCAAGCAGCAAAAGACATAGTATTAGGGACTTGACTGCTCTTTGGAAAGGGAAATGTGGAAAGCACTCTAAAAATTAAAAACATTTGGGGGTGGGAAACTACATTAGGGTGTGCCATAGTTTGGATCTGGAATATCTTCCAAAAGTCTGTGTGTTAACACTTGGTATCCCACTTGGTGTTATTAGGAGGGGGAATCCTTTAAGAGGTGGAGCTTCGTGGGAGATTTCGATCCATTGGGGGTGTGATTGCAGAAGGGATATGAGATGCTGTTCTTTTTCTCTTTCCCTGTTTTCCAAGGCCAGGAGGTGAATGGCTCCACCTCATGTTCCTCACCATGATGTGCTGCCTTATCTAATAGGCCCCAAAACAATGGAGTCAACCACCCATGGGCTGGCCCAGCCCGGGTTCGATCCTCAGCACCACATACAAACAAAGATGTTGTGTCCGCCGAAAACTAAAAAATAAATATTAAAATATTAAAGTTTGAGCCAAAATAAACCTCTCCTATTTTAAGTTGAGCATCTCAGGTGTCCTATTACTGTTATAGGGAACTGCTCCACAAAGCACTCCAAGTCCGAATTTCAATTCAAAAGAGAGCTTTGTTGACCTGGCCAGGGACTGTCAGCCACCACAGAGACTCTCTGGGAGGACAGCAACTTCCTGGTCCATCCAAGGAGAATGTAAGCACAAAACCCACAACTCAGTGACTTGCTTATCGTCATGTAGGGTATCCAGTCACAGAAATTAAAACATTAATAAGTGGGACTTGTGGGCTCTAGTCAGGACTAGAGTTTTCCAGTTAGCAAGCAAATGATAAACAGAAGCTAAAATAGCATTAGCTTTGCAGTTCAGTTGACCACAGTCCCAGGTTCAAGCAGATGCTAGACAGTTGTATCTTGAATTTGGCGGATGTTTTTCAAAGTCATGTAGACCCCCAGGGCATTCAAACCCAGGATGTAACTCAACAGGACTACCACTGAATCCTGCGTAGGGCACAATTTGTGGGGTATAAAGTACAGGGAGATAATTTTTTTTTTTTAATAAGAAAACAGCTTTTATTTCAGTTTCTCAGAAACAGCTCTTGTAATAATTTTTTATAGAAGACAGCAAAATGAGTCTTAGGCCTGTCTATGACAGATCTTGCTTTATCATTGTCTTACCTCACTTATCAAAATCTCATATCTATAATTTCTACTTTTTACTAATCTATAACCTATAACTTACACTCTGATTGATTGTATTTATCAATTCACACCACAACATTACAATAACAGAAAGTTGGCTTACACAAAATGATATAAATTTCAGCAAAGTGTTTGCCACAGGGTGTTCCCATGTTTACTCTAAGAAATGGAAACATAATCTCATATGCAGTGTTAATAGACAATAACTGGAAATTCTTCCCAAGAAGTGTAGAGGAGGAAGTGGTTTAGGTTGGGATTTAAAGTGAGAAGATGAGTTAGAAAATTCTTGTTTTCTAAAAGAAATCAATATATTAATTATCCTGATTTGATCATTACACCATGTTTACATGTGTCAGAACATCACATTATACCCCGTAGATATGTGTAATTATTTTGTTTCAATCAAAAGAATAAAAATAATGAAGACATAGAAAAGGTGTGCCTAACATAAAACTTTTAAATCTGCTCACTTATCTTCATTCTTTTGCAAATGATAGGTTTCGGGTCTGAGTCCCTATTATCTCATAGGATTGATGTCATAGCCTTACAACTATGGTTTCCTATGGCCACAACTGCTGCATTCATTCAACAATTGTTCACATCTTGTGTTCTGTGTTCCAGGCCTGGGGGAGGTGTGGGAAGTTGGCACTAAGCAAAACAAAGACTCTGTGACTAAGGCGTTCATCTCCCAGTTGAGGAAGACAGTCACTAGTTAAGTGAACATGTAAGTAGATACTATGCTAGGAGGCAATTAGTGCTGTGGAGAACAGGAAAAATCGTAAGAGGACAGTAGAGAGTGACCGTGGGCTATTTTATAAGGAATGCCCTCAGAGGCTACCATGTGAACATCACAGCTGAAGGTGATATGGAGGGAATGGCAGTAAGAAAACTATGAAGGGCCTGTTGAAAAGGGTCCCGGGAGAAACTCTAAATATAAATCAGACTCTTGTACCGAGGTATCCCCAACCTAGAGATTGCATTCAACACTCAGGTCGGACAAGTCACAAGAGGTGGCTACAGAGGGCAAAAGTGTTACTCTGAGGACTAACCTTTTCTACCTTCTGAAAGTCCTAGATTGGAGTGATGAATTAGAACTAAAAGAAGAACCACTATCAGAAGTGGGGGAAGAGAAACATATGTTTTTGACAGTCAGGTGCAGACCATGTTTCCAAAATGTCCAGAGTATGAAAACACTCAATCTCTATTGAGTAAACAAATGAACATTAACACAAAAATTAGGAAATCACATTTTTTTGGCCATTAAATTAAAGATTTGTTTAAAAATTGTCTTTGTTATAGAAAATAGGGTGAATATGGCAAAAAGAAAGAGAGAGGGAATGATTCATTATGCTGTACTAGTTTTTCCAACTCTGCTAATGGTAATCCCACAACTTCCTGCTTCATACAGTTCACATTCACTATTTCAGTGTCTTTGAGCCAGCTGTCTAGGCGTAGGTTAACTGTTGCAGGGATGGTGTGGCTGGAATTTTAAAAACTACTTATAAAAGGCAACATAGTCATGGGTGGAGCATCACATCTCATCTGTGAAGCTCGGTTGCTTAGAAGAAACTCATAAATCCCACAAGCTCTTGAAGAGAGGTAATTGCACAAAGAAGTTATTGCCAGAAGGTGGGTATCGGGAAAGGTCACCTGCTGGTCTGTGCAACAAATATGATCAATGCTACTGATGGGACAGATAATAGGAAGATTGAGAATGATGTCTGAATTTATCAGTGAAGAAGACATCTTGGCATCAGTAGACTGTTTCACAGGTTAGAACTGTTGTTCAAGAAGAATGGATCAGAAGAATTGCAGCTGGAAGCAGTGGTGCATGCTGCAAGTTCAAAGCCATCCTCAGAAATTCAGTAAGACACTAAGTAAATCAGAATTGAACCCAGGGACACTTAACAAAGGAGCTACATCCTCAGTCTTTTCTGTTTTTTTTTTTTTTTTTTTCTTAACACTGTTTTAGAAAGCTTGACACATCTGCCTCAACTTACCAAAAGTAAAAAAAAAAAAAAAAGGAGATAATCTTAGCAAGTTTCTTTGTAATTAGTTTTTTGTTCTTTTCCTAATTCTGCTTGTGATGTAGATGAGCTCTGCCATCATGCTTCCTACCATTCAAACTCTTCTCTGCAGGAATCTGTGGCAGAGAGGCACCAGGATGCTCCCTCCAGTTACAGAACTCAAGAAATGCAGGAATGTCTCCCTCTCCCTCTACTGGAGCTTCCCTAGTGCCACAGCATCCCAATATGTCTATGCAGCAGAAGTTCTATGCAACAGCTTGCTAGGATCTTAGACTTAAAATGAGTGAAAACAGTGCCACCAGAGGCAAGATTATTAAATAGTACTAGGGCAGAGGTGAGAATTCAGCCACACAGCATCCAATAACCAGGAGTGCTGGTGTCCTTAGCAACCTGGGCCACATCAAGAGGTTAAAGTGACCCCACTGAAGGATGCCTGCTCAAGACCGTGGTTTCATACTAACACATCAGCCATGTGTCACTTCTTAGGCTATAATCTATTATTGTTGATGTTGTTGTTGTTCTGTTTTTATGTTTGTTTGTTTGTGTTTTTTTTTTCCGTACTAGGGGTTGAACCCAAGGGCACTTAACCACTGAGCCACATCCCCTGCCCTTCTTTGTATTTTATTTAGAAATGGGGGTCTTGCTGAGTTACTTAGGAGCTCGCTAAGTCTCTGAGGCAGGCTTTGAACTCACAATCCACCTGCTCCAGCCTCCCAAACCACTGGGATTACAGGTGTGTGTGCACCACAGCCCCCAGCTATAGTCTATTTTCTGTGAATGATTGTCTGGCTGTTGTTTATGAGATCAAGCCAATAATTCTCCCAATCAATACATTTTCTGCTTAAGTATTAGTCTATTGTCTAAATCTAAATAACATCTGGTGGAGGAATAATTTATTTATATAAAGACAATTTGTGACTTTATACTAACTTTGAAAATAGCATTGATATAACTAGCTTATGAACATTCAGGGCACAAGACATTCTTGGAATAATGACCCATGTGTGCACATGCACACACACACACACACAAACACACACACAATTTTCATATATAATTTTACCACTGATGAAGAGCATTGGAATTATCTATACCAATAGCCTGCTGTCAAAATAAATCAAAACAGTGCCAATAAATGTATACCAACCTTGATGGGAACATTCCTAGAAGCTTACACAAACCATTTTTGCTTTGGAGCCCATACACTGGATATTTGTCAGTGGGTATTGATTGTAACCATTCATGATTTAAGGTGTTGGGATTCACAAATGAGGAGGGATATTGAAGAACAATGAACAATTAAATTGAATACTATATTTGGCTGATACATAATGCATAATACTTACTTTATAAATTTTAAAACTTATGGCCATATAATAACATTTTATTAGAGTAAAATCTAAAAAAAAAAATGGAAATGACAGAAAAATAGTGAAAAATAAAGTAAATGTCACTTGTAGTAATGTTATACACAAAGATGTTGCCATTTGGAAGTATCCATTTCTAAAAAGTTTAGAAACTATTTTGTTGACACACAAACATTCAAATATTTATGAAATACAGTGTTATTTTTCAAAACATATATCCAATAAGAAATGGCAAGATCAGGGCTATTGGTTTTTCTATTACCTCCAACATGTATTATTCCTTTGTGTTGGAAACATTGAAAATTCCTACTATGTATTTTGACATCTTTATTGTCATAACCATAGTTATACTAGTGTGCTATTATTAGATCTAAATCCTTCAATCCAACTGTACCTCTGTACAATGCTCTCTCAATCCTTCCTTCCCCACATCCTTCCCAGATTCTGAGAACACTATTTTATCTCTACTTCTTTGAGATCAACTTTATAGCTTCCACATTATAAAGTTAATATGTGGTATTTGTCTTCCTGTGCCTGATATATTTCACTTCATATGATATCCTATAGTTCCATTCATGTTGGTACAAATGACAAAATTTCACTCTTTTGTGACTGAATAAAATTCTATTGTGTGTGTGTTTGTGTGTGTGTGTGTGTGTGTGTGTGTGTGTGTATAAAATTAAAAATGTGGTGCATATATATATATATATATGTATATATATATATATATACATATATACCACATATTTTCAGTATTCACTGATGGACACATCAGTTGATTTCATGTATTGACTGTTGTGAACAGTGCTATAATGGACATCAGGGCAGATGTCTCTTTAACATATTGATTTTAATTCTTTTGTATATATATATATATATATATATATATATATATATATATATCCAGAAGCAGAGAAAAATAATTTACTGAATGTACACATTACAATTACAATTTATTTAACAAATCATTTTATGTACATATGAAATTTGTTTTTACTTTTTACTAAAACATTGCTGTGGTCACTCATATGCACAATATCTATATATGACTTATCTCCTTAAGTAACTCCGAAATGAGGACGGACTTAATAATAGGTTTCAAACATTTTAAATTTTAACAAATGTTGAATAATGTCTCAGAAATGTTGCAATCAATATATGAGAAGATGTCATCAATGTAGAAAACAGAAACCTCTGTCACATCTGCTTATGTGTGACTCCAAAAATTCTCCAAATATATGCTAAAATGGCTACAGCTATTTTCTTAGGAGTCCATTAGTGACAACCTAATAGACTAGAACAGATTCATTAGCTGTGTCATAGTATAGGCTGCTCTTGGAGCGTTCAGCAAGGGAAAGACGAACAAGCCCTCTCCATTTATAGGATTCTGGAATTATCTTAATGGATGCCACAATGGTGCTATTTGTAGAAACAGCTAATTATCTTTCATGTGCCCACTGTGCACATTCCCCAAATACCTGGCAAAACTACAAAGCCCCAAAGCCAAGAGTGAGTCACTAGAATTTAAAGGGGATGAAACATTTTGCAAGAAAATCCAGTGATTCTTAGTGATGAGTAAACTCAAATAGTTTAGTAATATAGTTTGAATGAATCTTTAGTAGTTCAGTCGATGCCTGAATCTTTACATGTCACAGGAAAGCTTTATGTCTTTATTTCATATTGTAAAGAAAGTAATTCAAAAATTCTGATAGTCAGAGAGTATATGTCACACAATTCATGACGTAGTTAATATAGTGTACTATATAAAAGTTCCCAGTGCACTTAATTAAAAATCATCAACCAAGTAGTAAGCATCAGTGAGGCAAATCTTTGTTTTTTGCAATGCTGGGATTGCTAAGGAAATGAGAAGCATTTCCAACCTTTAAAGAAAGATGCCCTGGCTAATTCAACTATGGCTATGGTAGTTAGCAAGAAGAAAACTTGCGGGGACCCAAAATTCTCACATTCAGAGTATTGATGTAGACTAAATATGTCTATGGCTGTTTCCTCCCTTTTTTGGATTCTTTCTCTGTCTCTGCATTCTTCCAAGTTATATCCACACTCACAGTCTTCTGAGCGTAAAGAATACAACACATAGGGCTGGGGTTGTGGCTCAATGGTAGAGTGCTTGCCTAGCATGTGTGAGGCACTGGGTTCAATTCTCAGCACCGCATGTACATCAATGAACATAACGGTTCATTGAAAACTAAAACATATATTTTTAAAAAAAGTTAAATAAAAAAAAAATACAACACACTATTTTCCCTTACTCAGCTATATTTCCTCCTGTGATTTGCCTTGTTCATCTTGGACATGTGTGTGAGTGTATATCTCCTGTGTGTGACTGTGTATGTTGTATTGTTCATGTGTACATGTGTAAGCATTTATGTATGTGTGCTTTGTGTGAAGGTGAGTGTATGTCAATGCATAGTATATATTTAAGTTCATACATCTAGCATGGTGTGGATATGTGAGTATATATATGGTATGTGTGGGGTATGTTTGAATTGTGTGCAACTTGTTTGCATTTACACATGTAAAAAATACAGTCTTGGTCTGAGAAATCTTATCCTTTATGTTAAATATTGAAAGGATCTGGTTCATATTTTGATACCTCCATCTTACCCACTTCTTTATTATATATGTCGTCCTCAAAACATGGTTGTGTTGGAAGCAGGAATATTGTTTTTATCTTAGACATTATTTTACAAATATTATATGCACCAGTGCTGTTGTCAAAAAGCAGGTTAGGAGAGTGACCACCTAAGCTTTTTACTAATTATATTTTAAGTCCATAATGTTCAATGTCTGTTTTCCAAATCAGCACTTTTAACATCACCTAAGGATATGTTAGAAATTCTAATGATTGAGTCTACTCCAGCCCTACTAAAACATAAACTATATTTAGATGTATGAAAACGTGTTTCTCTGCTGACCAGTTATCATGGTTTTGATCTGTGATTGTCCCCACAAAAGCTCATGTATTGAAAGAATGATCCCAGAAGCTGGGAGTTTCAGAGATGGGGCTTTGTGCAGTGATTAAGGCTCTGAGATCAACAGTGAATTAATCCATTTGTTGGATCAATCCATTAACAGTTGAATAGACGACTTGAGTAGTAACTGTAGGCAAGTTAGGAAAGACCAGAAGAGGTGGGTAACTGGGAGTGTGGCTTTAGACTAAATATGTCCATGGCTGTTTCCTCTCTTCTCTGTCTCTCCCTGCTTTCCGGCTGCCATCAGCTGAGTGGCTTTAATGTGTCATGCTCTTTTCCAACGGTACCCATGATGCTTTGCCTCAACTCAGGCCCAGAGCAATGGAGTTGGCAAATCATGTTCTGAACCTCAGAAACCATAAGCCCAAAATGAATTCTTTATTCTGTAAGTTGTTATATTTGGGTATTTTTGTCACAGCAACGAAAAGATGATTAACATAGAAACTGGTACTAAGAAGTGGGGTTATTGTAATGACTAGCTGACCATGTGGTTCAGAAGCAATCTGCAGGAGGACTTTGGAAAAGAAAGCTGGAGAAGACTTAGAGTGTTGTAAGGAGAGACCTTCACTGGTAATTTTGATTGGAGTTCAGAAGACTAGAATGCTGATAGGAATGCAGACTGTAAAGACTATGCTCATGATATTTCAGATTGGAAAAAGGACTCTGATGAGTTTTAGACTAGAGGCCATTCACGTTATACTCAGGTGAAGAATTTGTTCATATTTTGGCCCATGTTCGGGACTTTCTGTAAGGCTAAATTTAAAGGTGATAGACTAATTAATCTGGCAGGGGAAATTGCAAGGCCACATAACATTCAAGTGGTAGCACGGGTATTACTATCAACATTTAGTCAAGGGTCCTGTGAGAATTGGGAACAGAAAGCAAAGAGAAAAGATTTGAAAAACTTAGTACTCTGCACCAAGACAATAGGGAGTATGACTTGAGGTCATTTCAGAAATCAGAAAGGTCATGCCCATCGCAAGCTCAGGGGTATAAACGCGAAAACTTATTTCAGAAGAAATGACTGAGGTAACTGCTCACAAAAAGGTACCCATAAAATAGTTTCCCCAGGATTTGTTTCACTGTGCTCAGCTGCCCAGGAATTCAGAGACTGATGGAGTCATGATCCAAAGAAGGCCTGACTACTACTTGAGCTGGCAACAGAACTTGGAGTTGTCCACAAGGTGTTGATTCTGTGGGAACGCAGATGCTGGAGTTACGGGTTATAAAGGCTTCTACAGAGAATTCAAAGGAAGATTTAGACGATGAGGTGAAGTAGAGTAGTGTCAAAATCCTGCAGATTGTCCCTGAGAAGGTGATGCATGAAGCTGTGAGAGTAAATTTTTAGCTGCGATAAAGGCCTACACAGCAGTTGAAAAGCCTCTAGTCAGGTGATTATGAATTAGATTGCTATAGACATGCTTATGTAGCTCTTTCAACAGACATATGTTTTATTTTTCCTATTTAACTACGTGAGACTGGTATTGTTGGCTTTTATGATAAGAATACTACGTTTAACTTTGTAAGATACTTCTGAATCTCTAGTAGCAACAACTAAGTTCTTCATCCTTGTGTGTCCTTATTTTGTATTTTTTTTTGTTTTATTTCTGTTTTTGTTTTTAATTGTAGTAATTCCAGAAAGAATGTCACAGCATTCCATTGGGTTTTAATTAGAATTTTCCCAAAGATTAATGAACAAACTTGTGTCTGCCAAAGGATCCAACCTACCTGAATGTTTGCAATAAGAGACAGGGAACTCTGCAGAATGAGGCATGTATTAGGAAGGTTTGTCATTTGACTGTGATTATTTATCCACTTAAAGCTGAACATTTTGGGTACTTAAAATATCATGGATTGTGTGATCATTGAGGTATACAACAACAAAAGCAAATGTTGTAAAATACACCTTAGAGAATTCATAGCTTAATGGAGGGTGAAATGTATATATAAATAAATGAATTACATGTTGCATTAAAGCTAAACTAGATAGTTATATAAAGAAAGAATCAGGGGAACACAAGGAGTTAGTGACATATCTGACTAATGATATTTAGTTAAGTTTTTATAATGCATAGTTATGTATTTTTAAAATTCAATAATATTGAAAATAAAAAGACATAATGCCATATGTTTATTATATCTAGTCTTGTATAATGATATAAATATTATACTACCTACACATAATTTTTCTATAGTAAACTGTATTATTGCAAAATTACCTCAAATTATACTTATTGTTCTATAGCTGACTTGTTTCATTTTACATGTTATGACTTATTTTGTGGGCCACTGTAATAATGATTTCATATTTATGTTTTATAACTTTATAATATGTCATAGTAGAGCTGTAATATTATAATTTAAGCATTTTAAAATTTATTTATCTGGAAAAGGTATTAATCAAATACCCATAATAGTTTTGAGAATACAATCATGAAATTTACTGTTTTGGGGCCGGGGTTGTGGCTCAGTGGTGGAGTGCTTGCCTAGCATGTGTGAGGCACTGGGTTCAATCCTCAGTACCACATAAAAATAAAATAAAGGTATTGTGTCCACCTGCAACTAAAAAAGAAATTTCCTGTTTCTCATCCACAGAAACCCAGACCACAGTGAAGATGAAGTTTTAAATATGGTTTATAATATAATGTCATTAAAAAAAGATTCACAATGGATGATCACAACAAAATAAAAATTTTCATTTTTATAAATATTATTCCACTTCTATGAATATTTGTATTGAACGCATTGATTGATTTGTTAAGTAAAAGAAGTTTGTTCTTCTTTTCTTTAAGAAAAAGTACCCAGAAAAAATTAAGATCTATAATTTTGTGTTCATACTTCCTTGAGAAAAACTATGTTTTTGTTAATGAAGTTGAAGGTAAATGAAGTAAAATTTTCTAAGGACTTGAATTTTCATTCCATAAAAGTATGACAAATATATAAATACAGGCTAATAAGGTCTATTTTATCTTAAAAAATTTCACTAAAATTTTTCCAAAATAAAACATGGTAAAAATTAATCATAGTGTCTTCCATTACCTAGAACAATGTCATTGTAACCAAGTTCCCTCTATCTGGGAGAATATTTCATTAGATAGAAAATTTGTTTATTTGCTTCTAACTTCTAAAACCTTAATTCTAACATTATTTTATGTTAGAGGCAAAATTTCCTAACTATTTCTTAGCTTTGGCCTTGCTAGTTTTATATTATTTAATTATTTATTGAAAAAAACCAAGTTGTGATCATTAATTTTCCTCCTGTGATACTGAAATGCTGACTAGAGAAACAGAAAGTTTTAGAAATGGACTTGGTGACTTTAGAAACCAGTTTCCACACAGGGTGATAATAAGTGATAAAGCAGAAATGATTCTATGCACCAAAAACTTATTCATGTTAGAAATAGCACTTTAAAAAGCATCTTTACGGACATTTCATCATACCATATTGTGTTGGGTGAGTATTCTCCTATTTTTAAGGATGAATATGTATATGTTTGCTTAAATGCAAGGAGATACAAATTACTTAGCAGACAATGTGTAAAAGCCATCTAGGGAAAACAAAAGTGTTTGGATGGCCCATACTTGGTCTACTTTAATTTCAGGGTGTATTTTAGTACAACTAAAAGAGTGACTTTGTAACATATTCCTGAGTAAAACCTGCATTCAATACAGTTTTTGTTTTGTTGAAAATGGGGGAAAGATTCAAGACCAAAATCTGAAAGCAGGACTTGGAATGCAGCTCCTCTATGCTGCTACTTGTCAGTGATCTCATACACCTTTATTCCAATATTACAACTGGAATTTCTTTTGTACGAGGCAAGTTAGACATCTAACAAGAACGTGGCACTGAAAGTTGCTGTCTCTCCTCTGTGTGGAAACAAGACCAACACTGCCCCACAATTAATGAGAAGCATCAGAAAGCAAGGGTTATTATGATCATACTGGTCAATTTCCAACTGTCTAGAAATGTTAGTGCTGGAAAATTTTGTCCATTAAATAAAATGTTACTTTGAATTCTAACTTTCAAAACTACCTCAATGTATGCTGTACAAGGCATGTATATTTTTAAAATTTGAAATGCTCACAAATTACTGATGAAATTGCTCATTTTAAAACACATTGTTTAGTATGTATTGTATATTGGAGGTACAGAATGAAAGCAAAGAGAGAAATCAAGTAAGTAGGAAATGTACAAAGGAAGACAGTAATTCCAGATAGTAGCAATTTCTATAAGAAAAAATAAATAAAATTGAGTGAAATGACAGGACTGAGAGATCAGGAAAGCCAAGGTTAGGTAAGCAAGGCCAGTGCTCCTCTGGAGCAGGAGGTCTTTAAGCTGAGGTGTGATAAGGAGTCAACTAACTATGCATGTGTTTTTATGAATATTTTAGGCAATAGGAAGAAGTCAATAAAATGCCCTGAAATAAGAAAAAACTAATCACATTTAGAAAAAAAAAAATAGCACTTAGTAAAACAGAGGGTAGAAAGAGATAAAGACCAGTGGTTTAAGCACAGTGGTTAAAGTTCTTTTCAGGCATTTAAATAGAAGGTGATAATGAAAGTATGTAGTGGAGGTAGTGGTGAAGAAAGAATCATGTGTCTCCAAGTTATACTACAGAGACCAAACTAAGTATGAATGGATTGTGGTTGAGGTGTGGTAGGAAAGGAGATTGTAGTTTGGGACTTGAGCAATTGGGTGAAGTGTGGTTTATTCATATATATATATATATATATATATATATATATATACTCACAAATTACTGATGAAATTGCTCATATATATTATGTATATACATATATATGTATATTTGAGGTACATATATATCTAAATATATGTATATCTATATCTTTCTATCTCTCTAAATATCTCCTACTGGGAGCAGCAGAGTTTTATTTTATTATTTTTAAAGGGAAAGGATGTATATATTTATTTTTCTAGATTTGAAGTAATTGTGAAATACTTGAACTGTTGGCAGGTAAGCAGGTAAGCAGCGCTGGTGATCTGAAATAGAGCTCAGGGAGGAGAAAAGACTGGGAAGCCACTGACATCCAAATCGTGCTTAACACCATGAGACTACATGAGAACACGTGAAGAATCTGGACAGCCTGTGCCAGAAACGTGCAGTGATCTAGGTTTCAGAGATCCTGCTGGTGGGGTGTAGAAAGGAAGGAAGAGAATAACCAAGTGAGGTAGGAGGAACACCATGACATGTGTGTCCCCAAAGCTGAGAGAATAAAGTGTTTCAGGGACAAGGATGACGTCAACAGTAATGAGGGACACTCACGTGTGCATTCAGGTGTCACAAAGTGGAGAATCCTGGTAGCTTCCAAGGTAGCAGACTTAGGGGACTTTGAGATATGCCAGAAACCTCACTGGGATGCACTGAAGAGAGTCTTCGGGACAAGCAAGGGAACCTAGTGGCTGCCAGCAGATAAACATGGAACAGACACACACTTCAGGCTAGGGGAAATTTTTAATTTTAGTTTTAT
The DNA here is from genome assembly GCF_048772815.1 of Callospermophilus lateralis. NCBI lineage: Eukaryota > Metazoa > Chordata > Mammalia > Rodentia > Sciuridae > Callospermophilus > Callospermophilus lateralis. The sequence continues at coordinate 14,233,140 of NC_135320.1, forward strand.
TTTTGGCTCTTTTGTCTGTAAAGAAAAGAACTCTCTGTATTGTTAATGTTTTAAAATTTTATTTTTAGAGTAATTCATTCATAGTCATTTATTATGCAAATAAAAAGACACCGAGGAGGCTGTGGGTGGTTTTCAACCCTGGTTGTTGATCAAGGTCAAACAAAAAACCCATTCATGTAGATTGGGGGCCCTGTTACAAATTTACTGCAATTGAGTACCTAGGGATGGATCTGGGATGTTAGACCACTTAAAAAATACAGAAGGCACAGCTGTGCGACTGTGTTGACAAGCCAATGCTAACATACTCTAACCTTAAGGAATGGAAATATAAACTGGAATATTATTATTACACGTCCAGTGAAATTCAGACAATGGTAAACAAAACTGATTGTTTCAGAACAACACATCTCCTTATTATCAAATTCACTTTATGTTTTCATATAATTTTAAAAGTTGCCAAAAAAGTTTAGTCATGTAAATAGTTTAATAATCTAGTTTCAATTTTGGATATGATACACGAATAATAAAATGTAAATGCATTTAAAAGGAAAATTACAATATTCTTATTTAAATTGCAATAAAATATATAAGGAACTATCTTTATATTTTTATATAAAGCGTTATGGGAAAATTTGAAGAAACATAGCCATATGTACATGTATTTATAAATAGACACACACACACATACACACACACACACATATACATACACACACACACACATAATGATTTAGTTGAACTTACCAAAAAAATTTGCAAAAAAAGGAAAATGAATACATAATGTTATTTTATATATAAGAAGAAAAAAATGTTTCTAATCAAAGAATTCCTTTTTGGGGTATGTGAGCATATGTTTTCAACTTGCTTGTGTAAATGTTTAAGAGTAAGACTGCTGGGTCGTATGGCGAAGCGTGTTTACTGATAAGAGAAACTGCCAAACTGCCATCTGAAACGACTGCACATTTTACACCTCACTGTCAAAGTGTGAGTGTTCCCATCGTCACCAACATTTGATAGTGTAAGAATTTCGTTTTAATTTTAGACTTTCTAAAACTGTATAGTGGCTTTTCAGTGTAGACTAAATTGGGAGTTCCATATATTCTTATTTGCCATCCATACGTCGTCTTCTATGATTAAATGTGTTTTCAGGTCTTTTGAGGGTGTTTTTTCTTTATTTTCTTTGTTGGGTTAAAGGTTTCTTTAGACATTCTGGATATGAATGTGTTTAACAATATATGTGAATATAAGTCACATCTTCTCATTCTCTTACCAGTGTATGTCACAGAAATAAAAGGTTTCCACTTTTTAAGTCCAGTTTTTTTCTTTTCTTATTTGCATACATACTATCTAAAACCAAAATGAGAAACGGTTGAACACAAACAGGGAAATTTAAAGTGACGGAATTGTTCCGTGTAGTACGTGGATAGTACATACAATACACTGTATGGCAAAAATCTATAAAACTGCATAAATATCGTGAACTAGAAAATTTGCATTAAGAGAAAAGTCAAGCAGGCTATTAGGAGATCTTGGGGGTGCTGGGACAATTTAAGCAAGAAAATACACAAAACTGTATTATAAACTAAAGTATAAAGAAAATAGGCATGAATTCATACTGGCATAAAAATAATTCAGAAAATAAATATGTAGCAAGAAGGGGAATCTTACTGGCGAGAGAATTTCAAATATTATGTGTAGATACAATTCCGTTTGGGAAGTGGAGCCCGCTATTACTTATATTTGGGCTGTTCTTAGAGATTCATTTTCAAAAAAAAATAAAGTATATCAAAGGAGAAATAGTAACTTAAGCACAGAGAAGCCTGGTGGACACCCCCTTAACCAAGTGATCAAGATGAATATGAGCAAAAATAAGTCATGTTGATAATAGTGCACCTCCTGGTCTAATAAAATCAGAAGTTTGTCTACCTCTCTGGTATTTTTCACAAAAATCTATAAACCTGGTATAATCATGAGGAAGCATGATTTCTAGCTCAAATCAAGAAACATTGTAGAATGTTATGAAATAGAAATTACCTGACCTATATTGATCAAAACTGTCAAGGTCATGAAAAGAATTGAACAGCCTGAAAAAATACCATATATTGGAGGAGGCTCAGGAGACAGGATGACAAAGTTCAATATTGTATTCTTAAAGGGATCTTGGAAAACTAAAGTGAAGTCTGAATACAGTGTATGGTTTAGTTTATAATAGTGTAGTGAGGTTAACTTCTTATATTGTTTCATAGTGTGTTAATCTCAAGGAAAACTGGGCACAGGTTACAGAGGAATTTTTGAAACATTTCTTGAGATCTAAAATGTTTCTGGAACAAAAAGTTAGTTTAAAATAATTTGAAAGTATTTTGCAAAGGAGCTAGATTTTCCTTTCAGGCATGATGAAATATCTGAAACCAGATTTGTCATTCTACTTGAAACAAAGTATGGTAATGAAGGCAGTGTGGTACAGGTGGAAAGATTCACAAATAGATCAGTGGGACAGAATAGCATAAAAATTAGACCCAGGTTCTTGTGAACTTTGCTTTCAAAGTTGCAAAAGCTTTTCTCAAACAGAATGAACCTCTGTTCACACAACTAATCATATCCAAAAATTGATTCAAAACATATCAGACACCTGAATCCAAAATATTTATAGAAAAATAAACATGGAATAAAATATCTGTGACTTTGAGTTAGGCAAAAAATTTCTAAGCTATGGAACCATAGAATTCACTTAGTAATACATAATGCTGTGATATATATAATTTCCTTAAGTATTTGAAAATAATAAATGCAAAAGTATCACAAGAAAAATTAAAAACTAAAGATATTTTTAAAATAATTAAAATATGTGAGGTGTAGCTGCTTGAAGAAAATGCCTTCTCTTTTTAATTTTGACATGAGCCAAAGGAGAAATTTGTGATAAAGATCTCAGCTTTCACCTTAGAAAGCTGTATGAAAGAAGATTTAATGAAATTCAAAGACGGAGAAAAAAATCAGTGATAAAAAAACAGATAAAAGAAATAATAAAGGCAAAATTCGAACCCTTGTATAGATTAATAAATCCAATAAATCTCTAGCTAGAACAGTGCATGAAAATGAAATAAAACCCCACAAGTTAATAATGTCAAAGATATTAATAATAAAAGAGGGATCTCTATATATTCTGGAGATATCAAAACATAATATAGGAATGATATAAACACCAGTAAACCAAAAAATAAAGATGGAATGAAGGAAGGAAGGAAGAAAGAAAAGGAGGGAAGGAGGGAAGGAAGGAAAGTGGGGGAGAAAGAAAAAGAGAAAGAAATGGAAAGAGGGAGGAAAGGTAGATGGAGGAAAAAAAGAGACGAAAAAAAAAAACATACAAATGACAAATCACATGAAATGAAAGCTTTATTGAAAAACAACCCCTGCTAAAATAGGACAAGAAGAAAAAATCATAATAGCATTATATTTCTTAAATAAATGAAATGGAGATTCAAAACTTCCCTCTATGTCCTCTACAAAAAAAAAAAAAAAATTAATTAAAAAAAAATCACTGGGTCCAGTAGGGTTGACTGGTTAAATCTATTTAAAAATAAAGAAGCAATTATATAAAACTCACGTTAAATTCTTTCAGGATATAGAGGGAGAGGGAACAGTCTCAATTTGTTTTATGAGACCAGAATATTCCTGAATCTCACATATTAGAAGCACAGGAGCAAAATTAAAAATTATCAAAATTATTGATGTATATGACTTAAGAGCATTCATGCTAAAAGTTTTATAAAATACTGTCGTCTTATTCAGCAATACATAAAATAAGGAAACTCCATGACCAGATAGATTTAATCCAGAAATCTGAGGTTGCTTCAACATAAAAAAAATCAACATATGCATACACATACCCACATATGTATGTATATAATTATGTATATGTGTTGTTATACATGTATGTATGTTATATATGTATGTGTATATATTTTTGTATATATATATATATATTTATATATATACAATATATAATAATTTTTATTATTATATGCAACATATAATAATAAAAATCATTAGTAGAAAAAAAGAACTCAATGAAAAATTTTCAAGAGTCCTGATCGAGCTCTTCGGGCATGTCACTAAAGGAGATGTTCAAATTGTAAATAAGTGCATGAAAAGATACTGACCATTTTTGTAAATGTGGTAAGGAGAAATTAAACCATGTTGAGCTGTACTTCTTACCTGTGACAATGACTAAATATCAAATCTTATCAAAGATGTATAGCAACTTAACTCTCAAATGCTGTTTGGAGGGTACAACTAATCCCTTTCCAAAAGAAATAAAAACAAATATGCATGAAAAGACTAGCACAATTGTTCACAGCAGCATTTTTTATCATCTCAAAATTGAAAGTCACAAAAAATTCTGCTGGACAAGGGAATGAATAAACAAATATTACTGTGCTAAAACAATGAGATGCTCCTTAGCAATACAAAGGATAAACAAGGAAAAACATGAACAAATCTCTAAAATGGTGCTTCATGTTAAAGAAATGCAGATATCTTAGATGGGTGGGTGGATAGATGATAGATTATATAGATAGATAAATAGATAGTATTATTTCATATGTTTGATTTGCAGGCAAATTAAGCTATGATGGTAAAAGTCAGAATAGTGATTGTACCTGGGATCTATAGAAATGTTCCATGTCTTGATCAGAGGCCTGGTTACAAAGCTTCATATCTTTATTAAAACACATTAAGCTATGCCCTTCATTTCTGACTGTTTTTATATGAATTATGCCATTATGAAGAATTTATTTCAGGATTTTTTGATGATTTTGTAAAGTAAAGCTGATTATAGAAATATATAATAGTGTACACAAAATACACATTATCCACACACTGTACTGTTAAGAAGATAATTATTATTTTATCAAAAAGGAAGAATGTTTAAATATAAGAGTAGATAAAGTTTTAGGGAAATTTTTATTTGTAGAATTTCTCCAAGCTTTCAGATTAAATGCTAGCTGAAGCCATTTTTTTTTTCATTTAGAAATTTTATTGTAAATCATGTAGTCAGAAAGAAAAAAAAATTAAGAATTCAGCAAACAGAATCATTCACAGATTCTCACAATCACTGCTATTTCTTTGTTTATAGCTCTGGTACATTTCCTACCCTGCACACGTATACATATGAATAAAACAAACCCACAGAATCGAGACAGGCTTAAGAGTCTCAAAACTTGACAAAAATAAAACTTTACAAAAATGTATAAAGAAATATTTGGCAATGGAAAAAAAAGAGTTGCCAGTTTTGCACTAGTGAAACATAGTTAAAGATAATTTCCTTTTTCTTTAGGATCATTATGGTTGGTGCCTATGGTCCTGACAGATTATTAATAGCTCCTACCATTAAAAGTTCCTTGTTTGGGTGACAAATTCCATGCATAATCATGTTAGTTTGGAGACCTGATCCATTGTGAGTATCAAGATGGGCATATTTGAATGAATATGCAGAAATGTTAAGCAGAAATTATTCTCTTCCCATTCCCACACTCAGTCTACAGAGGAGTCATGCTAGCCGAAAGCGGTTTGATATTTTAATGTCAATATTAGAAAGCATTGAAATCTTGGAATTTATGTGAGATTTATTTTTCTCTCAAATATCTAGCCTCATTTTTAGTATATCTCAAAGGACAAGGACAAAAAATATACAGACTGAATTCATACATATTTTAGGTTCTCAATAATTTTTAAGTTTATGAAATGATTCTGAAGACAGCCCCAGGAGAGCATTGGACCAGACTTTGATAATGAACACTTTTCAGCAGCTGTTATTCCTATGTACAATAATGGAGCATTAACAGTACCAGTAGTTAGCAAATTATTGGAATGTTTAGAAATGCAAAATAAGAAGTCAAAATTTGGTTAATTTTTCAACCCTGAAATGGAAGGCCTGAGGACATTTTTCAAGTTAATCCATGTTGATTTGCACAGCCGAGTTCATTCATTTCCATTCCTTCACAATAATATCACACAAAACATTTTTTCTATTTTCTATTCCACAGTCACAACTTTTTATTTCTTCAATTTTTTACTATTAATAAAAAAAACTTTCATAAAAAAGTATTCTGTTATCTCTCTGGAGTAGAGGTGCTGGAGGATTTTTTTTTTTTTTTTTTTTTTTTTTTTTGGTGTTTTCTTTTTAAAGGACATATATCTGGTAATCAAAATACTGAACTTCACATGTCGACATTTTTAACTTTAATAAATAATGCCAGAATATTTTCCAAAGGGATTTTGTCAGTTTACATTCCTTCTATAGTGTAAAAATCAGTTGCTCCTCTTAGTCACAAACATTTATAAACTGAATTTTTCCAGTTTGATGGTTGTGAATCATTTTGTGTTATGTGGTTGTTTTTTCTTTGCTTGATTACCTGTGAGCCTATGAGACTTTGAGATGAATACTTCCCCTTGGTTTCTGTTTCTCTAAAATACCTGTTTAAGTCTTGGGTCCATTTTTTTTCCCATTGTATTACTTGATTTTCTTCTTATTGATTCTCAGATTTTTATTATTTCACATGTGGGTCCAAAAAGCCAAATAAAATATTTGTTATTTTTAAAGCTTTAACAAAACTGAAAGTCATTTGTATGCCCCTGAGGGTTTGACTCCATCAGCTAGTTTCACTGGGCAGCTGAACCTCATGCCTGTTCAAGACGTCTCCCATCCTGCGTTCCCACTCATCCTCCTCGTTGGTCTTACCAGACCCATGATGTTCCAGAGGACACGATGGCTCAGAAACCTGTGGGTACTTTTAGTCAGGTCGACTAAGAAATTAGACTCAGTTCTTCAAAATCCACCTGCAGCTTCCTCTCTTACCGAAAAGTAGGCCCAATTTTCTCAAATAAGCACTTACCTGATAGACTTTAAATGAGGAATCAGCTGGGAGCCATTTAATTCAGAACAAGAAAAAAGTAGAAAGGTGCATGTTTGACATTGATGCAGCACAACATATTGAACAATGTGTTTGCTGGTTTTTCTAATAAAAGAAAGACATGCTCTTGGGCATTGCACTTAATTTTCTATGCAGTTCGCTCCAGGTCTTTCGAGAAAAAAATTATTAATCTTTAGGGTTGGGAGAACTGTTTCTAGACAATCCTCACCTGGAGCCTCAGGAGGCTGAATTTCTGACACATGAGGTTAGTTTCAGCAAATTGAATTTCAATAATGTCTGAAAATTTTGTGTGAAATGGTGATATAAACAATATCTACTCTAATGGGAACTGGTAACCTTTTGTTGATTTCCGAGATGAATTTCAAAGAGAAAATGCTGTTCCTGTGAAATAATTACCTCTTTCCAATGAGTAAATCTTCCAGTTTTCTGAAAGGGTCGTAAGGATTACCCAAGATTAGCCTAGTCACCCTGAAGGCTCCGCTGTTTTTCTTTGTTGTACTTTATCTCAAAGTAGAGTGCTAAATTTTACATGAGTGAAATGTAAATAAAATAATACACTACCTTATTAAACTTTCCTGAAAAGTAAAATGGACTGAGATTTCCTTGATGAACAGCATGCGCATGAAGTCTCCCTGAGGCCCCATATGTGTGGTTTGTAATTACTTTATAAGGTATCTGTTAGGGTTTGGATATGAGGCATCCCCCACAAAGCTCCTGTGTTAATGCAGAAATATTTCCTGGTAAAATGATTGGACGGGTAGGGTGGTGACTTCGTCCATCCTCGTTTGAATGAACTAGCTGGGTGGCAACTACAGGCAGGTGGGGTGGGGCTGGAGAAGTTGCACACAGGGGGTGTGTCCTGGAAGGAGCATCTACCCTGAGGCTCCTTTCCTCCTGTCTCTCTACTTCTTTGCAGCCACGAGGGGAGCAGCTTCCCTCCACAACACCTTTCCCCATGACCAAAAGGGCCTTACGTTGGGCCCAGAGCAATGGATTCAACCATTCACGGACTGAGACCTCTGATACAATGAGCCCAAATTAACTTTTTCCTCCTCGAAGTTGTTCTTGTCTGTTTTTTTTTTTTTGGTCAGGGAGATGAAAAGATAACTGAAAAATTGTCTTCTGTGTTTTGAAATTGAGAACACACTATGTGTTCGCTGATTTGATACTCACTGTTCTGTAGAAACCCAGGCTGGCTCCAGTTCTTTAGGAGTCTACAATTTGAGTGTGAGGAATATAGTGAATCTTTTCTGCAAAAGCAAAAGAAGGAGGAACAAGCCCGTCAAAAGCACAGGAAGCTGAGGGTTACAAGGAAAGGGGAGAAAACAATTCCCTCCAGTAACAACCAATGAAGAGGAACACTGTTGTGGAGGATAACTCGTTCTGAGAAAAGCACTGACTTTTGAACAGTAAAATCAAGAAGATGAAATTATGAAATCAAGGCTTCTAGATATAGATGATTAGGGACTATGAATGCTATCCCAAAACTGTCTTCTGAAAATCAAAGGGGATCCACACAAGGACTGGAAGTTGGAGAGTCGTGTAATCACATGACATTTTTCTCTTGAACATTTATATGTTTGTAACTCAAAAAGTATAAAGTGACTGAGAGTTGTGATCAGTATTCTGTGATTATGGAAATCTAAGCAAGGAATGAAAACAGAATGAATCCAAACAGTGACCACAGGCAGTGGAATGTCATATAGAATATGTAAACATGACAGGTTATTAAGAGGACACTTTAATAGAACTTGATATCTCACAGTATATGTGGAGGAGCTCAGTTGTAAAGCTCTGTTTCATGAGTTGAAGCATGGGCATACGATAGTACCATTGATAGAGACCAAGTGTATGGAATGACCCACACTTTGGGTGGAGAAAACTTAACTTTCAGTCTCAATGTCTTGATCCTCAGGACTTTTCAGAGACTGTGTCTGGTAGTATGTTTTATATCTGTATCTGGAGGTGAAAAGAAGACTCTGACCTAGAGATATAAATCAGTGAATGATCCCTGAGTGCATAGGTAAGACAGACTATATACCTGAGATACTAGTATGGTGGGGGGAGAGCTCTTAGAGGAATGGTATAGAGGGATCAGAAAAACTAAATCCCTCCAAAGATCCTGAGTAGCAACAATATTTCAGGGGCAGGAGGAAAGACCACAAACCAGATCAAGAGGGAATCATCTTTTCCAAACCCATGTGCATTGTAAAGCCCATCATCAAAATCCTCCTTCATCTGGCCTGAGCTGCTTTTACAAGAATAAAGAAAAAAGGAATGAAAATCAATGGAAGGAGTGAGGGAAGAGAGGGTGGAGGAAAAGTAGCTTTCAAAACTGCTTTGGTATTGAAATGAATCATGGCAGTGGCAGACAGATGTAGAGAGCTTGGCTTGGCCATCACTCACTTGAGAGGACAACACAGAATGTTGAGGGGTGTGTTTTCATTCATAGAATTAGTCAGCTTCATTTTGTGAATATTTGAGGTCAGGAAAACCAGTGGGAAATCAGGGATGCACAAGAGCTGACCCTGCTGGTTATCAGAACCACATAGCTGCTGGTAGAACTTCATCCCCCATCATCCACCACTCCTCAGTCTTCCAAACCGCCCTCACGACTCTCTCTTATCTATCAAGCCAGGATAGGAAGGGGCATTTACAGCACAGAGGTGAAGCCAAATTATTCTGATCTGATGGCAATTAGCTGGAGCCACTCAATGCCTCATAATTCTGTCCCTGCCTACTGTTCCTACGAATTCCCCCCAACTGCCCAAGAGATGCCCCAACCATGCCAGCTTTAGTTGATGCTCCTTTTATTGCCTGTTGAGAGCTTGGGCAGCGATACTTTGTCTCACCTCTGACTGCAAGGCACAGCTAAAATCACCCTGAAAGTTTGGGATGACATTTCTCATAGCTCAGGTTACATAGAAGGTTACATGAGGAACAATAGTCTGATTTCAGGTTTCATCATTTGAATGCATCTTCATGGTGTCACTAACCACCTGCTTCCAGATTCACCTGACCAGATTCCCCAGGGCCCAGGCCCTAGGGTCTTTTCAGAAGACATCCCTCTTTGCTCAGGACCCCTTGAAGCCCTTCCTCATTTCCAAATTCTTTGCAGATCATGCCAACAAGAGGGAAGAAAACACCTCTCCTCAACTGAAAGAGTTATTTCACCTCCCTTTCATTAAGCAGACTCAGCATTCATAGACATCAGGACTCACATATTCCATTTTTCAAATTTGGACAAATATGCACCTAACCATGAACTATATAATATATTGATTACAGGACTGTGTCTCTGTGTCCCTTCCACTATTGCTATTCAGTCCTCTGAATTACAAATTTCTTTCAGAAATGTGAGTTTCCCTGTTAAAAGTACAAGTTTCTTACAGAAAAAAATAAGTATCGCAAATTTCTCTTCAGAGATTTTTTAAAAAATAAAATTAGCTATTATAATAGCAGGTTATTGTAATAGTATTTTAAAATCAAAGTGGAAAATGACAAATTTAACAATTCAAAAATATCAATTTGTTGGATCCCACCTTGTCAAGATAATTACTGTATTTTTACAGTTGCAGCATTTAGCACTACACATTATTGAACTGACAGATTTAAATCTGTGGGTTTGATCTGCCTCTTATGCTTGTTATTCTCCTTTTTTTTCCTTCTATTTTTATGCTCCAATTGATCTCTCTGAGACCTTGATAGAAAGATACAGATTGTTTTTTTTTTGTTTTGTTTTGTTTTTTGTGCTATATATCACCATGGACTTGCTGACAAGGCTTTAAAAAATGGTCATAAGTAAAAATGTACAGAAAGCTGCTTTTGCACATTCATGCCTAAAAGGGTTGGGAGAATAAAATATCACTCTACTGCTATTCAGATACTTTGACATAACTGATACAGGACGTAGAGTTATGAAACACCTGCCACATGAACATACCCGTCCAAGTATCAAATTCTAAGAGAAATTGCTTTTTATCAGAGAGCTGATTTAACTTAAAGAACACATAAGTCTTAGAGAACACATAAGTCTCAAATGACAGGCATGCACCATAGATAACATGCACCTTTTACTGGCAGTTGTCATATTAACGTCATAATTATCAGACATTCTCACTGGGATATAGTTAAGTCCTGCAAAATCAAGAGACATTGTAGAGTCAATAGGTTTTTAAGCAAACCACATATGGACACATTTTCATTTACCAGGAAATTTGGGGCTGTAATTTTCTTTGGTGGATATAACATATTGTATACCATAATACATTTATTAGTTTGTTTGTTGTTTGTTTTCTTTCTGTCCTGCACTTGCAGACTTTAAAACAGTATTAGGTTCTGAGTAGGCATTCAATGTGGTAAATGTGCAAGTAGAAACAGCACTTCATCCAGGTGCAGTAGTGCAAGCCTATAATCCCAGTGGTTTGGGAGGCTGATGCAGGAGGATGGTAAGTTCAAAGCCAGCCTCAGCAAAGGTGAGGCACTAAGCAACTCAGTGAGACCCTGTCTCTAAATAAAATACAAAATAGGGCTGGGGATGTGGCTCAGTGGTTGAGTGCTCCTGAGTTCAATCCCCTGTACCCACCCTCCCCCAAAAGGAAGAAAATAGTGACTTTGTTACCCATGGACTCTCTTCTTCTTCCCTCCCCCCAGGAGAAATAATATTTTTCTCATTTTCAAAAACTTCTTGAACTTTATTGTCGGTTCTTTATAATGTTTAGCAAAGACCAGTGTTATATTCTGCTTCAATGGAGAACTTCATAGGTATAGCTTTGTTTGTGAGAGCAGTACAATTGGCTTAATATTGCTCAATTTAATTAAGTAGAGCTGATTTAACTTAAAGATTAGTTTTTGTCTCTAGCCAAGGATTCCCATTTACCTCATGCTAGAAAACTGTCTACTAGGGAAGAATAGCTTTGTATATGATAGTGTGGTCAGTGACAGGAATGAGGCTTTAGCAAATTGATGTGTAGAAGTACAGAAAACAGTTTTGCAGGTGGTGATTATTCAAACAAGGACCAGGAAATGGTGTTCAGAAAAACGAATTTAAAAAAAAAAAGAAAGAAAGAAAAATGTACCAAAAATCTTTCTGTGCTTTCTGTACTGAGGCTCACTATTGAGTTACCTTGTACGCCAATTTAAGATTCAGACCTTGTGCCAGACAGAGTTTTTTATTCTGGAAATGGGGAACTTGACTTAGTGTTGCTCAGTTTAACAATGGGAAACAACAAGCTTACAGGATAATTTTTTATCCCCAGTCAGGGACACTCTTCTACCATGTTCTGCATATTATCTGCTTGGAAATTGTTTCCATTATCTCTGTGCCATTTTTCTGCTCTCTTTTCGGTCACTTACAGCTATTATTTTAAGGTTGTAGCATGAATTCAGAATTGAAAAAAAAAAAAATCTTTGCATTTTTCCAAAACTACCAACATGTATGACCATTTGTAAATTTGACATATAACCAATAAGCACTATTAGTTGAAGTGAAAGACACATTGTAATTTGAAGTCATCCAGTATGCTAAAAAAATGCCTTTGAAATTCAGTAATAAAACAGTTTGATTCTGACTTTTTCTATATGCCAGATATTCAGTCTTGTGAATATAGAACTTTGATATCAAAATTTTTTTTTCAAATCCCAACACAGATCATATATAATAGTTCTGATGTTTCAGAAAGTTATTTTAGTTTAAAAGATTGAAAAAGCGACTAATTATTTTCACATTGATTATGGTTTAACCCAGTAATTAAAAAATACTTTAGAATAAATATCATAAAAAGAGGAGTAATTAATGAAAGAATATGAATTCTAAGTAATAATTTGATACTCTGGGGCTAATTCTTGTACATTATCTCTCCTACTTATTTAAATGTAAGCACTTATTTTTTTATGTACTTCTTTGGTACTTCGCTGATATAATAGTTTAATTCTGTAAAAACAAGACATTAAAAAGTAGATACATAGGATTTTAATTAACCACAAATGGATTATTTTAAATCAATAATCATAAAACTTAGGAAAGTTAAAATGTTTATTAATTTATTTCCGATAATGGCTAATACTTCTCAGTTTCTCAAACTTTAAAACATCATTTTAGAAAAGAGTAGATTTGTACATTTATATAATATTTATATGTAATATATAAAGTCCCCACAAATTACCTATATTAATAAATATTTCACATAAGCAAAAAACATTTTTACATTGTGAACATAAAATTAAATATGGATAAGACCACAAAATTAGAGATTTACAGTTAAAAGTAAATTCATTTCATCTTTAAGTTGCTGCCTTTTACTTTTTATTTTATTTTTATTTTTGGTACCAGGGTTTGAACCCAGAAGTACTTAGCCACTAAGCCACATCCCAGGGCCCTTTTTATTTTTATTTTTATTTTTTTAATTTAGAGACAGAGTCTCACTAAGTTGCTTAGGGCCTCACTAAATTACTGAGGCTGGCTTTGAACTTGAAATCCTCTTGCCTCAGCCTCCTGTGACTCTGAGATCACAGGTGTTCACCACCATGCTCAGGTAAATTGCTGCCTTTTAAAGGACAACTTAGTCTTTTAATTAATAGTAAAGCAGAGAACACTTTGTATCCCCATCTGAGGAAGTGCAAATACATACACACAGTATAAAGCACATGTTTGTCTTGTGTTTTAACTGTTTCACTATAAAAGTTGACACAGACAAAAGCTTCAATAGCATTCATGTGTGCATATATGTATTTATATGTATATATGTGTGTATTTGTTATAAAGCATGTTAATGCTTTAAATGTTCACACATAAGTATCTGTGAGTCTAATTACCCAGTGTAAAAAGTGAAAAATGAAAAGTAATGCTACATATAGCGTTTTGCAACCCTTGTAAACTGCACTAGCTTTCTGTTACAGTAACAATTACCTGAGATAACCAACTTAGTAAGAGAGCGGATTTATTTTGGCTCATGGTTTTGGAGGTTTCTGTCTGGGATGGTTGGCCCTGTTTTGTTATGGGCCTGTTGCACCACTGTCCCCTTCAAGGCACATCCAGAGACTGGAAGATCTCTCACTAGGCCTTACAGGTTCCACCACCTCGAACAGTGCCACTATGGGGAACAAGCCTTCAACATGGGAGCATTTGGGGGACCTTTAAGATATAAACTATAGCATATCACATACTATTTTCCTCCAATAATAATAATAATTAAAGCTTCTGTTCATTATTCCTTCTTTATTAATTAAAATTTCAAAATATTTATATATTTCCGAAAGATAAAAAGAAGTGTGCAGGGAAACCCTTTCTACTCTTTAGCCCATTTCATCAAATTCAGTATCTTGCATAATTACGTTATTTGAGTACCAAAACCAGGAAGTTGACATTGGTACAATCCACAGCACTTATTCAGTTATACATTGCTTGTATCTGTTTATGTGTATGTGTCATTTTATCACATGGATATATTTCTGTAACTCCCACCAAAATCAAGATTTTAACTGTGCTGTCCCATCTTTTTACCCATGTATGTTTGCACATATCTTTCCACTACATCTCTAGACCTTGACAACTACTAACCTGTTCTCCCTTTCTATAACTGCCTCACTCCATGAATGTCATATAAATTAAATCATATTGTGTTTGTGCTGTAAGATAGACATTTTTCACTCAGCATAATTCTTTTGAGCTTTTTTTCTAAGTTGCTGTGTGTATCAATTGTTTATTTCTTTTTATTCTCAGTAGCATTCCATAGTATGTATGTATCACAGTTTGTTTAATCATTCACCCTTTGAAGGGAATTTTGGTTGTTTGCGGTTTTGAGTATCAAAAATACAGCTACTATAAACATTCATGCACAAGTTTCTGAGTCAAAATAAGTTTTTCTTTTCTGTGGGATAAATGCCCAGGAGTGCAACTGCTAGGTCACATTGAAAGATTATTTTTAGTTTTAAAAGAAACTGCCAGACTATTTTTCAGAGTGGTTGTATCAATTTTGCATTTCAACAGTATATGAGTATCCAGTTTCTCTAAATCCTTTCCAGCATTTGTTTTACTTTTTTTCCCCAGCCGTTCTAACAGGTATGTAGTAGCATCACACTGAGATTCTTAAGTCACTTTAGTATAATAACTCGCAATTTGAAAATCTTTCCAGATGCTTATTTACCATTTGTATATTCTCTTCAGTGAAATATCTGTATATTCGGGCATTTTCTAATTTTATTATTAATTTTTTTTAAATGTTGAGTCTTGAGAATTCTTTATGTATTATGGATACAATAAATTTTAGGATTTGTGGTTTGCAAATATTTTCTCACAATATCTAATTTGTTTTGTTATTCTTTTAATAGGGCTTTTGACAGAGGAAATGTCCTTTATTTTGATTAGATACAGTTTATTAGGTTTTCACTTTATGGATCATGTTTTTAGAATTAAGTCTAGTCATTATTTTCCTAGGTGTAGGTGCATGGATAGCCAATAGATAGACCATTGTTCCAAAGGCTATTTTTGATTTTATGAATGACTTTAGATTATTTGCCCAAGAATTGGATGTATTTGTATAAGTTTATTTCAGGGTTTTTTCATCTGTGTTCATTTCTTTGACAGTACCACATTGTCTTGATTACTGTAGCTATGTAGTATGCCATCAACTAAGGGAACGATTCTTTTCTTCCTAATCTTTATCAAAAATGTTTTGACCATCATAAGGCAACCATTTTTCAAATAAATTTTAGACAAACTTATCTATGTCTGCAAAGTAGCTTACTAAGATTTTGACTGACATTTCATTATATCTATAGACTAATTTGGAGAAAGTTGATATTTTTCCTATCATGACTATACCAACCCATGAATACAGTATGTCCTCCACTTATTTAATTTCTCTTCAAATTCTGTCATTAGCATTTTATAATTTTCATTATGCAGGTCCTGCCTGTGTTTGTTCTGTTCATATCTAAACATTTATTTTTTGGGGGGTGGTTATAATAAGTAGTATTACATTATTATTTTGGATTCTGTTTGTTTGATATTAATATATAGAAATGCAACTTATTTTTTGTATTTTTAGCCTGTGTCCTGTCAGTTTTCCACAGTTTTTAAAAAATATTTTTTAGGGGCTGGGGATGTGGCTCAGTGGTAGAATGCTTGTCACCCATGCATGGGACACTGGATTCGATCCTCAGCACCACATAAATAAATAAAATAAAGATAATGTGCCCATCTACAACTAAAACAAAAAGTCTTTAAAAAATGTTTTTTAGTTGTCAATGGATTTTTTTCATTTTATTTATTTATATGTAGAGGATCAAACCCAGGGCCTCACACATGCCAGACAAGCACTGGGCCACAACTCCAGCCCCAACATTTAGTTTTTAGTATGGAGAGTTTTTAGTAAATTTGATATTTCCTATGTAGGAAATTATGTTTCCTGATAAATTTTATTTAGTTTTGTTTCTTCCATTCCAATCCTTAAGTATCTTTTTTTTTCCTTCTCTTTCCCTTATTGCACTGGCTAGAACATAAAACAACTGTGTCAAATTAGAGTTAGAGTAGAGTTTTTTGTCTTCTTGATATTATGAAGAAAGTATTCTGTCTTCCAATATTGTATGAGGTAAGCTATATATTTGTTATTGTATTTTTTGAATTATTTTATTTCAAGTTCAAGATGCTTTTTCTAAGTTCCTCTCTATCCCTACGTGTTAAGTGATTTTATCATGAATGGGTATTACATTTTGTCAAATAATTTTCTGCATCTGTGGATATGTAAATGTAATTTTTCTTCTTTACCTTAATAAAGTACAGAAAATGTAGAATTTTTTTATTTAGTTTTCTTCCTATTGTTTATTTTTCATTTACTTTATTTTTATTGGTGCACCATAACTATACATGATAGTGGAATTTCTTGCTAAATATTTGTATATGCATACAATAGAATAATATAATTTGATTAATTTCACTTAATATTGATTCACATTTGTATACCAGATTGGTCATGCTGGGACCGGTGACTGATGTGATTGTTTTTATAGATTATTAGATTTATTTTCTTAATTTATTTTTTATGTTTTTCCCCCCTCAAATACTTAAGAATGATTGTTTTTTTAGTATTCTGTGTGTGTTCATGAGTTGTTTTTGTCTGGTTTGGGCATCAAGGTAATAGCTTTATTTATAAGATAAGATAAAAAATGAATTCTTGCAATTTCTTCAAGGTAGTTATATAAAATTTATGTTAATTTTTTAAAAAACATTTGAAAAAAATTTGTAGCCAAGACATTATAGGGCTAGAAATTAATTTCAAATTTTAAATTATAAACAAAGCATTTAATGGTTGCTGAACTAGTTGGTTTATCTACTTATTCTTAGCTAAGTTTGGTGTTTTAGGGTTTTAAAAGTCCATTTATTAAAATTTGTTAAATGTGTAAGATTTTCAAAATATTTTTATATGACCCTTTAGTGACTGCAGGACCTGTTGTGGATTTTTTTTCATTTTTTACTATGTGTGTGCTCATATTCTTGCATATTTGTTAGTCTTGCTAAATGTTTTTCAATTATGTTGAGTATTTTGTCTTATCAATTTTTCTTGTTAGAGTTATTACTTTTCATATCCATTGACATCTGTTCATATCTACTCTTGCTCAAAGTTTATGTTGATTTTTCCAGTTTCTTGAGGTGGAAACATGGGTTATAGATTTGAGACGTTTAATTTCTTTCTAAAAGAAGCATTAATGCTGAAATTTCTGTCTCAGGGTTTTTTTGGATACATTAATACATTTTGATTTGTGTTTTCCTTTTCACTCAGTTTCAATGCCTTTCTAAATTTTCCCTTGAAACTTCTTCTTGACAGCAGGGCTTTTGTTTAATTTCTGTATTTTGAAGATTTCCCTCTTGTTCATTATGTTGAATTCTACTATGTTTGGAAAGCATCTCTATCATTTCAGTTATTTTAAATTTATTAATATTTGTGTAATGATCCAAGATATGGGATACCTTCATGCTCCTTCCATGGATATTTGAAATACACGTGTACTCTGATTTTAGGCAAGTATAATTGAAAGTCTACTAGATATTTTTGATTGAAGGAGTTATTCGGTCTTCTATCTTTGCTGAATTTTATCTGGTAT
Organism: Callospermophilus lateralis; assembly: GCF_048772815.1. NCBI lineage: Eukaryota > Metazoa > Chordata > Mammalia > Rodentia > Sciuridae > Callospermophilus > Callospermophilus lateralis. The sequence goes on from NC_135320.1 coordinate 14,251,169, forward strand.
TAATTGTTGAGAGTGAGGCGCTTAGGTCTGAGCTAAAATTGTCAATTTGTCAATTAAAATTGACAATTAAAATTGTCAATTAAAATTGTCAATTATAAAATTGTCTATTAACTCTATTAACATTTGCTTCATATATTTTAAAGCATTGTTGTTTGAAGCATGTACACATTAGGATTGCTGTATATTCTTCACCAATCTATCCAAATGTTTCTCTTTGTCCTCGGTAATATTTTTTTGCTATGGAGTCTTACTTACTGCTCCTCCTTTTTTATTATTTACTTTTTATATCTTTGTCAGTATTAATTTCAACTGGGCCAGGTACTGTGGCATACACCTTGTAATCTCAGTATCTCAGAAGGCTGAGCCAGAAGGATCACAAGTTCAAAGCCAGCCTCAGCAATGTACCAAGTCTCTAAGCAACTTGGCGAGACCTTGTCTCTAAATAATATATTGTAAAACAGGCTGGGGATGTAGCTCCATACTGAAGTGCCCCTGGGTTCAATCCCCATTCCAGAAAAAAAGGAGTATTAATTTCAACCTACCTAATCATTTTATTTGAGTTACCTTTGATTTGTGTTGCATTTTAAGTCCATTCTGCTAACTCCTGTCTCTGAATTGGTGTTTTGTGATAATTTACATTGAAAGTGATTTTTGATAGCTTAGCACTAAAGTTTGACATTTTTTTGTTTTGTTGTTTTCTTCTTTTCATTTCTGTGTTTATTTTAGTCTTGCCTTCCTTCTTAATTTTTGAAAATTCTATTTTGACTTATTTGTAGTCTTTGAGTATGTTGCTTTTTTGCATGTCAGTAATTAGTCTAGTACTACAACATTTATATTTATCTTAATACAACTACTGATATCACCATTTATCATAAGTAAAGTATTAAAATTTTATTTGTGTATGTATATATAGGTGTATAAGTTTATTTTTACACATAAACACACACATGCATACACATACACATACACACACACACATATATGCATTTTTTCTCTTTGCATTTCCCTTCTGTTTGCAGAACCTGCTGTAGTCTTTCTTTGATACTAGGAATAAGTCATCAAAGTTTTCCTTTTCTTTCCTTATTTTTTCTTTAGGTTTTCTTATCCTAAAAATATTTTTATTTCCCCTTCATGTCTGAAGGGTAGCTTCTGCAGATATAGACTTGACATGTGACTCCTTTTTGTCTTTTAGTCATTGAAAATGTGTGCTTGTCTGTTTTCCATGGTTTCAGAGGAGAAATCTGCTGTTTTTTGATTGTATATTTCTCTGGAGATAATGCTCCCTCTCACTTGCCCTTTTGAAATTTTTTTCTGTGTTTCATTGTGAAAATTTTAATTTTATTGAATTTTTCTGTAGATTTCTTTTTATTTATCCGATATTATACAAATATAGGGGGGCTGGGGATGTGGCTCAAGCGGTAGCGCACTCGCCTGGCATGAGTGCGGCCCGGGTTCGATCCTCAGCACCACATACAGACAAAGATGTTGTGTCCGCCAAATACTAAAAAATAAATATTAAAATTCTCTCTCTCTCACTCTCTCTCACTCTTTCTTTAAAAAAAATAGGAAGTTTTCAACCCTTATTTCTTTATTTCTTTTTTCAGTTTCATACTCTTTCTTCCCCATATGGAACTTCATTGGTACCCAATTTGGACCTTTTTGTTATTGTCCTATAAGTCCATGACTTGTTTTCTGTCAGTCTATTTTACTTGTGTTGTTCAGATTAAGTTCTATTCCTCTGTCTTAAAGTTTACTGATTATATTGTCTCTTATTTCCTCTGATTTTCTTTTTCAGTTTTATTATGTTTTTAATTGCATATTTCCAGTTAGTTCTATTTTATTCTATTTTTTTTGCTAACATTTTCAATTTTAAATTTTTTTTCAAGAGAATTTATAAATGCTGAAACTTTTAAAAATACATTTCAGTATTTTACCATTTGATCAATCTGTGTGGTGTCAATTGCTTCTCTTTGCTAATTCAAATTCCATTTTACAAGGGTGATTGACATGATGAGTTATTTTAATTTATATGATGGACATTTTATATGTTCTGAGAGTATTGATACTGCTTATATCTTCTTTTTCATTGTGCAATCCCACTTCTCGACTTTAGTATGTAGGACCTGGTCCACATTTGTGACTTGTAGAGTCAATGATAATTTAATTTCCAGGGCCCCGAAAGTTTATTCTGTTTTTCTTGATTTTCCTTGCTCAACTGGACTCCCTTCTGAGCACTTCAGAGCCCTATGCATGCTGTCTGGGCTACTGGTGGCTTTTGGTTGGGAGTTTCAGGATAGGGTGGTCATGGTCACTAGCACTGTAGTAAATTGGGTATGCCACTGCCTCAGTTTCCTGCAGGGGCATGCTGCACCTAAAGTAATAGCCGGTCGGTTTGTCTCCAAACCACTGTGCCCTTGCAGCAGACAGGACTTGCTGCTGTCCTTATTACTGAGAGGATACCCTATTAAAGCTGCTGTAACAGCAGATTATGTTACTGCTGCTCCATAGATTTGGCTAGATCCTGGTGGTTCTGATGCTGCAGACCAGAATACTACTGTTCCAAGTGTCAGGCAGGGACACCTCTGATGATAGGGGTAGATCAGACCACTGCAGTTTCAGATGAATGGGAAATGGGCCATTGGTCAGGCTTCACTGATTCTATTGTTTTTATGAATGGAGTTATCACTTGGCAGGGACTGGTTCAGGACCACATCAATGTCAGTGCCAGAGACCAGGACATTGCTGATCTGTATGAAGAGCAGGAAACCGCGCTGCTCTCATACACGTAGAATAGGGTGTCAGCTTATGAGGTCTTGGCTGCACTAACACTTTTTGATGCCCTGGGCAAGGGGAACAGTTTTCAGTTTGATCTATTTGTTCATTTGCTGTTATTGTTTTATCTTTCACTTGTTGGGAATAATAACAGAGCTATTGGGGATCCAGCTGGGATACTTTGGAAGAAAAAAAAAAAATCAAGGGATTCACTGTTAGGTTATTCCTAAAATCTTAGTTTCCTGGGAATTTAATCATGTGTTATTCATCTTCTAGAGTCATGTTATGATTATTTTTTGAATTATTTATTTTTATGTAGAGGAAAGAATCAAGAAAAAGTATCCCCTATATAGCTCAAAATTGTAAACCCATTCTCTAGATTTTTGAAAAGGATTTATGTCAGTAAGATGATATTTATTATATCCATATTGTTCTTATGCTTGCATTTTAATCTTATAAAAATGGTATTACAAAATGTAGCATTTGGGGGACTCAATATCTGTTTAACATTTTACTTCAAAGAGTGATACAGGCTTGTCTTGTGCAGAATTATTCACATGTGAAACACTTTATGCCTCTTAAACACCCATTTTACACTTTGATGAACTACCAAACTCTTTTCCAGATTGCTGCATTAATTCTAGGGAATAGTAAATGAATTTATATGGCAGCAGGGAAGGCCATTGACCAGGGCTTTTTGTTTTTGCACTAACTGTGTACAAGTTTACTTTGTCATGACACTGATGGAAGCCCAAGACAGAAGGATATCCAAACCTTCATAGACTGATCCTCTGCAGAAGTCTGCAAATGATGTTCTCTGAATGTAATAAAGGGATATATAAATATATAATCGTTGCTTAAGAATTTTAGTATAAGCGATTTAGATAAGTATGAGATTCATGAACTTGTCTTTTAATTATGTAATCGCATACATAATTATTTTAGTTCTTCACTACTGCTACGCCAAGCATCACTTAATGTTCACTGCATAACAAGGGCACCCTGAGTTTCCATCACTTTATTATTGCTTGTGCCTGTGAATCAGTGAGAAATTCTTGTCTTCGTTCAGGCATGCCTCAGTGGTTGACTATGGGTCCGGGAAGCATGTCTGGTGGTCTTAACTGGAATCTCAAATGCCTATGGGTCAACTGGTGGTCTTTTGTCAGAGTAACTTGTTACACAGTTCTCAAATGACTACGGGATAAGCTCTAAGAGGTCGTGGATATTTGCAAAGCTTCTTGAACCCCAATTGTATTATTGTCATATTTTCCCTGTTACTGCAAAGTACTGACCAAACCCAGCACAGATGTAAGTGATGTGCAGCTGGACCATATTCTTAAGATATACCATTGCAATGGGATCTGGATACAGTGAAGGAATGACGTTTGTGACTGTCCTTATACTCTCTTTAGATTATAATCACATGAAAGATGTGATTTCTCCCTGTCTGTATGTCATTCTAAGTTGATTCTGACAAATCAGTTCATTGCCAGGACACAAAAGTCTTACAAAATGCCTTCTGAAATGTAAGAAAGTCAATATAATATCACTGAACAGCTCATTACTTTTTTTATAAATAACATAAAATAATTGTTACATTCTTGAAGAAAATGTTTTAAAAAATGTAATATTTGCAAATCATCCTCAGTTAGAAATGTCTTTTAGTACACAAACTTCCACTTGCTCACAAATCTTGAACCATGTATGTAATAACACTCTGCTATACATGCTTATACTCATTGATGAGAAAGTTAATTTGAGGTTGTCAACAGTTACAAGACACTTCATCTTGTAACAAAAAGACTAAAATTTGTAGGACACAAACTGTATACATGTGTGTGTGTGCGTGTGTGTGTGTGTAACTACAACACAGTGCTGAAATGAGATTAGGGAAGAGAGAATTATAGTTATTGTGATTATATAAGTGGTCATTTCTTCTTGTTGTTGTTGTTTTTTAAAGGTTTGTTTTTTTGGTAGTTGGTATACACAATACCTTTATTTTATTTTTATGTGGTGCTGAGGGTCAAACCCAATGCCCCATGCATGCTAGGTGAGCACTCCACTGCTGAGCCATAACCCCAGTCCTCTTATTGTTTTTGTAATGTTGAAACTGATAATGTTTTTCAAATTATGACTTTCTATTTAAAAAGAGCCAAATTTGTGAAATTCTTGTTATTCATAACTTTAAAAAGATTAGTTTAAAAAATATATAAGAATTTACCCTTTGGTAGAAGAAGGGTGATTTTGTTTTATAAAGTCTATGATAAAACACTATTTTAAAACACAAGTAGTATTTTGATAAAGACTTACCTCATTAAATAATACACCAGGGGATGGGGTTGTGGCTCAATGGTAGAGCACTTGCCTTGCATGTGTCAGGCACTGGGTTCAATCCTCAGCACCACATAAAAGTAAGTAAACAAAACAAAGATATTGTGTCTATATACAACTAAAAAAAATTAAAAAATTATACAACAGAAAGAGTGACTCTTAAATTTTCACACACATGATAAGCATTCCAAAATACTTTAAATTTTATTAATTTTATTTTCTTCTCTTAATTTTTCTGTTTGCCCACTTATGGCTGAATTTGTTTTTCTTAGTGATATTTGTAATTTTTCAGTGAATAAAAAAAAAAGTTTATTTTCCAAAAAATTATAAGGCACACAGATAATGTTGATATATTTCTATTGAAAAACACAACTTGAATAACTGAAATTAGCAATGTATTTAAAAAGTCAAACATATGCTCTTAAATTGTATGGTCACCTTTTCTAGTTAAATATTTAGGTCAAACATGAAAATCAAGTTTTGGTACTGAGCAAACTGTAGTAGAAATCATTCTATCTCCTTCTCCCACTTAAGTACAACTTAAAATCCTGAATATCATATACAGAAAAAAAAAAAAAAAACATATAAAGACCTGGACAGGCAGTCCAGGTAAATTAGCAAGTCTCTGTCTTACATTTAAAAACAACAAGGGTAGGGTGTAGTGGTACATGTCTGTAACCCAGTGTCTCAGGAAACTTTGGCAGGAGAATCACAAATTCATAGCCAGCGTCAACAACTTAGACTCAAAGCAATTTAATGAGACCCTATCACAAAATTAAATAAATAAACAAACAAATAAATAAATAAGGCTGGGGATGTGGCTCCCCTGGATTCAATCCTCAATACCAAAAAAAAATAAATAAAATTAAAATAAAACAAGATAACAAAAGCTGGTGATGTAGCTCAGTGGTAGAGCACCCAGGGGTTCAATCCCCAGTACCAAAAAAAAAAAAAAAGATAAAATAATAATAATAATAATAGGCCTAGAAAAGCATAAATAAAGACAGATGACCCTCAGGGAGCTCAGACATGAGGAAGAACATGATGGGGAGTTCTGGGACTTCTTTTTTGCCTCATGTATTCTGATTAGGTAGAAACTTTGGATTTGTCCTTTCTTCTATCTTCTATAAATTAATGTATCTACATTCTTTACTTTTTTAAAAAATCATTTCATTAGCTATAATGAGCATTTCTTTGTACTGCCTGTGCTTTTGGTGTGTAAGTATATTGGGTTTCCTTGCTTTAGTCAGAGGTACATTCAAACCTTTGCAGAGCTCCCGTTACTTGTTTAAAAGTGAAAGTGAGTGCTCGCTTGTTGCTTGGGCAGCACATATACTAGAATTGGAACCATGCAGAGGAGATGAGCATGGCCCTTGTACAAGGATGTCATGCAAATTCATGAAGCATTCCATATTTTTTAAGATTACTCAGCAATAAAAAACAATAAAATCATGGCATTTGCAGGTAAATGGATGGAGTTGGAGAAGTTAATGCTAAGTGAAGTTAGCCAATCCCCAAAAAACAAATGCCAAATGTTTTCTCTGATATAGAAGGCTGATTCATAGTGGGATAGGGAAGAGGAGCATGGGAAGAATAGACCAACTCTAGATAGGACAGAGGAGTGGGGAGGGTAGGGGAGGAGGCATGGGGTTAGAAATGATGGGGAATGTGATGAACATCATTATCCAAAGTACAAGTATGAAGACACGAATTGGTGTGAATATACTTTGTGTACAACCAGAGATATGAAAAATTGTGCTCTCTATGTGTAACAAGAATTTAATGCATTCTGCTTACATATATAAATAAATCAATAAAAATATAAAAAAAATAAATGAATAAAAGTGAAAACGAGTGGATAGCTGAGGAATTGAGGCTAGGAAGTACATGAACAGAAGACATAAGCCAAGACATCCAGGCACTGAGATTTCTTGGCTTTTCACACTTGGTCCTATTTCTAACTGCACTTGTGAGAATGCTCACTTTGGCCATCTTATAACCCAGTTTTAAAATCTATTTCCCTGTGTAGCCATAGAAACCATGTGTCAACTGGCCTCAGGGTAACATTCTGTTCTTTAGGGAACAACTTTCACATCTCAACCTTGGTGTGGGATGCATGGGCAGGCTTTTTTTTTTTTTTTTTTTTTTTCATCATTGAGGTTTGATGTATATTGGTTATTTAGAAATAAAACCCATGAGTATATAGAAAAAAAAAAGGAAGAAAAAAGGAGGCTAAAGATATTAGTTCATGGAAAAACAACTATAGAAAAAGTCAAAAAACTTATATTTGAAGTTGTGACAATAATAACTGCAGTGAAATTAATATTTTAAAATATAATTCTAAACTTTTTAACTTTTAAATAAAGAATATACTGAATCACACTCATGGTACATGCCTACGTATATGGGTGTGCTAAGATGTAAGGACACATTAATAAGAGAGTGAGGCCTAAGACTTTTATATTGATTATCTACTTTTGCATAAGAAATTGCTGCAACCTTAGTAGTTAAAACAGTACTCATTTTGTTATCTCAGAGTTTCCATGGGTCAGAAGAGCCAGCAAAACCAGATTCCTTCTCAGGTTTTCACAAGGCTACAACCTAGGTTTTGTTCTTATCTTATATTTGAAGTTGTAACAAAAATAACTGCAGTGCAATTAATATTTTAAAATATAATTCTAAATTTTTTAACTTTTAAATAAAGAATATACTGAATCACACTCATGGTGTGATCCCAAGGTCTTTTTCTGAGCTTATTTAAGTTGTCAGCAGAATCTGGTTATCTGTATTTGAAAGACTGAAGTCTCCCCTTTCTTGTGATGTGCCAGTCCAGGTTTGCTCTGAGCTCCTAACTGCTACGTTGTAGAAAACATAGGCATGTAGCCTTGTCCCAACACCTGCCGCTTACTTCTTCCTGGCTAGAGAGAGAATCTGACCCAATCAGTTTCTCTGACCCTTTGTAAGAGATCCCATCTGATCAAGTCAGGCCACCCAGGATAATTTTCTTCAAATTGGTAAACTGAAAATTCCGGATTTGGGCCCGGGGGCTATGGCACACACCTGTAATCCCAAAAGCTTGGGAGGCTAAGACAGGAGGATCATGAGTTCAAAGCCAGCCTCAGCAACAGCAAGGTCGCTAAGCAACTCAGTGAGACTCCCCATCTCAAAATTAAATACAAAATAAGGCTTGGGATGTGCCTCAGTGGTCGAGTTATCCTGAGTTCAATCTCTAGTACTGAAAAAAAAAAAAATCCAGATTTGGGATAGTACAGCTACAAAGTCCCCTCCCCTTTGTCATCTAATGGAACCTTATCACAGAAGGGAAGCTCATCATGGTCACACAAACTCAGTCCAGAATCAAGGACTATGCCAGGGTGCAGGCTCCTCAGGAGTTACCCTAGAATCATTTCTATCACATCTGAGAATGTGCTGTTCCTTCTAATTTAGGGTTCTCAACTTGGCTATGCTTCAGATTTTTCTGGGGACATTTTAAAAAATGTATAGATATCTGATTGAATCTGAATCTGATTTAAGCTCAGAATCATCTCCTGAGCATGTTGTATATTTTCAATTAAGTTGCAAAATGACTCCTATGCGTTCAGCCCCACATACCACTTTAATAGTAAAGACAGATACGTCATCTGCCTAACATTTTATGAAAGTATTAGAGTTTTTTCAACACTACGATTAAGTTCACGAAAGGACAAGTAACATAAATGGGATCATTAAAAATTAAGTGACAAAGGCAGAAACATCATCCTAGCCTTTGGAATGAGTAATCTGCAGCTCAGGCCTTAAACTTCATTACCTCTGAAAGGGTCAATCCCTTCTCCCAACATAGAACCGAGTTAATAGCTAAGTCTCATAAAAAAGTCATCACATCTTGGCTTCAAATCGGTAGGCTATTCCACACATTGAAGGCTCTTAAATATTATCGCTAATTTAAAATCGAGGTCTTATTCTAAAGACCTTGGTTTTCGCAGTTTAGGTCCAAATGCCAACTACTAGCAAATGAAATTTGGGGCCAATTACCAAATATCCCCTTGTATTTCCCTTAAAGCCAATTTCCTACCCTGTGTTCCACAGAAATTAGTCTATGACATTAGCTATTTGGAAAATATCTTATTTCTGCTCTTGATGATTCATAGGGATTTAAGCTATTCCTAGAAATTGACAAGGAGATGTGGGAAAATTCAGCATGATATCAGTAAGTATATACAGCATGCATGTCTGCCTCATGAGTGAAGTGAATACATTTCAGTATATAGATTTCATTTCTTCTATTTGGTATGCTCATAGAATTTCCTCTTTTTCTTTTATTATTTCTGCCTCTAGACTGCTCTCCAGAATGTTGAGATTGCCAAAGAAGTGACCACAACAAAGGAAAATATTGCTCTACCTATATTCAAGTAAGATCATTACTTTACAATAAAGCCATATTGTGTGAATTATTGAAAAAAATTAACACATTTTTTACATTTCTACAAAAAAAATTTATTTTCTTTGGTATTAAAAATTTTGAAGCCTCTGTTTTAGGAAAATAACAATTTCCTCTTTTAAAAAAATATTCTGGTATGAAAAGGATTGTAACACTCAGAACATAACCTAACGTTTATTCATGCTTAGACTCTATGTGAATGAATTTTCCACAATGTGCATTTTAAGATCTAATTTGAACGCATACTATTTCTTTAAGAAGCTTTGTTAGAGGAATGAGAAATATTAATTACTTTCTTAAAAGCCTACTTTTTCAGGGACAGGGTCAGAGACTCCTCATTAAGGTAGAAGCTAGAATAAGATGCTGCAAGCTATGGAGTCCTGTAGAAAGGAAGACATGACAGTGCAAGGGGGGGCTTGGCAAAAATGTTCCCTAAAATGCTTCAAAGCATCAGAGACCAGGGAACTGTCACATTCTCCTTTGTTTGTTAAGAACAATGGGTGAATAAGTTTGATATTAGAAAAATGAACCAAATATATCTTCAGAAAGGTCGTGTGAGTCAGCACAGTTGAAGCAGATAGAAGATCCACGTAGTCCCTGACATTGTGCCAGGGATAAGTGTCGCGTTCGGAAGGAATCACATGCTATTTGTTAAGAAGGGCAGAACGTGACTTCCAAAGCTGGAGTATGTTGCTCATATATTGTCACAGTATTTTTGAGTTCTTCTATCCTGGCAGTGCCATGACTTACAGTGGGACTTTGGTGAGAATCAGAAAGCTCATTGTCTGTTATATTTCAAGAAAAGCTAATACTGAAAGCAGTATTATTTATGTACATGTCGGTGTAGTCAATGACATTACAATGTAATGTAAAATTAGCAAGAATCCTTGGGTATGCGTCTCTGTGTTATTGAAAACCATAGAACTTAGTACTGCGTGCATCCTTATAGAATGCCTTTAAAGGAGCTCCTAGGGTAGGGTCCCAAGGTCTATGGCAAAGTCCAGAGGCCCTTGGAGTTGCACTCAATCAGGCCTCAGGGTCATTCTGCTTCCTGAGTATTCTGTGAAGCACAGAAGCACTACTGTACCTTACTGTAGAATCCAGACTGAGATAGAAAGCTAATAGTTTGATTCTTCTTTTTTCAATTTATATTTGATCCCTAATTAACTGAATCTCAGATATACTTTTTCTTCATTCTTAAACATTGTTTTTTTTTTTTAAATCAAGTTAATTGAATAATTTCTGAGACAGTTTCCTAGGAAACAGAAAGAATCATTTCTGGCATCTATGTTAGATCATATCCAAAGTTTCCAAATGATTGTTCATACCTAGAACTTTATTTTTATAGTTAGGCATTTTTTTCAAATGAAATTTCATAGAGATATCCACAGATAAATGAGGGCAAAAACAAACACACAAAAATATTTTTACTGAAATGGGAGTAATCTAGAAATGTCCTGCCTGCCAAGTTCCTTATGTCTGAATCCATTCCTCAATTCTCCAAACCAACCACACTAAATGCACAATATTATTTCTTTGACCCCTGCTCTTTACTTGGTTTCTCAGGTCATATAGGAGCCCAGGCGGAAAAATTAAGTGAAGAACATGGAGAGCAATTGATAGAAATGAAATTTAATAGAGATCTGAATAGGTAAAAGAGGACAAAAACTTATGTTGTGCTAGACATTATTGGCAAAGTTATTGCTCTATAATTACTGAGGAATTAGCATGAGACATTGACTCATTTGCTTGCATCTTATTCCCCATACAAAGCCTACTGTAAATAGACTTAAAGGCTCATATATTGTAGATTCTGAATGAATCTCAATAAAGAGTGTGGTAGTTGCCCCTTCTCTGTGTTTTCATGTTTCATGTTTTACTTTCCATAGTTTTAGTTGCCTGTAGTCAACTGTGGTTCAAAAATAATAAATTGATATTTCAAGAAAGTAACAAACCTAAGTTATAAATTGCATGCTGTTCTGAATAGCGTGATGAAATCTTGAGCTATCCCTGTTTGTTCCACCTGGGCCATGCATATTCTCTGTCCAGGGTATCCACATGTTAAACACTACCTGCCCTTTAGCAACTTAGCAGTCTTGGTTAACTGGTTGATGGTTACATATCACAGTGCTTGTGTCTAAGTAACCCTATTTCATTTACTAATGGCCACAAAGCACAAAGGTAGTGATGCTGTTGAATTTATTACAGAGCATTGTCATAATTTTTTCTATCATTAGTTTTTTTTTTAATCTCTTACTATACCTAATTCATAAATTCAACTTTACCATAGGTATGTACGTGTAGGAAAAATAGCATATACAGGATTTAGTACTACCCACAGTTTTAGGCATCCATTAAGTGTTTTGCAACATATTCCCCACAGATAAGAGAGAACAACTGCACATGTTATACATAAAGAAAGGAAAAGGTCATTTGTAAGGGACATTCATTTGAGGGTAGCTGCTACTATTCGAAAAACACTGTCATATGGGAATTGCAAAAAGTAGTTAATATTTTATTATTTTAGTAATATCTCCAAATGCATTTAACCATCTCTCTTAGACTTCTTTAACAATACCTCTGCCTCACCATGTTGTATTCCTGCTCATGTTTGCTCACATTAAAAGCTAGGCTAGTTCTGCACTTGAACAGAAATCAGTCCCATGAGCAAAAGCAGCCTGCATGACCAGGTTGTCAGCAGCCGTCACAGCTGGACTACCTGCACTTGATGTGCACTTGCTGCCCTCTCTGCTTGGCTAGAGGAGATCTCAGACTTCCTGAGCCTTTTCTCATGGCCAAAGCAAGATTAGTGTCATTTAAGTACTTACTATTATAATGGGTGGATTTTATGTTCTTGGTACTTTTCTGGGCTTCAGGGACATTTGAGGCATCTCTGTTGTACTTTCATGGGTCACTCTCTGGTCTGTCTTTCTGTGTATGTGACTGCAATTATTCATGGGGTGCAGCTTCTATGGGCGCACTCATCAACATAATTATTGTTCAAATTCCCAGTCATTTCAGGCATGTTTGTGATTTTATAGATTTTATTTTTTCCCTGGTAAAAAGTCTCCATTCCTGGTTTTGCTGATGGAGGTGTTGTTCATCATGATTAAAATGAAGCAATGATTAAATGTGACCAAGCTCAGCCTTGAGCCCAGCAATGACTTCATATTCTAGACACCTTTCTTAATCTGTTTTGACTGTGACCCACTGCCCATCTTCCTTGATTGCTGGTTCAGACCAAATCAGCTTTCTGTAGGGAAGGCAGGTGCAGCTCGCAGTCAGGGTGCAAATAGCAATGCATTCCCTGGGCCTAGAATCCAAGGTGCTGACTTGTGTTTGGGTTCTTTGCTTATTTTCTGTTTGTATGCAAGTTTGACAAAATACACTATAGTTTCTCATTTGGACCCCAGGATTTACTATTATGAAAAAATATATAGGGTCCCCCATAAATATTTTGAAAATTCGATCACCTAATGAGAACGTTTCTGTAGTTGCATTCTGTGTATTTCAAAGATTTTCTTCTACCGTTGAGCAAAGACTGGCTATACTTAAAAGAAAAATTTCTCTGATAGTTCTCCATTCATTAACAGAAGTGGACTTTCCGGAAGCTCTTATTATCGCTTTCATTTTTGAGCACATTAACCTAGGCTGCCTTTAGCTTGGTAATCCAATCAAGAGAAAGTTGCATAACTTTGCCCAAATGAAGACCATTGGCAGCTTCTTCCGACTAAACCTCCACCCATGCATCTGTATCTGACTGTGAAGAAGATTCACAAGAAAATATATAGGACACTGTCAGATACCTTTGGCCACAGAGGAAAACAACAGAAATTTCTCAAAAAGTCTTTTCATGAATATCTTCAAGTTGAATGGTGGTGACTATAACAAAGCTGTAGAGCAGAGTTAGAGGAACCCTCGAGTATAGTAACCAAAACAAAAGAAGAATACAGTGGTTCCCTGAGAGTGTGGACTGAGTTCATGTGGCTTTTCATATCCACTCAGCCCTAGAGACTTCCCTAGCATTCAGTTGGAATATTCCTAGTGATGGTACACACTATCCACGGGATTATAAAGCATGAGCTGCAGTCAGGGGACCATTTCTGAATGTCCCTTCCTGCCCCTCTACTGGGTACAGATGTCATTCTTTAGCACAGTCTCCAGCATTCCCACAGAGGAGGAACCGTAGCAGCTAGAGTGCTGGGTCCACCTAGCCATACCCACAGAGGCCCCTGTTTGGTCAGAGAGGCCCATGGTAGGGACCGATGACTCTTATATTAACATCTTCCATTTCTATGCAAAATGCAATGTTAGGGTTGGCCACTCCTTTCTTCTTGAAATTCCATTTGTTCATAAGCTATATCTACTCTTTCCGCCTTCCCATCCAATTTCAGATCATTATTCTTTCTTCATCACATCTAGCTGGGCCTTTGTTTCACCCTTAAATATCATCTTTCCTTCCTGCTATTGACCCTCGATGGCTATCTTTCAAAGTGTCTTTCTTTCCTTCATTAAAAGACTTCTTATTTTCATGTTTTTTTTTCCTACTTTTCCATTTTTGCTTTTGTTGCATGAGGAACTAGCATAACATCCAACAAGTCGTTATTAAAATCAATGTAGAGGAGCTTCCTCCTGGGATTTCTTCTATAAATTATACTGTTTAAGTCTCACACCAGGTCTATAATTCACGTGGAGCATATTTCTCCGTGTGGTATAAGATAAGGGTCCATTTTTCTTTCTTTTCATCCAGTTTTTCAAACACCATTCGTTGAATAAACCATCCCTTTCTCATTATGACTTCTTAGTTTCCTTGTCATAAATTATTTGACCATATATGCTTGGGTTTATGTCTTGATCTATATGTCTATTTTTCATGCCAGTACCATATTGTTTTGAATATGATAAGTTTTTAATATAATTTGTATCCAGGAAGTGTGGTGCCTTTGCTCTTTTCTTTTTCAGACTGCTTTGGCTCATTGGGTCTTTTGTGATTTCATGTGAAATTGAGAATTTCTATTTCTATTTCTGTGAAAGTGCCATTAGAATGGGGTAGTATTGAACATTTTAAATATATTAATCCTTCCAATTCATAAACATGGGATAATAAACTTAGAATATTTTGTTCAGCAAAGAAGCTATCAAGAAAAGGAATAGGAAACCTATAGATTGAGATAAAATAAATGCAAAGCTTGTATCTAACAAGAGGTTAATATTCATGTTTACCTAAGGAATTCTCACAACTCGAAAGCAAAAAAATAATCCAACGAAAACCTGAGAAACAGACCTGAATGGAAATTTTCACAAAGAAGATGTACTATGGTTAACAGGTACTTGGAAAGGTACTAAAATCACATATCAACACAAAAATGTGCATCAAAACTACAATGAAATACACCTTGTAATTGTTCGGATGGCTATTTTTACAGTGACAAGAGATAACAATGTCAGCAAGGGTATAGAGAAAAAAGCCCTTCTGCACTGCGACTGGGAATGGAAATTGCTAGAGATACTGTGATCAAACCTTATGGAGGCATCTCCAAAATTTTAAAATAGCATTATCATATGTCCTCTGGTACGTACATATCCAAAGGAAGTAAAATCAGTAACATGTAGAGGGATATCTGCTTCTACATACATTGCAGTATTATTTACACTAGCCAAGATAGGAAAAGTGTCCTTTGATGAATGAATGAATAAAAAAAGTACTATGTATAGATAATGGAATATTAGTGATCCATAAAAAATAAGGGTATTTTGACAATTGCAACAGTTGTAATAAATCTGGAAGACATTATACTAAATGAAATGGCCACAAAAGGACAAATATTATATGATTTAAGTTATATGCAAGATATTAAAAAGTCAAATATATAGAAATAGAGAGTAGAATGGTGATTGTCAGGTATGAGAAAAGGGAAATAATGGAAGATGGTAAAGCTTGCAGTTATATGGGATTACTTTAGTGACTGAAACTTTGCTGATGAAGATTTTCACTGCTCTTACTACACAAAAAAAATGTAAGAAAATAACTTTCAAAAAGCTGAGGCGGTATTTAGGATAATATGAATTTACTAAGTACTATTAAATTATATCCTTTAAAATGGCCAATTATATGCCATGTGAATTTTACCCTAATTAAAAAATATATAATTATATATGAAAAGACAGGAACAGGCTTCCTATTGCACAAAACTCAAACATAAACCCTGCCACCTTTGACAAATTTTTCATGAACCAAAACTCTATATTCCAGTATGATATCATTTTAGATTATTTTTGTTTGCTTGCTGTATTTTAGCTTTGAGTTACTATAACACATTACTTGACATAATTAACTTATAAAAATAAAAACTTTATTTTGCCTCAGAATTTGGAAGGTTTCAGACTATGACCGATTGACCCTGTTGCTTTGGGCCTGTGATGAAACAGCCTGTCATGGAAAGATTGCTCACCTCATGGCCAGGAAGCAAAAGGAGAAAAGCAGCTCCCGAGAGTGCCACCCTGGGGACCAAAGTTTTAACAGATAGAACTTTGGAAGACAGTGAAGATTCAAACCATAGCAATTTCCCTTCTGGAAGAGAAGGTCTTGAATTCACCCTGTTTATTCTGTAACTAGTATACTACTTGTTTAATCTTATTTCATCCAGTCTGCCAGTACTGTGTTCTCCAGACTAACATCGTTAATGTTTACTGTCCTTATTTTTAATTAATTCTTCCTGGTTCAGATCCTTGTCTTACATATCCCTCATTTTCAAAACTTATGTCTCTGTATCTTGTTTTCAGATACTGCATCTGGAGTTTTGGACTTGATCATCCTGTTTGACTTTTCCTAAAGGACTATTACATAAACTTGAACTTGAGCTCTTTTAATATTACTTTTCTCATTCAGAAGCCTTCCTTAGCATAAATGAAATCTCCTGGAAAATTTTTTGGCTGTATTTTCATTGTTCCTACCTCCATAGTTAGGTAGAGAAGGGAGATCAGCAAAATTCATAAAATGCCATCTGGACACTGTACATCCTTATTACGTTTAAAATTTAGTTGAGTTAAACTGACACTTAGAACATCCGTTGCTTTAACATGTTATCATTTTATAGTTTATAAGGAAGAAACTAACTCTAATACAACTGTTAATAGCTAATGGACTTTCAATTTGGTTTTTAGCTTTTGATTGCTACTGTGCATTTAAAAGTGATTAACTATGAGAAAATGATACCAAAAGTCATCTATTAGATTACTCAGCAATAGATGGTAAATATAAAGTAATACACTTTTGAAATGTAATATTACCATTTAGACTTTAGAAAGTTTAATCTGATATTTTCTACATAGTGCTTTCATTGAAGGAAAATCAATAGTTTTGAGAAGAAGCCAATTGATCAAATGGACACTGTTCCCTTAAAATGAATGTGATAACACAATGTAAGAATTACAAAGCCATGCCAGAATTTCAAAATTATTCTACATTTGTGTGTTTCAGTATATAATTTCAGGATTCAATGGTGCAAGTGGTGACATCTGGATGAGAATATGAAATTATTTTCTAAAATGAGATCAATGAAGAAACTGTGCTTTTGAGGTGTCACAAAGAGGTGTCACTTACAAAGTGAGAATCCCTGGCTAAATCCTTAGGAGGTGAAGACATAAAGGACAGCCTATCCGTGATATTAGTACCAATTGTAGAGTATTTCATGTTTTCCTCCTCCTCCTGCTGCTACTCCTCCTCTTCCTCTTAGGGAATATTCAGCAACGACTCCGTTTCATTTTCCAATGTCATATGCTGAGATGATGGCAGATCAATTCTCGATCGGCCTCCTCAGATATTGATCAACGAATCCCAAACATTTTCACTGCATGACTCTAAGCAATTTTAATATTGCAGGCTTAGAAGACTACCAAAAAAAAATGAATTTTTCATCAAGTAACACATTATTAATGAACTGGAAGAGAGAAATATATGAAAGATGTGCAGATGTCATTCAATCAAATTCACTTTAGTTATGTATATAGATAGCCTAACATATTAGTAATAAAAATTGTTCTAACAATAACAAGAAGCATTTTTCAAGTAAAAAGAAAAAATTAGTTTCTTACATGTGAGGTCATGTATGTGTGGATACATGCATATTTAAATACCAAACACATCTTAAAAAATGCTTCTGACTCTCTTGGTTTCTCCCATCTCCTTTAGCAGCATCTTCTGGTTTCAGCCACTTGTAATGATGCATGTAGCACAAGTTGCTGCCCCCTCCGTGTATACCTGCATCCCATATCTCTCATCATTTTTCTTCTTCCTGGAAATTTTCAATAGAGGTGACAAAAGAACCCAGAAATGCTATGAAGTTAATGTTCTATAAGATAAATCTCTGACAACTGGGAAACTAGAGCAAACGGATACATTTGTTTCTTCAGAGGAACGTTACTGAAAGTTCCTGAAACTGAAAAGTCACTGATGCTTAATACTAAATCATGCCCAGCTCGAAATTACAACTCTGCACTGTTTAACTCAGATGACCGTAACCCCCAACCTAACTCACCCTCCAGCCATGTCCTAATCTTCTACCCTATTAAACTATTAAAGTATCCTATAAACTATGACTTATATTTTGACATCATCAAAATCTTCTCTGGTACCTCGGGTTCCTTTGCTATCTCACTCCTATTCAAACCTCGAAATCCCTTGGAAACAATGTCTCATCTCTAGTCTTCTCAAATGACGGTTGTCTCTTTTATAGCTCAGGAGCCACTAGACCTGGGGGTGGGCATGTGCTTACCTTGCTTTTCTTTGCACACAGCTTAATCTCTTCCTTTCCTCATAAATTACTGCTCCTTTGCTTTGCACATCTTCAGATTCCATTTTTCACCTGCATATTTGATGATGTCATCTGTGGAACACCTGGGTCACTCTTGCTCATTGACTACAGAACTTAGCATGGAACTAACCACATGTTCCTACACTAGTTCCAACTCTTCAGCATTCACATGGAAGACTAATTCCACATCCCACTTTCCAGCTCTTCACCACTTTCCTTTTAGCTATTTCTCCATTCGTCTACAGTCTCCCATTCCCATGTTCTATTATTGTCTACTACTATCATTTCCAGAATCTCAGTTTTATTACCCCGTATCTTTATAATTTATTTACTTTAACTATGTTACTCCAGAGATTGTTGAGGATTTATAAACTATCATTCATTTATCTTGTGGTGCTCCTAATCCTTGACTTTATCTCCAAGCAACTTACTCAGAACAAGCTTAACAGGGATCCATCATATTTATATCAGTTTACCCAAGTGGCAGAATTTGTCTACAGGAAAGCAACAAATTGATAAGGGCACCTATAATTTATGGTCCAAAAACCTGTCCAAATTTACTTGTCAGTAATCATTTGCCTGATTTGACTATTTATATCTTCATTCTCCCCAACTTTCAGTACATCTTCTCTCTATTGTCACATCTAGTTATCCTGCTTGACTCTACTTCAACCATCAAAACAATAAAAAGGACAGTCCCTATCTACTAATCAAGAAATCTGCCAAACTATCTCCACATTTACCATCTCTCTTCAGGTAGCGTGAGTGAAATGTGTATGCTCCCATCTTAGCCAAAAATTCTTTACTTGTATAATTGATTCCATGTTCCTTCAGTAACCTGAGCACCTTGCTCCTGAAATTGTATCTTAGTTTTCCAATCATTACTAATTCATCTTGTTCTACTTTAGTTCCATCACAACACATAGTTATGTCTTAAAATTAAAATAATAAAATACATTATTTACTCATCTTTCTACCTTTAACCTGAAATGTCAGTTTTTTTGCAACATCAAACTCCTCAGTATACTTGTTAATATTCCACATTTCCAAATCTTCACATTTAATTCCTTCTCAAAACTGTTACAAACAGGTTTTCACCCACCATTCTTCTGCAACCATCATTACTAAGGTAATCAGGGGAAATCTACTATGTCTCAAACATTTTACTCCCAAATTAAAATATGTTCTCTCATGACCCATTCATCTGATATTAGTTATATTGTTTTTTGAACACTATACATTAGCGTTCCAAATGTTAAACTATAAGGACATATCTTTTGAGCATAAAAAATATGTAATTGTCTCCAGTTTGGATTTCAATATACTTTTTGTAAAATTTAGGTATGAGTGATTTTTCAGATTGTGAATTACTAATTTCCATAAAATTTCACAGTTTTGTGACATTTAAAAATCATGATTAAAAATGAAGAAAGAATGGGGTGACACTTTGTGAGACTGATCTCTTTGAGGATGACAAGCGCCTAATAAGGTGATGAAGTTCTATAGTTTATTTAGAAAATATATGCAGGTTACAAACCCTGGCTCTGATGATACACTGTTCGGGCAAAATCCGATGCTACCATTCACTATCTGTGACAATTTTTACTGTTTTTCTTTTCTTTTGGAAATACAGGAATCAAATCCAGGGCTTTGTGCTTGCTAGGCAAGCAGGCTACTAAAGAGCTAAATCCCCAGTTCATTTGACAGTTTCTTAAACTCTCTGAATCTTAAGTCTCACACAAATCACAATGCAATGGAAAGAATAGAGCTTGTACAAAGTGCTTTAATGTAGTGTTTATCAAATAATAAGCCAATAATATTTATGAATGGATTTACAAAAGCAGTCATTTTTTTTTACTTCAAAGAGCACAAATAATTTTTTAAAATGTTATATGTAAATTTTTTTTAAAAAATTTTTTTGAGTGGCTTTGTTAAGTAGATGATATTCTTGGTCTCATTTTGTAGCCGATATGATTTTCAAAAATTTACAAAGGTCTATAAAATCAGCACGCAATTATTTTAGAGATTTCACAAGAGAATTCACAAGCATGAACTTGTCACACTTCTTTTACTACGAAATGTGCTCTGTGCTTGGAAGCAATAGTTTATATAATGCCATCATGTTTGATGAGATGTTTTAGAAGTTCGTGGATGGTCGTTTGGACAGAAGCACTATAATCTGGGAAGGCAAATTAATACCTATACGTGGTAGAGTAGCTCATTCCACTACGAACATAGTGCTACCCCTTTCATGATGGAAGTGGTCCAATGTAACCAACCAGCAAATACACCCAGGAAATGGTGCCATATTGGTAGTGGCTGTATCCAGATGAGCCTTTGTGAGTGGAAGTCTATATTGCTTCAACTACAGACATCTGACTACACATAGCCTTCTTTTCTGCTGCCTCAGCCACCTTAGCTCTCTGTTGTGCTACCTTAGACCAGGCCACAGAATATGACATGAGTGGCTGGGAAGGAAAATGGCTGATATCAACAGAATAGTCTGTCCAGTGCTCATTATTAGCATATCTCTATGCCGACACGGGCACTTGTTGGCCATTCTTCACAAAGGACACAAATACCCCTATGTTCTATACTCACTCAGAGAGTTCCACCCATGTGCCTCTCTCCCATATCTCCTTGATACCAGTTACGTTCCTTCAAATTCTTCCCCATAAAGTCAATTCATCTGCTTGAGAATCAATATAATCTTCCACATTTGGTCATCTCTCCTTCTAGGAAGCAATGCACATGGAGTTTTGACCACTGGGAGAATTTTCCTTCATGATTTTCTTCAGGACAATCTGAGTCTGGCATTATAATATTGCAGCAGTTCTCTCCTTGGTGTTACTTCTTTATTATGTGGTTCCGCCAACGTAATAAGATCGAGTTTTTATCCTCACTTGGTTATAGGGAAATACTCAGTGCCAAAGAAGCCAACTGGGAGGGAGAGGGCCATGAAACAGCACTGGGGAATTTGGGCATTTGAACTGCTTCCTTCATGTAATTTAATTTGTGTTTTAAAAACCTTCTTGAGTCCAACTAATATACATACTTCCATTTGACAAGGGGATGCTGTTGGCTGGCCCAACTATATGGCTTTGGGGGTCGAACAATGCAGAATTCATAATGTGTACTCAAGTTACAGAGCAACTTGGTAGCCTATGGTCTACAGAAGGCCAAAATATGATTCTCAAAATGAGAGTCAATATTCATTAAGGATATTGTCAATATTCATGAAGGAATATAGTCAATATTCAATAAGGTGGAGTTTTGATCTAAAATCCTAAGGTCCTTTTCTCTGACTTACATAGAGGAGCCTTCTAATGCTCCAAACTGCATCCTTATCTCTTAAATATCATAGACTGGTAGTTCTCAAAATTGAGCACACAAGGTAATTACCAAGAGGTCCTGTTGAAACAGATTTCAGGGCCTCAAGTTCAGAGTGTTTAATTCAGTAGTTGTGGAATGGAGCTCAAGACTTTGCAATTCTAGTAAGTTCCCCAGTACTGCTCATGCAGGGGGCACTGTAAGAACACACTAGGTAGGGACTGAAATGAATGCTTTATATCAGGAAGCAAGTGATACATGGGCTGCAGTGTGATTGGTCACTTTTAAGTGTTTGTGGTTTTTTTTTTTTTTTTTCCTGAATTGTTTTATGGGTAAGGGATTCCTACCCTGAGCCAAAGGAAAGCTAACAACATTCAAACTCCAGGGACCAAGGGAAATAGCAGAACCATACCAGAACTCCTGTCAATTCTTCCTTGCCTTTAAGACTGTGTGGTATTTACACGGCAGAGAAAAACATTTATTGTATTAGGGAAGAGATGAAAATTTTTTATGAATACTGAGTATTTAAACACGAAAATAATACCTTTCCAAAAAAGCATGAAAATAAAAAGATTTCAAATTACTTTCAGTAGCAGATTTAAGAATTAAGTTTATTTGAAACCTAATTCTAAATAAGTTAAATTCTGTTTTTCTAAATTAATTTTGCTCCAATGCATGTTTCAGTGAAGGTTATTTTGTGAACAAGGAGAAAATATTTGCTCATATTGTAGGTAATTTTTATTTTTCCATTGAAAATGAAATTACCTCTAACAAATTACTGGGAATTCACATTAATCTACTCAACAAGTATTACTAAATATCTACAAAATACTCTATTAGCTACTGGGTTTCAAAAATGAATATTTTATAATTCAGTGTCTTTAAGTAGCTCACATTTTTAGAATTGTCTTCACAGAGGAAGATCAGCTTTCTGATTTTGTGTCTTTTGGAACAATATTATATTTCTTTGAATAAAATGTTATACCTAGTACAAAAATCATCCATTAACCCAGCTTTATAATAGTTAGCACCCTTCATCAAGGGACTTGTTTAGAATAAAATGTAATAAATATAAATTCCCTATTTTCTGCTCTCAGAATTACATTTTAGATTTATATTTTCTCTGTGTTAAGTCTGCTGTTGATAATATTGGTAACATCAGTAATGGTGTGACTCTACGATCATTTTTTTTTTTTTTTTGTAGCTACATTTTAAATTTTATTTTGAGGCAGGTTCTCACTAAATTGCTCAGGCTGGTCTAGAACTTGCTATCTTCCTGCTTTTAGAGACACTGAAATTATAGGCATGTGCCACTGCACCTGGTTGCAATCAATTAGAAATGCATAACTCTGCTTGATTCTAATTGTTTCTCTTCGGGAGAGAGGGGGAAACAAAAAAAGAAGAAGAAGAAGAAAGGAATTAGCCACAACTAATTGGCATGTTGTAATCATTCTAGTGTTCTTTTTTTCATTTGAAACCTAAGAATGGTATTGTAGCAGAAAGTGCTGTTTTTTTTTTTTTTTGCTTAAAACATCAGCTGGTGACTTCCAGAGGTAAATTGTTTCAATAACGCTTTTGACACACTTCTACAAAAGGACTGTGAGACATTTTACCTCTTTCTGTTGACAAACACAGCATGATCCTATACACATCACAAAAGTAACCTGCTTGGTCATTTGGGGCTAGGAGAACAACTGGCTCCACACAGGAAGCAACCACCTGTTCACTCTTTGGGGACATGAAGCAAAGTGGCTAGAGAGCATGAAGAAAAAGTTGGAATGACAAGATAATAAGAGCAAATTGGGCTTAGATAGCATGGTGCAATTATACTACCAACAGCTTGTCTTTCATTGCCAATAAGCAATGCTGGGTTAGAATATTTTCTGGATGAGCACTTATTTTATTTTTTCTTTTGCTGCTCTTCTCTTTACATTTTACTATTTTTCTGTTTTCATCTATCTTGCCATATATCATAAATATTCATTTCTTTAAAGCTCATAGGTGTATTAGCTGAGCTTTTGTTTGATTTTTGCTCTAGCAGGTTTTGATTTTTTCCCAGGGACAAAAAAAAATATATATCTCCCTGATCTCAAACTCTATGTACGATGTGCATTCATTTAGAGATGGTGAGGAAACTCAGATTTTATTTTAAATGTAATCTGTATTCTCATTTTGGTTCACCAGAAGCAACATTGTAAGGCAAAAGAGAACAACGCTTGGCAAATGAATACTGGTTTTGAAACATTGTGTTCTTTGCTTAGGTGGTATCAATATGCCAGGTGAATCACTATTATCTCACTCATTCACAGGAGCACAATTTGAAATAGTTAGGCAAAATCATCTGCCCTGCTGTCTTTGATTAATCAGCGGTAAATTACGTTAGAAGCACGTACTTTGATAATAGAGAATTATAAAGGGGAACCTACTTTTGGTATGAGACCAGTGATAACAATTGCCATTCATTGTCTGTCCTCTCAGCACATGACGATAGGAAAATGTATAAACTAAAAAGAACCTAAGAAGGTGACTGTGGCCTGAGCAATTGAGAGCCAGTAAGCCAACCCAGGGCCTGAACAGACAGCGCCAAAAGAAGAGTTCTCAGGGGCTTCACTCCATGCTGTAGAAAAGAACTATGGCTCCAAGAAGCTTTCCCGTTTGATTGGTTTTGTTTTCTTTTCAGAAAGAACAAAGAAGTTTGGTGTGATCAGAGTCTATTGGCCTAGAACAGGAGTCCCTGCCTCAACTACTCATACATATAAATTTGTGAAATTTACTTGTTCCTTGGGTCCTTAGTGAAATAACTATTTATTTGTAAAATAAAATATTTGTAAAAATTCAGGCATAGCTGCCTACAAGGATAGGTACGGGCTGACTTTGGGAAGAAAAATATAATTAGTCATATCTTTCCCTTGATTGTGTGTTTCTTTATCTCTCCCATTAATAAAAGAACCATATCCTTACTATGTCTCAAGTATCTACAAACTGGTACAATGAGAAACAAATTTGGTTCTTATCTATTTCTTTTTTAAAGTTTCATTTCTAGCATTTAAAAATACCAAGTCTTCTGCTTTACTTGGGAGATGTTCTGTATGGTTGAGATTCTTTGATCATTTGCCAAATTAATTTCTTCTTCTCCATAAACAATTAGAGTGATTGTATTATTCCCAATCATTTCTGAAGGCCCTAGATTACTCTATGATCTACCTTTAAATATGAATATGAACTTCCTTGACCAAAATGAATCAGTCCTATTGATTATATCAGCAAGCATTCTATTCTCAGTGCTGTTGGAGCTTGGAAGGGTGTAGATATCCTCTTTCTAAACTTCCTCATAAAATTTTAAGTTTCAGTGATGTGGACCTGGAAGATAAGAAATCAATGCTGTCTTCAGTAACAAAATATATAATTGCAATTTAATGAGTACCTTTGATAGATCACTAATTACTTTAATATGTCATTTAAGATTCAAAAGTGAAAGAGATGACAGTCGTGGAGGGATACCCCATGAGATTGCACTGTCTTGGGGAGAAAAATACAGTCCTATGAAGGAGACAGATTTGCTTTCCAATGTAATCCCATGCATTTTTGCTTTACTGTTTGAATGGATTTTATATGCATTTGAGTACATCTGTCTATCCATCAACCATATGTGAGGCAGAGACATCGCAGAATAAGAACACCAGACGGAAGTCAGGTGTGGAGGCCTACTTTTGTCACAGAGCTGTGTTCTTTAAGCTCTTTGTCTCATTTCCAATATAAATAAAACACATAGAAAGGGTTAAAATCTTTTGAAATTTAAGGCCTTTTTTTTTTTTACTTGGTCTGAGTCACATTACAAGTCTTATGAATATACATTATTGAAACAAACATCTACATTTTTCTAAATGATGAAAACCTTCTGACTCCCAATTTGAAATACATTGAGTGATGGTATCTCCCATCCACATTTTTCTCGTGTTATTTTAAGAGACAGAAAAGTAATTTAGTAAAGTGATTTGCATTTCTCAAAAGAAAAAAAAATGTACGATGACAAACTAGTGCTCGGGGGGGAAAAATAATATACCTCATAGTTCCCATTTGCTTCTTGTGGTTCCACTGAATAAACAGCTGTTATCTACAGCCTTCCTGAAGATTTTAAATTAGGCCCTTATTAAATTTTAGAACCTCATATTAGTGAAGGTGTAATGAAAAGATGTAAATCAGAAAATAAATATAAGTTTAGCCAAAAGCATATGTAGAGGAAGTATGAGTGGATTTTTTCATGAATACTCAGGATTCGCAAACAAAAAAATATATATATTTATTAAAAATTAATTTTAAATGAAAAAGTAACCCACTTACATCTTGAGGTGAGATTTTAATATCAACAATTTACACGCAGATCTTTCT
Source organism: Callospermophilus lateralis (assembly GCF_048772815.1). Classification (NCBI taxonomy): domain Eukaryota; kingdom Metazoa; phylum Chordata; class Mammalia; order Rodentia; family Sciuridae; genus Callospermophilus; species Callospermophilus lateralis. Next base: position 14,277,242 of record NC_135320.1, read on the forward strand.
GTTTGAGTATATGAAGGTATAACTGGAGTTAATTTCAGGAGTTCCTAGAGCTCAATATGAAATTCTCCTTTTTGATAGTGTCCTTAGCATTCCACACAGCTACAGTTGGACTTGTCCCAGGGAACCACTGTTGTATAACATCTCAAGGACTCTTACCTGAGATGACCAATGTCCTCAAGAGTTTTAGAACTAGCAAGTGTCAAGAAAAAAAAAAAAAAAAAGCGCTGCCAACATAGTCAGAAGAGCTGGTTAATGACCTTGATTCACTTTTTATAGCTAACAACTGGATATCAAGTTATCTAAGCAACTGTCTTAGAAACAGGAGATTCAAAGACATAAGATTCTTATGAAATCCTAATGATGCAACATATAAAAACTGAAAAACACAAAGTTAAAAAATGAATCATCGTGATTATGAAGGACATCTCTAGAAGCAACCTTCAAGTTATCTTTTCCTCTTTTTGTGGGACTTCATCTACTCTACCTACCCTTACCCCAAGCCTGGCTGGTTGAAGAATATATCCCTCATCATTGTATGTCCATATGGCACAACCTCTCAGAAAACACACAAAGACTGGATTTGAAACAAATGAAAGAATTTTATTTTGTCTATCCTTTCCCAGCCAGGGACACTTCTGCCAGAGCCCAAGTGGCCTTCTGATAGAAGTGTGCCGGGCTGTCTGTGGTTCCAATATTTAAGGAAGAAAAGCACATCTGATGGAATCTGTGAATTGCAAACAAGCAGGATTACAAGGGCTGAGAAAAGCAGTTAACAGAGCAGAGTCAGACACCATATCCTGGGTCCAAACACAGTTGTGGTTGTACATCCTGGGTTCCAGTACATTTGCAGGTGTATGAAGCACAGAAAAAATATTTTTTTAAAAAAATGCTTCTTAAAAAACATTTTATAGGGGCTGGGGATGTGGCTCAAGTGGTAGCGCGCTCGCCTGTCATGCGAGGGGCGCTGGGTTCGATCCTCAGCACCACATACAAATAAAATAAAGATGTTGTGTCCACCAAAAACTAAAAAATAAATATTAAAAAATTCTCCCTCTCTCTCTCTCTCTCTCTCTCTCTCTCTCTCTCTCTCTCTCTCCAAACAGTTTATAGAACAGTTTCACATGGGAACCATAGAGATGGAGTCACTATGGCTATACTTACTATTTTATTAATCTATATTTTCTAATGTATAACCTATAACTTTTATTGATTTACTCAGGCCATAACAAATTTATTTATTTATTTATTTAAAAATTCCTTCAGACTTATTTTTCTTTTTAAAGAGAGAGTGAGAGAGAGGGAGAGAGAGAGAGAATTTTAATATTTATTTTTTAGTTTTTGGCGGACACAACATCTTTCTTTGTATGTGGTGCTGAGGATCGAACCCGGGCCGCACGCATGCCAGGCACGCGCGCTACCGCTTGAGCCACATCCCCAGCCCCAGACTTATTTTTGAATTTCATTCTTATGTAGAAGAGAGCAAAAAGGAAGGAGGAAAGTTTGTTAGTTTGTTTTTTTTTTTTTTGAGTCAAAACTGGCAAGTAGATGTGAAAATGCACAATGCATAAATAGGAGGAAATAGAAGTGGGAAAGGGAGTGTGTCTTCTAAGCCAAAATTTATGATGCTACTACTTTGCTTATTTTGTTGAAGACTAGAGATTGGCAGAGTCTACTTCAGCAAAAGGATTATTATTTATTTACCTATCTACTTTTGTTAATGTTCTTTAGTTGTAAACATTTGGATTGATTATATTACTTGGTCTGTGAAGGAAATCATCATTGATCTGCTCAGTGCCCCCTTGATGAAGTATTTATGTGACACTTGCTCAGAGACATACAGCCACATGATGCTGTGGTTTGAATCTGAAGTATCCCCAAAGTGCGTGTGTAAAGACTTATTGCTAGTGTGGTGCTATTGGGAAATGTGCAAGCCCAAAGAGGTGAGGCAAGCTGGGACATGTTCAGGTCATGGGAGTGCAGTTGGGAGGAAATAGTGGGACCCTGGGACATGTTCAGGTCATGGGAGCTGGGAGGAAATAGTGAGACCCTGGCTCCCTTCTCACTCTGGCTGCCTGGCCAGGAAGTGAATGACTCCTTTGCCACATGCTTCCACTCTGATATGCTATGTCACCAGAGACCCAAAGCACCAGGGCCAACAGTCATGTACGGAAAACTGTAAGCCAAAATAAACTTTTAATCTTATACCCATTGTCTCAGGTGTTTGTTACAGAAAGCTGAGTAGCACAAAAATGTTCTTGTAAGAAAAATTTTGTTTGCTGTTTGCATATATTTTACTAAATATTGTGCTTAAATTATTTGTATTTTTACTCAGTGTAATATACTCCTTAAAATTTTCTTATTAATATTTATACTATCGAAATCTGGTTTGGGTCACTATATCTGAGTACCTGATATTGAATGATTTATAAGGAAAAGAAATCTGTTTCTTAGACTTTGGATGCTGATGAATTGAAGAGCCTGGCAGTGGCATCTGGTCAGGGTCTTCTTGCTGGATCATAATAACATGGTGTAGGGCATTGGTTGGGAAGACCAAGACAGAGAAGGGGCTCCATTCTCATTCTCTTTATATGAAGCCACTTATGCCTTCATTGAGGCCACATTCTCATGACCTTGTTCCATTTAATCACCTCCCACAGGTTCCCATCAACATACGAATTTGCAAATTAAGTTTCCAACACATGAATTTTGGGGAACACGTTTAAACCATACCAAAACTTGTTTGCATTTTTAAATGTCTCCCTGTTACTCTCCAGAGATTAAACTGTTAACACTTCTAGAATTTTGTCATTACAGGATAAGACAAAATTATGCTTGCAGACTTTTTCCTTGCTTGAGAACATCTTTAAAATACTTACTTGTGATCCTGTTTCCTGAGCTTTGCACATACTTATTTGATTTTTATATTACCAGATTACTCCCCAGAATGGTGGCTTTAACTTTCATTGTGAACAATAAAGATATTGTTCATTATCTTCAATTGTATTTATTGCTTTACTTTCCACATCTGATTTCAAACTTTGAACATGGTGTTATGTCTGGATATACCTTAATATTGTCCCTAATATTAAAAAATTTCTTAACACTATCTGTTATATATATATATATATATATATATATATATATATGTATATTGATTTTAGTGGCATGTTTATATATTTTCAGTTGCCACTTGTGAATTAGCCTGTATTAAATCCCCGTTATGCTCCATGGATTTCTGCTTTCTTATCAATATAATTATATTTATTTCTATGCACTTCAGTATCTGCACGTTTGCTTTCTTTCTAGAATGCATTCTTCATTAGACACATGCCACACAGCAAAGGTGGTAAACACTATTCCTCCAGCAGACAAGTTCCAGGCCAGAGACTCACTTTACTCTTAGAAGGAGACAATATTGGAAGGAAGCCAGTGATTATAAAGTAGACTCCTAGTTTTAATCCTCTAGTTCTGAAGTTTGGGGTGGAGTATAAATAAATGCACTTTGTCAGCTTCTTCTGCCAGCAGTTGATATTTCAGACCTTGGTTTTTCATACACCCTTGATCTAAGCTGCAGTTGATTATTCCTCTGGAAATCAGATGGGCAAGATTGATTATTTCTCTGGAAATTGGATGGGCAATATTGTTACAAGACAACAACAGGGCAAGAAATATCAGAATTAGATTTTTTTTTTCCATCCTCAACACAGTCCTCAGATACCTGCACCCTGACTATAGGGGTCCTGCAGGACATGTACGGTAATGTCATACATCCTTATAGCCAGTTGCTATCATCATCAGCAAAGACAGGAAAATGTCCATTTCTTTTATGTGCCATATTTACTTATAACTAACTTTTGATGTCTGTAGAACTTTGCTTTAGGTATTCAAAAGACCAATAAATGCTGCAAATAAACTAATCCAAGGCTTTTTCCTAAAATCTTTTCTTTTCTCTATAGTCAAGAAATTTTGATCTTGGGGTTTTGGGTGACATATCATAAGCAGGCTCAAATCTTATAATGGGATCAGACACAATATCAGGATTAACAAAAGGGACTTCAAAGCTAAAAATCTAAGCTAGAGTCTTATTGCTAGCACTCATTCACTGTGACTCTGAACAAATTATTTTCATTTTTGGTGGAAATTTGATATGATGTGCTAATAGAAAGATTTCTTATTGAACATGGCTAGGATAATCTCACCTAAGATTTCTGGATCAAAAAAAAAAGTATAATCATGCTTAGATTTGAAATGCAATCTTTTGTGTAAAAAATACCTCTGTCTACTCAGTGAAGTTTTTTTTCTCTGCATCTTAGTGCTTAGAAGATTTCTCTGCTTTTAGGTATATAAAATGGTTGAAGCCTAGTGGATTAGGATCTAACTTCTTAAATCTCATAAAAAAGTAAATCAACCAACAAGGAGTTGAGCCCACAATTCTGATGGAGCAACCTTGGGTGATATGAAGAATCTGAGAACCTGTTTAGTGCTGACTGCAGGCCCCAGGTATTCTGTGGTAGGGCAGGGTATTCTCATATACAAAACTGTTCTAGAAAATTATATCCCACCTATGTATGATACATCAAATTATGTAAATGCATTCTACTGTCATGTGTAACTAATTAAAACAAATCAATAAATTAATTAAAAAGAAAAACTGTTCTAGAACCCACGATGGATATGGTAGCTGCTCCCTCAGCACCCAGTCCAGCCCTCTCAGGGTGCCTTCTTTTATAGCAGAGGGCACAAAGCCAGAGTTCCCACACTCCTGACATGTAGTTTAAATCTCATCAGAGATTTGCATTTGTGGAGAATAATGACTCAGAACTGGATTAAAGACTAGGGAATTTGTGCTGTTGGTTTGGGTTTTAGTAAGAGATATTTGGTGATGGATAGGATAAGAGCAATTAATACAACTACTTCTATTGGGTCTACCACTCTTCCACCAAATAAATATTTGTATTCTTCGATTCTGAGTATTCTAGATACTTAATCTTCATTTGCCTCTATAATTTTGTTAGGAAAGTGTGTGGGACAAAATAACAGCAAATCTTTTCATTATACCTTATATATTTCAGACTTTGTACTAAGATCGTAACCTACATTGGTTCTCTAAATCCTTCATCGACCTTGTGAATTCAGTTTCACTAGTATCTCCACTTTCAGCAAAAGAACTCAGTCACCAAAATGAAAATAATTTGTCCAAGGAAAACAAGATGGAAAGAGAACTTAGAAATACATTTTTGACTCAATCACTTTAGTATTGAAGTCTCTTCACTAAACCACCACGCTGGTAAATTGTTCGCCAAAAACAATTTAAATGGCTGAAGATTTGACGCTTGAAAATCGAAGGCCATCATGGATTGCAGTATAAAGAAACATGATTCAGAGAAATTCACTTTGACTCCCCTAATTATGAAAATAATGATGAGACTCAGTCCCCACACTTGGGCTGAAACTTGGGAAATGTCACAAGGAGAAATTCTCCTCCTAATGGTGGGAGATGTAGCTGTAATACTCAGCTGTCATTTCAATGATATGCTCTCTAAACCAGGGACACCTTGCTCATTCTTTAGTCAATTATGTTTTCAGAAAAACTAGTGTATTAAGAACTACTTCTCAAGTAATTATAGAATTAAACAGTTAACATATGCCTTAAGGCTCCATGTCCAGTGTCAGATAATAAATAATGCAGTTTGAAGTTTGCACATTTCTGTGTCTGTGCTAGGAATGTACATGAATTTTTTTGGTTTTTTTGCAATAACTTGGTGGAAATCTCTCTTTCTCCAAAGAAAAATTGAAATATGTTGAATTGTATTAGCAAATTGAACTTAGACTGACTGCTTTAAATTTATGTTTGTGGATTAGAGGGATAATTGAGTGCTACTCAGGTTATAGTATTTCCTTTTATTTCCTGTAAATTTTTTTATACTAGGATTTTGAGCAATTGGATCAAATAAGTTACTTCAGCTCCAAAGGACTCTAAAGACCATCCAATGAATCAATGTAAATATCTGAATTCATTTCCAATCATGTACAGAACAAATGTACTTCTGTTTAAAAGAAAACAGAAAAAAACAGGTCCATGTGGGGGAACATACATGATGCCTACCTTAGCCCTTTTTCTGTAATTTTTAAAATAATTTAATATTTACTACAGTTTTAGATTTCTAGAAGAATTTAGAAGATAATATAAGGAGTCCCCATGGATTTTCTGCCCCCAGCAAAGTTTCCTGTATTATTAAAATCACATAATAGTATGATACATTTGTTAAACTTAGTGAACCAATATGAATACATCATTAGTAATCACAGCCTATAGTTTATACCTGGTGACCTTTCTCTACTCCATGATCTCCACAAGGACACAGCTTTTACTTGTTATGTATCTATAAGCCTCCTCTGGGCTGGATAGTTTTTTCAAATTTCCCTTGTTTATTGATGGCATTGACATTTTTGAGGGGCACAAATTCATTATGTTGTAAGATGCCCCTCTAATCTGGATTTCTCTTATGTTTCTCAATTAGACTAGGATGTTGGAAGGAAAGTGATAAATGTAACTCATCAAACCAGATGAAGAGCACATACATACCTTCCTCGTGATTTATGTTTGCCGTTATTGGCATGATTTCCTGGCAAAATGTGTTTATCCACATTGAGGGCATTGCCTACCTTTTCTCATATTGTGCTCTTCAGAAGGAAGTTGCTACAGGCTGCCCACATTTAAGGAGAGGGCAGCTGTGCTGTTTTATTTAGGATAGAGTGATTCCACTATTGTCATGTATATAAGAAATAAAAAAAATATATATATTGGGAATTATTTGAACTGCGAATCACGCCTCTCCTACTCATTAATTCATTCAGTCATTTCTTTACATTAGTATAGACGTACAAGTATTTATTTTATACTTTAGGCTTTAGTCCAATATCACTTTAGCTCAAATAGTTCTTCTACTTGGTCCTTGGTCAGCTCTGTTCAAATGACTCCTCTACTTCCTTGACAACCCCCTATCATAGTGAGTTCTTAAAATTTATTTAATGATTTTTGAGGCTCACTCTTTCTAGCATTAATCATGCTCCAGGATTTTCTTGAACATTTGTTGACTAAATCAGTCATCTCTCCAAGGAGCCATTTCCACCTTTTAACTTATGGTATAAGTAACCTGTTCCCTTGGTACTCTGGGTGTCTTTTCTTTAAGGTTTTTTTCAGCTGACAGAAAAAGGAAAACTATATGTGTATACTTACCTGCTTTTAAGCAGACATCTGTAAATGTTTCTGTGGGCATTTACTTGGCTAAGTTGAAGTTGATTTGGCATTAATTTATTACCAGATTGTTTTCTGTAAATTCTCACTCTTGGAAACTTGGCTACTATGAGGCATCCATTGACTGAAATATTCTATTCTAGAACATCATCCAGTAACACCAGCATTGTTAACCTGCATGCCATAGAAAAAGCTTTACCATGTAGAGTGCATTCCTTACCTGAAGATCCTTTTGGTGTTAGTCTCATAGGCTCTGCCCATTTCCTAACTTTGGAAACGTCATCAAGCCTCTCTACAGATTCCATCAGGGAGCTGTTTCATAGATTTCTAATACAGTGAGATTCTCATTTCAATCTAACTTCCTACCTGAGTTTCCTCACCTGTTTTAGTCAGCTTTCTCCCTGTTGTGACTTAAAGACCCAACTAGAACAATTATTGAGGAGGAAAAATCTATTTGGATGTGCATGGTTTCAGAGGTCTCAGTCCATATACAGCAGGCTCCATTTCTTGGGGCTTGAAGTGAGAAGTGAGGCAGAACAACATGGCAGAAGAGTGTGGTGGAGGGAAGCAGCTCATAGGGTGATCCGGAAGCAGAGAGAGACTCCAATCTCCAAATACAAATATTTATTTATATGTGTGTGTGTATGTGTGTGGTGTATACAATATATATATATATATATATATATATATATATATATATATATTTTATTTTATGGTGTGTACACCATATATATATATATATATATATATATATATATATATATATAATTTCACTTCAAACAAAACATATTTTATATGATATGTATTATATAACATGCAATATTTTATAATGTGTATATATCTAAAACATTCCTATTCATTGCTTTGTTCTGTGTTCTGTAAGTTCTGTGGGTTTTGACATATGGGTAGGGTCATGTATCTACCATCACAATACCTCACAGAAAACTTTGAATAATCAAAATGCTCTCCTAGGCTTCATCCCTCCTTCTCCTCTCCCATCTTCCCCCTGTCTTCCTGTCTTCCCCAGAAATTACTGATCTTTTCATCATCTCTGGATCTTTGCTTTTCCATTATGTGACAGAATGGAAAGTGGACAGTATGTTGTCTTTTCTGGCTGGCTTCTTTCACTTAGCGATATACCTACCATGATTTGTCAAGATCTTAGTAATGATAGCACATTTCTTTTCATTGCTGAATGCTATGCTATTTTATTGTACAAATGAACTGAGAAATCTCATTCCTTATATCAAAGGACATCTTGATTGATTCCACTTCTTGGCAACAGTGAATGAACTGATACAAACATCTTTGTGCAACATTATGTGTGGAAATTAGTTTTCAAATTATGTAGGTAAATATATGGGGGTACATTAGGTGGATCACGAAGGGAAGCTATTTCTAGCTGTAAAAGGAACTGCCAAACTATCTGCTGAAGTATCTGTGCCATTTGCATTCATGCTGGAAATTCGAGTAGATTTTTTTTTTTAATTGCTCTGCATCCTTACCAGCAATTGCCATTGTCAGTTTTTTGGAATATATCCATCCTAATAGGTGTGGAATGATATCTCATTATCTCATTGTTGTTTTAATTTGCAACTCTTTACTGACAAATTAGGTTGAGCAACTTTTAATATGCTTATCAGCCATCTGTACAGTTTTCCTTTGTGAGGTGCCTCTATAGATCCTTTGCCCATTTTTTAAAATCTAGGTTGTTTATTTACTCATTTTTTTCATTTTGAAGAAACTTTTGTTATAGTAGAACCAAGTCCTTCATTACAAAGGGATTTTCAAATTTTTGCCCAGACTAAATCTTGCGCTTTCATTTTCAGTGTCTTCTATAGTGCAAAAGTATTGATGTGAATATAAAATTTTGATGTGAATATAAAATTCCACTGATCAAAAAAAATTTTTTTTTAAATCTCATGTTTATGTTTCAGTGTTACATCCAAAACCTCATCACCAAATCCAAAGTGGCACAGATTTTTTTTTCACAAAATTCTTGTAGAAATTTCACAGCTTTGCATTGTACATTTTAGTTTATGTTCATTTTTAGTTAATTTTTGCGAAACATGCTAGTTCACGTCAGTGCTATTTGTAGGAAGAACTACCCTTTCTCCATGGACTTACCATTGGTCCTTTGTTAGAGGTGAGCTGACTACATTTGTGGGAGTCCATTTCTGTGCCCTCCTTTTTGTTCCATCCAACTGTGAGTCTGTTCATTTGCCAATGTCATGTTTTCCTGATTACTGGGACCTTGTATTGAGTTCACATTGCTCAGTGTAGATCTTCCATCTGATCTCTTCTTTCCTTTCTTCTCCTTCTCCTCTGCCTTTATTCTTTCTCTTCTTTTTCCTCTACTTCTCTATATTATGTTAGTCATTGTAGATCTTTCATCTTTCCACATCAACTTTAGAATCAGTTTGTAACTATTTACAAAATAGCAGCTGAGAGTTTTCAATCCGATTGTGCTGACTCTGTAATCAATGTAGAAAAACTGGCATTTTAGCATATTGAGACTTCCAATTCATGAAAATGTCTCTTACTTTATTTAGATACATTTTAATTTATTTCATCACAGTATTTTAGTTTCCTGTTTTCAAATTGACATATATTTTATCAGTTATTTCATTGTTTTATTTTTATTGCTCATTTTTATATGTTCATTTCATTTGAATTTTTTTTTTTTTTTTTTTTTTGGTGGAGGTATACCAGGGATTGAATTCAGGGCCACTTAACCACTGAGCCACTTTTCCAGCCCTATTTTATATTTTATTTAGAGACAGGACTAACTGAGTGCTTACTACCTCGCTTTTGTTGAGGTTGGTTTTGAACTCACCATCCTCCTGCCTCAGCCTCCTGAGCCACTAAGATTACAGGTGTGTGCCACGGCACTCAGTGACAATTTCTATTACATAAGAAAGCAACTGAATTTTGTATATTAACCTTGTATTCTGAGATTTTGCCCTGCTCACTTTTTGATTGTGGTTGATTTTTTATGTTGTCGTTAATTATTTCCTAAAACAATTTTACTTATTTTTGAATCTATATATCTTTGATTTTCTTATCTTAATTAGCTAACACTTATATTAGGAGGTTATAAAGTAGTGATAGGAGAGAACATCATTGCTTTCTTGCTAACATGATTGGGGAAGATCCAATTTCTCATATTTCTTGTAGATATTCTTTAGCAAATGAGACATTCCTCCTCTATTACCAGATTCAGAGAAATTTTATAATGATTGGGATGTTGCATTTTGTCACATTCCTTCTATCCATCTATTGTTATGATCAAAAGATTTTTTTTCCAATTTTGGTCTGATTAAGCAGTGGATTTTATTGATTTGTTTTTGAATATTATTATACTTTTCATTGTATAAATGAATAATTTCTATTTTGATGTGGTGTTTAATTTATTGTATGTATTCTTGGATTTTATTTATTGACATATATGTAGGATGTATGCTTCTATATCTTCCATTGATCTCTGGTTTTCTTTTCCTGAAATATTTGCATCTGATTTTGGTATTTTTTTAAAAAATAATCATTGAATTAGTTAATAAATAATCCTCTGCTTTACTTTTTTGAAAGAGATAGTAGAATTCACCAGTGAAATTATCTGGTACTGATATTTCTTTGGGGGAAATGTTATTAATTTTTAATTCTATTTTTATCTATGTCTATATTCATATTTATCATCTACCTTCAGAATAGATATTTTATTGATGGAAGTTTTATTATTGGATCATTCAAGGAATTAATCCATCTCATTTAAATGATCAACACTGTGGGTACATGATCATTCATAGTATTCCCTTATTATCATTTGTCCATGGGATCAGAGACAACCTTCTTTATTACTGATATTGTCATTTCTTCTTTTCCCTTGGTTAAATTGGCTAAAGGATCATCAATTTATGTATTTTTCAAAGAGTCAGATATTCATATTGCTGATTTTATCTATCATTTCCCTGTTAAAGGATTCATTAATTTTTGTTCTAATTTTTATTGTTTATTTATTTTCTTCTGCTTACTTTAGGCTTAAGTTGCTTGTGTCTCTACATATTCCTCAGGTGAAAAGCTTGTGTACTTTATATTATTTTTTTCTAACAGATACATTTTAATGCTTAAACATCCCTCTAAGAACTACTTTTTCTGCATCCCTCAATTTTAAATAAATTTTAGTTTTATTTTCTTTTTTTGCCTAATATTTTTAATTATTACTAAGATATTTCTTTGATACATAAATAGTATGTTTGTATCTGGGTAGTGAGGGGATGGAATGTGGGATTCTTTCCCAAATATTTGGGAATTTCATCTTTCTATTACGGTATTATAATAGAAAATACAGTTTGCATAGTATAGAGCAATAAAGCAGAGTCCTTATACCATAAGTATTTCTATTCTTATATATTCATTGCATAAGTATTTCTATTCTTATATATTCATTGTGATCTGAAGACATACTTTCAGTGATTTCTATCTTTTAGATGTTAGTGTATGTTTTATGTCCCATAATGTGGAAAAGTTTAGTGAGTCTTTCAATTGAACTTGAATGATAAGTATTCTCCTGTTATTGAATAAACTGTTCTACAAATGTCAATTAGGTCAAGTTGATTAATGGTGTCCATGTCAACTAATGGTGCTGATTTTCATTTGCTGCAACAAGGTATTGAATCCACAAAGACATGTTTTGTCACTTTGGTTTTAAAGTCTTATAAGTTTTTATCTCAGGTATTTGATGTTCTATTTGCAGGTAAATATAGAAATAGTATTATGTTTTTTTGGAGATTTGATCTATTAATCATAAGGAAACATCCCCACTTGTTTCTGATAATTGTTCCTATTTTAAAGTCTGTGTTTTTTAAATTACTATACCCATGCTAGAGTTATTTGGATTAGTGGTAGCATGGAATTCCATTATCCATCCCTTTACTGTTAACATTTAGACTGTATACAATCATTTATATTTATAGTGAGTTGTCCTATAATTTATAGATGGGTCTTTTTTGTTGGTTCTCTCTCTCTCTCTCTCTCTCTCTCTCTCTCTCTCTCTCTCTCGGGATTAAAACCCAGGGGTATTTTAGCACTTCGCTACATCCCCATTGCTTTTATTGATTGGTTGATTGAATTTTGAGGGAGGATCTTGCTAAATTGCTGAGGCTGGCCTTGAACTTGAAATCCACTTGTCTCAGACTCTTGAATTCCTGAGGTTACAGGCATGTGCCACACACACCCCCAATGGCTTCTATCTCTATTTTTTTAAGTGTCATTTTTAGAACATTCAAATATACAACAACTACTGAAATAGTGGGATTTATATCTTCTGTATTTCTAACAACTTACTATTCATAGTTTTTGTTATTCTCTCACATTGTTCTACTTTCTCTAATTTTAAGCATGCATCTTAAGTGATTCTTTTTTTACTTCTTAGGATATCAGATATATTATTTTTTTAAAAAATTAATGGTTGCCCTGAATTTTGCAATATATATTTCCAAACATTTAAAATATCACTAACAGTTCAGTTAGTGCTTTAACAGTGCATCCCTATCTCCTGCCTTATGCCCTTTATGATATTGGCATCATTCATTTTATTTATTCATATACTATTATCACCAACACATTGTTAAAAACAGTTACATATTATATCAAATGAGAATTAGAAAGGCATTTTTTTTCTCATGCTTTTCTTTTTTTATATATAAATTTAACTTCTTTTCTTTTCTGGGATAAAATTCTTTATTCAAGGCAGATATGATAGCACTGAAATCATGTTTTTTCCTGTAAACATCTCTTTAATTTTGCCTGATATACAATTATAAGTTTTTGAATAAATTTTTCTTTAAAAATTATTTCACCTCATGCCCTTCTGCTTGCATGGTCTTCAATGAGAAAGTCAAAGTAATTCTTACTGTCAGTTTTTATTTTTATTTTTTAGTTTCAATGGACACAATATCTTTAATTTATTTTTATGTGGTGTTGACGTTGGAACCCAGAGCCTCACGCATGCCAGGCAAGCGTGTTACCACTTGAGCCACACCCCGAGCCCCTTACTGTCTTTCTTCTATAGGCTTCATTCACAATTTAATCTTTGTTCTATTTTTTTGAAGTTTGAAAACTACATGCCTAGATATAACATTATTGCTCTGTGTCCTCTGAGGATCTGTGTTCACAGTTTTGTATAACATTAATTTTGAAAAATTCCTAACCACTAATTACTTTGAACACTTCTCAATTCTTTCTCTCTCTTCTTTGGGTGTTTTCATTACACATACATTACACCTTTGAAATTGTCCCATAATTTTTGAATGGTTTTTCCTTCTCCTCCTCTCTACATATTTTTTTTTCTCTTATATTGGAGTTAGGAAAGTTTCTATTAATGTATTTTCAAGCTCACGTATTCTCCGCTTCCTCTGTCCAGACTCCTGAGTCCATCATAGGCATATTTCTGTCACAGTGTTTTTGGTGCTAGCCATTTTTATCGACTCTTTCTCTGAGTTTCTGTTTCTGTGTTTACATTTTCCATCTGTTCTTCTATGCTGTCCATTTTCTCCAGAGAAGACCAATTTATGGCTCAGCAGCCTCGCTTCCACGTGAGCTGATCTCAGCTTTGCTCTGCATTTACCAGTCTCTCCAGATTTCAGGAAGGCAATTGACCCTGAGACCTCAGTTCTCTGATGGGTCTGACAAAAGTCGTAGACTTTGACTGTTCAATTTTTGTTGTTGTTGTTGTTGTTGTATAGGTGGAAAAAAAAAAAAAACTATTTCTAAATCTTTGTACATCAGAAATCTGCGCAGTGTATGTGTGTGTGTGTGTTTGTGTGTGGGGGCGGGGAGTTTAAAAGGTAGCATTGAGGGTCTGTTTGTTTGTTAGTTGGTTTTAGGATTTTACTCCATTTGCAGAAAACCAAGTGGTTCAAATCTGAAATGTGTATGCTATAACTATGTACTTCTAATGATTCTTGGAATTAGAGATGGAGGCTCAGCATAGAACAAATACAAAAGTTCAACCATTGTTCTTCTCTTGCTATGCTATTTAGTATATTTTTTAAAAGCACACACACACACACACTTTAATTTTTTGCACACATATATTCTGTATATATACATATGTAATATAATATTCTTATACTGCTGAAAAAAGTAATGTAACACATTCAGTTTAAAAAATAAGTTATAGAAGGAATGTAGAATGACTACAAATAACTAGTCAGTATCAGTGCAGTTTTTGTATAAACTTTATAATTTTTCAACCTAATAATTTTGTTGTTATTGATGAGCTCTCTAAAGGGCAGCCTTGCCTTCATGACCTTTCAGTTTTGAAAGGTTACAAGAAAATACATAACAATAATCTCTGGGGGAAAAAAATGTGGTTGATACTTGATACTTTTTTTTTTTTGTACAAGCATAGAATTTAACCTAATTTAGCAATTTACAAATGAATTAAAGCAGGGAAGAGGAATGTTTGATTTTCTCATAGACAACTGTCTTCCAACCTTCTACATATATCTGGATATGAGATTTGCTTGTTTCAATTGAAGATAGTATAATTATTTTCCTATTTCATGTTATCTCCTCCCTACCAAAGTCTGCACTTGATATATAACGTTTGCTCTTGTTGTCAAATGAGTGAAGCACTGAAATGAATTAAAGTCTACACTAGGCTATCTGCATGTGAACTGTGCTCAGGGTGAAATATCCTGCTAGTGCCTTTGCGTCTCTCCCTTGCCACTCTGTCTGTTCCTTACCAGACAAGTGGGTCTGGCCTAGATACCTTCCAAAGAAAACTGCAATTGCATTTCTATAAAATATTAGCCTAGGAATTGCATAAATGTAAAAGTAAATCTGTTGACAATAAATTTATTTAATCCTAAAGTCAAATGGAAATATTTTAATGGTAACATTAGAATTAGTATTAGAATTAGACTGAGATTAAATAATAGAATGTTTCCCATCATTGGTTTGTAAAACCCGAGGACTTCTTTAAATATCTGAAAGGATTATTGCAATGATGTCAACACACTTTAAAAACAGGATTATTTTTATAGTATTTTAATTACTGGACATAACAGGGTGAAAAAAGAA
Organism: Callospermophilus lateralis; assembly: GCF_048772815.1. NCBI lineage: Eukaryota > Metazoa > Chordata > Mammalia > Rodentia > Sciuridae > Callospermophilus > Callospermophilus lateralis. The sequence continues at coordinate 14,292,585 of NC_135320.1, forward strand.
CCAGATTAGAAGCTAAGATCATTTATACATAGCATTAAATTAAATTTTCTCTTAGCTAAGTCATGCACCATTCTAGATATTATTGATAAAACAATCCTGCCATGAAGAGATTCATGATTGGTGATTTGCAAATACTTCTTTCAAATATAATTTTTTTAGAATCGGTGTTGTTTAAAATAGTGACCAAACATAGCATTGTAAAAATCAGAACAAAAATATGTAAAGTTATATAATCATAACAAAATACATTGAAGCTTCTCAAATTGGATTATTTCATTATGACAAGATGATATTCAGAACAAATTCATCACATACTATAAAGAAAACTGTGTATTGGTTATTTGCTCCACCCAGAGGGTGTGAGAGATCTGTGTGTCTTAATAAAGATATGTTCAGATAATGCCTTTTTACTCTAAATTTGTATCTACTTATGAAAACAAAAGTTGTTTACTGACATTGGAAATTATTTTGATAAGATCTTTGTCTTCAGAGAAAAATTATGTTTTATTTTTCCCATATAATTATCTTCAGTTATTAATAATGACCAGCCTTACATGCTTAGCTTCTGCCATGAGCTGTGCTCATTCTTTAAGAGACTATCTCTTTTACTCCAGATAGCAACACTGTATGGTAAGAGATCTTTCCCTCTTTTTTATCAATGAGGTAACAAAACTATTAGCAACAGAGAGGACATCCTGAGCTAGCAAATTTGATCTGCAATGCATTGCTATTTCTCAGGTAAGATCATGCTAAGAAAAATGGAAAAATTAACAATGGAATAAGCTATAACATTCTGCCTCTTATTCTTTCAAAAGGAGGAATACTGTATATTTATAAAATACTTTATTTTCATGAGAAATGTTAAAATTACAGTCAAAATTATTTTGTTTGAATGAGACAATATAATCTATGAAGAGTATCTGATAAACCATTTCAAATCTTAATATGCAACCATGAATACATCAGCAGACTTTTTAAGATTCTTCTGTTTTCTAAAACAGAAATATGTAAGAAACAAAAACAAATGACAGGCTGTTACATGTGCTCTGCAGTAAACTCCTGAATTTCTTCAGAAATTTAAATAAGTCTTATTGAATATAAGTGTCTTTTATACTTATTCTGATGTTAAAATAGTCCAGACTTTATATGTTTCACTCAAAACTCATAGTTTTTCCCTTATTGATCACCGACTTAGTACAAACTCAGCACTTTCCTGAACATTTTTCATTTTAACTTCCACTGTGATAATCAGGAAGTCATTCAAACCAAGCGGCTCTGTTGCCTGGGTAACACATTTCTTTGGTATATTCATCTGGTTACAGATAGGGGTCCATTTTAACCATAAAAAAAAAGAAAGAAAAAAGAAAAGACTTGTAGATCATATTATTCCCTAATGAATGATAGAGATTCTGTTAAAAGTGGTATTGAAAAATCCCTGTAGGAGAAATCTCTCTCCATAGGACAACATAGGAAAGTGTTGAGAGATGGGAGTATGTGAGCAGAATAAGGTAATTACTCTATACCTACTGAGCATTGCTTTGGCAAGCATTCTCTGAACTCTTAGGCAATGTGGGAAGTGCAGAGAAATACATACTCTCCAAGAATTCATGGTCTAATAGGAGAAACAGATGAGAAAAAAGATAGCTGACATTATTTCCTCATAAGAAAATGATAAGTATTGTGTTTATCTATTTCAACAGACCACAGTGGTACGAGACAGTTAATTCACTTCTCTCTAGTCTATTCACCAAGACTACATCTCTATATTTACTCTGTGGCACAAAAATTCAAATTCTGATAGTGTTGTTGCATGGAACAAATCACACATAGTTTGTCCATGAGACAGCTTGATTGGCAGGAATTCAAAAGCACCATTCACTCCCTTAGAGCAGCTGTGTTGTAAGTCAGACTGACCCATTTGAATAGAAGTTTTGGCTGGAATATTCTCAGAACTGTCTGTCAGGATGTGTAGATGTAGCTACAGAACAATTTGGGCCTGCCTATGTTATGGTGAACAGCATTTCAATGATGCTTCTGATAACCTTTTGAAAACAACTTTTCTTCTGCCTCTAAACTATGTATAATTTATTGCCTGTAGTGATTATGTCACACGGTGATACATTCCTTTATGCTTTTGTTTGACACATATACGTCACCTTCTCTACCAAAGTATGAACATCTATACATCTTCAATAGCACCAAGCATAGCGTAGTCAGTCAGTAAACATATCTAGAAGGATATAAACCATCATGTATGTGTGTGGATTGCAACATCTTAACATTTAACATCAATTTCTTAATGAAACATTTTATTCCAGCATTTCTTTCCAAATGATCTATTTTACTGAGATATGTTCTTATGATTAATTATTGAAAGTTAAAAATAAACATAAAGGGAATGAGAGCAGTTTTGAAACAATCATTTAAAAGGTAGGCCAAAGTATATCACATGCTAGTTTTGGGAGGTTTTGTTGTTTTTTTTTTTTTTTCCCATACATATAGATTTCTAGGAGTTGTTTTAGAAATAACTTCAAGTTTTTTCTCATCAAACTTTAAGAGAAATATAGCATGAAGTATATTTTCAGTTATAACCCTAGAAATATATAAATTCTATATTTTATTCTATATTTTTTTATTTTCTATATTTTTCATTATTCTATATATTTTTATTTTCACATGGACCTATAAATAAGTTAAGAAATAACTTTGGATTGCTACACAATTCATGAATATAAAGACACATGTCTTTGGTGTTTTCTAGGTACTCGGAAAAGCCAAGTCCAGATAGTGTCCTCTTTGCACTCTTCTACTATTTCCTATTTTCTTTTCTTGACAATTTTCTCAGGATTGCTTGGAAAATAAAACTGGTCTGACTTGATTCAATACTAACCCTATATATCTAATAACATATTGAATTGGCATATGGCAAAGTCTTTTCATTTTTCTGCTCTATTCTTTGACACTAAAGATAAAAAATAAGAAAGACCTGGTAAATAGGTCATAACTAAGTGAACAAAATATAAGAGAGGTGGACTTGTCCCTATTGCCCTGAAAGAGCTGAGTAAGTGCTGTGGTTTTGATAAATGTGTCTAAAGGCCCATGTGTGACAGCCTTAGTCCCAACTTGTGAAGTTGTACTGGCATGTAGCAGAACCTTTAAGAGGTGGGGCCTAGTGGAAGGCAGTTAGGTCCTTTGACTGTGAACATGAAGGGACATTGGGATCCCTCCCCCACTCCCTCTTTTGCTTTCTGACTGCCATGATTTGAGCAACTTTTTTCACTAAACACTCCTGCCATGATGTATTGTCTCATCACAGGCTCAAAAGCAACAGAGCCAACCAATCATGGACTGAAACCTCTAAACTGTGAGACAAAATAAAATTTTATTTTTTTCTAAGTTGATTATCTCAGGATTTTTTTTTTTTTTTTTTTTTTTTTTTTAGTAATAGCTGATTAACACAGAAAGTGATAGAAACATGGTGAATCTGTCTTTACCCACACATCTACCTTCGTGTCTCAGGGAGTCTTTGTTTGATTTTACTAGTGACATTTCCAGTAGCTTGGAAGCCACAAGGAAAAAAATAACTGGGTCCATCTCCCAGTTATACAAATCAGAAAGAGAGACTCAGTTTCTTCTATAGGCAGAGGTAACTCCTCATCTCTCTGACTAAGGGCTGAGAATCAGCTGTCTTCTCATGCACCAATTCCTGGATGGTCATTGCCTGGGTTACATGAATACATATATTTCAGGGCAACTGGATTTCTCCTAGTTACAATTCAAGTAATGTCAGGAGAAAAAAACACAGTTGTAAGATGGGAATTTAGGAAGATGGTACTCTTCTTTTGATGTAAAAAAAAAAAATTAAGGTGTTTATCCCCTTTTTGCTTAAAAACAATTTAAATAGATATGGCACTTGGTCATGCATTTTGCTCTATCTAAATAAATGCATTTTGTATATTGTTCTGTTTATATGGCTATCAAATACTAATTCATATTACAAATAAATCAATTAAATTTTAATGTTTTATTACAATGAACAAAGAAATAATACAGGATACCTGAAAAAGTTTTGTAAAAGTTAAGACCATATTTACCTATATTTTATATATGTGTATCAATATGGGGAAAATTGTTTGTGGAAAGACACATAAAACATTTTAATATTGAATACTTCCAGAATGAAGATCATCAAGGGCCATAGAGAAAAAGAAATTTTTCTTTTCTCTATATGCATTTGTTCACAACTACAAGTAAAAAAACAAACCTAGCAAATTTACTACACCACAGTATATTACCTCTCTTATTCAGCTTTTGCATCACTGGGACCAGAATAACTTAGAGAAGGAAAAGTTTATTGAGGCTCATAGTTAACAGAGGTCTCTGTCCATATATAGCCAACTTTATTGCTCTGGGCCCAATGTAAGGGAATAACCCAGTGGATGAAAGTTGCTCAGCTCATAGAGGAATCAGGAAGCAGAGAGAGTGGGGAATGGGCAGCAGGGAAAACTAACAATTAGCAACAATTACCACCCAATTAGTCTTTTCACACTAGGATGGACTGATTAGTTTACAGCATTTACAAATCAATCCTTTTACCTCACAACTTTCCTGCATTTACACAGGAGATTCTGGGCAATACATCATATCCAAACCATAACATCCTCTCCTAGCCCCCAAAGTTCCAATCCATCTCACAGTGCAAAATGCATTTAGGTTTGTCTCCAAGAGTCCCACAGTCTTAATAGTTTCATCATTGCCCAAAAGTCAAAGCTGAAAGTCTCACATGAAATTCAAGGCAAACTCATATAACTGTGAGCCCACATAAAAATCAAAAGGAAGTTTCAAATACACAACATGAAATGTCACAGAATCAACTTCACCATTCTAAAAGAGGGGAATAGGGGGTTGGAAAGAAGGGGTGGTATTAAAACATGACCAAAATGCAGCTGGCCAAGCAGGTCCCATAACTTAACCCATAAATCCTGGTAAAGCATCTAGGACCTGTGGCTGCCAGATGGTCTCTTTAAAGGGCTTGGGCACTGTCACCCCCTTTAGCCTTAATGGTTGCTATTCATGTGGACTCTTTTAGCCTGGCTCTGTCTACCGCCAGCAGCTTTTCTCAGCAGACAGTTAATGTTAATGGCATCTTTAATTCCTGGGTTCTCCATTCCACCTTGGTTTATATCTTCACAACTTTGTATGTAGCTCTCTCAGGGTATCTCACAGAGACTCCAACCCTCCATATTGGGTCTGATGTCTTGGGCCTTCCTTTGGAATCTCAGTAGAAACTTCCATGAACCTTAACCTTTAACACCCTGTATTCTTCCTGAACAAGAACCATATAGATGATGCCAAAGATTTCTGTCAGGTTGTTCAATGACTGGGTCCCATGAAATTGGCTGCAGTGGCCTGTGATGCTGAACATAATGAAATGACTTCCTGTGCAAGCAGGAAGCAGACCTGGTCTCTTCTCAAAGGCATTTTCTTTTCAATACCCTGAAGCCTGTGATGGTTATGGTATTGCAAGTTCCTGAGATGCCCTTGAGGCATCGTTCCTATTGCCTCTGTGTAAAGTACTTAGCATCTCCTTAGGAGTTATAATGCCTTCATAAAATACACCTTTCTTGGCTGCAGTTTTATAGTCACTTTTCTGGCCAAATTCGAAATTTTAAAAATCAGCTCTCCTTTTTTATTGCACCCCAGCAGTAAACCTGGCTAATGCAGCCAGTGATATCTACACCACTAAATAAATGGTGTGCTTCCTTGGAATTGAACAAATTTTTACATTTTTATTTTTGTTTTCATTAATGCCTTAGGACAACAATAATTCAAAATTCAAGATACCAAAATTATAACAATGAAGAATTTTATCTTATGGAAATTCATTGTCTTATTATGCTACTTATAGAGAGTTGTTGCAATTGTACTCATGCTTGAATTTATTGTTTATAATAAATAAGACAACATTCCAAAACTTTACTAAAATTAATACAGTGAAAATGACAAGGATCACTTAGATTCATAATAAATGGAATAAGCTGTAGCTCATTTTTTTCTAATTTTTGCTTTCATTAGTGCATTTTAGTTTTAATTATACATAATAGTAATATTTTAAGATAATCATGCATGCATGTAATTTCACTTACTCTAATTCATTTCTCTGTGCTCGATATTCCCTCACCTCCTCCCTCCCCATATTCCCCTTCTATTTGTCTGCTTTCCACTCATTTATTAGATAACGCATGACGCTGTAATACCCTGTGTTATCTTTATATGTGCACATAGCATAATTCTGTCAAATTCATTCTGCATTTCCTTCCCTTTCTTATACTTCCTTTCTCCCTCTCAATTTTTATATTTTACTTCACTGATCTTCCCTCTATCTTTATGATATCTGACACCCACCACCTTTTCTTTCCTTTAGTTTGTTCTAGTTCCTCCTTGTGAGAGAAAATATTCGATTACTTAACATGATGTTCTACACTTTCATTCATTTACTGGAAAATACCATAGCTTCATTCTTCTTTGTAGCTGAGTAAAACTTCAATGTGTATATACACATTTTCTGGATCCATTTATCTATTGAAATGCACCTGAACTGGTTCTGTACCTTGTCTATTGTGAGCGATGCTGCTGTAAATATCTGTGTGGCTGTATCACTGTAGTATGCTGATTTTAGTTCTTTGAATAAATACTGATAAGTGGAATAGCTGGGTGATACAGTGGTTACATTTCTAGACATTTGAGTAATCTCCATACTCCTTTCCAGAGTGGTTATATTAATTTGCAGTCACACAAACAATATATGGATGTACCTTTTCCCCCACATCCTTATCATCATTTATTATTATTTGTGTTCTTGATAATTGCTATTCTGGAGTGAGATGCAATCTCAGTATAGTTTTGATTCTGATTGCTAGAGAGGTTAAACATTTTTTTCAACTATTTTTTGGCCCATTGTGATTTTTTCTTTTGAGGAATGTCTATTTATTCTTTTTTTTTTTTTTTTTGCTTACTTATTGATTAGGCTATTTGTTTTTTGGTGTTAAGCTTTTTGAGTTCTTTATATATTCTAAATACTAATCCTCTGTCAGAAGAATAGATAGCAAAGATTTTCTCCCATTCTGTGCATTCTTTCTTCATATTCTTGTTTCTTTTGTTGTGAAAATTTTTTAATTTGATTTCATTACATATATTAACTCTAGGCATTATTTCCTGAATTTTAGGGGTCCTATTGAGAAAGTCATTGCCTGTGCCTGTATGCTCGAGTGTTGACCCTACATTTATTTTTAATGGTGGCAGAGTTTCTATTCTAACTTCCAGGTCTTTGAACCATTTGAAGTTGATTTTTGTTCAACATGAGGGATAAAGGTATAGTATCATTCTTCTACATACAGATAACAACTTTTTCCAGCACCATTTGTGGGTTTTTTTTGTTTTTGTTTTTTAAATATTTGTTTTAGTTGTAAGTGTACACAATAACTTTTATTTTATTTTTATGTGATGCTGAGGATTGAACCCAGAGCCTCACGTGTGCTAGGCGAGACCTTTACACTGAGCCACAATACCAGCCCCCGCACCATTTGTTGAAAAGATTGGTTTTTGTGCTGCTATAAACATTGATGTGGCTGTGTACTGTAGTATGCTGTTTTTAAGTCTTTTGGGTATAGTCTGGGGAGAGAGATAGCTGAGCCAAATGGTGGTTCCATTCCCAGCTTTCCAAGGAATCTCCATACTGCTTTCCATATTTGCTGCACCAATTTGCAGTCCCACCAGCAGTGTATGAGGGTACCTGTTTCTCCACATCCTCGCCAACACTTATTGTTGTTTGTCTTCATAATAGCTCCCATTCTGACTGGAGTGAGATGAAATCTTGGACTAGTTTTGATTAGCAATTCTCTAATCGCTAGAGATGATGAATATTTTTTCATATATTTGTTGATTGATTGTATATCATCTTCTGAGAAATGTCTGTACAGTTGCTTGGGCCATTTATTGATTGGGTTATTTGTTTTTTGTTTGTTTGTTTGTTTTGTTTTTTTGTGGTGTTTAGCTTTTTGAATTCTTTATATATACCCTAGAGATTAGTGCTTCATCTAATGTGTGAGGGGTAAAAATTTGCTCCCAGGATGTAGGCTCTCTGTTCACCTCACAGATTGTTTCTTTTGCTGAGAAAAAAATTTTTAGTTTGAATCCATCCAATTTATTGATTCTTGATTTTAATTCTTATGCCAAAGGAGTCTTATTAAGGAAATTGGGGCCTAAACCAAGATTAGGGCCTGCTTTTTCTTCTATTAGAAGCAGGGTTTCTGGTTTTATTCCTAAGTCCTTGATCCACTTTGAGTTGAGTATCTGCATGGTAAGAGATAGGATATAATTTCATTTTGTTGCATATGGATTTCCAGTTTTCTCAGCACCTTTTGTTGAAGAGGTTATCTTTTCTCCAATGTATATTTTTGGTCCCTTTGTCTAATATAAGAAAATTGTGATGTGATGGACATCATTATTCAAAGTACATGTATGAAGACACAAATTGATGTAAATATACTTTGTATACAACTAGAAATATGAAAAATTGTGCTCTATACGTGTAATATGAGTTGTAATGCATTCTGCTGTCATATGAATAAAAACAATAAGACATATATTGATAAGAAAAAAAGATTATTTTTTTTTCACAATATATGTTTTTGCCAAGTTTTTCAAGAATCAGATAACTATATTTGTGGATTTTCTTTTTCTTTTCTTTTTTTGTCTTTGTATGTTCTGTTCTGTACCACTGATCTAATGTGTCTGTTGTTATTCAAGAATGCCATGCAGTTTTTGTCATTACATTTCTTTAATGTGACTTGAAGTCAGGTATTGTGATGCCCCCTGCATTGCTTTTTGGTTTACAATTCCTTTAGCTATTCTGGGGCTTTTATTCTTTCAAATGAATTTTACGAATCTTTTGTCTTGTTCAGTGAAGACTGCCATTGATAGTCTGATAAAGATTGCATTGACAACATATATTACTTTTCATAGCATAGCTATTTTATCAGTATTAATTCTGCCTATCCATGAACACCAGAGGTCTTTACGTCTTCTGAGGTCTTCATTGTCTTTTTTTCTATATTCCATAGCTTTCACTGTAGAGGCCTTTCACCTCCTCGGTTAGATTTATTCTGAGGTATTTTTACTTATGCTATTTTCAAAGGGATTGATTTCCTGATTTCTTCCTTAGTGTATTTGTTTTTGGCATATGGGAGAGCTAATGATTTTTTTTTATATCTTGATTTTGTAATCTGCTACTTTGATGAATTACTTTATCAGTTCTAATAGTCTTCCAGTAGAGATATTTAAATAATCTAAGAATAGGATCATATCCTCTTCAAACAGTGACAATTTGGCTTCTTTCTTTTCTATTTTTATACAACACCCCCACACCCTTTCCTAATCTCCCCAGCTAGAATTTCTAGTACAATATTGCCTAGGAGTGGTGAGAGTTAATATCCTTCTATTTTTCCATATTTTAAAGGAAATACTTTCATAATTTCCCATCCTCTATGAGGTTATCTTTGTTCATTTTGTATATAGCCTTTACAATATTGAGATAGGTTTCTTCTATTCCTAGTTTGTACAGTTTTTTTTTTTTATCAAAACATTAAAAATAGGACTGAGTGCTGAATTTTAATGAAGGCCTTCTCTGCATAGGTTGAGATAAGTGAATTTTGTTCATAATTTTATTTATGTGATATATTACATTTATTGCTTTTTGTATGTCAAACTAGCCTTGAATTAGTGGGATAAAATCATTTTGATCATTATGTAGAACCTTCTTAATATGTTGTTAGATATGATTCACTAATATTTTTAAGGATTTTTACAACTAAGTTCATCAGGGATATTGATCTATAGTTTTCTTTGTTTTATGTGTCCTTATCTGGTTTTGGCATAAGTATAATACTGGCTTCATAGAGTGGATTTGGAAATGTTCCATTCCTTTCTATTTCATAGAATGCTTTGAGGAGCATTGGAATTAGTCTTCAAATGTCTGGTAGAATTTAGCTCAGAAGCCATCTGGTTCTGGACTTTGTTGAAAGGCTTTTATTGCTGCTTCTGTATCATTACAAGTTATTGATCTGTTTAAGTTTTTTTAATATTTATTTTTTTTATTTATAGGAGGACTCAATACCTTTATTTCATGGTTATGTGTTGCTAAGGATTGAACTCAGTACCTCACGCATGCTAGGCAAGCTCTCTACCACTGAGCTACAGTCCCAAACCCCTGTTTAGGTTTTCTATGTACTCTTGATTCCACTTTGGTAGGTCATATGTGTCCGGTAATGCATCCATTTCTTCTAGGTTTTTTAGTTTATTGCAGTATAAATTTTCAAAGTAGTCTTTACTGATCCTCTGCATTTCTGTGATGTCTGTGGTGATTTCTCCTTTTCAATATCTAATTTTATTAATTTGGGTCCTCTGTTTTTCTTTTGGTTCATTTGGTTAATGGCTTATCAACCTGTCTTATCTTTATAAAGAACCAATACCTTGTTTCATTGATCCTTTCTTTTTTTTTTTTTTTATTCTTGATTTCATTGATTTAAGTTCTGATTTTAATTATTGTCTTCCTTTACTGGTTTTAGAATTAGCTTGTTTTTCCTTTTCAGGGGTCTTGAGATGTGTCATTAGGTTATTTAGGATCTTTTTAATTTTCTTATGTAAGTGCACAAACTTTCCTTTTACAACGGCCTTCACAGTGTCCCAGAGGTTGTACTATGTTATATTAATATTTTCATATGATTCTAATTTTTAAAAATGTCTCCCAATTTTTTTTCTATCACTCATCATTCAAATATGTATTACTTATGAGTTTATATAGTTTATGTAGGGTTTTTTTGGTTTCCACTTCTAATTTCATTCCATTATGACCTGATAAGATGCAAAAAAGCATATCAATTTTTTTTTTTTTTTTTGTATTTGCTAAGATTTGCTTTGTGGCCTAACTATGGTCCATTTTGTAGACAGTTCCATGAGCTGCTGAGAAGAAAGTGTATTCAGCTGCTATTACATAAAATATTCTATAAACATATACTCTTTCATTTATAATATTTCCTTTGGGTACAGAGTCTTTACTCAGTTTATGTCTGAATGGCCTATCTTTTGGTGAGAGAGCTGTGTTGAAATCACATAGTACTACTGTGCTGAAGTCTATCTGAGGCTTTGACTTGAGAGGTTTCTGATTATGTAATTAATTGAACCCACATATGGGGTAAAGATAAATACTATTATTATATATTCTTGTTGTAGTGTTCCCTTTACAAGCATGAAGTCACCTTCTTTTTTCTCTTCAGATTAATTTTCACTTGAAGTCTGCATTGTCAGATAAGAGAGTAGCTACTTCTGCTTATTGTCAGGCTCCATTTAAATTTTACATTAATTTCTATTCTTTCATAATCAGCCTGTTTCTGTCCTGGTGTATAAATGAATCTTTTGAAAACTACATATAGTTGGATTTTTTTAATCCATTCTGCCAGCTTATTCCTTTTGAGAGTTGAGAACTTTTACTTTTAATATAGAATATGATCATTCCAGCCATTTTGATTTTTTTCTAGTGTTTAATTTGGTCCTGCTAATCTTTTGTTTAGCTACTTTTCAAATGATATTTGATCATTTGTGGGTACTGGGATTTATTTTTGATTTCTTCTTTGTGAAGTATTTAAATAGGTTCTGTAATGCCAGTTTAGTAGTTAAGAATCCTTTTAATTTCTGCTATCTTAGAATATTTTTATTTTCCCTTCGATTTTGAAGGATTGCTTTTCTGGTTATAACAATCTTGGTGGAAAGATTATTTTTGTTGTTGTTATTGTTTTCAGAATTTGGAATACATTATTCCAAGCCCACCTGGCTTTTAGAGTTATTGCTGAGAAATTGGAAGTAATTCTGACTGGATCACCTCTAAATATTTCATGACAGTATTCTCTCAAGGCTTTTAAGATTCTAGTCTTGTTTTGTATTTTAGGCATTTTAAGAATAATGTGTCATGGAGAACTTCTTTATTTATTTTATCTATTTAGTATTCTAAATGGTCCTGTACCTGGGTGTCTATCTCATTCTCAAGGTATACAAATTTTCTGTTATTTTCCTGAAGAATTTATCAATTCTACTGGCCTTCATCTCACAACACTCCTGAATTCCACTTATTCTGAAGTTTGGTCTCTTAATGTTATCCCACAATTCTTGCATATTCTGATAATCGTTACTTCTTTTCTCTTCCTTGATGCTCTCTTATTGCTCAAGGTTTGTCACTTTGTCATCCAGCTCTGAGATCCAGCTCTGAGACTATGTCTTCAGCATGGTATAATCTATTAGAGGAACTTTTAATTGAATATTTTATTTGATTTATTGTGACTTTTATTTTCAAGGTTTCTTTTTCAGTATCTCTATCTCCTTATTGAATTCCTTATTCATATTCTATACTAACTTCCTTAATTTATTTAATTATTCTTCTGTGTTCTGTTTGAATTAATTGGTCATTTTTATAATTTTTCTTTTTAATTCTTTATCTGATATTTCATCCACTTCAATATCTTTGGGGTTAGTTTCTGGTCAATTAAGAACTTGGGATGCATCACACTACCTAGTTTTTTCACATTTTTTTTGTATTTCTGTATTGGAGTTTTTGCATCAGTTGGGACTGTTTTCTAGTCCACTCTTACTTTTGGGCTTTTAAGTGCATAGCCTTCTCTTGCCAAAGTGTCCCAGAGTAATCTAGATTGAGACCTTCTCATAAGTGTGGCATCCCAGCCATTGTGTTAATTCTATTTTTGCTGTAGCAATGGATGTCTGTAAATGGGACCTGAGGGAGCATCCCTAGCTTTTACAATTTAGATCCTAGTCATTAATTTATGTTTTTGTCTATTCTTTTTATTAAAATATAGTTGAAATTTGAGTGTCATTAATTTGTTAGTGGAGCAAGGTGCATGGTCTTTTGGCTGAGTTTAGTTCTGCTTCACAGTCTCTATTCTCTGAGTTTGTAGTGTCCCTGTAGTTTCCCCACACCTCACGGAAAGTGGGGGAAACACACAATAACAATAGATGCAATTAATATCCACAATTAAAATAAATATGTGGTTCCTACTATGATACTTACAACAGAAAATAATAAATAACCATGAACTAAATCTGGCATTAAAGTAAATAGCAGGTATCAAGTATGTCATCTATACCAATAACAATTGCAACAACATGAATGTTGACTGAAGGACTTATATAAACCAATTAGTTTTAAAAGATGGTAAAAGTATAAGAAAAAATATATTAAGAAAAAATAAAATGTGATAGGAATATAGAAGAAAGTTTACAATGTTCAAAATGTTAGCATAGAGATCCAAGAAGAGTAGTGATTATAAGAAAACAGGAGAAAAACTGAAAAAAGAAAGCTAAGGGAGACAGAGAAATCGCGAGTATTTCATTATTTATATTAGAAGAAAGGAGATAAAGAGAAACAAACCAAATCAAAACAAACAAGCCCCAGACCCTAAACTTTAAAAGAAAAGGCAAGGAAAAAAAACTACATTAAAAATGTTAAAAAGAAGCGGGGGGGAAGTAGATATATATGAATCAATTAGCACAGAAATAATACCAAAAAAAATGAACAAACAAAAATAATAGAAAAAAGATTCTTAATAAAAAATGAAAAGAACTATCTGTACTGAAATTACCAAACAAGTGAAGAGAATGGTGGTCACTGCCTATGGCCAATAGTCCTCATTTCCATTTCTGCTTTAGCTAAGTACTGAAAGGGAGAGCTAGGACTGGAAGTTGTTAATTCCTTCTTTTTGTGTTGCTCACCAAGCCGCCAGTTGGAATAGCCTCAGACTGAAGCTGGTTCAAATAGCTCTCAGCTTCCCTTCTCATCTCTATTAGGTAGAATGGAATGGAAAGTACTGTGGACTGTAGTTTTTGTCTGCAGACCAGATTAATGCCCTCCAGGGTAGGGCTGCTGCAGAATTCTCTGAGTGGAATTCCAGCTGCTGGGGCTTAGGTCTAATCAAACTTGAGGGGCTTTGTTAAGTGGCGTCTGCTTCAGAGAGACTTGGCTTAGCCCAGCCCTGGCCTGGCAGATGCTGATTTCTTCTGGAAATCCAGTCTCTCAAGAATTTTACTTAGGAGGCAGGGAAACCAATTCTCCCCACACTCTGCTGCCCATAATCACTAACTTCCCAGTCTTAGTCTTTAAGTGTATTCACACCTGCCTGTTCAGATTCCCAACTGTCTTCAGCTGGTCACTGGGCTGCCAAACTCAAAAAGAAAAAGCAAGTTGGGCTCCCCTTTTTGTTTTTCTAACTTCAAAGTTCCTGAGTACCATCTTCTCTGGACCTGTTTCCCTCATGTTTTGCCAGGTAAACTTTAGGCCACATGGTAGGTGATTGCCAGGGCAGTGTGACAATGTTTGCTGGACTCACCCAGGTTCCCACAGCAGCAAGTCCCAGTGCAGTCTCCTCAAGATGGCTCCCACCTAAGCGCTCCATTTCCCAGGTGAGAAATACACAGCACTTTTAAACACCAATTTGCAGTACAGTCTCTGGATCAGCTAAGTTCAGCCTGCATTTATTATCTACAGGTTTTTCTATACTATATTTGTCTGGATGTTTTTCACTCTGTATGTTATTAATTCCCTCTGTGGTGAGCTAATGCCTCTATCACTGCCATGACTAGCTTGGCTCCAAAGTAGTCTTTCTTCTTTTTATTTTTTTATTTTTTGTTCAATACACGCTCATTTATGCATCTCTACGACACTCTGTTAATGAGTAAATTTTAGTAAAAGCCCTCTTTCGTCCACCCCTCTGAGAAGCAGTCCTCCTACTACTTGAATCCTGGGTAATGAAGCAACTAGGAATGCAGTCTGAAATGCAGTCTAAATCCACCATCTTGAATCTATTCCTGATGAAGGTGTTTTGTGGGTTTGTTGTTTTTGTTTTTATACTGCATATTCAAGATCATATACCTTTTCTTCAAGGCCTGAAGTCCTGTTGTCTGTGAGATCTATTCTGTTGCTGATACATTCAAGCAGATTTTTAAACTGTCATTATGCCTTTTACTTCCAAAAGTCCTGATTGGTTTCTTTTCATTATCTCTATTTCTTTAATGACATGGTCTTTCGCCTCCTGTATTTGCTCTTAACTCATTTCTTTCGCCTCCTGTATTTGCTCTTAACTCATTCCTTAATCTTCTTTTAGTTCGTTGAACATTTTACTACTCGGCTTTTCCCAGTCTTCCTCTGGAATTTTACCCACGTCTACATCTGTGGGTTCCTTTGTTCAGGTATTGTGAATTTGGGGGTTGCATTAATTTGCTTGTTTCCTCATGTTTTCAGAGGTCTTGTAAGAACTTCAGTTGAGATGAGTTCTTCTTCCTGTTTTATATGTGTGTCCCTTAGTGTGTAGTGACTTTTTTTGTTCTCAGGATTTCTCTCTTTTTCTGTAATTTTTTATGTAAATTTTCTCTTTTTTCTGTAGATGTCTAGAAGTGAGACCTGATGCACCCCTCTAGTTGCTTCTCCTTGGGACATGATTATTTGTTTGGAATTTTCATCTTCCCTATTCTCTGGGTTGAAGTATTGTTGAGGCATGAGTGAGGCTAGTTCAAGTGTGGAGTTTATTTTGCCATTACTTGGTTGACATTGTTTTCCTCAGCAACAGAATCTCTGTAAACTTGAAGAGCTCCAAGTATTTTCCAGTCCCTTTTAGAGAAAGGGTTTTAGAGCAAAGAATATTAATAGCATTAGCAACCAATGCAATGCACAGCCTTGAAATCAATGTCCAGTGTCTACGTTGACATCTATAACACTAATTGCTACCTGTAGAGGAATGGTGGGTTAGTATTTAATATCACCACCCACAATAAGCCATGGTGAACTAGCTTACTTTGAACATTAAACAGCAGGTGTCTACTACCTTGCTCACTCTACTAATAATCACAACATCATGAATTGAGTAGGCATTACATAAGCCACATAATTCTATCAGACAGTTAATTACAGTTCATTATGTGAAGAGAAAATTATGATTAAAAACCAAGAAAAAGTTTGAAATTTTTAATAAGTGAGTATAGGAGAACCAGAAAATAGGTAGCATGTGATGGCAATAAAGATGAAGAAGTAAAAATAATAATAATAATAATAATAATAAAAGAAAGAAAGGAAGAGGGAACCATAAAATGTCGCCACTAGTGGAGGAAGAGTGAAGAAGGATAGTAAGAGGAAGAATGAGGGTCCAAACAAATTAGAATAAATCAAAGCTGTAAAATTTCATCCCACCCAAGTTGAACGAAGGGTAAGTAATAAAAAGGGTGAAGAAAAGAAAAATTAAAATGAAAAAGTTCTCCCTCACTTCCTCCCCTTCACCCTCCAAGAAGTGAGAATTTACACACACAGGGACAGACACACTCAGTTATGCAGAGTAGAAAAAATAATAATAATAATAAATTAATTAAAAATAGAAGAAAAGAAAAATAAATAAAATTGTAATTAGGAAAAAGAAGGAAATAGTAAAAATGTTCATTGTTCCTAATGAGGTGGTCAAAGTTTTGGCAAGGATGGGTGTTTATTTCTTATACTGTTGTGGTGTTCTTTGTATTTATTTTGGGGCTATCTAATCCTGAGGGCTGAGGTTTGTTATGACCCATGTCTTCGTGTTCCTCATCAAGCTACCATCTATTGTGGCCAGCTGCTGTGGCTACGGAAGCTGGTTGTATTAACCCTCAGCTTCCCATCTCCCTGTGTAGAAATGGAGCAGCCTGGGGAGTGATGACAAGTGGTATAGTCCCATAGGGGGATTGGTGCACAGTTCTAATTAGAAAGTTCCAGTGACTGGGGTTTGGTCTTGGTTGACCTTTAGAATTCTGCTGGTGGATAGTTAACATTCGCTCCACATCTCCTCCTCCTGGGGAGACACCAATCTCTGTTGGATATCTGGATCTCTTGGCCTCCTGAACATTTCCCTTTTATTGTGAGGAGTCTAAACTTTCACATATTCCACTTCCCAACAATGTAAATTACACAGGATCAAAACCGGAGTACAAGTGAACCTCTCTGAACAGTTACTGGCATTTTTCCAGATGCACATATGGGATGCCAGCACCAAGAGGGGTTCTATCTCCTCAGTGTTCCCAGCCTGGGTCCTGCGAGGCACAGTCCTCTCTATATGTGCTGCATACAGTCACGCTGGTCCAGGCACCCCAAAATAGGTGACTGATGGATCAGGCTGACAACTTCCTTTTTGAGTTCCCAATCTCCCACCCTCTTCTCATTCCCATGCTGCCACTCAGACATGTTTCCTGCCACCTAGATTCTGATTCCTGCCAGATTCTCTATCCCTCAGTGCAGTGATTTTAATTGCTTTTCACTCAACCTCTCCCCGTGTTTCCTCGGGGCTAGCTAAGATCAGCCTCCCTCTCCATTCCACCAGTTCTTACAAGTCAATGTTACTCACCATGTTTCCCACTCTCCCTGCCTCTGCTAATCCTCCCCTCATCACTGAGCTGGTGGTGATGGTGCTACTGCCAGCCACACTGGCACATCTCTAACATGTTATTTTCTTACATTTCATTCAAAGTTTCCAACTTTCTGTGTCTCAATGATTATTTTGCTCTCCAATGTTGAATCTCAATGGATTTCCTTAGTTACCCACCTCACACAGGAACAGGCATCCTGCTTTTTAAATCTTGAAACTAGGAACCAGTAGGGAGTGCACCCTTCCTCTAACTCACCATCTTCCCTGGTCTCATCTTCTCATTTCATTTTTTGACTTTCGTGGTGCCCAGTCCTCTCCCTATAGATCTTGCAGCTCCTGAATGGCCAAGTATCCTGATCCTCATGAACATCAGAGAGAAAGCCTGAACTTGTCTGTAGCTTATTTTTCAAAACAGTTGAAAAAGTATTATCAATCCTGACTAATTTTGAAATCTACAAAACTGGTTGAATCCAAGCTCTCTTCATTCAAAAGAGATGTCAGGCAGAGGCATATCTTCTAAGGCTTTTAACCTCATACTGTTCAAAAGTTCTAGAAAATATTTAGAATGAGATTGTGAGTTTAACTGAATTTGATCCAAGGCAACTGTTCACATGCTGTTTGCCATATGGGTAATAAGTATCAGTCGAAAAAAAAATACTGAATAAATATCCAGTTTAATTGGAAAGTTGTATTGCTGATGAGTTTTAAAAAAGATATGTTATTGATAGCAAAAATACATTGTAGCATACATTGATTTCTGCTGATTGGAAAAAAAAATCAATATTTTTTTCATATTAAGTGGGAGAGTTTCCATCTCATTCAAGAACATAAGCCAGATGTGTCTTCCTTCTTCACAAGTGGTCTTTTGACTAAAGTCCTTCTGACTTAAATAGCCAGGACACCTATAATCTTATTGCCTCCTTAGATGGTTGATTTGGTCAGCTTAATTGATGGTTTCCTCTCTTCCTATGTTAAGTGACTTTTACATCTGTAAAGGACAAAACCAATTTTAAATTACCTCCCTAGAAATTATTGATTTTTTGTATTTTTTATCTTAAACTTTCTCAGCATTTACTACTTTGGTTTCAATATTTATTAACTCTTTGTTTACAGATTACTTTTTCCGAACATTTTTTTCAGATATGAACCCCTTATATTTCCAAAGATAATACATTGCTGAAGGAAAGTTGTTTGCCATTTCTTTTGTCAATCATGACATATTGGCTTTTGGTAAGAACCTGGTGAAAATTAAAAAAGCAAAATTAATAATTTACAATGTTAAGAGTAGTGACGGACAAAGGGACAGAGTCGTTGCCACTAACAAATCACATCTGTTTTAAATTACTTAGACCAATGTGCTTTACATAGTATGTAAAGTAGGGGATACTAGACCTGATAATCAATGTTTTTCTCTAGGTTTAGAATGTGTTGTGTGCAACTTTTTCTTTTGACAAGTAAGAAAATTTGTCCATGCATGTGTCATTATATTGGCATGTTGAATTAGAAAATAAAACTCTAAATTTCATAAGATTATTTTTAATATGCTAAGGAACGTTGCTAAAATCATATATCAAAAATTGCCCAAAAATGAGTTAGTAATTTGAGAGAATATTAGATATAATTTCCCCAAAATACCTGCTAGAATAGCATTTGAAGAACGAACTACAAGATTTGTTGGGTCAGATGGGTCAGCATAGTAAATGGTCCCCTGTTCATATTTAACAGTAGTAGAAAACTTATTTATTGAGTTTAGGGGAAAAATGGCTCAGGGAAAAATGTTGAAAATAAACACACATGCATACACACTGATATAAAGATTATTTTTTTTATTTAATACAGTCTGTTACATTTTTTTAATCATTTACCTAGCATTCAACATTTACTAGTTTTGAACATTAATGAAATAAAGGTGCTCACACTAAAAGGAAGCTGTATTTTAATCCTGTGATTGAATTGAGCACAGGTATATTAATTTAATAAAAGTAAAACCATATCATGATATGAGTGTCTGCATATTTAAATATTATTAATTCAAGTATGGATGGCATATGGACTTGTACTATCAGTTGTTTCACATTGTTGATATAAAATCACATATGGAAAAAAAAACTAATGAAATCATATTAGCCTTTGATGGGAGTGGTATTTATAAAAGAGGTCTTATTTTCAATCAGTAGGAATGTGAATCAAAGGGGTGAGGTATTTTATGTCTAATGTATGTCAGGATGAATTTTGAAAATGCTATTTCCTGATGTTTGAATAAAACCCTGTTACTCATCTGTACTGCTATTCAGCACCTTCCCAACAGGTGGTGAGAATGTAATGAGGTGCTTATCTTAAGTCCATAAAATGACTAGAGGCCAAAAGCAGATTTAGTAGGAAAAAATAGAGTGGCTGCACACAAGACCAACACAATTTATGATTTAATTACAAGATTTAAAATAGACATGACATTTTAAAATCACTTGCATTAAATGTACCTTTTATCCTACAAAGCACTGCTTTCACATTTAATAGCAATATTCTCATCATGACAGCTCCAGGAATTCCAAGACTAATAAATTTGCCTGATTTTTCAGTGACTCAGAGAGTGAAGGAGATATTGTTCAAACTCTGACTTTCTGATCTCCAACTTTGACTTTTGACTACACCATTAAGACAAAATATGAGCCGGTGGATGTGAGGATGAGAGTGGAATGACAAGATTGAATTCGTTATCAGTTATGCAAAATAATAAAAACAATAATAATAATGAGGTTTTATCAAATCAGTTTGGAGTCTTTTGTTCTTTTAGTTAATGTTACCATCTTGTCATCGTGAACTGCTGCTCTCTGAATAATATTGACTGTAACAAAACCTCCTAATTGCCTCTGGTCCTGAAATGGGAATTTTATAAGTGTTCAAAATTGCTGCAACATTATTTCAGCACACGCTGATGCTCTTCCATAAAATTTGAGGTTTATATACCTTTTTTCTTAATTTTTATAATTTCAGTTAAAATCCATATTTGTGATGTAAATGATGATTTAACAAATAAGAGCAAAGTTTTCTGTTCACCAACCTCAGAAACATAAAGAAATTAAGGATGTTTGTAGAAAATTACAAGATTACAGGATTGAAGAGACATTTAGTTACTGTGGTTATGCTTTGCTTCTAACCACCCTTCAAACATTCCTGGTATTTAAAGACAAAACATATATAAAAATTTACAGAGAAAAGGATTCATCCACATTCAACTCTTTTAGAGTCCAATATATAAGAATACTCATTAAGTGATTGTTATAGATTCAAATTTATTTAACTCATAAGCACTTGCATTATACATTTCTAGAAGAATAAAAAGAGGTATTTGTCTTAAATGCTTTAAAACTCATAAAATACTCAACAATCATGATTACATTGTGCCTATATTTTTTATTTTGGTATAGGGGCTTAACAGTGAAAACTTTATTCAACAAGTGCTATGATATTTAAAATAATATAATAATTTCTTGTGATAATAATGTATATCATTTTTGCACATTTCAAAAATATAAGGACACAGAGAATAATGTAAAGATTCAGTATAATTAGACCTCACATCCCAACAAGATGGTGGACCAATTATTTGAATAGCTTTTGTCATACAGCATTTTTTTTAAAAAAAGAATTAGATATAAATATTCTCTTTATGTGCAGAGATGAGTTGGCAAGTATGTAACAAAAATCCTGAGAGGCAGAAACAATGAATCAGAATGGCACTACAGCAGAGAGCTAAGGCTGCCACATGGGCATTTATGATCCCCCATGGCCAGCATCTGCCCATCTTAATAAAGGTGAAAGCCCATAGGTCTTGACAGTATGAGAAATCATTAGGAGAATCTCACAAGAACTAGACTCCAAAAGGAGATTTTCTCAAGAAAAGGACAAACTATGAAAAGAAGGAAGTACCCAAAGAATATGGCAGGGAAGCAATTATATTTGGGCCTTTTGTGGACAGAAGAAAGTAGCTTTAACAAAGAATTTCCAGTAACATGCTTACTATAATGTATCTGTTAAACTAGAGTCCACTCTCCTTATAGTCCCTGAAAGACCTAAGTCTGGAATTTAAAAAGTTCTTATTGGTGACTCTTCCTAGGTACTTGGGAGAAAGGATAAAAGAATCCACCCTAAATCAAAGTCACAAAAAAAAATAAAATAAATAAATAAAATTGTACTTACAATGCACTGTAATCATCAAAACCATCTAAAACAGGAAGGTTAGAGAATCTTGAGAATTTTAAGAAGAACCAACAAACTCCAGTAACAAGGTAGTCAAGTTCCCAAATAGACTAATCAGATCAGGAAAGGTACATGGCAGAAAAGTTAGAAAAGCAGTGGATTTATATTAAGTAAGACAAAATAACCTTAAGACCAAGAGCATTTCTAAAGATTAATCATTGAAGTTCAATCCACCCGGAGGAAATAGCTATTTTAATTATTTGATGGGGATTGTTAGGGATCAGACTCAGGGCCTTACAAATACCAGGCCAGGGCTGTGCCACTGGGCTACCTCACCAGACCCACCAAATCTGAATTCACTTAAACATTACGAGTAACATACGTTGTTTTAAGTATTTAAAATAATTAAAAATGAAAGGACTTCAAGAAGAAATTGATAGATCTTTAGGGAGATTTTGATGAGCCTGCCTTTGTAATTAATTTAAGTGTATGGAAAATTCGAGCCAAATTACAAGGAAAACCGAAGGAAATACAGATATTTTTGTTCTAAACCATTATGTAGACCCTGAAAGATATATACAAGGACAGCAGGAATTAAAGAGTGGAGGAGGACAATACAAAACTATGTCACTTTGTAAAAGAGCATCAGAGAAGAGAACTGAGACTGGAAGGGGATAATTTGTTGCTGGGGCAGAGCAGTCAGTGAGAACAGATGCGGCCACAGTGGTTACTAAAAATGTACAGAAACAATAGAGGGAAAATGACGACCAACTTGTTTTGGAGCACTTGTTGGTGGGTACTGAGCCAAGCAGCTGGGAGAGACCATGAGTCAGTGTGCTCCTCTTAGGTGGTCACTGGACACTGAACAATGAAGGAGGAGCTCCCACAGCAGGAGATGACAGGATGGGACTCTGTGGGATGGATCCCTGAGCACTTGTTCCTGCTTTTAATTCAATACTTTTCCTGCCGGAGGCGAGCAGGAATGCTGAAATCTTCCATTGCCAAATGAAGACTGCAACTCTACTGGGATCCTCTTGCTGAGGACATAGTGTGGAGGAACCAACAGTATTTTGACTCTATTCTAAATGAAATGTTCTATCAAGAAATCACCAGTGAATGAATTAGCTTGACAGGAAAACATGTTGTAGCAGAACAGTCTGCAAACTTCTCAACTTAGTAATGTTTTATCTTAAGACTTCTAACTTTATGAAGGTGTGAAAACAACATGAGCTTTGTGTTAGTGAACCAGACTCAATTTGCCCATCACAATGTATGTCAATCACCGAACCAATGAAGTTAAGAAGAAGAAGAGGGAGGAGGAGGAGAAGGAAGAGGAGGAGGAGGAGGAGGAGGGGGAGGAGGAAGAATAATTATTTATTTGCAAGGGAGGAAAGATCTAAGTCTCAAATCTACCTCCCTAAGGACAGGACTTAGAAGCATTTATGGATAGAGAAGCAGGGTCATTTAAGGTCTGGTAAAATGTGTCAAAGGTAAACAGTGGTAATCGGTCTATATGGTTCTTCATGAGACCCATGATCATAAAATAAAAGCATGAGCATGATCTCAAGGTGGAGTTTTCAGCTTCCTGGCATCCAAGGACACCCTTTGAACACTTTTGCAGGTGCAAATGAATAGTTGGTGTTTTGGACAAAAAACCTAACAGAAATTAATACTATGTGGCTCAGCAGCTTGACCTCCAAAATCAGTGATTTTTAAAGTGTGCTAAAAGCAAGTAAGGAAAAGCAAGGGAAAGTAGAAGATTAATTTAAGTTTTGCCTTGGTTTCACATAGAAATCATACTTCACATTTGAATGTTGGATTTTGTACTTTTGCTGAGCTAGTGATACACAAGAACCCTCTCCTGTGCTCTGGGGCAGTGGCAGTTACAGGCTGCCCCGAGTCCAGCACATGATCATGAGGTGAACAACCAACCCTATACAGTGCTCTTTTTGGCTAAACTGTGATGTTTGGTAGTTAGGTGGAGTTAGAGCATCTTCCACTCGTATGAACATAAACACATGGTTAAGTTGA
Source organism: Callospermophilus lateralis (assembly GCF_048772815.1). NCBI lineage: Eukaryota > Metazoa > Chordata > Mammalia > Rodentia > Sciuridae > Callospermophilus > Callospermophilus lateralis. The sequence goes on from NC_135320.1 coordinate 14,316,311, forward strand.
GGAGCAACTGTGTATAGAAATGGCATTGGGGAATCAGAGAGAATTTCTCCCTTTTTAATCCAGTCCATAAAAAATGTGTTTTTAGTACTTAGATTATATTTTCTCACTACAAAATAATTAAGAGTCAGAGGGCGTGATGGTGCATGCCTGTAATCTCAGTGGCTGGGGAGGCTGCTTCAAGAAGAATCGCAAGTTCAAAGCCAGCCTCACCAACAGCAAGGTGCTAAGCAACTCAATGAGTCCCTGTCTCTAAATAAAATACAGAATAGGGCTGGGGATGTGGCTCAGTGGTCTTTAGTGCCCCTGAGTTCAATCCTTGGTTACCCACCCCCCCAAAAAAAGAAAACAAATAAGAGTCAATAACAAAAGAACATTACAAATATCCTAGACATTATCACACTAAAGCAAATCTTCTAAGTAATTCAAAGTTCAAAGAAGAAATTATAATGGAATTGTTATAAAAATTATTACAATATGGTCATATAGAAAATATTAAACAAAAAAATGGAGACAGAAGTATAGAGCCTTTGATGAACTTTGGGGAAAATATAAAGACTAAAAATTGATTGGAATTTTAAAAAATGTACAGTAGAGGGGGGGGGAATAAAAAATGCTCATTACAGTGGTAAGTAAGTGCACAAAAGGGGTTCAACAAAGCTAAAGTGTTAAAGCAAAACATTAATAAAATTATGGAAAAAAAGTATGAATAACTTAAAACAAAGACTTCCACTACAGCTATCCCTCCCTTCCATATGCCAACTCATCTGCACACACAGGGTCACTACAGAAAAGACCAACCAATTGTACAAACACTCCGAGGCAGCAAGGGAAAGCTAATAATACAGGAAAGATCAGGTGGAGGATTCCAGTTTTCAGTATAGCGATGTAGTCTGTATGCTTGGCCCATTTTCCTCTGTATTTTCTAATTTGGGAGGAATCTGACAGTTTTGTGGCACTTAGGGGGCAGTAATTTGCAGCTAGGGCTTGCCAAGTACCGGGACCCTGAAAAGCCACGTGCTAAGAGTCAGAATAAACCTGCTGTATTCAGCCCCACCCCCACCCCCAGGAAATACTGCTCATCCTCAAATGGTCTCAAATGGTCTAAATTAGTTTAAATGGCCCTGGAATGCTAGTGGCTGCAGGTGCAGACAGGAGCACATGTGAATCCTCTCTGGAGGCAGATAACATCATACTAGACTTTAAATTATGTCTGCAACATTCTTTTCAAATACAATGTTCCACCTATAATAAAATGAATCATTCCTGGGAGCAGAGGACGGGAAAGCAAGCATGGAAATAAGTAAAAACAATAAGTATTCTATAGAAATAAACCAATAGGAGCTACTGAAATTCAAGGTATCAGAAAGACCTGGAAAAATTCAAAAGCAATATATTTTTTAAATTACATGAAATTAAATAAAAAGAAAAATTCTTGGGAACTATTTTGAGGACCAACAAAATAAAACCCATAAATATTAAAATGTTAAAGGAGATATTGGTGGAAGAAAAGACATGACTGCTGATAGGTATGGGTCTCTCTTTGGGTGACAAAAATTTCCTGTAATTAGATACTAGGGGAAAAAGGCACCTTATCAATTGTATATTTTATAAGTACAGAAATATTAAACATCTCCGCACAGGAAGAATAGTTATGTAAGTTCTGTTAAGTACTCAGGAAAAAGATAATGTCTGTTTTAGCCTCAAATTTATAGGAAGCCAAAAGGAGAGATAACAACTGTTTAATTCAGCATATTTATTCTATAGGCTAGTATAACTGATAGGAAAACCAAATAAAAGGAGCCTGTCAAAAAGAACATAAATAAAAAATTTTACTCACATGGATGTGAAAGGATTAAATAAAAATTAGTAAATGGGATCCAGTGATATGTAAAAACTAATAATGATCTTATTGGGTTTGTTATAGAAAAGGGAGATTTGTTCAACATCAGAAAATCTATTTTAAAGATTCAAATCCTGGGAAATTTAAGGAGAACAACTATGATTTCATTAAATGAAAAAGATAAAAATTTGATGAAATGCAATTGCTATTTATGTAAAAGATGAAAAAATAAACTAAAAAAAGTCAAATATATAAAATATTTTTTTCAGAATTTAGTCTGTACATGAAAGTAAATTTCCTCAATCAGATAAATTGTTGAGAGCCACAGTTTAGTCAAAATGACGCCTGGCATTTTTGCCTGAGGGAATGGTTGAAAGGTGCCCCTGCTCCGGGATTAGGGCGGATCCTGCTGGGATTAGGGCGGATCCTACTGCCTTGGGCACTTCCTACTTTGGAGTTCTCTCTGGGTTCTGAGAGAATTGGCATGCGGACTCCAGTGGAGGGAGTGTGTTCCCAGGAAGTGTGTGTAGAGTGCGGGTGAGAGTTCGGAAATAAAGGTTGTTATTTGAACCTACAAGGCTGTGTGGCGGCTCAATTATTTTGTGCCCAGCCAGACTGCGGCAATACATTATATTTTCAAAAGAGCCACAGCATCCAGGAATGGTGGCACTTGCCTGTGATCCAATCAGCTCTGGAGGTTGAGGCAGGAGGATTGTGGGTTCAAAGCCAGCCTCATCAAAAGGGAGGTTCTAAGCAACTCAGCAAGATTCTGTCTCTAAATAAAATACAAAATAGGGCTGGGATATGACTCAGTGGTTGAGTGCCCGCCCCCGAGTTCTATCCCTAGCACAAAAAAAAAAAAAAAAAAAAAAAGTGCTACAGCAGATTTTCTCAATGGAGAGAAAAATAATAATAAAAAGAGATTTTCTGTAACTTCAGAAACACAAACAACAAACATATATAGTTTCAATACTTCTTTGGAATATAGCCTTGATATATTAGCCAAACAAACAGTAGTAATAAAAAGCATAAAAAATAAATGGGAAGAATAAACTACTGACATTGTTTATATGTAATTGTTTGCCAGGGAAACCTTAAACAATCACAATTTATTAGAATCAATGAAAGTCTTCAGAAAAATTGCCAGATATAAATCAAATCACTGTAGTGATTATCTAAATAAAATTTAATTTTTAAAAATCTGCAAACATTATAAATTTGATAGTGATAACAGTAAGATCTATCAGACCTCCATATAAAAATATACATTGAATAAAATGCACTACAGAAAAAGTAAAGTGAAAGATGTGTCTCATCAATAGAAAAGGCACTATGCTAAATATATCAGGTCTACTTAAATTGATTTAAATATTTAAAGCAAGGGTAGATTGATATTGAGTGCACATGGACACCATTACAAGCAAAATACTCTGAAGAGACAAGCCAGGCATTATGCAATGAAGATTAGAGACTTGTCAGAGGCAGAATTTTTTTTTTAAATGAGCTGTTTAATATATAAAGTTGTATAATAGAAAAATTAAACATGGATCAGATGTGTGATTAAAGCAGGGAGAATCACTCAGAATCAATTCAAAGAAAATAAGCCAGGCACAGGGTGCATACCTGTAATGCCAGAGGCTCTGGAGGGTGAGGCAGGAGGATTGAGAGTTCAAAGCCAGCCTCAGCAAAAAGCTAAGTGCTAAGCAACTCAGTGAGACCCTGTCTCTAAATAAGATGCAAAATAAGCCTGCGGGTGTGGCTTAGTGGTTGAGTGTCCCTGAGTTCAATCCCCACTAAGAAAAGAAAAGAAATGTAGAAAAGTATAGCACTAAAAAAAATGAAGTATGCCTTTGTTGTTTAACCAGTAGATTTGATAAAGTCAAATAAAAAAACACTGTAAAACTTAAGTGTACAAAGAAAAAGAGATTTAAGAGAAAGCCAAAAAATATCTAAGAAAGGTGCTACATATTCAAATATATATATATATATATATACACACACACACACACACACTTAAAAAATCTTGGAAAGACTGAAGGAAGGAAGGAGAGAGGAAGAGTTAACATATGGATAGATGAGATCCCCTTCCAAAATTAATGACAGACATCAAATCACAGATCCAGGATGAACAGAAAATATCAAGCATGATAAATACTACTCAATGCTAGGAATAAGGTATTTAAACTGTACAAAATCAAATGCAAAGATGAATAAAAAAATAAGCCAGGGTATAAATACCTATTAAGGATAAGAATTACAGATTTTTATCAGAAAAAATACAACTGTCAAGTGAGTGAAATGAAACCTTCTAAATTTTTAAGGAGAAAATTTCCAATGACTTAGAATTCTCTAGGCAACAAACTACACTCAAAAGTGAAAAAAAAATAAAGATTTTTCTCAAATTAACAAAAACTGAGGAAACGTGACATTAAGCAGACACATATTGCAAAAAGAAATTCTTTAGGTGGAAGAAAAAAATCATTTAACTCAGAAATTCAGATCCACATAAGCAAAGGAAGAGCTTGGGATAATAAATAATGAGGATATAATTAATATTTTATTTTTTATTATTCATTGATTAAAATATTATTTGTTTAATAGTAAAAATTCATAAGGTGATATATCATATATTCATAAGGTGATATATCATATATATATATACACACACACACACACACACACACACACACACACATAAGTAAATGGTATCAGTGTCATAAGAGATAGGGAGAGGTATTTAGGAATTCTCTGTTTCTAAGTACCTATACAGCAAGTGAAATGGTATAGTTTTATTTTAAAATTGTGTAATGCAAATTCTTCAAAGATATGAAGGATTTTTTAAATAGGATGTTATTGTTTGGATCTGACATGTTGCCTAAAGGTACATGCCTGCTAAATAAACCATGGGTCTGAGCAATCTTAAGAGTAATTTAAAAAACAATGTTTTCAGTTAACTTAAAATGAAAATGTATCTTAACCAAATATAAACTATTGAAAAAAAAAGCAAACAATGCTTAAAGGGAGATTTACAGCATTAATAAGTAATAAGCAATAAACAGAATCAAAGGTGTATTAAAGGAATAAAATACCTATGATTACACATAAATTAACAAGTAGGATAATATAAATCGATTTCTTAAAAAACAAAAAATATTACAACTTTTATAGTAACAAATAGATAATTTGAGTTGCTTTATAACTATTAAGAGAATAGAAGTTGTAACATAACCCCAACATGAAATCTACAGGGCAAGATCATTGCATTTTTGAATCCTATCAAACATTAAAAAAGAAAGAATACCAATTTCACACAATTGTTGCCAGAAAATAGGATAGAAGAAAACACTTCCCAATTTTTTAATGAAGCTACAATATATAGAAAGAGAGAATAAATAAATAAATAAAGGAATTAAAAGAAGGTAAGAAAGAAAGAAGGGAGGGAAGGGTTGAGAGGGAGAAAATGTTGAGAAAGTAAGGAAAGAACTACAGAGCAAATCCCTGTATGCAAAGTTGTTTAAAAAATCGTAGAAAGTAGAATTCAGCCACATATTTAAAAATAATGCACTGTGATTAGCAAGTTTTATTCAGGATGGTACAACATTTAAAAACAATCATGTATTAGTAAGCTAAAAAGAAAATCACTCAAAGAAGTATGTGACAAAATTCAATATTCATTCATGATAAATCCTTTCCGAAAGATCATAGTAGAAAGGAATTTCCTCAGCTTGATGAATCTACCAAAAATTTCAGCCAACATAGAAGTAGTGGAAGTCTGAATCAATTTCCTTAAGTTTAGGAACAAAGTGAGGATGTTTGCTCCCCACATTCTTACTGAACACAGACCTAGTATTCTTAGTGCAATAAGATGAGGGAAATTGCATCTCAACCTGAAAGAAAAAATAATATTGTTCCTATTTGTAGATGGCATGATTATTTGTAAAAATAATCCCAAGGAATATGCAAAAAAGAAAAAAGAAAGAAAAAGAAAAACATTAGCACTAAAAAGTTATCTCAGCAAGAATCATTTTGTATCTCTCTCCACTATCAACAAAATGGTGCCTAAAATTTAAAATATGGTACCACTTACAAATGTACAAAAATGATAAATACTATAATAGAAATGAAATAAATCATCTTAAGGATTTCTAAAATAAAAACTCAAAAAATTCTGGTGAAAAAAGTCAAGGAAAAGCAAAGTAAGTTGGGGGACATATTTATATAACACTCAAAACAGAGAAGGTATCAATTCTCAAATTATCTTTTCATCTTGTTAAAAAGAAATTTCATACATCAACTGTTTTAATTTTGACAAAGTCTAACTTGTTGATAATATTTCTTGAATGGATCCTGCTTTGGTTATTATGTAGAAAAAGTCTTCATCAAGGAAATTCTTGTCAAAATTTCAACAAAAATATTTTGTGGATACAGACAAGATTATTCTAAAATTCATACAGACAAGCCAAAAAATTGTAACAGCAAAAAAAAAAAAAATTATCTTGAAAAGAAATAATACACCAGAATGAATCATATCTATATGTGATTTCAAGATTGATGATCAAGCTACAAAAATCAAACTGTGTGGATTTAGCAAGGGATCAGCATACAGATCAATGACCAGAATACATTGCACCCCTCCCCAGAAATGAAAACACATAAATGATACCAAGGGATGATTTACAAATGTGCAATGACCACTGAATGGAAGAAGGATAACGTTTTTTAATTGGCGTTGGAATAATTGGACACCCACAGGTAAGAGTAAATGTTGATTTAAACATTGCTTCTTGTCTAAAAAAGATTAATAACCCAACATGTATTATAGGTTTAAGTGAAAACTGTAAATTTATAAAACTTTTAGAAGTATTAGAACCAAGGGCTTGGTAATGACTTCTCCCTCCACCCCCACATCTTTAAAATTTAATTTTGTTTTTATACATGATACCCAAAGCAGAATCTATTTTTTAAAAAAATTATCTACTTAGACTTAATCAAAATTTGGGTATCAGGGAGTGTACTCAGGGGCACTCGACCATTGAGTCACATCCCCAGGCCTATTTTGTATTTTATTTAGAGACAGGGTCACACTGAGTTGCTTAGAGCCTCACTTGTGCTGAGACTGACTTTGAATTTGCAATCTTCCTCCCTCATCCTCCCCAGCTGCTGAGATTACAGGCATGCACAACTGTGACAGGCTTAAAATTTATTTATTTTTATTGGTTGTTCAAAACATTACAAAGCTCATGACATATCATCTTTCATACATCTGACTCAAGTGGGTTATGAACTCCCATTTTTACCCCAAATACAAATTGCGGAATCTCATAGGTTACACATTCACATTTTTACATAATGGCATATTAGTGACTGTTGTATTCTGCTACCTTTCCTATCCCCTATTATCCCCCCTCCCCTCCCATCTTCCCTTTCTACCTCATCTGCTGTTGTTCAGTTCTCTCCCTTGTTTCCCCCCCTCCGTTTCCCCTCACAACCTCTTATATGTAATTTTGTGTAACATTGAGGGTCTCCTACCTTTTCCATACGATTTCCCTTCTCTCTCCCTTTCTCTCCCCCCACTCATCTCTGTAATATTCATCTTTTCCTCATGCTCTTCCTCCCTGTTCTGTTCTTTGTTGTTCTCTTTATATCAAAGAAGACATTTGGCATTTGTTTTTTAAGGATTGGCTAGCTTCGCTTAGCATAATCTGCTCTAATGCCATCCATTTCCCTGATAATTCCATGATTTTGCCATTTTTTAGTGCTGCATAATACTCCATTGTGTATAAATGCCACATTTTTTTTTTTATTCATTCATCTATTGAAGGGCATCTAGGTTGGTTTCACAGTCTAGCTATTGTGAATTGTGCTGCTATGATCATTGATGTGGCAGTATCCCTATAGTACACTCTTTTAAGATCCTCAGGGAATAGTCCGAGAAGGGTGATAGCTGGGTTAAATGGTGGATTCATTCCCAGCTTTCCCAGGAATCTCCATACTGCTTTCCAAATTGGCCTCACCAATTTACATACTGTGGGGTCGGGCTCCAAATTCCTTAATAGGACGCCCATAGCCCAAGAGTTAATAACAAGAATCAACAAATGGGACTTACTTAAACTAAAAAGTTTTTTCTCAGCAAGAGAAACAATAAGAGAGGTAAATAGAGAGCCTACATCCTGGGAACAAATTTTTACCACTCACACTTCAGATAGAGCCCTAATATCCAGAGTATACAAAGAACTCAAAAAATTAAACAATAAGATAACAAATAACCCAATCAACAAATGGGCCAAGGACCTGAACAGAAACTTCTCAGAGGAGGATATACAATCAATCAACAAGTACATGAAATTTATTTTTAATGATCTGAAAAGACAAATCACAGACTGGGAAAAATATGCAAACCACATATCCGATAAAGTGTTAATATCTGGAAGTTATGAAGAATTCTCAAAACTCTACTGTGAACAAAATCCACTAATAACAAAATGGAGAAAAAAACGAGGACATCTTACTGATAAGGACAAAAGGATGGCACATAGCATATGAAGGAATGTTTGACATTTCTAACCTGTTGGAAAAGGAAAACGATTGCCACAGTATGATGTCTAACACTATTAGGACCATTAAAATTACTGACAAGCCCAAATGCTTCAAGGAAGAGAATTTGGACCTCTTGTGCATTTCTCATAGGAATAAAATATGGTACAGTCTTTGTGAAAGCATTTTGCAGTATCTTATTAAACTAAAAACAAACTGATCATAGAACCCATTTCTTAGCATTCATATGCATACCAGTTTCACTTGTAATAGCCAAAGATTGAAAATAATGAAATGTCTCTAAATAGGTGAATGATCAAACAAATGTTCACACATTCATAACATAATACACTATTAAAAAGAAATATGAAATTAAAAGGCAACATTAAAATGTCCCATACTGTGTGATTCGACTATGTCAAATTCTTGAAATGATAAAATTATGAAAATCAAAAGCATGTTCTTGGATTGCAAGAGCAAAAGGATGAGTGCCTATAAGAGGGTTAACATCAGGAAAATGGTGTGGTAGAATAGTTCTTTGTCTTAATTTGGGCATTAGTTACCAGGATCTTTTTTTGGTGGGGGGAGAGGGGGGTTGGGGATTGAATTCAGGGGCACTGAATCACTGAGCCACATTCCCAGCCCTATTTTGTATTTAATTTAGAGACAGGGTCTCACTGAGCTACTTAATGCCTCTCTGTTGCTGAGGCTGGCTTTGAATTTGAGATCCTCCTACCTCGTCTCTTGAGCCACTGGGATTACAGGCATGTGCTACCCCATGCCTAGCTGAATATTGTTACCAGAATCTTAAATGTGTAATGCAATACATGTACTCCTGCATTGATATTTTAATGTGTTTTACTATAGTTACATTAAGCTGTAATCAATAGGAGAAATTGGCTTGAGGGTACAAGCTTTCTCTCTATATTGTCTTTGAAACTTCCTATAAAATCTATAAAAATTTCAAAATAGAAACCAAAAATTACATTTCTAAAACTATAGCCTAACTATTGCAAATATTAAATATTCCTAAATAGCACAAAAACAAATGGAGACAACTTCAGATCATTAAAACATATAGTGAGTAGAAAGAACAATCACTCAAATTTTTAAAATGCTGATTTGGATCTCTTTTTCTGGTAGATCACACCTGCATTTTTGGGCTACAATAAGAAAAGAAAGAAAATAGCAACTAGGTAGAAGCTATTATTATTAAGTGTGGAAAAATTGATAGGATTGTCTGAAATAGACACAGGAAATTGAAAAGAAAAGTAAGTTGCAAGTGCTTTTGAAATTTCAATAAAAAGTTAAAAGTGAAAGAATCAAGGTTTGGTTGGTTATATTAAGTCGATAACATTTTATTGAATAATAAGAGGATGTAGAATGTTCAGCATAAACAAAAAAAAATTATGTCAAAGGGAAACAATATTAATGACAGTTATGCTTCTTACTTGTGTGCAACCTGATGCTTTATGGAGAACGTGAGTGACTAGTGGGTTATGGATGGAGAAAAAGTTCATTAGGCAAGAAGAAGGTTAGGAAATTCAAAAAGATCAACAGCCATTTTCACTTCCTGACATACTGTATAGATTTTCTTTCCCTAAATGTAGGAGATAACATCATTTAAAATAAATTTACTGCAGTCTTGTCACTTTCCTCCATGTCAAATACCTGACATTGTTTCACAAAGACAATTAAAAAAAATGGTTACCAGTGAGATTCTAATTTAAAATATATAATATCCAAACAGAAAGAAATACAAAACAATTGATAATCATTCCTGATAAATTTGTAAACAAAGCTTGGAGAGTTCTAAAGTTAAAAGAACCCAGTAACCAATTGTCTCTGTCCCTCCATGTTACTGACTTTCGAATGGCATTGCAGGTGGTAAGGAGAAGATGTCTTTTTGAGGAAAGAAATCTCAATCACACCAATGTCCTTTTTGTATTCTAACAAAGACAGCCACTGTCATGTTATGGAGCTCAAGTATATTGAAGGCAGAAGTAAAGAAAAGAAATTAATAAGAAATCATATGACAGAGTATATATAGATAGACATTCCAGAATATTTCTTTCTTGATTGTGACAAAGTCCTTGTTTTAGTCAGATTTTTCACCACTGCAACTAAAGGGCCCAACCAAAACAACTATAAGGAAGGAAAAGTTGATCAGGGGACTCAGGGTTTCAGAGGAATCAATCCATAGACAGAAGGCTCCATTCCATGGGGCTCCTGGCAGAAGAGTGTGGCAGAGGGAAGCAGCTCACATGTTGATCAGGAGCAAACTCCACTCTCCAGATACAAAATATATAACCTATAGCCACACCCCCAATGAACCACTTCCCCTAGCCACACCCCACCTGCATCCAGTTACCACTCAGTTATTCCCATCAGGGATTAATTCACTGATTAGTTAAGGCCCAATCATTTCTCCTCCAAGCCTTCTCGCATTGTCTCACATGTGAGCTTTTAGCAGACACCTCAGATCTAAACCATAACTTTACTTCTTAAACCTTCTCTTTCCCAGCATAAAATTCAGGTGTATTAGTCTTTTACGTCTTTGAATTTTATAAGGAATAAAATCTATTTTCAGGCATTTTTAACAGTAAAAAAATGAAAATATCAAATATATACAGATAGTAACATAATGAATTGAAAGGTAAACCTTGAAAAGTAACAAATGTCAATGGTGGTTGATTCTTTTTTTTTTTTTCTATATTCTGTACTTTCTTTTATATTTTCTGATTATTTTAAAGCTAGTTATGGAAATCAGAAAACTTCCTTTATAAAAAGTTCAGTGTATGTATTAAAAAAAAAAGAATACTTTGACGGTTTGCATGGTAATAGCATTTGCACAATTAATGCTTGAATAAAAAATTTAGTGTTATGATATCCCAACTGTTTCATAATATTTTATAATACTTTATTCAAATCAGGAACGGATTTAAATACTTTTTAAATAATAAAGATCATAAATTAAGCATAGTACATTAAGCCTCAATTCTCTTCTTACTTTACTATGTAATTAATTGATCTATTTATTTGTTTGTTTATTTTTAGTTTGTTTCTTGAAAGGACCAGTATCTTTGTCCAACAGTGTTTCTCCGATTCTGAAATTTTTTTCCCAGATACTTCACTATGGAAGAATATAACATGTGCTGCCTCCTCCTTCTCTATTTCTAATAATTAGAGAGCTCTGTGGTAGTTACATTTGGGTCATATTATTTGGGAGGAGATTATTTCAGATTATTTCATTGGTGATATTATATACATCATTCAGAAACTAATTTTCTAATTTTCTCTCTCTATGAAATCAGCCATCACTAATAAACATTGAATAAACCTGTTATTTCACTTGCATTTGAAAATAGTCTTCGTTTATTATATAGAATATGTTTAGTGATTTAAAACTTCTTATGAACTAATTAGGGAAAGAAAGGAATAGCCCTTATAGAAAGACAGGACAGATGCTTGATTATTTTTCTTTACTATTTTGCAAAATAGAAATTTTTCCACTTAATTTATCCCTCAATGTAGGGGAAAAGGGGAACTGTTTTTGTGTCTCTATAAATTCATAATTTAAGCATATTTAATCTATCCCTGAACTATTCTTATTGAAGCTGAAGTAATTCCAATTTTGGCCAGTAGAAAATTCTTCAAATTGTCTCTGGAGTCCACACATTATATATTAATAGCATGTCAGAGAATTTTGTCTCTGTTTACAATAGGATTTTTTTTTTAAGGTTATATATTACCTGCCCTAAAATTAGCTATTGCTTTCAGAGAATGATATTTAGAGTTAGAATTCTGGGCACTGTAGTTACTCATTGCTATTCAGACAGTCATGGATTCTGGACCTTTTAGGAGAAAAATACAACTTTTTTTTTTTTTTTTTCAAGATGAGACACATGATGAGATCATATTTGTAGTTTTGATTGAAACTGTAAAGTCATTACTTAAACTATTTGACTTTTCATTTCTATCTTCTTTCTTCCACACTGAAAAATACTGGCTCCTGACATAGACACTCATTTACTTAACCTCACAGTAGAGATGACACCATTAGAATCACAATACCAATCTTCCTAAACAAAGAAGAATACTGAGAAGTTTGATATGATGTACACTTCCAGTTTTTCTGTGTACGTATTCTCTAAGTCTGTACTTCTCCAATGAAATACCTGAGTTTCCGTAATTCACAAAGAACAGAAGTTTATTTTCTCACAGTTTTAGAGGCTGACAGGATCAAAGCATCAGTTCTGAAAAGCACTGAATCTTCTAGAGGGGAGGAACACAGTTATCTCACATGGTAGCAAGTGGAAGGACAAGCTGCCAAAAGCTATGCAAAGCCTCTTCTAGAGTGGCCTAAATCCCATTCATAAGGGAGGAACCTTCACAAATTCACTCTTAAAGCTCCCATCTCTTAATACCAGTACCATTACATCAGCAGCTCTGGATTTTGAAAAGGACACATCCACACAGGTGTGTGTGTGTGTGTGTGTGTGTGTGTGTGTGTGTGTGTGAGAAAGAGAGAGAGAGAGAGAGAGAGAGAGAGATTGATTCTCCAGGTGATAAGAATATAGCAAAGAAACTAAACAATTTCCTTAGTGTGATGATTACAAATTTATAAATCTGGAGATGTAAATGTCATTGACTGTTCACTGGTTGCTTGACACATCCCAAGAGAATTCACACCCACTAGAACTCAGTAGAACTAAAGTGATCATACTTATATACAGAGGGACACATTAATTTTCTAACCTAAATTCTTTTCTCTTAAAAAGAAATGTTTCAGTTAAATAAAGGATGGCATAGTGGCCAGTTCACATCCTTAATTCAACAAAAGTTACAGTGACAAAGAGAATTTGAGTTTGAGAATTAGAAGCTAAAGTCACTGAGTCTTGGGGCTGGAGATGTGGCTCAAGCTGTAGCGTGCTCGCCTGGCATGCATGCGGCCCGGGTTCGATCCTCAGCACCACATACCAACAAAGATGTTGTGTCCGCCGAGAACTGAAAAATAAATATTAAAAAAAAAAAAAATTCTCTCTAAAAAAAAAAAAAAGTCACTGAGTCTTTTCAAAGAAAAATTTAGGGTTTTTTTTTTTTTCTTTTTCAGATTTTCCACAGAAGTAACCTTAAAGTAAGAATAAAGTGAATGAATATACTCTGAGCTTTTTAGAGATATCTGGAAGCACATTTTTTTTTTAGTTAGGTCTTTCTTTTTTTCTTTCTTTCTTTTCTTGTGGCACTGTGAGTTGAACTCACAGACACTATGCCACTGAGTCACACCCTAGCAATTTTCATTTTCATTTTTAGTGTTGTGTTCAGACAGGGTCTCACAAAGTTGCCTAGGGTGGTCTTGAACTTGAGATCACCCTGCATCAGCCTCCTCAGCAGCTGGGATTACAGGCATGCTCCACCAGACCTGGTTTAGAAGTTAATTTTAAAATGTGATGCTTTTGCAACATTCTGCTTTATTACTATGTACATTTGCTTTATCATAAACAAAATGTCTTCTCTAAATCTTTATTAACTCTGACAGTCTAGGTAAATGTGTCCTATTTTTTTTCTGTAGTCTTTTTGTACCAATTAGTGTATTGACATGAGCCCCTAAATACATATAGTTTTCATGAGTTTTTATTGATAATTTTTTGAGTTATTTATTTATGGTTTAATTGTTCCACACTTTTCTATAATATACCTATCTCGATTTGAGTTTTCTTTTTATTCTCTAGTACCAATAACTTTTTTCTACCTCTGCTGTACTCTTCTTAGAAATAAAGTCTCTCAGGATTTAAAATGTAAATGTTCATCTGACACTTCAAACAAAATGTTCTTTCTTTTTTTATAAGACAACTTACTTTTAATGGACAGAAGTTTTGTCAGATTCTTCATGAAAAAATACATGAGTGACCAATAAGTACCTAAGAATTTAGATACCATCATTAGCCGTTGGTAAATATAAATTAAAACCATATTAACCTACCTGTATGTACCCAATAAAATGGGCAAAACACGAACAATACCAAGTATTGTTGAGAATATGGAACATCAGGAGCTACCATTCATCACTCATAGAAATGCAGAATTGTACAACCAGTTAGGAAAACAGAACAAAATGTTCATTCTATTATATCACCGATCAGCTACCATTGACCAATTTTACCATTGCCTGAGAATTCACCATTTTATTTATAGCAGTGCTCAGATCTCTCTAGGAGCAAAGGCAAGACATTTTATGACAGTTATCTTTGTACAAATCTCAGTGCAAGACCCCTGTCTCTAGTTTTTTTTCTAATATATGGACATATGCCCAGTTTATAACTTTTAGAACATTAGGGACCAAAACACTGGTGGGTTCCCCTTTGAACTTTACAGGAAAAAAGTATATATATAAATTTTTACACATTATATATATATATATATATATATATATATATATATATATATATATATATATATATATATAAATTGTATATATAAATATAAATATATAATATTTACATATACAATTTATATATATATATATAGTGTGTAAAAATGTACATATAATAGAGGATATAAGAGATGCATGTGTTCTCTGATTTCTCTTTTTTCCACATTGAGATAAACTTGAAGGGACCTCAGAAGACAGAGAAAATGGCATGGTATTTGGTAAAACAGGGAGCCTTTTGGCAAGTGGAAAGATTCTTATTCTGGTTCAGTTAACTAATTTCCATGTGCTAGTTTTCACTTTGAAAGCAGACTATGTGGTATTGAGACATGACTAGGAAAATGTACCCTTGAAACTCTTGTAGTTCTCATAAGTGTTCCATGATAGTCTTACACTAAACTGCTATAGTCGTAGGCTTTAAAAAGTAGTTTCTTCTAATTCCAAATGCCTGTAAATGTACCTACTTCAGACACATTTTTCCAAAAATTTTAGAATGAACATGCTTAACCTTCTGTTTTCTTCAGGACTATTACATGAATTTTAAATTTCAGAGTGAAATTCAGCCTTTCGGAACATGAAGAGTTCTATTAGCCTAACAGATATTCTTGAGCTATATTCTGTATATCTAGGTCATCCACGAAAGTGAATATTGACTAAACCTTTGACAATCCAGTATCACAAAGTGGACTGCTCTGTTTTGAAATGTTGGTTAAAAAAATATTTCAGCCTCAAATGTGATCACAGAATGAACAATAGAATATTATCTCTAATGTTATCTCTACTGTATTTAACCATAAGCCTAATCCACAGAGAAAAAAAAGGATAAAAATAGACATTCTCCAAAGCTATTTTCTTTGGGGAAAAAAATTGATTCTGCAGTACATAAAATATGGTTTAGGTTAATATGAGCAAGAAATGCTTTCCCATTTCTTTGCCATTATCATCTTTATAACAGAGGTTTTATTATGTCTTCTTGGTTGGATCAAAGCAATCACAACTCACAAAGTGTATAGGAATAGTTTCCGTGCCTACATATGGAGCAATAAATACGTATGTTTCATTCCTGGTGTTAATCAGACTGTTCCCCTTCTCCTAAATGGTTTAAGGAGTAAGAATAGCAAGGGGATTGACTTGAGAGTGCTGCCTGGGATTTCTCATACTTCTAAGCACACACAGACCTGCAGTTTACACTGACTCACAATTGCATGATTTTTGCATAGAAAACCAGACAGAAGACTCTCTGGTCCCCAACTATCTCTCTTTTTTCAAGGTCAGGGGAGCAAATCCAGGGTTTTGCTCATGCTAAGCAAATGCTCTGATACTAAGATACACCCCCATATCGCTAGCCCTACTGTTGCTCTATTAAACTTCACGGTTAAATTAATGGAGGCAGCCTGGTAGGAAGACAAGAGTGCTTTATGCAAATTCGTCATTCCTCACTGTGACCTCGGGTTGTTCAGAAGTCCCTGAGAACTCAGGTTCCTTATCTGTCAGAAGGAGAAACATTATAGAGATAAGAATACGCCTCCTTTGTGATTATCATCTTGTACAATAGTATATATATATGCATGAACTTTTCAAACTGCCCAAAAATGAATATAATAAATATTAGATCAGTGGCTATGTTATTTTTCCTCAAGATGAGGGAAATGTTAAAACTTGCTCTCTCTAAAGCCAGGATCAATATGTAGCCTGCTGAAGGCCCTAAAATTGTGTAATTAAATAAAGATAGTGGGAAATCTCTAAATCTTCCTCTTTAAAATGTATTAAAATCATGCATGCCTAGGAACCACACAGACCTGACACTGGGTGTTTTCAATATAAAACTATTAATAATGGATAAGTAGGTATTATCTAATCGTTTAAAGTTAAGACAGACATGCAACATTCTTATTCTTCATACTTTGTATTCCTTTGCTAGGTCTGGAGTAATAATGTATCACAAATTAGTTTAGAGAGCAGATATTTGCCATCTCATATTTGGGGAGCCTAGAAGTCTGAGATCAAGGTGCCAGCATGGCTGGTTCCTTCTGAGGACAGTGGGGGAAAGATCTGTTCCAGGCCAGCCTCTATGGATTATGGATATCCATTTTCTCCTTGTATCTTCACATCATCTTTGACATTTATCTGTGTCTGTATCCAAATTCCCTGTTAAAGGTACACAAAATACTGCCACCACTCAGTAGAGATTAGCAAAAACAATAAGAAAAGAATGAAAGAATGAAGAAGATGAACAAGAATGTGGTAATAATTTTGGTTGCCATGTTAGTAATAACTTCTGTTTATTGGGAACTTACCATATACCAGATATGTGTCAATTGCTTTCCAAAGTCTGTTTGCACCTTACAAATAAATTATGGCATCTTTTGGTTGAATAGCTGTTGAGATTATCTGTTTGTTGAAAGGGTACAATAATTGAAACCATGAGAATTAACATAAAAGATTATGTTCTCAACCAACACAAAATACTAACTAGCAAAGAATATAATCCCATGCAACATGTTTGTGTCAGGTGGTGAGTTTATTTTGCAGAGCTCACCTTCATCTTCATACCTTTTCCTGAAAATTCAAAGATTAGTTTAAGTAGCTGTGAAATCTCATCCTCAAGTTTCCCTTGGCACGTAGAAAGTCCTACTAATCTCTTAGCATTTCTTCTCTTACCTGAATCTTAGAGGTCCTCTCAGTGAAGACAAGACTAAAAAGAACTGTGTCCGAACCAAAGCAAAGGACAAGCTGATTATTTCTACATGGCAAGACTTTTGTAGCTTTAGTAATCTCTTTTATTTAGTAATCTCTTTTATTCCCACTTTTTTTAACTTCAAATATTTTTGTTACCCTCTAGTAATTTTCATTAAACTCACTTCAATCTGAACTGTAGCCTTTTTAATATTATTCATCTGTATTATTTTATTTGTATTAGCTGATTCAATGTACCTTCTGTCCTTTTTAATTGACCCTTTTAGATCTGAGCTCATCATAGAGCAGAGAGCTATCTCTGCATCCCAAATTAGTCTTCAGAAACTCCTATTTTTCTTTTTTCCTGGGGTCATTTTAATTATAATGTCAGACTTTTAGAATAAAGCAGAAGCATGTGGCATGTTTGGTCATGATTATTATTTTATATCACTTAGCAGATTTCTTTATGACCAGTTCTCCTCTGATTTCTTTTATGAGCTTTGTCATGTTTTTAATGTTTTAAACTGAATTCTGAAGAATAGCATGATACTTTGCGGACTTCACAGTCATCATATGCATTAGCTAACTAGCTTGCTAGGGAAACCATAACAAAGTGGCACAGATTGGGTGTTTTGAAAAATACACACTTATTGTCCCACATTTCTGGAGATTCAAAGTTAAAACTCAAGGTGTTAGCCTTAGTTCCTGCAGAGGCCATGAGGGAAAAATCTGTCTCATGCCTCTCCCACAATTTCTTTGGTTTGCTGGCAAACTTTGGTGTTCCTGACCAAGAAAAGCATCACTCTGATCTCTGCTTCTCTCTTCACACAAAGTTCTCCCTGTCTTTATGTTTCTGTCTAAATGGATTTTCCCTTTTTTAAGACATCAGTTGTATTTGATCATTGGCCAGCCTTTCTGCTACATGATCTCAATTTAAATAATTAGATCTGCAAAGAATCTTTTCTCCAAAACAGATCTAAAATGTTTGAAGCAAGAACTTCAACATATAAATTTTAGGCGGATGCAATTCAACCCGTAATATCACTTGACATCGTGAAGCCATTAATATTCTCCCATTACCCTACAAGGACAAAGTAAACAGTACCTTCACTTTCAGACCTGTCACAATATCCCTCTAAACCATACTGTGATCTACTGCTTCCACATGTTAAGCATCCTAGCCAGAGACTGGTCTATTCACTATTCATTTTCCTCACGGCCTCTGCAGGAACTAAGGCTAACACCTTAAGTTTTAACATGGAGTCTCCAGAAATGTAGGACAATAAGTGTGTATTTTTCAAAACATCCAATCTGTGCCACTTTGTTATGGTATCCCTAGCAAGCTAGTTAGCTAGTTAGCTAATGCATATGATGACATGTACCTCCACTCTACCACTTCCCTGGGGCTGGCCATTTTCTCTGCTGGTTGTTAGAATTATGACTTTTCCTTGAATATTCTGTTTTTTTGATTCACAGAACCACTTCAGTATATGGTCCATGGGTCTTTTCTTTGTTTACATGCTCCCTTCTATTCTATTAAATGATTATATGAAGCGTCCACAGAGTACAATAATGTGTCTACAATGTAACAGAAAACAATACACTGTTTTTGTTTAAAGAAGAATGATAAATTATTCATTAAGTGAAACAGTAATCCTTTTATTAATTAATCAATGAGTTACATAATCTGAAATAAAATATTTGTTTAAAACTTAAAAGTAAGCTTAAACATTTAAACTATTTAATATTAAAAGAGTTAAGATATTTTAAGCCTAAGGTGTTTATTAATCATTACACTCATTTATTTAGTTATCTTTCAACAAAGATGCACTAGAATCTACATACATATGAATATAATATTTCTTCAAAATGTTTGCAGTCTCCTTGGCAAAGGAGATAGCCAAAATATAAGGAAACAGTGTAGGAGAGGCAGAGATCACCTCTACCCACTCCCCTTGCTTGGTCTGCACAAAGGGTCTTTAATCAGGTCTAGGAAGCAATTACCATAAGATAGAATGAAAAAGAATAAAACCATCAAGTTTTATTAATTTTCATGTGCATGTAGGGACATTTAGAATGGAGACCTCCTCAAATAGCCAAATCAACATGCTTTTTTCCTCAATGAATAATAAACTTGTGAGAATATAAGAGGGCAAAAAATCTGGGCTAAGAGGAGCAATTCCACAGAAGACAATAGGAATCAATAAGGGAGTAAAAGAGGTGTATCAAGCTCATGAATGTAAGGGATACTTTGCTGAATTTATTTATTCATGTCTATTGCAGTATTAACCCCAGTCTCTGGTGATAAGGTTAATTCTCTCACCCTGGCATAGGGAAAGTAACCCTTCCAAGGAAACTTATGCCCTGCTACATAAAAGGGAATGCAGATCTGATAGTTCTTTCTGCCATTACAGTTTCTCCAGTGTTTTCATCTCAGAATAATCAATTCCCAAATTGGCATATGCTTAACTCCTTCAACAGGTTAAGGGAAAATAAATTCCTACAACATATTTTGTTTTGAAAAAAACAATCATGTTTAATGTGTTTTCAATAAACATTTGGAAAAAATAAGCGATAATTACTAAATGTTGAAAAAAAAAAAGAAACAGTGTCATTCTGACTTTCTGAATGGCACTGTGGAGAGATCAATAGAGAAAGCCTTTCTGTATTTAACTACTTTCGTGCTTGAAATTAAGTCTGTGTTTATGAATGTGTGTGTGTGTGTGTGTGTGTGTGTGAGAGAGAGAGATTTCTAAAACTTGTCCCAAGAGCATATACCAAGTGACCAAGTGAAGAAATTTTATTCAAGAAAAAGTGAAAAAAAAAAAAAAAAAAACAAGTCTCAATAGCAAGAGTCCATGGCAAGTGAGCCACACCTGCTCCCCCTCCCATTTCTACCTCTGTGTTATAGATGCCCAGTGTGGGTGAGTGTTGCAAAGGACACAGCACTTCCTTTTACCCAGCTTCCCAGTTAGGAATCAGTTTAAGGCCACCAAGGGCATGCCCACTAGCACCTCTAATAATGCTCCCTCCAACCTCTACAAAGGCAGCTTATTCGTTCTCTCAAACAGTACACTTCAGTTAAAAGAGGCACCATCCAAGACATGGCAGGCAGAGAATACCAACCCCTTTTCCCTCCAACACAGCCAACTTATGGGGCATAGTTTCCATAACAGAGACAAAACACCAAAAGAACAGCAGTTAACGGCTCACAGAATAGGGGAGTTATTCTAGGAAAAGCGGGACATTGTTCATATCTTCATTTCTGGTACAGTGCTGTAGAATTGCTTCCAAGTAGGAAAGACAGGCTAAAAGAGCAAAGAAACTTCCAGCTTTCCTAAGAGGGCTGGTTCTGTTTGGAACTAATGTTTAAGCCTGTTGTAAACAGCATAGATTTCATTGATGAGCAATTCAGAGGGACTGAGATGGTAGACCCAGATACATTATTAAGAGAGACATATAGGAAAGAAAATAGCTAGTAAGAGCCCTCCTGGGTTGAGAACATGCTCACACAATGCGAATGAAATCCCAGAAGGAGAGGAGAATGAAGCAAATTATTATTTAAACAAATAATGCCTGAAATTGTTCCAAATATGATTAAAAGCATTAATCTGTGCATCCAAGAAGCTCAACAAACTCCAATAAGGGAATAAAAACAAGAAAAAAAAAAGATACTTACATCAAGACCCATATCATAGACATATAATTCTTAATGTGTGCAGCCTAACAGAAGATGTGAAAATACATGAAACAAAAACTCACAAAATTGTAAGGAACTTAGATAAATTCGCTGTTATACTTGGAGACTTCTACACCTATCCATAATGGATTAAAGCAGAAAATCATAAAAACATAGTAAAACACAAAATCATCTGCAATTAACTGTGTATAAATGACCTTATAGAAAATACTTCCATTCAAAATAGCATTCTTCTTAAGCTTGCATGGAAGTTCATCAAATAATTCACACCCGGGGCCATACAACATAATTTAAGCCATATTCAAGAATAGAAATCATACAATGTATGATTTTAGAGACCACAAGAGTTAAACTGAAAAAATTGCAATAACAGAAAGATAGTTATACACTACTAGGTTTAGAACTAAAAAAAAATAAAATCAGAATACAAAAGAGATACCTGAATGTCCAGGTTTATTGTTGCGCTAAGGTATGAGGGGAAACCAACTGGGTGTCCATCAACAGACAAATGGATAAAGAATATGTGGTTTTTATACACAATGAAATATAATTAATAAAAATAAAAATATAGCATACCAAGATTTAAGGAATGCATCCAAAATATTGCTTAGATAACTGTACCATTCTATTCATATATTAGGTAAAAAGAAAAATCAAATCAATAATCTGAGCTTTCCCCTTAGATAAAGATAAAAACAAGAGCAAATTAATTTCAAAGCAAGGAGAAGAAAACAGGTAGTCAAAGTTATAACAGTAGTTAATGAAATTATAAAGGGTGAATGGACAGAGGAAATTGGCAAACCAAAATCACTTTTTAAAAAAATCGACAACATTTGTAAGACTACTCAATTTAATAAAAAACAGGACGGATGAAAATTATTAATGTTAATATTCTCTACAATCTCTTTTAAAAGAGAAACGAAATGAAGACTTTCTAATTCTCTGAAATCAACATTATCCTAATACAAAAATCAGATGAAGGCTTGGCAAGAAAAGAAAACCACAAACCAGTAGCTTTTATGAATATAGATGCAAAACAAATCTTTAAACAACGTTAGCAAAATCAAATCCAAAAGTGGACAAAAATAATTATGAATCATGAGGAAGTAAGATAAGTAATCCTATCAATAAATGCACAAAAACCACTTGATCAAATTAACATTTGTTCATTATAAAGATTTTCAGTAAACTAGGAACAGAAGGGAAATTCCCGAGCTTAGGTACGTCCATGAGAACTTACTTCTAGTGTCCAGTGTATTTTCATAACATGATGTCAGGGTGAATTATACTATATACGATAAACTTACTGGAAGTTTTTCTGCTGTGACCAGGAATATAACAAGGATGTCCCCTTCCATCACCTTTTTTTCAACATTGTACTGGGACGACTAAGTAGTGTGATAACTCTCAAAGAGAAAAAGAAAGAGAGAGGAAAATTTTAAAATAAAATGGTATATCGATTGGTGAGAAAGAAAGAAAACGCAAATGTGTTCACATATTTCATGATTGTCTATGGAGAAAATAAGAAAATTTTGAAAAAGAAAAGAAAATAAGAAAAAAAAGCTTCCTGGATTAATGAAAAATTATAGCAAGGTTACAGGATGCAAGGTGAAAATAACAAAGTCAATCAATTTCCTATATATGATGCAAATGTGGAGTTTAAAATTTAAAACAATACCATTAACCTTAGTATAAAGATCAAAGAGAGATGAGAGTGGGGGGGAAAGGAAAAGGAAGGGGAAAGACAGGTATGAGAGTCTGAACCAGAATAAAACATATTATATGCTTGTATAATTGTGGCAAAATGGATTCTACTGACATGTATAACTAAAAAGTATCAAATAAATAAATTAAAAATCACACACACACACACAAAAATTGGCATACCCCCTCAAATGAAATAACAATTCTAAATCTAATAAAACATGCACAAGAGCTCTATGGTAAAAACTGCAAAATTCTGTTGGAAAAAATTAAATGGAGAGATATTATGGATTTATAAAAGAAGACTCAATATTGTCCCAATGCCAGTTCTTTCTAATTTGGCTGATAGATTCATGGCCCTCTCCATTCAAATCCCAGAAATTCACCTTGTGAATATTGACAAACTCTATGTAAATTTTATACAGAAGGGAATAGACCCCAACTAGTCAATGCAGTATTGAAGGAGAATAGCAAAGTTGAAGTATCCTGGCTCTCTGACTTCAGGAACGACTATAAAGCACCATCAATCAAGATATCAAAATACAGGTGAAAAAATAGACAACTTGATCAATGAGAAAGAATAGAGCAAATAGAAATTGTCCCTTATGCAGAATCAATTTATTTTTGACAAAGTACAGCATCTCAACCTATTGTCCTGGAAGAACTGGATTTCATGTGCAAAGCAGTAAATCCAGATGTAAACCTTACACCTTCCACAAATAAACTCAAGTTGGGTTATAGACCTAAATGTAAACACAAAACAACGAAAGGTAATGTAGGAGAGAATCTAAATGATGTTGGTTTGGTGCTGACTTTTCAGATATGACACTGAAGTATCAATCCATGAAAAAAAGAATCGACCATGAACATGATTGGCATATATATAATGTGCTCTGCAAAAACACTATGAAGAAAATGAACACAATTCACACACTTGGTTGAAATATTTACAAAAGATGTGTTATGAAGACCATTGTGCAATACAAAGACTTGTCAAAGATGAACAATAGGAAAACAAATAATTGATTCAAAAGTACATCAAAGGCCTTCAGAGTTAATTCACCAAAGAAGAGATACTGTTAACAAATAAACATTTTTAAAGTTGTTTTATGACTTATACAAGTCATAAAGAAAATAAAACTTAAAGCAATAAGATAACATTATGCACTTGTTAGAATGGCCAAAATTCAGAACATTAACAACACCAAATGCTGACAAAAATGTGAACTAACATATACTCATTTGTTGCTAGTAAGATTGAATGGTATAGCCACTTTGGAAGACAACTTGATAGTTTCTTACAAAACTAAGTCTGCTCTTACCATAGAATACTGCTGTCATGCCCCTTGGTATTTATCCACAAAAGCTGAAATTATGTTCTTGCAAAAATCTACACACAGATTTTTTTTGGGGAAACTTTATTTATATTGACAAATATGAAAGTAATCAAGATGTTCTTTGAGTGGACAAATAAACTATGACACATTTGGACAATGGAATATTATTTTTCACTAAAAGTAAATGAGCTATCAAACCCTAAAAATATGGGATAGAATCTTAAATCAATATTACTAAATGAAAGAAGGTAAACTAAAAAAGCTAGATAGTATATTTATACAAGTATATAAAATTCTGGAAAAATAAAATCTATGAGGACAATAAAACAATCAGAGTTTTCTCTGGATAAAAGGGAAGACATCAATGACTAGGTACAGTATAGGGAATTTTAGGTGCTGTGAAAGTACTCTGATCCTAAAATAGGGAATTCACATCACTACACATTGGCCCAAACTCATAATATGCACAACTAGTAGTAGTAATTATAAACTCTAGTGTAAAATATGGACATTTGGTGAAAATAATATGTTAGCATAAATTTATTAATGGTAACAAACATATAAGTTTGGTAGGAGAAATTAATAATGAAAGAAGTAGTGTTACATGTAGGGGTCTAGGGTATCTATGACATCTTTATATCTTCTTCTGAATTTTACTGTGGACCAAAATTGCTTACATAGTTAAAGTATTTTTTAAACCTATGTTTAATATAAAGAAATGCAATAAAATGAGATAACAAAGAAGATGGACCACAATTATGAACCATATTACTGATATTTTTGTTAATGAGTGACCATACTTAGAATGTGGATCCATCAGATTATAATACACTTGAGAAATTGCTATTATCTAGTAACTCTGCAGCCATTGTGAAATCAGAGTGCAACGAATTATGCGCACGCTTGCCCTGATGTTGTTGTAAACAATCCCACTGTGCCTTCAGTCAAGTAAAATCACATCACAGACAGCCGTGTGCAATGTATAATACTTGATAATGAAAATAAAGGCTTATGCTAATGGTTTTATGGTTTATTATTATTTTGGGTATTCATACTTATAAAATTTTCTGTAAGAGTATGCTGTGTTATGTTAGCAGCAGTCTCATGCATTCCATTTTTACTATGTCTCTTGATTACATCATTTCTTGCTGTTTGATTTAGTCTCACGTTCTTTGATTCATCACGTCCCCAGGAGCTATAGTCACTTGGGGTGTGTGTGTGTGTGTGTGTGTGTGTGTGTGTATGTGTGTGTGTAGCCCACGTAGCCCAGGCATTTAGTAGGCCACATCATCTAGATATGTGCAAGTACATTGCATAATGTTTGTACAATGAGATGAGAACAGCACATTTCTCAGGATGTACCCTGTTAAGAAACACATGACTGAGGCATATAGAGAGAAAAGCAAAATGGCAGATGTAAATCTAAACTTATCAATAATATTACTAAATGTGAACAGATTAATCAAAAAGAGATGAAGAGGTTGAATTAAAATGCAAGACTGAACATATTCAGTCTACAAGAGACACATCTTAGATTCAAAAACACACATAAGTTGATAGCAAATAACAGAAAAAGATATATTATAGGGAAAAAAAAGAATCTTAAAAGATCTGGCATGGCTATAGTAATATTATGCAAAATAACAGTTAAAAATTTAATCATGATAAAAGGTCATTTTTGATGAGTTCATAAGTGATGAGGAAAGAATAACAATTATAAAATGTGTACACACATTTCAAGAAAAACATGAAGCAACATTTACTGACAAGTTTGAGTGGTAATTATATAGTTCAACAAAAGTAGCTGAAGACTTCAATAATTTATTTTCAATACTGAATAACACAAAGATATAGAACACTTGAACACTATAAATCAACTAACACTAACAGATGTTTGTATAAAATGCCACTCAGTGATTGCAGAATACACACTGAAGCACATATGGAACATCTGCAGGACAGATCATAAGTTTTGCTATAAAGCAAGTTTCAATAAATTTAGGAAGATTGAAATAATGTAAATTAATTTTTATGAACATAATCAAAAAATCAAAAATCAATAACAAAGAAAATTTACATATATTACAAATATATGAAAATTACACATTACACATTCCTTAATAAACAAGATATCAAAATAGATATCACAATATAAATTAGAAAATATATGGGGATGAATTAAATTGAAAGAAATACATCTAAACTTAACACATCCAGATAAAGTAGTGTTTACAAGAAAATTGTAAATTTATAAATTATAAATGTCAGTTTCAAAAGAAGAAATATCTCAAATTAATAACTGACTTCCACCTGAAGAAATCAGCAAAAGAAGATAAACTAAACCTAAAGCAAACAGAAGGAAGAAAATAATAAAGTGGAAATAAGTGAAAATACAAAAGAGAAAAATGATTTTAAAAGCAATGGAACCAAAAGTTGAAAAAATAAGATCTCCAAAATTTAAAAAATTTTAACTAAACTGATGTAAAATGAAAATTCAAGACTCAAATTATTAAACCTAGGAATTAAGGGATATATATATATATATATATATATATATATATATATATATATAAATTTTTTATATAATACACACACATACATACATATGTTTATAGTACATAAAAATTAGATGGTGTAGATGAAGTGGACAGCTTCCAAGAAAGAAAAAAAACAAACACACACACTAAGGTCTTTAATATATGTGAGATTGGAATAGATTTATAAGTAAAAATGAAAAAATGAATTAATAATTAAAAATCTTCCTATAAAAATCCCAGGGTCAAATTGAATTAGTAGTAAATTCTACTGAATAAAATAAGGGTTATTAAACACAAGTACTGAGAGGCAGGAATGGTCAATCTGATAAATAAGGCAGCTACTAATGACTAGTGCACAGGTAGTGTATCCAGTGTGGAAATGCTGGGCACATTGTAGATGGGACTGAGAAGCACAGCATGAGATTTAATGATGTTACTCAGAAGAGTGTACATTTAAAATATGAAAATAATTTATTAGCTAAATTCTTCATTTAATAATTCTAGATTAAAGTTAAATGTGACTAACTCAAATGGATAAAGAGAGATACATTATAAGGTGAAACTATAAATGTCTTAGGAGACTACAGCTATGAGTCTTCCAGAAATTTGGTCAGGCAATGCTTTGTTATGATACAAAAACAGAAATAAGTGTGGTAAGTGTTTTTAAAATACATAAATCAAAGAACTAATTACTATTGTGGTAAGTAGCCAAAGTGAAAGGCAAAAGAAACAGAATGAGAGAAAATATGTTCATAAGGGGTTTGTATTCAGAATACATAAACAATATTATGCCTCAATAAGGTAAGATAAATAGCCAAACTCAAAAGTGGGTGAAACATTTGAAA
The DNA here is from genome assembly GCF_048772815.1 of Callospermophilus lateralis. Lineage (NCBI taxonomy): Eukaryota > Metazoa > Chordata > Mammalia > Rodentia > Sciuridae > Callospermophilus > Callospermophilus lateralis. Next base: position 14,343,914 of record NC_135320.1, read on the forward strand.
ATCCATTTATGATACCACTACCATACTAACAAGCTAAAGAAAAATATATAGCCATATTATTTGGTGCAGAAAACTTATTTAGTGAAGTTCAACACTCACTCATGATATACCACTCAACAATTTGAGAGTTGATGGCACCTACAAAAAACACACTGCTGGTGTATTCAGTGATTGAGCCAATGCTTTTCTCAGAGGTGCTGAACAAGGTAAGGGTTCCAATCTCAATATTTCTATTCAACAACATACTAGAAGGTGAAACATACACACTGGAAAGAAAGAATAAAGCTATCTCTACTTATCAGTATCATGATTCCCTAAATGGAGAACCCTGATAATTCTGCTAGAAACTCCTTAATATAATATGTGAGTTCTGCAAGGTTATGTGATACAAGATTAATATGGAATTTCATTTAAATTTGCAAATACTAACCTAAACATGAGGAAACAAAAATTAAAAACATAATGCCATCTAAAATCTCTCTAAAATAAGAAAATGCTTTGATAAAAATTTAATAAAACATGTAAAGTTTCTATATGCTGATGACCACAAAAGAATGCTGAAATGAAATCAAATAATATTGTTATAATAGATATTTTCATGAATTCATAGATCCTTGAGTCATGAGAGAATCAACATAGTAAAGATGTTGATTGTCCTCCAAATTAGTCTATAGATTTAATGTAGTATCTGTTCATATCCAGTAAGTATTCTAAATAAATATTAAAGATATCATTATAAAATGTATGCATTAAGGTGATGGCATTAGAATAATTTTTAAAAATCATGAATTTAAAATAAAAAATAGTAAAGTGGGAAGAATCATATTACCCCAAATTGAGGCTTAATATTTGAAAACAGTAAGCCAGGCAATGTGGTATTAATGGAAGGAGAGATAAACAAACCAATGGAACATAGTATAATAGAGAACCCAGGAAGAAACACACACAAATATGTTCACCTAAATTTTCACAGATATTCCAAAGCAATATATAGGAGTTAGGATAACTATATTATTAAATAATATTTTAGTAATTGTATATTGATAGGCAAAAACAAACATTGATCTAAATTCCACACCTCAACAAAAATTAACTCAAAATGAATCACATATGTAACAAACAAACAAAAACACGTAAATCTATTAAACTTGAAAGAAAAAGGAATGGTTTTGGAATCTAGAATTGGGCTAGAAATTTCTAATTTTAAAATTTGATCCCTAAAAGAAAAAGGCAATAAGTTGGACCTCCCCCAAATTAAAAATCTTTACTATGCAAAAATAACTTAAAAGTTTGAAAAGAAGTCATGTGCACCTGTAGTCCTAGGGAACCCTGGGGAGACTCAAGGTGGCATTTGCTTAAGCCTATAAACTGGAGATCATCCTAGACAGCATGGTGAAAACTCATCTCAAAAAGAAGAAAGAGGCATGAAAAGATAAACTAAATGGTGGAAAGCAATATTTGCAAAAGAGTAACATGATAGCTAGAATATATATTAAGAAATTTTAAGCTTAACATTAAACACTCCCAAATATAAAATGGATAAAAACATGAAGAGAACTTTCATCAAAGGGAATATAGAGATGATCGGCTAGCACATGTAAAGATGCTCAATGTCATTAGCCATTAGAGATATGCAAATTAAAACTATGACATGCCACTACATACCTATCAGAAAGGTTAGAATAAAACCAGTGACAAGCTGGGCACTGTGGTGCACGCCTGTAATCCCAGCGACTAGGCAGGCTGAGACAGAAAGATTGCAAGTTCAAAGCCAGCTCAGAAACAGTGGTGAAGTGCCGAACAACTCAGTGAGACCCTGTCTCTAAACAAAATACAAAATGTGGCTGGGGATGTGCCTCAGTGGTTGAGTGCCCCTGAGTTCAATACTCAGTAATGGGCGGGGGGGAATGACACTATCAAATGCTGGTGGAGCTGCAGAGAAGACAGATTATTCATACGTTTCAATGTAAAATTGTATACTCATTTTTGCAAAACTATGAAGCTAAACTTTTAAATACGAGTAATGGAAACTAAAAATCACACACTTAAAAATTAATCCCAGAGAAATGCAAATTTATGGTCTCACAAAAAGCTGTACAAAAACATGAATAGTAGCTCTCTTTATTTGTAACAACCCCAAACTGGAAACAACCTAGATGTCCTTCAAGGAGAGATGACTTACACAAACCACAGTGCCTCCAGATGGTGACAACCTAGGTAGCAATGGGACACTCACAATGAGCCAGGAGTGCTGGCACAGGCCTGTAATCCCAGCTCCTCCAGAGGCTGAGGCAGGAGGACTCTAAGTCTGAGGGACATCTCAGTATTTTATATTTTAACAAGACCCTGTCTCAAATAAAAAGGGTTGGGGGTGAAGCTCAGGAGTAGAGCTACTCTGGGTTCAATCCTCGGTACTGTAAGAAAGAAAAACAGGAATCCAGGATAAAGTGGATAAATCTCAAGAGAATTAGGTTAAGTAAAAAAAATCTATCCTGAAAAGTTGCATACTGCCTGTAACCTTTACATAACCTCCTGGAAATGACAAAAATGATAGAAATTGAGAACATTAACGCTTGTCAACTGTGAGCAAAGGGGAGTAGTCGTTGTAAGGGAGATGTGTGTGGTTAGTGAAGGGCGAAGTAAAGCACCCTTATTTGGAGGACCTTCTTTGTATCCTGAACATGAACATGCACATGAGATAATTTTGCTTATTACTAAACGTACAGCTCACAGATGCACAAATTAGAATTTCTGTAGCAATAGCTGAGGAAATTTGAAGAAAATTGGTGAATTTTATCAATATCAAAATTTCAATCATGATATTGTGCTAATTTTTCAAGGTTTTACCAGTAGGGAAAAGTGATAGAATTACACTTGAACTTCTCCATGGTGATATGAAAACATGGATCTGATGATATTTATGCACACAACCTTATACTATAATTATGTAATATATATTTGAAAGTGTTTAACTCTTGACCCTGTGTAACAGTATGCATACAACAAAACATAATTGCAAGCAGGAAAAAGAAAAAAAATGTGAGCTTTTTTTTTTTTTTTCAAGGATTCTTTAAACTAGTGAGAAAATGAGACCTGCGAATGACTATAGTATCAGACTGTAAGTGTTAAATTATATAAAAGACATGTACACATTTACTATATAAACTTAGAAATGTTTTTTAGAAAAGTCCATGAAGTGTGTCTTTTGTGAGAATCTTTAAAGGCAGAAATTGTTTTTTTTAAATAAAGAAGTAGTTACTATAAATTCAGGGTGACCAGGAAGAGGATGAACAAGCATATCAAAGTGGAAAACATGAGATGGCAAAGTACAATCACTCTACTTCTTCTAAAGCAAGATCTATACGTTATGGTGTTGTCAAAGATGAATGAAAGCCATGTTTAGAAGGTTTTGAAGTGCTGAACAGGTCACTGGTAGAGTGTTTATCTACCAAGCACAAGGATCAGCTCCACAAAGAAGAAAAAAATGTCTCTGGATGCCAGGTTAAGTATTTTGTATTTCCCCTATAGGTTGTAAAAAGTTATTAAATATACTTTAGAGGGGTCACACGGAGATTAAATATTCAAATCAATGAAAATGTTCATGTTAAAATCTATTAGTTTGGGCTGGGGATGTGGCTCAAGCGGTAGCGCGCTCGCCTGGCATGCGTGCAGCCCGGGTTCGATTATCAGCACCACATACAAACAAAGATGTTGTGCCTGCCAATAACTAAAAAATTTTTAAAAAAAATTAAAATCTATTAGTTCTAGTCTATATTTTTTTAAAAAATAGATGAAGAGAGGGAAGAAAGACAAAAAAAATAAGACAGAGAGAGTCATACTGGGGGGTGAGGGACAGATTTTTAACAAAATATAGCAAATGATTGCAAATAATTCATCATTCATGGTGGATCTTCATGAAGTTTCTGAATTAAAACAACCCCAAGCACTGGGTTCTGTGATACAAGACTGTAATCCCAGAAACTCAGGTGACTGAGGCAGGAGGGATGGTAAGTTTGAATACTGACTAGGCAATTTAGGAAGACCCTCACCAACTCAGCTAGATGCTATTTCAAGATGAAAAGGACTGGGGATGTAGCTCAGTAGCCCCTCTGGGTTCAATCCCAGTACAAACTAAATAAATTATCTCATAAATAATAAAAAGCCTATCCTGAGTGCAGACAGTCTATAAGTAGACTGTCACATTCCAGGACAGAGGAGCAGAGATCTATGTGGTCTTTGAGATACCTGAGTTGCAGAACTCTTTCATTCTGCAAGCTCAGTCATGGAAGGAAGGAACCATATTTTTCTGCCCAGGGCTCTATCTTCAGTATTTTGCATGACATTTGGAACATGACAGATGGATATATATTTTGGATGAATTATGAATGCGTACATACATGAGACAGAATCAGTAGGCTTAGCACATGTTGAGTTGAGGTGTTAAAGAGAAACAGAAGACCTAAAACAGAACTAACTGTTCAATCCCTGGTGTCTGTTGAGGGCAGAATTCCATAAAAGAATCTGGGCAGTCACAGCCATGCCGTGTGAGTTATGAGCCAATCACTGCTCAGCTGTTTGCGGTGCCTTTGGGTGTATTTGGAATATGATGAAAGTTTCTCTAAATATGCTCTTGCTGCCTCTGTTATTGCCACTTAGAAACACTCAGTCAGAGTCAGAGAAATAGATGAACCTGGTTATTTTTTCTGAGGGAGAACATGAGATACTATGTACCAAATTCAAATCAACAACCAGTGCTTTGAGGTTAGATGATTAAATGGAATAACAACATCCCTAGCAAACATGATTAAGGAAAAAGATTATTGAAGCTTCTGAGAAATGGAAAGTATTATTAAAAATATGTCAGCTTTTGGTATTTCATCCCTAACCCTTTCTGAATATCCATTATTATGCCAACAAACATTGTAAGAATCATGATAGTGACATTTACTGAAGAACTACACACAGTGTAACTTTCCATTTTAATGTTCCATATTTCTCATGTTTATCTAGAACTCAGAAAGGTCTTCTGTTTATATTCAAATTCACAGTGGTTTTTCTTCCCATTTCTTTGTGAAATCACAAAAGAATATTTTCTTTTGGCATCTGATCAAGTCTGTGGTTTATGAGACTTTTTGACGATGAACTGGGAGTGACAGTATTAGGCAGGCTAGATTTTTGAGCTGTTTTTATTGCAGATCAGGTTCGCAAGGTTTTATGTTATAACTGCATAGATGTCTTAAAAACAATTTTCTTTCTAAGAAGTAAGTTAGCAGACTAAAATGTAAGACAGAGTTCAGTGCCCTTTCAGCAGGATGATTCCACTGGAGCATCTTAGGGGTTAGGCAAAATATTGCAGGATGGTTTATTTCCTAAACATTCTGACCCCAGGAATTCTGTAACTAAGATTCCTTGGGTGAGATTTTTGTGTTTAATTTAAGGTATAAGATATGCATACTTAGAGCCATGGTCTGTATGTTTGTGTCCTGACAAAATATGTGTTGACATCTTAACCCCCCCAAAAAATATAAGGAGATGGGACCTTTGGGGTATTTGATTCGCTCATGATGAGTATCCTCATAAAATAGACCAGAGGGAGCTCTCTTGCTTCTTCCACCAGGTGAAGATACAGCTAGACGCACCATCCATGAACCAGAAAGCAATCTTCTCAAGACACAGAATCTGCTGGGACCTTGAAGTTCAACTTCCAGCATCCAAAACTGTGAGATGTGTTTCTTTTGTTTATAGACTACCCAGTCTAAGGAATTTTGTTATAATAGTGCAAACAAACAGACAATTAAAATACCATAATTGCAAACTAGTGAGGCTTCCCTAAATGTTCATTTGACTAGGATGTATTCTATACCCCAAACTTCTCCCTTGTATATGTTGCTGATGAGCTAAGAGAAAGATTCCTGTGGGAGCTTTCAAGAGTAGGAGAGAAGTAGCTCAGACACCTATTTGCTTTTGAGCCTGCAATTGTCCATCTTTCTGGACTCTCTACCAATTCATTTGCTTCCTAGGCTGGGTGCTTATATTTAGATCAATAGCAAAAACAAAACAAACAAACAAAAAATGGCTCTGTACCATACCATCCACCTCAAATATAACAAGAATTGATAGTGGAATCAGTTCTTCTTGTGGATTGCAGATCTTCTAGAGAGTCCTGGCTTGCTTTTGGTCTCCTTTTCTTTCTACCACATTACCCCCACCCCAACTGCCAGACCTATGCAGTTTAAGCTTCAGCATCAGAGGCAAAGACAAGTGCCTTGAACCTTGATGGGTGAAGAAATTATATTTATTATTTGTCATTTATATCACAACTAATGTTTTATATATATATATATATATATATATATATATATATGTGTGTGTGTGTGTGTGTGTGTGTGTGTGTATGTATGTATGTATATATATATATATATATATATGTATATATATGGGTTATTTGAATTTTCTTCTACTGTAAAATAAGAAATTATCTCAAATTTTTCTTACAATGAAGAATTTGAATCAACGTCAAAGGTAGTGTGCTAAAGATAAAAAAAATGGTTTTAGCTCATTTAAAAAGAATGATACTTAGGTGGTCATATTATAGGGACTTCTAGGGAATTAAAAACTTTCAGAATATAATTGCTTCATACTGTTTCATACTGAAAGACCAAAGCAAATACTAAATTTAGCGAAAATGGTTTCTGAAGCACGTAAGTTCAAGTAGAGGTTTTTGCAAAACACCAGATCATACCTTAATTAGGAAAAAAAAAAAAAAGAACCTTTCTCCCTCTTGAGCTAATTCTTAGGGCAGACAGAAAACAAATTATAAAAATAAAATGGCATATACTATGTCAAATAATGTTTAGTATTATAATTAAAATTGGAAGTTGACTGGCACTGTGGGGATTGGAAGGATTGGAAGTATGGAATGGAGGATGTGTGTAGTATAATTTCACACAGAAGGCTCAGCATAGGCTTCTCAGGCTTAAAGAAAGTGATAAGAAAAGAAGCAATGCCTCTGTTAGTCAGTTTTCTGTCACTGTGGCTAAAATACCTGACAAGAACAACATAGAGGAGGAAAAGTTTATTTTAGTTCATAATTTCATTTCAATGGTTCAATCTGTGCTCAGCTAGCTTCATTTCTTGGGGCCCAAGATTTGATAGACCATCATGAGAGAAGTGCAAATAAGAGAAAAATTGCTCATCTTGGGTAGTCAGGAGGCAGAATAGAGCACGGAGCAAAGGACAAAATACAGGTCCCAAAGACATGTCTCCAGTGACCTACTTCCTGGATCCATGCTTCACACGTTACCACTCAGTTAGTCCATTGAAGTTATCAATCCATAAAATGCATTAATCCACTGATTAGATTATAGTTCTTGTAATATAACCATGGCACCTCTGAATATTCCTACATTAACACAGGAGCTTTGGGGGAGACCACAAATCCAAACCATAACAACATTGATGAAGAATAGCTTCTGTTCCACGTACAGCCTTTCCAAGGCCCTAAAATGAGTTCATCACTGTAACATTTGAGTCATGCAAGGAAGTCAGTATGCTTGGAAACCAGAAAGGAAGAATGAGAGAGGAAGTCAGAGATTCAAGGTTCGGATAAGGCACAAGGACTTGGAGGTCATCTTAGGATGTGGGCATCTTCTCAGTGAGCATTTGGATTTTATTAGAATGGATTGGGAGCCATTGCCGGGGTTGACCTGAAGATTGATGTTCAGACAAAAACATTTTCCGAAGTTCATTCTGACTGCTGCATGAGGAATTGATTTTAATGGGGCAAAGGCTAGTCATAAAAAGACTCAAATGAGCATGGTGATGACTCCTAACCATCAGTGTAGCAGAGGAGGTGGTGGGAAGAAGCAATTAGCCTATAGATGTATATTAAAAGTAGAAATAGAATTGCTTGACAGGGTTGATGTGAAGTTGATGGAGAAGTTGTGAATAATTCCAGAGCATTAGTGTGGAGAATTAGAAAGATCAAGTTGCTGTCTCCTACCATAGGGAATTTGGGTAGGAAAGTCAGCTGCTTAGTTTTGATAGGTTCAAATGGAAATGCTATTATATATTCCAATTAGCTTCCAATAACAGTGGGATAAAAATTTTAAAGGATGTTAATAAATTGAAAATTCTGCGTAAATAGCTCCTTCTTAGAAATGAGAATACATAGACCCTGAGAACTCTTTGAGATATATATATATATATCTGGCATGAAAAGCCATGTAAAAATAGGAATACCTAGATTTACAAATCAGTGTTGAGCCACCATATGTTTGAAAGTATGATTTAAGTAATTCAAAAGCCATAATGTATCAGGAGTTTTAGTGATTGAACATAATTGTTTAAGAACATATCTATTGCAAGTTCGAAGGTATCTCTATGCATTATAGTAATGCTTTTTTAGTAGACATATATCTCACGGGATCAGATTTTATAACATATTTATATCATTCTCTCTCTACTCTCCTCCTAAACAAGGAATATTTATCCAGGGAAGTTTCATTCACTCATAAATCAACATTGATAGGAAAAGATTGTGTGGTTGGGAGGTTCGGCTCCAGTTCGAAGAGATTAATAATAAACACCCAAGATGGAAGTGAAATAGACTACAATGCTTGTTGTAAAATAATAGAGTAGGTAATAGGGACTGGGGCATATAATGTTTTTAAGACTGGCTCTTTTCTCATATAGTATGCACCTAATATTCTTCCATATCTTTTTATAACTTGATTGTTTATTTCATTGTATCACTGAATAATAACTCCATTATACGGATATACCATATTTTATATGAAGCACATCTTGGATGTTTCCAGTTTATGTTGATTATGAATGAAGTTGAAATAAACAATGCTCTACATGTTTTGTATATACCTCTGTTTTAAAGTTAATTGGGCCCAAAGCATCACAATGGCAGGATCATATGTTAAATTACTATTCATAAGAAACTGCTGAATTGTCTTCCAAAGTGCCTATATCATGATGCATTACCACCAACAATGAATGTATGTTCCTCTTCTTCCCTATTCTTGCCAACATTTTGTATTGTCATTTTTGGGATTTGATTCTTTGTACTAGGTACACAATAGAATTTCATTGTAAGATTAATTTCTTCATTCTTTCTTCCAGTCCACTGACTATATGTCTTTTTCTTTTGTAACAGCAAAGTTTATACTAAGTCATGAATTCAGGTAGTGCAAGCTGTCTTGTATGAGTTTCTGTAGTTTTTGTGTTTAGTAATTGGTCCCTTAAATTTAACTTATCAAATTTGAATGCATATAACTTTTTATAGGATTTTCTCTTACCATTTCAACACAGTGGGATCAGTAGTTATGACCCTTTTTGTTTTTGATGTTAGTATTTTTTGTTTTCTTTCTCTGATTAGTTTTTATTCCATTGTATTCTCTTTTATTTCTCTCTCCTCACAAATGTGCACTTTGAAATTTAAATTATTTTTTAGAACCTTATTTTGGTTTTGATTTTCTCTACTGATTTTCTATATACAGTTCCATTGATTTTTTTTCCTTTGATTATTAGTATTTTATTTTCGTCTGCCTACATAATCCTTATTTCCTTCATCTCTAGTTTCCTAAGACAGGATGTCAAATTACCGATTTTAGATCTTTCTTCTTTTATAACATGTTTTCTATGTAACAAATTTTGGTTTGAACAATGATTTTGCTTTATCTAATAGATTCTGGTAACTTGAATTTTCAATTTGATTTAATTCAGAATATGTTTAAGTTTTCCTTGAGGCTTAATTTTTTGACTCATATATATTTAGAAGTATGTCATTAAATCTCAATTATTTTAGAATGTATGGGCTCTCTTTCTATTATTGATTGCAAATTTGATTTTATTAAACATAACATTCATTGTATGATGCTTGTCCTTTAAAATTTTTAAAATTGTTTTATGACTCAAAGTGTGTTCTATTGGGGTGAATGTTCATCTGAGCTTAAGAAGAATATGTGTTCTACTATCTCTAAGTAGAGAAGTCTATAAAAGCTATTAGATCTATTTGATTGACAGTGTTGTTCAGTTCATCTCCTTGTGATTTTCTGGGCCCCTTTGTGACAGGGCTGTTGAAGTCTTCAAATGTTGTTATAAATTTATCTATTTCTCCTTGTGATTCTATCAGTTTTTGGCCTCAACCATTTTAGTGCTCTGTTATTATGTCCATACACATCAAAGTTTGCTATACCTTTTTGGGAAAAATCAATCACTATCATGATATAATTCTCTTCTTTATCACTGAGGATTTTTCTCATCCAAAGTCAACCTGAAATTATTATACGTACTCCCACTTTGTTTTGATTAATGTTAGCATAGTATATTTTTTCCATTCTTTTAATCTTTTTATGTTTAAAATTTAAAGTGCACTTTTTGTGGACAACATATAATTTGGTCTCTGTCTAATCTAATAATATTTGTCTTTTAATAAGTATTTAGGCCACTGATGTCTAAAGTGATTACTTAACCTAATAACTTTCTTATTTGTTTATACTTTATGCTTTATTATTTTTCAAATCTACCTTTATATTTCTGACTTCTCTGCTTTTAAATTTTTAGCCAATTCTATTTTTCCTCCTCTCCTAGGATATTAACTAAAATCTTAGAAATATTGTTGTACTTTTCCTAGAGCAATAAACATTGACAAGTAATCTATGTCCACTTTCAATGGACACTTTTGGTTTAGGTACTTTATACCCCTCCTACCAGTACTCACAATTCCTTAGTCCTTCTTCGGGGTCTCACTGTCTTTCATTACACTATGACCATGCCATAACCACACCATAACCACCCCATACATTCTTGCTATTATTACTTTGTACAAAAGTTTATCTATTACATCAATTAGGAGCATGAAAAATAAAATATTTTATCTTTATTACCCTCTGATGTTATTATTGTATGTAGATGAAAGTTTTATTTAAAAAATTTTCATTGTCTCTGGAGGATTTTTTACAGGAAAATTCTACTGGAGACAAATTCTCCCAATTATATTTGTCTTAGAAAGCCCTTATTCCCCCTTCACTTTTGGCGGACAATTTCACTGAAATGGACTGTATGTCAATTTTTTTTAAATACCTTCACAATTTTGTTCCATACATCTTGTGCTTCATTGTGTATGTCCGATGTGATTCTTATTCTTATTTCTCTTTCAGTGAGGTCTCTTTTTCCCTGTCTTCCTTTAAGAGATTCTCCTTGTCTTTTATTTTCTGCACTTTGAGCACGATATACTCGATGTACACTATACTATTAATATTTATCTTGCTTGGTGCTTACTACGTCTGTGGTTTGGTATTTGCAACTGCAAATTCTTAAACATCATTACATAAAATAATTTTATGCTCTGCCCTCTATTTTCCTTCTCATGTTTAAATTATACACATGTGACACCAATTTTAGTGGTCCCATAACTTTTTCAGAGTAGATTTTTTCTTTGTTAGTTTGATTTTTTTTTTCTGTTTTCAGTGTTGTAGTTACAATTTTCTGATTTTTTTTTTTTTCTGAGCTGTGTTTGGCCTCCAGAAATGTTAATGACGTTTCATTTCACTGTTATAGTGTTATGCTCGAATTCGGGACCCCCAAAAGACCACCAGAGACCCAAGATCGATGTAAGCAGCAAAGAGGTGTTTATTGCGAGCTAGCTCGGTCCTCCACTTGCACACACAGCAACTGGTGACGCTGAGAGGCCCTGAGCCCAGGATTTGCAGCAGTTTTATACATTCTTTGGAGAAGACAGGGACTTCACATACATCATAGCATCTCTTTGCAAATCATCACACACTGCGGGAAAATCAAATAACGACTCTAAAAAATGATTAGCACATTCACTGGAGGGAACAAGTTGGGTAGGGATGATTGGTTACTACAAGAGGGGTATTCGTTTGAACTGATTGGTTTAAGCCAAGAGGGGTGTAGGTGCTGAACTACATGGTTTCCCAACATGTTATCAACCACCATAAACTACTGGGGGGTCATCTGGCATCCCAGGTATTTCCCTGTCTCATGCTGATTGGTGGCTGCTGGGGGGCTGCTATGGGTCCCCACCTAGCCTGACTGAGTCAGGGACACCTGGGGCAGCAGATCTCTCCTGTTATTGGTAGATAAACAACTTAGCAGGGTGGGAATGTGCCTAGGAGTGCTCTGTGGGTCTTTCCAAGGACAAAGGTGATGTCACTTCCTTGGACAGGCTTTGCTCTAAGGTTAGAGGCTGGTTTTTCAATAGTGCTTTCTTTCTATTTTTTCTTAGACTTGATTTAATATTTCTCATTCTTTTCATCTCTCTGCTCACATTCCTTACTTGTTCTTTCATGTTAAATGGTTTTTCATTAGCGTCCTACACATATTAATCACACTTATTTTAAACTCTACACCGTATCACTTTAGTTCACATGTTTGCCTTTTCTCTCCTGGCTTTTTTTCCTTGCCTCTCAACAATACCATTAATATTTTTTGTTGTTGAAATCAAACATTATATATGGGGAAATAGGAACAATGTATTAAAGGTTTGTAATTTGTTTCTGTTTTTCTCACCAGGAGTTGACATGTGTATTATTTATTTATTGAAGCCACAGTTCTTAGAGGCTTCAGTTTCCCCTAATTTCCTTTTATTTGTGTTGCCCCACCTTTAATTTCTGGGTTTCCCTGAGAAGTGCCTCTCCCCGACCCCTCTCTTTAATAGAGACCTTGTCTTGCAGCTCTTCAGTTGCATTCTGTTAACATTACACGGAATCCTTGTGGATGTGGTCATAAGACATCTGGGAAGGAGATGCTCTAAAATCACATGTTTAAATATGGTACTTAGTGGGTTTGAGTAGATGGACTTTGACCTTTAGAAACAATATTTTTAACTGTGTTTTTCTCGTTTGAGACATGAAGAATAGAGAGAGTCAGACTTGGCTAAAAGGTCAGAAAATTTTCTGGTAATCTAGTGTCCCTTGAAGGACAAGTCTGGGCATGTTGAAAAACAGTTATTTTTTACTTTTTTACATATTTCAAAATAGTACTTTTCTACCTCTTGTGGTCTAAATATGGGGAGGTTTTTCTTTATTCTTCACCTTTAGGACTGAATAGAAATCTTGGTAGTAGAACCCAAGAAACTGCAGACCCCCCATTGGGTCCAAAACATTTTAACTCTTAAATGTCTCCACTTTCTGTCCTTTCTGCCATTCATAAAAGTTGACTTCAGTAGCTACTGTATCTGATAAGCTGGTTTTAGGTGTTATGCCCTGTGGCTCCCTTCAGGTTAGTGGTGACAGTTTGCCATTGTGACTACAATGTCTATTTAAAGAAACAACACTGGTTTTTCTTTGTTGAGGTAGTTCCTCAGGTAGCAGAGAGAGGTGAATTCAAATGAAAAAAAAAAAAAAAACGTTGTGATTTATTCTGATTCATTACTAGGGTTCAGCATAGATTTTTGCATACGTATGTGTGATATGGCATGTTAATTAACTAAGCAAAAACTTCATTTAATTCATTTAGTTTTATACAACTTAAAGCTCATTATACTTCCTTGTATAATTTACTAAGAAGGCAATGATTTAAATATTCTGCAAGAAAACTAGCCTACTTTTCTTCTTCATTTTTTCACAATTAAAAGTGCCAGGAATAATTGAATGAAACACTGATCTACTGCTTAACTCTTAATTCTATACTGAGATTTTATATTTTTGCGGTATAGAAAACACAGCATGTCACATATTTGTATATTAAACTGTTTCCCTATATGAAGGAGTTACCCAATATCAATAAGAATATTTTTGCATACAAAGCTTTATGATGGGCAAAAAATGTTGTAAATAAGAAAATACTTGTCTTTGATAGAAAGAAAAAATATTTGTTTTTTTTTCTCAATCAAAAACTTTGAAATAGATACCATAGTGATACCGCCAGTTATTGGTGACGAGTTCTGCTTCCTCACATGTTGAAGTTTGAACATTAGAGAAGCACGCAGAGGCAAGCATATAAACTGGGGTTTATTTAAAAAAGGGTAACATAGACTTCTCCTGGGAGGGAGAAGGGGGCCACAGCTGGTATCCTGGTATTCCCAGAAGAGAGGTGTTCTGCCCTTTTTATATGTCCTAGGCTTCCCTTGTTCTCCTGCCCTCTAATGCTTATCTCTGTCTTTCCTGCTACAGACTAGGCCCAGGAATGCTCAGTGGGATGGCCAAAGGGTGTGAAACAGGTGGGCTGAATGGGGAAGGGCAGGAAGGAGCATTAATTACACATTAATTTACAACCTTACAGCTTCCTGTAGGGAGCTGCAATTTCTGGTTTGGAGCTGGGGCAGGTTCTTGATAAGGGTGGTGGAGGGGCTCTGAAGAAATTAACATTTCAGTCTCTCAGGGAACAGTTTCCAACTTCCCTATCTCACTAAAAACTGGCCTCCTGATCAGACATGACTCAATTTACCTGTCTATACTGACTGCCTGTCTAATTCTGGCTTCAATAGATTTCTAGATTAGAAATACATTCAATTACTGTAATGAGTGAATTAAGTTTGTGTCATACTCAATAATTTGTTGTGTTTGTGTCAGAAAAATATTTTTATACACAAAAGAATTGTATATATTTAAAAAATTATTAGGTAAATCATTAGATGAATTAATTATCTAAATAAGTCAGATTCAGTTGATTTCACTCTGTTTTGAGTGGAATTGCAAATGAGACTATGTAGCTTAGAGATATTATAAAATGTAATATGAGATATCATTTAACAATTATATGATGTGGACCTATAATGGTAAAAACCATCTTTTTTTGTCCTTGTTCTGGAATTTAGGTATTCTATAAACTTTTCCAAGTCCTATTTCCAAGTGGTATTATTTAATTCATCAAGAAAATCCTAATCATTGCTGATAAGTGATCCTATTCTAAGTCTTATTTATAAGACTAAAGAAAGTTTCAAGTCTTGAAAGATATAAAGCTGAATCTGTACAAATTAACTTTTTATTAATCTTATTTTCATGTATTGACTTTATTAATTATCTTGTTTGGATATACATCATAACAATAAAAAAAAATTGCCCTATGAACTATTCTTTTCCTAAGTCCAAAGGAAAAATGAGGGTATTTTTTTCTTATCATTAAGTATGATATTTCCCAAAGACAAGTAGCTACTTCATTATTTCTGACTTTTTATTTCTTGAAACTGTAGGGAATTTTTCCTACCAGTTTTGCCCTATATCTCTTTCTGTTGGCATTAACCTTGTAGTATGATAATGAAGCCTGCCTAATTGAAATGGAAATCTCTTCAGAAACCCTGTGATTGAATTTACTGTGAATCATAAACAAGAACTCTTTTAGATATACAGAATTTTGCATATTGATTCATACTTAAAACTTAGACTGTTGTGGATTGTTATTTGTCAAAGACACATCCCATTTTAGTATTCTTTCAATTATATAAGTGTTCTGAGAAAATAGCACTGGACCTTAAATCAAAAATTCCCTATGAGGTAAAGGGCCTATAAGAAAAAATAATGAAGAAAAAGACTTGAAAATGTCGATTTTTTTTAAACTTTAAAAAAAAAAATGAAAATATAAAGTTACATATCTAGGAGAACAAAAAGCAAGCACCTCTCCCTTAGCCACAACATTTCTGGTGAGGGAAATTTGTACTCTTAAACTGATTTTTAAAAATGTTTTGAACTCTGACCTAGCTTAAAGTTCTTAACTACTATGTTCTGATGTACAGGTTTCGGAAACACTTGCAACATGGTTGGAAGTCCTCTTAAGGATCATTCTTGTCATTGTTACAAGGTTAAAAACAAAACAAAACAAAAACCCTAATATCTCTTTATAATTCAACAAGAGTGTGAATTCAGGATATGAGAGAATGGTTTCAAATGCTTTCTCAGATCTGTTCAATTGACATACATTTATTTAAATTTCGCTAGGAAAAGCAGACAACCATGGTCCTGCACCTAAATGCCTTTAACAATGGAATTGAGAAGATTAGTTGATTTTATTTAGGAAGCATATGTATTTGATAAAAGTATTGAGCATATAAAGAAAGTCAAACAAAAGAACTAAGAAAAAGATAATCAAACATATTGAAATGGCATTGGGAAAACTCTTAAAATGTTTCTATTTTCATTACATCATTTCTGCTGTAACAAGGACTTAGATACTTTTGCCTGCAAATGTTCCATAGGTGGCTAAAAGCAGGATTCAAGGACTCACTCAGCATCTTTGCTTCTATTTTGTATCATCTCCTTTTCTGAGTCAATCTTGGATTCCAGGAACAAGATATGATCTGATTTTGCTGTGAGTCCAAACTTACCTCGAAGGCAATGGCAACTTTCTCATCCCAAACAATACTCCACCTGACCTGAGATGATGAGGGACAGACCACTACTGATCCATGTCACCTGTTTTGTGAAAAACCTCTAGCTGTGCAAAATCCTCACACTTTCCCTCACTCCCCTTTCTAAAGCACCTCAAAATCCCAGCACACATACCATCAACATGACCCTTTAAGGGCACTGTGCATCACTATGTTGCTATTTTGTCCTTCAAGTTATTCAGGCTTAGGCTTTAGGGAGCTTTCAGATGGATACTATGTCCTTTCACTCCCTGTTAAAGATTTGGGGTTTTAAATTTGTTGTTACTGGTGTTATTATTGTTTTTTGAGTACTTCTGTGCTTTCTGGATCTATAGGGTGCTCCAATTTTATCTTGGATATTTTGTCTTCCTGTCCTGGAATCAGCCATTTCTCTAAGGAATCTTGGCTTTTTTTATTAGAAATATGATATAAGATGCCACAGTCTGGCTGGGCATAAGATCACGAGCCACTCGAATAGGAACAAACTTTATTTTTGAAATAACCGCCAATACCACGTACGTGCCCGGGAAGATTCCCAATCCACACCACGCAGCGCTCCGCCAGTCTCCTCCCGGAACCCCAGCGCCAGTTCCTCCCCCGGAATTCCCTCCTACTGCACTTTCCCAACCAATGGGAACTCTCCAGGAGTCCCACAGCAGGCCGAGGTAAACAGCAGGAGTCCGGTATCCATATGAATGTAATTTTTAACATAATCATATCATCTCAATGGCTAGCTGGCATCACCTTTCAATCAAAAATGCCATGCATCATATTAATTGGCTGTGGCTCTTAGCAATAAGAAAACAAGGTTGAGGTTGCTGATTATTTGCTCCATTTCATTTTGACCCTCTCAATTGAAACAGTGTCTATACTAACTTATGCATATACACTAAGTACAGTTACACATACAACCAGCATGTGTATGTGAGCTGAACCCATGGAGCTCACTGATAGTCCAGCAATATTCTATTACTGCATTAATTCTTATAGCCGAGGTTTCTGCTTATATGTAAATTCCCACTCCCAAAGTGAGATCTGATGACCACCATTCTCCATGCATCTCTATAACTACTCAATTCTAGTACACATTTGCAGAATTTTCAGAATTGTTAAACAGTAGTCCCTGGGATAACATGAAGTAGTAAACGATAATGTTTATCACATAGGTCTTTTGCCTCTTAAACTTTTAGTCTACAAATCATACTCATTTGTAGAGTGCCTTGGGGCATCAACTCCTCCTTCACCACCTTCAATGAGGTTATTTTCACACTTTATGTACCATTCAGTTTTTTTTTTTTTTTTCCTGATTTCTTAAATGATTTTAAGTACATTTTCCATGCATTAAGTCTTGCTCTCTGGGCTTGTGTAACAAAGAATTTGGCTTCATCCAAAGAGAGGTGTTGTCTTTGTCCCAGGTTCATTTGGTTTTCCTGAGTGATAGAAATCCACAGTGGACCCTTATGAGCACATGTGGCAGTTTATGGTAATGCGATGACTGTGGTTGAGATGCCTACACCTAATGGTCTCAGGTGGCAGCTAGACAAGAAAGACCAACAGTATGCTGTTGTGTGAGGCTTTGGGTAAAATGGTATCAGCCTAGAAATCAGGTTCAGCTGATTGTGGACAATTAATCCCTCCACCATGTCTGTGTAATGAAACCTCTGGACACTAAGTCATGGGAGAGGTACCTGGGTAGCAGTACTTCATACTGTTTGCCACCCATAAAGCCTAGGACCATGTCCCAATGATAATGGAAGCTTCATGTACGGAACCTTTCATGACTGTGCCCTATGTGACACTTGCCTTCAATGAGTTTAATCTATCTTCTTCCTATAATAAACACAGTCTTGAGTATAATTGGTTTTAGTGAGTTCTGTGAATCTCCAAAGCAATTTCCCAAATTGCACGTAATTTGGAAAATCCCAAACCTGTAGCAGGTGTCAGAAGCAAGAATTGAAAATCCCTTTTGTGTTCTTCCTTTTAAGTTTGAGCTTCAGAATGGTTTCCACAAAGAAGGGTGCCAATAAGAATGGCTGTTCAGCCTCCAAAGAGATAACAACCTGAGACTGCACCTTCAGCACTCAACAGCACATCCATGCATTGGGCTCCCGAAATATACCCCTCAGGCATGCAGAGAAATCTAGAAGTTTGTCATGAACTAGATGGGCTAAAGGAATAATGAATGTCCAAGCCACATTCATGCTTTCAGAAAATATAATGAGGATGAAGTTTCTCCAAACTTAACTCTGCACTTTACTTATGTATCAGGTATTGTTTTTTTTTTAATTTTGTTTGTTTTTTTAAAATGTTCATTAGGGGAACTAACTTCTAATTATTGAATATTTATAAAATCACTGAGAGTCAAGTCTTGGGCAGATTTAGCAACCTGTAAAACTAGGCTATTAAGCTTATAGTTTGTAGTGCTCAGAATTGTGAACACTCTTCCATGAATCTTGGTGAATATATACTGTCATGTAATCATCAAAGTGTCATTCTGAATAATTTCACTTCCCTAAAATATCCCTACACTACATCTATGGATTACTTGCCTCTACCAGTAGATCCCTGGAAATTTCTGATTATCTTATTATTTCTGTAGATGGATTCATCTTTCTAGAATGTCATATACTTGGATGATAAAGTCTGTATTCTTTTCAGAATGGTTTCCTTCACTTGATAATATGCCTTTAAGCTTCCTCCATGTCTTTCTGAGTTTTGTCAGAGTTATTTTTTATTGTTGTATGATATTCCATCCTAGGGACATATCACATTTTTAATCTAATTTCCTATTGAGGGGTTATTTGTAATTTCCAGATTTGGGAAATTATTAATAAATCTCTTATTATACATGTGTGGGTGTGTGTTTGCATAGACATAAGTTTGCAACTCAATTGTGTAAATTTCTGAACAATGTGTTAACACTATATTAGACTTAGTAAAAAGATTCAAATTGTCTTGTCCTTTTTTGTTGTTGTTGTTTTGCTTTTTGGTATTGGGGAGTAAATCCAGGGTAAATCCAGGGACTCTTAATCACTGAGCCACATTCCCCAGTCCTTTTTTGTATTTTATTTTGAGACAAAGTCTCACTAAGTTGCTAAGGGCCTTGCTAAATTGTCAAGGCTGACTTTGAACTTCTAACCCTCCTGCCTCAGCCTCTGGAGCTACTGGGATTACAGGTATGCACCACCATGCCCAGTTTGTCAACCTTTTTAAAAAAATATATTTTGGTCATTCTAATAGATGCATAGTGGAATGCATTATTGCACATGTTATTATTTTAATTTGTGACTATCTAATGACAAATGTTAAACACACTTGCATGTACATATTTTCCATCAGTAATTCCTTTTGGGGGCTGGGGTTTTAGGTCAATGGTAAAGCACCAACCAGCCTGGCACATGTGAGGCACTGAGTTCAATCCTCAGGACCACATAAAAATAAATAAAAAATAAATAAAATTAATTTATTATTATCTACAACTAAAAATAATTAAAAAAAAATTCCTTTCCAGTGAAGAGTTCGTTCAGATTTCTTGCCTAAATTGTAATTGGGTTGTTAATTTTCTCATTGTTGAAATAGGAAAGATGTATGTATTTCAGATACAATTCTCTTATTGAGTACATGTTTTATCAATATTTTCTCCCCAAATATGGCTTGTCATTTCATTCCATTAACAGCGTATTTTATTCATCAGAAATTTTTTCTTGTTTTGAGTTTTAATACTGCTCAACTTGACATTTTATTTTTTAATGGATTTTTGCTTTTGATGTTATATCTAAAAACACATTGCTAAATTCAAGATGAACTAGATAATCTCCAACATTTTCTTTTAAAAGTTATGAAACTTTGCATTTTTACATTCAGTTCTATAATTCATTTGAGGTAATTTTTGTGAAGTGTGTCTTGTATGTCTAATTCCTTTTTGTTTTTTTGTTTTTGCATAAAATAAATGAAAGTAACTGTTTGTTGATAGCATGACTGCTTTTGTAGAAATTTCCACTAAATCAACAATTAAAAATAATAATTTGGGGCTGGGGATGTGGCTCAAGTGGTAGCGTGCTCGCCTGGCATGCGTACGGCCCGGGTTCGGTCCTCAGCACCACATACAAACAAAGATTTTGTTTCCGCCAAAAACTAAAAAATGAATATTAAAATTATCTCTCTCTCTCCCTCTCTCACTCTCTCTTTAAAAAATAATAATAATAATTTAATTTCCTAGAATTAATGTTTATAGCAAAGTCATGGGATATAATGTTAATATGAAAATACAGTTGCTTTTTAATATAGTAGTAAGATGTAAAAAGAGTTTGATGTTAAAACTTAATGTCATATTGATAAACACACACACACACACACACACATACACAATAAATACTTCGGTATTAATCCAACAAAGTATGTACAGGATCAATATGATGAAAACTGCAAAAATCTGAAGAAATGAATTTAAAAGTTGAGTTATTCTATATTTATTGAAAAGAAAACCTTATTATTAAGATACCATGTCCATCAACATGATCTTTTGATTCAAAGGAATCCCAAAGTTTCAATAAAACAATTTTAAGGACATTGATAAACTGATCCTGAAGAATACATAGAAAGTCAGTGACCCAAAATAGTCCAAACAATGCTGAAGAACTAAGTTGGAAAACTCAAAACACTCGACTTTGAGACTTCTTGGTGCGCCAGTTAGGAAGACTGTGTGGTGGTGAAATAGCCACCTGCGTCAATTGAGCAGAAAACAGAGCCCAGAAACACACCCACACATGTCATCAACAAATTGTTGACACAGAATAAACACAATTCAACAGAAAAAGGTGGGGTGTTCAACAGATGATTCTGGAAGCTTTGGATTTTTACAGATTTTAAAAAATCATATTCATGAATTTTTATTTATTCCTAGTTAGCTGAGAATTATTGCCACAAATAAGTGCTACGTTTGTCCATTGTATATTTCTAAGACTTTTTTTTTTGGTATGATCATATATTTTTCTTTAGCCTATTGATATGATTAATTAATTTTCAGTATTGAAGCAGACATTTATATTTGGAATAAATCCCACTTGGTTATATGAGTTATGGTTCGTTATTATTTAAGGGAATTGTTGGATTTGGTTTTCTGTTTTGCTACTTGGTTTTTAATTCAGAATTGCATAATTTATTCTCCATGTCTTTGGGTGTAGTTTTTGATTATGTACATGACTGATATCAGTTTGCATTGCAAAATCCTTTATTCTTAAGATTCAATTTCCTAGCTATAACTTCTCTTGTTGATTTCCTTTATTATATTTTCCTATGAACTTGTATGCCATCACACTTCTACGTGATTATAATTGTACATAAACATGCCTGTACCTATCTCACAGGACCATTTTCTTGTCTTACATATTTCAGTATCTCCCAGTTTGGGAGTTTTCTGTTCAGTCATAATAATCTTCATATTAAAATTTTTATTTGCCTTTCCTGAATTAATCGCTTCATATTTTTTCACCTGCCTTCACTTCTATTTTCTCAAGCCTTTCTTTTATGAAAGACATAAATTTTTTCTCATTGTATTTATTGTTTTGACTTTTTAATTGTACTTGTTTGCTTTGAGATGAGATTTTAAACCTCATTGCCTTCGTTTAGACTGGCAAATTCTCTTTTTAGTCCATTCTACCTTGTTATTATCTTATCTTTTTTTTGTTGTTGTTCTGGTTATATTTATTGAGTCACAGTGCTTATTAGCCTGATAATGAATGAAATAATTAAGATAACATAAAACAAGTATGAATGATTTCCCTCGGTAACCTTGATTTAGGCTGCCTTCTGTGTTCATTTGTCTCATCAATGACCTATTTGTTTTAACTCTTTATTTTTCTTCTTTAATATTATGCCCTCAGCATTTTCTCATTGTCTTTAACTCACACTTAAACCCTATTGTTGAAGGTTTTCCTTTTTTCCTAACCTAGTATGAATGGTTTCTTGGGTCTTATATTATGTGATTCTGCAACCTGTACCATCAGAAAAAAATGAGAAATTATACCCCATTTGATTCAAATGTATGAATTGTCAAAATCATTGTACTGTCATGTGTAACTAATAAAAAACAAATATTCATACATACAGCTTTTTTTCCCCTATACATCCCTTCTGTTTTGTTTCCTTTCTATATTTTTATGTGCTTTCAATAGGTATTTAAGTGGGGAACAGCAGTGTGCAGAGAGAGAGAGTAGTGGCAGGAGATGATCTGAGGAGTCCACAGGAAAACCATATCTTCTTTCCTAGATGTCTGTTTTTCTGACAATATTATAATTTTTGAGGTTCTCTCTACCTCAATCCCTTTCAATCCACATGGGGTCGTGTGACAAAGCACTTGTGTTTTGAATTGTTTTTCCTTGCCCCAAATCAGTGTGTGTTATAAGTGTTCAATCATGTAGTCATTTGTGTCATTTACTACCAGTGATTCACCCATTTCTCTCCATCAGTCACCTCTTTTTATCTCATCAAGATAGGAGAATGTGGCCACAACCATCAATTTGCTTTCTTGAACTTTGTACTATGAGGCAATGTAGTAATAGTGTCTATGACTCCAGGATTGTGGTTGAAATTTGAAGACCTAAGCTGTTTGAATTGTTTGCTTATGCTTAGTGCCTTAAGTGATGGATGCCCCTCCCCGACTGGCCAATTAGTTGAAGATGCTATTTGCGCAATTAAAATTTTGGCATCTGGGTGGAGGTCAAGAATTTGTTGCTGTACTTTTTAATTTATTTTTAATTACATAATTGATTAATATGTTTTGTGATACAGTTTTTAACCCTTTATTTTAATAGGGAGAAGGTGGTATATTTTCAAGCTATATGTTTCAGCTTTTTCATCATCTCTCAACTGAAACAGCTCTGATTGGGGGCTGGTGGAGACCTAGTTTTACTTACTAGGCTCTAGCATGGAACATCGTTAATTTCCTTTTCTGTCTAAAATTTTCTTCAACTCCCTCATACTCTCTTTACCACCTACTTCACTGTTTTAGTGATATTGGAATGTCTTTCTTCCTCTGACTCCTAAAGACCTACTGATTTTCCCCTGGAGTCTCATTCTTTTCCTGATTCTCTTTCTCTCCTTAAGTAATCACCCTGATTTGCATATTTCCAATATCAACCTTTCTACTTCCTACCCTAAATACACGTCTGGTTAAGATCTCTCTCTCTCAAAGATTAGACCCATTAAGCACTTTTTCCCGAAATACCATATCTGTTGGGGTTTAGATATTAGGTATCCCCCAAAAGCTCATGTATAAGGCAATGCAAGAAAGCTTAGAGGTGAAATGATTGGATTATGAGAACCCTAACTTAATCAGTGCATTAATCCCCTGATAGAGAATAACTGGATAGTGACTATAGGCAGATAGGGTATAGCTGGAGGAGGTGAGTCATTGGGACTGTGTTTTGGGGGTATGTATTTTGTCCTTGTTTTTTAAGTTTTTTAAAAATTATTCTAATTAGTTATACATGACAGTAGAATGCATTTTGACACATTGTACACAAATGGTGCATAGATTCTTATTCCTCTAGGTGTACATGGTGAGTCACACCAGTAGGTAATCATAAATGTATATAGGGTGATAATGTCTGTCTCATTCTACCATTCTTCCCATCCCCACCACCCTACCCCTCTCATCAATCCTTTCTGCACAGACCAAAGTTCCTTCATTCTTCACTACTCCCATCCCACTATGGATCAGCTCCATTTATCAGAGAAAACATTTGGCCTTCAATTTTTTGGGATTGACTTATTTCACTTACATGATAATCTCCAGTTCCATCCATTTACCTGCAAATGCCATAATTTTATTCTTCTTTAAGGCTGAGTAATATTCCATTGTGTATGTGTACCACATTTTCTCTATTCATTCATCTGTTGAAGGGCATATAGGTTGGTTCCATAGTTTAGCTATTGTGAATTGAGCTACTATAAACATTGATGTGGCTGTATCATTGTTGTATGCTTATTTTAAGTCCTGTGGGTATAAAAAAAAGAAGGTGGATAGCTTGGTCAAATGGTGGTTCCATTCCAAGTTTTCTGAGGAATCTCCACACTGCTTTCCTTAGTGGTTGCACCAAGTTGCAGTCCCACCAGTAATGTATGAGTTCACCTTTTCCCCACATCCTCACCAACCCTTATTATTGCTTGTATTCTTGATAATTGCCATTCTGACTGGAGCCAGGTGAAATCTTAAGAGTAGTTTTGATTTGCATTTCTCTAATTGCTAGAGATGATGTCCTTGTTGATAGAAGATTTCTCTCTGCTTTCTGATGCTGTTCTAAGCAGCTTTCTTATACTGACTCTTTCATCATGATGCATTGCCTCACCTTATGCTCAGATATATGGAGTCAGCCATCTATGGACTGAGACCTCTGAAATCAAGAGCCACAAAATGATCTTTTCCCCTCTTAATTGTTATTGTTATGATGCAACAGCATTACATCTTACCAAACAATATCCAAAGTTATAATTATACAATGAGCAGAAGAGTTTGAAGATCAAGCTCATTGGCATCTTGCCTTCAGCCCCCCAAGTGTCCATGTATAGTTATGCAAGTCACTGGCTCAAAGGACCACAAGGTCAGAGGACTGGCTTAAGTTCGCTTATCCTAATAAGCACAGAGATGTCCTAGGGTGTAGCAGCAGATACAAAACAATGCACAAATTCTTCACATACAAAATAATGCACAAATCATTTACCATGATATTAATTACTGCCTTGTGGTCTTTGTCTCCTTTTAGCCTCAGTTATAGTTTAGGAGCTCTTTTCTTTATACCCAAGTTGCCTCCTTGCTTTCATAATTACTACTCTGTGATCCCTCTTCCATGTTCTCTGCACAATTTTTTCAACGCATACTGCAAGAAACATTATTTACCTGCCTGAGCAGTAACCAACATCATACCACTATAACATAAGTGTCCAGACTTTGCATCATTCCATTGGGAGCCCCAAATTAATCCATTCCTCATCTTGTTACCAGATGAGCCTCAATTGATCCCATGAAGAAAAATGGGACCTCAACTCAGGCTGGACAGGTTCTTGACTTATACCACAGAAATGAATTTCAGGATGCATCAAAAGGGGCACAAGTGGAGATTGACATAGGAATGCAGGATTTATTCAGGTGAACAAACAATAGAGAAGAATATGCCCTCAAATGAAAAGAAACTTTTTAGTTTGAGTGCATCCCATTTATTGATTCTTTGTTTTAATTCTTGCACTATAGGAGTCTTATTAAGGGAGTTGGAGCCTAATCCCACATGATGAAGATTAGGGCCTACTTTTTCTTCTATTAGACAGTCTCTGGTTCACTTCCTAAGTCCTTGATCCATTTTGAGTTGAGTTTTGTGCATGGTAAGAAAGAGGGGTTTAATTTTATTTTGTTGCATATGAATTTTCAGTTTTCCCAGAACCATTTGTTGAAGAGGCTATCTTTTCTCAATGCATGTTTTTGGCACCTTTTTCTAATATAAGATAATTGTAATTTTGTGGGTTAGTCTCTGTGTCCTCTATTCTGTACCATTGGTTACAAGTCTGTTTTGGTGCCAATACCGTGCTGTTTTTGTTACTATTGCTCTGTAGTATAGTTTAAGGCCTGGTATAGTGATGCCACCTGCTTCATTCTTCCTGCTAAGGATTGCTTTAGCTATTCTGGGTCTCTTATTCTTCCAGATGAATTTCTTGATTGCTTTTTATATTTCTGTGAGGAATGCCATTGGGATTTTGATCAGAATTGCATTAAATCTGTATAGTGCTTTGGGTAGTTTGGTCATTTTTATAATATTAATTCTGCCTATCCAAGATCAAGGCAGATCTTTCCATCTTCTAAGGTCTTATTTGATTTCTCTCTTTAGGGTTCTGTACTTTTCATTGCATAGATCTTTCACCTCTTCCATTAAGTTGATTTCCAAGTTATTTATGTATTTATTTATTCATTTTTGTTGTTGTTGTTTTTGTTTTTTTTTTGAGACTAGAAGAAGGAATGTGGGGACTCAAGAGTGAGACTTCGACTGGGGGCCTCAGGCTGCTTCTTTTAAAGGAAACTTTGTAAATGGTAAATGATAGAAGCACAAAGGATGGTGTCAGGCTAATAAGCTCAATTCTTTTAATCCTGGAACACAGAGTAGGACAAGGTGGTCTGGTTCTCATCACAATCTTCAGGATGGCATTATCTGGTTAATAGGGAACACTCAGGCTATGCCCACATCACGGGTCTTCAACAATATTGATTTCTAGGCTTCTTTTAATTAATCTAAAAATATATTCTGTGAACGAACCATGGCTATAGAAACTAATTAACTAGATGTTCAACAATTTATTGGACCTTTTCAGAATGCATACCTGGAGGAGAGCAGGCCTGGGGGTGAAACTTCAATAACTATAAGTATCTTTAGGAAGATGATAGAATGTACTCATTCTTATTTTCTTTCTAGTTTCAAGAAGTGCTGGTCATATCATAGGTACAAATGGAAGAGATGGATGGAAGAAGTGAATATTACTTCTAACTAAACATTTTTTTTTCCAATGAGTAACAATTTGGGATTCTCAAAAAGATTATGATTATGCACACCTAGATGTGTAATATTTTTAATTCTAAATACAAAAGTTTTTTTTTTTCCATCATTTTACATGTGTTTAGAAAAAGAGAAAAAAAGAACTCTAAACAATTCAAGTAACGAAAATATTTTCAGTATTTTAAATCGCTGCATCATTGATTGTTTTCTTTTTCTTCTTTAATTTTACTTGAGTGTCATGCTGGCAGATTGCAAATAATACCATGAAAACTTAGATTTATGCCAGTCTATTCTAAGCCTGTCCAAAACTTGACAACCCCTGACAGTTTGTACATGTGTGAACACCTCACTTAGGAATCGAGTTCTTGGAGGATTTGGCTCACTCTGTGATTTTTTTTCCATTATGCATCAAAAAGACATTCAGTGATGGTAGAAATTCTAATTTCTCATGCTGTATAGCGAAAAACCCCATAGATGACATAGAATAAAGACAAATTCAAGCATCATTGATCTTTTTGGTGCAATTTATTTATTTTAGAGAATAAATAATATAAATCATTTATTTCCCTATAATCTCAAGAAACTCACTATATTGAGAAACTACATTTTTTAATACTGCTTTTGAAAGGAAAGATAGCCCTTGCATGTCATTTTTATTTTTTAACTGACAAACATGATACTTTGCTTTTGCCCACATTAAATAATTAATGGATTAAACTGCTCAGTTCATCACAACTTCACTCTGGGGATTTGCAGACTCAGAAACACTGGACATTTCAAGGGATCAATTTTGTTTCTAGAGTTATGAAATGTGTTATTTAAAGTCATCAGGAAGATAAAGAGTAGAAAATAAGATTTGGAGGTACATGATTAAGTAACATTGAAATATGAGACTATCTTTTTCATTTCAGATAATCATATTTTATTCTTAATATTTAATACTTTATTCTTACTCCAAAGTGTGTGATTTATTGTTTAATTGCCATCCAACCATTATATATTATGTGTTGAAACATTAATTTACAATGTTTTCTTTCTTTAAATTAAACACAACAAACTTATCTTTCTCTTGTTGAAGGAACAGGTCTGTGTCCTAAGATTAAATGTATCTATCAGAAAAAAATATATAGTTCTAAAGTATCACCAATTTGGCCACATGGAATTTGATTCTGGAGCTATTTTAAATTTTGCTTTGAAGGTTCTTTTTAGAAGAATAAAATATAATTTCTAATTATTATCTTTTCATGATAACTAGAATACTATAAACCTAGCTAGAAAATTGACATATAAATATTATAATTCTTTATTCTGTGTGATGTAGAAAATAAAATAACATAAAAATCCACTCATGTGCTATCTGACATTTTATAGAAATCCAGAGAAAATTGTGTCTTAGCTAGATAACACAGCTAGTTCGCAAAAATCTTATGACATCATCTACTAAGTTATCATGGGATAAGATGCACAGACATCTCCAATTCATGACTACCTTAGTACCATGATTTTTCTATAGTACAATGAACCACAACAGCCTCAGAAAGTGCATTTGTGGGTCTTTATTCTTTTTTTTTCTTCTTTACTCTTTTTTTCCCCCAGTGCTTATAATTGAACTCAGGGGTACTTTACCACAAATCTACATCCCCAGCCCATTTTCATTTTTATTTATCTTTCTGGTTTGAGACGGGGTCTCACTAAGTTGCCCATACTGGCATAAATCTGAGCTACTCCTGCCTCAGCCTCCCAAGTCACTGGAATCATAGGCATGTATCACCATGCTGGGCAATGTGTTTTCTCTTGCATGTACTTTAGACATATTGAGGCATTACTAAGTACTATTAAATAGTTCCCATACATTGTTGAAATTGATATATGCATCATTCACTGACAAAATCATATTTCTTAAATTTAATTCTTTGAAGTTAAAGAAATAACACAATTCTGAACTATTTGTATGTGTATAGAACCCAGAATCTAAACTACAGTAGACAGGAAACTAAGATCTATACTGTATTTCTAGTATCTAGAATAGAGATTGTCTAAAATAAATAAATAATGGTGTTCCTATTTATGCTCTACATGAATGTTGAATGAATAATGAGAGAAGAAGCCAGATGTTGATTGGAGGTTACCGTCTGGATTGGTGACAGGTGAAACTGATGAAGTTGGTTGAAGGTTTCATACCTCCATGTAGTATATTTATATTTCTTTCCTTATAGGCAAAGGAATACATGGTACATCCATTGAGGAAGTTTTGGGGTGTTCAGAACACAGTTACAGATTGTGATGACGATCTGTCCAGAAAATATAAGAAATTCCTGCAGAGTGTGTTCAGGAAAATCTATTCCCTTCCAACCTGGAGGATTCTCCTTTCTCAGGTTTAACAAGATCCCTGAATGCCGGGTATACACTTCAACCACCAGAAGGGGCAGCTGTTCATACAGGGCTAAGGACTGCATTCAGGAGTCCATAGAGTCCTGGGGTCTCTTTCTGACACAGTCTCTCAATCTTGTGTTCCTCAAACCTCTCCTGCACCCATGTTCCTCCAACTCCTCCTTAATTTAGGTATTGGGGTTTACTTTCATAAACAAATCAACTATGAAAATTATTACTTGATTTATCAAGATATATAGCACAACTCTATTGAAAATGCCCTGACCCTGATTTCAGAATGCCTTTTGAAATGCCAAAAAGATCCTTGAAAGAAATTTTTTTTATGTTTTAATATAAAGTACTATGTAATAAATTGTCCTATTTTCCACTGCTTTATCTTCTACATAGTGTGGGTCTTTGCAGATAAATTTTTTATTTTTTTATTTTTTGGATTTCTGAGACTTTAGGAAAGTCAATCATTTAAAAATATCTAAAATCATTGGAAATGCAGTCTCAAAAAGTTGTAGAGTTCATTGAAATTCTAATATCTAGAATTCCTAAACAAAGCCATACAATAGCACATTTATTATCTTGGTGTTCCTATTGGTTTACACATCGACTTTTTAAAAATATTTATTTATTTATTTTGGTGCTGGGAAGAAAACACAGAGCCTTCTGCATTGTAGACAATTACTTTGTCACTGAGCGAACTCCCCTACACCCTACATTTGCTCTTTTTATTCACTTTTCTTGGGGGAATGAATAATACCTTTAGTCATTCATAAATCTGTTTGTTCATTCTTTCATTCTTGAATGTGTGCATTTCATCCTACTCATAATTATTAGGATTTGCAACACAGTTTTCCTGGCCCTGAAGCTTTATCAGAGGGCTGAAGTACAAAGCCTCTTCTTAGAGAGATACAGAAATGCAGAAATAAGTTGCCAGGTAATGAAAAGGGCTCTTCAAAAAAACAAGAGTAGAAGGATAGAGTCTGAGGTGCTATTTTCAAATGTTGGTCAGGGAAGACCTCTATGGAAAGTATTATTTAAGCAGAGAGCCAAATTGAATTTAAAAAAATGTCAATATTGTTAAAAAAAAACCAAAACATTTCCAGATGGAGGAAAAAGTTGTGCACGCATTACATAATGGAAAACTAAGGATTAGAGAAAAATGAGACTGTGGGAGAAAGTGTCATTGGAGAAGATACAGGGACAGGTAGTGGAATTCTCTTTCTAATGATCAAAGATTTGAGAATTCATTAGTTGTGTGATGGCAAGACAATGCAGGTTTTGTAAAAGGAATAACATGGTATTACTGTATATATATTAAAAAAAATTATGTTTGCTGAGTGGTGAATATGCTTGTAAGAAAGTACCAATAGAAACAGAGAGACTAGATACAGGAATAATAGAATAATAAAGGTGAGATTGCTTGTGCACTGACCAGGTATCAGGACTAAAGCTAAGTTATGTTTTGAGCATGGAGAAGAGAGGATATGTTGATGGATTTGACCTGAGATGTAAGCAAAAGGGAGGTATCACGATGCCCCCTAGTGAATCAATCTAACAAATGAGGTGAAAGATCTCTACAATAAAAACTACAGAGCACTAAAAAAAGAAATTGAAGGAGAGCTTAGAATGTGGAAAGATCTCTCATGTTCTTGGATAGGCAGATTAATATTGTCAAAATGGCCATACCCCCAGAAGTGCTATACAGATTTAATGCAATTCCTATGAAGATTCCAATGACATTCTTCATAGAAATAGAAGAAACAGTAATGAAATTCATTTGGAAAAATAAGAGACCTAGAATAGCAAAAGCAATTCTCAGCAAGAAAAGTGAAGCAGGAGGCATCACAATACCAGACTTTAAATTATACTACGGAGCTATAGTAACATAAATGGCATGGTTTATAAATGACATGAAGAATGACATGACATGAATGACATGAAGACATGCCATGGTTTATGAACGAAGACACAGAGACAAACCCACATATGTACAGTTATCTCATGCTAGAAAAACATGCCACAAAAATACACTGGAGAAAAGATAGCCTCTTCAACAAATGGTGCTGGGAAGACAGGAAATCTATACACAGCAAAATGAAATTAGACCCTTAACTCTCATCTTGCATAAAACTCAACTCAAAATGAATCAAGGACCTAGGCATTAGACCAGGGACCCTGCACCTAATAGAAGAAAAAGAAAGCCCCAAACTTCTTTATGTTGGTTTAGGAAATGAATTCCTCAACAAGACTCCCAAAGCACAAGAAGTAAAATCAAGAATGAACAAATGGGATGGTATCAAATTTAAAAACTTCTTCACAGCAAAGTAAAGAATCAAGAATGTGAAGAGAGAGCATATGGAACAGGAGAAAATCTTTGCTACCTGAACCTCAGATAAAGTATTAATCTCCAGTTTATATAAAGAACTTAAAAAATAACATCAAAATAACTAATAACCCAATCAACAAATGAGCACAGGAACTGAACAGACACTTCACAAAAGAAGTATGATTGGTCAACAAATACATGACAAAAATGTTCAACATCTCTAGCATTTAAAGAAATCCAAATTAAAACTCGCTGAAATTTCATTTCATTCCAGTGAGAATGGCAATTATCAAGGATACAAGTAACAATAAATGCTGGCAAAGATGTGGGGGAAACGGTATACTTGTGCATTTCTGGTGAAGTGCAAGTTGGTGTAACCACTCTGGAAAGCAGTATGGAGATTTCTCAGAAAACTTTGACCCAGTTACCCATTTCTCAGCTTATACCCAAAGGACTTAAAATCAGCATAGTATAGTGACACTGCAACATTGGTGTTTTATAGCAGCTCAATTCACAATAGCTAAGCTTTTGATCCAATGTAAATAAATTTCCTTTACAAGAAGAATGGATAGAGAAAATATAGTTTATTTACACAATGGAATATTACTTATCCATAAAGAAGAATGAAATCATGGGCATCTGCCGGTAAATGAATGAGACTAGAGATTATCTTGCTAGATGAAATAAGCCAATCTTACAAAACCAAAGGCTGAATGTTCTCACTCTGATATGCAAATGCTAACTTACAATAAGCAGGGGGTGGGGGGTGGGTAGGGAAGACGAGATGTTCACTGAATTAGACAAAGTGGAATGAAGAGAAGGGAGGGTGGATGAGAATAGAAAAGACAGTAGAATGAATTGGACATGTTCCTATATAAACATACAAACAGTATATCTTCACATCATATATAAGCACAAAAATGGAAAGTTATACTCCATGTATGTGTGATATGTCAAAATACATCCTACTGTCATGTGTAACTAAAAAGAACAAATAAAATAATTAAAAAAAGATAACCCCTTTGTTTTCTGGCCAATGGCAGAAACTTTATTGAAATGGATAAAAGTTTAAGGTAGAGTGCAGAAAAAGGAAGTGTTTGTGTTTGTTTCTGACTTTTAATTGTCTTAGAAATGCCTAGGACCCATCTGTGTGAAAGAAATAGATAGGAGTACAGCTCTCAGAGGAGGGGCTTATGCTAAGGATACAAATGCTCTGTCCATCCATGTAGATAGACAGCACTTAAAATCAAGGGGCTAACTGACATCACCCCAGAGTAATGTTTACAGAAGTAGACTGGAGAATCAGGGTGAGTGGTTACAGATTAGAGAGGTGCAGGAAGCATTCTAGATTTACATAGTGTACTGCAGTTGTGGCTGACAGCATGATCCATTTGAACCGAGGACAGACCAGTCTGGGTGAAATGAAGAAAGAACAGTGTGTGACTCCAGAGGAGAGAACAGGTGCTCAATTAGGATGTGGCTGGCCAAGCCATGTTAAGGATACTGGGGAATGACTGGATGATTTTCAACCTGTAAAATTACTAACATACTTTTAAAATACCTCTGATTGAAGTATGAAGACTGGTTGAGAGAGGGAAAGAAAAGAGGCTTCCTGCAATGTTGTTAAAAGAAGAGCCCATCTTGTGTCTTGATGGCGATTGTGAAAAGGGACTAGAGAAGGCATTTGAAATAAGAAGACACAAGTCAAGTTTTTAGTTTGTGTGCTTGGAGGAGGTGTGAATATCGATTGAGACAGAGAAGAGCAGCAGATGGAAGAGGCTTCCTGACTTTGATGTGCTCCTCATCAAATGGGTGTTTTGATATGTGAGGGCAGAACTGGGATGCATATTTTGATTTCTTTTAGTCATCCCCAGCCTACAGAAGTCAATTAAAGCCAAAGGAGTGAATGAGTTCACTATGCAAATACATAAAGGAGATGAGAAAGAGGCTCAGGAAGCACCTGAGGAAAAACAATGTTTATCAGTGTTAGAGATCAGAGCAATGGAGATGGAAAAAGAGCAGCCAGGGACCTGAGACAGAAACCAGGGGATTCTGACCAAGGGAGTGAGAGCAGGAGCCCATTTCAGGGTTTTTAATAAAGTCTCAGAATTTTTCCCATATGAACAGGCTTCATGAAACTTCTTTTATGTACATTTATTCTACAACCTTTGGAATGTTTGTACAGTTATGACAACCAGTTTATTTTGGCAATATGTTAATTTTCTAAGACTATTGTAGCTGAGTGACATGGACTGAGTGGTAAATAAAATATATAAATTTTATATATATATATATATATATATATATATATATATATATATGTATTTTTCTCTTGATTTTGGAGACTATATGTCTAAGACCAAAGTTTTTACGGAGTGGTTTCTCCTTATACTTCTATCTTAAGCTTATAGATGGCCATCTTCTCCCTATATCTTCCCATAGGCTTCCCAATGAGTATGTCTGTCTCCTAATTTTCTACTCTTATAAAGACACCAGACACAATTCTTCATATCTCACATGGCTTTTAAAGAATTTGAGAATTCTGTTCTCTTCTGTGGTACAGGGGATTTGAATTTCAACACATGAATTTGGGGGTAAATAAAATTCAATCCACAATAGTCAGATGACATAAAGCCTACATTTGCAGAAAATATAACTCTAAAACAAGAAAAGTTTAAAAATCATACAACTTTGCTATTTTTAAGAAAAAAAAATGATTTATATAAATCATTTTCAAATTATTATATTATTATACAAATTTGTATGAATTAAGTTTCTTAAAAATAGCAAAGTTGTATGATTTCATATTATTGCAAAGTATATTGGATGATGAAAATTTATGTCACTACACAATATTGATTCTTTGTGTGGTGTCAACCAATATTAACACCTCCTGCTGGCACACAAATCTATTATTAGCAGTGTGGAAGATGGAATCCAGTTCAACTTTTAGCACTGAATATTGAACTTAGAGGTGGTTTACCTCGGAGCTATATCCCCAGTTCTTTATTTTGAGAAAGAATCTCACTAGGTTACTGGGACTCTCTAAGTTGCTGAGGCTGACCTCAAACTTGTGATCCTCCTGCCTCAGTGTCTCAGTTTCTAGGATTACAGGCATAAACTACCGAATCCAGCTTGGATCCAGTTTGTTGAATAGATGTGTGTCTACTCTCTCTTCGATTCCAAAATGTATCAAATAACAAAAGAAAAATGTGTTGGTCAGTTTTTCATCAAAATAACTGACATAAACCACTTAAAGAAGGTATGATTTATTTTGGCTCACTGTTTCAGAAATTTCAGCGCATGGTCAACTGGCTCCATTGCTTTGTGCTTGAGGTGAGGCAGAAAATCATGGCAGAAGGATGTGGTGGAGAAAAGATTCTCAGCTCATGGCAGCAAAGAAACAGGGGGTAGGGGATACACAAGATATAGTCCCTAAAGACAGGTTCCCCAGTGACCCACTTAGCTGTCAGTAGATTAATTAACTGATGATATTAGAGCCCTTGTGACCCAATAGTTCCCCAAACCCCTCCACTGAATGCTGCTGTGTTGGGAACCAGGCCTTCAAGACACGAGTCTTTGGGAAATACTTCATATCCAAACAGTAACAAAAATAATGAGATGAATCAACAGAATACAAAGTCAAATCAATAGAACATTATTTCAATTAAAATTTAGTAATCCCTGAAAGTAAAACATGTGAAAATAATAGGTAGATGAATGAAAGCCTTTGTAATAATTTAATCTGAAATGGGTAGTACTAATCCATTTAATAGATGTGAGAAACCTAAAGGGCTCAGATGTGATCTCATCATTCCAGTGGAGCAGCCTATAGCAAAGAAGCAGAACCAATAGGATATGTGTGTATATAATTTGCTCATGCAGGCATAATGTCCAATAAATCTCCAACAAGAAATTCAAGTCCAAAGTCCATTAGGCTAGAGACCCAAGAAATAGTTATATTGCACTTCAAGTTCATAAGCTTGATGCTAGCAAAATAACTTCATGCCACGTGGGTGTAAATGACTTGGGAAACCAACCTTCATTTCAAATACTCATTAGGTTCTTATACCACAAATTATTTCAGGAAAAAAACTCAATATACATTATTGATAGTTTTTGCAATTTATCTGAAAGAGATTTTTTGCTTTTAATAAAATAGGTGAATGACTCATTGAAAATAAAAATTCTGAGTAAATCAGGGTGTCAGTGAATGTATTTGTGGTTGTTTTAAGTGGTATTCCACTGCTATCACAGATATATTGATCTGAGTCACCTAAATTGTCAAGTCATAATTTCTTCTTTTATGTGATAGGTTAAAAGGAGAAAGCCATTATGGTCAATGAACATTGGTCCAAACATCATTTCAGAAGGTCAATTATTTTCATTATTGTACATTTTCTTTAATTGCCACCGCAAGCATGTGGTGCCTACTTAAATGACAATTAAAAAAAAATGTAGAAACTATAAGTCCCCACATATCATATGTTAAAAAAAAATGACAACAAAAAAGAAAAGAAGAAGTCAAAGATATCTTTGGAAAAAAAATACTTTCCAGTGGAGTGAAATTCCATTGTAGAGGCTTTCACTCTTAATTACTAGTAGAGAAGCGCGTAGCACAGAAAAGCACACAATGCATTTAGAGGCTGAGCATGTGTCTGCCTCATTTGTTAATATACCCCAGACTGGGAGAACACACTGAAGTGTTTAAGATGACTTTTAAGACTTGGAGTTAAGATTCAGTTCACTTTATTCCATTACCCAAACAAAACACTATATGTGTCTTAATTGAAGAAGAAAATAGTAGCAATGAAAAAGATAGGTTACAGACCACAGATGGGAAAAACAAAACAAAACAAACAAACAAAAAACACTCAAACCTTCATTCCATAGATTTTATGCCATATTTTCTCAGTAAGCAATCCTGGGTATCAGTAGTGAGCACAAGAGACACTCCCTAAATACATGTCCTGTGTATCTCATAGATCCATTTAGAGATTATGCATCAGCTGGACTCGAGATCCCTAAAGAACAGGGTCCACCATTTTTCCATTCCTAAGTTGTTAGTGCCCACACATGGTGGTGCCTATACATACATGTTCACGGACTTAAATTTCATAAATGCAAATATTTTGTTATATTAACTACAGAGACTTTTAAGAAGAGAAAACTTTTGGTTAATGTGTTTATTGCACATGAGAATAATTTGGTAGCAAGAAGGCTGACGTGGAAGATTTGCTTAATACATCTGGCTTTTTTGACAACAGTCAATTAAATAAAAATCTGTGCCTGTTAGGTGAGCCCACTCTGACACACAATAGGAAAAAAACAAAAAGTATCACATTTGTTGTGCTCTAAAGCAGTGGGGGATGCAAGAAGACAGGAGTTTTTATGCCTGTATAATGTGCAAAACCTAAAAAAAAAAATCCATAACAAAACTGAATCCATCATTAACCAGACTTCAGGCTGTCTGTGTATCGTCCTCCCTTACTAAATGCACTCCTGATACATTGGCCATTTTTTTCCTTTGTCTGCAGGTTTTTCTATGTGTTCATTCTGCCTCAATAAAGCATTCTCCACATGAAACCCTCATCCCTCCTTAGTGAGACACATCTTGGGCTTCTGTGCAAAGGTTAGCTTCTTTTTTTTTTATGTCTCATCTAAAATGATATTCCGTAGGATCCTTCTAAAAGAAGATATATCCCCCAAGTGCTTCTTGTAAGTACCATGTTAACCCATTGGCCTCTGAAGTTCCTTCACCAGGAGCTTCTTATCCTTCTGTCAGAGCAACCTTAAAACCTTAAGTCACTCAGTAAATTCTGGAAAGTAAATCAGCTGTCTTGTTCCTTCTTAGATGATCGCTATGCCTAGGCCGTCATCAGAACATGTGTCAAGTAAGGTAGGATGGAGATGGGTCTGAAGAGGCAAAGGAAAGACATTTCCATTGGGGTGGAAGGAAAGGCTCTCCAAAGAGGGACCTTTGGGTTGAGACTAAGCCTCATCAATTCTCACTGGATGAAATACTAGTTTGAAAATTCATCTTCAGAATTTCATTGACTAGGTTGTCATTTCACTGAGCAACATTTGCAAGAAAACTTTGTTAAATTTCAGTTACTTTGTCTGTAAAATGGAGATATATAGTTCCTGCATTGAGTTGCTCTGAGTCATATCTTTATGTAGATGTGAGTAATGAAGTTATGAGAATCCATTATAACACTGAACAATGGAGTAAGAGGGTAGTTCAAATAAATTTTTATGAACAAAAGCATGAAGGCTTGAAACTCCATGATTTACATAGCACATGACTTTGGGAAGCTATAAATGTAATAATTTGATAATATAGTGAAAAAACCGAGAACTGTAGGAACAGCTTGCCAGCTTTAACAATGTGAATTTTCATGTTTCTCCTTTGTGTTTTCATGTTTCATTTTGCATGCAATCACTTTTTAATTTTTTTTATAGTTGTAGATGGACACCATGCCTTTATTTTATTTATTTATTTTTTTATGTCGTGCTGAGGATCGAACCCAGTGCCTCACACATGCTAGCCAAATGTTTTGCCACTGAGCTACAGCCTCAGCCCTGCAATCATTTTTAATAATAGTTGTATGGAGTTGAGCAGTCAGTAACTCCTAATCTGTACAAAAATATGTCAGTTTTTCTAACTATAGAATTACATGGCCAATAAAAAATCAGCAGAGGGCTGAGGATGCAGCTCAGTAATAGAAGAACTTGTGTAGCATACTAGAGGCTTTGGGTTCATTCCCCAGTGTTGCAAAATAAATAAGTAAATAAATAAATAGCAAACAGAATTGTGACCCAGATGTCGTTTGATTGACAGGATTTGCTGAGACTGAGAAAAAAAATGATTTGAAGGCTTTGGGGTTTTCAATTTTAATTTTTGTTAAATTTATCTTAACTGCACATATGAAGTATCTTCACCCCTTATCCATGAGGGATATACTCGTAGCCCCCAGTGATGCTCAAATTGCAGACCTTACTGAGAAATATACATTAGTATCTGTTTTGTACTATCATCCATATTAATGCTAAAGCTTAATTTATACCTTGAAAGACAATCAATACCTAATCTTAAAATAAAACAATTATAATAGTATACTGTCATGAAAGCATTTAGAACTTCTGAAATTACTTATTTCTGGAATTTTTCCGTTTAATATTTTTGGAATGTGGGTTGAACTGAAATCACAGCAAGCAATCCCATTGATAAGAAGAGGCCACTGTACTTCAAAGTCAATAATAAGCATGTCAGCCCACCGTGCCTTAAGCCTTATCTCACACCATGAGAGCTGAAGGGAGATTTTCCAGCCTGAGTAGCTGGACACCGCAGAGGCAAAGGAGGAAGAAAATGGGATTTCTCCGCTTGTACAGGGGAATTAGGCAGCTGCTGCCTCCCCTGGAGAACCAGCCTCCTGGGAAACATAAGGGACCCTCTAGTTCTAACTTTAACCCATTTGAAATATAAGTAGTGCCTTTTCAGGCCCCATGTATCTGAACCTTTCTAACCTAGGGATGTTTCCAAATTTCCAGATATTCCTTCCTAGAGGGGCAAAACCTAGGAAGCAGCAGCTCTAGTTTTCCTGGTGGTTTGGGGCATGACCTGGGCCCTCGTCTGAACTATGACCATTTGTTTCTCTTTGAGAGATAAGAAGTTTTATTATCGTCTTGGATCAGAGAAATGAGCTAGATGAGTGGCTACAGATCTAATGCTCATGGTATTTGAGGAGTAAAATATTTCCAGGGAAAGTGAAGGTAAATATTTTCTCTGTTGATGCTATGGAGATTTCTGAGTCTCGGAAGGCTAGGGGTTCTTACATAAGCTCTGAGAATTTCCCTGCAAAGCCTTTATTCTTTACTTAGTATTTTTTGTGCTTAAAAAATTGATCTTATAGCAACAGTGCAAAACAAAACAAAAAAAAATGATAGGGAAATTTTATTTTTTAAAGAAAATAACAAATTTCAGTTTGTTTTTTATTTTATTATTTTATTTTTTATTCTGATTTGCTCCAGCTTGTTTTAAGTACATTTTTTGGGAAAGTAAAACAAAATATATCTAGAAATTAAATACTCAAAATTCTTATGGAACCAAAGAAGATAGTCCCAAAGTAATTGCTATTATTAAAATTAAGTTATCTCTTCCCAGACATACCACTTCTCATTCTGACAGTTTTAATACAAAGGTATAAGATTTAAAGATACCACATAGAGAGAAATATTAATAGTTTTCCAAATTCCTTATTTGTAAATATAAAGCCCGAGCATTTTGGGGATACAGCTACTTTTTTTTTTTTCAAGTGAGATTAACAACTTTCTTATATTTTTATGTTGGTCCTTGTGGCTTGCTAGCATTGTTTACTCTTGGTTTAGGGAATATGGTCCAGATAGTTAAGACCAATACTGAAAATAGGGAATTCATTTTCTCCTTATGATTGTTTTTGTTGTTATTTTAGTTAGAAAAAGATACTTATTTTTTATTGACCATGTGCCATGATATATGCATTTAAATAGTCTCTTTAAGATCTTAAGAAGTTTTCAAATAACCTTTTGTTGAAGAGACCAAAAGACATCATAGGTTAGTGCAACAACAGCTTTGGGTTACATAGATATATGTGAACCATAGATATTAAATTTTCCATTAGTCACACTGAAAAAATAAAAGACATAGAAGAAATTAATTTTAATAGTATTTTTTAAATTTAACCCGATAAATCCAAATATAATTTTTGCTTGTAATCAATATAAGTATTATTAAAAACACTCCAGAATTGTGACTTGGTTCTTTTTTAAATGATGTCTCATTATTGATATTCTGTATTTAAAAGTCATTTTTATCAGACTTTGATTTAATTCTTCAAAAACGGTTTCCTTTAGTTCTTTAAACAAACTAATACATGATTTGAAGTCTTTGCCTATTAAGTCCAACAGCTGTTAATTCTCAGGAACTTTGTTTATTAACAAAGTTTTTTAAATTGTCACACTTAATTTTTTAATTGTCACACTTATTTCTATGCATGTCTTATCTCTTTTCGTTCTAGAAAATGGGTTTGGGGTTTTGTTTGTTTCTGAGACAGTGTATCTCTCTTTTGAACTCCTGGGCTCAAGTACTTCTCTTGCCTCATCTTCAAAGTAGCTGATGCTACAGGAACATGCCATTGTGGACATTTCATATACCTTTTTTTTTTAAAGAGAGAGAGAGAGAGAGAGAGGGAGAGAGAGAGAGAGAATCTTTTTTGTAGATGGACACAACACAATGCCTTTATTTTTTTTATGTGGTGCTGAGAATCTAACCGGGGTCTCACCCCTGTTAGGCGAATGCTCTACCGCTGAGCCACAATCCCAGCCCACCATTTTATATAATATTATCAAAACGTTATATTCCTATGTCCTCTGGAATTGCTGTTTTTGCTTTTATTTTTTTTTCTTTTTCTTTATGGTCATTTCTTTTTAATGACTTACCTATACTAATCTGGTAGAGTTAAGTTCCCTTGAAGTATGTGTCCATTGAAGCCTCTGCTGTGTTATTTTAATTTTAGTTTTTTAGCCTGGTTCTCTAGGGATTACCTGTAAATCAGCCTTGTTTGGGGATCAACCACTGATTTATCAGAGTTTTTTTTTTTTTAATCATATTTTGATTGGCACTTTATCACTGAATCATGTGTGGGTTCCAGAGCACCCTAAATGTAGGTGCAGTTTACAAGGTCTATACCAGCTTTTACTTCTGCATGCGCAAGCCATATTGCCAAGTACTCTCAGTTATCTACTGCTCTCTTCTCTCTCCTCTCTTCTCTTCTCTTCTCTTCTCTTCTCTTCTCTTCTCTTCTCTTCTCTTCTCTTCTCTTCTCTCTCTCTCTCTCTCTCTCTCTCTCTCTCTCTCTCTCTCCTCTATCTCTGTCTCTATCTCTCTCTCTAATTTGCCGTTTTGGGGATCATACCCAGGGTCCACTATGTTTGGTTCATTCCCCAGATCTACCTGTGAACTTTTCCATTGGTCAATCTTGTGACTCCATACTAGTTTCAATTTTGTCCTTTCTTGGTGTCCACCCGGATTGCTATACTTTTTGACAATACCCCTAGTCATAGGGCTTTTATTTTGTTTTTTGCAATACTTGATTCAGAATTCAGTACTTGATTCAGACCTCCACTCTTGTAGTGAATGAGTCTTTCAGTGTTTACAACCTCTCCTGCCCCAGTAGAATTCCCCAGTAGAATTTCATGGGATTTGGTGGGGAATTGAGAACAACTATAGCAAAGCAGCATGGATTCCATGTACTTACTGAAGTTCATAACATTTTCTTGAATTAAAAAAAATGCCTTTTAATTGACTGGACACCTTTGGTCAATTTCCATTGTCTCCATATAATTACATTTGATAATTTTGTCCAATTTTATCATTGCTGTTTTGGAAAATATTTGTTGGAATCCTCACTTAGCATTTGCAGAATAATGAATACATTTTTGATGAAAAAATGATTATGAAATGCACTTACATGTTTTAAATAAAAAAAAATTATAGTGAACAACTAAAACCACATTTTTATTTTACTACTATTAAAGTCTAATTATTTTAGTAGTATTCCTGTTATCATAATGAGAAGTTATTTTAATCAAGGTGGATTTTTAAATACTTGATTTAGTTACTTTAATTAGGAATTCACACTCTTAATCCAAATAGCCTTTAAATTGATAAAAATTACATTCCAAGTACTTAATTTTAAATACAAAGTTAAATTACTTTCTGAGGGTGAGGGGATTTTTAAATTACAACTTTGGCATATTCCCAGGACTCTTAACAATATTAATATGTAAAAATCTCTCAATTTATTAAGATATATTTCAATGTTATAGAGAAGATAAAAAGGTAATAAATGTAACACTTGTGACATATTCAGAAATAGTTAATACATATATAATGATTTATGCTTAAAACAATATGAAATTTAAGGTTAGGCCTAAATTTATTTGATTCATAGAGGCTGGACACAATGGTTTACACCTGTAATCCCAGTGGTTCAGGAAGCTGAGGCAGGAGGATCAAAAGTTCAAATCCAGCCTCAGCTACTTCACAAGGCCCTCAACAACTTAGTGAGAAACTGTCTCAAAGTAAAAATAAAAAGTGCTGGGGATGTGGCTCAGTAGTTAAGTATCCCTGGGTTTAATCTCCAATGCCAAAAAATAAAAAATAAACATTTATAGAAATATCAAAGTTCTTAACATCCACGAAATGCATCGTTTTCTAGAATATCATAAGTCCCCTAGAAATGAGAAATATGTGTTTGTGGCATATTAAAATAATAAGTAAATTTAGAATGTACATGTTGGTCCTCTAAAGTATATTTTCATTGTTAAAGATTAAGAATACTTATATTGATAGTTTCAACTTGAGCACATGTTTGGTGTGTGACTGCAGGCCCTAAGAACATGCTCCTCTGTTCAGTGGACATAGCACATTGAGTCATTTCAGAGTTAAGAGTTGCAATTTCAAAAGTAAAAGCTCAACTTGATGTTTTTTTTTTCCTATTGTTTTTCTTTTAAAAAGAATCATTTTAAATGTCCAAGCTGCCTTCATCCGATTCAGTTACATTCAGTAGGGTGTTATGAGTCACACCATAATTATGCCAAAACAGATATGCTGGCTCTTTGCTTTGAAAGCTCAAATTGGTTCCATC
The DNA here is from genome assembly GCF_048772815.1 of Callospermophilus lateralis. Lineage (NCBI taxonomy): Eukaryota > Metazoa > Chordata > Mammalia > Rodentia > Sciuridae > Callospermophilus > Callospermophilus lateralis. Next base: position 14,387,183 of record NC_135320.1, read on the forward strand.
TCTGCCATGACATTACAACTTCTTTTGAATGAGATAATTCTTTGAATTAATTATAATGCTGTACATTATTTCAATTGATTTTCTGTGCAGTGAAATCGGCTTGCTTTGCAACATAAAAAGAAAGAAAAAAAGTTAAAAATATAGAAACAACATTATCAGACAAACACAAAGAGGAAGCATATAGAGGTCACAAACTTGATACTTAACAGATATACTTCAGAGCAAAAATGCATTTAGAAAAAGAATAATAAGATTATTTTAACCTGCTCTTACCCATTTTTTTTTTATTGTTGACCCATCTCTTCGTTGTTTGAGAATACAGCTATTTCATATCACACTCTGTCCATTTTAGCCATTGTTTCTTTGTGATCCTTCAGGAGATAAAATGTGTGCCACCATTTCTGATGTCATTATCCCTCTTGCTTTTGTTATTTCAAGAAAATTTTTTCTAGTAGATTCTTCAAGAAAATTCACAGGATCATTTGTAGGAATATGCTCAATGTTTGCTACTGACACCTTTCCAAAGTGATCGTACCCACTGTGTACATGAATCACTTAATTATTCTTCAACACCAATGTGTGTGATTATATATATATTTTAAATGTATCATTTAGCTTTTCTGGGGTTTATGTAGTGGTTTTTCATTATAGTTTTAATTTGTATATTCTCCATTTCTTTTACATGTTAAAGAAGTTTTCTCCCTTTCATCTTTTAATTTCTCGTAAAGAATTTCATGAGTCTCTTTGTAGTTAGTCGTTGTTTCTGGGAAAACATATAGTATTTTTATATATATTTTTTGTAAATTTTCTCTGTATTGTATCACTCAATTTCTGCATTTCTGATTCTGATTCATGGCTTTATTTTATCTCTCATAAGTTTTAATTTATTTGAGCTCAATTATTAGGTCATAGTTTTCAGTTTTCTATTTAGGGCATGTTTTATGCTACCACTGTCTGCAAGAACGTCATTCTGTTTCTCATCATCTCTCTTGTAACAACTTTTAATGTCATTCAGTTATAATTTTTTTTTCTGTTCTTCATTCTTGCATGATATTTAGTCTTTTCTGAACTTCTAGAAAGGAGAATGTCTCAGGATTACTTTTCCTGCTATGTGACACCAGAGATCCTTTTGTTGTCTGATGAATTGTTTAAAAAGTTTGTGTCCTTATATGTTCTTATATGTCTAAATCTGCTGTCCTCTTCACTGTAGCTCTTCCTTTGCCTGATTTTCCTCATCCTTTCACTGAAGAATACATTTGTAGAGGATTTTCCTCAGTTCAGGGCTGGGTCCTGGGAGGGAACTTTGCCTGAACCAAAATTGCAAGTATTCAGATGGCCCCATCACCACCAGACCTTACCAGAGATCTGTATACTTGCCAACTGCATTGATTGTGCGATGCTCTCTATTTCAACTATTATCCATAAATTAGCCACTCTGCTTTCCATAGAGTTTCCATTAGCTATGAGTTTTTCTTTCTTTCTTTCTTTCTTTTTTTTTTTTTTTTTTTTAGTTCTTTTGCAGTCATCAGGGATCTCTGCTTCCTCTACACAGATCTATAATGCTTTGTATGTGTTTTCTCCCTACCAAACACAGTTTGGAAAGTGTGTAGTTATCTTGGGTCCCTCTCCTATGTCTTTATTGTAGATGATATCTTTTTATTAAAAATATGGCACCATCTCACTGGGTTTGGACTTAAGGAGATACATAGAAAACCTACATTGGGAACAATTCTGTTTTCCTTTAAGATTCCTAGTATTCCAAGCTTGATGTCTTATGCAGAAGAGAGTACACTACTATTTTTAATTTGATTTTTCTTTAATGGTTTATGGTATTCCTAATCATTTATACATTATGAAATGATTAATAAAATAAAAATTAAAAGCTGCTATCATTCATAACTTTTCACAGATATTGATTATTCTAACAGTTGGCTCTTAAATTTATGTGTGTTATTAGGTTGTTTTGTTCTTGCTAATTTTCTACCATCATTTTCCTGGCAAATAGTTTCAAGATCCAGATAACTACACAAATAATGGTTTGTTTTGTAAAATATGCTTCTATTCATAAATCAAATATTTGTCCATTATAACCAGGAAGCAACAGTTTTTATCTACACATCAAAGACTTTGAGACGTTTTTGTGAGAGAAGGCAAATGTATCTTAATTCTTGGTATTTATAGTCATTTGAAAAGAGCTAATATTAATAAACAATACAAATGTTTTTCTAAAGACGTCGTAGGCATTAATGACCATTGGCTGTTTTATTTAGCTTAAAGTTCAGGAGGTGAACTCACATGTTTTTGGTCACTGTTGTATATTTGAAAGTTTTACCTAGGTTTAAATTTCTTTTGAAACCTCAATATCATTTTCCAAATCAAAATTGACAGTATTTCCTCAGAAAAGAAATAACATGTTTATTCTTGTCTCACTTTTTAAAAAATTCTAAATATTAAATAGATCATGATTCTTCTTCTTTTGAGGAAAAATAAAACTATCTTGTTAAAAATGAATTGAATATTGCAAGAGAAAGTTGGGTGGTTTTTAATTCTTTTGCCCACGTAGTATGATGCAAAGCTTCTGCCGGACAAACAAATGAGCTTGATAACAGATCTTTCTGCTCTGTGTTAGAACTTCAGTAGTATGGGGAGGCGATTTTCACAGGCAACCTGTATTCATTAGTTTAGGACAAACTGATTTTTTTTTTATTTTTTGGATAATAGAATTTCAAAAAGCTACACAAGCAATAAGAACCATATAGAGCTAGAACAAGTATGCCACATCAGAACTGGCTTAAATATGAAGCTTTTTCATAGAAGGCTGACGTTGACTCCTGAACAAGGAAACCAATTTAAAGGAAAAATATAGCCAGGCATGATGGCACCCTCCTTTAATCCCAGTGGCGCCAGCCTCAGCAACAGCAAGGCGCTAAGCAATTCAAAGAGACACTGTCTCTAAATAAAATACAAAAGAGAGCTAGGGATGTGGCTCAGTGAGTGCCCCTGCATTCAATCCTCACTACCAAAAATATAAATAAATAAATTAATTAATTAAATATGTATCTAAATTGTCTTTAATCTATGTTTCCAAGTTTTTATGTGCTTAGTGGCAATGAATCTTAATACTCCATATCATAGTAAGTTGTTTCATAATTTGATATTTTGAACACATAAATTTACTGTCCGCAAACCCTATTTATTGGTCAATATCCAGGAAATATTATATTGAACCAGTAAACTTGAAAACATTATTTTGTTTACTTTTCCCATACTGATATCAACAGTGAAAACTCAGTATCTATACATATGGAAATAATCAAATCAAACTGCCCTTTTGTTCAATGGATTTTAATGAACCCTTCATCTCTAAATGTGCATATCCACTGACATACACATGGATATATGAGCTAACCCTAAACTTGAAGGTCAAATGAAGGCTGTCCTACTAATTGGTCGTTATAGAAAGGAGTTGGCTTATTCCACTCATTTGCAATTGCTCAAAGTATCCACCTTATTTTAGTTTATCTCCAATTTGTCACCTACCATGTCACCTATGTTATTTTATTAAACGAAGCAGTTTACAGATTCCTTGGATTATGGTAAAGCTTCAATATCAAGAATAAAGATTTTTCTATCACTGAACGAATTCTGAGCAATTCCAAAAATGAGCTTTAAGAATCTAAAACCAATGGAATCATACTTAATAGGCATTATCCAAAAGTGAGTCTGCAAAGATGTTAAAGTGACTTTAGATGGATGATATTTATTATATCCGCTAAATAGTATTAAGAGAGAAAGATGAGATGCACGTAACTGTATAAAATACATGCTCCCTATGTAAAAAGGAGTGTGTAGTTGTGTGTGTGTGTGTGTGTGTGTTTGTGTATGTGACAGAGAGAGACAGAGAGAGGAGAGAGAGAGAGAGAGAGAGAGAGAGAGAGAGAGAGAGAGAGAGAAAGAGAGGGAGAAGAGAAGAGAAGAGAAGAGAAGAGAAGAGAAGAGAAGAGAAGAGAAGAGAAGAGAAGAGAAAGAGAGAAGAGAGAGAGAACTGAATCAGGGATTGTCATACCAAAATAGTGTGCTAAATAAGAATGTGTGTGTGTGTGTGTGTGTGTGTGTGTGTGCTACAGATCATTTAATTTACCTCTTATTTGCCACTTCCTGTTTTTAGACAAAAGAAACTATTTTTTCCCCAAAATCATAGTTTCTTAAGGCCAAAGCCAAAATCATAATCTAAAACTTCTGATTCATTATTTATGTAAATAAATAATACTAATTTTCTAAATGAAACTTTCCATGAAGTCAAAATAATTTCCATTTAAGTTTTATTTTTGAAAATGTGATTCTCTGATCTTGTAAATGCATAACTAAGGTTTGCATGCTGTCTGTGTTCTGTGTTCTATGCCATACCACTCCTCTAACATAGTTAAGGGGGCTGTGGCTGCAAACTACTTGGGCAACTGGATCCCACCATCAGCATTCATTATGAGGACTACACAAACCTGTGAGGTGAACTACTTTAGTAAAGGTTATGCTCCATTGTAGACAGCAATGTGTGTGCTGATTAACCTCCAACTTCACATTCCCAATGCAGAGCTCAAGTGCTTTTATAATCACACTTTGATGGGGTATGTGTTTACATGCAGTGTTTGAATGAAAGCAAAATTAACCTTTTATTAACAGGGGGTCTTGAAGTGATTATGTTGAGTAGGTTGTGTGCCTAGAATAATAAATAATCTTTTATACATAAATGTCTTGTTTCCTATGACATTTCTTTCTGGTATGCATAATGTGACTAGAAATTCGAATGATTCAGGTTCAGGTACCTTGAAATTCCTAACAATGCATTGCACAAACTTAACTTTACCTATATACAATGGGATTATTTCTATCTATATTTAATGGATCCTAAAATGAAAACACTTTAAAAGGTAGATAAGAACTTGAAAACTATGAAATTTGAGAGTATTCTTTTAATTATTCAGTAAAAATAAAATTGCATGGAAACCATTTTGTATGGTTTTGGAGTCACCCTGGAGTAATGTGTTCAATTAAGTAAGTTGCCAAGGTAACCAAGTACTAGTCATTGAACTTGATTTCTCTAGTACAGTTTTGACATGTGTGCATTATCTGTTCTCCTGGGATCACCAAGAAGTCTTAGTTATTCCCACCTAGAGTGAGAACTGAAAGGACAAATTCCCCATAATAACATTGCTTTTGGAACACAGTTTAGGAAGGGTCTGTCTTTCTATATCTTTAAAATAGACAATAAGCTAAATGTACAAGAATGGAAAAGTTACCCAATTCTCTCTTGGTTTAAATGAGGCTTTCTTGTTCTTATCTTAAAAATGTAGAACTGTAATTTAGTATGAATTTCAAAGTTATTAGGGTGAATGCAATCTGGGATTTAAGAAATATTATACACAGTTAAGCAAAAATTAAAAAAAAATTCAATTCCCTTCTTTTTTTTTTTTCCCCTGATCAATTGTTCCTAGTCCTTTTCCCAAAAAGGTACATATTTAGTGATTGTCTCAATACAATTCTAGTAGGTAGCCTAATCTACATCATTTATTTCTCCAGTAATTTTGATTAAATTCTTCCTGCTGTTATCTAAACATGTAAAAATTAAATAACCTAAAAATATGACATTTTTAGTATATGTCTAAAAATTCTAGATAACATAATTTTATTTCATGGAAAATTTAAAATAAGTAAGATGAATATCAAAGTAAAACTGAAAATACAGCTGTAACTAGAGGCTGACACTTCAGTCATCTCATGGAGGGAAGAAAATGTAGAAATAGGTGGGAACTTCTACTTGCTAACTAAGGGTTTGGGTTAAAAAGCACTTTGATTATGAATAATTCTGAACAATTACAAAATAAATAATATGGATAAATGATCACATATTGTCTCTGAATTCCCATATGACAAAATATTTTTCATTTCTACCTCTTTTCAATTTGTAACACTACTTCCTGAATTAGTTTGAAACCAAAACCAGGTAACATATAATTTCATCTGTAAAGTTTTTCACTAAGTAGACATAAAATGAAAGCATTTAAAAAATAAATACTGCAACATATGATTGTATTAATAAATATTAATATTCCATCATATTTTATATCTAGGGAGTTCAAGTGTTAACAAGCATGGGTCCTCAGAAGTTATCAGTCCATAATTTGAAATAATTGACTTGTTAAAATGCCCACACTGCCAATTCAATGCAACCCCTATCAAGTTCCATGGTCATTCTTCACAGAACTAGAATACATACTAGGGAAATGATGGTCTTCTCAAAGAACAGTGCTGGGTAAACTGGCTCTCCACATAAAGAAAAATAAAATTGGGTTCATCTTATATAGAGGAATCAACCCAGCACGGATTCATGATTTAAATATAAGACCTGAAACTGAAACACTACTTCATGGAAACAGAGGAATAGCTCCGTGACATTGCCTGGGCAATGATTCTTTTTTTTTTTTTTTTTGGATATGACCTCAAAAAGCACAAGCAGAAAAAGCAAAAGTAGACAAAATTCCATCAAACTAAAATTAATATGCACAATAGGGAAAACAATAAAAGAGTGAAAGTACAACCCACTGTTTATGAGAAAAAATATTCGCAAAGCATACATTTGTACAAAATATATAAGAAACTCAATCAACTCCATAAGAAGAAAACACTTATTAAATTAATATATAAATGACCTGAATAGATACTTCTTGGAAGACATAAAAATCAAACACACACACACACACACACACACACACACACACATATATGAAAAAAATGCAAATTAAGATCTTGTACCTGTTAGAATGGCTTGTCAAAAGAGGAAAGGTTACAAGTATGGGCAAGGATATGGAGAAAAGAGAAATCTTGCATACTGTGGATGGAAATATAAATTAGTACAGTCATTTTGAAAAATACTATAGAATTTCTTTATTCATGAAAACTAAAAAATAGAATTTCTATATGATTAAGCAATCCCTCTGTTATGTATACAAAGGAATTGAATATGGTGTGCTTAAGAGTAACCTACACTCCCATAATCATTAGTATTATTCATAATAGCCAAGATGTGGAAATAACTTAGGTGTTCATCATCTGATGAATAGATAAAGAAATATGCACAACAGAATACTGATCAGCCTTAAAAATCAGGATCTTCTGTCATTTACAACTCTGGATAAATCCAGAGGACATTATGTTAAGTGGAATAAGTCAACCACAGAAAGGCAAACACTGTATGTATTTCACTTATATGTGGAATCTAAGAGTTGAATTGATTAGCAGTAGAGAATAAGGCTTGGGAGAGGGATTTACAGTGAAAGGAAAGATATCTATCAAAGGGCATAATATTTCAGATAGGCAGGGGGAATGAGTCCCAGAGGTCTGCAGGCTATGGTGACTATGATTAATAATAATGTATTGTGTAGTTCAAAATTATGAAAAGAGTGGATTTTAAATAGTCTCATAAGAAATAAATGGAAAGTATGTGAAGTGATGGGTGTGGTAATTAACCAGATTTTAATCATTCCCCAATGTATACATATATCATAACATCAAATTTTACATAATAAATATATATAGCTATTATTTGTCAATTAAAACATAAAGATGAAAAATCTCAAATTGAGATGTAACTACTGGTATTGATAACATTTTTAGTTTTATTTTCTGCAAGTAGTTTCCTAAAAATATATCAGGGTTAAGTAAATGTTTTTATATCAGTATATGCTTCTAGATATTTCAAGTCATAAAATCATGATGACTAAAAATCATGGTCATTAAAATAATCATCAAAATTATTTGGAGTAAATTTTCTATGGACATATCATTCATGCAATATGAAGTAGAACATATGGAAATATAAAGTATTGTAAACACTTATATGTTGTGCTTAGGTATTTCTTCTTTAGCATGAGCCATTTCTATCTGACATGTATTAATTTCTATTCTGCTTCCTACTTGATCTGTATTGATGTAATGACATTTGGTTCTCACATTGATTTGATTATGTTGAAACTATAGGACTGCACACATCTGCCACCTGTCATTTTTTTTTTTACATAAGTGAATAGAAATCTAGTTTATCTTTTTTTTCTCATTCCCTGAGATCTCCTGGAGCAATGGTCATATTCTCCACATTGTTGATAGACCTCAGATATTTGTAGTGTATTTTACCTGTGTGTAGTATATTTTATTTTTGTACATTTATGTATTCTTTCCTGCATTTATAATTTTTCTCTGTTGTGAAGGCATTTCTTCCCTTGCTTCATAAGAAAGAAAGAAGTGAAATTATATGATAGTTTTTATTTTCTCATTTACTTCCTGTCATTGATCTTTTGTTTTTATTCATGGTGTTATCTTTTCTTCTAAGTGCATTTCCTTCACACTTGACATTTTCTTTATTTTATGGAACTTTTCACATTATTGACTTTCAAATTCAAATGTATTATTATTGTACTCTTATGCATGCATGTATCTGCCTACGTGTATCTATGTGTTTGTGCTTATGCATTTTAGGTTGCTGCCTCTTGGTCTATGGGGTTAAACATTAAACAAGAATTTCAGAGATTTTTCTGAGTATTATCAGTACACATAGCTAATCATACACTAGTAAAAAGAAGGATATTTTGAACCAAATGATGCTGCATAATATTCAAATTCAGATCAGCAGTGATTCAACCTTCCACAATACAGTTTGGTTATGCATCATTACTTCTAAGTGTTGAGGCATTAATGGAATAGAGCGTACAAATTTATTTAGAATACAATGATGCTGAAGCTGCACTAAGATGGCAGAAATGATGCTCTCAATTTCCAAAATGGTTTTCTAAACTGACATAACATATGCAGTTTATCTGATGTTTATCAATATGGATTCCAATACCTATATTAGTAGAGATATCTCAGTGAGAGCCTATTCAGTTAGAAATTACAGGAACAACCACTTTAGAAAGCTTTGTGCTATTCACCAAAATATGTACAGGCGTCTAAAAAATCAATGTTTAAAACTGCAGTCTATTTCAGGTATTTCAGTTGAAAGGTCACTTAATTGATATATCCCCTACAGCAGATAGCCTTAGTTACATGCTGTTTTTGATTACGGAAAAACTAATTTCTTTCACAATTTTGTCCTACATGAATAGAATCATTTAGAACTGCGGAAAGGCACATGAAAATTTAAAACCTGCCTTTTAACATCAGATGCAATTTCCTCATTTGAATGGCTACATTCAGTGTTATATTGGTTTCTCTGTAACAAGTTTTCATTAACAGAAAGTAATTTTTATTTTTTTGCTTGTTGGTCATCAGCTATTTTGTTAAGTGGAGGAACTATACTATATAGGACAATGAAATAAAATTGCCAACATATACTTTTGAACTTAGTGATGCCAAACTGATATAGAACATGCTTAGAAAACACCTGGTGATTTAAAACTATCATTAGCTCACAGCTGCTTTGAGAATTTTTTTTATTAAGGAAAACAAAACATAACTGAAAAGAAAAAAAAAAGGACAATGTAATGAATGGGGATCAATATCTTCTTTCATCTCCTGGACAAAGCTTTTTTTTTCAAAGTCATTTAAATGTCAGGTTGTTCTCATTGCCACCTTAAGTACTTCAATAATCATTGCTAAGGTTCAAAGGCTTTCTTTTTCTACATAACTAACTTTCTATTATCAGACTTGAAAAAAATGATTGATAAAACATTTATCAGCATTTAGCAAGCAATCAATTTTTATGTAGTTTTGAAAGTTTCACTCCATTCTTTCTTTCAATGCTGATTTCTCTAATTTAGGACACAAATGGGCATTCACATTGTCAGGGATGTTGATTACCACTAGATCATCTGGGAATTACCTCTACACCTCTTCAGTGGATAGAGTTATTTGTTAAAAATGAGGGAAGCATTCTAATTAAAATGTGGTAGTTGTGCTTTTACTTAATTTTCTGAGAAGATACTTTCATCTTTATTTCCTGACCCTGAAAATCTTGGCTCTTTCACTCTCAGTGCCTTTTAAACTTGTCCTTTATCACTTGTCTTGAACCTCTTCCTTGTGATATGTTTTGGTATAGTTTTACTTATATTTCTTGTGCTTGGGTTCTGTTGAGATTGCTAGATATGTGGGATGGTAGTTTTCATTACCTTGAAAAGTTTTAATTGAAAATATTTTCTTGTTCATGTATATGTTTGGTCAACTGTGAGGATATGTTTATTTTTATTATTTTTTATATATGCATATTTTTAGTTGTAGATGGATGCAGTATCTTTATTTATTTTTTTTTATGTGGTGGTGAGGATCGAACTCAGTGCCTCACATGTGCAAGTCAGGCACTCTACTGCTGAGCTACAGCCCCAGCCCTATTTTTAATATTTTAATAATTCTTTTTTATCTCTGTAGCTCATTTTGTCATTTCTTTTACTATGTCTTCAGGTTCACTATTATTTTTCTTTATAATGTTTAATTGCCGTCAATCACTTTGTGTGTATGTTTGTATAACATCAAATATTTCACCATTCATATAGACATTGGATTTGGGATCTTTCCTATGTCTTTGTATCTATACTTAGCACTTTGAATATGTGTAATCTATTTATAATTATTTTCTAATGTACATCTGTGTTAACTCTAAATCTATGTCACTTTTGAGTCAATTTTGATTGATTTCTTATCTATTAGAGGTGGAACTGCCCCGATACTTTGTATCCCTAGTCATTTTTTAAATCAAATGTCAGACATTGTGTACTTTACCATATTTTCTTCTGCATAATATTTGTATTCCTATAGATGTTACTCAGCTTTGTTATGGCATATAGTGAAGTTACGTAGAGTTAATCCTTTCATATATTACTCTTAAGATTTTAGGTTGGAGTAGAGTAGTGTTCAGTCCAGGGCTAATGGTAGATCACTGAGCCAGGAACCTTCAAAGTTATTTCCTCAGGACTCCAACTATTCTGAATTTTTACTCTGGCTGAGGGACAGGCATTGTTTTTGGTCTCTGTGAGGATGGGGTACTATGTCATCTAATGTTTAGATATTCCTTTCTCTGGTTTTGGATAATTTTGTCACATAGCCATAGGATTGGTAATCAGCTGAATCTTCAGGAAACTTGCTGTGGACTCCTTGTGGTATCTGCCTGTGCAGACTTTCCTTCCTCAGTACATCACACTGCATACTTGAGTTTTGGAGTCTCCCCAGTCTTAGCTCTGCCTCCTATATCAGGGAGTGTGCAAGTCTCCCCCTGGATTATACTCCAGGTCAATTGATCCTGTTTACCATGCAATTGATTAAGTTAAGATGGCATAATTATTATGAAAATGAAAGAATCATTGCAATTGTAATTGGGATTTGAGTTCCATGTAACTCAATTTCTTTTGGTTTTAGAAGATTACATCAAGAGACAGTGAAATGACTCTGGTAAGTATCAAAGGATTGCAATGCCAGAAGGAGAAGAGGTTGACAGTTTTATTGGTCATGTTCATATCAAGTGACAAACTGTTGTCTACTTGAAGGAAAGGAGGTACAGGTGGAGACCTGAGTCTCATGGAAAAGTTTCAAACATCTTGCCATTTCCTCAAAATGTTTTATAATTTCTAAAGTCATTTTTTCCCTTATGGTATTTCATAAATCTGGAATGATTTGTATCACCTCTTCTCTCACCCCATGTCAAAGAAGAAATGATAATTATAGGACAATTTTAAGTGTCACTTGTTACACAAAGATTGTTGTAATCTCTCCAATTAAATATGATCTCCTCTGACTCTGCATCTGGCTTACACTTTTCCTGAGTACTTTTAATTTATCTTCTATTTAAATATTGGTGAACTTTTCTGTTTTCTAGAGGTCATTAGGTAGAGAACAAGAGGGTGCATCATATTTTTTGTATCCTTGAGGTAACAGTTCTACCTGTAGCATTTGACAGACTGACAGATTTGAACTTAATGATTATACAGTGCGTATTAAATGACTCATTAATAAAAATAATCATTACAGGTTTTAAATAATTTACCTTATTTAAAAAAATTAATTAAAGAGATTCAAGTTGAATGCTATTTTAATGCTTTTTTGTATAAGGTATGCATTCAACTTCTAAAATAGCATTACAATTTCTAAAATGCCAGATCAGGCGACAGGGCTGTGGGAGTCACTGAGTAATGTCAGCTTCACTTTGGTCTCTTATATCTGTGATGCAGCGTTCATTGCAACTCAACCCCATTTTCCACGTGTGACCTATAGAAAAAGAACAGTATCATTGCTTCCCTGGAGCTAACAGGAGATAAATTACATGTCAAAATGAATAATTATTTCTAAATTCACTTTATAAAAACCTCCATACTGTTCAAACTCTGTATTTATTTTATCGACATTTCCCACAAATTAGATAGAATATAGTAAATTGAAAAAAAACCTGAAATGATTATATTATGCAACATTATTGAGAATTGTTTCAAGGAAGATAAAAATAACATGAAAGACAAAACAAACTAACATTTCAGCTGGTGAAATTATTTCACAGAGTTATTGAATACTGAATGGAAAATTACAGACTGCAGACTGCTTCAGAAAACAAAGCAAAAAAACCCATAATGTTGAACTAAAATGTGAAATAGTTAAAAATGAGGTGTGTGTCATTCTAAGAATGCTTCCCCCCACTTCTTGAACACTCACAGTGAACGTAGTTATGCCTTTTTAATTATCTTTTATTTAAAACCACTGAAAAGAAAGAAAAAAAATAATAATACTAAAGGTGCAAATCATCAAAGCTCTCCTCTACTTTGTTCCTACCACGAGCATCTGTGCTGCAATTAAGCTCAACAACTCACAGGTGGGAGCTGAAAATGTGCTGATGACAAGCACATTTCTACTTTTGAATTTTCACTGAGTAAATGCTACCTGGAAATTCAGAAAAAAGGAAACTGAATGTGAGAAGACAATGTTCAAACAAAGTTACCTAAATGTTTTTATCAATTTTTCCATTTATGCCATTCAGTTACTTGAAACAGTTTTAACTCTTACATTTTCTTTCTGACTTTTTTGGTCAGAGTTCACCTTACCTTGTTATTGTTCTTTTCATGATGTTTAATTTCAGTCCTATCAACTGCAGTGATCAATTCAAGAGGTTGAACTCCTCTCAGTAAAACATAATAAATGTGTACATATTCTCCTAGCTTGTAGTATTTGCTAAACTTGGTAGAATCCATGATGGTGTCAGAATATACTTATTAACAGTAGAAAATGTAACTTCCAAGCATTGGAAATTATGTATAAAGCACTGTCTCCTGTAATGAATGACCGTGTAACCATGGCCATGTATATTGAATTAATTTTGGATTCATTTTGCATGTTCAGTTATACTTTAAATCATTTTGTCAAAGGAGGATTTAGTGCCTTTACTAATGTTACTATTTAGAAAATCACAAAACATAATTTAGAACAGCACAAGCTATTGAACTGTTTTTCACATCACTTCTTTCTTGTATAGGAAATCTGTGAAAATAATGGAATTTATAAAGGAATTTTAAAACATTTTACCTTCTGCAGATAGCAAACTATGATGGGCAGGCATTAGGGTAAAAAATATTTTTACTCACCCAGTAGATATTTTGAAACTAATATATTCAAAACAGTCTTGTTGGTATTAAGTCAGAAACAACATTTTGGGACAGAATGCTAACCTGGAGAAGTGTATAGTTGTTTTTAAGAAACACATGCATTAATGATTACAAGAAGAAGAGTAAAGAGCTGGGGAGTTGCTCAGTGGTAGGACATATACCTAGATAGCATGCTGAGGTTCTGGGTTGGATCACTAGCATCAAAAAACAAACAAGCAAATAAATGTAAATAAAACGCAGTTCACAAACACTGTATCCCGAGCGCTGTGCTGAAAATCACTTATTCTAAATCTTCATTAATAATGGAGTACACTTGCTGGTAACATACATTAGAAAATATTGCATGACATAGTACTTATGCTACATCATGAAAGAAAAAATGTAATTGCTAAAGTGGAGAGGACAATAAAGATACTCCTTGCTGAAGAAGCAGTAATTATGAACAGCTGAGCCTCAGAGAATAATAGAAAATAAGAACTGTCACTAAAACCTATGATATGTGGCAAAGCAAAGGAAAGATGTCGATGGCGATTTGTATGTGTGTAACTTTCCCTTGGTGACCATGTGACATAGTTTGTGTAGAATAGTCCTGATTCAGGCCTATTTCTGGAGTCATGATTAATTTGCCCTGGTTTGAAGATAAAGGGCAAGAATACTCTCTATATAGACAAGGTTAACTGATGAAGAAGAACTTTGCACATTCGCCTATAAGCAATGGGAAAACAGCAGAAATCTGCAAGTGAGAGAGAAATTCGCTTACCTTTTCTTAAAGATAAAGGGAACAAGGTGGAAAACAGTCAGAAATGAAACAGAAATGGTGGCGCCACCATGGAGAAATGGGGTCAACACAAGCAGGAATAAGGTTTGGAATTCAAAGCTGTGCTCTCCCATACGAAGAATCCATTCTCTTTTGCAAGCCTCATGCCTCCTCCAGAAAAGAGCTTGAACAATCTTGATATTATCCTTTGCTTTTCTGTCTGTTTTCCCTACGACATCCTTTGCCTGCTTAGATCAGGAACCTAACTGTCTCAGTTGTAATGACAATGGGCCTGTTTGTCCTTGGCCCTGACCCATCCCTTTTCCCTTTGACTTAGTCTGTTCTTAGAACTGTTCTTGGTACAGGCAAGGCAACTTACAAGTACAGGTAACAGAATGGAGGTAAGTATATGATTATGCTATGGTGAAGCCGTTGGATACCACGCTTATCTGCATGAAGGGCATCAGTCTTTCTTTAACTTGAGAACACCTACTGGTTATACTCCTTGTGGCCTAGATCTTGTTTGCCTCCCTGGAGCTCCATCTGTTCAATCTCTTTCCTCATTTTCTCTGTGGAAAGGAAATGAATGCTTGATTCATTGCCCTCCATTATTTTGCAGCACAAAACTAATCTCTCAATTACCCATAATACAAATGGTACCGTGTGACTCCCACAAGAACACTCTGTACTGTGTATTTCCAAAGGATGTGAACTGGGGGTTGAGAGCTCTGCTCCCAATACTGTTGGGAAAATGTACTTAAGTAGATTTAGGAGACGTTAATGCTTTTCTGTCAATACTTCAATTGTGTTGGCCATAGTAATTTAGATTTATAGAGTTATGGATATTAGTTCCCAAATAGTAAAATATAAGTTCTATGCATATACATGCACCACAGTAATGTATTTATATGAAAACTAGTATGCATACAACCATCCAATTGTCAACCCTATATTTTAACCCACTTACCTCCTAGGTCTTTAAAAAAATCCTATTGCATATATTTTCTATTCTAATTCTATGATTGCTATCTAGTTTATAAGCTAATACTTATATACCAAATTATAACAACTTCCTGTCTTCTACTATTTGTTTACCTAGTATTACAGATTGGTTATTTCCTTCATTAAAATTTTTTTTCAAAAACCGATTTGATATTTCCAATAGAAAGACATTCTTATGTCTATTAAACTTTACACAAAGATCATTATAGTCATGTAGCTCATAATAACCAAGAACTGGAAAAAAGTCAAATGCTTGTCAATAGAGTAACTAAATGAATTGTGCTCTATCCATGCAAAGAAGTATTACAAAGTAATTCAAATGCATTAACTAGCAATACATACAATATCATGGGGAAAAACCCACATACATAATATTGAGGTAAGGGAATCAGACTAAGGTACTCATTTTATGGTTCAATTTTAATGAGGTTAATAAGAGGTAAAACTAAATCCCTGGTAATAGAAGTACTAGGGCTTGAACCCTGAGGTGTTTTACTACTGGGCCACCACCCCAGCCCTTTTAATTTTTTGAGACAGGGTCTCGCTAAGTTCCTTAGGGCCTTCTTAACTTGCTAAAGCTGGCCTTAAATTTATGATCCTCCTGCCTCAGCCTCTTAAATTCCTGAAATTACAGGAATGTGTCACTGTTTCCAGCTCAAATTGTCTTTTCTGAGGACCTGTTTATGTTGCTCCTGTATCATTTTTATTAATCAATCTATTATTCAATTATCATGCCTTTTAAATGCTTACTTGTTTAGTTATGTACCTCTTTTGTAATCATTACTCTTAGCAGTACTTGACTGCTTGTTCAATAATTAGCCTGATGTTTTAGACACATAACAAATAGTTCCTGCCACAATCCAAAATCAGCCATTTCTCCAAACAACATCCTTTAAGAGAAAAGTTGTGACATGTGGAACACCAGTTTATATTTTAGGATATCTAATTTATATTCAGTTGTTCATTTTTTAAGCCTGAAATATTTTCAAGCTTGAAATTATTGAAATAATTTACAAAAGATTATAATTTAACATGTAAAGCCAGAATTAGTTCATACCAATTCTTAAAATTCATTACAAGGGAATTTCATTTAAATTCCTCTATTTTATTGATCTCTTCTCCATGAAAGAATCCTTTTTCTATAGGATACCTGAAATGGAAAATATGGAGTATTTCCCAGTTACTACTAATTTCATATTACAATACAAACAACAATTTTAGAATAGCAACATTAACAGCAACAACAATATGAGAACTGAAAAGAATTTATATTTCCCACACTGTATTTTTAATCTTCTGGTGTACCCTTCTACATATGTATGGTTAAATTTTATTTTAAGTTATGCGACTTTTATGTGTGATTATGCCACAACTATATTATCTGTGACATTTCAGTTTTTTTTCCATTTAATTTTCAATATTAGGAATTTTTTTCTTTCATGTTGCATGATAAATACAAGATTCCAAAAGGAAATGTACAAAGCATAGTCTAATTTGGAGTGTACTCTACCACTGGCAATTTCTCACTATTCGATCCCTTTCCTTTAATGTTTAGATTTTAATTTTGTGATGTATACTTCCATTTAAAACATTGTGGTTTGTGATCTATTTTATATAAGAGGTTTCTCTTTTTTTCACACATTTTTTTCCCTTTAGAATGACTTATATTTTGCTTCTAATGACTTAAATTTTGCTTCTTTACATTGATAACTTTATACATTCTTGCCAGTGTTACGGTTTGGATGTGAGGTGTTCCCCCAAAGCTCATATGTGAGACAGTGCAAGAAGGTTTGGAAAAGAAGTGATTGGGTTATAGCCTTAGCCTAATTACTGACTTAGTTAATCCCTGATGATATTAACTGAGTGGTAACCGGAGACAGGTGGGTTGTGGTTGGAGGAAGTGGTTCACTGGGGTGTGGCTATAGGGTATATATTTTGTGTCTGAAGTGTGGAGACACTGTCTCTATCTATCTTTCTGCTTTCTGATCACCATGATATGAGGGGCTTCCTTCTGCCACTCTCTCCTGCCATGAGATTCAGCCTCACCTTGAGTCCCGAGGAAGAGAGCCAGCCTTCTATGGACCATAATCTCTGAAATCGTGAGTTACCAAGTAAACTTTTCCTCTGCTACAATTGTTCTGGTCAGATCTTTTAGTCACAGCAGCAAAATAGCTGATGAAAACAGCCAGTGACCTATATTTTTGATTTAGTTTGGTTTGGATTAGATTTTTCTTATTAATTCCTATGAACACTAAATGGTAATCAAATCAGCTTGTAATCAGTTATTCCCCTTCATCCTATGTTTAAAATAATATTCTTGTACTCTCAGGAACAACTATATGCCGCAGGCCGGCTGCAGCAGAATAACTGGGGGGGTGACGAATAACTTGTGTACGTTGATGCAGCAGGAGTGGAAGCCGTTTATTGTAGGATCTGAGCGATATTTATACATTTTACACAGCTTATCTAATTAGCATAAAATAGATACAGCAGTCAACCAATAAGGAATCTCCACACTTAATGGCTTGCTTTTGTTACTTCACAAACCACTCCCTCTGGCATTTGGCCAGGCGCCATGCAGACTTATTTACAGACTAACATTTCTCTGGCAAAATAACAGGTGCCAATCTGACTTGTTTACAGACCTTAACAACTATAGGACAAATATTGTTGTTTACTCGATTCTTTTCTGTATTCTCCTGTTTTCTTGACTACCTTTTGCTTGTTTCATACAGTATAAAATGAATTGCTTAAAGGTGGACAACTCAGCACAACGAGCTCATTCACAGTGTTGTGCCACCCACTGACTCAATCTAAATGTAAAGCATTTCATCACTCCAAAACACCTGTGCCCATGGTCCAGCCACTACTCCTTCTTCCTTCCTGGCAACCATAAGCTGTTCTCTGTATCTAAGGATGGACATTTCAGATAAAAGGAACCAGGTTCTATGTGACTTGTGTGAGCTTCTTCTACTTAGCATAATATTTTTGAGATTCATCCACATTGTAGCACACCTCAGTACATTCTTCCTCTTTATGACTTCATTCCATTTTACAGTCATGAAACATTCAATTTGTCCTTCGTAGGCAGATCTTTTAACTATTGAAGACATTTACTCCATGACTTTTTTTTGACAAAATTGCAATGTATCTCTATAGTCAGAGCCTGAAATCATGAAAATTTTTCCTTTATTACTATCATCAAGTCTTTGGTTAATTGTTGTTCGTCATTAGTCATACCAAAGTATCTCTATTCCTGTATATTACCTGTTTTTTTTTTTCTTCCTAAGTTAAATTGCTCAGGAATAGTTCTTATTGCATGTTGGTAACTCCTAGTGCTCATAATTTGTGAAAGTAATTTGCGTGTATATAAAATGCTTATTCTTTCTTTTGACTATGTTTCCTCCTTAGCCAGAAAGTCATTATTTAGAAATGGGATATTAGTCTTACTATCTTTTTCCTGCAAACGATGATATTTTTTCCTCTTGAATTCTAGAGAACATTTTCTTCTCCTTTTAATTTATTGTTATTATACTGGGGATTGAACCCAGAAGCACTTTGCCACTGAGCTACATCCCCATACCTTTTTACATTTTATGAAGATTTTAGTATTTTGAGACAGGGATTTCAATAATTTGCTTAGTGATGTGCTAAATTGCCCAGGCTGATCTTGAACTTGCAATCCTCCTACCTCAGACTTTGGAGTTGCTGGGATTAGAGGCATGTGTTGCCTCTTCTAGCTATCTTCTTTATTGAGAGCAACATTTTTCGCCTTTTAAATTTATGTTTATTATTTCTTTTCTATTTATTTAAACTTTGCTTGTTTCTGGATTTGTCTCATGGAGATATATATATATATATATATATATATATATATATATATATATTAGAGTTATATTAGAGTATACTACCATAGTTTAAAAATTTATTTTATAAATTTACTCAGTTTACTTTGCTTTAACTTATAGATTATATAATGTTTAGCTCTTCTTACTTGTTATTATATACTATTTTATGCATGAGAAATAGTACAGGAAACAGTATTAAATATCCACTTCCTATCATGCTAACAAAATGGCCTGAAGTAACTCTCTAAAATGCTGTTTCCTTTCCTGTCTCTTGAATCTGGTATTTATAGTCCCAAATACATATTTTCATATATTTAATAAAACTGAAGGAAATATTTTCAATTATGACACATTCCCACAAAACAAAATTTGGCATAAATCTCAAATCATATGAAATTCAGGGACTGCAAACAGATTATTCCTACAGGCCTGGGTGGGTTGGGAATCATCTTTATATTTAGTCTAGGAGATTTATGCAGTAGCTTAGAAATATGTACTGTAAAAAAAAAATCAGCTTAAAAACATGTATTTTTCTCCCGTGGAGAAAGTAGGCTAACCACAGTGGCTCAAATGCTTTATTTACCCTGTTCCTATTTGACCAAGAAGAGAGTGAATCTTACAGTTACTTGTAGACTGTAGGTCATATGTGATGCATTAAATATAAAATTATCTTCATCCTTGGCAGATTTTTATTTTGAAAAACCTATTTTTTAGTTTATAGATTTTAATTCTTAGAGCAGTTTTAGGTTTGTGAATGATTGAGGAGAAAGTGCATTGAATTTCAGATACCTCCTCCAGCCACACCCTATCTCTTTGCACTTAACACCCAGTTAATCCATTCATTAATTTGTTAATATGGATTAAATTGAGGCTCTCAGAACCCAATCATTTTAACCTCTTTACTTTCTTGCATTGCTTCATACATGAGCCTTTTGAGGACACCTCATATCCAAACCATGACAAATACTAAATTTTATATCAAGTATATTTCATAATTTACATTAGGTTTGATTCTGGGTTGCACTATTAATTGGTTTAATAAAAAGTGTGATGTCTTATATCAACCATTCCAATATCACATAAAATGATTCCATAGTCCTAGGAATTCTCTATGTTCTGCTGGCTTCACCATTGCTAGTCTCCCCAAACCACTGGCACCACAGATCTTGTTACCAGTCTGTGCAGTTTTGCCTTCCCAGAATGTTTTATAGTTAGTATTTTATAATATGTAGTCATTTCACACTGATTTCATTCATGTGATTTTATGCATTTAAGGTTCTCCTTAAATGTCTTTGTTTTGTTTTGCTATGTTTGACCTTTTCAGTGTTGGGGATTGAATCCAGAAGGACTCTACCACTGAAAAGTATCCCCACCTCTATTTATTCCTTATTTTAAAACAGGGTCTCACTAAGTTGGCTATCCTCAAACTTTTGATCCTCTTGCTTCAGCCTATGGAACAGCTGGGATTACAGACATTTGCCACCGTGCTAAGCTTTCTTAACTATCTTGAGAGCTCACTTGTATTTATTGCTCAGTGAATATACTGCCATTTGTTTATTCATTCTCCTATTGAAAGACATATTGGTTCTTTCCCAGGTTTGGCAATTAAAACTACAGCTGCTATAAACATTCGCGTGCAGGTTTTTGTGTGGACATAAGTTTTTATTCATTTGGGTAAATACCTAGAAATGTGCTTGCTGGATCATATGGTAGAAGTATGTGTAGCTTTGTAAGGAACTGCCAAAACGTTTTCCAAACTGGCTGTACCAGTTTGCATTCCCACAGCAATGAACGGGGGGAGTCCCTGTGGCTGCACATTCTTGCCAGCATTTCTTGTCAATGTTTAGATTTTTACCATTCTGATAGCTGTGTAGTGGCATCTCCTTGTTTGATTTGCAATTCCCTATTAATATGTGGTGTTAGGTTCTTTGTGTACTTTGGATAATACTGCTTCGACAGTTATGTCTTTTGTAAATATACTCCTGCACTCTGTGTCTTTTCTTCTCATTGTCTTAAGCATGCCTATCACAAAACAGAAATTTAAAATTTATTGCAATCCAGACGATCAATTATTTCTGTTATGAATCACGTGTTTGGTGATATGTCTAAAAACTCATCACCAAACCTAAGGTCGCCCAGTTTTTCTCCTCTGTTATTTTCAGATGATTTATATACTTATATCTTATAGTTTTGTGAATAATTCATTCTGTGTCAGTATTCACCAAAGCAGTAAAATCTGTGTCTATATTCTTCACCTCTTCGTTTGCATGTTTGTTTGTTTGTTTTTCTCATGAATGCCCAATTTTTCCAGCACCATTTGTTTAAAAGATTGCTTATTCTTCATGGAATGCCTTTGCTTCTTCTTCTTCTTCTTCTTCATTTTTTTTTTTTAAGTTTTTTAGTTGTCAATGGACCTTTATTTTATTTATTTATATGTGGTGCTGAGAATCGAACCCGGTGCCTCACACTGCTAGGCAAGTGCTCTATCACTGAGCTACAACCCCAGCTCTGCCTTTACTGCTTAGTCACAGACAAGTTGATAATTTTGGAGGACTATTTCTGAGCTCTCTATTCTATTCAATTGATCTTTCTCTCCTTTCCTCTCCCTTCCCCTCCTCCTCCTTTTTTACCCTCTTCTCCTTCCTTCTCTTTTGCTATCTCCAATGCTACAGTGTCTTGATTAATATAGGTTTTTACTAAGTCTTGCTGTCAAGAAGTGCCAGTCTCCCATTATTGTTTGATTTTTCGCTAGATGGTGAATTATTATGTCTTTTACTTCTCCCATCTCAGCTTCAGAATTGCTGTGTTGATATCTACAATGCAACTTTCTGGGACATTGATTGTTATGATTTTAAATCTATAAATGAATCTAGAGTCCTCCTATCAATGGACATGGAAATATTCCACTTATTTAGTCATTTTAATTTTTTCTTTTATCAGATAGTTTCCCTAATATATATTTGCATAATTTTTGCAGATATAGATCTACATATTTCAATTTAAACCTACATATTTCAATGCCACTGCTCTTAATGGTAGTGTACTTTTAATTTCAATTTCTCCTTGTTTGTTCTCAGTATATAAGAAAGCATATTACTTTTGTAGGTTAACTATATATACTACAATTTGATATAATGGTTTTTAGCTCTAGAAGTTATCTTGTCAATTCCCTGAATACATTTTTTCACGGCGTTCCTTTATTATTCCTTTATTGACCTGGGCTCTGAAGTGATCTCTTTCCATTCTTAGCCTAGCAGAGGTTTATTAATTTCAGAACCAGCTTTGTTTTTTTTAAATTTTTTTAATAGCTTCTATTTATAAAAGTTAATGCTTTAATTTTATTTCTTTGTATGACATATGTTGAATTTAATTACTCTTATTTTTCTGATTTCCTTAGGTAGAAGCTTAGATTGTTGATGTTGAGCTTGCTTTATATATAGGCAATAAATTTTCCCCTAAGCACTGCTTTTTCTACATACAACAAATTTTCAAAAAGTTGTATTTTCATTCCCATTTCCTTTTAAATATTTTTAATTACTGTTGATTTTTTTTCTTTTACACATATATTATTTAGAAGTGCATTGTTTAATTTTTCAAGCATTTTAGAAAACCCAACTATCATTATATTACTGATTTCTACTTAATTTCATTACATTCTAAGAAAATACTATTTTTTCACTCATTTTACATTTCTTAAGTTTATCATCATCATCATCATCATCTATGGTATGACCTTTCTTGGTGAATATTACATGTGAGCTTAAAAAGAATTTGTATTCTGCTGTATTTGGGTAAAATATTCTATAAATGTCAATTAGATCCTACTGATGATGATATTGGTGAGTTCAATTATATCCTTACTGACTTTTTTGCCTACTGGATCTGTCCCTCTCTTATAGAGGGGTATTAATATTACAATTACAGTCATACTTTGTTGTCAGATGCATAGATACTAAAGATTGTTGTGTCTTCTAAGAAAGAAAGACCTGATTATTTAGTACTGTGTTTTTTTCAGAATTTCACATACTCTCAAGTGTTCCGTGTTTAAAATTGCTCCATCTAATCCAGCCTTATAAAGAATAGTCTTAGCATTGTACGTCTTTCTCCATCCCTTTGCTACTAACTGTGTATCTTTTATATTTGAAGTAAGTTTCTTATAGTCAATTATAATTAATTCTTACATTTTGATCCACTCTTTCTGACTATCTCTGCCTGTTAATGGGCATGTTTTGATCATTGACATTTTATTGGTCATTTATATATTTGGATTAAATTCTACCATAATTGTTTTTATTTTTATTCATTGTTCTTGATTTTCATCTCATCTCTACATTCCAATCCCTTTCTGAATTTTTGCTTTCAGTTTTATATTTTATGTTTTCATTTTCTCCATATTAGTATATCAGTTAATTCTCTTTTTCACTTATTTCAAAATTTTTGTCCTAGAAATTGAAATATACATTTATAATTTATTTTGGTACACTCCAAATATTCTATTTGTCTTCACATATTGTGTAAGTATTTTATAATAACAAAGTATTTCTAATTCCTTTATCTCATTCCTTATGTATTTATCAACATTTATTTGACATATGCATAATCCATAGCCATCAAATGCATTGTTTACCAAAAAATATTATTCTGAATGAAAGTCAAAGCAAGTTGTAATAATACAAATAAAAGTTTTATTTATTATTATTTATTCTTCCTCTAATGTTCTTCCCTTGTTTATGTAGATTTTAATTCCAGTCTATATAATTTTTCTTCTATTTCAGATCTTCTATTTCTTTTTCTTGAAAGACAGGGCTTTTGGCAATGTATTCTCTCAATTTCTACTTGACTGAGATGACCTTTATTTACCATTCAGTTTTGAAAGGTAATTTCTTTCCTTAGCTGAATGCAATCTACTAATGAGCCTACCTTAAGCATTTTCATTTCTGTTTTTGGTTATTTTTTTAATTTGTATCTTTGCTTTTATTCTTATAATTTCCATTTCTTTTTTGTCTATCTGTTCCGACATATTGTCTACGATATTTCACATATATACCTTATCTGATCTTTCAACATTTCTGCCATGTCGGACTCATTTTTACGCATTCTCTATCTTTCTAAACTATGTTATTGGTCTACTGAAACATTTAGTTATTTTTTGGTGTAAGTTACACATGATGTATTGACCAAAAGGAACTGTAGTGAATAGATGTATAGCAGTGTGTTTGCTAGATGTGGAAGAAGGGGAAATTATATAGTTTATGACTGCATCACAATCTTTTGGTGAAACTGTGTTCCTAGACTATAAACTCCACCTGTGCTTCTCAATTTTCCCCCTTTAGTTGGGACAAGACACTTACATCTTATAAGCCTGGAACTAAAATCTACATAAACAAGGGAAGAGCATTAGAGGAGGAATAAGTAATAGTAAAATAAAACTTTGATTTGTATTATTACTAATTGCTTTGACTTTCATTTAGAATATTTTTTTGTATATTTTGGTATGCTGGATAAGTCCTTTCACCTCAATTGATCAAACTTTGAAAACCCCCAAAAGGTTAAACTGGTAAAATTTCTTGAGAGGTCAGGCCTTGTTAAGGAAAGCCAAACGTTCTGATATAATTTTAAGTGGATAGATTCCCCCTCCTCCAACCAGAAACATGGAGAGATTTTTCTTGAGTTTTTAAAATGTGAACCTGCTAGGACTCCCAGAGGTAAAATTCAAAAAGTACTGTGGCTCTCACATAACCAGCACCAAGTGAAGATTTTAACTCTCAAACATGACCACACTGAGCCTCCCGAAACTTGTTAATTACCTTTCAGGTTTTCCTACCTACCCTGGCACTTATTTTTGTAGAAGTTTCTACTTGGGGTAAATTATTTCTGTTTTTGATATCTTGTACTTGTTTGTATATGCCTAACTATGTCTAATTTGCAGGGCAGGGGAGGATATCATCAATTTGCCCTGTAACCTTAATTCTCTGACAGATCTATAAAGAATTATTGACTTTTTAGTGTATTCTGATTTTTTTACTTTTTGCTTAGGAATGGTTCAAAGACTTCTGAGCTCTTTATATGAAAGACCAGAAACTGAAAGTCAGTTGAATTTCTTTTGATCATTGTTAGCATGGTATATCTTTCACTATCCCTTTACTTTAAACATGTTTGTCTTTTTCTTTAATTGAGTTTACTATGCTTTGGTGTTTCTTATTTTTTTTAATCTATTTTAATAGCCTGTTTTTTATTTGGTGTTTTAGACTCTTTCTGTATATAGTAGTTATTGATACATTTGCATCTACCATGCTTTTTAACTATTTTCTATCCATTGACTTTTTAATAGAGTATTTCCAACTGTTAGACTCTAAAAGCCAAACCTTTTGCATAAATCTTGATTCATTGGTAATCCATGGGGTTGAACAGATTGCTCTTGCAGATGCAGGTGGGTGTTGAGAATTCTTTTTATTTTTAGCCCGATTTATGCAGTAGCTCAGAAAGCTAGAGTATAGTAAAGTATTTTTTAAAAAGCATGTATCTTTCTTTGTATATAGAAAGAAAGCTAACCATGAGACCTCAGAATTTTTCATTTAGTATATTTTTGTTTCATCTATGAAAGAAATGATTCATTCAGACATTTGTAAATACCTGTGTAAATTATGTGGCTTGTGATACAATTGAACTCAAAATTGCATATATTATATATATAATATATGCTATATAAATATGCACTATATAAACCATCATATCTCTCTGTGTGTGTATATATATGTATATATAATCATATATATAAACCTCTAAATAAACCATCATATAATTATATACATACGGTGGTTTATTTAAAGGTTCTTTTTCATCAAGAAAGGTTCTTTTTCATCAAGAGTAATGATGGCAGTCACCGTTGTTCTAAAGTTATGAATCCCAAATCCTATGGCTCAGGAAATAATGCCAGAGTTAATAAATGAGATGGAATCAAATTAAAAAAAAAATTCACAGCAAAGGAAACAATTAACAATGTTAAGAAAGGACCTATAGTATGGGAGAAAATCTTTGCTAGCTATTATTCTGACAGGGAATTAGTATCTAGAATATATAAACAGCTCAAAAATTTTACATCTAAAAATTAAATAGCTCAATTAGTAAAGGAGAAAATTAATTAAACAGATACTTTTCAAAAGAAGAAATAAAAATGGCCAACAACTTTTGAGATGCTGGAGAGAATATTGAGAAAAGGCACTACTTTTATACTGTTGATAGGGTTGCTAATTAGTACAATTTTAAATTAGTACAACCACTATGAAAATCAATATGGAGCTTCCTCGAAAGAGTAGAAAGGAAACCTCAATAGGACCTGGCTATATGTCTCCTTAATATTTATCCTGAAGAATTAAAATCATAACACTGCAGTGATACATGCATACTCATGTTTATAGCAGCACAATTTACAATAGCCAAACTATGAAACCAGCTTAGATGTGCATCAATGGATGAGCAGATAAAGAAAATGTGGTATATATACAATGTAGTTTAATTCGGCTATGAAAAAAAATGAAATTATGTCATTTTCAGGAAAATAGGTAGACCCTGACACCATTATATTAAGCGAAATAAGAAATAATCAAACCTCAGAAGGTCAAGGGTGATATGTTTTCTCTCATAAGTAGAGCTAGTGAGGAAAAAAGAAAAGAAATAGAGGACAAGGATCTCATGAAAATCAAAGTGAGATCAGTAACGGGATAGGAGCTGAGGCGAGGGAAGGGGAAGTGCTTGGGAGCTATAAATATTGGTCAAAATATATTGTTATGTTATATAGTGTGCAGATACAGACATGTTAAAACAAATCCCATCATTAAGTACAACTACGATGTACCAATAAAATGTGGAAAAATAAAGGTATGAGTCCATTTCTTTCAGATTAAAGTCTGGTCTGATCAATTTCTTTTCTCTCTATTGAATACATATATTAATAATTTAGTCATTTTTATTATTAAATGTTACATGATATATCAATATAACCATGAACTCTTATGAAGCAAACTCATTATTGTTATTCTTACTCAATTTTATTCTTCTAATATTTCTCCTTCTTGATAGATAAAATGGAGTTCAATCATCTTAGCTGTTACATCACAATCCATTATGGGTAATAAAATTTGTGTATTATCTGTTTGGAGATGTGGGTTGTTTGTATGTTCTAAACACCCGTTAGTGGTACATGTCATTTTGACACATGGGTGGGACAATCTCTAAACCAATAGTTTAGTAAGTACATCTCTCATACAGTTCATTTTTGGGTCTCAGAATATGCATTTGCCATTATGATACAAAGTGACTGTGAAAATTTTCACAATTACAAATAGTATATCAGAATTTCTTTCAAATAATCATTTATCCAACTGAAAAAAAACCTGAAGAAAAAACTGTGGTGGTTTGTGTGTGCATGCATGGCTGTGTCCTTGAGCTACATAATTTTCAGAGAAATCACTGTCTGGTCTAAATGGAAATATAAGCAAACAAGTTAGCAGACTCATAGTGTGACTCTTGTTTTATTCTATAAACAATAGAAACATAGTTGGTTTTTTGAAATAAAATTGGGGAAGGAATCAAAATGTTATATGTATCACATTTTGAGTTTTGAGGTACATTTATTAGCTTATTGTTTGTGCTTATTGTTAATTGCCCAATTTTCTTTTACATGTCTCATAATGTTTTTCTCACCATGGCAAATTCTGTATGCACAAACATCGTTCTCATGCCTTAGCTCTTTTTTTTTTTTAAGAGAGAGAGAGAGAGAGAGAGAGAGAGAGAGAGAGAGAGAATTTTTTTAATATTTATTTTTCAGTTTTCGGTGGACACAACATTATTTTATTTTATGTGGTGCTGAGGATCGAACCCAGCGCCCCACGCATGCCAGGCGAGTGCATTACCGCTTGAGCCACATCCCCAGCCCCATGCCTTAGCTCTTGGTATTCACCTTACCAACTGCCAACCCTATGAATGAATCCTCTTGTTTATCTTATGGCTCATAACAACATGACTATAGATATTGTTTTTTTCTGAAAAAAATCATTTTTGTATTAATAATCTATTTAAGCATTTTATCATAAATGTTACTTAGTAATCTTTACAATATTTTATAATATCTATTTGGAAATTGTTATAAAAATATTTTTGACCCATGTAAAAGCTTAAGAGTAGAAAGGTAGAATATATTAGGAGACAATTCCAAATTTAGAGAAGCATTTTTTCTGTTACTTACAGGTGTCTAGTATCATAATAAAATGTTATCTCAGCATGATACAGTGTATTAATAATGACTTTGTCCTATAACATGTGAATGGTTAGAACCATGGATCTAATACACTTTTTTTTTTTTGGGGGGGGGAGTTACCTGGGATTGAACTCAGACACACTCAACCACTAAAGTCACATCCCCAGCCCTATTTTGTTTTTTATTTAGAGACGGGGTCTCACTAAGTTGCTTAGTGCTTAGCACTTCTCTTTTTCGAAGACTGGCTTTGAACTTATGGATCTCCTGTGTCAGCCTCCAGAGTCTATGACATTACCAGTGTGTGCCACCACACCTGGCAAGTAATATACTTTTAAACACATTAAACTTTTGCTAAGAAAAAAAAAAAAAAGGAAATGTGTGTTTGTGTGTGTGTGTGTGTGTGTGTGTGTGTGTGTGTGTATCAGGATTGAACCCAGAGGTGCTTAACCATTGAATAACATCCCCAACATTTTTTGTTTTTTAATTTTTTATTTTAATATTTTGAGACAGGGACTCACTAAGGTGTTTAGGGCCTCACTAAGTTGCTGAGGCTGGCTTTGTACTCGGTCCTCTTGCCTCAGCCTCCCAAGCTGTTGGGATTACACATTTGTGCCACCATACCCAATTGGTAAAATTCTTTGTAGGACTGATATAGCATCTAAATCATTTAGCTGTACAAAATTATAAATCTGCATAAAATTTATATAAAAAATAATTTATATATTTTAGAAGAAACTATGGATGTTGAACTATGCAGTTATTTTAAAATATATGTATTTCCCAAAGTATAATGACTAGGTGAAGAAGGGAATTTTTTTTCTATATATTTATTTACTTATTTTAATGTTCAGCACAAAGTAATGAAATACATAATAGGGAATCAATTTTATCCATTGATTTCTCATTTTGCTGTAGGTTAGGGCCAATTGACTTTTTAATCAGACATATTAATGTCTCACATTTTTATTGATGAGACTCAAAACTCTTACTTCTAGAAGGAATAAGACATTTATTTCATTGATAAAATCAATATAGACCTTCTAATATATATTTCCATAAATTAAGTAAAAAAAAAACAACAACAACAACTAACTATCTCTTTGGTAGCCTGTTCCATGAATATTATCTTTTGCTGAGTACTTATCTGGTCATCTTTAGTTGACACCCAAATCTCTTAAAGACCTTGTTTAACAATTTAATAATTTAGCAATTTCTGTTGCTCCATTTCCCAATAGAAGACTGTCAAGTATCATGTTGAGATGGGAGAAAACACTAGAGTCAAATGTGACGATCATGTGCAAATATTGGCAAGTTCCATTGGGCCGAGGCTGTTAAAGAGAGTATGAGAGAGTATAGAGCCAGCACAATGTGAGCACTGGCCTGGCCCTGTGCTACTTCTGTCAAAAATAAGTGCTTCACATAAATTCATCCTCTATGTAAGAGTGAAAACTCTTTTCCATGAGCTGAACACATTTCCAGTATATAGAGTCTTACAAAATCACTATTGAGTGGAATTCAAAGAAAAGGGAAATGTAAACTACTTCTTGGTTCATCTTTTCCCAGGTTTAAAAACAAAAACAAAAAAACCCAAAGCTTATGTTTCAGGAAGATTAACTATTTGGATATGGAACCAGAAATAATGAAATGAAACAAAACCTCTTGCAATGTAATTTGGTATCCTAAAGGAGCATATTTTTTCTTTGTTTTGCAAAAGGTGATTATAATGTCAACAGTAGAAGACGTGGAATACATATTTAACATGAAAATATTTCTGACAAAATACTTATAAGTACAAAAAATAGACATATAAAGACAGACATATAAAGACATATATAGTCTTTATCTGCATATATATGTACATATATACACATATACACATTATATATACATTATGTATGCACACATGTATATGGACATATGTATTAGGATTTAAGGGTCAGGTTAAGATAAAAATTTACTAAAAAATTTCTATAGTAACTATATGTCTATCTGAATCTGAGTACTAAATTTTACTTTAAGATGATATATACAATTGAAATTCCATAATATTTTTAAGTATTTGTAAGCCAAAATTTTAAAATATATAAATCAAGCCAAGTGCAGCGGTACATGCCTTTAATCCCAGCAATCAGGAGACTGAAGTAAAAGGATGGCAACCTCAAAGCAAATCTCAACAATTTAGGGAGGCCCTGAGCAAATTAGCAAGACTTTGTCCTAAAATTTAAAAAATAAAAAAAAAAAAAGAGATGGGGATATGGCTCAGTGTTTAAGAATACCTACGTTCCATTCCAAGTAGTAAAATTATATATATATATAAAATACACATATATCTTAAATAATATTATAATTTTTTAACTAAGTTAAATTTTTATTATAAATCTAATTTAATGAAATATGTTAGCAAGGTGAACTTAAAATGGGTCTTAATAAATAACTCATAGACATTCAGCATTATAAAACTATCACATTGTGATAATCTATTAGTTCAGTGAAGAATATTTTGATCAATTACATAAGAATGCACAAATGCACTAATTTTCACGAGCATTACAAATTTCCAAGGAGCTACATGTTTTATCAAATAATTTTTTTCTCCTTTAACATAAAAAAGAATTTATGAATGCATATATTTACTTCATTTTTATTATTTCTATTATTATATAATATATTATATATATCCATGTGTACTTTAATTGTATTGCTATAAATATGTTTATACAATTCTTGGATGTTCTCTTAAGACTTTATGAAAAGAAATTTGAACTGATCAGAATCACATTTCAAGAAAATTTTTTTCTCAATCTTTTTTGGAACTGAATAGAATGATGAGAAATTCTAGGAAAGAAAATTGTAAAAGATACTATATACTAACAATTTTTAAGTGACTTATATACATTATTTAAAATCCTTAAGATTTTTCTGTTAAGTCCATACTTACTAACTGTCCCATTTTACAGAAGAGACTGAGGCACTAAGAAAGTTAAGTACTGTTCCCAAGTTCATCCATTCATATATCTTTCTTCCTTTTTTTTTTTTTTTTTTTGTTAATAACTGCTCTTTGAATGCTGAGTCAGCAGGTGACTATGGCACTAAGCCTTGTGGAGTCCACAGCATAGTGAAGGGTGAAGGGCTCTGATTATGACGGGGTCAGAGGAGGTCGCTGAGAAACTTGCATTAACTTGAGATCAGAAGACTCCTTTATTACTCTCTTGAGTGAGGAGAGTCTGTGACACTTCATAAAATTAGAAGCCAGTGAGGGTAGAATGAGAGAACAAGGAGAGGGTTTGCTATTGTCTGGAATTAAATGATGCAGTATTCCTGGAAAGGATTTTCCCATCAAATTCTAAGTTTATAGGAAAACCACCAGCAGCGTGTGAACAGTACAGGCTTGTGCTGTGAATTCTTGGTTGAGAATTGATTGAGGGTGTGGTTAAAAGGAGAACCAAGTGAGACATGGCAGAGGTAGGAATCCCATACTGCCTACCAATGGAGAGAAGACTGGTTCAAGACATGGTTTAAAAGTACAGTGACCAGGTTTGCTGGTAAATGTCACATGGTAGGCAAGAGGGAACATTTCTGTTTCTTCACTTAGAAGTTTATAGTCAGAACTGTGTAAGTAGATGGAGGTACTATAATCTGATGTAAAGAAAACAGTAGAAAGTGTATAGTGCATTCAATGAAAATGTTTTAAATTTAAATTCTGTCAGAATTAAGACATGACTGAGCTGAAGAGGCAGATGCAGATGATTAATTTATGTACACACAGACACACACACACACACAGACACACACACACAATCAGCAAATGGAATCACAGAGGAAGAAGAGGAGGATACAGAATTTTGAGGTCACACTGATAATTAGTTGTAGATCTGTGATTTAATCCTAGGTTTCTCTGACTCCTAAATATATGTCCTTAACTTGAACTATGGGGTCAGGTTTCACTGATTATTATTGTAGATCTGTGATTTAATCCTAGGCTTCTCTGACTCCTAAATATATATATCCTTAACTTGCACTATGGGGCCAGGCAAGCACACATCTTTATGAAATCCAAAAATTTCTCTTAATCACTAAATTCATTCTAAGCAACATTATGCGCAATGAGTGATCTCTTTATTATATACACTTTATTTCTAATTCTTGCCCAAACCCCACAGATGGTTTTCATAATTATTCTCAGAAGAGAAAATTGAGTCCCAGGGAGTTAAAAACAGAGCAACGTCCTTGTTACTATAATCTTTCTCTACAAACTTCACTCTAGCCCTTCCATGACTCTCACCAGGTTAGAAAGAATGAAATCTGTAGAAGAAAACAATAATCTGAGACTTGGTTTAGAAGAACAAAGTGCATACACTCTCTTAAAAATTATTAATTCAATAAATTTCAGTGAGACATGATTCAAGCTTATTTTGCAAATACAACATTAAAATATATAAACATGTGTGTACGCTGTTTCATAATATCTGCACAATTTCCCTGAAGGAATCAGTTAATATGTCAAGACCCCATGTCATCTATTATTAAGACCTGGCCACTAAGGCGGTCGTCTGTCTCTAAAAATCATTAAAATGAAAGCTTGGCCAGCAATTCATATCCACTGTCATTAGAATAGATTATACACCAGTCCCTTGAGTGCAAGGAAGTGAGCAGTGTCTCCTTTCATGTCAGGGTGTTTGAGGCACTCAGCGCTAAATGATTACAATGTCACCAGGAAAGAGCTCAGTCACAGAATAGCTCAGTTGGAGCAGCTGCTTTCTTCTGAAGTACAATTACTTTGTTCTCCCGACCAATGTAATCATTTGAGCAAGTCCATTTCTTCTCTGTCTGCGATTGTAAATGTGTATCAATGTGTAGCCTAATACAAATATGACAAAATCTAACATATTTGGAGTCAACTAAGAGTAGTTTGATGTGCCTTCATATATCATAAGGATATCATCTCTAAAATAAACTAAAATATTGGTAAGGGGATGTAAGCTTATGAAAACAAAACCATGAAGAAGAAAAACAACAACAAAAAAGACAAAAAGTTTTTTTTGGAGAGTAGGGCTAACTTTGTGAAAATAATGTAGTTTTAATGCTCTCAAGAATCTTCTGACCTTTTTTTCCTAGTTCATAATTTGCAGCTTAAAGGAATGAATTTTCTGCAGCACTGAGTACTTAATTATTTAGTTTAGGTGTCTATGGTATATTTTAAATATTGGCTAAAGCTGTGTACTTGTAGGCACATTTTAAAAATGGTTAAGGGGCAAGCTCTGGAGTCAGACTGCTAGACTTGGGTCCCAGCCCTGCCACCTTACTTATCTGGGATATGAGTGTAATAACTTAACCTCTGGGTGCCAGTGCTTCATAAATTATAAAATAGGGACAGAAAAAGAGCCTACCTCACAGTGTTGCCATGGAGATTAAATGAATTAACATTTCTCAAGTCTACATAATAGTGTCTGATATATATTGAATGCTACTTAAAGTGTTTGCTTTGTAAGTATTTTCCTGACATTTTTTCTATATTTGTTGGGTTTTACATGACCCGCAAACTTTTGTATATCTGCTTATCTTATTTATTATTTATAATTTTATGGTCTGAATTCCTCGATGAATAATTACTATGATCTCTACAATACTTCACCTTAACCTTTCGTATAGAAATCAGCTCTTGCCATTTTTTCTGAACATGTGTTACTATTTACTATGACAATTGAAAACAACATTCTTTGACAATAGGAAAACATTTTTCAAGGAAAGGGACCAAACAGACTTTTGTTGAGATGGTAACTCTGAAATCTTTTATTTTTGTATTTTTGTAGTTGTAAATGGATAGAATGCCTTTATTTGTTTATTTTTATTATGTGGTGCTGAGGATCAAACCCAGTGCCTCACACATGCTAAGCGAGTACTCTGTCATGAACTACAGGCTCAGCCCCCAAATCTCTTTTCCTTGGAGTCCTGTCATGATATTGTTAGATATACACAGAATTAAAATCTTCATGAGACCAACATGGTTTCTACATATTTCTTAACTTTTCCCTGATTAAGATAACCAATCAAGAAATGAAATAAAAGAGGAACAAACAAAAAAATAAAATTAAATAAAAATTAAGAAGGTAAACATAATCCTTGGGGCAGCTAGATACCAATTCAGCTCTCACTTCTATTAAAGGTATCACATGAATGCATATAATCTGTTTAGATAATGTACATGATTTATATCTTCGTTAAAAAGAATAATGCATTAGCACTTACTATACTAAAGGCCAGGATTTGTGTATTATGAAGTGACACCTCTGTTTTAGAGGTCGTGACCCATCTTTTCATAGTGATTCTCACCTTTCCTCTGTACCCTTGGCCTCTTCCCATAGGCTGTTTTATGCTGCAGATGTTCTACACCCTCTTCTCATCATTAAGATAAACACAGGGATCAACCCGATGGCAGTCAGATTTTTAAGACTAAGTTCTTCTTTCACGAAGGCCTCCTGGTTGAGAGTGTGGATGGAACTTGAGAGTATGATCACCTAGCTCCCCAATAATACGTTACATTATATGGGACCAACGAGTATTCCAAATAAGTTGGAACAAATCACAGGAGCCCCATCAAGGTAGAGAGTTTCTGCTCTAGCTTCTGACAGAAGAAGTTAGGAGAACTTGAAATTGTAGAGGAAGTCCTGTGAGAGAGATTCTGTCAGGAACCTTGCAGGACTCCAGCACTGCCCTGCTGTGAGTGAATGTGAGGACAATGGCAAGAGACGACCATATGCAGGGGAGGGTTCTGCCTGAGAGGCAGCAAAGAGACAAAGACCCCATCACAAGTAAATGGATGCTACCACCAACATGAATAGGTACACAGGCAGATTTTTCCTTATTGAACCATGTTGTAGAACCAAAATTCTGATCAATAGAGATATAATATAATATAGTATAATATAATAATATAATATAAGTTCAAGACAAAAAATGCACCTGGAGGCATTCTCTCCTCCCCCTTGACTTTAGTCTCTGAGACTCCTAGCCAAGAAACTACCGATGCTGTGCTTGAGTTCTTACTTTGAGCATTACAAACTAATAAAGTGCAGTTGTTCTAAGTTACTAAGTATGTGGTGATTTGTTATGACAATAATGCAAAACTAATTCAAAACATGACAAAATCTAGCTTATTTCCTTTACCTCTCTGATTATTATTTTTTTTCTGCCATTATACAATCCCTCATTCTCTGCTAGGATTTGCTTTTCATTTCTACACCTGCTTACAATAAGAAATGCGTGCCCTCATTGATTGAAAAAAAATGATGCTTTTTCTTTTTTCATTGCTTATCTTACCTGATTTCTACAGTGCTTGAAGATTATCCAGGGAGAACACGTAGGAAGAAAAACTCACGTTCAAAATCCAGAAATGCCAATTGCTATGTTACATGGACAAATTGCTCCACCTATTTTAATCAAGTTTCTTTATAAAAGAATGAAGAAAAGTGAGTTTTCCTTGTAAGATTATGTGGATTCAATGGAATACAAAACTCAAAAATATCCTTGAAAGCATCTTAAATGTCACTTATTCAAGGTTGTCTTTTCTGACATCAATGTCCTCTAGGCCATGCTCCCTGTATGCATGTCTCTCCCTTTCACGTAACTTGTGAATATACAGTAAATTGTGAGAATGTGAGTCTTGATGAATTGTAATTTACATATAAAGGAAACCATTTCTTTCACTGTGATACCCTAGAACACAGTGCAGTGCCTAGAAAATATTAAGTAGTGTTGAGACTGCTGTTAAATGGTGAATGTTGTAACTCTAAACCAGTATGGTGGCATCCAATCCTTCTAGAACAAATGCATTGTTCAAAACATGCTAATTTTCTTCCATCCTTGATACTGTCTCACATCTCAGTTTCAGAGGTCCCCATTTTGTGTTCTTCATTTGTTCTAATTCCACATAGTTACCTTTCATGTTATTTTCCTATTACAATCACAATAAATCACCACATGCCTAGCAGATTGAAAATATCTGCTTACCATCTTATAGCTCTATTGGTCAGAATTTTGGTTCTACAACATGGTTCAACAGAGTTTTTGTGTTTTGCATGTCACAAGACCAAAGCCACTTGTCAGCAAGTCTGTGCTCTCTTTTGGAAGCTCTCGAGAATTGTCTGCTTCCAAGTTCAGTCAAGTTGTTGGCAGATTCAGTTGTGTGTGACTATGGGACTGAGCTCTTTGGTTCCTGCTGGATGTTGGCCAGGCTGCCTGACTTGTTTCTTGAACATCTCTTTTGCTTTGTGTTCATGAGACCTTACATCTCAAAACCAGTATGGTTGCATCCAATCCTTCTCACACTGGGAAACTGTCCAAACTTCTATTCTGTCTTATCCCTCTAACTCCAGATGGAGACAGTTCCTGTTTGTAAGGGCTCCTCTGATTAGATTGGGCACATTAAATTGATCTGGGATAATCTCCTCCACAGTCTCCACCACTGCATACCAAGTCACTCTCTTTCTGTCTTCTAACATCACTGCCAAACTGCCATGCTGATGCTACATTTCTACATTCTATTTTATCTTATACTTACGGTATTACATCACTTCTGGGAAAACATGTCTGTGTGACTCAAGCTAAGTGATGATAAAATGATGAATAATAATAAAGATATGCTAGTCTTTGTCTTCTGAAATCACCATATTCGCTGTATGCCCCTACTTTCAGACTAGAAGGAATGAATGGAGAATTGTGTAAGAATTCTGTGTGCTGGGTGTAGAGTTGGGAACGTCAGTTTTGCCTACATTCTGCTGGACAAGAGTGAGGCCATCATGGTATGCAGCAAGCTGCAGCGCGGGCTAGGCAATATAATTTTCCTCAGTGTTCCAGGGAAAAATTAAAAGATTTGTTGAACACAAAGCCTTCTTCCCACCTGTATTTCCTTGCTAGTTGGAAGGTTTTCTGAAATGTTCCCCACTCTGTTAGTCAACTTTTTTTTTTAAAAATTGTAATGAAATAACTGACACAAACTACTTATGAAGAAGAGATTTATTTAACTCCCAGTTTTGGAAGTTCAAAATCCAAATGGCATAATGTGGAGTCTATGGTGGGAAGCACTGCTTGGCTGCATTAGCTCATGGTGCTCAGAGGTATGCCAGAAATGCAAATTGGAGCAAGTATGTAGTCATGTCTAGAATTGGGAGTAGAGAGGATGGGAGGGGTCATGCTTGCTCCTTTTGTAACCACCTTCTCCTGAGAACTAGCAAGTGTAGCCCAGGACTTACTGAGTTATCACAAACGAGCTAGCTTACACCACAATGACCTAAGATCTCTCACAGGACTCCACCTGTTAAATTACTATCTTCACCTTCCAATGCTACCATCTTCCTGAAATTTAATATATGAAACTTTGAGTGGGCACAATTAAGTTATATTTAATCTACAGTGCCCACCATACTCTGAGATGTATTCAGAGATTTTCCTTCAACACATTATCCCATTCCCAGTGATTCTGTGCATTATCCACTGTTTCCTCTTCCCTGAATGTTCTATTCTCGTTTATCTGCATAGGGAGGTGTCCTTCATTTATCTTTGTCAGCCTTTTTATATCATTGTTGGAAGCTCTGGAGGTTCTTCTAGAGGGCCTAAGCCAAAGGTAGCCATTTTCTTTCTCACTTTTTCATAGTAAGTTATTTACATAATACATCTCAAAAGAACCATGACTATATTGTGTATCCTCAGAATGTGCACTTTCCTCAGAGCAGAGATCATGTTTATGAACACCCAGCCTTAACAAATTTCCATGAATATTGTAAACCCACATGGTATTTCATTATTTGTTTGAATGAAGGAAATATATAAACCAATGACTTAATAAATATTATATATTATATCAAATTTATATTTCTTTATCATGATAGTTCATATTTATTTTGACTGTAAAATATGCTAGGCATAAGAATTCTGATAGGAAAAAAAAAACTAAGGCACTAAATAATAAAATAACTCCTTATGGTCATGCTATAAGGAATTGCTGGCTAATTGGGTTTGTGATTTTCACTGCTTAATATGTCTTAATATCATAATTATCAAAGAAAGTAACTATTATAGGGGTATATATTATGTGTCAGAAATTATGATATTGATTTAGAAATGCTAATTCTTTTTAAACTTCACAAGTTCACTATGTGAAAGTTATTCCTGGTGCTTTGTTTCCCTGAATTTCGTCAGATGAGAATATTGGGGATTCACGGCACTGTGGTTGCTCTGACATGAAAAGGGTTTGGCAGGTATCACTCCCTTCCTCACAGCAAGAAAAAGTGGAAAAAAAAAAAAGCAAATCAACAATTCTTCTTAGACCTAATAGAATATTGTGGTCATGGAGCAAACTTCCATCCCCAAAATTAGAATCACAGTTGAAACTGACCTCCTAGAGACACAGCTGGAACTGCCACCCGCCCCAAAACTGGAGACACTGCTGTAACCAACAAATTTCTGGAAACTCAGTGTGCACTATCCTGGTAGACAGACCTCACAGAGACCAAGTCTGGAGGGATATACTTCATCTTTCAGGAGTTTAACCTCCAGTAGACACACCAAGTTAACAGAATAATCATGAGAGAAAAAGTTCTACCTGCTTCTTGCAGTGGAAAGAGAAAGGTAAACTTTTTGAAATATTTCTAGAACATTCTGTTCTATTTCACAAAGAGCTCCTCCTTAAGAAAAACTAATTTATTAGGCCCAAATGAAGATGAAAACATGCGCAACTAGACCCCTCATGCTTTCTTGCATACTCTAGAGGGCAAAAAGAAGAGCCGATATGGACTTGTGAAATTCTCAGCATAAGGACACATGCTTACTAAGAGACAGAACTAATCAGGAAATTATGTAATATTTTTTTCTTTCACATTATACAACCACATCAATAGCTCTTTGGTATAGTAATAGTGAAATATAGCTGAAAAAAAAATTGCCAGAGGCAAACTGTATTTCAGAAGGGATTTCTAGGGAGATTCAAATATAACAAAGTAGACATTATCTCAGTTCCTTTTGCCTAGTATTGTCATGCCTGACTCTCAACAAAAACTCAGAAGGAAAGGTAGACAGTATCATGGTGTGAAGAGACAAAAGTGATGTAATCAGAATCAGATATGTTGGGGATTTCAGAGTTATCAGATTGGCAAAAGAGATTGACTATAATATACCAAAGATATGATGGAAAAATGATAATATGCAAGAACAGAGAAGTAATATAAGCAGAGAGATAGAAACTATAAAAAAGAATCAAAAGGAAATGTTAGAGCAGGGGTGTAGCTCAGAGGCAGAGTGCTTGCCTAGCATGCACAAGACCCTGAAATCCGTCCCTAGCAGCACACACACAGACATACACAGACACACACACACACACACACACACACGCACACCCCACAAGCTAAAAGTGGAAAAAATATTGTAGAAATTCTTTTTAAAATTCCTGTTTATGGCCTATCATTAAGCTGTACATATCCAAGGAAAGAATCTATGAGCTTAACACTGTATCATTAGAAACTTTGCAAAGTATAATCATTAAGAGAAAAATCATGAGAAAAAAAAGTTGGGAGTGTATAGCAAAGAACTGTGGTACAGTTTCAAAAGTTATAACATGTGGAATGTGACTACCAAAATAAGAAGAAGCAGGGAAAGGAAAAGGAGAAAGATCTGAATTGATAATGGCTAAGAATTTTCTAAAACTAATGACAAACACCAAACTACAGATCTGATAATGTCAGAGAACGTTAAACAGAATGAAATAAAAAACAGAACAAAATTCATAACTGAGCCCTTTTATCCATAAACTACAGAAAATTGTACAGAAAATTCAGAAATTAGAGCTAAGACACTACTTTTCCTATGGAGAAACAATTATAAGAATTACACTGGACTTTTCCTCAGAAGCCATGCAAACAAGTAGAAACTGGAGAGAAATATTTGAAGTGTCACAATTGTTTATAAGAAACTAAAATCACCAAACTTGAATCTGAACATAGAGTAATTATCCTTCCAAAAAGAAAAAATAAATCAAAACTTTCTTGGCCAAACAAAGATTAAGGGAAATTGCTGCCAGTAAGTGTACCATACTGGAAATGTAAGAGAAGCTTTTTAGAGAGAAGGGAAATGGTAATTATCAGGAACTTGTATGTACATAAGGAGAGAATGACAGTTAAATAAGGAATGAAGGAAGGTAACATAGATCATTTATTTATTTATATTTAATATTCCTAACCCTCTTTGTATAAAATAACAATAGTCATGATATAATTGTGGATTGTGGGTGATAGGTGCCATGAAATGATAGCATGTTTCAAGGGGTAAGAATGAGGGATTATAGATATTCTGTCATAAGATGTCAGCAATATCCATGAACTGGTATAGTTTTATCTGAAAATATATCAGTTATAAAAGTATACTTCAAAAACTAGGGGAACTACCAACTAAAATAAATTTTAAAATAAATCAAGTAGTAAGAGGTAAAAAATGATGATATCATAAGAAGCTCAACTAAAATTGAGAAGAGAGAAAAGGAAGAGAAAAATAATAAAATAAGAATAATAAAAAAGAAGTTCAACCAGTTCAAGTTCATGTATGGTAGTTATGAATCCAACTGCATCAATGACTTCAATAAACCAATTAAAAGAAAGAGAACAGATAAAAATGAATAAGACTCAATTGCATGTTCTCTACAAGAAACCTACCTTAAACACTAGGACACAGAGACATAGAAAGATTGAAAATAAAGGGAGTTAAGAAAAAAAAATATTCGGTACAAATGGATAAAGATAGGTGGAGGATCCATACTGAAAAAAACTACAGATCTGTAGAGAAAAAACTTAGGGAGCAATAACAAAATGGAGAGAGATTTCAAAATAGTCAATAAGATAGTTGACGGAAAACAAAGTAAAAGGGCTGACACTACCTGATTCAGGAGAGTATAAAACTGTGTCTCAAAACATTGTGATATTAGTAAAAGAATAAGTACAATGCTCAGTAGAGAGAATAGAGAAGTTAGAAACATACACACACAAATACAATTGATCTTGAAAAATAACCAAAAGACACAACAAAAGGATAATCTTTGTAACAATTGATACTGAAACAGTTAATCATCCAAATGAAGAAAATTAAAGCAGAGACATTTCTTACAACTTTTTCAAAAAATATTTCAAAATGAGTCACAGATATAAATTGAAATCAAAGAATTATTGGGCTCTTACGGTAACAAAGAACATCTAGGTGACCTTGGTCATAAACATGATCCACAAGAGAAACATACTGATCACTTGCATTTGATTAAACTCTTTGGCTTGTTGAAAGACACTGAGAAGAGAAAGAGGAAATAAGCCATGGATTGGGGAAAAAATATTTGAAAAAGACATATCTGATGATTTATCAATTTCTGCAAACTACACAATGAATTCTTAAAATTCATCAATAAGAAAAAAAGCCTAATTTTTAAAAATTAGCAAAATGTCTGAACAACTCATTCAAGATGAGGTATAGATGGAAAATAAGCATACAGAATTTGCTCAATACATATACAACTATGAGAATATCATGAAGTGAAAATATGAGAACACTAATACTGGTAAGGATATGTAGCATCAAGATCTCTTTTACATTATTAATGGGAATGAAAAACTGGTACAATCAGTTTGAAAGATGGTTGGGCTGTTTCTGACAAAATTAGACATGTTCTTACCATATGATTCAGCAATCACACTCCTTTTTTTTGAGAATTTTATTTTATTTATTATTTATTTTTATTTTTTATTTATTTTTTATTTTTTTTATTGGTTGTTCAAAACATTACAAAGCTCTTGACATATCATATTTCATACATTAGATTCAAGTGGGTTATGAACTCCCATTTTTACCCCAATTACAGATTGCAGAATCACATAGGTTACACATCCACATTTTTACATGATGCCATATTAGTAACTGTTGTATTCTGCTACCTTTTCTATCCTCTACTATCCCCACTCCCCTCCCCTCCCATCTTCTCTCTCTACCCCATCTACTACAATTCATTTCTCTCCTTGTTTTTTTTTCCCCATTCCCCTCACAACCTCTTATATGTAATTTTGTGTAACAATGAGGGTCTCCTTCCATTTCCATGCAATTTCCCTTTTCTCTCCCTTTCCCTCCCACCTCATGTCTCTGTTTAATGTTAGTCTTTTCCTCCTGCTCTTCCTCCCTGCTCTGTTCTTAGTTGCTCTCATTATATCAAAGAAGACATTTGGCATTTGTTTTTTAGGGATTAGCTAGCTTCACTTAGCATAATCTGCTCTAATGCCATCCATTTCCCTGCAAATTCCATGATTTTGTCATTTGTTAGTGCAGAGTAATACTCCATTGTATATAAATGCCACATTTTTTTCATCCATTCATCTATTGAAGGACATCTGGGTTGGTTCCACAGTCTAGCTATTGTGAATTGTGCTGCTATGAACATCGATGTGGCAGTATCCCTGTGGTACGCTCTTTTAAGGTCTTCAGGGAATAGTTGAAGAAGGGCAATATCTGGGTCAAATGATGGTTCCATTCCCAGCTTTCCCAGGAATCTCCATACAGCTTTCCAAATTGGCCGCACCAATTTGCAGTCCCACCAGCAATGTATAAGAGTACCCTTTTCCCCACATCCTCGCCAGCATTTGTTGTTGTTTGACTTCAGAATGGCTGCCAATCTTACTGGAGTGAGATGGTATCTTAGGGTATCTGAGGGTGGTTTTGATTTGCATTTTTCTGACTGCTAGAGATGGTGAGCATTTTTTCATGTACTTGTTGATTGATTGTATGTCCTCCTCTGAGAAGTGTCTGTTCAGGTCTTTGGCCCATTTGTTGATTGGGTTATTTGTTTTCTTATTGTTTAATTTTTTGAGTTCTTTGTATACTCTGGATATTAGGCCTCTATCTGAAGTGTGAGGAGTGAAAATTTGTTCCCAGAATGTAGGCTCCCTATTTACCTCTCTTATTGTTTCTCTTGCTGAGAAAAAACTTTTTAGTTTGAGTAAGTCCCATTTGTTGATCTAGTTATTAACTCTTGTGCTATGGGCATCCTATTAAGGAATTTAGAGCCCGACCCCACAATATGTAGATCAGAGCCAACTTTTTCCTCTCTCAGGCACAGAGTCTCTGATTTGATATCAAGCTCTTTGATCCATTTTGAGTTAACTTTTGTGCATGGCGAGAGAAAGGGATTCAGTTTCATTTTGTTGCATATGGATTTCCAGTTTTCCCAGCACCATTTGTTGAAGATGCTAT
Organism: Callospermophilus lateralis; assembly: GCF_048772815.1. Lineage (NCBI taxonomy): Eukaryota > Metazoa > Chordata > Mammalia > Rodentia > Sciuridae > Callospermophilus > Callospermophilus lateralis. The sequence continues at coordinate 14,430,935 of NC_135320.1, forward strand.
CCTTTCTTCATTGCATGCTTTTAGCCCCTTTATCAGTTATAAGATAGTTGTAATTTTGTGGATTAGTCTCTGTGTCCTCTATTCTGTACCATTGGTCTCACACTCCTTAATAAACCAAACAAGTTGAAAACTTATGTCCCCACCAATACCTAAACATGAATGATTATAGCAACTTTATTTTTATTGTCCCAAACTGTCAGCTACCAAGACATTCTTCAATAGATGAATATATAAACTCTAATGCGTCCATATAATGAAATATTTTCAACAATTAAAAAAATGATTTTTTTCTAGCAATAAAAAAGCATGTAGTATTTTAAAATATGTATATATTTCTAATTAAAAGAAGTCAATATGGAAAGGTGAAGAGTAGACGTAGTTTGATGTGCTGTGGTTGCCAGAGTGTTTAGGGAGAGCAGAATGAATAGGTAGAGCTCAGGGGAGTTTTAAAACAGTCAATCATATCCTAATAATGGATATATAGCATAATACAGTTGTTAAAACTTGTAGATATACACTATATAAAGAGAAAATGTTTATTTAAACTCAGGACTTTAGTTGATAATTATGTACAAAAACCACTTCATGAATCTTGACAATTATACTATACAGGACAATAAATATAGGAAAAACTGTGTATGCTGGAGGAGTATATATCAGGGTGTACCTAAAATCATTCTGTGCTTTCTGATTAATTTTTTTGTGGACCTAAAAATTAAATAACGTAATTTTTTACAAGAGAGGATGCATACATTTTTAAGAATTTTCAACAAGATTTTTCTAACATAAATTATTTTACCTTAAAAAGCCAAAAGTTTAGTAGAATAACACTAAGCCATATATTAAGGATTGTAATTGCTTGTTGTTACTATCTAGCACATGAGGAAAATACTAATAAAATATTTATGAACAGTGATACTTAAAAAATTCTATATTTTTATTTATTATTATTATTAGATTACTGGGGATTAAATTCAGGGGAACTTACTCACTAAGCCACATCCCTAGCCCCCCCCCCCCGCCCCTTTGTATTTTATTTAGAGTCAGGGTCTCACTCAGTTGCTTATGGCCTCACTAAATTGCTAAGACTGGCTTTGAACTCAAATCCTCCTGCTTCAGCCTTCTGAGCCTCTGGGATTACATGTGTGTGCCACTGCGCCTGGCTAATACTTTAAATGCAAAATAAGTGAGTGTTTTTGAGCAGCACTTACCTTTGTTTCTGTTTTATTGCTTTTGAGTTTGATGTTATTTGGTTCTGACCTCGGTGTGAGAGGACACCTTTGATTTTTTTTAGATTCTAGGATTTTACAATTAAAAGTATTATTTTTGTGTAACATATTAAAACAGTTTTGTTTGTTATAAATTGTAGTAAGTGACTTATAACCAAATCATCCTCTTTTCTGTATAAAATTTTAGAAAACAATTTTTCTACGACTTTCATCAGTATTTAGAGTTGATCATCTCTATAGTCTATTGTCTAAAAGGGTAGGAAAATAACATACTATATAAATTCAGAACTTTGTTTTGGTGTCTGCATTATTTCTAAAATGTTAAAATAACAACAATGAAAAACCTTCCCCATTCAAATTAGGTGATAAAATTGTTGAGTGATTTGATTATCTAGATTACAGAGTTCAACATAAGGCAGAAATTATAGTTCCTAAAACAATATTTTATTTTTCAACTTTCAAATCTAATATCAACTTTCAAATATGAGGCGGTTATGTAAGAAAGCAAAATTAAGATCAAGATTGTTTGAGTTTTGTTATTTCAGCTGCTTCTGTTGGTTGTTTGTATTTTCTGGCTATGTAACAGTCTGGCTAACTATATAATGCAGCATTAAATAGAGGTTTAGTCCTAAACCTTTGTGAAAGATTATTCTCTGTATATTATTTTTAACTACAGAAATATATTATAACTAAGTGCTCCACTTGGAACTGGAGATGTGATCAATACTATTTATAAGGCAGTTAATGCATAAGAGTCCAAACAAGGGACAAATAAGTGTTAGAGGGATAATCTTTAATATTTTTCTCTATTGCATAAATGGGACTTTTTTTTTTACACTATCTGTATAACCGAATTTCATACTCAATGAATATTTGCCATAGTCATTTCTGTGAGTGCTATTGAACCAACCCAACATACAATTTATTCAACAAATGTTTCTATAAACTTATCCGATAAATTCTTAGAACAGTAGGGTACTGGATAATAGTTTCAAGAAAGGAAAATAGGAGAGGATTGACGTGAGAAATAAGACATGCAGCTAAGAATAAATCTCAACTAGAAGGAAAGAAGAAATTATCCAAGTGGAGAGAAAACATTGGAGCAAAGCAACTTAATCATTGAATTCTGGGTCCCAGAGGAGATAGAATTTCAGCTCTATAGGACAACTAGCATCAGTAGGTTTAAGAGGAATCATGAATGGTGCCAGTTTGGAGTTGACAACAGTTATTTTTGCCTTATTAAGGTTGTTGATATGGAGAGTCTGAATAAGCTTTGATTCATGACAAGATAACTATCCTTGGAGACTAACAGCCAAAAGCAAATGGAATTATCTTTTTTTTTGTTTATTTTCATCTGTATTAGAAAATAGTCAAATAGTCGACCATTTTCAAAAACTAATTTTTGGCATGATTTCCTATTTCCGTAGCCTCAGAATAAATTTACAATTCCAAATATTGTGCTTTTCAGCCTCACTTTATCCAAGCAGCTCTTATAGTCTGGATAGCTATAAAAATGGCATAATCACTATTTGTTTAGTGGTGATTTTGTCATTACTTGCAGAACAACAATAAATACATAACTTGTTTTTGCACCAAAGAATAAATAGGCAGCTATACAGGGCAATTTTTTTCTTCATTATCTTTCTGAATGAAGTGGTTTAAAAGCTTCAGAAACAACACCCTTTTAACATTACAGACTGCCACCTCCTGGAGGATCTAATAAACATCTAAGGAGACAATGTGCACTTTCCAATTGACTGAATGTATACAGACGTATGCAAATTCAACAGAAGAAACCAATATGCTTTCTACTGGAACAATAAATTGTCTGTTTATTTCTGTGCTACATTTTAAATACAAGAAATTTTCATAGTTAACCTGAGGCTAATTATATTCTATGCATTTCAGAAATAGTTATCTATACATAAATCATTAGGGAAAAAAATATCTTGCTAAACAGAAATGCCTAAAAAAAAAAAAAAAACAGAAATATACTCAGGATGTTATATTTTGGCACCAAGTATTTAAATTACATCTATTGTTTTAACCTATAGTGGTGCAGTCATATTATATTTGAGGTTGACTATCTCCCATAGCTGCTGAAATAAAATTGAAGCCATTCTGTTAAGATAGACACCTAAGAAGCATGTGGTTATTAATACAGAGGAACTCCTCCACATAAAAGATAAAAAATAACTTTGAAAGAAAAAAAAATCAACCATGACAGTGTTTGCATCAATTTAAATTTAATTATCTTGGTTGGCCTATCTGCATACCAACCCTGTCCACAAATCCAAATGTGTGCTCTGTGAATCTGAACATTGAGGAGTTCTAGTATTTTGGAGTTGGAAAAGAAAAGAGCTATCATCTGGTCTAATTCTTTATTTTCATAGCTCTGAAGCCAGTGAGTTCCAGAGAAGTAGAGCAACTGCCTGGAGCTCTGTGACAAAAAAAGTCCAAAACTGCTCTTAAGGAAAGCTACTTAGGATTTTTTTTTTCAGTAAACTAATCTTAAATCAAAAACAGGAAACAAACACATAATTAAGGGAAACTTTGTCATTGAATTATTTGCTGCCTTGTTGTTTAATCAACACTAATTTCTAATGGGTTTATGTCAGTCAGTAGTAATTTCATTCTGTCAAACTTAAAAAGCTTTAACCTCCCAGTGAGTGAATGTCTTTCAAATTTACAATAGAAAGTGGCAAAGATAGATAGCAGCACTAATTAAACAAATTTCATGGCATTCAATAGAAGGTAGGTTATGAGCTAAGTGCAAAATGGAAGATATTTATATTTTCACCACTAGTGGTTTCTATGCCAAAGCCCTCACCTGAGTTGACGGAATTGTCTTTTCAGGCTGAGCAAGTAAACTGAGATTTAAAAAACAAACAAACAAACCAAAAACCTTAACATAAAAAAAAAAAAAAATCAATAAATGGGCAAAAGAAATAAACAGAAACTTCTCAATAGAAGAAATACAAAAATCCAATAAATACATGAAAAAGTGTGTTCAACATCTGTACCAGAGAAATGCAAATCAATTAAGATTTCATCTCACTACCATCTCTAGTGGGCACAAAGGAGCCTTTATACATTGCGGAATTGCAGACTAGCACAACCACTCTGGAAAGCAGTTTGGAGATTCCTCAAAAAACTAGGGATGGAACCACCATATGACCTTGCTACACTACTCCTGGATATTTTGCCAAAAGATGTAAAATTGGCATACTACAGGGACACAGCCACATCAATATTTACAGCAGCACAATTCACAATAGCTAAATTAGGGAATCAACCCAGATGCCCATCAACAGATGACTAGATTAAGAAATTGTGGTGTGTGTATGTGTGTGTGTGTGTGTATATGTATGTGTGTGTGTGCGTGCGTGCGTGTGTGTGTGTGTGTGTGTATATATATATATATATATATATATATATATATATATATATATATAATGGAATTCTACTCAGCCATTAAATAGAATGAAATTATGACATTTGCTGGTAAATGGATGGAAATGGAAAACATCATGCTAAGTGAAATAAGCCAAACTCAGAAACTCAAAGGTCAGTGTTTTCTTTCTTATGCAGAAAGTAGAGTAAAATAAAGGAAAGGGGGAAGGAAGGATAAGATTACATAAAGAACCAATCAAATGTAAATTAATAGGCAAGTGAAAAGAAGTCTAGTAGAGTAGAGGAAGGAGGGGTTGGGGAGAGGAGACCTCAGGAAGGAAAAGGCTGAGGGAAAAGCAGGGATCATGAACTGAAATCGATTTCCCTGCGTGTGGGAGTTTGTGGGATAAAACCCAGCTATTGTATATAACCATAAAGCTCTAATTTTAAAATATCTATTAGAATAAATATTAGGATGCTTGAGAGCAGTTAACTATTTTAATTATAAATAAACTTTAAAGGGTCACAAAGTACAAGCAAAACAGAGTTAATCCAGTTATGTTTAATATAATCACTTGTGATGCATTGAATTCTTTTTTAAAAATATTTACTTTTTAGTTTGAGGTGGACATAATATCTTTATTTTACATTATGTGGTTCTGAGGATCGAACCCAGTACCTCACGCATGCTAGGCAAGCACTCTACCACTAAGCCACAACCCCAGCTGCACTGAATTCTTAAAATGAAGAAATTTAAATAGCAAACTGGTAGCCAAATTGATAAAATTTTATAAATTTATTTCTTGAACTGTGTTTTATGTGTCATTGCATAAAAATTACTTTAATCATTGCTTAAATATCTATGATTCTTATGTGGTTGATTATCAACGATAATCTAACAGGTTATTAGAGAGAAAAATCAAAGCAATGATCTGTTGATTTCTTTAAGTAAATTGTGACAATTCAGTATAAGTAAGGCTCACTTTTTTTTTTTTTTTTTGCAGGTTATGTTACTGGCATAATAAAATTGAAATGCTGGGTCTTAAGACTATCATGGAGTTGATTAATGTGTGTACTTCCCAGGGTAGCAAAATCAGGAATAAGCTATCAATCAAAACGGGATAGATATGGGTGGCTAGTGTTAGCAACCTGAGGAGATGGTAACTCAATCCTGCCTCTTGGTTTTCCTTTTTCTGACAGACTTTCACAGCCTCTAATGACAGTCTCTGCAAAACAGTGTGGAGACGGATTTGGCAAACATTTCACTTTTTCTCTCAGAGGCTTTTGTCTATGATTTTTTACTATGATACGTACATACATTATTTCTGAAACAAAACAGATCAAACTGAATGTTTCACTTACCATGATTCTATGAAAAATTATTCAAAAACCAGTGGCTTAAAACAACCACAGAATGTATTTTGCTCAGAGATCATCGATTTGAGCAGGATTTACTGAAAACAGTTCATTTCTAGTCCATTTGGGGCAGGTTGAAGACCAGAGCTGAACTTATCTGAGACTGGTAGCTGGGTACTTTTGAAGGCCCCCTCACCATGAGTCAGTCAGAGAATCACCTCAGGCTATTGGCTGGAATACCAACAAGCAGGTTCCCTACGTGGCTTGAGCATGCTCAAATGGTGACTGGGTTCCAAGAGCAAGGTTTCCAAGAGGGGGGGGGAGGACTACAGAAAAGCACTCAGCATCACATCTGCCTCATTCTACCTTCTGTCACCATATAGTCTTCACCACTGAATAAGTGTTGCACCCTATTTTTTCCATCCAAAATTTGGTTTATAACCCTTCATGGTGTAACCATTGTATGGTATAACTTTGTTCTTCATTGCACTTAAAAGGTAAAAAGAGCAGTAATGCACTCCCCAGGAGCATGTGGATGCACAATTGTTTTCTCCTGCACTGCTAGCTAGGATTCTCAGAATGTGCACCTTGTCAATACTTTTCTGAAGCTGCCCTGGGATCTATTCAGAGCTCTGCAGTACCAACAGTAAACACATCTTATATGGGTGGGGCTGAGGACTGAACTTCAGATGAGGAAACCAGGGACAGCAATAGAGAATCTTCATACACAAATTCAATTTTGTAAATCTACACCTTGAAACACTCTAGTAAATATTCCTAAGTGTGATAGTTCAACTATAACACACAAATCAATAACAAAGTGATAACTGTTCTTTTTGACCAGAAAAGTATTCACTCCACTGTCTTGAATCAATGTGTGTCAATTTGAACTATTGATTTTTAGTGTCTATTAATGAGTATTTCATGCATCCTAGTTTGTATCAAAGACAGTTTAGTAACAAACAATATTTTTAATTTGTTCTAATTAGTTATACATCACAGTAGGATGCAATTTGACACATCATATATAAATGGAGTTTAACTTCTCATTTTTCTGGTTGTACATGATGTAAAATCATACAGGTCATATATGCACACAGGTGATAATATTTGATTCTTTGATCCTTCCTACCCCCATACCTCCTCCCTTCCCTTCATTACCCTCTGCCTAATCCAAAGTAACTCTAGGTAATACCAGAAACTCTATTATTAAAAAGTTTTGCATAATAATTGCACCTCACTTTTTTGAAAAAAAAATTGGCATAAAATCTGGGCTGATTATGTGGTGAAATACAATGTTATTCTTTAAGAATATCACATACTCCAGTATTAAGGATATTAGAAATAGATTCCACCTTTTGGTGGGAATAGAAAAGTACTGGAAGAATATGTGGGGAAGAACAATACTATTGTGCATTTGAAGACAGTGGAATTTATTATATTCTATCCTCTGGTCAGTGTTATTCATGGTATGTTTTCCACATTCAAAATATATTTACTCCTTCTCCAAATTTTACCTCGTTATTGCTCATGGTCAGGATTTAATGATCTAGCTCAAGTACGGATGTGGACAAGATTTCTCACATTTGACTTCTTGAGTATAGCCACTTTCATTCTCAAAGATGTTAAGGGGCTGAATCATGTTCCACTAAAAAACGTACAGAGAAGCCCTAACTCCTAATTCCTCAGAATGTGACTGTGTTTGGAGATGGGTCTTGAAAAGAAGTTATTAAGTTTGAAGAGGCTCAGCAATAAAAGAGAATAAAATCACGGCATTTGCAGGTAAATGGATAGAGTTAGAGAAGATAATTCTAAGTGAAGTTAGCCAATCCCAAAAAACCAAATGCCAAATGTTTTCTCTGATATAAGGAAGCTGATTCATAGTGGGGTTGGGAGGGGGAGTGTGGGAGGAATAGAGGAACTCTAGATAGGGCAGAGAGGTTGTAAGGGAAGGGAGGACGTAGGGGGTTATAAATGATGGTGGAATGTGATGGACATTATTATCCAGAGTACATGTATGAAGACACAAATTGGTGTGAATATACTTTGTATACAATCAGAGATATGAAAAAATTGTGCTCTATATGTGTAATATGAATTGTGATGCAATCCACTGTCATATATCAATTTAAAAAAATGAGTCATGGCTCACTATCCTCTTGGTTAAGAGATCTGGACATACAGAGCAATATGAAGGGCACACATTCTCACACACTCACACACACACACACACACACACACACACACACGCACACACAGAGGAAAGGCCATGTGAAGCCGTGTGAAGTCATAGAGGAAAAAGCAGCCATCCGCAAGGCCAACAGAGAGGCCTCCATGAAAACCAGATCTACTGATACCTTGGTCTCATGCTTTCATCCTCCAGAATTCTAGCTAGGATGATAAATTTCTGTTGCTTAAGCCACCCAGTCAGGGGTGATTTATTATAGCAGCCCTACCAAACTGATGCAGACTCATGTTAAAGAGAAATTGGCTTGTTCTCTTCTACACCCGTTATATTTTGGTGGGACGGGAATGCAATAATCACACTCAACTCTCCTGCTTTGGAGAAGAGGGGATTGCTGGAAATGTACAGCAATAACTGATCCATAAAACTTCTGGAATCCAGCAAGATTCATGTCTGTTCTTTGATTAGGGCTCAGTTCCAGTGAATGGGTGTAATCTACTTTGTCCCTGACTCTGTCCTCTAAGATCAGGGTTCTGTCTTATGCATTTATGACTCTCCCCTCCAAGATGCTGGCTCTGTACGCTAGAAAGTTCTGCACTCTGACTCAAATTTCCAATGAGTCTTACCTGAGTAGCTAATGCACATATTTCTGATTTATAGAGAGAGTATCAAGTGTATTTTGTGTATATATTAAATCAACTGCTTTAATTATGTCCACTTCTACTTATTATTTTTATTTTCTAGTTGATTTATTAAAGTCAGAAAATATTCAAAACCTGCAATGGCTTTTGATTCTTACCATTTTTTGTTGTTGTTTCATACAAATTTGACTTTCAGAATTTCAGTGTTAGGGTTTTATACAGTTTTATTGAAGCAAGTCTAAAATTTTTGGGTAGAAAATAATGATTTTGCTTTAACCAACCTTCCTTCCTTCCTTCCTTCCTTCCTTCCTTCCTTCCTTCCTTCCTTCCTTCCTCCCTCCCTCCCTCCCTCCCTCCCTCCCTCCCTCCCTCCCTTTCTTCTTCTGTCTTTCCTTCCTTTTTCATTTTGGATATTCTCAATCTCTCCTTTGCTTTATTTGCTGTTACCTGATTTTCCTTTTTTTTTTCTTTCTTTTTAGCTGTAAATGACCCATATCTTTACTTATTTATTTATTTTTATGTGGTGCTGAGGATTGAACCCAGTGCCTCACACATGCAAGGCAAGCGCTCTACTCCTGAGCTACAGTCCCAGCCCCCTGATTTTTCTTTTGAAAAATTTTTGATATCAGGGATTGAATCTAAGGAGTACTTAGCTATCAAACCACATCCCCAACCATTTTTGTGTTTTATTTTGTGACATGGTCTCACTAAGTTGCTTAGGGCCTCACTAAATAGCTGAGGCTGGCTTTGAACTTACAAGCCTCCTGTCTCAGCCTCCTGAGCCACTGAGATTACAGGCATGCTCCACCACACCCTGCTTACCTAGTAAATTTAATGCAGTTGATTCCATAGGGTACTGTGACAAATTTCAAAATACAGCCTTTTAATCTTTAGTTTCTCCTTCCACTTTCTATCTCTGTTTATATTTTGTTAATTTGTTGATAAAACCAGACCTCTTCTGCTGTCTCTTCATCTGTATTTTCTTAATTGCAGTTCTATGCTATTCTTTTACATGCCTGTATACCTTTATTCATCTTGTAGTGTGGTGTTTAGTTCTAGAGCTCAGTGAGATTCAGGTCTAATGGGTTCTTGGGTTTATGTCAAGATGTTTTCCTATGGTCACACAAAAAGTCCTTCAGGAAGGAAAATCAGGTTCCCTTGTCCCTTTTTGTGATGTTTATCTACGTCCATTGCTCATTTTTAACGAGTTGATATTTTAACTTTCTGCCATATATTCTGCCATTTTGTCAGTTATTTTCTGACATTAGCTACAATTAGGATTCTAACCTTCCCAACATGCAAACATTCAATGCAAAATTGTCAACGTCCTAGGAAACTGGGACAAGTTTGTTACCTAGGGGCAAACTTCCACATAGAGAATGTTGCTTCTCTTATCACTTTGCTAGATATAGAGCTTGTACAGAGACAAAGAAGACAGACTTTTTTTATATATACAAAAGAGGATTGCTACACTTCTAAGTTTCTCCAGAATTAAACTTTAAAAGGTTTATGTTTATGTCGGTTAACTAATATGCTTTCTTTTCTTTCTTATTGTTGTCCTGCCCAATCTATGAGTTCACTTTTCATGAATTTAGTTACCTGTGGTCAATTGCATTATGAATATATTAAACAGAAAGCACAAGACATAAGCAATTCACAAATTTTAAGTTGTGTTCTATTCTGGTATCTTAAAATCTCATACCATCTTGCTCTTTCTCTACATGAGTTGTCTCTTTCTCCAGAGTATCCATGTTGTATATGTTAACATTCTTGTTAGTCCATAAACCATCTCAGTTATCATCAGTTATCAGATCATATGCAGTTATCACAAGGCTTGTGTTTAAGTAACCCTTATTTTACTTAATAGTGGTCCAAAGCACAAGAGTAGTTATGCTGTCAATTTAGATATGCCAAAGGGAATCTGTAAAGTGCTTCCTTTAAGTGAAAATAAAATATTTTGAGACAGCCAGATAGATGGACTACATTCACACAAGAATATATTGTTACAAGGATCACACTTTTTATTGTTGTTAATCTCTTACTATATGTAATTTATAAATTCAACATTTTACACACACACACACACACAAAATCCAAAATCTGTGGATGCTCAAGTCTCTTACATAAAATGGAACAGTATTTGCATTTGAATTTGCACATATGATTGTATCATTTAAATAATCTCTAGACGACTTAATACCTAATACAATATATGGTTTGTTACTATCCACAAGTTCAGGCATTCACTGTGGGTCTTGGAACATATCTTCCACCAAAATGGGTGTGCATATGGCCTTTGTTCATACATTATTGAATAGTGGATCTAACTCAAAAGCATTCAATGAGTTCTCGTTAAGATACAAAGGTCTAAACCTAGAAATAGCATAGTGAAACAGAGAACCTGGAGTAGCAAAGTGAAGAGAAAATAGTAAAAACAAAGGAAAAAAGTTCAATAGTGTAAAAACCAAATTACCATTAAAGAGATATGAAAGGTTGAAAAGATCTGGAAATTTCCTTATTCAATATCGGGATATCCCTGGCCTAAATGAAACTAGGAAATAAACTATGACATGATTGGCTGATTAATGAGATTTCTTGAAAATTAGTAGCTATGATTGTATCTTTGCTGAAGTAGGCAGGCAGTTGCTCACTGATCTTTGATCATGAGGAAATGCCCACGGAATTGCTGCTGAACTTGAAAAAATGGTTTCTGTGATTTAAAAATAAATACTGAGTATGTCCAGGTTAAAATTTCTGTGGTCCCTGCAGAAGGAAAAATAAAGAACACATCCCCAAACTGAGCAGATTTTAGTGCTTACAATTTGGATGACTATTAAGAAAAGCATTACTTTACATTTCAGAAAGATGTCAGATATAGGTGAATGATAAATGTATGGTAAAGTCTGAATAGATGCAAGATTTTCTGTTTTCCCATAATGGCTAAACCAAGGGTTTACCTCTGAAGTATTGCTTTGAATGGAATACCCAATACAGTTTTATATCCTATAATTGGGTTGTTGTAATTTTATCATTGAGCTTTGTTACCTTCAAAAAGTCAATAATTAAACTTCTCAAAATATGTGGCTATAATCTAGTAGCTAAATTTATGATATTCACATTTCCCTAAAACCTGCTTTTTTCATGGTACTTATACACAATTTTTCCTGGACAGCCAAGAGGGATTGGTTTGAAGACCCTGATGGCTCCACAAATGCCAAAATCTGTGAATGCTCAATTCCCTTATGTAAAATGGAGCAATATTTGCATTTAACTTTTGTATACTTTAAATCATCTCTAGTTAACTGACAATGCTTAATACAATATAAATGAGATATAAATTGTTATTTTAAATACTACATTTTTTAGGGGATAATAACAAGGAAAAAGTATACACATGTTCAAAATAGTTGAAGTTACATTGTTTTGCATTTTTTAAAATATTTTGATCTGTAGTTGGTGAATTCAGACATATAGAACCTGTGGATTAGAGGGCTGACTATACTCCTGAGTTTTTTTTCTTATTTTCTGTTGAAACCATTTTAAGATTTGGTTTCTTTCTAAGCTATGACTTATCCTGTGGAAAACTTACAACTTCTAGTGAATTTTATTTGTCTCTTTCTGTTTTGGGTACCAAGTAAGGAAGAGATGGGACATTTTCCTAAGCCCTTCTATGGATTCTGTTCTTATCTGAAGGGTTTTCAACAAGAAGGACAAAGAGAGACATGACAGCTGTTCCTATTGTTATATTTTCCCTGATCTGACTGTTGAAAGCAGTTGATTTTTTTTTTACCATTGCTTTATTAGTAAGATTGAATCAAATACCCAGAAAATTTTCATCTGCATCAGATTTTAAAGATCTTATTTCTAATCACATCAACTTGAAAACCGATACCCTGAAAGGTAAATTTATCCAAATGAACTGTTGAGAGTAAATAAAATCAGATAATTGGATTAAGACTGGAAAGTAATTTTGAAATACTTAGTGTTCTTGTTTTAATTGAATCCCTAGGTAGGGAATTTTTACTGCTTTCCTTGTACTCTCAGGTCCCCCACAGAGAAGGGAGGCACCTGGTCTGGATCACAGATATTCAAAACACTCAAATTCTCCCAATGGCATGTATTCTTTCTACTCAGACAAACAGCCTCTATAAAAATTAAGAGAGCTATTAAACAGATTTTCATAAGTTCAAATTCTCCTGTCTCACACTATTTAGACTTCTTAGAATACCTTTGGTAAAAGGCCCTGAAAGTAGTAATACAGAACATTTTCAGGTTTTGGTTTTTTTTTAGTATTTCAGGAAAGCAGAACTCACCCATATCATGAAAATAAGAGTGTTACTTATCAAAGTAATTCAAAGCAATACTCCATTTGCATAAGCTCTGACATACTAGTTTGGGCTTTGTGTGGTATGATTCACAAGTCACATAAAAAATAAAATTTATTTTAAATGCATATCCTGTGTGTGTGTGTGTGTGTGTGTGTGTGTGTGTGTGTGTGTGAGAGAGAGAGAGAGAGAGAGAGAGAGGAGAGAACGCATGTGCTCCCACGAACATCTTATATTCTTTTATGCTATTGCCTAATAATGTATTCTGGTCACAAACCATTACTCTTTAATCATACAAGGTCAAGTTCAACCAGAAAAGCTGCACTCAGTATAGCAGGAATGATGCTTTAAATAGAAATGGTACCAGGTGGAGAATTGTAAATGAAGACTGGGTGGGAAGGCAAGAGTGAAGGACTTATTGTTCAACTCCAAATCCTATGATTCTAATGTTCAGCATTTGAACTGGTCTCAAAAGAAACATATGGAGCTTCAGAAGAGCTAATTGATAGTGTGTACCTGGCTCCCAGGTGAAGAAGTCTGAGAGCCCTCAGCAGGGAGTGTGACTACCCAGAAAGGGCAGACTGAAGGAGAACTATTCACTGGATTTTTGCCAGAGCAGGGCTCTCCATTTCAGAGGACTGTGTGCATTCTGGTGTGGATCCAGAAAGCTCAGCCTGCCAGTTCTCTCTGCATTCCTGCTGATGCAAACCCCAGTTGTCCATTATTAGCTATTACTAAAGAAAGACTTGACTTTCCCCCACAGAGGTTTAAAAGTTACAGACCATTCTTTGTGTCTGGAGCAAAACAGTCAAAGATCTACTTTTTATTAAAAGGTGTTATCGACTCACTGCAAACTGAAGAGTGGCCAAGCTCCCTTTAAATTAAATTCCATTGAAAATCTTTGCAATAGTGACATATCTTGTCTGAAATACTCTATAGAACATTAGTAACTTTAAAAAAAAATCTTATTTTGTATACTACTAGATTTTTTACTTGATTTTGCTCCATGATCATATTTTCTTTATGTGTCAATACTGAGTTTTGCAAGTAATAGTTAAAACAGGAATTAATCATACATAGATGTTATTTTAACTTGCCCTGGTTACTGTAGGAAAATCATGTAATCTAATAGTTGACCCTACTATCTTTTCTTATATACCAGTTTTCTATTGTTGTATAACAGGTAATAACAAACTCAATGACTTAAAAAAGCCTGAATTACTATTCCTAATTCATGTGTATCAGGAATCAAGGGACAGCTCAGCTGGGTCTCTCAAAGCTGAGATCAGGGACTTCATTAAAGCTCACTTGGCCCCAGGAAGAATTCAGTTTCTTTCACTTGTCAGGCTGAGGTATCTCATTTTCTTGCTGATGTAAAGTAATAAAATCAAATGAGAAATAGGCATGCAGAAATGTCTGTCATCTTGTTGTCTAAAACTGGAATGCAACTTCAATGCTGCTAAGTAAGCTTCCTGAAGACTTCAGGACATAGGAAAATATACTCAGATATGAAATTCAAATGTCTTTTAACAACAACAAAAAGCCTGCCATTCTTGAAAAGCACGTTATTTCAAACCCGGACACTTGAGATGTGTAAGTTGTAAAAGGAGAAGATAAATGCAAAGCTGTTTACTCTCAACTCTTACTTATTTCCCTTAAATCATGCTGTCGCACAGAGAAATTCAGCTCAAATATTTCATTTGACAAAGAAATTGGTAACAATTTAAGTCATGGAGCTGTGCAGTAAAAGACTGGGGAATTGAAAAGCCTCGTTCTTCCCATGGTTATCTACTAGTTTTCTTAATAATGAGAATACTAACTCCAATCTGAGGGAGTTGTCTCAGTCTCTAATTCATGATGGATCATGATTCAATCTCATACACTGAAAAGAGAGAGTTGAGCTCATTTGATTTACCTCTTGTGCTGCCCTACCACGCCTACCCAAACTTGAAAATGATAGTCTATTTTGTATTCAATTATGCTTTTTATGTTTAGATTTATTTGTATTCTCACTTGCTTCATTATAGAAAAGGTATGGTAAGACCTGTGAATCTTTTCAGGCTCCCCACAGATGTTTTGTTCTTGCCTTAGTATTTGAATAGTTGGCTGAGAAACATTTGGTCCCAGAACTTGGAAAAAGTTGATTCAATATCTTTTCGCATCAATTACTGCTGGTGAGAAATTTGGTGCCCAAATGTTTCATGTAAAAAATCTGTTGTGGGCTGAGTATAGTGGTGAACGCCTGTAATCCCAGGGGCTTAGGAGGCTGAGGCAGGAGGATTGCAAGTTCAACGCCAGCCTCAGCAACTTAGCAAGGTCCTAAGTAACTCAGAGAGCTCCTACCTCAAAATTTAAAAATGAAATGGGCTGGGATGTGGCTCAGTGGTTAAGTGCCCCTGGATTCAATCCCTGGTATGTATGTGTGTGTGTGTGTGTGTGTGTATGTATGTGTATATATATATATATATATACAAAAAAATCAGTTTTAAGGTGTGAATTAAGTCTATGGGACTCTTATGCTGTAAGAATAAAAAGGATTTTATTATCAGATGGCAATGGCCTCAGTTTTAGCTGCAAGTATCCCAAGTAAATATAATGTGTTCATTGAATAAACTTTTGATAATTTGCCTGGATTTGAGCATGGCATTTAGACTAAGTGCCTTCTAGGCACTGGGTATAATGATTTGTTCTGAGCTCTGAGACCTTTCCATTTGGAAGGGATTTAGTTCATGCCACTCCAGGCAAACTTGAACTCTGGCTGGTTCTACTGCCCCCCAAATTCTACTTCCTGGTTTTTGTTTTTGTTGTTTGTCTTCCAGGAGCTTTGGAAGGACTCTTGTACTGCTGATTACTCATTCATTTACTGCCTTTATTTATGGGTGTATTTCTCCCATGTATTTGTGTAAGTGGGTTTTATAGAGGGATAGAAATAAAATGCTTGCGCACTTGATCATCTTGATGGGAACTTCCTTAAACTATTTTATGCTATACATTTGTTGGGCTTCCCAGAGGAAGTTTGAAAAGCACAGAAATATAGGTGGCCTCTGTCAGTATAAGGCTTTGCTAGGGGGGAAGAATTTGTGTGGTATCACAAAGCTATTAAACCGGGGATTTCTAGGCTAAAAGAAATATTCAATTTCACCATAAAATTAAATGGTATTATTACATTGGGCAAATGTTCTATTCTGTCTCAGTCTCTGTACTGCTATAACAAAATACCTGAGACTGCATAATGTATAAAGAACAGAAATGTATTCCTCTCAGTTCTGGAGGCTAGAAAGCTCAAGAATAAGATACTGGCATCTGCTGTTAAGTGAAGGCCTTGCTGTGTCCTCATATGGTTGAAGGTGGAAGGGAAAAAAGGAATGAACTTCCTCTACTAAGCCCTTTTCTAGGGGCACCTTAATCCCATTGATGAGGGAAGGAACCTTTTCATCTTCTCACCTCTTTTTGGAGGGGACACATTCCAACTGCAGCCCTCCTTGAGTCGGTTTCCTTATCTTCCTAATGTAGACATGATTCATTGCAATTCATTAAGGTAGTGCTTGTACCATAATGGACTCATTGTTGGTCCCCCCAAATCCAATGATTGCAGCATAACTTATAGATTCCTGTAAGCTAGTCCCAGGTTTGACTTTTCTAATCATAGTCAAAAAATCACTGGATGAGCTTCATGCTTGTGTTATATCTAAAACCATCCTTTGGACCCTGGCATATGTATGCTCTATCTCTTCTGGACAGCTTTCCTCTGTGGAGTGCCTAGACATCTGGTCTCTAATCAGAATTTGGTGTCACCTTCTCAATGTGACTTCCTCATACCCATTTCTGTGTTAACCCACACTCTCCAGCCAATATGTTGTTCCCTGCCTTCAGCCTCCAGGGCTCAGTAAATGTGTTTGGCTTAGCTCTTTGTCCTCCCCAACCAGAGCTGCTGGAGGGCAGCAATCTAATCCCCTGTAGTCCCACACTGGGGGTAGAATCCAGATATGCAGAAATCCATCATCAGTGTCCAGTTAAACTGAATTGAAATAAACAAGTCTATACAATATTTCTGAGACATGCTTTATATCATGGCTTTATTGTTACATTGAAGTGGATGAATTCTGAGAGCATCCAGCACAGTCATGTTCCAGTGTCAGTTCAGAATTACATTCTAAAATTCAATATGAATGTCCTTGGCATTTGGGAATTATTACTACTCTTCCCACGGCCAAGATGAATAGATTTTATAATATGTTAACATCATTTTCTAGGCAATGAGACTGGACTTGAAAGGAAATCGACCAGCCTTGGTACTGAGACAGGTTCAATGTTGTCATTTCTTGATTACTCTCGTCAATACAGTCTCACTTATCTGTATTGCTAGAATGATTTTCTCTCCCATCACCTAAATATTTTCTAGTACATTGACAACTACTTAGTGTTGTATGTTTAAGGAATATAGAGAAATTTTTAATCTTGGTTCACTCTAAAATGATGAATTAGGCTTTATTAGAAAAAAAATCATATGCTGAACTCCAAAGTTTCAACAATTCCTGGAATACCTTGGCTACCAGAATCCTTCAGTACCCTGACAACTTGGTTGGGTCTACATTGAGAATCAGAAGTTATGTTTTCATTTTTTAGTACTTTTTTAGTACTATTTTTTTACTCTTTTAAAATGTTAAGCCATAGATTATCTATAAAACCGTTTCCAGCCACTTTTACATAATATGAGATCTCTTTTAAATATTTATTTTGTTCCACTATGTGCAAGGCTCCAAGCTGGTGCTAGGAATGCTCTGTTCAGCTGGGAGAAAATTCTAAGGAAGCCTATGGATTATTTTCATGAGCGTCTTGAAATTTATAGGAGTAAACAACAGTCAAAGAAAAACAAAATGGTGTTGCCATACAAGTTATAATCTCAGGTCATTCCTACTTGTTTGGAAGAATTTTCAAACTCTTTTTTTTTTTATCAGTTCATTATTAGTAATATGGCTTTTTTTTTTCCTTTGCAAAATTTCGTTATCTAATGGAGGATAAAAGCAAAAGTCAGGACCATGTAGTCCTCAAGAAGTGCTGAAGGACAGCATAAGGGAACACTTTCCTATCTGCCAGTCATGCACTGAAAAGGTGAATCAAATATATTGGGGCAGATGAACTTGGAGATCATTAGTTGAGGACTCCAGTTTATATTTCGAGATTTCTAGTAAGGTTTTCAGTGCTTTAGACTTTAGAAAACCTTGACTCAATAACACTTTGTTCAACTCTCATAACAACTTTGTTATTTTTAAGAGGTTATTGCACAACAATTATTCAGATAATTTACATAGCTATAAATCACCGAACGATTTTCATGAAAGTATTAAAAAATATTTAGCAGCATTGGAATTAATGTTATTTTTCACAGGTTTCAAGTTCTGTCAATAAATTAGAATTTTGTACAAAGGAAAATTACTGTCTTCTATTCAGTTATGACATTGTTTTATAAACATTGATAACTATTCAGGTTCAAACTATTAAGAGTGACAATTAGGGACTGGGATTGTGGCTCAGCGGTAGAGTGCTTGCCTAGCACAGGCGGGACTCAGGTTGGATCCTCAGCACCACATAAAAATAAAGGCATTGTGTTGTGTCCATCTACACCTAAAATAAATAAATATATATATATATTTATTTAAAAAAAAGAGTGACAATTACCACTTTCTTGCCCAAGGTATGTATTTCTTCTTGATTAAGTTCATGCTCAGTTTTATATTCTTATCACTCATTATTCTTAGAGCTGTGCATAACAGTATTCTGTGATCTCAGTAATGGCCTTGCTGAGATCTACAGACACATCACCAAACGGTGCTGCACTCCCTGGTGACTGGCAACTTTTCTGCCTTTCATTTGCTGAATGTCCTTGTGTTTTCCCTCTGCCTTCTCTGTCATAGTCAAAACTGTCAGCCAGTTCTTTCCTTGGGTACATGAACATCAAAATTTCCTAGAATAGGCATGCCTTTTATTTTGCCCTATGCTCAGTCTTCAGCTGAGTTCACCGCTTTCATCCATGAAATCTCTTCCCACTCAACAAGATCTCATATTTTCCAACAGTTAGGCTTTCCACCGTCCTCAGGTCACAGGCTCCACTCTGCACCCAGCTGCATTCATCAGGATAGATTTGACATGTGGACTGAGGCTAGATTGTGCATTGCTCTGTGTAATCCACCTTCTGGGTATGCACCTTGTAAACTGCTAGCATTTAAGTGATGACAAATTTGCTTGCTTTGCACTTTATAACAATATAACCCTGGCTTATCTCCAAAGTTGGCATCTCTGTTTTCCTTGTTGTTCCCAATGTGATAATCATTTTTTAAAAAAATTTGCTTTGAGCTAGTCTTGCATAAATGATAGGAGTGATGTTTTTCTACCTCAAAGTGATTTGGCAAATCTGTCTAGAATATGCTACTGTCTTTGCTAGTAAAAAATAAATAAATAAATAAATAAATAAATAAATAAATGCTAAAGTAAATGTGTGAAAGAAATTCTAGTGGTCTATCCACTTCTCCCACCACATCTTTTTTAAAAACATCTTTCAGCATGGATTGAAGTATATTCTAAAGTAGAAACCTTCAAGATTAAAGATTAAAAAATACTTTTTTCAAAATATTTTCCCGCTCTTTCTTTGCTTTCTCTTGCTTCTTCCAATCCTCATTCCAAATTTAAACCTTTAGCTTTTCATTGTCTTATTTTGTCCTTTCTATGATGACACCTGTCTTTCTTATAGTATAGATTTTTTTTCTGACTCTATGAATACTAATTAACTCCCTAATAGTCATGTTAAAAAAAGGATTATTTTCCTAGACATGTAAACCTTTTCATAAAACAGTTAAAATGAATAAATGGCTGACCCATTTCTTTTATTTTAAAGCAGGTGATATTAAAAAACTCTTAACTCACATAACTGTTCAGAAATATCATACCCATATCCATACAAGACGGAATGGATGATCATTTCTTCAAATCACTTAGAGTATTTCCTGTAATCAAATTAAATTGGACAACCAATTTGGCAATGATAAACATGTATTAGGCAACCCACCATCATCAGTTCTAAAATACCTATGATCTAATACTGTTATTCACATGGAGTATCAGCATCTACTTGATAATCCAGATTTATCAACACCTGGCAGACCAAGTTTTCTGTTTTGTTTGTTTGGTTTGGTTTTCTTTAGTTTGGGGCATTTTTGTATCTTAGAGATATGTACTTTTTTTTTCCAGTTCTCTTTTTATTTTTTCTTAATTAAAAAGAAAATGTGCAGTGCTAGGAATTGAACTCAGGGCCTTGCACATACTAGGCAAACACTCTACCACCTAGTTACATTCTCAGCCCTTTTTTTTGGGGGGGAAGGGCAGTTATTGGGGTTGAACTCTGGGGCATTGGATCACTGAGCCACCTCCCCAGACTTCTTTTGTATTTTCCTTAGAGACAGGGTCTCACTGAGTTGCTTAATTTCTTGTTTTTGCTGAGGCTAGCTTTTTTAAAAAAATAATATTTATTTATTTTAATTAGGTATATATGACAGCAGAATGCATTTTGATTCATTGTACACAATTGCAGCACAACTTTTCATTTCGCTGGTTGTACATGATGTAGCATCACACAATATGTGCAGTCATAGGCACAATGAAATATTACTCAGCATTAAAAGAGAATAAAATTATGGCATTCACAGGTAAATGGATGGAGTTGGAAAATATTATGTTAAGCCAAGTAAGCCAATCTCCCAAGAAACCAAAGGCCGAATATTCTTTCTGATAAGTGGATGCTGATCCATAATGGAAAGGGACATGAGAAAAATGAAGGAACTTTGATGGGGCAAAGGGGAGGGAGTATGGGGGCAGGAAAGATGGTGGAATGAGATATGTACTTATTAATCTTGCATTGTGGTATTCATGTGATAGCTTAGAAAGTGTTGGTGGCTTAGCATCATTATTTTCTTCTAATACATTTATATAATAACTTTTTATTTTTACTGGTTGAGATTTCTTTTCAAGGACATTTGAATAGAAAATGAGGCTTAAAAGAAAAATATAGCCTCTCCCTCCAGAGCAAAGAGCAAGCATACTTAGTGTCCAGTATAAGAATCTTTTTACAAAGCAGGAGGCAAAGATGATTAACTCCTTATTCTAGGGCCTGAAAAATAAATAGGTATGGTCCCTGTCCTATCTGAATTTATAACAATTTTCTGTATTTTTGTTTGCATAGATGGTCCCCTTGGGAGTTGAGAGTGGTGGTCAGTGTGCAGGAGGTTGGGTGTTAGCATTTGATCCCACAGTAGGATCGATGTGACTGCTGGTTGCTGTCATCAAATATTATACCTTCAAAATTAGACTTTTCCCCTGAAGCTTGTGCCTAAGGAAAACCATTTTGGTGTGTGTGTGTGTGGGGGGGGGTATGTGTGTGTGTAGTAAATAACTATCTAGATATTCAGGATGTGGCTGGTGAAAAAATGAGGAATTCGAGAAACTATAAATCAGGTTAGATTATTATTTTTTTCAAAAATATAAAGCAAGTAATGTTTATTTTTGTTAGATTGAACCAAGACAAATTTGTTTCTTCTATAAAATGACCTCCAAGTTACATGGTATTAAAAATCTAAAGAGATATAGTCATTTAAGAGTTATTTTTGTAGATCTAAATGAACTTGACCACTTCTAGATGCAGTTTTATTTGAAAGAGGAGTCTGGGGAGATTCTCATAGATGCTGGAACACACGTCCACCCAAGTAGATATCTCTCTGAAATCCACGTCTTACAATAGTGACGGTGTCATGCCATAATTTGAAACTGATTGAAGAGTAAAACAAGTTAACATATGGTTGATAATATCTGTTTCCTTATAAATACCACTTCCCCTTTCTTATGATTCTCAATATTTCTCTTGTGCTATTAGATATGTGGATGCTTTTCCCATGCCAAGCAATTCTCCAAATCTCTGTGAACACAGATGGGTGTCCTGTAGTTCAATTCAATCTGATACTAATTGGGGTTAGCTTTTAACCCCACCAATTAAAGGCTAGGTTTCATGAGACCCACTACCTATATATACGCACACATAGTTCAGACACTGTGTATGAGTTCACCTCTTGTTTGTGCTTATGAACAACTGGCTGTAAATCAGAGGTTCCCACAATCCATTCCTTACATTTGCTACATTGTTAAAAATAACTCATGGAACTCAGGAGAACACTTTACTTACTAGGTTACTGGTTTATTATAAAGGGATATAACTCAGAAATAACCAGATGGAAGAGATGCATGGGGCAAGGTATGGGGGAAGGAGAGCAGAGTTCCCTTCCACTCTCCCAGCACCTTCACATGATCACCATCCAGGAAGCCTTTTTTAAAAATTGGTTCTAAAAAGTTATACATGACAGTAGAATTCATTTTGATATAATTATACAAACAGATTATATCTTACTCTAATTAGGACCTCATTCTTTTTCTTTCTTTCTTTCTTTTTTTGTGTGTGTGGAGGGGAGGAGTACTGGGGATTGAACTCAAGGGGCACTTACCCACTGAGCCACATCCCCAGCCCTATTTTTTATTTTGTTTTTTAAGACAGGGTCTCACTGAGTTGTCAGCACCTTGCTTTTGCTGAGGCTGGCTGTGAACTAGTGATCCTCCTGCCTCAGGCTCCTGAGCCAGTGGGATTGGCATGCACCACCGCACTTGGCAGGACCCAGTTCTTGTGGATATACATGACAGTGGGATACATTATGGTATATTCATATATGTACATGGGAAAATTATGTTAGATTGATTCCACTGTCTTTCCTTTTCCTACATCTCCTTCTTTGCTTTCATTCCTCTTTTGTTTTAACTACTGAATATGTATTCTTCCCCTCTACCCACTTATTGTGGATTACTTCAGGAAGCCATTTGCTTAGGTTTTTTTTTGTTTTGTTTTGTTTTGTTTTGTTTTTTTGTTGTTGTTGTTTGGTGGAGTCTCCATTACATAGGCATGATTAATGAAATCATAGGCCATTGGTGACTGTTTCAATCCCCGGTACTTCTTTTCTTGTGACAGTAAAAGAGGTAGGATTGACAGTTTTAGCTCTCTAATCACGTTGTTAATTCCTTTGGTAACAAATCCCCAAGTTTAGAGGCTTTCTAAAATTACTACATCACCATAAATTCAAGGGTAATTGAAAAGAGCTTGCTATGAATAACAAAAGATGTTCTTTTCATCTTTATCAGTCTTATCACTTAGAAAATTACAGGTACTTTAGGCATTAAACTCAGGAACTTGGGACCAAGGCAAAATGTATATATTTTTATATCACAAAATCAAACTCCTGTTGTAGGCATTTCTTTTTATCTTTTTTTTTTTTTAAAATGATGGTGTGTACATGTTTTGAAAGTAACAGGACAAGTTGACAAAATTAACTTTAGGCTAATAAGTGATTTTCTATATGGTTGCATATCTATTGACATCCAACAATGACTGTCCTTTAAAGGAAATAAAAACTTAGTGTGTTCTGAGCTACATATGCATGATCATGATCTGCAAACATGGATTCAAGTTACCCTGAATGTTGTTTTTCTGCAGGAGAGGTTACATTAACTTTAATCATCACAGAAAAAAATATATATAAAGACATAAATCAGTAGGTTTACAAATTACATTGGTGGGAGCATCAGGCTAAAGGGCAAGGCAGGGAAATCCCTCCTACATACAGGCTTCAGACATTGTAGCATTTATCACTTTGGGGTTGGTGGAGGCCAGAGGTCTGCTACGTTTAGTGATAGTTTCTATCAGGAGAATGTTAGACCAGATACAGAAGTTAAGGAAAGTGGCTATTAAATGAACTAAGAGAATTGGGGTTGTAGCTCAGTGGTGGAGCACTTGCCTAGCACATGTGAAGCACTGGGTTCAATAGTCAACACCACATAAAAATAACTAGATAAAATAAAGGTATTGTGTCCATTTACAACTAAAAATATTTAAAAATAAATAAATAAATAAAGGACCCTTAGGTCCTTAGTCCAAGGTAATTTGGCTTTTGACGAGGTAGGTCCAAATCTCCACAGTTACATGTTATAGTCAGCCAATGTCACCCAGTCTGCAGAATCTTTAATAGTGACACAGCTTTTCCAGAGAACCTTATTCTGCACATCTATCACAGTCTGATTAATGCATTTTCTTCAACACATAATACCATTGCATTCATTACTATACCTCTCATTATTATCTTGACTGTGAAAAGGTTTATAATGAGTGATTCATTCAAATTCAGGACCTATACCTGCATTCACTTTCCTATGTTCATTGAACTTTGATGAAGATATTCAAGAAGACATATATTCAATTCCATCATACTCATCATTTTTAGGTCAGCACGCCAATTTTTATTCATTTTAGCTTAGAGTTAGCATCTGTTTTTTTGTTGAATTGTTGCAAATCACAAAAAAAATAGTAATGAAGCATTTTAGAGAAAATTAAGTTCAAAATGTGAATAATTTTTAAAATACTAAAAAATATTGGAGGCTTTTTATAAAATCATTACATGTTTTCTTTTTACCATGCCTACTATTATAATTGCTAGTACTATACATTCTTATAATTTCTAATTATTCAGTACTTATTTGTCCTAGGCCTTGTGCTGAGTGCTTTACAATTACTATAAATCTACATATTTAAGAACTCAGACTTCTAATAAGGATCACTTACTTTTCATCGATATTGTTGCATTTGCATGATGGTCAGGAAAAAAATCCAAGTAGAAAAACTGGAGATCAAAATATCTTTGTAACTAGGTATCTAATTTTATCCATTGATTTTTTTGTACACCTTTGATCTTTAATGTTGCTAACTATAGTTTTCACAAAGAGACAAGGTGAGAAAATTATTTAAAGAGAACTCTAATATATGCTTTAGATTAGTTTACTTTTTATATTTGTAATTTACAAAACCAAATGTAGAAAGAATAGATGGTTTAGATTAATTTACTTTTTTATTTGTTATTTTCATACTTTTAAGCTCCCTATATTACACATATATCCATTTAAATTTGAATATATGCATATTGAATATACATAATTATGAATTTTCCCTTTTGAGATTTGCTAACTAAACAATAGGAAACTTCTGCCATGTCTGATACAAAGCACTTGTGAGAGGATTTTATAAAATCAAAATGTTAAAAAAACTTTCAGAGATAAGTGAATAAAAGCTTTTGACTTAAACATGTAAAGGCTGTAAATGTAGAAGAATGGATACAAAAAATTGAAATTTAATTCTTTTTACCAATTCTTTTAGTAGTTTATCATGCTGTTCTTTATTTAATAACTTGATTGTTTTATGGTGCTTATTAATTGTGACTTGATTAGGAAATTTTACTGATGATGGATTATGAATAGTAAAACACAATTGATTATTGCTTATTTATTTTAAATTGCATAAAATATTTCAGAAGCTTATTAGTTTCTAATTGCCAAAGAGGATGTGGGGGGAAAAGGTCTACATTGCTGGTTGGACTGAAAAGTGGTGCAACCGCTATGAAAAGCATTATAAAGATTCCTCAGAAAACTTCGAATGGAACCATTATTTGACCCAGCTATCCTACTCCTCAGTTTATACCCAAAGGACTTAAAATCAGCATTCTACAGTAATGCAGCCATGTCAATGTTTATAGCAGCTCAATTTATAATAGCTAAACTATGGAACCAACCTAGGTGTCCTTCAATAGATGAATGGATAAAGAAAATGTAGTATATATATATTTAATGACAGATGACTCAGCTTTAAAGAAGAATGAAATTATGACATTTGTCAGTAAATGGATGGAGTTGGAGAATATCATGCAAAGTGAAATAAGCCAATCTCAAAAAACCAACGGTTGAATATTTTCTTTAATATATTGATGCTAATTTACAATAAGGTGGAGGACACTAGGGAAGAATATCATTACCTTAGATTAGGTAGAGGGAAATGAAAGAAGGGGAGGGGAGGGGTTGTGGGGATAGGAAAGATAGAATAAAACAGACATTATTACTATATGTATATAGTAATTATATACATATAGTAATATACATATATATATATATATATATATGATCAATATGATTCTACAACATGTACACTCAGAAAAATGAGAAATTATATCCCATCTATGTGTGATATATCAAAGTACATAACTGCATTCTATTGTCATGTGTAACTAGTTAAAACAAATTAAAAAGGTAAAAATAAATACTTTCGATTTTTTTTTCTTCCAGCATTGTGAAACTGTTTAAATCCAGATATGATTCTGGGTGCCTGGTATGAAAGCTATTTTTTGATTATTCCCTCCTTTTCTGAAATAACTAGCCAATTGGCTATATTTCAAACAACTAAATTAATTGGCAAGATTATTGGTTGGTAACAAACCATTTATAAACAGAGCATTTGAAGAATATGAATATTTTATTACTGCATGTTAAAAATTTCCAGGAAACAATTAGAGAAGGAGAACTAGAGTTCTATAATAATGGGTGAGACCATTATTAAGTGCACTTCTACTTTCATGAAGCCTCATGAGTTGAAGATATGATGAGCATAATGCACTACTCTAAAAATGTTAGCCGTACCCATAGGACCTAGCTCAATCCTTTTTCTTGGAAATGATCAAACCAAGATCAAGAGATGCAACCTATTGTGCCCAAAATCACAGAGAGAATCAGCAGCATTGTATCTTCACCCAATAGCTGTCCTGTCACATCATACATTTATGCTTAAATCAGTATTTTTAAAAGATACCACAGATACCACAGATAAGTTAGAGTGGACAAAAATTATTTGATTGCTTGTGGAAAATTCATAATCCTAGCTTTTCTCTTAGTCAGTGCAAGATCTGGAAGTGGATATTCAGGATTTGAAATATTAGCAAGCATGATATAATTGATTCATCTGTATATTGATTAAACTTATAATAATAACAATAATAATACAATCCTGATGGACAGAGAATAATATGGAGTGGAATACAGATTTCAACAATTGATAGCTTTTGTCCACTTTGCTGGTAAGGCTAACTACATAAAAATAACTTAGAAAGATTTTTCAATAATAATGTGGGGTCTTCCTACCCTAGAAATGATGACATTTATTCTGGGGTGAACACAAGTGATTCTGACCAACTGTCATATTTGAAAACATTAATTTTTAGGAAAATGTGCCATTTCCTTTACAAAGTATATTAGTGAATTTTTAAAAAATGATAGTTCTTTTTTTTTTTTTAAATTTAGAGTCAGGGTCTTGCTAAGTTGCTTAGGGTTTCTTGCTAAATTGCTGAGGCTGGATTTGAACTCCCCATCCTGCTGCCTCAACCTCTCAAGCCACTGAGATTTCAGGCTCGTGCCACTGAACCTTGTGATTTCTTAGGAATATCTTTTAAAAAACTACAAAGTTGAGACTTTGGTTTTATTCATTTGACCGATAGGAAGTCTACCAAAGTCTATGATATTTCCCAGTTAACCATGTTAGAGTGTACATAATTATGGAATTCATTAAATTCTCATATTGATTAATTTATACTTAATTAATTTTATTTACTCTTATTTTAAAATGCTGTGTTGTAGCTAATAATTAATATATCTTATATATTATCCTTGAATATAAAATTCATTGTTATTATTTTGTTTATACCAATGAAAGAAATATGTATTTACTTACTTGGGCTTTCAAAATATTGTGACTTTTGATAATAACTCAATTAAAAATACAGAGAAGTTACACATTTTAAAAATGACTTGTATAAAGATAGCATCATTTAGTAATTATTATCCATCAGAGTTTGCTAAAAATATTAATGCATTCAAACATGAAGCTGTAATGGGAGGTATTATATAGTAAACATCTGTGATAACTAACTTAATATGTCAAATTGAGAGGGCCATGGAGTGCCCAGATACTTAGTCAAATGTGTGTTTATGCGTGCATAAATTATATATGAGTATATATTATTGTTTATATAGATATATATGCTACTTATTTTGTGTGTTTGTGTCTATATATATATTATATATTTATATATATGTATATTTGCTTCTGTTGATTCTGTTTCTCTGGAAAATCATGATCAATACAGATTTTGGTATCCAGAAACGAGGTGCTATCAGAACGATACCTAAAATGTGAACGGAGCCTGGGAATTGGGTAATTGGTAAAGGTTGGCTGAGTATTGAAGGGCACACTGGAAAATGCCTGAATTTCTGCAAAGGGACTGAGGGACCGTTGATGGAAAAGTGGACATTAAAGGCAATTCTTGTGGGAAACAGAAGGAGAAGAAGAGCTTTGCTCTTCTTCAAAAATAATCATAAAGAGAATTTTTTAAAAAAGCAAAAATGTGGATGATAAATGATATTCTGGCACCACATCAGGTGAAAATGAGGAACATTATTAGAAACTGAAGAAAAAGTGATCATTCTTACTTATAGAGTAGCCAAATACATGGGGGAAACATACTCTAGTGCGATGTGGAAGGCAGAACTTACAAGTGGTGAAATTGCATAGGTAGCAGAGGCAATTCCTAAGCAAAGCATTGAAAGTGTGGTTTGAGTCTCTCTTCCTCCTTGTGGCAAATTTCAAGGGAAGAAAGATGAATGAAAGACGCATTTGTGAAGCAAAAAGCACCCAGAACTTGGAGATTTGAAAAATTCTCAGCCTCTTCATCTTATAAAACCTGAGGAAGTAAGTTTGTTTTGAAGAGGACATTGAGGTATGGCTGAATAACATATTGATAAGAAATAGTGGGTGTGATTCTTGGGCTTGACTAGGCATCTCAGCAGATGTCAGGCATGAGGAATGGAATATAATAGAAAATATACTGTCAGTTTAAACTAGAGGGAAAACAGAAAATTGTACAGAATGAAGGAAACATCCAGATTTCTTAGATTCTAAAAGGCCATCGAGTGATTTGACTGCATTTTTACCTCAAGGAAAGAGAAGAACAACCTCAAATGTGATTCTGAGGTCACCCAGGCTGCCACTCCTACCGCAGCAGGCCCAGGAACAATGCTGTTCATTTCTTCTTTGGCTACAGAGGGCAAGGCCCTCATAGAGAACTGTGGGCGGTGTGGTCACCCACTTGGCAGCACACCCTGAGAAATAGGATTATTCTCAAGCTCTAAGATGTAATGCAAATTTCCCTCCTAGGTTTGCTACTTGCTTGGAACCATGTACCCTTTCTTCCTTCCAGTTTCTTTCCTTTAGAATGCAAATTCCTATCTGAGGTCTGTTGCACCCTTGTATTTCAGAAGCATATAGTTTGTCTGGTTTCCTAGGTTCACAGCTGAAGAATTTTTCCTCATAACAAAGTATACCATGATTCTCATGCACATGGAACTTTTAAATTGATTCGGGAATAAGTTGAAACTTTGGAGGCTATTAGGATGGGACAAGCATAATTTGCCCATGATAAGAATTTGAACTTGGGGGTTCAGGGAAAATTGATTAGATTGTATTATGTATATCTAAAAATCATATATTAAATTTGAAACCCCCGAATTGGACTCTATCTAACAATAGGATATTTAGGAGGTCTTGAGATGAAATGAGGTTATAAAAATGGCACCCTCGTCTGACAATAAGAGTGTCCTATAAGAAGAAGATGATTAACCATAGCTATTTCCTTTTCTACCATGTGAAGTCACAGTAAGAAGGAAGACATCTGTAACCCAGGAAGAGAGTCTTATGAGAAATCAAAATCTGCACCTCAACCCTGGGGTTCTAGACTCTAGAACTGTGAGAAATACATCTCTATAATTTCATTCATCCAATCTATAATATTTATTAAATTATCAATGTGATTGAAACAGACTGTAGTGCTAAGACTCATTCTACAGAAAGGAAATTTTAAGTATGAATTTTTTTCTGGAATTGACTATCTAATCTGATCTGATTTAAAGATGCTGACAACTCTATTTCCAGTAGTAAGGAAAGCATGACTCCATAGTGTGAACTAAAAATAAAGCTAGGTAAAATATTCTAAATCAACCACTTATAAGAAGCAATGATCTGAGTACTTTGTATATGTAACTTTTGAACATTTTTTTTTTTTTTTTGCAAACTAATGAATATAAAGACATTGGCTCAGTGCTCATAGTGAATAAGAAAAAGAATGAGCTCAGGGATTCCAATTCCCAGCTCAAGTGCTTTAAAACAGACCTGAAAGTTTTCTGGATGTGCTGAGAAGGAGACTCTTATCTCATTACTCACAGGCTGAGACTGCTGAAAGAAAAATGCAGAATAGCGTCCTGCAACTGGCTGAATTAGAATACCAACTGAACTCCCAGTCTTTCAGAGTATCTACTGTCAAAATAAGGGCATTGATTAGGAAGACATGTGATTCTGAAAGTTGGAGTGTAAAAGACACTGTGGTAGACTCTGATGCAGCTGGGAACATTGAACCCCTGAATTTTGATGAGTCTGGGTTCTTTCCTTTTTGTTGCTAGTGGAAAATTCTCTTTAACTACCATGAATATATCCTCATATTTCTAGTGCTAGTAGTGGTCTTTCCACCTTCTAAATGCCTGTCTGAGGGTATTAACTTTGCATTACTGGCCTTCCTTGAGGTACCTACTATGCAAGCCAATGTTATTTCTTCTCACAATTCAACTCTACACCCCTTTACCTAAAAGTAGACTCCAATCCCAGCAGATCCCAAAAGGTGTGGGAATGACTAATGAGAAGAAATACTTCAGTCTTTAATTTATAGAAAAATAATTTCAAAGACTATGTGTGGGGCAGGATACTAATGATCTGTTATAATTGTGGAAGGAATGTAATGTTGGTTCCAATATTGCCGAATTTACGGATAAAGGCTCACAGAGCAGAGATCCTTTTATCGTATTAAGAAGGTTGACAAACATCTGACCCAAAAAGAAACCTAAAGTGAGAAAATTACAAATGCTGGATGTGCCTTTGGCAGGATTCTATAGATGAATCACAACATAAGGACCTCCGGGACTTTGGAGCAAAGTCCAGCTGTCACAGTGGATAACCAATTTCCTTCTGAGAAATAGATCTTGGCTTACTGTTGAATCTTAGTGTTTCCAGAGTCAATGCCTAATCATTGACCACAAATTTATCATGTGACCTACGTTTCCCATCACAAACTGGGTGTTGTCTCAATCCCCAAACTACAGAGCTGGGTGTGCATGCCAGCTACTCAGGAGAGTGAGGCCGGAGAATCCCAAATTTGAGGTCAGCCTGGGCAACTTAGTGAGACCCTATCTTAAAATAAAAGATGAAGATAGGAAGGAGACTCCTTTATATCTCCTCTCCCATCGTCTGTACTTAGGTACCATTTATTGTTAAGTTCTCTGGGTCAGAGGAAGGTTTGAGGTTTCCAATTCTTCCAGGTGTCTGATGTCACTCCATTGCCTCGTTTTCATGGAAAATATGTTCTTTATTTAATTATTATTTCCTACTACGAATTGGTCACAAAGCAAGAGATGATCATAGTCTAAGTTTGTACACTTTTATTAAATGTCCACGCGGTGACAAGTTCCATGAAAAGCTCCAGGTGTTTCAAAATCTATCTGACAATAGAGTCACATATATCTCTTACTATAATAATAGATTGGTATGAAAATATATGAGAAACATGAAGAGTTCTAAAAGGCAGTTAGTAAACAAGGCATCTGGTTTAGAAGTTACCAGAGTTGTACTAGAAAAGACTTTGTGTCTCTCCAGCTGTCCAAGCAGTATATTTAAATATAAACATTTAACCACCATCATGGATATTAATGCCTTTTACCCACTGACCAAAGAAACTCAAGATTTGCATGTTCCTTCTCATAAATGAGTTTTATTGTTGTCTCCGGCAAGAACAGAGGGAGGCAAAATGGCCAATGTTTTTAAAAAGTTTTGCATATGCTAATCGCAAATCATCCCAATGTAGTACTCCTTAAATTTTATTCCAAGCAGTAAATAAAAACCTCTAAACTTGTTCTAATATGGTTCCCGTCTACCATAATAACATGCTTTTCTCTATGCCTCCTCCTTCTGCCTCTGACAACTCGTTGATTCTACAGCCCCTTCATTCTAGTCCTACGTTAACACACTTCACTTCTTCCTCAAGAGGCTATTCTCTTCCCTTTCTATCTTTTACTACATTTAAGTCATAAATGCAGTGAATGCAATCGTATTACCAAAGAACTTGGACTTAGATCCCGACTTTGCCTTTCTTAGCATTTTGAACTTGGTTACATAGTGGAGGCTCTCTGTGCTTTAGTGTTCCCATCATATATTGAAGATGTCTGTGGTGCCCGATCCACGAAGCTGGTGTGGGTGCTGAGCAAAAGACTGTACGTAAATGACGCATTGCCAATACAGAGCAAGCCTGCTGCTAGTCATCAACACTGTTATTATCACAGTGATGGAGCGGTAATAAGAATAGTAGTTATGACAGCGGGGTTTGTATCAGACCCCTCTCTTGGCCCCACATTCTTTGAGCTCACCTTTTACTCCAGCAATCTTTGAGGAAAACCTTTCTGAAGAGGAAACCCCAACTCACTGCCTCAATGACACCCTGTGGGGCTAGCTCTCTCTCTATTCAAAGGTTAGGGATTTGCCACTTCAGCCCTGAGCATATCCATGGATGACCTTGGCTTCCCCGGTTAAATCTTAAACCACCTCTTTAGTGGTTCTGGGGCACAGCACAGCTGACCTCTTGGATGATCCTCCGGCCAATTTTTCTTTTCCATCTCTTTCTTTCCTTTCCAGACCTTTTCCCATAATTTTTTCCCTGGTACAACATCCTAAAATAAACTCTCTTCATTTAAGCCCTTGAGTCAGGCTCTGCTTCTCGTGGTGAGAGTTACAAAACCAAGGGTAAGACTTTTTATATCCAAGGTGCAGGGAGTTGACTTTATTCCACTGATCCCCTCAGGACATTCCAATCCACATGATGTTTTCCAGTTTCTGATATTTTGGAGTTCATAATGTGCAGAAGTACAACATTTTTATTTGAGCTTATTACTGTAGAAAACATATCTTTCTCACAACTACACGTAAAGGTAGCTCTTCATATGTACTGTTGAACAGGGATGCCACCGTGTACCCTTGGAGGTAGAAATGGTTACCCTGAGATTATAGGTAAGAGAAGTAATGCTAGAGAAGGTAAATGATTTCCCAGTTACTTATAGATAGCAACAGAGAGGTCTAGACTTCATTCTGGATAGTATTTCATTTCTAATATTAAGTTTATACTGTCTTCCCACCTGGTATACTTTAGTCTCTCTTTTCCTGTTTTACACCACATCTAACACTGCTTTTAGCAAAATAGCTCCTCAATAAATATCTCAGCTACCCCGAGTGGAGTAGCTCCCCTCAGTTTTAAAAGGATTGATTTCCATTTTAAATTTGGGCATATTACTGAGAATGTTTCAGATAATTATATACTTTTCTGGCATTTCTTTCTCTAATATTATAAAGAAAAGATGTGATTAAGATGATTATATAGGCTCTGTTTGGCTTTACAATTTTATCATCTGTTAATTAGATTGGATAGCTGATGGATTCATAAATTAATATAATGTATGAGGGCTCCATGACTAATAAACCTGGTCATGAAAGTGGTTTTATTATTATCACTGTGCAGTTATTCTTCTACATTTTAAACATTGTACCTTGCTACCTTTTAGCAGTGGTTTGCCCTGTGTGTTCCTATGGATTCCTAGTTTCACATTTAATCCCTATTGTGAGATATTAAGAGATTAGACACTTAATCTAACTATGGTGTTTAAAGGTTGGATTTTTGGGAAGGGATTAGGATTAGATAAATTTATGGGATAGAGC
The DNA here is from genome assembly GCF_048772815.1 of Callospermophilus lateralis. Lineage (NCBI taxonomy): Eukaryota > Metazoa > Chordata > Mammalia > Rodentia > Sciuridae > Callospermophilus > Callospermophilus lateralis. The sequence continues at coordinate 14,464,876 of NC_135320.1, forward strand.
CCCCATGATTGGAAACTGGTAGTTTTGTGTGTTTGTTAGGTTTACATTGCTTTCACCAAAATACATGACCAGAACAACTGACAGTAGCAATCGTTTATTTTGAGCTCATAGTTTTAGAGGTTGAGAATATAAATGACTGACTCCATTGCTCTGGGCTGGAGCTGAGGAAAATCATCCTACAAGGGAGTGATGGGGAAAGAAGTTCACCTCATGGTAGCCAAGAAGCAGAGAGAGGAGAGAGTGGGAGGAGTCAGGAACAAAATATATATTCTCCAAGGCCGACCTTGACAGATTCATCTACACTAGCCAAGACTAGTTACCATCTAGTAATCAATTCAAATTAATAATTCATCAGATGCATTAATCTACTCATTGGGTTCTGATTCTCACAATAACCATCTCACCTCTCACATCAACATAAGAGTGTTTGTATCCACACCATAACACTGTGGTATAAAACAGAGGCCACATATATATACTTCCCGTCTCTTTCCATGTGATGCCCTGCACTATCTCAGGATTCTGACAACAGAAGGCAGTCGCCAGGATGCAGGCCTTTAAACCTCCAGAACTCTGACATAATAAACCTTTTTTATTTATGAAGTAGCTAGCCTTAGTTGTTTTGCAATAGTAAACAATATGGACTAATACCAATGCATCAAATGATATTATTCCTTGAAAAATTGAGCAGAATGCACATTTTTTTCTTACTGTCAACCATGATACATATTTATATTAGTGCTGACATATATGATTTATTAGGATATGACTTTTATTATAAGCCAATCCTCAAAAAACAAAGCCTGAATGATCTGATATGTAGACACTGACTCTTAATACACAGCAGGGGAAAGAGGAGTGGAGGTTCACAACATTGGAAAGGGGGATGTGGGGTGAACTCAGGGGGAATGGGAATGGGAAAGACAGTAGAATGAACTTGTCATAACTTTTCTATGTTTTTATATGAGTGCATGACTAGTGTAACTACACATTATGTACCACCACAAGAATGGGAAGTTATACTCCATGTATGTATGATATGTCAAAATATATGCTACTGTCATGGGTAACTAAAAAAGATCAAATAAAATTTTAAAAAAGATTTATTATGATAGAGAAGGGACTAAGAAAGGAATTTTGTCAATATTATTGTATCGCAATTTCTTCTAAGTTGTAGCTATTTGAGTTCTTTCTGTTTACTGCTAAAGTCTTAAATTTTCATGGGGAAAATTGATAATCTGTTATCTTGCTAATAAATGTGGTGAAAGAACCAATAGTGCATTGACCCTCTCCTGGGAACATGACCTTAAGGAGCAACTAAATGAGAATCTGCATGTTTACAGGATCCCAAGGTTGATGCCTCTGCATATTAAAATTTAAGGTAAATTTACCTGAAATGTGACTCAATTTCTCCTCCAGAGAACTTCATGAATGAAATCACTTTATGGGTCAAGATCTTATTTCTTTGAAAATTTTTCCTTTTTTAAAAAAATCATAGAACATTTTTTCCAATTAATGTCATCCCATAGCTTTTCCATGAAACACACTCATATTATTACATTTGTCTGATGCATTTCCTTTCTTAAATCCATAACTAATTTTTTTTTCAATAAAAGAGAAAATATAAGTCAAATCTATAAAAAAAGTCACTATTTTAACCCAAATATTTGGGTGCAAGCACCATGAAAATAAAACTATCATTCATACCATAGAAAAAATTGGTAATATTTTAGAAATAGTGAGATCAGTTTTTTTTTACATTATAAACAATTAATTAGTTAAAATATCAGTGCTGTTGTTTGTTAAACATGGAATAAAGATCATAGTAAGTAAGCAAATTTTTTCTAAGAAAATCATATCAGCATTTTCAAATTTAATCAATATCATTGATAGGCCTTGGCGTATTGACACTATTTTTGCAGTACAGTGAATTATCTTTCATCTAGGTTGTCAAGTATTGTACATTTCAATACAGATAGTTCTACTACAGTAATTTCTGAGTTTAGATATCAGATATCTCCTAAAACTTCATGTGTGAAACAATGCAAGAATGTTCAGAATTGAAATAAGTAGATTATAAGAGCTTTAACATAGTCTGTGATTAATCCACTGTTATAAATTATCTGTGCCATAAATATAGACAGGTAAAATGTGGCTGGAGGAAGTGGGATGCTGAGGGCATGCCTTTGCTGTTTATGTTTTAAACTCCTGTTCAGCAGAGCTTTCTCTCTGCATCCTGTTTGTCGTGTTCTGAGCTGTTTTGCTCGACCAGGCCCTTCCACCATGATATTCTGCCTCAGGCTGGGTTCAGATGTATGAGTTGGTCAAATGTGGACTGAATCTTTGGAACTGTTAAAAAAAAAATAAACATTTACTCCTCTGCATTGTTATTGTCAATTACATTGGTCACAGCCATACAAAGGGTGATCAAAAGAGTCTGCAAAGGGGTCTGATTTTTTGGTTCATCTTTGTCCAAACCTCACCCCAGGCCAGGAACCCAGGTTATAGGTGTGAGTGGGCCATAGTAGTTACCTAGTATAGTGGTCTCTATACTCTGCTTTGCAGAGCTTCAGTTTTTAAGAGAAGGCTAATTTTCCATGTTAAAAATAAAAGAAAGACAAAGCAACCTGAGCCTTCTCTCATGCCATGTCAGCAGAAACTGTTCAACATTTATGTGTTTGTCTTTTTAAAATTTTGTTCTTTCTTAGATATACATGACAGCAGAGAATATTTTGACATATATATTTATGGAGCATAACTTCCCATTCTTATGGTTATATGTGATGTGGAGTTTCACTGGTCATGTGTTCATATATGAACATAAGAAAGTTATGACTGATTCATTCTATCGTCTTTCCTATTTACCTTCCCCCTCCCTTCCCTTCATTCCACTGGGTCTAATCTAGTGACTTCTATTTTTATTTCTCCCTTCCTTATTGTGTGTTGTCATCCACATATCAAAGAGAACATTCAGGCTTTGGTTTCAACAGATGAGTGGATAAAGAGAATGTGGTATGTATTTCATATTAGACTTCTTCTAGATCCCCTTTTGGTGAAACAAAGTATTTCATGCCTAAAAAAAGTGAAAAAAAAATTATTTAGGTGATTTGATCTTTCACAAAGGAAATGGATAAAGTATGGTTTTAGATTGGAAATTTGTGTTTGCATAAATGAAAATGTTTTCATGGTGACAGCAAAAGTCACAGGTTCAGAAGCCTTAGGCATTGAAAGGAAAAATGAACAAGGCTATAGTGATTCCTCAATAGGAGAGCTTGTGATAAACTCATTGAAGAGTGGATATCCACTGAATGTGGGGGTGCATACCTGTAATTCCAATTCCTCAGGAGCCTGAGGCAGGAGGATCACAAATGTGAGGTCAGACTTGGCAACTTAGTGAAACCTGATCTCCAAATAAATAACTAAATAAAAAGATTAGAAGGGTTGGGTACATAGCTTAGTGGTAGAAGATGAGTTCAATCAGTGGGTTCAAACTCCAACACCAAAAATAAAAGTAGTGAATCCTGGGGCTGGGGCTGTATCTCAGTGGTAGAGTGCTTGGGTTCTATCCTCAGCACCAGATAAAGATAAATAAATAAAATAAAGGTATTGCATCCATCTACAACTAGAAAAAAGTCTTTATAAATAGTGAATCCTCCACCAGAATGATAATTCAACATGAAAACAATTATTAGCAGGCCAAGTTGGCTTTGGGTTTGTTACAGGGGATCCCTTATTAGAAAATGTTTGAAAATGTACAACAAAGTGATGTGTTGTGAAAGATTTCTGAAATATGTGCTTGGGCTACAGTGTACTTCTGTGGATTTAGATCTTTAACCTTTCACCCTAATGATGACAAAAACTGTTGAGGCATGCATGCTTGATGGAATGGACCAAAAGGTAGGTATCTGCTGTGCTCAGGCCATGGGACTGTGGCAGGAATATCTGGTAAAGAACCCCAGAACTTTAGGGAGAATCAGGCATTTGTGTGAGACACAAATACAATGAGTAGAGGGGACAATGCATAACAGAGACTAAGGCAGAGAACCTCATGGAAGGCAGCTTGTATGAGATGGGTGCAAAAAAAAATTCCTTTCCAAATGCAATCAACAATTGGAAATTTTAGATTACTGTGTCTGGGATAAATAGCTCCTCCATAGTTTCTTAGTTGGAATGAACCCCTATAAGAAAAGGCAGATTTACAAAAGAAAAATAAAATGAAATTAATTAATATGTGTATTTCAGATACACATAGAAACTACCTATGCAATGAGTAAATCTCAAAAAGATGAATTTGAGTTCCAGTTTATATAACAACTTCTTCCTTTTTGTTTTTTTAGAATGAGTACTATTTCTAAATTTTATTTATTCTGATTTATTATATATGACAACAAAATGCATTTCAATTCATATTACACATATACAGCACAATTTTTCATGTCTCCGGTTGTACAAAAGGTAGACTAACGCCATTCATGTCTTCATGCATGTACTTAGGATAATAATGTTCACCTCATTCCACCTTATTTCCTACTCCCATGTCCCCTCTTGTGTCCTCCCTCCCCTTTGTCCTATCTAAAGTTTATCCATTCTTCCCATGTTCTCCCTCTCCAATCCCCATTATGGATCAGCATCCTCATATCAGAGAAAATATTTGGCATTTGGTTTTTTGGGATTGGCTTATTTCATTTAGCATTTTCTTCTCCAATTCCATCCATTTACCTGTAAATGTCATGATTTTAAAGAACAGTGTCTCTTTAGAGAAGTGACAAGACAAAGGGAAAGGGCTTTGAGTCACTGAGTGGAAAGTTAGCAGAGAGGCACATAAATGGCAGATAAAGAGTAGTGCTTAAAAAATTGTTCATGTAGTTTCTTCCAGAATAATCTTCAGGCTGGGTATGGTGGCACACACCTGAATCCCAGGAGGCTGAGGCAGGAGGATTGTGAGTTCAAAACCAACATCAGCAACTTAGTGAGGCTCTAAGCAAATTAGCTAGATCCTGTATCTAAATAAGATATTTAAATAGTGGGTGGGGACGTGGCTCAGTGGTTGAGTGACCCTAGGTTCAATCTCCAGTACCAGAAAGAAGAATAATCTTTGGAGTGATCAGAGTCTAAAGTTTTCTGCAGTTGTCTCCATTCTCCTTGTAGAAGAAGAAGCAGACAGGATGCCTCTGGTGAATCTATGGCCTGCTTTTAGGAAAAAAAAAAAAAAAAGAAAGAAAAGAAAACATAAGAAAAAGAGGGAGAGCATAGAGCTCTCCTACATCTACTGATTCTTAATATCTTCAGATGAACCACCCTTCATATTTTGTGGAAGTGTATTTTGTTCTCCCACTACTGTAATTATGTAGATCATACACATCCTTCACTTGATATTTATGGCAAAATTGAAAATTGCTAAAAATCGAGCCTGATTCCTGTTCTCGAGAATTGAGGGTTTATATGTCCTAGAGTGGGTAAAATATTTCTCTAAACCACAGTACTGAGTTTTCCTTGCAGTGGTAATAACATTCTTTGTTTCCATATGAATAACAATTTGTATATCCTTTTGAAGCACTTATTCAAAAAATGTTGTATCCCATTGGAACCTTATCTTGTTGAGTGAAAGGTCAGTAACAATTGTCCTCATTGGATAGAAAAGGTACTGAGACTCAGATTCCAGTGCACAATTCAGCATGCAAACAACTTGGTCAACACAGGACAGTTTCCCCGACTCACAGTCTAGCACTTTCTATGCTCTCACTGTGTTCCGTCTGAGTCTTCATCAGTTAAACATGTGCTTGACCCTGCCTCTAACAATCCCAGTGCTTCATTTTAATTGACTTCTAATACTTAACTAAAATAATGTTTTCCAAAGGGTTTGAAAAGATTATTACCTTCCCCTATAGCTCTCTTCATCTTCCCCTTTTCTTGTAAGTTACGAACATTGCTCAATTGTCCTGTTCTCCTTTATCTGTACTGCATTTGAAATTTACTTTCTTTAACTTCATGCCTCAAAGCCAAAACTTCTCTCCTGAGTTTCTGAAAAGGAGAATAAAGTTTGTCACAAAGTGTATTGGCCAAAAGTCTGTGGGCAGAAGAATGTATTTCAAGTTACAAAATAAATGACTTTAAGATGGATCTGACATGGTACCTTGAAATGCTTACCATCAGAAATACCATGCTTGTGTTAAGATCTTGTGCCTTGAGAGACCAGGATGTCCTAATCCTCCCTGGAGACATGAACTAGCTACTTTGTCGATAAAATAACTAGTGAGCAGCACAGACCTAGCTGAAGGCCCCGATCTTGCTGGCAACCACAAACCCAAGATCATAGCAAGGCAAGTGCCTCAACAGCTAGCTAGCCTTCTGAGTCATCTGCACCAAAGGAGCCAGATCTTGTGAAATCTGGGAGGTGTATATTTGGGGGGCTGAGAAGGAGCAATGAGATAATAATTTGGTGTGAGTAGCTTGGCTGAGATTTTTGCATTGCTAAAATCTAGGCAAGGAGCAGTTCTGACCTTCATCAGTAGAACTTTGGAGGAAGAAAGAGGGAAAAAAATGAATGTCTAGCAACATAAATATGTCTACTGATTTAAATGTCTGTTTCTGGACACACAGACAAGTTTAAATACTGTGCATATAATTTCAGATATTGTATTTGGAGTAGATCATTTTTGGAAAATAAGGCATTCTTTATTTTTTTTTGATGGAGGCTCCTTCAAGCACATATTTCTCATTGAACAGCTATTTTATTCTACTTCTAATTTGGTAAGTCTGTGTTGCTTTAGACAAACAATATATTCATGAATTCCAGAATTTATTTCCCTCTAATTGAAGCATCAAAGTAAAATAAAGAATGTTCTTTTTCATAGTGAATTAACAAAATTGCACAATTATAAATATTTACTCAAGTATCTCACAAATCTCTGGATTGGTTAAAAAAAAAAAAAAACAACAACATGAGTGTAAAACTAAAAATTACTTAGGAAATTGCCCCTCTTTCTTAAAGAATAAAGGCAAGATGTGGCACATGCCTATAATTCCAGCAGTTTGGGGAGGCTGAGACAGGAGAATCGTGAATCATGAAGTGGCAAGAGGCTTAGTAGTTCAGTGAGACCCTGTCTCTAAATAAAATACAAGATAGGGCTGGGGATGTGGCTCAGTGACTGAGTGCCCCTGAGTTCAATCTCTGATACCAAAAAAAAAAAGAGAGAGAGAGAGAGAGAGAGAGAGAGAGAGAGAGAGAGAGAGAGAGAGAGAGAGAAAATAAAGGCAAAAGTCTAAAGTGGCAAGTTTTAGAAAAGCACATCCCCATAGCCAGGACTGGTGGTCAGTCCTCTTCTCCATGGGGTGCATTCCAGTGGGATTGCCCCCACTATATTTCTCAGTTTCACTGTGGCTAGATTTGTTCTTACAACAAATGAAAAGAGTGGAATGTAAATCCTGCCCTGCCAGGATTTGGGACTTGAATGCAAAACTGGACTCTCTCATACCACATGGGCATATGGTAGAAAAATGAAGTGGAGGGAGATGTTTCCCAACACTTTAAAACTACCTCTTAACTTTTAAGTGTGGACTCCTCTAGGACAGAGAAACAAAATTCTATTTTAATACACTCTCATGTTGACATTTGAAAAAATAAATGAAACCAGTAAGTATCCTAACCAATATAGAAAGACTCAAGATATATAAATAGCTCTCTCCAAGGTACACCTTACAAAATTAATACAAGTTAACACACACACAAAAAAATGAAACCCCAAGAGACTTCAACTGTGATTTTTGAATCCTAGTGTTTTAAACAATTTTGGTGGTGGAGTTCAATTAATCTCTTTTCAAGGGGTCAGGGACCAACCTGAAGATGTAGATACATGTGGAGAGGGTACATGCTTGATTGGGGTTTGGGATACACCAAGAGATACAAGATAATTTTGCATACTTTATAATTTTGCCTAGGGAAAATTCTATAAATAGATATATTTTTTTCAATAAAGCAAACTGTCAGAGTCAGCAGAGTTTTTTAGAGACTTTTTTGGCACTCATCAAGTAAAACGTTCTAGAAATTATCTAAATCATTTTAATCCAAAAGTTTTTGTAACAATACTTTCTCTTTTTTTTTTTAACTTTTTCATTTTCATTTGAATTGGAATAATGTTCCAAAGCTTTCTATTCTGCCTTACATAGCTACTGATTCAGTTCACCAACATTTTTTACATCTGTGCAGTTGTAGAGGTATATTATGATTATTTTATCAGCTCCCTGGTAAATAAAACATTTGAGAGGACGTTATGGTATTTTCTATTCGGCATGCATGAATTTGGCTGTGTTTGTTTGTCTAATTTTGTTTTCTATATTTTGGTTACAAAGTTGAAGTTTAATCAACAGCAATTGGTGCTATTCTGAGCATAATTGATGACAATAGTTCCTGTTAATTTCTGAGTATTAGATTTAATCACAAGAGGCAAGACCTCTGGACACAAGCCAAGTCTGATGATCCAGGCCTTATAAACAGAGCTCTTCAGCACTCAGAAGAAAATGTTCAGCTCCAAGTTCACTTTTCTTGGGCAGGAACCAAGCTGTCACCACTGTTTGCTGGGTCAGTTATGTAATAGGAATAGAAACAGGTTTCCTGAGACTCCTGCTTTTCCATGCTATGTGGCTTTTCCCTAAGCTAGCCACAGGGGTTCTAACTGGATCAAGGATGAAGAAGGTCACACTTAGATACAGTATTGTGATTCTGTAGGCATTAAAGATAATTTTATTACATTATTCACCAAAGATGCTTATGCATCACTATTCTTATCTCTATATTTTTAGTGATGATCTTTTTCAGTAAAAATAAAGGCTTTATGGAAATATTATTTTTTATCTTTTTCCTAATAAAATCTATGCTAGAAAATAGTACCGAGCAAGAAAACAATAACCTTTTCCTCCTTAAAATGTGGAATAGAAGTTTGGAAAAGACATTTCTCTTTGTTTATTTCTTTTTGTTTTTGCAGTACTGGGCCTCATTCACGTTAGGCAAGTGCTCTACCCCTCTACCCTACCAACCTTAATGTGTGTTTTTTTTTTTTTTTTTCTTTTCTTTATCTTTGAATGTAGACAAAAGATAAGAATTATGAAGAATTATGCATTTCTGCTGCATATTTTAATACAAACCAAATACTTGAATATAGTCACGTAGAGATATCCCCAACTATTTCAGATGTGAATAGGAAAAAGAAAATAATATGGAGAGAAATGTCCCTCTAAGGCAGGTAGACAGAGGATAATAAATAAATAAATGAGAAAAAAACAGAAAAATACTTTTGTTTTCCGGGAACAAGTTAAAATTTCAAATTTCCAATGAAAATGTGTTAATTAGCTTTTTGTCACAGTGGCAAAATATCTGGGATAAAGAAATTATAAAGAGGACAAGGGTTATTTGGGCCATGGTTTCTGAGATTTCAGCTGATTGTCAATTGGTGTTGTTGCTTTGGGGCCTGAGCCAAAGCAACATATCATGTCAGGGAGCACATGGTGGAACAAAACTGCTCACCTTGTAGTGTCTGGGAAACAAAGAGAGACACAGAAGGCGAGGAGCTGGGACCGACATGTTCCCTCCAAGGGTACATCTCCAACTGCCTAAGTTCTTCTCACTAGACCTCACCTCCTGAAGGTTTCACATGTCCCAGGAGTTCCTGACCAGAGACCAAGTCTTCATGTGGACCTTTGGGGGCATTCAAGATCCAAACCACAGCAGAAGGTACTAGTTAAATCATGTTGCTAATGGAACCAGCAGCAAAATTAAGGGTTTTTCTCAGAGTATGTATAATAAAATTTAGAAACACAGTTGTGTGCTGCTTAACAATAGGGCTGCATTCTAACATGCATCATTAGGTGATATCACCATTGGGTCTGCATCATAGAAAAATACTTATGTGAGCTAAGACTGCCACGGCATCACTAGGTGACATACTCTTGTGGTGCCATTATCATACACACAGCCTATCATTAACTTGATGGTCATTATGTGGTATATGACTGCATCCAGTATATAATATATCTTGAAACTTATCCTGTTATTGAAATTGCTGGTGCTTGTTTGCCTTGTTTGAAGGATTTTCAGTTATTGTCACAATTATGCTGTACAATAAAACCTAAAAGTATCTCAGTGGCATGCATAACTCTATCAGTCAAACTTCTCCACATAAACAGAACCAATAGAATATTTATATAGCTGCATGTATATTTTAAGAGATTCATTTCAAGAAACCGGTGGAAGCAGTTTGGAGGTTGGTGAGTCTAATAGATATCAGGTAGTCTGGCAGTCTGGTAACTCTTGGGCAGGTGTTGATGCTGCTACCTTAAAGCAGAATTTCCTTTTTTTAGTAACTCTATCTACAAAATTCCTGCACAACAGTGCTGTGTTTTGTTTTGTTTTTGAAATGGAATCTCACTATGTTATCCAGGTTGACTTCCTGGGCTGAAGGAATCTTCATGTTTCATCCTGCTTTGTAGCTGAGACTATAGGTAGGCATGTACTACCATATCTGTTTCCAATTAGTATTTTAATGAATAACTGAAAACTACAGCCTAGCAAAATTGACATGTCAAAGAAGCCATCTTTTACATGACATTAAAAGTAACCATCTTGTCAGCATGACATCTTATATATAATGCATATTTTCTTAACTCTTTACTTGACTTTTAAAGGAAAAGCATAACAAAGTCATACTTTGAATCAACATATTACATCTGTTCTTCATACAATCAAAAACATGCTAAAATGTTCCCTATAAGGGTATGGAAATTCCTTGGATAATGTTAACTTTTATAAAAATTCCATAAATTAAATACTATGATGATGCAAAGTCAACTCATTAATAAATATTATGTTAGGTGATAAAAATTAAGATAGGGAAGAAATAAAGGCTATTATTTGCATATATACATATATGTATATATAGATATATATGTGTGTATATATGTATATATATACACACACATATATATGCATATAATATACATGAAAAGTTAATATAAATCTCCTTAACCAGTAGTATAAATACTTTCTTTGTACATTGATTCAGAGATAGGTGGAGCTCAAAGTGGCTGGATAATATTTTAAATTCTAGTTCAATAAAATCATTGTGTTTCTTGATGGAAGCATCCTTCTCTTTGGATGAAGACCAAATTCTTATTTGCCAGTGAGTATCTTGGAGTGATAATAAATGACACCACTCCAGTTTCCTTTACCTATATATCCTGGCTCTGGTAATAACAGCACCATTTATTGAATGTGGATTTAAAATACACACAGTTTCTTGGAAAATTGGGAATGGAACCACCATTTGACCCAGCTATCCCTCCCCTCGGTCTATATCCAAAGGACTTACAAACAGCATACTACAGGGACACAGCCACATCAATGTTTATAGCAGCACAATTCACAATAGCTAAACTGTGGAACCAACCTAGATACCCTTCAATAGATGAATGGGTAAAAAAATGTGGCATATATACACAATGGATCATTACTCATATCAATAAAAGAGAAAAAAATCAATAAAAGAGAATAAAATCATGGCATGTGCAGGTAAATGGATGGAGTTAGAGAAAATAATGCTAAGTGAAGTTAGTCAATCCCAAATAACCAAATGCCAAATGTTTTCTTTGATATAAGGAGGCTGATTCATAGTGGGACAGGGAGCGGAAGCATGAGAGGAATAGAGGAACTCTAGATAGGGCAGAGAGGTTGGAGGGGAGGAGAGGGGGCATGGAGTTAGAAATGATGGTGGAATGTGATGGTCATTATTATCCAAAGTACATGTTTGAAGACACGAATTGGTGTGAATATACTTGTATACAACCAGAGATATGAAAAATTATGCTCTATATGTGTAATACGAATTGTAATGCATTCTGCTATCATATATAAAAATAAATAAACAAATAAATAGTTTTTAAAATAAATAATAGTAAAAATAAAATAAAATACACACCGTTTCTGGAGAAATCACACAGCTGGTGAGGTAGTTGAGTCTTCAAAAAACCTTCCCACTATTCTATCAAGACAACTTCTTTGGAATAGAGGGTAACATAGTAAGATCAATGAATTCCATGAGGTTTTGGCCCATTTCTGTACTTGTTCTCTATGAAGTGAGTTCCTTGATCAGAAGTAATGCTGTATGGAATACTATGGGAGTGAACAGGCATTCTGTAAGTTCATGAATGGTGGTTTTAGCAAAAGCATTGTGTACAAGGAAGAAAAATCCATACCCAGATAAGCTGTCTATTATTGGAGGCAAAAATTGGGGGCCTTTGCATAATGAAAGCAGTTTAATATAGTCAACCTGCCATTAACTTTCTTCAGAGTTCCTGACAATCTAGCTAACTTATGGGCCACAGCTCTTAAGTAGTAGCTCTCTATTTCTCTCTCTTTCTTTCTTTCTCTCTTTCTTTCTTTCTCTCTTTCTTTCTTTCTTTCTTTCATTCTTTCTACCACAGACTTGTAGTTTTTAAAAAACAACTGTGTAAATCTAGAGGATATAACATTGATATTATAACATACATGTAGTTAGTAAACTTGTCCACATTCATTGAGGTATTATTCACAATGGTCAAAATATGAAATTGATCTGAGTGCCTATCAATGTAGGAATGGATTAACTATGAATACATATATACAAAATGCAATACACACAATGGAATATTATTGTTCCTTGAAAAGGAGGAGATCTTACCATTTGTTGTAATAGGAATGAACCTCAGAAATATTATGCTTTGTGAAATAAGCAAGGCACAGAACAAAAATATCGCATACTCTTAATTTATGTTAATCTAAAACAAATATACAGAGAGGCCATATAAAACAGTAGTTAAGGGGGGATGAGATATGCTGGTTAAATAATACAAATACTACTTCTTCTTTTAAGTAAAGTGAACAATCAAGTGCAATATGTGAAGTTCTTCCCAATGAGTAGGGGGAAGGTTCCCTTCAACACCGTACTTCAGGAATGTCCGAAAGAAGGATGTAGTACACTGGAAACAGTCACATTTATATCATGCCTACATGTTGTGCCTTTGTGAACTGGAGTCAGCTTTTCCTCAGCTATCTGATTTTAGATAAATTTTCATGAGACTATAGGGTTGAGCTGAGAAGGAAAATTTAACATAGTACAGCAAGACTCTGCTCAACATTCTAAATCTTGAGCTATGACTCCCTTAACAATTGGTCATTTGACCACTGCCACCTCAGGTACCCTGTATCTACTCAATCACATGGCTCATAGCAGCAGAGCTTATAGAACATACTAAGGCTTTGTTGCAGAGCCTTCTCTTGTTCTGGACACCTGGAAAAACCAGCAGATTTTGGAATCACCTATATAAATGAATCAGATTAACACATTCACTGATTCAGTCGGGAACCAGTGGGGATATAGTCACTTCCTGAGCATCTCTGTTTTAATTATGCATTAGAGAACAGGGGAAATAACCACAGGATAGTTTCAGGAATCCAGTATACCTCCTGGGAATTGAACTTGAGCTAAAATTTAATTGGTTATATAATCTCCATAAGCCCTTACTCTGACTAGTGGACAACAGTGACATTTTGTGTTTTCTAGAATAGTTTTGACTTCAGAGCCAGTGCCCAGAAATTACCAAAATGTCTGGTTTAATTTTCCCCAATGTACTTTTATCTTGGTCAAAGACCATAGGTACCTTTGGGGAAAGATGTGAGAAAGATTAATAGTGCAAAATTTTGACAGAATACCTGCTTCCTACTTTAAGGGAACCCAGGCTACCCATTACTCAAGAGCTTCCTAAACTATAAAGTCTGGGAAATTGTCAAAGGGCTGAGACTCTCTAGTGATTCCTATTAGAATTGTGTTCACTTGACCTAGAAAATTTTTAAATGAACATCAAGTAGTTCATGTCTAAAGACAAATGATCAGCCTATCAACACTTTAAGTCCTCCCAGAATCAAACTATTGTGATCACTGCTTTGCCCCTGCCATCCATGATTGTAACCCTACCTTCTTTTTCTTTGGTGACTTATTGCTGCTCCTTGGCCCCTGGATTCCACGGTCCAATTACTACCATTGCATTTAAGGACCCACTTTAGTGGCACCAATTCTCACTTATTTCTGCCCTACAAAGAGTGACCACAGAACTCCTCAATAGTGGTGAGGTCCCTTAATGAATTTATTCCTTACAGGCATATTAGAAGGTGAATTTTTCCGACCATTTCAAAACAAGTGAACAGATTTGTCTCTTCTTATATTTCAGTTCTCTTCAGTCTTTGTATTTCTTTTTCTGCAATATTTCAAAGCTATTTTGACATTTTGGTATCATTTAGTGTAGGCCATTTTTGGGTCCATGTTTAAGCCAAATGACTAAGCAAATTGTGAAAGCTCTTTCTAAAACCATAATATTAAATCCTGAATTTCCACTTAGTGGAGCTATATTATTGACCTGATAAAAATGTATTTTCCTTCCTCCATTATCCTACATCATTGATATTCACTCTCAAACATGTTCCCTAGAATTCTATGTAAATATAAAAAAATTATGCAATTATTTTGGAGTTTAGTACACTTTCTCATAGAGCACACTTTGTACCTCTCCTTGTGGGACCTGTTGGGACAGAACTCTATTTTCAAGTATAGAAACAAAGAAGGGTGGTGTGGTTGGACCCTCAAGACAGTGAGCATTGTTTTTTGGATATCTACATCAGTGAGGCCTTAACTCTAATGATAAGGAAGACCAAGAGGAATTTACAGATTCCCTGGCCACAGCTTTATTCCAATCTTCTTACACATCTCCATTCTGATGTTTAGCATCTGTTTGTTCCTAATTAACGCCTTACTTTAACAGAAGATACCCTGTGAGTGTAGAGATTTATTTGTGATATAATTTAACCCCTAGAAGGATTACACTTTGTATTTAATGTTCAGAAATCCTAGTCTGGTAGCTGTAGGAGATAGTTTTTATTTATAACAGGCATAGAAATGTCCATGTTACATACACAGAGTTTAACTTAGGCTTTTAAATCCTTAGCTCATCCTTGTTCCTCTCTCAGGCATAATTAAAAGCAGGCAGCCAAACTCATTATCCTGTCTGACAAAAATGTTCTAAGTTATGGTCACCAAGAAACTTGCCTTGCGGGGAGGTGTGTGATTAAGAGCATCCAACAGTGATATGTTGTACATCTCTGTTGTCTCTCCATGTCATGGATTACCAATGTTCTCATTAATTTGGAAATAGAGTCTTTAGTGCCTTTAAATCTAATCAGATTAGCAAATCAATTCTGGAAACCCCCCAAACTAATTCATAATCCTTAGGATTCTGTTTCTTTAGAACCATTCTTGGTAGCAAACTCTGTATCAGTCTGTATCTGTATTTCTCTAGAGGTCTTCAGAGAAACTGAACTAGTGTATATGTGGCTAACATGATTATTATAGCTAGCAATTTAAAAATCTTTTATTAGCTCAGAAAGCTGGAAATTCTTAGGCAGAAGATGATGTTGCAATCTTGAGACAGAATTTCTTCTTAGAGAAACCTCTGTGTTTATTATTAAGGCTTTTTTTTTTTAATGAATTCAATGAGGCCCATCCACATTGTTGAGAATAATCTTTTTTACATAAGGTAAGCTGAATGATGATATTAATTTCTATAAAATACTTTCACAGTATCAACTAGATCAGTGCTTGATTGAACCACTGGACACCGTAGCTGAGCCAAGTTGGCATAGAAAGCTAATCACCACTAGTATTGAGCATGTTTTTACTCAGAGAATTGCAGTTTGACTATGGCATCTCTGTTTAAGGTATGGATGTGGGTGGTTTTGTTTTACTCCTAGTTCTTGTGGGTCATCTAAAGAAGTTTTGTTGCATATGTGTAATTCGGAGGCCAGGCCAAATGGGCAGCAGCTCCTTGAGGAAGACCATCTCTTTCAAGGGTAGAAGTATAAGAGAGCAGGAGGGAACGTGTGAGATCTCTAGCAAACTAGCATGTGGTCACTTCTACTCATTTATCACTGGGGTTGACATAAATAATTTTGCATTGTGTGCGTGTGTTGTGTGTGTGCGTATGGAAGGGGAGATGGAGGGTCAATCCAGTCCCTCATACGTACTAGGCAAGTGTTATACCACTAAGTCACATGCCTCACCCAATATAAGCAATTTTGATAGAGTCTATTCTATACTATTAAATGAATAATAAGGTTTATTGTAGTTGATGTATTGTTGTTGTTTCCCATATTGCTATGAGTTAGCAATGCTGATATAGCTGTCATGCAAATGCACAATAAAGTACAATAAAGTACATGAATGGCAGGGAACTGGGAGATAAATTTCACATTGTTGGAATAGAAATTTACAAATAAGAAAGGAGAGAATAGCATGCTCTTATGTTTACATGAGGAATATCACTATGAAATCCAAATTCATTTAATAAAATTCAGATCATATACAGAAATATTTATAGATAGTAATATCATGTATTGGCACATATGTATTTCCTTGCTCCATTAGTTGAGAATTCTTAGAGGAATGTTTGAATTAATCAATAAATGTGGGAGAATGAATATATCTCTTGTGCAGAATAATTCCAAATGAGTCAAGTAGATACTCTATCTTAAAAGATGGGAAGCATAAATACCCACCCATTATGTGTGGTCTGCTAATGTTGATTGAGCCCAGGGTGAAGAAGGGAAAAAAGAGAAACAACAATGGAAAAATCTGACCAACACTACCCCTGACAAACACTGATAATGTTGTCACATTGATTGAATTTATCCTTGGACTTTTTGGAATGAAAATGCCATTTTATCACTTCATTTTTTTTATCTTCTAAACCATAATTAATTATGAAAACAAAAATGCAGAATACTTCCAATTGAAGAACATTTACAAATCCCTGACCAGGACTCCTCAATGTCCCAATCTTTAAAAACAAGGGAATTCAAAGAAATGGTCACAGTCAAGCAGATCCTGAGAAGACAGGATTAACTATAAATAAAATCTGATATCATAAGTGTGACCTAGTAGCAGAAAAAAACATTAGGGGGAAAATAAAGGAATATGAAAGAAGATTAGCCTTTAGGTAGTAGCAATGTATCAATAATGTTGCATTAGTTGCACACAATAGTCATAATATTATAAATCTCAACACTAAAGAAAAATGGTTGTGGGGCTTATAGCAACTCAGGTACTTTCACATTTTTTTTTTATAAATCTAAAACCTTTCTAGTATGCATGCTTATGCTAAAAGATACACACTTTATGTGTTATATTCATTTTATAATTTATATATGCTAGAAATAGTTTTATGAGTGCTATAAAATGACCTCATAATTAAAATATTCTGAATCCCTTTTCTGAATAAACAACTAATATTATGTAATGTTTTCTTGAAAGAGGATGGAAAATTAGAATTTAAAAAATAGGAAGATAGGCTAAAATAGTAAAGGAAAAGATACAGCCCCTGCACAAATATGCCATTTTATTAGAAATAATGCCATCTTAAAATGTATATACCAAAATAAAATTTGGTATATGAAACTAATTATGAGGTTGAGTTTAGATAGTTAGCTAATATTTTATATATATTTCTGTAGTCTACAATTGGTAGCAGGAAAATGTTTGTAGACACTTCCAACTTTTTTTTTAATATTTTTTTTAGTTGTAGATGGACACAATACTTTTATCATTTTTATGTGGTACTGAGAATCGAACCCAGTGCCTCACACGTGCCAGGCAAGTGCTCTACTGAACCACAACACCAGCCCCGACACTTCCTACTTTTATATAAGGAATAAATACTAAAGTCTTCCTGCATTTACAGTAAAGGGATAACTTTTTATCTAGGTTAGAAATAGGCAGATATTTACGGGTTCTGCAAATGTAGTCTTCAATAATAACAACTTATTAAATATTAACAAAATGCACATGAACACTAAAATATTAAGTAATTTGTATCATCAAATGATTAATTTTTCACAAAATTGCATTTTTATTTGCAAATGATTTATCATTAACCAATTTTATTTTAATCAGTCACTTATACATTTCAGTAAAATAAAGACAAGCTCACAATCCACAAGATTTATCCAGGGAAAGTACTTCAAATATTAAATAACATGTTTGGTTTCTACTGAATATAACTGATCTTTTCTTTAAAAAAAAAAAAGAAAGTAAAATGATCCGTTAATTCAGTGCCAGTGTGGGTGACACTTTCCTCTCTATTTTACCCCTCTATTTTCCTCTCTATTTTACCCACTCACTTGGGTTGAGCATTCTCAAACTTATCAAACAACAACAAAATGTAAAAAGAAGGATAAAATGGTTTACTGTTTTAAAACTGAGAGTAATTTGGAGCAGTATCTTGAAATTGTACTTTGAAGTCTCATTTACTCAATGAATACAGTTTGGCTCTGCATTGTTTCCTGTCATAGTAGATGGGTATCAATTTTGTGTGACATCTACTTTTTTTTTTTTAATCATAAAATGAAACTAAACTCTTTAAAAGAACTTCTAAAAAACCTTCATATGATTTAAATCTACATCCATTATGCAGGTATTACATTGACCCTTAAATGAAAATCTGTATTATATATTTCATGCATTGATTTATCTTAATATTATGCACTCTGATACAGAGCTTCCTTGAATCATACTGTTTATGAATAAAATTTTAAGTTCCAGAGAGAATTATTCATGCATGTAGCTTTTTAATTAAAAAGAGAAAGATCAGTCAAGCTTTTTTTGAGAGATAACCAGATGAAAAGCAACACCTAATTACTCCTTTTTGAAGTTTCTTTCCCACCTGCAAACTCAGGTTTCAAAATGAATGGTGGCAATGAGCTAACCCCTGAGAAAAGAGGTTAGTCCTGTTGTAGATCATGTCTGAATGCCTGGCAGGGTGTAGAGATGCGTGGAAATACAGATTCTCCATCACACAAACAGTTTCAGTGTATACATATTTCACAAAAGCTGGGCGTGAAGACCTTTTCGTCTCCTTCTTTCCCTCGTGCCAGTAGTTGCAAAGGCAGTTTTCCTATGGTATCTGCTTCACCACTTCTTACACTTTAACAATGTTCTCTTCTCTGACACTCAATGCTCTGCTTAATGGCTTATGATTTCTCTCTTTCCAGATCACATCCTTTGCGGTGCCATAGCACATGGATTTCAGAACTGCCTGTGAGGAGGTAGGTGCAATAGCCTTCTGCCTTTTTGCGTGAGGAAAACACATTATATAAGCAGGACAGACTTGGCCCCACTTTTTGTGGGTGGAACACTGCGTTGGGCAGAGGATGAGTGAGTGACAGGATCCTTTTACATCCAGAGTACGTTTTCTTTCAGTAAAGTTAGAAAACCAAAGTATGCCTGGGGAAGCCCTGGATTTTAACTCTTTAGGAAGATTGGAGCATATTTAATAACTGAATTGCTCCTTTCCATCAACTAAATACTGTATGGTGAGAGGAGCTGCTGGAAGGAATTCTTTTCACATACATGTTTATAAATTAGAAGCCAATTAAGGGTTTTTTTTTGGGGGGGGGGCAGGCACTAAAATCCTACAAGTTTTGATTGTAATGTTTCTTAAGTATTTCAGTATTATTTAAGTATTAATATATAACAATTCAGTTTCTCTGCAAAGCTGCCATCACACTCTGGTATGAGTGAAAGTGATGCATTACTCTTTCAAGGATATTAAAGACCACTCAAGTGTACAGTTCAATAGTGCTTGGATGGGAGCCCCAGGGAACTTAACCTTTCTGTCTTAAGAAAAAAAACTATCTTTTTTCACTAAGCCTGAGTCATTCAAACAATTGAAGGTTTTTGTTTTTGTTTTTTTTCAGTCTTCAGGTAAAATTAAAATATTTTTAGGAAAAAAATTTGCATTTGCTTTCAAATTTTAAAGTATTTTTATTTTGTGTGACTCAACCAAAAACCAGCCATAACTAGATTACCCATGGTAGTGTTAAAATCAAACCAAAGAAATCATGAACTTTAGTCTTTAACACTTGTGAAGATTTTCCTTTTAGTGAAATGTCATGTACTTAAATTTCTCTCAGGAATCTGAGATAAACAATTGCTTATTTTTTTCTCTAAACTGATTGCAAAAATGTATTTAAAATTTTGTAAGCATTAGTGTTGAGTTTAAAATGTAAGTAAAATTCTTTTAGAAATCAGGTAAAGTACTTTTATCTTTTAATTTTTATGCTTCTTTCATTTTTAAACATTTAAGTATACTTTTTAAATATGTCTATGTTATCATTTTTAAAAATTACATTGTAGTTATTTGTTTACAAATCTTTCTCACATGCCACACTAAAAACTATTAAGGTCAAAATATATAATAACTTATTCATGTCTTAAACTCAGCACCTATTAGTTCATACATTTTTCTTAATTTAGTTAACATTTTATAGGCTTTGTGGGATAGTATAAGCTTAAATTTAAATTATGTCATATCTAATTTTAATTGCATACTCTTAATTTTGAATGTAGAAAATGTTCTGTTTTCATCAAATATTATTTTCTTTTGAGTAGCAAAGCACTCATTTAATCTGAATGTATATTGGTGTGAATAAGACACATGTGGGACCCATACAAAATTTATGTGATTAAAATGGATAGTAGATAATACTATTATAACAAATTATATATGTTGGACTTCAGAGACTGAAGTACTCCTTTTAAATAACATTGCTTTGACATGTTGATCTGGGGTACCCATCAGATTCTATTGTGACCTGTGTACCCTTGTTTCCATGGTAGTAGGTTCTCTTTCTCTTGCAATGAGCCTTTGGTGAATCTGTACCACGTTAGACTCTATCCCCATTTGGGAGTAGAGGTCTTAAGTTGCTCAGTACAGTATCCATGTGTCTTCTGCACACAGGCAAGATCGGCAGGAACACGGAACTATAAGATGCTCCAAATATGTAACTGTCACTTTGCCCGTGAGGAAATCTAGACATTTTATGAAATATCAAGTTTTATTTAATTAATGTTTAATTAAATAAAACTTGATATTTTAATTAAATTAATATTTAATTAATTCATTAAAAGTAAAGCTATTAATGTGTAACTTAGAACTCCTAATAATAAGTTTAAAGCTCTCTCTAGAGTACTTCATTGCTGGAAATTATATTAGAGTCAAAGATATATGGAATATATTATTTCCATATTTTTGTTTTCTCTTGACTACTAATAAGAAATAAAAATGAAAACCTGATGCACATGAGATCAAGGCAGACTATTGAATTGTGGATATCAGGAGGTTTCTTCTCTGTAAAAACATAAAGAAGAATGAACACATGATATCATTTTACAAGCACCTTGAATATGTAATATAAATCCATTTTAAATAAATGATTTATTGATTAAGAAACTTCTGCTCTTAAAAACAAAATGTTGCAATTAAAAAAATACCCGGGATTTAGAAGTCTAGTGAGAAGCAAAAATGAAGGAAGAAACTTACATAAAATGCTTTAGGGACCAATATAAAATATAAAATTTAGCAGAAAAATATACACATAACAAGACATTATTTAGTATACATATAGTCAGCCTCTTATTACCATTATTCTGCTTTTAAAAACATTTCATCAGAAAAAGTGTGTATGTTCCAGCCAATGTTTATTTTCATTTTTTCCTCACTTTTCATATTTGCCTTTATTAAAGTAAGACCTACATCTTTATGTTGATTATGAAGCTACATATTTCTTTTAACATATACAGTCTTTCGCTGAATAATGGTACTTTACTCTTTGGCAAAATACTTTGTCACCTGGTGTCTTCATAAACATCTCAGCTTATGTGAGTACCATATGAGCTTCCCATAATGATAAAAATCACCTGATAGTGTGCTTCTCAGACTTAGATCCACTTTTACATAACACATGACTATGTGCAATAATTTGTTCACGTACATAATTTTAGTTCTTTCTATGATGAAATATAATCTATGACTATGTTCCAATTGTAGTTCTAACTTCCTTGTTGAATGTTTAATAATTTCACTACATGAGATAAACTGGAAAAGACAGATTAGCAGGAAAAAAAATACAAATATTTTAATGTACCAGAACATAAGATCCACACACAGAGTGGGAGTTGCAAAAGTGAGAAAGTTGAAGCTTAACCATTCTCCTCACAGGGGAGAGGAGAGTAGGGATATAGGTGATCCAGGCAATTTCAGAGGGCTAGTAAATTATTTTGTGGGCAGACATATGGGACCAGGACAAAGTTCCTCTAAGCTCTAGGCATGATGTTTTGCTTTGAATCTACCTTGTTGCAACCATAGTTTTGCCTTCTCTCATTAGTACAATTTCAGGAAGAAAATGTAAAGCAATTGTTTTTGTCTTTGGGAGCATCTGATTGGATAGATATGAGAAATTTGCAAAATGCCTCTCCCTGTGCAAGGAGGTAGAAAAACAAGGAAAGATCAGAGGGGACCTTAAATCAGAGGCATGTTTGAAAGCACCAGTATTATGGGTGCTATTTTTTCAACCCCAACACAATTACAAATGTTGAAAGAAATTCTGCTAGGATCAAACTACTATATTAGGCCCTATTAATTAATAATCATCCGTAGTGAAAAGAGCAATAGCCTATTATTAAAATCTTGTAATAACAATATACAAGAGGAAGCTAAATAATGCTGATATTGAACTAAATACTTGTGATGTCATTACATGTGATGCCAAAATAGAGTACTGATGAGTTTCAGGGACAGATAAGTATTTTATGAAAGCATGAATTCAAAAGAGTGAGGACTCATCCTTGGATGAAATGATTTCAGAAGCTTCACATAGAAAAAAGCCTTATACAGTACTTGAAAAAAGACTAGAATTCAGCTAAGGAGAAAGCCAGGATTCAAATTAATCCAGAAAGGGGGCAGGTAAAAGAGAAAATAGAGTTTGAAGCACGTTGCCTGGAATAATATTCAATGCACTACTGCTGTGATGTAGTAAAAATTGCATATTACTTAAGACCACAGATTTACAAAACAAATTAATTTGTATTTGTCAACCAAAATATAGAAATACCTGCAAGAGTATTTGCAGTTTTATATTATTGTTTCTGCCTGGTTTCTTACGTAGGATATTGCAGATTTTCATTTCAAAATTTAAAGATGTAGACTTTAAAGTTCCAAGCAAGCACATTTTGTGTTTTTTTAAGCAACAAGAACAGAAATTTAACAGTTATTAATTTTTAAGAAGAAAGTAGATAAAGATTTACTTTTTAAAGTTCCAAAATATGTACTAAGTTGAAGCAAGTATAAAATTTAAAAAGTTTAAATGTGGCATTTGTTTTAATAACAAAGTAAATTCCTGAAAATTTATAACCACATTTAATTGATTTGGAGAAAACATAGCATTCTAAAATATTGCCTTTTACATAATTAAGAAATGTCACTTTTCAATCATTTATTTGTGCAAATGGTGTCCAATGTGGAATCTATAAAATCCAGGTATTATACAGGATTGTTAAACAGGCACAGGAAAATAATATTTGAGTTACAACATTTTTATGAATAATTCCTTCCTTTAGAATTTTATTTTGTAGGTGTACTTTAAAATTTATGATTTTGTAAGATATTTTTACATTTTATATATAAGCACATATTACATGTATTTATTCACTTACATGTAATGAATAATTGTTAATTGCTTCATGTTAATAAAGAAAAAGGAAGATGGTGTATGTTGTAAGTTGATACTAATATTGAAGGCCAATAAGTGTTTAGATGATTTCTAATTTTAAAGAGTTTGGTTCCTTGGACCTCTGAAGATGTTGTAGCTGTGGTTTCTTTTAGTTTGGACAGCACTAGCAACCACTCCCACTTTCAAAAGAATTCCAATTCTTATCCTCTGAAGAAATCATAATGGAGTGGAGATAAAAATCTCTTCCCACATCATATAGAGTCCTATGCCCTCTATCAGCATGACTTTAGGGAAAAATTAATAGATAATTAATTAATAATAGATATCTTGAGAGTGGTTTCTTATCTCCAGTGTTCATTGCTTTGACCCATGATGAGCAGCTGGTGCAAGATGATATTTTCCTTTTCAGAATTATTCACACTACATAAAAATTAGTTTTTTGCTTTTGTTATTTTTATTGTTTGCATTTTTTATTTGTTGTTTTTATATTTATTCATTTTGTTTTGTGCTAAGTTTAGAACTCGGGACCTCAAGCATGCCAGGTAAATGCTCTACCACTGAGCTAAAACATCAGCTCCATTGGAATATTTTGATAACCAAAATTCTATCCAGTGAAAGATGCAAAGGGCTATACCATCTTATGCAGGATAATTGGGAAGATCTCCCTAAATAACCTCAGTATAAGTGAGACCAAAGCAACTACTACAGAACACAGAATCTGGTTTCAGCAGTCTGGCTTTAGTTCTGCCCTATAACTTCATCTCAGGTCTTGTTCTATCTGTGAACGCAATTGCACTGGGTTTTTGAACAGCAAAGCAAATTACTGTTTCTTTGCATTTAGTGAACACATCTGAGTAGTTATTAACAACAAATAAATGAAATATGTGACAATATTTCTTTAGTGAGAATCCCCATGCCCCCACTCTGCTCTTCCTCAGGAGAGTGCCCTGCAATCAATTTCCCCTACTCTTTTAATGTCCTAAAGGAACTCTAAGTGCAGCTGTTTACCACTCCCTAACATCCTCTGCCCAGAGTGTTTGTTTCTGATAACAGTTACATATTTTCACTTTCCCATTTACTTTCCATCTTCTGCACTGCTGTAAGAAATTAGTTAGAACATACAAATGTGAGCATATTATTTCATCACTGGCATGTTGCCAGGGTATCTGCATCATCTTCAAACCCCTGCCAAATTCTACAGGAGCTTGGACCTGCCTAATCTTCACCCAGCACTTCTTCTCCCACTCCTCTGATGGCTCACACAAGCCCAGTATAGAAATTGCCTTTTGCTTCCGTCTTCTTACATCCCGTGAGATAGGCATACTCATTTTTCCCATTGATTAAAATACCTTTGGATCCTCTTAATAATTGCTTCCCCAATTTATTTTTCAGAAGAACTACACACGTCTTCTATCAGTCCTCCTTGAAACCTCCTCCTCTCAAAAATCTCTCATTGCCCTCTATACAATGCTGCCATCTCATGTATCACGTCACGTCATATTTATATACATATCTTTTGGTACTGTGGATGGAACCCAGTTGTGCTCTACTACTGAGCCACATCCCCATACATCCCTCGACCTTTTATTTATTTTTCTTTTGTATTCAGACAGGCAGTTCTTGAAATCTACTTTTTAAAAATTCAATTTTTTTTTAGATATACATGACATGAGAGTGTATTTTGACTTATTGTACATACATGGAGTACAACTGACTCAAATTAGGATCCCATTCTTGTGGTAGTGCCTGATGAATATTTTCACTGATCGTGTATTCATAGATGCACATAGGAAAGTTCTATCCAATTCACTCTACTGTCTTTCCCATTTCCATCCTCTCTCCCTCCCCTTCCTTCCCTTTTGTCTACTCCAATGAACATCTAGTCTCCACCCTCCCTTATTTTGTGTCAGCATCCACATATCAGAGAGCACATTTGGCCTTTGGTTTCTGGGAATTGGCTTATTTCATCTAGCATGATAGCCTTGAACTCTTGGTCCTCCTGCCTCACTCTCCCATGTCTCTGGGATTACAGTACAACCACATCCAGTTATGTACTATTGTAATAAGGAAGAACACTTTGAAATCAAAGACTATTTGTCTAAATTCATGTCTGATTCTCTGCTAATGTAATACAATATTTGCAAAAGTCACGCATATGTGAGATTTTAAATGCATTTTTACGTGCACAGCTGAATTTTCGTGGTAAAATATATTTTAATGTCAATTTGTCCTCAGCTTTCTGAGCACAAGCAGAACACACATTTTATCGGTGGTGGTGGTGGGGTGTTTCCTTCTAATGAAAAGCTGCTTAATTATTTTTTTTGTAAATCTTGATATCTCAGGACATGATCGGGAGCTCAAAAATCTGTATCCTGTTTTTCAGAAAGTTATTTAATAAACTGGGGACATTTGTCACATTACTTGAGCAATGCTAACTTGGGCCACATCAGAAATGAGATGAGAGAATGCTCCTGGCTCTGTGGAGCTCTTCAACATTTTCCCTGCTGATCTTGTACATCTCTTTGATGTGTAACAATAATATATTTCTGAGCTTTCAGGGAAAAGCCCCTTTCTCATCCTGAAGTTGAAACAGCATTACTTGTGATTACCAGCTATTCCATTACATATCTGGGGAAAAAATTGGCCTAGAGTCTACCTTTCATTGAAAAATTGTCCAATGTTCTCAATTATGATGACTTGGCTTTGATGTATTATTTTATTCCCCCACTCCTCCCTGTGTCCCTTAGAGTGTCTCTGGGTTGGTCCCCGGCCAAGATCACACTGGAAGCATGAAAGAATTGTTCATGAGAAAAATTCAGAAAAACTGTTTTATACTAAGGGAAGTATATTTTGCTTGTTCTGAAATATTTTTGTCCTCTGGACATATCCAGTTGAATGACACTGGTGAATAGATTAATCGGCATGATTTAGTGAGCATCTGCTGAGGGCTGCTGCCAGAGATGAGAAAAGAATGTTGTCCTTGCTCTTAGAAAAGCTTCTGTACTTCCTAAAAAAGACATGCCCCCTTTAAAATACTTACAGGCTGGTGTATGATTGTATGTGATATAGAGGGTAAAATGGTGTGCCTCAGTACATGTGATAAATCAGTTTGCAGAAAGAGCTAGCTTTGGAAGCTGCAGTATCTAAATATATGCTCGTCAACATTCTGGAAAATTCTTCCAAGGAAAGAAACTCCTAAGAATCCCCATGGAAAATTATATTACACAAGAAAACCTGGTATCATTTGTCTGGGGTGATACACCTCTCAAATAGTAAGGATAAATATGCCTCCCTATGTATTATCCATTCATCAAGAATGATTCAGTAATTGATCAAACAAAAAAGGCATTTCTGAAGTAGTCATTGCTCCTGTTGACTTTTTAGTTCATAATAAGAATTAGAGATTATATTCTGTTTGACATGAATTTTGGTTCATAGCATGACAAATAGGAATGCTAAATGCCCTTGCTAGGGTGACTATAATAAAATCAAGGTTTTTGAGGCTGACAAGATCCAGTCTTCTTCGGTGATCATGAAGTCTGTGATTTAAAGCTCTGTAGTACAAGGTTCAGAAGTCCTCACAGTCTTTTCTTCACATTTTCCAAAAATATGCGAAGTACGTTGATTCATTTAGGAACAAAAATTTGGGGACTTTAAATTAGGATCTGTTTTACATCATTAATTTAGATAATTCACTTACCACTTTTCCTCGTTCCATCTGAAGAGCCAAGTGTGGGACAAATTGGAATGCTAGTATAGAGCAGTTACACTAAATGTCAAGTAGGGTCAGGCACAGTGGAGCATTCCTGTAATCCCAGAGGCTCCAGAGGCTGAGGAAGGAGGATCCTGAGTTCAAAGCCAGCCTCAGCAAAAAAACGAGGCACTAAGCAACTCAGTGAGACCCATCTCTGAATAAAATACAAAATAGGGCTGGGGATGTGGCTCAGTAGTTGAGTTCCCTTGAGTTCAATCCCCAATATGTTAAGTAGGTATGTGTCCAGCTGCCAAATTTTATGATGGATTCAGAAAAGTAAATTAGTGTTTGTCTAGGCTTGGGCAGGGAGAGACAGAGGTATGCAGTTATTTTACAAATGTTCAAAATGTTCTAGAATTGCTCATTTTGATGCTGGTACATCTGAATATTATAAAAAATGAACTATATACTTTAAAAAGTCAAGTTATATGAAATGTTAATTGTATCTAAATAAAACTATTGCTTTTATGCTAAAATTATAAGTAAGTATTCATATAAACTCTTATTATTTTTCAAACATAGTACAGTACTTTTGCTATAATTCTTAGTTTTCAAAATTTCATGTGGCATCGTTGACATAATGTCCATAATCCATGCATCTAATTTGTTTAAAATGGTTTTACGATTTCTCTGCACAATAAAGTAATAAATATCAGACTCACCAAAGTATATATTTCCCAGCTGTGAAATGTTATTTAATGGGTTTGGCTGTAAATAGGCCATAAAATTATAACCTATAACTATACTTTGTTCTCTTTTTTCTTCTTCTTTTTTCTCTAAAGACAAAGACAGGGATTTGTTTGCTGCAGGATGGTAATCAGGAGCCTTTCAAAGTCCGGCTGCACCTAGCCAAAGATATTCTGATCATCCAGGAGCAGGATGTGATTTGTGTGTCTGGTGAGCCTTTCTATTCTGGTGTAAGTAGCTCTTCCTTTTGTTAAGTTGTTCACTTTTGTCTTTTTTAAGAAATATTTATTCACAGAACATTCTACGTATATTTTTCTTGTTCATTCAGAGCCTAGTCAATGGTCCTACATGCAATTGTTGTTCATAAGGCTAAGCCATGCCCCTGTCTGAGGACTTTGCTGGATCCACAAACCCATCACCTCTAGCTCGGTGTCTGTGGGCTCCTGGTTGTCATCACAAGGACATTCAGCTTTCATAGGAGTGACTTACACTTGCATTTTCTGATCATAGAGAGTGTATCCTACCTTCTCAGACAAGGGCTAATTGAGAAGGTGCCAGACTGTGTCCCATACATTTGTTTTATCTTGCATCACTTTGAACCCTTCTCCCAATGCCAGTGAGGCAGGAGGGTCTCAGTAGCAGTCACTGAACTCGTGGTGAATGACTGACCCTCAGATTATACCTGAAGGATTCTGTGGACCTCCATGATAATGAATTATACCTAAGTGTTAGGCAGCTCTTCTCTACAATTCTCTATGCTCTTGATATATCAAGCTGTGCTTCAGAAAAGAGTCATAAATTACTACACAAACTGATAGGCGTATTTTCTAGCAAAGAGGTACAGCTGTGGAAGACATCCTTAGGTGAGCTTAGACTTTACTTAACAAACAGATTTTATCATAAACAGGGCAATTTCTAGAGTTTTTCATTCATTGTACAACCTCGTTAAAGACATCATTTTAACAGGATTGCCATATGTGATCTCAGAAGAAAATTATAGATAGTATCAAACGTTCTGCTCCCTGATTTCCCCAGACATCTACAACAATTTAGCATGAAGATTTAATTTGTACCTTCCTAACAGACTTACCTCCGAGTGCTTTGCTGGTGGTGAATAATGCTGAATTGGAGTTTTCACATCACTTCTTACTCACACCCTATGGGAGTCACACAAGGTCCTAAGTCAATAGGCCTTTGCTAACTGAAGATAATGGACATTTTGCAGACTGTTAACTATTCTTTTGTCACAGACCATTTAAATCATCCTGAATCATGGACTTGGATGTCAAGGCTGATTAAACTGTTCCCACGGGGTTGCCCTTTCCTCCTCTTGGTTAATAACAGAAGAGTGATAGAATTTTTTTCTTTCTTTTCCTTTTTTTTTTTTTTTGTGAGAAGAGGTATATTCACATAAGTCTCTGGAATAAATAAATCACACCGTTCCTGGATCAGTTAAGTGTAATGAGTAAAACTCAGTATTTTCACTGAAATAATGTATCGATTTTAATTTTGCAGTCAAGACACTAACACACATAGACCGAGTCTCCTTTTTGAAGATAAATTGTGCCTATAAATAAAGCTTAGAATTCTGGGAAGAATTAAAATACAGTTAAGGGGAAACTTTTAATTGTAATGCCAACAAATATAAAAAAGTGATGGACTTTCAACAAAATACGAATAACATAATGATTATTTTTCACTAACTTTATGGTTAATACAGAGCTTTCTTTGCAAGACTGAAACAAACTGGTGATCATTGCTTGCCTAACTTTTACCTGATATTCCATATGTTCTAGCTGGTACAGAGAGTAAGAAAATAGATATACACAGCATAATAATTTTAAGGAAAGAGTTAAAATTGGGTTATTTGTGAATTTCATAATGTAAAACTGAGAAATTCCAAATAAATCTACAAAAAAATAAAATGACACACAAGTGTGGCAAGGTTACTAGAAATAATGATGACAATCCAAGTGAATTCTGTTTCAATAGCTGGTAACAAGCAATGGAAAAAAAGAAAAAAATTGTAATTTATAGTATGTCAAAATATAATATATTAGGAAATAATGTAACAAAAAATGTATATGGGGTCTACCCTGAAACTACAAAACCATAATAAAAAAAAGTTAAATGAAATGAGAAAGTAAATGGAGAAACACACCATGATCATGAATTGAGCACTAAATATTGACAAGTTGTCATGTCTTCTTAACTATCACAAATTAGTTCAAAACCCCAACATATTTTTATAACTGTACATGTTGATTGTAAAATTTTCTTAGAAATGCAAAAATACTTGTAATAGCCAAAATTATCTTGAATAAGGAGAAAAATGTTGGAATAATTACATGTCTTGATCTCAGAACTTGCTGTAAGTTTTTAAAAATAAGCAAAGTGTGATATTTTCATAAATATGGGCACATCAACCTGTGGAACATTAAAGATGGTCCAGAAATAGAACCACGCAAACCTAGTCAGCTGAACTTTTAAAAAGTTACCATAAAATACACATATCAAGGTGCTGGGGCTGGGTCTCAGAGGTGGCATACTTGCCTGGCCATGTGTGAGGCACTGGGTTTGATTCTCAGCACTGCATATAAATAAATAAAATAAAGGTCTATCAACAACTAAAAAATTTTTTTAATTACACATAACAAAAAAATTACCATTTTAGAAATTTTAAAATGTGCAGTTCAGTGACAAAGTGTACATGCCTTGTTGTCACAAGTACCACACTATTAATTTCCAAAATATTTGTCACCCTCTACTAATTAGTTGCTTTAGTCCTCATAATCCCTGTCGTACATTTTGTCCCTCCATATATTGATATTCTAGATAATTTATATAAGCAAAATCATGGAATATTTGACCCTCTCTGTATCTCACTTAGCATAATGTTTTTGATGGTCTATCTATCTATCTCAAAGAATTCATCATAATATTTTTGAGATACATCTATCTCAGAATTTCATTTCCAGTTATGACATATTAGTTTTTATTGTATTTATATACGACTTTGTTTACCTACCCCTTCAACAGTGAACTACTATCTAAAAGGTTGCTTCAAACTTTTGGATCTTTCTAAAAGTTCTGCCCTGAATGTAGGTATGCAAATAACTCTGAGTCCCAATACTTAATTCTTTTGTGTATATATCCCAAAATAAAATAGGTAAAACAGTAGTTCTTTGATTAATTTTTTCAAGGAACTGCCTTACTATTTTCCACAGTAGCTGCACTCTTTTCTGTTCCAACAAGTAGTGCACAAGGCTTTTAATTTCTCCACATTCTACTCCAAATCTTTTATTTTATGTGTTTTTGATAATAGGAATTCACATGAGTGTGAGTTGGAATCTCATGGTTTTCATTTGCATTCTTCTATTTATTAGTAAGGTTGATCATTGTTTTATGAACTTATTATCCATTATATATTTCTTTAGAAAAATGCCTCTTAATATCCTGTGCCCATTTTGGTGGTGTTATTTCAAAGTTAAGTTGCAGGAATTCTTTATTTTGCATAGTAATCCCTTATCAGATTTGTGTTTTGCAAATGTTTTTTCCTAACTTATGGATTGCCATTTCACTGTGTTGATAGCTCTCTTTAATGGAAAAAGCTTAGTTTTCATCGATTCTTCTGCATTTGGAAACTAGTTTTCTAACACCATCTGCATCTGGAAACTTTTGTAAAAAATAATTTACTATATATGCAAGGTTGCAGTGCTGTGCTCCATATGATCCATTGAACTTTGTATTTGTCTTTATACCAGTAACACACTATTTCATTTTCCACTGTATCTTTATTAAGAAATTTGAAATTAGAAAGTATGTGGCATCCAGCTTTGTTCATTTTGCAAATTGTGTGACTATCTGGGATTCCTTGAGATTTCATATGATGTTCAGAGTAGATTTTTCTATTTATGCAGAAAACGCCAATGTAATTTTTTTAGGACTTTTATTGAATCTGTAAATCACTTTGAATGTTATGGAAGTTTTAAATTTTTACAACTTCTGATCCATGAGCATGGGATATCTTTCCACTTATTTATGTGTTTGCTACTACTGAAATTACTTTCAGTAGTGTTTTGGTGTTTTTAGTGTACAGGTCTTTCACTTCTTTGGCTAATTGTTTACTCTTTTAGACTGATTATATTGTTAGAAAATTGTGTTTTTAAATTTCTTTTTGGATTAATAGAAATGTGAATTTTGCATGTTGATTTTGTACCATGATATTTTACTAAATTTGTTCATTAGTTTTAAAAGTTTTTTTTTTTTTTTGCAGAATATTTAGGTGTTCTACATAAAAGTTTTTATCATATCTGAATAGAGATCAACTTACTTTCTCATTCTCAATTTGGGTGCCTTTTTAAATTTTTCTTGCCTAACTATTCAGGCTTGAACTTTCAGTAATATGTTGAATAGAAATGGTTAAAGTAGGCATCTTTGCTTTATTACTGATCTCACAGAAAAATATTTGAGTCTTTCAGCTTTGAATATAATGCTTTTCATTTATGGTCTTTATTATGGTAAGGTGTTCTCATTCTATTCTAGATCATTGAGCGTTGAACTGGTGTTGAATTTTATAGTGAATAGGTGTTAAACTTTGTCAGATGCTTTTTCTCTATCAATTGAGATGATTGCATGTGCTTTTTCTTTTTTTTTTTTTCTACAACTGTTCACTATTCCTTAATTTCAAGTGCTTCATTGGACTGTCTACCATAGTCTGAAAATAATAATATTGTCATCAGGTGTTTAACCTTTAGGGAGAAAAATAAGATTACCATGCTGAAACCACCATAAGAATATAAACTTATATATAATGTAAGTTTTCCTATTCTACAATAGGGAGGAAGTAGATATTTATGTTTCCAGACCCATCTCATGAGCTGAAGGCTGCTTGTAGATTTCTTATTACCTGAAACTTCTGGTATTCCCAGCTCATGCTAAGAGAAATCTCCTAGACAGTGAGACTCACGTATGACAGTGGAACAATCCTGGGCTGTGGAGTTAGTGATGAACCTGACAATATATCCACAGCAGAAATAGAGGCGGCAGTGTACTCCTGAGACCTGACATTGACCTACTGACCATAAAAAATAAACACTGATATATGAGCCTAAGTAAAAAGCTTTTAGATGGCAATGCACAAAACTGAGCAATTGGAGGATTACAATCAGGCAAAGTGTTAGGGTCTATAGTTCAATCATTACTAGAGACTGGACAACCCCCAGGTATCCATGTTGAGTGATTCTGTTGACTCCTTGTTCTGAAATCCTTGATATCTACTAGGACTGAGCTCAGTTGCAGGAATCCAGATTGAAAATTGATGGTAGGTATGTGAGCAGGACTTTATGAGAAGGGAGGAGAAGGTGAAGGGATCCCTGGGAAGAGAATTTACCTCATAAACTGGGTTCTGAGACTCATCACATAGAACTGTGTTGAGTACAGGGGGCAGCACAGAAATATTGCAGCCTGATGAACTGTATTAGCAAATGATGTGGAGCTGAGCTCTAGAGACTCCATCAGAGTAAGTTCATTATGAAGATGATTTAACAGTAACCTGCATCAGACAGGAGATGGAGATGAACGTGGGGCATCTATGAGTTTGCAGTAGCTCTCATACAGAGTATGAGGACATACAGAAATGGGGTAGAGGAAAAATAATCTAGCAAATTTACACATCTGACACTTTTTAAGTATATGTGTTAAACACACACACACACACACACACACACACACACACACACACATATATATCACATATATTTAGTTGTAGTTGGGCATAATACCTTTATTTTATTTATTTATGTTTATGTAGTGCTGAGGATCGAACCCAGTGCCTCACACATGCTAGGCAAGTGCTCTACCGCTGAGCCACAACCCCAGCCCCATATCTGACACTTTTATTCCAGTTATATGCAGAAAATTTTGTAAACTATAGATCATTTAGAAAAGCATGTAAACATTTTCATTTACTGGACATAGCCAGAATTAAAACTGAAAGATCCCATGCATTTACTTTGACTTTTGTCAGCAAAGGAAGGTTCCATTTTTACCTCCATGATTTCCATGAGCTATGTTACAAGAAGATTCTGTGATTTGTTCAGAGATTATAATTGAAGTTTCAGCCTTGAGTCCGTATCAGATGAAGCCTGTAACATCTGTGATAATTAGAAAGAGTAACAGAATGTAGACAGCAATGATTCAAATCTATAGGTACACAGAGTGACGATCAGAATTAAACATCGCAGTTGTCATATAGACATGTTAAACCATCAGCTAAACATAAAAGAAGTCCATCATCTCCCCCTGATGATCCGAAATCAAACATCCAGCTCCTGTGGTCCCTGTGAACCGTTTGCCATACTTAATCAGAGATGACAGTGACTGTCCTCGTGTTGTTATCCCCTTTGATGTGCCCTGAAGAAAAAGGATTAAATTTAGCCTCTGCTAGTTTTAAATATTAACAAGAATAGTTTTAGAAGGTCAATAGAACTAATATCAATCCAAGATTACTGAGTGTTTTACCACAGAGATACGAGTTTAAAAGATGTTGCTATAGAAAGATAAGAAAATCTTGGAAATTAAATCACAAATATGGCAGAACTGCCAGGTACATCTTGTGTGTGTAGTCAATCCCACAGCAGTGTTTTGGCTGGCATGATTAGACTTAAGTATCAACACGACTCCCTCCTGTTTTCCTTGTGGGAGAATACACATAATTAGTTATCCCACCAGTGAGAACACAATTTCCTGAAGGTAAATTTAAAAGAGCATACTGTCATTTAACCTGGGAGTCATGCTACTTCCCCCGCAAGTGTGAAAGGATGATTTTTTGTTTCATTTTCCCACATCAGAGATCCGTTCACTGGAGTCCAACAAAGAGATGAGAGTTTGTGCATGCACACCTGCATGACATTCACATTATGTGTGTATATGTGTGTGTGTGTACACACACGCACATATGTATATAGTTTAAAATGCTCATATGGCAATGATTGACTTTTTAAATGTTTTGAGACTTAAAATATTCAATTGACAATAAAGATCGTATATACAGTCATGCTGTTTAACACTGGGAACAATTCTGAATAATGTTCTTGTGGGAACATCACACAGTGTACTTGTATACTTCGTCAGTGGGCTACATAATCTTATGGGACCTTTATGTATACAGTCTGTCACTGACTGAAACATTACATGGCACATGACTGTTTTCAAGATGTACATTCTGATGGTTGGCTCATACAATAGTGTGTAACGACTTTTACCCAGGTTGTATATTAAATCTCAAGATCTTGTTTATTTGATAATTGAAAAATTCATCTATACCTTTTGATTTGGCCTGTTCCCATTCCCCCAATTTCTCAGTTTCTGGAAATAACTGTTCTACTCTCTGTTTTTATGGAATTTACATTTTTAGAATCCACACATAAATGATATCATGCAGGATTTGCCTTGCTATGCCTGACTTATTTCACTTATACTATTCCCCACGTCTGTCTAAGCTTTCACAAATGGCAGAGTTTCCTTCTTTTATGGCTGGATAATATTCTGTTGTATATGTATACCACACTTGTTTAACTATCTGTGCATCTATCTGTAGACCCATGGACTGTATTCTATAAAATTTGATCAGTCTTAAACATAGAAATTTGATTTTCCCAAATCTGTTTTAACGGTACATGGGGTCACTGGGAAGTAAAACAGAGAAGCTATCAGTTTAATTCTGTATTAATCACTATTCATGTTTGATTTTATATGAAGAACAAAGTGTTTTTCATCCATTTTTGAACTTTTGGGGAAGATGCCTCCAAATGGACTGAAAATACTAGGAAAGGGTGTATTTTCCAATTAAAAATTAATAGTAATAGTAGCCCATTACCATCTAGAGAATGGACATTTCTAATAGATAATAAAATAGCCTAATCTTAAAGCCTAGAGTGTCCCTTCCTTTTAGTCTTACAGAGATTGCTAAGTTTGCAAAGCAGTGCAGGAAATCTCTCTGTCATACCTTAAGTGGTGTTTCATTATTAGGAGTCAACCTTCACCACTAGGACCACTGACATCCCTAATTTCCCAGCTTCCTTATAACTAAATGAGAAGCATAATATTTTCTTTGTTTCTTTACTAGTAAATCACATTATGGTCTAACTAAGTGGGTAATTCATAAAGATTAAATGCTTTAATGCTTGTAAAATGAGCACATAGTAAGGATTCAACACATACCTTGATTCACATGAAACATGATAAAATGTGGATATGTATACACATGTTAATAACACAGAATGCAAAGGTCAACATCAGGAGCTGCTTCCAAAGGATATAATTTAGATATCATTTCTTAAATATGAGGTAAAATTTGTAAGATACATGTGGGGAACAGACAGTTTAATCAGATGTGAAATCGTGTACACAGTTAACAAGTGTTGAAAGTGCATCTGGTAATTAAGGGTTGTGAGTCATGGGACACTGTTAGTGGCTAACGGTAGGGTAGGATGTCAGTAGGGTACAAAGTGGATTGGTGGGCTGTAGTGTAAAGCAAGAATCTGAGGAGGAAGATGAGATTTCAGGGAGCAGTAAGATAAAAGTTGAATTGAGATATGTTCAGCTAGAGTTGCTCCTGAGAACTCCATCAGGACAAACCACAGAGAATGATAGATGGATATGTAGCTCAAAATAAATGAACAAACCAGTATTGGCTTCACAGACTTGTGGGTAATTGGAGTTTCCACTGAACCTGTTCACATTTTTCTCTCCAAGCCTGATGGCATTTATTGCTCTTCTCTGTTGGCATGTTTCCTTCCTCCAAAAAACCATGAGACTCTGGAGAGTGTGGTTGTACGTTAATCATTCCAGTAGTCTCTTCACTTACACAGCACCAACCTTTGAATAGCATGCGATGGGATTTATAGTGAGGAGGAGGTATTAAGCTGGAAAGGGAGAAAGCTAATTGATTCAAGGGGGTGAACTGTAGAGGAGCCACTATGTTCCCTCTACTGTAATCTGGTCTCAGCCAATTCCATTTGTGACTGATTCAAGGGTGTGGAACAACCTGAAGCCAGATCAAAATACAACAGTACAGAAAACATGAAGAAGTGTTGACAGCAGCTCAACAAGGTAAGGAGAATGATAGAGAGATGTACATATAGAAAAAAAAAACACAAAAAAGCCTTTTGTTCCCCCATCCTTCTGTATTTTGTTCAATATTGTTGAGCATATGAGTTGGCCAAGAGGCAACCAGTGGAGAAGGACTGTGGAGATAAATGATACAACAAAACAAATCGTCATTTAAGAATTAATTAAACTTAGGAAGACTTACACAAAATCAGTTTCTTCTCAATCGAGCAGAATATCATCCCTTCTCTGAGCATTGTATGGAAATAATAATATGTAGAACTCATCTTAAGGCTTTAGGTAAAATAGCATCAGGATGAAGGATACTAGGAACATAGGAAGAATATACTGTAGTCATCCCTGGGCCTGCAAGGGAGTGGGGTCCAGGACCCCTATGAATACCAAAATCTGCATATGCCAAAGAGTCCCTGGTGCAAAATGACACAGTGAGGACAGACCTGACTTAATAAACATGAAGTAGAAACCATTCTTCAAATTTTGAATTTACTGGGACCTATACTTTGAGTTTCAAATTTGGATTCTTCACTGGACTAGCTAAATGCTAAATGCTACTGTATGATAATCCCGTGTTGCTGGTCAGCAATAGTGAGCTGTAGCTTCCATTAGTCAAGTAATTACCAGGGTCAATGACTGATACTCTACCATTGTACTGTGATGTTAAACTATGGTGTTCAGTAGGTTATATAAATTAAGTGCACTTTCGAATTAATGGTGGGTTTGTCAGAACATGACTCCATCAGGGTGTAGGGGATGCTGTATTTGCAAGTACCTACACACATCTTATGGTATAGGTGTTCACCAAAAGCTCATGTGTGAGACAATGCAAGAGCATTCAATGGTGAAACAATTAGATTATGAGAACCATAAACGAGTCAGTAGATTAATCCACTTGAATGGGTGGTAACTCGAAGAAGGTAGGGTATAGCAGGAGGCATTCATTTGAGGGTTATATTTTATTCCTAGTTAGTAGAGTTCTCTCTGCTTCCTGGATATCATGTGGTGCTTTCCTCCTCCATACCCTTCTGCCTGATGTTCCAGTCTCACCAAGGAGCCAAAGTTATGGATGCAGCCAACCATGTACTGAGCCTCTGAAACTGTGAACCCAAAGGAATCTTTCCTCCTAAGTCGTTCTTGTCAGTCACTTGGTTATAGCTGTGCAAAGTTGAATAAGACATGTTTCTATATGCTTTAATCATCTCTACATCTTTACTATTTTTTTTAAAGTATTGATTTCACTCCACTACTGAGCTACAACCCCAGCCCTGTACTTGTATAAATACACTATAAGGGATATGTACATTGTTATAATTCAGCATTGCTTAAAGAATAAGGACACAAAATGTACACATGTTCAGTAGAGATGTAACTTTTTTCCAGATATTTTCTATCCATGGTGGTCTGAGTTTTTTGATACAGAACCTGTGGATATGAAGAGCTGACTGTGTATCAGTTTGATTTTACATTGGGCAGAGTACAGTTGGAGGATATTATTAATCAATTGGGGATGCATAAATATGCATGACACATTAGATTATGGTGGCAATCAAATTAAATTAGAGTGATAATTGGAGAAAATTAACATTGGAAAAACACTTAATCTTAAAAAATGTAGGCTGGACTAGTTTAGGGGTGAAGTGTAATGACATCTATCTCAGAAATGACTCAGTAAAAACAGTATCTCCATCAATATCTGGACAGAGAGACCAAAAATGAGTGTAGCATATGCATGCATTTAGTTAATTTTAGATTAAGATTATAAATTGTACATTTAGACATTCTTACATGTTTTTTTTTTCAAAATACAAACTGGAAAAAAATAACTATCTACTTTTATTTTAACCTACAAAAGTAAAGTTTGGAACTTTTGAAATTAAACTAATAATGAGAGATTTTTAACTCTACCTCCCAAACAGCTTAGAGCATTTTTTTTTTTTTTTGCCTTTTCTTTCATTACACATCAGTAATTTTTTTGTCATGAGATGGGCAACAGTATGAGAACTGAAGTTGATTTAGAAAATAGATAATCCTTAGTTACACTTACTAATGAGTTATATTGTTCATATTTACAAATTTATTGATGAGTTGACTTACAAATATGCAGCATATTTGTACAAATGAATTTTTGTACTATGTTATTTGAGTATAAAAGTCAAGAAGGATGCAATCAACTATGTGCCCTTTACCAGGTCAAGAAATACTTTCTTATCCCTACTTTCCAGGTCCTCAGAAATCCCTCATTATTTAATTTGCTCCCACATGGAAAAGCTGGTTTTTATTTAAGCTTATAATTAATTGTCTTTATCTGTTCATTATACATAAATTATATATCTGTCCCTAAGCTATATTCATAAATGCATGTGTGTATACTGTAAATAAAGAGATAGAAATGCATACATGCATAAATAGATGGATATAGATAATAGATAGGTGATAGTGTTTAACAGTATTTAGTTGATTTTTTCCCCACTTCACTTTTAAAAAGTTTGAAGATATCCTTTATTTCATTATGTTTTGATCAGTCAGTCCCCTTGTTGAATTTTAGACTTTGGGAAAGTTGGCCATGTAGCTAAGTATTTTTGTTTGTAGGGGCTCTCTCCTCCTGCTGAGTTCATTGAAGAATTAAGAGTCCTTGCCTGTCCCCTGCCCATCCCACACTGCTCTGTGGTGATATGCATTATCACACTGATGCATCTATATTAAGGTTTCCTTGCTGCTTGGGAGTCACAGGACTTGTATGTGAGGGGTTAAGTATTTCTTCCAATTTTATGGAATTCTCAGCCATTTACTAAAATTCTGCCTATCTTGCCTTCTCTGTTTCTTCCCTCAATGCCATTTCCTGGTCAGAGGTTAGATAAGCTCTGTTGATTTTTCCTTCTGTTACTCTTCTCAGGGTTTGCACTTACTGGTCCCTTTGTGGAATACCAAAGGTAATTCCTTCAGATTACTCTTCAGCTCTCTTTGGTTGAACCCAGTGTATTATTTGAAAGGTGTATTGAATTTCTCCTTCTGTTTGTTTGCATTTTACACTTCTAGAAGTTCTATCTATCCCATTTTAAAAAATATTTATTTAGATGTTGATGGGCCTTTATTTAATTTATTTATTTGTATGTGGTGCTGAGCATCGAACCCAGTGCATCACACATGCTAGGCAAGTGCTCTACCACTGAGCTGCAACCCCAGCTCCTCTGTTCTATCCCACTTTATATTTGTCTCATCATATTTTATATCACTGTCTTATATTTGTACCTCTTCCTGTCAGTCGTATTAAGCAATTCCATTTAAGTGGCATAGCCAGGCTCCAGGATCTGCCATTTTTGGAGATCTGTCATTTGTCCCTTTTGTTTTGCTGCTGTCTCACTTATTGGGCTCTGTTTCCTCCTGTGATTTTTCACTGTGAATTCCTGTTTCTCAGCTCTCTCTGGGGGAAATTCTGTATCAATTTGACTGTGTAAATGTGTTACAAAGAAATTTGCATTTGTTTCTACCAGGTGCCTGGGGATACTAGCGACCCAGATAGTCTTTAAACTAAATTCTCCATTGAGGATTTCAGGACACAAGTAGAGTCAATCTCATCCCAAATCCGTCTGTGGGCCAACTTATGTTCACAAACTCTTGGGCAAATTGGTTTTTAAGTTTTTCACTCAGAGTTGAATGTAAGATGAGCAAGTATTCTACTATAGGAATTTGGTCATAAGGACTAATTTTTCACATTCACTAAATAAAGTAGACATACACAAGAAGGTGACTACAATGCAGCTCCTCCCCTGGCCTGAGACCTTAGAGTGGTAACCTTGGGTGGGTGAATGAAACCTGCTTCGTATTCAATGACTTCTTTCCTGTAGATTTTGTACTTTGTCATCACTCCTGACAGTGGAGACACTTTTCTTATGATGTTAGCTACACATCTGATATTATTCTTGTTTACTTATTTTATCCATCATTTTATCGCATACTGTCTTAGAAAGTATATTTTATTGAAAAATCATGTCAGACCCAAGGTTAGTTTTGGGGTGTATGCATATGCTGGGGCATTTTGTTTGTCTATCTGCTTTGTTTTTCTGTTTGTTAGAAGGAAAAAATGATCAATTCTGAAGACAGGTCTGGTTTCTAACCTCAGCCCCCTACTTGCTAGCTTTGTGACCCTTTGTGAGTTAATTGCCTTCTCTGAATTTTGATTCTTGTGAGTGAAAAACAGAAAGCCCCTACTATACATAATTTAGTGTGAAAAAAATTAAATGATATTTTATTACCTAGGTTTTTCTTAGAGGGAAACAAAAAGTTTCATCTCTTCTCTTTTTTTCTGCTTTTTAAATATGAATGTGTGTTTCTTTTGGTTCCACTGCCTCATTTAAGGTCATAGATGTTTGCTAAGACAATGAATGAATGAACTGATATGGATATTTGTTCCTCCTTCTAAATCATTTTGCCTAAATATTTGATCCTGGATGTGCAATTTGAGCCAGTTAAATAATCTTTTTGTATAGAAGAAAACAAACTTCTCACCTCACAATAACCTTATGTGACTTAGTAAGTGCTTTTTGTATGCATAGGAGTTAGTTTATAGCTTATGAATGAAATATTTCTAAATATGATAATGATGTAAAGAAGCTTAGGGACATTATAAGAATTATAGAATTACAATGTTTTACAATGTTTTGTAGAATATCATTTTAATTAAATATGTAATATTTAAATGAGATTAAATAGGAATTGATAGATTAAATAGGATTTGAACATGCATTGTTCTAGAAGTGATCGGTTCACATTGCAGAGGAAAATAGATAATAATGTGAAAATAAGGTTAACATAATTTATGCAAATAAATTGTAGTAACATACAAGTAGGTCAATAGGTGAAACATTTGGTCAAAATCACTCATTATTATTAATCATGTTTTTGTGATTCCTCTTCACGGAGCAACTTTATCATTTGTCTTGTAGAAATTTTTAATTAAAAAAATGATATTTTTCTCCTTTCCAACATAAAACTTAAGCCATTCTGTTTTCAGTGCACGTGATTGTGGTTGATATTGATAAGCACATTGCTCATAATGAGAGCAAACTGCTATCTGTCTTCAGTGCTTAAATAGTGAGGCACATAATATCATCACATTTTCTTTGTAGATCAATATTTCCACCTCTATCTACAATGGTAATTTTTAATGTTTAATTATTTCAGATGGTACTTTTTGCCTCCACACTCTGTAATACCCAAATCCATTTTAAACTTTTTGTAGTGATCATTATAGATATTGCCTTTGTACTGAACATTGATTCAGTGGTAATCTGTAGTTTGTGAGGTAGTTCACTGTCACATTGAGTATTTCTGGAGTACCATGGAGATGTTGTATATTGTTGTGCATGTGCACACGTATGGAGTGGCTCATTGCTTCCTGTGCTTCAACCCATTCTAAAACTGCTGGCAACACCAATACTTTCCTGTGGTCAATGTGGAGTAGACTTGAATCCACATGACCAACCTGTTAAAGTTCTAGGTGAGTAAGAAAGAATCTGAAGGAGAGTTTCCAGCCTTAAGACTATGAACCATGTTGTGTGCAGTAAGCAAACTGAATGATTTATTTAACTTCCTTTATGGCTTTCAATAATATAACTAATAAATGAATTGGGATTATTTAAGTTTGGTATGTTTCAAATATTATCTTACATCTGTTTATGCTTAGAATGTCATAATTTATGGGATAGCCTAGATAAATTATTTTAATTTTATATCATATCACTATTTTGGAAGTGTGTATGCACCATTGCCTTTATTGCATAAATAAAAAGTTGTTTTAAATCCATTTTTTTAATCTCTAAGGATTTATTGATCTTTAGAGTGAGAACTGGTGGTTAAACTCCACAGAAAAATAATACACTGAGCTGAGGGAGAATGAAAACCTGAATGTGGAATATTTGTGGAATGTAGATAAAGTAGAATTGAGAGAGAACTAATATGAAATGCATGTATTAGAAAATAAAAAGAAACATCTCAAAAAAATAATCTAAAATACCATCCAAACGAACTAGAAAAAAAGAGGAACCAACAAAAACAAAGCAAAAAGCATGAAGAAAATAATGAGTATGAATATAACTTGGTAAAATGAAAAGAGAAAATAGGTAGATAAAATCAAGTGGGAGAAAACCCTATTTTTTTGATGAAATTAATAAAGTTGACAAGACTCTCCTAAGACTTGAAAAATGAAAAAGACTGAAAAACTAATATTAGAAATAAAACAACAGAGATATCACTACAGGCCCTATATACATCTAAAATAAAATGATACTATGAGCAATGCTTCTTACATAGGTTTAACACATTAGTTAAAACAAACTAATTCCTCAGCACAAGTTGGTACAACTCACCCAATGTAAAATAAATTATTTGATTTTCCCCTGTAACTATTAAGGGAATTGAATTTGTACAAAGGACTATTAAAAAAAAAAGGAAATTTCCAG
Source organism: Callospermophilus lateralis (assembly GCF_048772815.1). NCBI lineage: Eukaryota > Metazoa > Chordata > Mammalia > Rodentia > Sciuridae > Callospermophilus > Callospermophilus lateralis. The sequence continues at coordinate 14,508,542 of NC_135320.1, forward strand.
ACCCATACATCTTCACTAGATGTCAGTCCTATAGATTGTCTTGCAGAAAATCAATTTTCAAGCCTATATTAGTATAATACTAAAACAAGACAAAGATATGTGGATGCTAACACACAAGGTGAGGGTGAGGTGAGAAAAGGGAGGGGCACAGGAATGAGAAAGACAGTAGAATAAATCTGACATAACTTTCCTATTTACATCTATGAATACACCACAGTGAATCTCCACATAATGTACAACCCACAAGACTGAGGATCCTAATTAGAATGAGATATACTCCATGTTTGCATAAACATGTCAAAATATACTCTACTGTCATGTATAACTAAAAAGAGCAGATTTTTAAAAATAGTGAAAACTACAACCCAATACTAATAATGCATATAGGCACAAAAATTCTCAATGAAATATTAGAAAATAGAATTCAGCAAGATATAAAAATAATTGTATGACATGAGTGTTTTTTCTTTTTATTCCAAGGATGTTAGGATGGTTTTTTAAAAAAATTTAAAAATTAACAAAGTTAGTTCATAATGAAAAGCTAAAAGCTTTCAGAAAACTAGTAATAGAAACGTCTACCTATTTTTATAGAGCACTGACAATCATCTACAGCTTAAAAACATACTTACTACTGAAGGATTGAATGCTTGCCCCCTAAATTCAGGCGAGAAGGTCTTTTGTCTCCTCTGCTATTCTATGTAATTCTGGGGGTATTAGCCAGTGAAATAAACAAGTTAAGGAAATAAAAAGGCATAAGATCTGAGGAGAAAAAATTTAGAATGTTCAATGTAATTGTCCACTTTAACATACTCCATACTCAATCTAACCCTCTCTCTTCATTTCCACCGCTAATTCCCTTTTCCAAGTCATAATCACCACTTATCTTGAAGAATAATATAACCTCCAAATTGATTCTCCCAATCTCAGCACTGCCCACCTCCCACTTATCTCCATTTTTTTTTTTTTAATGTGGTGCTAAGGATCGAACCCAGGGCCTCGCACATGCTAGGCAAGTACTCTACTGATAAACCACAATCCCAGCCCCTTCCAACTATTTTAAACCAAATTACTTCTGTGTCTAAAATCCTGTCCTGGTGTTCTATGTCCCACAGAATACCTAAGAACTGGCTGTCAAGATGTAGTGTTGCATAGGGTTTCCTCTTCCCTGTGTGACCCCACCTTCTATTTCTCCATCCTTATTGACCTTGAGCTGCAATGACATTTTTAATTCTTGAGCATCCTAAGCAAATTTCACCTCAAACTTTTGCACTTGATGGTCCCAACTCCTGGAATACTGTTTGTTCATCCAGGTATACACAAAAATTACTAGTTTCCCTCAAAATTCAGGCTGTACTCAAATGTAATCTCAAAAGGCCTTCTTTATCCCCAAATTATTCTCTGGCATAACTTTTGTTTAGATATTTTCTGCTATTATTCTGTCCTACTACACTGTGAACATCCAACAGGCACAGATTTTCCCTTTAACATTTTTTCCTCTTCTCACATTCTCCTTAACTCAATTATTTTGTCCTTAACAGAAGTATAAAATCTTTAATTTTAATTTGGAGTTCACATGTTTATCATTTCCCCTTATATTCTTGCTAGAGGGTGTTGAAAAACATCCATCTAAAGACCAGCAGAAAAATACTATCTCGAAGAAAGATAGGATAAATGTGTACACTTAGGCAGTATTTCCAGGCTAACTTAAGAAAGTTTCCTTCATTGAAATCTGTTAATTGAAATCTGTTAATACATTAAGTGAAGCTCTATAGCTTTAGGAAAAAAAATATATAGATAGATAGATAGATAAACTCTTAAGAAAAAGCACAAAGCAAATAGGACATATGAAAAAAAATCTACATATTCCTTCACATTTATGGTTTAATTCAGTGTAAAATCATAGTTTAAATAAAATTTTTTACTAGGGAAGAAAAACCAAGAGATATTAAAAATAAAAAATCCTGTGGAAAAGAAAACAAAGTTATGAGATGAAAGATCATCAACATATAGTAAAAGAAAGTTAAGATCGAAATACCTAAGGCAGGGTTGGGGGAGCGAACTTGAAATGATCAAGTCCTTAACTTCAGCGGTGGAAATCAAGAAATGGGTGCCCACACTATTAGGAACTTCTGAAACCTCTAACTGGATATCCTCTCACAGCCCACATCTCCTTTCACAGATTTCAACTTTAACAGGAAATGATCATGATATTTGCTTTGGGAATGAATAAATCAGAGGCCCAGCTGAGGTTGTGGTGAGACATTGAACAGAAAATCAAGGCATTAAAACAGTAAGATGAACAGTAACCCTCCCTCATGTTCATTTCTCTCCCAGAATACCCAGAACATCAATAAAAGATGCCTTTGAGAATAAAAAAAAGATAATCTCAACAGAAAATCCCCGTAGATACCAATATTTGGAAGCTCCTCAAACCACTCAGTCACATCTTTACCGTGTCGCCGATTGAAGTTTGATCATGTGTACATGGCTTCCACCATCATTTGGATGGTACACGTAAACGAAAAAGGAAAGATCACTAGTAAACAAATGGAAGGAAGAATTAAGAAGCAGCAAATATGAAGCCATGAAACAGAACCTAAACTGAAAAAAAAAAAAGTCATACAAATTCCCAGGAACAGGAAGAATAGAAGTTGCAGGGTGATAACTGTGAACATGTTAAATCTCAGTTAATTCACACTGGAACAAGAGGATGCATGAATTCAGGAGCGATATAGTCAGATTAAACAGAAAATTAGAGATTATGTAATCATATTATCAAATATTGTTGTTTTATTTAAATGAGTTTTACAAATGGAGGGGATGGATTTCAAGATAGGTATATAGAATATTGGGAAATTTTTAAAATTCATTGATAAAACTTCAGGAAATGCTAAGGATTATACAAGATGGAGATGTAATTATATTCATTAGCTCATGGATGAATAATATTTCAAAGTAATAATTTTATAAATATCAAATTTTGAATCACTAAAAGTTTGTAATTAAGCACCTCAGCTGTGACAGTTTAAAAATATTTATTTTTATGATATTAACAGTTTTGAGGAGTATTAGTCATGTATTTGTATGCTACCTCTCTATTGAATTACTTTTCTGATGTTTTTCTCAACATAAGTGAGAAGTCATATGTTTGGGGGACCAGGTTAACTATGTTCAGTGAGTCTGTTGACTCTACCTCAATCATAGGCACAGGTAGTTTGTGAGGCTTCTCCTCTGGGAAGTCTCTCTTTTAACCTTGCCCTACCCTATGTATACTATGTACTGGAAAGAAACCATGGTGCACTCACCACATTTAAGGACTGGGAGTCCGTAACCTCACCTCCTTGAGGACTGAGTATATGGATAGCTAATTGGAATTAGTTATCGTGCTGTGGTGTTATCTATTTTCTGCCACTTATTTATCCAAACCATTTGGTTACATGGATGAGGGCTCATGGATATTTATGCATGGAACTAAAATTGAATACAACTTTACTGATTATGTTTTTCAATTGTCAGTGGTTGCTACTTAAGTTTGTTTCTGTGATCCCTTTAATTTTGTCCCTCATTTTTTTTATCAATTCCTCATATCCTGATCCCTAAAAAATGCTTCAGACTTATCTTATACATTTTCTTTCCAAGTCCTCACATCAGCTGCTTTTCCTGGGAGCTCTGATTCATTTTATTGGAAAGTAATATTAGAAACCAAGAACCCTGGTGCTTGGTGTGCTATTACCTGTGATGTGATTCCATCATATTACCACTTGTTACAGCAAAGCCAGTCAGAGGAAGCTCCAGGGCCAGCTACCAGGTGAAGGTAGAGGGAAAACTGTGGCCAAGAGCTTTTATTCTAGTTTTCATGGGAAGGAATGGGATAGGCAAGCCAAAGAGTTAGGATTAGCTATGTGAATTATTACAGTATCACTCCATGGTATAAGGACTTTCCATGGTTACCTAATGGCTGGTTCTGAAGTGATTGGGGCAGATGACTAACACCCTGGAATGTGAGCAAGGTGGTTGGGATGTACATTTAATCAGATATCAAGAAAGGGAATCAGCCAGTCTCTAGCCATGACATCATAATCTAGATCAAAAGGGTATTTAATTTAATCACACATTTTACAGGATATCGTTTTTTAAATATCTCTCAGCTGAAAGAGTGTAAATCAGCATTATAACAAAAGTGACCATTTAGTTATTTCAGTAAATAAAATATTAAACATTTCAGAAATATAAGTACAGATTTGTACTATTATTAATATCAATATTTATCAGTGATATGAATCTTTTTTGAAAATGATATTGTTGGAGACTCTAGTAAAGGAAATAATAGATACTACTATAAATATTAAAATATTTTTACCTTGCAATTTGAACATTTTCTAAGACAAAAAATTCACTCAAATGTTCTTTCTATAATATGCCAAGAAGTCTTGTTGAGACAACATATTCAAGCATGATTGATTAGATAATTAAATTCATTGAGTTTTTGTTTCACACAGCCTTTGGGATAGCTGTTTATCTGAATCAATTAGAAGTCCCCTGACAGAGTTAGGCAAAGAGTAGATTAAGCAAAAAGAAATGATAGATCCATTACTGTCTTACTGTTAAAAAATAGGAAAGAACGGGGCAACACATGTGTACTTTCAGCTACTTGGGAGACTGAGGCAGGTGGATAGTAAGTTTGAGGTCAGCCTTGACAACTTATCAAGACCTTGACTCGAAATAAAAATTAAAAAGGACAGGGGATGCATCTCATTAGTAAATCACTACTCAGTTCAATCCCCAGTACTGAAAAAAGAAGGAAGGAAGGAAGGAAATAAGGAAACAAAATAGAGTAGAGGGCAAACTTGTTCAAAGGTATAGAAAACTTGATCCTGAGATTCATTATGGAAATGCAAGGGATTTATAACAGCCAAAGCAATCTTTAAAAAGAAGAAAAGAGTCGGAAGATTGACATCTGGTTTTAAAACTGTTTATGAATAGACAGAATTCTAGACATAATTATGGCCATAAGAATAGGCACATAGGTTAATGAAATAGATTTGAAAGTCCAGAAGTAAATTCTTACATTTACAGTAAGTTGATTTTTAGCAAGATTGCCAAGACCAATAGATGATCCATCTTCTTCTCAGAAAATGGTGCTGGGACAACTGGATATCCGCATGCAAAATAATGAATTTGAATATCTTCTTCATACCACATACAAAAATCAGTTCAAACTGAAATAAATATTTAAACATAAGAACTAAATACTAAAAAAGTCTTTGAAGAAAACAGATATATAGCATCATAACAAGGAGTTAGGCAATGGTCTTACCAATGTTACACCAAATATGTGAGAAACAAAAGAAAATTAAAGTATACTTCACAAAAATTAAAAATGTTCATTCTTCAAAGGACATTTAAGAAAGTGAAAAGATAAAAACATATGTTTATCTAGAATATATAACAAACTCTTGCAACTCAGAATAAAATAGGCCATCAAAAATGGTCAAATGAAAGTTCTTTAAGAATATATACATATGTGTGTGTGTATATCAATAAGTGTATATATGAAATTTGTGTATATATCAAGTAATCAAATAAAAAATTACAATGAAATGTAAATCAAAACCACAATGAGCTTTTATTTAATCATTATTAAAATGGTTATAATCAAAAAGCCAGATAATAACATGCATTACAGAAGTGGTGTTCAAATTGTTTCCCATTCATTGATGGTAGGAATGAGAAACGGCGTCACTACTTTGGAAAAAAGTCTGGCAGTTCCCAGTCCTACTTGTTATATGTCAAAGAGAAACCAACACATATCTCCATAGGAAAAATTGCACACAGATGTTTACAGCATCATTGTTCATAATAATCAAATAGGAAAAACAACTAAAATGTTTATCAATGGGGGAATATATACATATAAACTATGATTTAGCTATGAAGTTAAGTGTTATTTTATCAGTAAAAAAATGGAGTATTTACACAGGTTATAATATGGATGACCTTGAGAACATCATGATAAAAAGCCAGACAGTAATGACCACAAATTGTATGATTCCATTTATGTTAATGTCCACAGTATGAAAATATAGAGAGATGGAAATTAAATTAGTGAATGCCTAAGTCTGAGATACAGAATAGTAATTGAAGGGTATGGCTATTTTTTAGAGTAATGATACAAAATCCTAAAATTAATTGTGATGGATGCATATTTCTGTAACCATACTGCCATTGCATTACACATTTTAAATGGCAAATTTCATGTCATGCACATTATATCTCAAAAAGGATATTTTAGAAAAGAAAAAAATATAAGTTGTATAGATCCACATATCCATCAACATTCCTGTAAATAACCATCCATATTTATATTAAGTAAAACATGAGTTTATACAGATGTCTCTATCTTCCATTACCCCATCTAGCCTCTTGCCATTGCTTATTTATAAACTCTCATTCCATCAGTAAGAAACATGACTTCCCCCATACATCATTCATTTACTTTTTATTAAATATGTACAGCAATATTAAAATTGCTAACCCAAACCTTGATATGATACAACTTTATCAACTTAAACATAGTATCAAGTGCTGGGAGTCATTGAATAGAAATAAATATTTGTAATGCATTTAGATCATTTAGTTGCAGTCTATATTTCTTGTTGAGATCCCTCAATTGCTTAAATGATTTTAAAAATACATTAAGATTTACTCTGTGTGCTCAAAAGTCCAATAGCTTTTAACAAATGTATGGAGGCAAGTGCCCACTATCATGATATCACATAGAAGAATTTCATTCCCCTATACATCCCCTGTGTTTCACCTATTCAACCTTTTCCCCTTCCCCTGAACCCTGGGCAATCACCAGTGCTTTCATAGTCTGTAGTTTCCAGAATGTCACATAGAGAGAATCCAAGTATGTAGTCTTTTCAAACTGGCTTCTTTCTCTGAACGATAGGCAATTGAGGTTTTTGTGTCTTTTCATGGCTTCCAGAGCAGACTTCATTTACCACCATCCCTCACTGGAGTGATACATTTGTTACAACTGAGAAGCCTACATTGACACATTATCTCTATGCCTTTGAACAGCTACCAAGATAAAAGGCATTTCTGTGTCAATAAAAACAAATTGCTGTATAATATTTCATTATACAGTTGTACCACTATTCACCTGTTGAAGAACATCTTAGTTAGTCACTCAATGATGAATACAATGGCTATAAACATTTGCAGGGATTTTTATTGTAAATACGTTTTCAAATCAGTTGGGTTAATAAGACTAGAATTCTGGGATCATATAAAACTAAGTTTGACTCTGGAAGAAACTCTCAAATTCTTTTTGGGGAAAAAAATGTTTGGCCATCTCTTTTTTCATTTAACATGATTATTTAACTTTGATTTAGACCCTGTGCTAAATGTTTGGGAGAAAACTGAGAAAAGACACATGTTCCACCTTCAGAATTGTGTAGAGGATGCTGGAGAAGATGTGGAGGAAAAGGAACACTTTTACAGTGTTGGTGGGATTATAAATTACTGTAACTAGTATGGGAATCAGTATGGAGGTTTCTCAAAAGACTAGGCATGGGACCGCCATATAATCCAGTTATACCACTTCTCAGTATTTATCCTGAAGAATTAGTCATCATACTGCAGTGATACACACACATGTTTATAATTCACAATAGCCAAACTATGGAACCAGCTTAGGTGTCCATCAACAGATGAATGGATAAAGAAAATGTGGTAACTATATGTAATGGAGTTTTGTTCAGTCATAAAGGAAAAGAAAATTATGTAATTTGTAGGTAAGTGGATGAAACTAGAGACTATGATGTTAAGTGAAACAGAACATATGTTAAGTCAATCTCTAGTCACGAGTCATATATTTTCTCTCATATGTGGAAACTAGAGAGGGAAAAGGATAGAGAAGGTGGGGACAGATCTCATGAAAACTAAAAGGAGATTTGTAGAAGAAAGGAACTAAAGGGTGGGAGGCACAGATGGAGCAGGAAGTCTGGGGTGTGACCAAACTCTATTGTTATATTGTGTGTTTGTATTTATACATAACGACAAATCCCATCATGATGTACAACTATAATAATCAATATACACACACATTTAAAATAAATAATTGAAAGTGCTATGAGAGCTATAATAACATGTGTAGGTTTTTAAAAATTAGAAACTAATGTCATTGTTTCTACCTTCAGCACTTTATCTATTCTTCCTTAGTTGTCAAGGGAGCTAACTGCATTTCCTATCTCTTAAGCTATAACTTCCTTATTTCTATCACATAAAAGCTATACACTTTTCTAATTGCTATTCTCTCTAGTGTGTGCATTGTTTCCACTCCTTCCTAACTTTCTCATATCCATATTTCAGGAATTTCTGTACCTGCAATATTTGATGGCATTCATTTTGTAGAATGTATAGTTCTCATCTCCTATGATCCATGTAGTCTGTTTGTGTGTGCACTGTGTGTGTTGTGTGAAACATAATAGTCTCCAAGGCAGGTATGATAATTTTTTTCTATAAAGCACATTAAGTATTTAAAACAAACTTGCTTATCACATTGATGCTAATTGATGGGGTGTGCAGTAAGTCTTTTAAAACCACATATTATTATTCTTTGCTTCCTTGTAAGGAAGAGGAAGTTTTATCAAGATATTTTCTATATGAGATTTCACAGGAGCACCAGTTTGAATTTTTGTGTCTTAAAAAATAAGATAACAATATCAGTTCTTTCTTACCAGGCAATGATATTTAGGACATTCAAGATGTGACTGAGGGCTGGGGCTAAGGCTCAGTGGTGGAGTGCTTGCCTAGCATGTGTGAGGTACTGGGATTGATCCTCAGCAGGACATAAAAATAAACAAAGGTATTGTGTCTTTTTAAAAAACAAAAGATGTGGTGAAAAACACTTCACGTCAGTTTCTGGTATTCTCTGATTTATGAGAATAAATCATGAATGTATTGTTGAAGCAATTCATTAATGCTACCTTTAAATGTTTTGGGGGACAGGAGGGAAGAACCCCATATGGAGACATGGAAAGAGAGTGGCAGGGCTGACACAAATGTGAACAACTAGGGATCAGCAAGGAGCCAAACTATGGAGTTATTTCCCTTCTTATGCTTCCTGATGCCTGCAGTCACCAATTTAAAATTTTGCTTTTAAAACATCAGGTAATTTGGCCAGATGCGATGGCACAACTTGTAATCCCAGCTGCTGGGGTGGCTGAGACAGGAGGATCACCAGTTCAAAGCCAGCCTCAGAAATTTTGGGAAGCCCCCTGTCAAAATAAAAATAAAATGGGCCAAGGATGTGGCTCAGTGTTTAAGCACCCCTGGGTTCAATCCCCCTGTACCAAACAAAACAAAACAACCCACAGAACGTAGGGTTGGTCCAACACACTCAACTTTAGTAAAAGTAGCTTCTGCAGCAATACCATACCGCAGTGTGCACGTGCGCAGGCGCATGTGTGCGAGCCTTTGAACAACATGGAAATAAGTGCTGTTACTGAGGTTTTGGGCAGTTAGTTTCTGCTGACTGTGGGAACTCCTCTCTGCATCAGCAATTTTGTATTTGATTTGGAACTTGTTCTAAATATTCGCCACCAAAGATTAGAAGGCAGACTTGGAGAGAATGAGTAAAGCCGTTGCTGTCGTGGCTTGAGACTATTTTGCAAGATGTCTAGAAATTTTAGTTGATGGGGCTTGCTTATTAAAGTATATTTTCTCTGACAGCAGTTTTAAGACAATTGACATAGGTTGTCCCAGCTGACTGCCCTGGTTGGCTTTGCATACATTTTATGGTATCAAGCGTACATCAGAATTAAGTTTAGAAAATAATTAAGGAAATAGTTTCTGACATCAAAGAACTTTAGTTCGGTTTGATGGGCAGTCTTCTGAAGGCAATATTTCTGTTTTATAAGAATAAATATCACTGTTTAATTTCCTATTCTTATCATGGATCCTCCAGTGTTTGAACTATTCTATGATGTAAATATTTATTTAAATGTGAGGTGGATAAATATTAATTTGATATTTCAGTGACTATTCCTGTCTAGAATAACAGATTTAGGGTGTGTATCTTAATATTCATTTAATTTCTACTAGTTACCAGGGCACATCACAAATATTAAGCCTTAAAAAAAAAGTTGTTACTGATTTATTTATCATCATTTTGCAGATTTGGAAACAATGGTTCACAGAACTTAAGTAATTTGACAAATACATTAAATTGTGGATATGTGAGTCATTAATAGGTTCTGATTTCAATTTCAATACAGCTTGCAATGTTCAATTTCCCTTTAATAAATCTTTTTCTAAAAAATAATTTTAAAATTAATTGCTTTTAAAAGATTGTCCTGTTCAACAAAAGGACACTACTAATACTCAGGTTAAATTATAAATTTTTTATATATATATATATATATATATATATATATATATATATATATATATCATGTTATTAAACCTGGTTTTAACTGGTACCTGCAGGAATGTTTATATGCATAGTTTTTGCAATATAAATTCTAAAACACTGAATCTTCTCATACATGTGGTGGTACTGGTGGTGAGTAATGTAACAGCAGGCTTTGAAATAAAAATATAGAGTTCATGGTATCATTTAATACTATATTTTATATTTCAAGTTCACATAATTATAATGCACGTGTAACTTATCTGTATGCATACAATTTTAATGTTCATTAGAAAAATTTGAATGTCAAGTAATAAGAGTTATAAAGTTAAAAGTGAAATATATATTTAAAAAATTAAATTTCTTAGCAGATTGGCCAAAGGAAAATAATTTATATTACCAAGTGCTACTCATGTGCACTTACAATTTTTAATAATTTTATATTTATCTCCACTAAAAGATTTCATTTCTAATTAAAAATAAATAACATGATAATATTACTTAGTTTATGGTATAATGATCTTGTTCTTAAAGTATGCTCATGTTTTATTTATAAAAACTAAATATTTGACAAAAAAAAAAGAAGCTTGACAACTCAGTGATAAGTTATTGTCCTATCAAAATGTTTAGCAAAAGCCACTGGAAGCACACTATTTTCAAATTTTCTCTTAATTATTCTTCAATGTATGTGTTTTGCATAGCTCACACAGAAAAAGGGAGTGAGGGAAAGAATTCATCCATAAGAAAGAGAACAAAATTTACATTTGGGGATATAAAATCTAGCCAGGTAAATTGGGTATTTGTGGAAATACAGGGTTTAGATTATATATGAATATGTATATATAGAATATATTATATATAGTAATATATACAATATATTATATATCATATAGTGTATGTGTATACACACATACATATTATATATACATATATATTCCAAATGCTGAGGGAAAAGAATGGGTGGGTTCATCAAATGGCTATGCTTTGTAACAGGTTCAAGAAGACTTATGTGAATAGACCAGATTATAGCTAAAAGCTTTCACCCATCAGCATTCCCCCAGAGTATGCGTTATGTAGAGATGATGGCCTTAAACAAAGCAGTATTGATTTTTCTAATTGAAAATTACAGAATTTGTCCAAATAAGACTCTTTGTGCTCATATCATTGTCTCTGTGATTTTTTTTTTCTTTAAATCACATAAGCAAGTAATGGAAGTATTGTTTCCATTGTAAAAGGATAAGAGAAACTGATTTTGAAAACTGACGATTTCATTATCATTTTTATTTAGTCATGTGATTCGTTCTTTTTCCAAATAGGTAATTAAAGATTTTGAATATGGCTTGTTCACAAATTTGATCTTAGACATCATATGCATCATTCATGTGCTGGGGCAGGGCAGTTCCTCTGCTCAATTCTCAGATCAAATGTGTTGGTGGTGGCAGAGATAAGTCCTTGGCTAATGAATATTTACCACTGACACTGAGTTACTGTTACATTACCAAAAGCTTGCCATTCTTAGACAAGAATAGAGTGCACAAAAGTAGGAAGTCTAAAAATCAAGATTCAGAATATGTCCCAAAATACCATGGAGAAAGACTTAATTTATCAGAGTTTAATAACAATATTATTTTGAGAAGTTATTGACCTGCAATTTAAAATTTGTAAAATGCTCTATTAATTACAAGTTTGGAGTTGCTTTGCTGTCAAAAAAGATTTTTTTTAAAGCAAAAACAAAACCCAGAGGAATAAAATGTATGAAAGTCTAGTATTAGGAAGCACTAACCACTCTTAAAAATCCTGTCTTTCAGGAAAGAACGGTGACCATCAGAAGACAAACAGTGGGAGGATTTGGATTAAGCATAAAGGTAGCCCACCTTTCCAGTCTATCCTTACACAGGCCAAGTGTAAGGGATGAACTCTTGTGAATTTTAATGTTTGCCAGTTAATAATTAGAAAATATTAGCTACAGCAAGCTTCTGAATATTTAGAGTGGGTTGTCAATTAAGTAGGTTCTCATAAAACTTTGACCACCCTTTATCTTTTGCTTGGACATTTGAGAAAAAGTTTTGAGAATTTTAATTTAGCTAGCATGGAATATAACTTATTAACATTCTTTATCTGGTTTATTCTTTTGCATTAAATATGACACTAAATGTACATCTCTTCCTTTAACCCACCAGAGTAAGGAATGCTGACCTGCAGTGAATAGAAGAGATATAAATTTCATACTAACAAAAGACCTGATAGTATATGAAGGATTAGTTTTATTCTGTTTTCTTTTTCTTTAACTGACAAATTTATTAAAGAAGTAACTATATCTTATTTAACAATGCCCCCATTTCATTTATTATAAAACTTTTAGGGCTTTCATTTCTGTATGTTATTGACTATTTGAGATGTACTACACCTGCAATTTATTATCGTTTTAAGCAAAAGAAATTATGAAAAGAATGGAGATTGTATAAAAATTGAAGCTAGATCAGCAATTTAAATGCCTTTACCAATACCACAATTCTGCATAGATAAATAAAATGTAAATTCATATTGATTCTTGGCTTAGACATTTACTTATGTGAGTTGAAAATCATTTATAATTCTCAGGTACACATTTCATGAAATTTTAACATAGTTCATGTTATGTACGCTTTGAAGTTAGAACTCTGAACTTTGTGAATATCAGTTCTGGTCAACTTTGTGAAAATAACCAGGAGGAAAGATCAATTTGCAAAAGCATGATAGTGTCAGTGATGAGAACATTGCTATATAAAATGTTAGTTTTAAAGCATATTTCATATTCCAGCTAAGACTAGGGAAGCATGCAGAACAAATTGCAGGAAATGGCAAGTATGCCATGGGGATTCCATTATCAGTAGATAAGGATTTTTTGGTTTTGATTTTTTTTCCTGCTAAGATGTTTATTTTGATTATTTTGAAGACTTTATAGGTACCACTGAAGATAGTAGAAATTCCATGAACAAAATCTAATAGTGGAAGTTGATTTCATTTGAGTTACACATTTTTCCTGATCTTGTCACTAACTTTATTATAGCAGCGGACTCTGAAACATTTTGCAATTTATTTTTTAACCCAACAATAAAATACTCTTTATTTTGATTAAAAATACCACATTTTAGCTTAGACAGTTTTTAAAGCATCAAAAAGTTTCCTTTATTTAAAGCTTTTCATTGATTACACTGAATTGTACTTGAATTTTCATATACTCATATTTTCATATATCAAATACTTGAAATAATTTTCAAGTATTTATGTGTATCTATCCTTAAAAATAGTAACTACAAAAGTAATATCTGAACTCTGATCAGTTCCATATAATTCAGATATTTAACAAAAAGGAAATTATTTCAAACTTCTTATATATACACACTAATAAATATCAATAATTTTATTTAGAATGGTATTAATTTATTCCAAAGGGAATGCTTTTATATCTTTTCATTTTCAATTTCTTGTTTGAGTTTTTCTTCTTGAAATGATGTTTCATTCTGTTAACCCATATCAAAAGATGATTGTTTATTTTAAATAGCAAGACTATGATACAAATATCTTTTTTGTCATATGTGAATTGAATGAACTACTGTGCTTATCTATTAACACTATTTTCTTTAGATCTGAGAATTTTAAAATTCCATGTAAGGAACATTACAAAACATTCTAAGTGAGAAGCAGAATTTATGTTGAATCATTTATTGCTGTCAGGAGCAATTCTGAGCCAATAATATAATTATGTATATATACACGCACATAGTTTGTCTTTATTTACTTCAGTTAAGGAATCACTGTTGGCTCACACTAGAGGTTTTATAGTGAGAATTGTTAATTAAAGCTTTAATGTCTGCACTAGAGTTAGCCAAAGGAAGATGGTGTGGTAGATAACTGAAAAGGTATTTACAAAAATAGTTATGATTCCTGTGGGTCTTCAGGTGAATTGCACAAAACTCAGATGCAGAGTACCTCAGTTTCACCTTCCAAAACTCTTTTTCAACAGGGTACAGTGGAGCATACCTGTAATCCCAGTGGCTCAGGAGGCTGAGGCAGGAGGATCACTAATTCAAAGCCAGCCTCAGAAACTTAGCAAGGCCATAAGCAACTCTGCGAAATAATACTGTCTTTAAATACAATATTAAAAAAAGGGCTGGGGATGACTCAGTTGTAAAGTGCTCTTGGGTTCAATTCCTAATACCGAAAAAAAAAAAAAAAAAAAAAAAGAAAGAAAAAAAAATGTCTTTTTTAAAATCTTGACTGAGGAGTAACAAAATGTTCTTTTTTGTCAAAAGCACTAAGGTTCTCCATTGCACATTGTTAGAGAAGTCAGCTGACAGTGCTCAGTGCTTCTGACAAATCTCTGCTCCTAGGACTTTCCTGACAGTCTCCACTGTGCCTGATGATAATCCCTCAGCTCTCCCATATTGTAATCAGTGCTTAAAAAGTCGATAGGCAACTGTGTGAAGAACATTCTCGTGTGGGATTTTTTTTTTCCTACTGCATGTTGTTTTGTTTTTTTTTTTTTTTAATAGATGTGCCTCAGTGGCTTTAGGTTGCAGGTAACATGCCATCCCTGAAGCTTCTGTTCATAAATCCTTGGTGTCCCTGTCCATGGTACTGTTGGAGATGATGCAAATCAGATTTTATCTCCATTTACTTTCTCCACCTTGTATAAGACAGTTATGAAACTTCTGGAAGAAAAAGATATGTGCAGGAAGATTAGAAATTGAGGCCATTGTTTGTCTATTCAGTTTAATTATAGAACTTTGATATCTTTCCTTGAATGACTAATGTTAGAATGAGACCTAGAACATATAGAGGATAGCTGACTTCTAAAAAAATTCCTGAAATCCCAAGATATACAAGAAAAAATAATAGATTTAGCAAAAATGAAATTGTATTGCATTTAAATCTTTAAAATGATTAATTTTTAAAATATGGTTTTAAGTAAGTTTTAATTTATTTTCTTTTCAATTATTATCTACTGCCCTCTTTATTATTATTTTTATCATTGATAAAATTTTTGGTTTGCATTTTTAGGAATTTATTATAAAATCTGAGACTCTTCTTTGAAAGCTATGCCATTTTTTTTGTGGGGGGGGAGGGAGGCTGGCTACCAGGGATTGATCTCAGAGACACTCAACCACTGAGCCATATTGCCAGCCATATTTTGTATTTTATTTAGAGATAGGGTCTTGCTGAGTTGCTTAGTGCCTAACTTTTTCTGAGGCTGGCTTTGAACTAGTGATCCTCCTGCCTTAGCCACCTGAGCCGCTGGGATTATAGACGTGTGCCACAGTGTCTGGCCCATACATATTATTTTAAATTATAATTGTATAATTATTTTAAAATGCTTATTAAATAATGTTCAAAAGTATTAAGTACTCAGTGTGGAACACAGCCATCCAGAAACAATTGAAACATCAATTTCATTGAGTTAATGTTGTAATTATTTATCTTCACAGATAAATTTATTTCCTAGATACCTAAAATCCCAACATTTGGTAATAATTTTGTTTTGCATGAAAAAGTAAAGACTGAGACATCCCCAGCTCTTTTTTTTAATATTGTATTTAGAGAAAGGATCTCGCAGAGTTGCTTAGGGCCTTGCTAAGTTTCTGAGGCTGGCTTTGAACTAGTGATCCTCTTGCCTCAGCTTCCTGAGCTGCTGGTTTTACAGGCATGCACCACCGTACCCTATTCAAAAAGGATGTGGTGGTACACGCCTGTAATCCCAGTGGCTCATAAGGCTGAGGCAGGAGGTTCACAAGTTCAAAGCCAGCATCAGCAAATTAGCAAGGCCGTAAACAACTTAGTGAAGCTCTGTCTCAAAATAAACTATATAAATATAAAAGGCCAGGGATGTGGATCAGTGATTAGGCACCCCTCAGTTTAATCCCTAGTACAAAAAAAGAAAAAGACCAAAATTACCTACATATCCATGTCCATTCTAAATAGAAACAAAACAATCACAAACAGTGGCCTGAGTTCAGAGGTAGTCCTGCACCCCGATGCAGCTGGTGGAGGATGTCTTGACCTGAGAGGTGCCATGCACAGGCTGGTCCTCACTCCTGTCTTCTGCAGTCTGGTGAAGAACTTGTTCTCAATTCATAAATAAAGCGATTCTCCTTTGTCTGTGGATAGTGTGCCCATGCCAGAATCAAATTATTTTCTCTGCCTTCTTGTTCCTTATTATAGTTTTTCTGTCATTGCTATTTAAGAAGTCTTGTAAGAGCCAGGTGCGCTGGTGCATCCTTATAATCACAGTCACAAGGCTCAGGCAGGAGGATGACAAGTTCAAGGCCAGCCCTCAGCAACTTTGCAAAACCCCTCAGCAACTGGTGAGACACCATCTCAAGGTAATAAAGTGCTGAGGATATATAGCTTAGTGATAAAGCATCCCTGAATTCAATCCGTAGTACCAAAGAAAGAAAAAGAGAAATATCTTTTAGGAAACCAGATATAAGGAAATGAAATTCGAAAGTGTGTCTTGCACATTCATACCTGGACCATGACTTTTTTAAAGTGACCTTTAAGTATCTTTATCTGACCATCTTTTATCTGTAGACCCCGATTCCAAAACCTCAATGTGAAGTTGTCTATCTTCCCCTTCAAATGCTTTTACACATTCAAACCTCTGCTCCCAGTTCTTCAGGAAGCCTTGCTGATTTATGCTATTTTTACTCTGGGGTTGCTTTTCCGAGACATTCTCATACCTGCTATAACCTAGGTCCACCTTTAACCATGAACTCCTGGTTATTTTCATTATTCACTCTTCCTTATTTAAAATATCTTTCACAATGCAAGAAACTGTGGAGTTGTTTTTTTTTTTTTTTTTCTCATTCCTGGTATTAGTTTTTGCTTTTATTTGTGTCTCAGTAGAAGATCAAGCTCTTCTATTTATATTTTCCCCAATTTCCACAAAATCCATACCCATGGGTTTCTGCAGTATCTAGGCAAAAGAACCACTAAACTTTTCCTGCTAATTGCATATTCTTGTCTTTGTTCTCAGAAGGAACCTACTTCTTTTGAATTGATCAGATTAATCAAGCTAGCTAGGGTATCATCTATATTTTCCTACAGGTCTTCTGTATCCATGCTGGTCTTGCATATGGTCTCTAGACCTGGCTGGTTTTCCATGGCTGTAGCAGAATTCCTACTGGTATTATCGGGTTCTTCCTTGAGCATTGGGCTTGTCTTCTACTCCTGTATCCCTTTTGGTCAACTCTTCCTTTAGTGTTCATCTCTGTTGTCTGGACCATCCTGGGAATTACAATTTCTATAAAAAACTCATAAGTCTTCACAACTACATCCAAACATACTGCCAAGATTTTGAATCATACACAGGATCTAATACCTTGTATTTTGCTCAGTCTTAGCAGAATGACTGTGAGGACAGTCACTGTGAACAACCCATTGTCTTGCCCTTTGGAGACCTATTTACTTCCTATATCTTTTAAAATACAATACCACTCATGTGCACATTATACCTATGGGTATTTCCAGGGAAAGAATATTGTAAACATGACTAGAAAACATATTTTATGCAGTATTTTCCAACAAACGTAACTTTTCCTATGTAAACAATAAGTGATTAATATTCTCTAAGTAAGTGTGTGTGTGTGTTCAAAGGTGATTTCTATTTGGAAACATTAATTCTGCAACATCAAAGACATAATTAGTGGTGGCACATGATGGTCACTCCAGCAACTCAGGGGGCTGAAGCAGGAGGATTGCAAATTTAAGGCCAGCCTCAGCAACTTAGCAAGGCCCTAAGCAACCTAGTGAGTTCCTGTATCAAAATAAATAAATAAATAAATAAATATAAATACATAAATGATGCTGGGCATGTGACTCGGTATTAGAGTACCCCTAGGTTCAATTCCTGTTATCAAAAATATAATGATTATTACCATTAATAATCTTATTATTTATAAACAATTGCTGATATTTATAACCTAGAGTCATATTCTGAGATAAATATTTCATGTTCTTCTTAATTTGACTTTATTATTTAGCAAGGTATATTACTGTTGTTATTCCTTCCAGAGGCAATAAGATTAAATATTAACAGGTTCAGTAATTTACCCATTCTTATAAGTAGCAAACCTGGGATTCAACCTCATGACAAAGCTCTTACTCTGAGAAACTATGCCCTATATTTATAAAACCTGGACTAAATTATCCCTAACATCTACATTTGAGGACACAAGCCATGTTTCCACTATTATTCATGATATGATTTTTTAAAAAATTGAATTGAATGGATAAAAATAACCAGGATTAAGCAACTAATTTCCTATATTGACAGTTATTAGTAGTATCAAATTTAACAAATAAAAACGTATCTTTATTGTAGATGTAATAAATTTTTGTGTTTTACTTTGTAACTGATTTCTGAGTAAATCTATAAATAATAACTGTTGATATAAGTGGACATTTATTTCAATTGTTCTGTCCCTCAATTGTTTTTGCTTGAGTCAGGATCACTAGTTTCTACAATAGACAAAATGAATATGTACCTTTCCAACATAGAAATAGGGAGAAAATAGTCAGATAATCAATTTTAATTCAGGATGATGGATTAATCCCAAGGGTCAGTTAAAACCACTGGAACACTTTACTTGAAAGACCATTTCTTAAAACTTAAACAGCCTTACTGAGATAAAATTCACATACCATAAATTTATTGAATTTAAGTGTGGAATTCAATGAATTTTCATATACTCATGGATATGAGCAACTCTCAGAACATTCAATTTCAAAACATTCCATCATATTAAGAAGAAACCTCATATCATTTTGCTATAAATCTTTGAGACCTGCAACCCCACCTCAGCCCTGAGCAACCACTAATCCATTTTCTATCTCTACAGATTTTCTTATTTGGGATTTTCATATGAAGGTTAACATATACTATATTGAAAAGGTCATTGATTTTTACCAAAACAAAATTTTGGGCAGATAATAATGGCATCTAAATGGATAATGGTACTTCCCATATTCTTTCAGAGGATATTTTTCGATGCCTCTCCCATACCTGTCCACTTCATCTCTTAACTCTAATTATCTTGTTGCTGTATGCTTACAAGAATTGTCTTTACTCTTGATGAAAGAATAGTGGTAACGTCTACATATTATTTTTTTTCCGGAGCCCAGAATATGCTTGCTTGCTTGCTTGCTGAGCTGATTGATCAGGATAATGAAAATATTGAATTAAAAAGAGTTATGTGTTAATATTTTCAATCCTCTAAAAATATTCAAAGTTTGATTCAGAGGTATTTCACGGTCCTGTTGGCAAAATTGTTGTGTAGAGTCCTTTAAATGCTTTAGACAGGATCTGTAACCTTGTTCCTACACAGACCGCTGTAATATGAGTTATGCTTTGGAAAAAAATAACATTACAAAATTGAAATATGTATTCCTTGATATCTGGGCTGCAGTTTGGAATATTGCATCACTCTCCCCAGTCTTGGATCCTAACACACTCTGGAATAATAGTAATTGGTTAATCCAGTCTTTCTCCAAACTATGTTCTGAGCCCTGGGCCAGGAGAAGAGAGTAAGGGAGCCCTGTCTTGACCTCAGGCCATTTACTCTTCAGTCTGAAAGTAGGCTGATCAAATTATTATGTAAATAAATAAAAATCACAGCCATGATTCAATGTTACCTAAGTGAATTTACTTCAGGCAGAGAAACACTGGAGGAGGGAACATTTTTAGACTTATTTCAAATATGGGCAGGAGCTTACCAGGTTAAGAATAAGGAAAAACATGCCAGTAAATATTGACATCCTTTGGTGTTCAGAAGGATGGAGCTATGGATTTGTGCTGTCCAGGAAGGCTGAAGCTACACAACAAAGGGCTGTTATTTGATTTTTATTCTAAGTGTAATGGGAAGCTTATTACCTACTTTAAAGAGTGCAAGCCACATTATTTGACTCTTACCTGAAAAAAATCTTAAATTCCCCTATTTAGTTCCTGAACCAAATCTAGTTAACTTTAATAGAGCTGGGCTGCTCTTCACATTTCATCCAATGAATGAAAGAAGAGTCGTTTAAGGTTCGAATTCTATCTTCTGAGTTTTGTTTTAAAATTTGCTATCTAATCAATAAAGTCATTTTCTGAGATTAGTTTAAGAATTCTTTCAGAGCTCCAAATATCTGATTTAAAAGCACAAAACAAAACAAAAACAAGTATAACAAAAGAGCAAAACCATACTTGGACTCAAGCCATTCTAATTTCAGGATAAAGTTTACACCTAACAGAGAAATGTTGACAAAACAGGGATTAGTTACATCTTGCCATTAAAAGATAGCTATAAACTTGAATGCTGAGGAACAATTGGCATTGAGTTAACCTCAGAAAATCATTATCCCTGCTGCCTGTTCCCTAGAAGGACCCCAAGAATCAGCATCTTTCTGTCCTTCCATTGTAATTTGTTTTTTTAAAAAAATATAAGCCTTAAGAAAAATTTTGCATTTTCATGTCCTATTTGTTGACTTTAACTCTGGACTTAAGGGCCCTATTCCCTTTCAGTCTGTTTCCCTCTGTCTCTACTTTTTAAGAATGCTGTGAATTCCTAGTGCTATGCCCACTTTCTCACCAACCTGTTTATAGAGACTTCCTTAGTTTGCTGGTTGTGAGGTTTTGAGCAAGTTACTTCAGCTTTCAGTACCTCAGTTCTTTCATCAGTAAAATGATGATGATAATAGTTCCTACCTCCTAGGTGCTTTATAAGAATTCAGTGGGGCTGGGCATGCTGGCACACACCTGTAATTCCAGTGGCTCACTAGGCTGAGGCAGGAGGATCACAAGTTCAAAGCCAACCTCCCTCAGCAATTTAGTGAGTCCCAAAGCAGTAAGACCCTGTCTCTAAAGGAAGATTAACATTAAACAGGGATGAGAGGTAGAAGGGAAAGGGAGAGAAAAAAAAAAAAGAAAAATTTTGATTTCCTACTGGAATGAGAGAAAAGTACAAAATGTAAAAACAGATTAAGGGAAGAAGACATAGAGACAAAATTGGCATAAACAATGTTGTTTCTGTCCCAAAATACATTTAAACTACAATTCATTGGTTGATTTATTTCATCTTGTTGTAGTACCTAAAAATTAACTTGGTGATTAATTTGAATGAATTAGATTTTTCTTCTAAAAAGCTTGTAGATGCATCCTATATATCTTTTACAATTTACAAGTATCTCTA
The DNA here is from genome assembly GCF_048772815.1 of Callospermophilus lateralis. NCBI lineage: Eukaryota > Metazoa > Chordata > Mammalia > Rodentia > Sciuridae > Callospermophilus > Callospermophilus lateralis. Next base: position 14,530,166 of record NC_135320.1, read on the forward strand.
GAAATTATCAGTAACTACAGTCTAGGACTGCAGACACCCCCCCCCCCCACTTCTCTCTCTCTCTCTAATTGGTTCTTCTTAGTTATACATGACAGTAGTAGAATCCATTTTGATAAAATTATATAAGCACAGAATACCTCTTATTCTAATTAGGACCCATTCTTTTGAGTTTAAAAACCTTTATTTTCAGGATTTTTTAAAAGACATTATTCTATGCATTGAGATTTTATCAATGCACAAAACATAGTACCAAAAAATTTTAATGGCTTTGTGTGGCTCACCTTCTAGTTAGGGACAGGGGAGGGAGAAAGAAGATAAGTAATAAATGTAGGAAATGGATTAAAATTATAGAGAGTTAGAAGTTGATAAGTATAATGGAAAAAAAAATAAAATGAGAGCAAAGGATTAGAAATAGAATTCTGATTAATGCATATTAAGGGTCTTATTAAGGGTCTTAAAATGGATTATTCTAATCTCATTTTAATGCATGTGATTTCACTAATAAATTTTAAAGATAGATTGCATTAGAAGTCTGTCTTTAAGCTGAAGCTACCCTTTAGTTAGTGTTTATTGTATACTAAAAAAAGCACTTAATTTCTATCACACTGTCATTCAATAATCATTCTCACTCTGATCAGATGAGAGACAGAATCATTTTCGGATCATCTGGATAGGATCAGAGCTTATAGAGATATAATGACTATAAAGCAGGAATAGAATAAAGAACCATTCTAACTTATGCTAGTGACTTCCCTCACAGTGAAGGTGGGGAAAATGCATATTGGGCTAATGGGAAATGGTAAGAGAGAGGGAAAAAAAGTATTGAGAAGTGAGTTCTAATTTCAGGCTGAGCAGGATAATTTATATTATCTCACGTGTCATGTTTGTTTTTAATATTTCAGCAGGAGAAAGGATTTTACTTGTCAAGAAAAAGTTGAATACTACTGCTTTCCCCCAAAATGACTGTCTTCTGTTTAAGTATACTCATGAATAGACATTCATGGGGAAAACAAACATGTCAGTTCTAAAATAATTTTTTTTGTTCCTGAAAAGAAAATGCTCAGGAGGATTACATATTCTAAAAATAGAACAACTCTAATGGAATTTAGATTGTTTTTCAACTGTCTTTTTTTTAAAGTGATAGGTTTCTATTCTATACAAAATTTTATTCCCTGTATTTTTCAGCTATTGCTTTCATCCTTATCACAATGATGAAACAGGATATTTATTTTTTTGCAGTTATTTTAAGCTTTTATATTCTTTTTCTTTACGTGAATTTAGGTTATATGTCTCCCCCCCCCCATCTCATTTGATCCAACAACAAAACACTACTGCAGTATTCTTGGCAGTGCATTTTGTTGTGTAATTTGTTTATTATGTGCCTTCACACAAAGAAGAATTTAATACTAATTAAGAAAATGCAGATATGTCAGTTCCCAGTGTGCATATGCACAACCTGACTTTGGTTGTACATTTATGCAAGTAAAAATCTCTTCGGTCACTTTGTACTCAGGAAGATCTCTGCACTGTTAAAAGTGTCTGGTCACCAGCATAGAATAACTTAGCCAGAGGATGAAAATATAAAATCATCTAATGTTTGGAAACCTAAATAATAATTCCCATGATGGATAGCTTCCTACAAAGGGCATCAAAGTCCATGTGCATTTAATGACATTATTAGTCTTGTTTGAGAAATAAAAATACTTTCCAAATTAATTGATATTAATTATTGAATATATGAGCAGAATTCCAAACTCCTTGATAAAGGTTCATGGAAGTGCTACCTGCTTCTATTCTGCCTGGTGTCCACAGAACATGCTCATCATAGCTTGTACAGTTTCTTTATTGAAAGCTTTCTTTCTTCCTTTCTTTTCTTTTCTTTTTGACATTAAATAATACAATATATGATTTTATATTTCTAGGGAGGAGCAGAGCATAACATTCCAGTTGTCATTTCAAAAATCTCCAAGGAGCAAAGAGGTAAATTTTCATTTTTCTCTAATAGCCATTTCTTTATAACTGCTGTTGAGAGTGATTCAACAATTGGTATATGACTAGGGAGCTCCTCCATACCAACAATCAGGCAATAAGAAACGGATTTGGGGGATACCATCACAGAAACAGAACAAGGATAAACTTTAATAAACAATGTAGCCATGTATATATTAGGTACAGTCAAACATTAACTAAAACTATTTAAACAATGTAGTGTTTATGAATAAACTTGTAACTATTTCCATTTTCTTAGTTGGTGGATTGGGTATCTAACTCTCAAATGTTTTTCACAGAAACACCATGAGTATAAGTGCATGAAAAAATTAAGCCAGGCATTCAGATGACTCACTGATATTTTGCAACTGTAAGATCTGAAATGATGGAACTATGTAGAAATATCTCTGCTTGTGTTTCAGTAATTAAAATGGGTTGAATCATTATTATTTTGAATTTTCACTTTTGTGGATCTTTCAAGATAATAGTAATGTAAAGCTTTTAACTTTCGTTTCATTATTCTATATTAATGAAATAAAACAACTTATTTTTCAGATGAAAATAGTCAGTATATAATCAACTGTTATTTTTCATTTATAGCTGAACTTTCAGGACTACTGTTTATTGGGGATGCAATTCTACAGGTATGTATTTTATCATTATTAAATGCAACCAAAAACTTAAGTCAGTTTATAATATGCTATGTGAAAATATGCTTTCTTTGCTTTGCAGATAAATGGGATTAATGTGAGAAAATGCAGACACGAAGAAGTGGTAAGTTTACATTTTCCTAATTAACATTAGGAAAACAAATGTTCAAATTTCCTGAATGTTCAAATAAGAATGTTATACATTGGTAAAAATGATCATTGCATTTATTAGGAAGATATTAAATTCATCAGTGTGCTATCAAACTTTCAAATGCTCTTCTACTTGATATGTTTTCCTGTTTGAAATGAATCACTGAGTAGTATGCAGTATGAAATGTATTTCAAAGAAATACTTTAGGATGGTCATTTGCTATATTTCCACAGTTTTTCCATGAATCTCTCCCAGTAGATGTCCACCTGGTTTGTCTCTAGAGAAAATATGTTTCTAAATCCTTGCAAACGTTTTAGAGTTTATAAACAATGAACTTATTTCTGTAAAATTTTGTATAATAGTTGTAGCAACAAATGGAAGAGCATTTAAGTTGTGTGTGTGTGTGTGTGTGTGTGTGTGTGTGTCCATGTGCATTCTAATGCAGGGAGTGGAGAAGAGAGAGATTTAATCTCAAAGTAGGCAGGTTTAGCAATAAGAATTACCATTCATTTTTACCATGGCATTTTTCTTGAATGTTTCTCATTGTGTAATTCTGAGGTCCCAGATGTAGATATTCTAATTAAGCAAGTTTGGATGGGTCTATGAAATTGGATTTTAGTAGCCTTTCTAAGTGGGTCCATTGTAGGTAACTTATTTTAGTTGTAGATGGACACAATACCTCTATTTGTTTTTATGTGGTGCTGAGATCGAACCTAGTGCCTCACATGTGCAAGGCAAGCACTCTACCACTAACTAAAACCTCAGCCCGTGTAGGTGACTTTTAAACAGTACTTTGACGGAGAGGTTGAAGAAGTTCTTTTGGAGCTGGTGAAATGACTTTAAAAAAAAAAATGAACAGGAAGGACAATGTCAGGCATTTGGAGAATATATGTTGTGGTTGATTAGATATTATTATAGATCCTTCACTGAATTGGGGTTTCAGCTCATCTGGGAAGGCATAGAGGAGAAATTATAATTAAAAGTTTATACTAGAGGATCAAACAAAATGAAGAACACTATATTCCTTTTTTCTTCTCATAGCTCTAGTGCATTTGGGTTTGGGATACATTGCTCCTCTGTTAAAAGTTACTTGGAGAAAACCATTCTGCCATATTAAAGTATTTCAAATGTCAGAGTGGCAAACTCAAGTGCTTGAGAAAACCACAGTTTTATAAGGATGTGATGTTACAAAGGCTTCTTGATTATGAGCACATAGCATAAGTATCTGATTGAGGTTTGTTACTATTCACGACCTGACTTTATCTTCTCAAATACTTATTTGGGCCATCTGATTGCCACTGTGTGCTGAAAATAATATAAAACATGTATTTCAAGCCTGAAAATTTCAACAACTATGTACAGAGGAAAGAAGCATTTTAGAAGGAATTTTTGAACAAACGAGAGAAGAGCATAGCTCAGAGCTCTCTATTCTTCAGAATCCCAGGTAGTTTTTAAATATAGCCATTGAAGCAAAGATATTTCTAACTTTAATCTTTAATTTTAAGTACAAAATGATTTTCAACTCATTACCGAGGGAATAAACACAAAGTGCATTCTCTTTGAAAGCCACATGCTGTTAGTTGGAATCACGCTTGCAATATGCTCTTGAGAGGCAGGCGGTGTGCTTAAACAAACTGTGATAGAGCTTTGATTAAACAGATTAGTGTTGAATGGAAGATTAGAATGCATTAATAGTGCCACTTAAGATGATGTTCGTTCTGATTCAAAAAAAGAGAATTTAAAATTGCATTGCAAATTTTTAATGTTTTTTTTATAATAAATGTATTTTTGAGAACCTTAACCCTCCAAGTCTTGGAATATATATGTATTAATGTTCTTATTTTATTTCTAATATTTGACTTTCCAAGAGCAAATAGATGACTTTGTCCTCACTGCTTATTACCTAAGTGAATGGACCTATATCTCAGAGGGAACAAGGTATTAATTAAATGTTTAAGAATCCATTTATATGGGTTGTAAAAACAAACAAACAAACACAGAAGCTCAATGGATGTAAGTAGTTTTGAAGCAACATGCTGTTGTACCACATTCCTTATAGAATTTCAAATTCTAAAATAAATTGGGCAGAGATGACATGTTGATTGTGTGTTTTGCTTGGACTCATTTACTCTATTTATTGACATTGTTAGAAATTCTACATTCATCCCTGATCAGTTTCACTTTTAAGGCGACTTCAATAGTTTAGCTGCCATTTCTACATTGAAGTTATAAGCTCTGATCTATATGGAAGGGGGAATCTCAAATAGGTCACTGTGAGCACACAGTAGATTTCTTGATGAAGTTCTGCAGCTAAATCCCTAAAATCCCCAAACTGAAATATTTGCATTTATATGTTCCTCATGACACTGGTTTTGGTTGACAATTAAATCAATTCTGGGAATCACACATAACACCTGGAGCATTCTTTTCACTGGGATTGCTGAGGAAGAGAGATGCACAAAATTTCCTAATTAAGAAAAACTAGAATCAATACTTGTTGTGGCTTGGTGCTGGGAATATTGTGGGTATAAGGCTTTAACTCCCAGAAGCAATTGTGTTCAAATCCTAGACTGATGCCTTACTAACATTGTCGTTTCATTCAAATGTACTTAACGTTCAGTGTCTCTAGTACTCATCAGTAAAATAATATTTTTTATGTGAATTAAGTACAACATAAATTAATTTCCTGGGATCTAACTACTATTCAGAAGGGTTTTCCATAACTCTGTGCTATCAAATACTGTGTTTTCATAAGTGTCCCTCTTTTCCTTTATATCTCTCCTGGGCACTTCTTTGTCAGTGCTGGGCAGTGTCTTCCTACCATCTGTTTTAGTCACTGTTTTACACTGCTCTGACTAAAGGACCCAAACACAGCACAATTGTAGAGTGAAAAGTTTATTTGAGGGCTTACAGAGTCAGAAGTCTCAGTCCATAGAGAGTAGGTTACATTCCTAGGGGTTTGAGGTAAGGCAGAACAACATGGCAGAAGAGTATGGCAAAGAAAGCAGCTCACATAATGATCAGAGAGGAGAGAGAGAGAGAGAGAGAGAGAGAGAGAGAGAGAGAGGGAGGGAGGGAGGGAGGGGGAGGTGTGTCCACTCACCAGATACAAAATATATACCTCATAGCCACACCCCCAATGAACTACTTTCTCTAGCCATATCCCACCTGTCTCCAGACCCACCCAGTTAATCCCATCAGGTGATTAATTCACTGATTGGTGTAAGGCTCTAATAACACCATCATTTTTTTCTCTGTACCTTTTTGCATGTGAGCTATTGGGGGACATCTCACATCCAAACCATAACACCCCCTCCGCTGCTCTGTCTCTACAGTGATAGAGCTACTGTTGCTGCTGCTCAGCATCCCAAACTCCATCCACCAATTTTAGGTAGAAACCAAAGTAGGCATCCATGAGAGACAGTACAGTCCTTTGGAAAGTGAAGCTCCTTTTTTCATTCAGATAGGGCACTCTTTTTCTTTCTTCCTTTTTTTATGTTTGATATGAACAAGTTCTGTAGTCTATGAATGAGTTTTACCTCCAAGACACCAGAAGTCCCTAACGTACCAATGGATTTTTTCAAGGAGAAATGGATCTACTGTTGCTCATTACTTTAAAACTGATACCACTTTCCTTACCACCAAACCCTGAACACATTAAACCGATTGCAATCTCTATATCAAGTACTGAATATTTTTCATTTGCTTAACAAAAAATTGATCACTTATCAGAAAACTTCTGAGTGACACTGGGTGAAATACACCGCAACTGAATCTTTTGTGTAATGAGACTATAAAAATACATTTATAATAGCTCTAACCTTATTGGAATATAGGCATTTGGTATTTTAGAATTTGATAATTTTGAAAGCAAACAAAGATTGGGGGAAATTATTAGGAGGGAACAATATGAAAACTGTTGATTTACAATAAAGTGGAAACTGCAAAAAAAATGGTGATCTACTTATAAACACTAAAAGTGATAGGAAATAAGAGTTAGCCATTGAAGAAAAGTGTTGCTGAATTAAAAAGTACTCTGACCTTTACCAAAAATATCAATATAACTGAAGTTTCTATGTAATAAGACTTTTTAAAATAGAGTAGATCATCATTGGGCAAAGCAAGATGAATGGATAGATGATTCCAGAAGTTTTCTTTTAAAGAAACATTTCTGGTTTCAGGTTGGAGATTTATGGGTCCCCACAAAAGAGGTTCATCTCCTTATTGTTTCTATGGTTCTCATAATTAGAAGATATTAAATAATTTGAAATATAAATAATTAACATCTCAATTCTGAATTTGTGATTTTAATGATACTCTAAAAAATATTAATTTTCCAAGAGCAGAATAAGTAGTTAAAATTACATAAGTTGAAATCACATATTCATAAAAGAAAACAAATGCTGCCAAAAAAATTAAAATGTTGATTCATAGTGTTATAACTATCATGATATGTGCTTCACTTAATTCAGACTTTCCCATTGGAATAAAAAGGACATGTTCTTTTTTAGTTTCAATCAATTAGAAAAAAAAAAACATTACAAGGGTTATGTCAAATCATGTGAAATTGAGGCTCTCATTTATATACAGAAACAGTTAAAGTGCTTTTATGCATCAGTGAGGAACATACTTAGAATGTGATTTGGGCACACAAATCATTTTAGACCTTAGAGAAAAGATTAAAAGGTGATTGACTTACATATTGTGCTTTATCTAACTTCTAACTTCATTGTTCATGATACAGAAAATTATTTTGAGCTCTCATTGATTAATATTTTCTGGACAATTCAAAATTCATTCTACTCTTTCTCCTTTGACTTAACTCCCCAAATGGAAAGCCAAATATAAAATCATTTAACTTTTAATATTTCCTAGTGGTTTGGTATATGTTAAATGAAAAGACAAATATATATCAGAAATACTGTCTATGCTTGTGACTGATTTTGGAACAGAAATGTCCAGAACATGGCCTATTTAAATCTTTCGATTTGCAGTGATATCCTTACCAGTTTCTTTTCTTTGGATTTACATGTCTGTACACAAATGAGAGTATGAGTTAAGAAGGCCCAGATACACTTTAATGACATGCATGTTTTATTCTGTTGGCTGCTGATGATTATCAAATCCTTATTTATAGTTTTACTCTTTTGAACAAAGATAGGCAGCATAGTTCAAAGCCATAATAGTCTATCCCACTTCTCAAGAAAGCAACAAAATCAGTCTTTATAACCTTTGACTTGGAAGGGCCCTGGCCAATTTCTGCATAGAGGAATGGACACAGGATCCACAGCAAGAAGACCATCCAGACCATGTCACACTGAGGGGACAGAGATGTCTGGGGTAGATACGGACAAGTCTGTTTTCTCGTCTGACCTTCAGCAACTCTCTTAGACACACTCCTGCTCCAGAGATTGGAATGAGGAGGGAAATTACGTGTTAAACAAATTATAAAATTTTTATATAGTTGACGTTTTACTTTTTAAATGATCATGAAATCAATCTGAAAAGCAAGAAAAAAAAAAAGGCATATGAGACTGAAGTTTGGAGACCTAAGTTAAAATTGTCAGAAACTTTGAGCTGTGTCTTATTGACAGTGGACCTAAATCACTCTGGCCTCATTTTCTCATCCAAAAGATGGAGAATTGAAAGTAAGTAAATGCCTAATGACTTTTATAGCCATAATGCTCAATTCTTTTATTTTAAAAGAACATGAAAATTTGGAATAATTTCATGAAACTGTATAACATTACAACTCTCACAGACCTAATTACAGAGCCTAATTAATAATGATGTGTCAATAAAGTCCCATCAGTCATAACAAATGTACCACAGTAATGCAAGATATTAAACAGAGAAAAAACTCTGACTATACCAAAATGATGATACTTACAAACAAAAGGTGTATTCAACAGCCATGAAATTAGAGAAGTGACTTGGAAAACTGCCATGATTGCTTATGTTAGTTTTTCTTCTTTCAGACACCCTAATCTCTGTGGACTTTATGTTTGAGTCTCTGGGGGAGAGCTCATTAGAATAACAACAACAAAAAAAAAATTACAAAACTGTAGGAAAAATGTTTTAGGAAAAACACCTTTAAAGTATCAGGATGCAATGTGTAACACATTGCTAACCTCAAGAAAACCTCTCTCAGAGCCATTTTATTGCCACTGTAGTGTAGCGTGAAGTAAATGGTACCCAGCAAAAGCAGCCACAATGCCCAGAGGCAGCGGTAGTGCTGGTCAGGAAGAGTCATAAGAAAATTCAATAGAAGTAACCAGAGAAGGAAAAAAAGTGAACAAACAGCAAGCCTAGTTGTTACCCACATGAACACACCCAGGAACACTGGCAGGGAGATGACTTCTGTGCAGGTTGAGAATAGGGAAAGTGGAAAAAGTAAATCAGAAATGCATTGTGCATTCAACTTTCACTCTCAGAGATGGAGTCTTTGAGACTCTATGAATGAAAGAAAATATCATGACTCCTCCACATTGTAGGAAATTCACCATGTACCCAAGGTAGTATGAAACCATCTAGGATTTACATCTAACCCTGTATGCTACCAGCAGTTTTACTAAGAGGCTTCTGGACTTTTACGTTCTGAAGTAGTTCTGAGTTATCTCAGGATGGTCTAAATTAATATGGAAGGTTATTTGGGTAACAGATGATTTCTGGGTCAGAGATAGAGAATCAGAAAGGAGGAAAAATTCCAAGATGTTAAATATCCATCCATCCGTGGTCACTCACGTGGAATTTTGGATGGCTTCTGGGAGAAATATATCTTTCATATATCCTATGTTCTTATTTTATGGATGTGTCAGGGTCATAAATCAGTTTTTGTGGGAACTGTGCTGTAGAAATGACCATTTCTGCGTGAAAGAATGACTTTAACAGTGGTGAGGAAATAATACCAGTTATATGTAAGTCATAATGGGCATGGAAATAAACTCTGAAAAAAAATCTCTTGTATCCCTGGCTTGGGATGTAATATTAGCATAGAAAAAGCATACCTGATCCTTTCAGAATTACATGTCAAAAGAACAAATTTAAGGCCTTTCTAAGTTATAAATATACAATCTTAAGCAACTCAGTGCAGAGATATGGGATTAAATGAGATGTTTTTACATCTCTTCACTCCCCAAACATTAAATAACAATAAATGATCATTGTAAGGTAATAATAGTAAAGATAAGGGAGCAAAAAGAGGAGAATAAAGTAGGCAAGGGTTTTTGTTAGTTTTTTTTGAAAATAGAAATAGATGAGGGGGAATTGTCCTGGAGAGCCTAAGAAGGCTGTAGGCAAAGCCAAACCCAGTAATTTTCACTGTAGAACTCAATCAAATGGGATTTGAGATAGCAGACTCATTAACCAGGAGAGTTGAGAAGGGATCACCAAGAGCAGGATATTGATTGGAATTCAGCAGTTGTCTCTGAGACATAGCAGAGAGCATGGATGAGATTTGGCACTAAACTAAAGTGAGATGTACTTTTGGACAGTAAGTTACACTGCCTCTGCCTTCATTGAGCTTTCAGAACTCTGGCAGCCAAGTGTTAATTTTTTTTTTTTTTTCCACTAAGGAAAGAAGTTGGAAGATTCTTCTTGATTGTAATTGACCTATGAAAATAACCCAATGCAACTCAATGCAAGTTGGATTCTCATTAGCAATACCAGTGTGGAACCCAGTAATGAATAAACCTTGCACTCTAAACCCAAAGCTGATAATTCACTTTTTGGTGTCTGAGTTTTAAATATTGACTGATGCTAAAGGGTCATCCTACATATGAAAAAAAAAAGTCATTCACATCAAAGACAGAGACTGAAATACACAGAAAGATGAAAAATTTAGAGGAAACAGAGAAAACAAGTTTCATCATAAAAGAAGTTATAATAATTTCAGATAGATGGCAAATTATTTTGTAAGTGAAATAATGCCAACATTATACATAAAACGAACATTTAGAGAGGGGCTGGGGTTGTGGTTCAGTGGTAGAGTGCTGGCCTCGCAGGTGGGAGGCCGTGGGTTCAATCCTCAGCACAAAATAAAAAATAAATAAATAAAGGTATTGTGTCCAACTACAACTAAAAAATAAATATTAAAAAAAGGAACATCTAGAGAAAAAAGAACTCTGGAATATTAAAACTTGACAGCAATATTGAAAGAAATGTAGAATGTGAAAATATTGTAAAAACAAGCTGACAATCCTCTCAAAAGGAAATAAAATGACAGACAATATAAAAAAGGAATATTTAATTGAATAATTTTTACATCAAACCAATAGAATTCAGAAAAGAAAATATGAAATTAAGGGAGCTATCATTGTTAAAGGAATGATACAAGAAAATTATACAGATTTAACACATATTCTTTCAAATATAGACAAAATGCCACATAAATACAATGAAGATATTAAAAAAGCACTTCTACCTATGGATGATGGTTCCTATGTGGTAGCATCACAGTTTGAGTTTAATTAGCATTTCCCTAATAAGAATACTGAATATCCTTTCTTGTGCTTATGAGATATTCCTATGTTTTTGTTTTAATTAGGTTAAGTTTTTATTAGTTTAAAGAGTTTGTTTGTATAGTCTGACTATAAATCATATATACGGTTTGCAAATACCTTTTCCCAACCAGGAAATTGTCTTTTCATTTTTTTTATGGTGTTATTTTGAAACTCAAAGTTTCCTGTTATTATTAGTTCAGTTTTTTTGACATTTTAGTTTCATTATCTGTGGTATCTTATTTCATATTTCTTTTCCTAATCTCAGACCATGAAAACTTCCTGCTGTATTTTATTCTAAGCAGCTTTCTGTGACCTTAGAAGGTGTTGGGGTTTCTCCCCACCAGCAAATAAGTCAGAAATTGCAGACACCAGCTGGGTGTCTTCAAATAGAATTCAGTTCTGATGGTACCCAATGGCAACCACATCAGATCCCACAGATTCAGGACTCAGTTCCCAAGACCATCCCCCACCCCTTGGAGACCAGCAAGCCCTGGTTGTTTTATTTGTGCTCCTGACCAAATGCCTATAATCTCAGGCTCCTACAACCCTCTCCTTGGAATTAATTAATTTTCTATAGTAGCCTACAGTTCTCAGGGAAAACACATTTGCTGGTTTATTATAAAGGATATCAGAAAAGATACAATTTAAAAAGATAAATAGGGTAAGGAGTAAGGAAAAGGTTACATGACCTCCCCAGATGTATCACCATCTTGGAGCCTCCACATATCCAGCTATCCAATCTTCTTTGCAAATGTTGATCCCATCATTGATCATTAGTGATCCCCTCTCTCCTCTCAGGAGCTGGGGGGTTGAGCTAAAAACCCTAATCCACCTATCCTGTCTAGGTCTTTCTTGTAATTAGTCCCCATCCTGAAGCTACCTTGGGGCTGCCAGCCCTGGGGCAACTCCTTAGCATATAAAAAGACAGGATCACTTCAGAGATTCAAGGATTTTAGAAATCCTTTCAGGAAGTAGGGATAAATACCAAACATACATTTTATGATATCATAAACCTAAAAAGCTGTGTGTTAGTTATATTCGATGCAATTGGAGTGGCAATGCCTTCTAGACTCTCTCAGGTGACAGAAGAAGAAAATATATATGTGTGTAACAAAACTATTCATATGCATATATCTGTACACATTTCTATAGGCTACTTTTTAATTTAATCTAATCAGGAGTTTGTATTGATTCTCCAACCCAACCCATTATCATATGTACCACAAGAGCCTCTTCCCTTTCTTATCTGTGACCACCCACTCCAACTGATAACTACATTCCCTATTATTCGTTTCATCTAATTGTGCAAATCCAATACACTTGTGCCAAAGGATCAGGATTGTTAACCCGCTTCTCAATAGGAAACAATTATCAAGAAGAGTTGAAGTCTTTTGTGTACATTTCCTTTCTCCTTTAGACTCCCAGGCTTCTGTCATTCCCAGTGTTTTATAGGTTAGTGCTGCTATTCTTTCCCAAAGAGAGATTGTTTCTGATTTGGAATACATTTAGGTTTTCTTGTCACATTCTGCATTTCATAATGATATCTCTCAATCGTATAAAAGTTTTTTTTTTTTTTTTTTTTTTTAATTTTCTAAAAGACTTGCACACTTTAACTTCAAGTTAAATTCAGTGGTATGTGAAAACTACATAGCACTGTTATGGGGTAAGTTCTGACTACAGAGCTGAAGTTTCTATGGGGGTCTGTATCTACAGGTTCTTAAATTCTTGACTGAAAAATTTCAATTCATTCTCACATATTTGCAGGCAGGAGTTTATTAGAAGGAAAAAGATAAAGGACACTTGCACAAAGAAATGGAGAATGGCTTCTTTCAGAGCACAGAAACCATATACTCCTCCTGCCCTCCAATCTAATCAGGAGTCTCAGGGAAGTATTCAGGTCATTCATGGGAGGTCCATGATTGACAGCAGGATGGCATGAGATTTTCAAGTTTCCCATTGTGAATAATTTTACCCATAATAAAGAGATTTTACTATTTTAACAACATGCTAAAGCTCTAAGGCAACTCTGATTTCCTTGGCCCTCACTGACTTTTCTACTTGGATTTCATATTTTTTATTTTTATTTTATTTTATTTTGGGAGTGAGCTCAGGGGGTATCTACCACTGAGCTATATCCCTCACCCTTGTTTTTTTTTGTTTGTTTGTTTGTTTGTTTGTTTGTTTTTGTTGTTGTTGTTTTGTTTTTTTTTTTTGACACAGGGTCTTGCCCAGGCTGGCCTTGAATTTGTGTTCCACCTGGGTCACTCTCCTTGGTAGTTGGAATTACAGGTCTGAAACACCATACCCCATTATTTTTAGTCTCTGAAAACTACCTTTTGGAGAACAAAAGATTTAATTTTAATAAATTCTAGATCATCAACTTTTTCTTTTATCAATTATCTTTTGCTGTCTTGTTTAAAAACTTGTTTTCACTGGATCCTCTACTGTTTAAAAAATTATAGTTCATATTTTAGTGTAGTTACATGAGTAATTTTGAATTAATTTTTTTGACTCAAGTAGGGCCTGTTTCTAAGTTGTATTTTTTTTTTCCTTGCATGCGGCTTTATGACAGTTTTGACAATTTTGTCAAAAAGGAAAGTCTATCTATTTTCCATTGAATTGCCTTTGCTCTTTGAAGATCAGTTGGCTGTAGTTTTTGTGAGACACTTTCTGGTCTTGTTGTTTCTTTCTATTAATCAGTATGTCTGTTCTTTTGACAATACTGTGCTATATTAATTATTATAGCTTTCTTATAAGTTTTGAAATCAGAAAGAATATATCTTCATCTATTCTTCATACTCAGCATTCTGTTGGCTGTTTTAAAACTTTTGCCCTCAGAATTCATTTTAAATATTTACAAAATAATTTTTGGAATTCTGATGGAGATTTTATTAAATTGATTGGTCAACTTAGGGAGGGCAACATCTAAACAATATCAGAGGCTCTAATCCAGGACATATAGCATCTGTTCATTTAAATTGTCTACTGTCACCAGGGCCTGGGTTTCACTTATAGTTTTTGTACATATTTTTGGGGGTGTAGATCTTCATATTTCTAATCTTCAGTGTTATCATAAAAGTTATTATTTTCCTAACTTTAATTCCAATTGTTTGTAAGAAAGACAGCAACTATTATATATTCATTTTATTTCCTATTGTCTTGCAAGATTTTGTTTTGGTTTTGGTTTTGGTTTTGGTAGATTCAGTGGGATTCTCTACATAGATCATCATGTCATCTTTGAAAAGATTTACTTTTGTTTCCTTCTATACAATCTATATAACTTACTCGCACTTATTTTTGTTGTTGTACTAAATTGGTCAGGACTTCTAGTAAACTTCGGACAGTAGAATGAGCAAGGTCCTCACCTTTTTTCCTGGTACTAGTGGGCAGATGTCTAGTTTCTCACCGTTGAGCATGAAGTTAGATGGTTTTTGTGGATCTTCATCAAGTTAGAAAATCAAACATCTATCACTAGTGTATACACCTTTTTTATATGATTATGTTAAATTCTTTCAAATACTTTTCTTGTGTGGATGGATATGACCATGTGATTTTTCTTCTGTAGCTTTTTGATGTCATTGATTACATTGGTTAAATTAAAAATGGTGAGTCATCCTTGCCAAACTATAATAAATTTCATTCGATGTGGTGTATATTTTATATATTCTTGAGTTTGATTCTTGTAGCTATGTTCATAATTAATACTGGTCTTTATTTTTTTTTCTTTACTGCTTTTTCAAAGCATTTTTGAATATTTGATTAATGCTATCATAGAATGAGATAAAAAGTGCTACTTCTGCTTCTGTTTTCCAGACAAAATAGTGGAGAATTATCATTTCTTCATTAAATGTATGATAGACCTCCCTAGAAAAAATTGCTAGGGTTATTGCTTTCTTTTTGTAATTTTATTATTTATTAGTTTGATTTCTAATGGGCCATTTCAGAACTTCTGTTTCTCCTTGCATGAGTTTTAGGAATATTAATACTTGACCTATATCAAGTAATTTATCAAAATTGTGGGCATAGAATTGTACACAGGATTCCTTTGTTAACCTTTTCTTGTTCATGGAATCATTATGAATAATCCCTCTTTCATTTTTATATTTGTCCTATGTACCTTCTTTCTTTTTAGTATCACAGAGTTTTATCAATTTTACTGATCATTAAAAAAGTAGATATATTTTTCCCATTTCATTGATTTCCTCTGCAATTTTCATTATCTGTTTTACTCTTCCTTTAGGCTTCAATTGCTCTGCTGTTTCTAATTTCCTATGGTGAAAGCTTAGATCATTGATTTTAATCTTCATTAGTAATGTATGCACTTAGTGGTATTAATTTCTACCTCAGCACTGCTTTCTTTGCATTCCACAGATTTTGATAAATTGTTCTTTAATTTTTACTTAGCTCAAAATATTTTAAAATATTTTTTCTAAACTTAACTTTGAGTGGTATGTTATATAGCGGGGCTGTACTTAATCTCCAAATATTTGGGGACTTTCCAGATAGCTTTCTGTAATCAATTTTTTATTTAAACTCCTTTTTGACTAGAAACATACTTTTTATGTTATTCTTCTTTTAAATTGGTTAAACTTTGTTTTTTATGACATATCTTTGTGAATTTTCAACATAAGTTTGGAAAGAAAATGTATTCTGCCATGTTTAGAAGAAGTATTCTATGAAACTAAAACAATGTAATAATAGTGTTGCTCAGTTTAAGAATATCTTCACTGAAATGCTGCCTACTTGAACTATCAATTTTTGAGAGTACTGCTGAAGGCTATAATTATAATAGATATACTTATTTCTTCTTTCAATTCTAGCAGTATTTACACACATTTTGGTATTCTATTTCTTGAATGTTTACTATTGCTATGTCTTCTTAGAGATTCTACCCCTTTATTGTTATTTAATTCTTCATTTAATCATTATTTAATGGAAATTACTTCTGATAGTTCTCCTTCGCTGATCTTATTTGTCTATAACTAAAATCTCTTGCAGCTATCTTTGATTAGTGTTTGCAATGCATATATTTTTCTCTATCCCTTAACTTAAACCTACTAAAGAGTTTATTTAAATTATGTTTCTTATTGAGTTTAGATTTATATACCCTTGACAATATTTGACTTTAATTTATTTTTTTACATTCAAATATAATTATTGACATAGCTAATTTGCATTTACCATGTTTATATTTTTCTCTATTTGTTGTATGTCTTCTTTATTTTCTTTTCCTCCATTCTTTTTTTTTTAAATATCCTGGGATTAAATTAAGCATTTTATTAAGTCTGTTATGTCTCTTATCTTGTGGTATCAATCATAATTAATTCAATAATAATGCATTTGCTTCAGAATTTCCAGCATGGATTTTTAAAATGTGTGTCCTCTCCAATAGCACCATACTGCTTTATGAATAGCACAATTATCTCTTAACAAAATATCTCCATTTCACTCCTTCCATCTATAATGACATCACTATCATTCATTTCACTTACCTATATCATTACCACAGCCACCATTACAGTACTATTTAAAACAGTTTTATTTCCAGTAAATTAAAACTGATAGAAGGCAAGAGCCTTTATTTACTTCCATTCTGGCTTTCATTGATGTTCTTTTGTTTATGTTGACTTGAGCCTCTAACATATCATTTTCTATTCCCTATAGATATTTTTGTGTGTGGAAGAG
Source organism: Callospermophilus lateralis (assembly GCF_048772815.1). Classification (NCBI taxonomy): domain Eukaryota; kingdom Metazoa; phylum Chordata; class Mammalia; order Rodentia; family Sciuridae; genus Callospermophilus; species Callospermophilus lateralis. The sequence continues at coordinate 14,547,142 of NC_135320.1, forward strand.
GGCCCCAGAATTGAACCCAGGGGCACTTAATCACAGAGCCATATCTCCAGCCATTTTTTATGCTTATTTTTAGAGACAGGGTCTTGCTGAATTATTTAGGTCCATGCTAAGTTGCTGAGGCTGGCATTGAACTCTCAATTTTCCTGTCTAATCCTCCCAAGCTGTTGGGATTGAAGGTCTGCCCCACTGCGCCCGGCACCCTATAGAAATTTGTATACCACTTGCTTTGGTGTTTGTCTACTGGTATGATATTTTCTGTTATTATTTATCTGATAAACTATTTATCCTTCCATTACAGAATGATAATTACTTCTCAGAGTATAGAATTCTGCATGTGTGTTATCTCTATCAATCCTTTAAATATTTTGATTTCTTTTTGTGTTTTTGCTTTCTCCTGAGAAGTCAGCTATACTTCTAATTGTTCTTCCATTATTTATAAGTTGTGTTTACCACTCTTTCTTTAGGATTTCCTCTTTGTCTTTGATTCCCTCCAGTTTGAATTTATGTAGTACTCAATATAAATAATATATATCCACACAAAAAATCTTGTATGGAAGTGTTCATAGCAGCATGATTTGTAATGGCCAAATTTAGAAACAACTTATCATCTAGTAAGTGAATAAACACAATGCAATATAACCATATAATGGAATAGTATTTGACAAGAAAAAGAATTAAGTACTGACACATATTAGAACCTAGGTAGACCCGATGAACATACCAAGTATGTTAGTCAATTTGCTATCACTGTGACAAAATATCTAAAACAACTTGAAGAAGGAGAGGTTTATTTTGGTTCTTTATTTCAGGTGTTTCAGCCCACGGTCATTTGGCCATATTTCTTTGGACCTGAGGCAGTACACTGCGTCATGTTGGGAGGATGGGGTTGAAGAGGTCTGTTCACCCCAGGGTGGCTGAGAAGCAAAGCAATAGAGTGAGCTTCTTGAACGAAACTATTGGCATTCAAAGGCATGACCTCAGTGATGTCATTTTCTTAAAATAGGCCCTGCATCTTAAAGCCACACCTTCCAGTAGCTTCACAGACTTGTCACCAATCTTTGAGCAAATGAGACTTTGAGGAAATTTAATGTCCACATCATGGTACTAAGTAAAAGAAGCCAACCATGAAAGACCACACGTTGCGTCTCTGCATTTATACAAAATATCAAACAAGGCAAATTTATTGAGGTGGAGTAATGGTTAACAAAAAAACAGAGAGAAGGGGGATACAGAAACTGTTAATGATTATGGGTTTTTTTTTTTTTTTTGAGGGATTGATAAAGTAATTCTAAACTAGTCAATAGTGAGTACACAACTCTGAATATTAAAAAAAACACTGAGTTGTACACCTTCCATAGGTGAATCTCATGGTTTATGAAGAGTTTAATTGATGAAGATGCAATGTAAAAAGTAGCACAGACATGAAATCTTTTTGTATGATTCAAATGTTATTTTGATTTAATTTCATTCAACTTTTTTGTGGTAAAATAAAAGGCAAATACATCAATCTTTTTTTTCAATAAATCTATAGCTTAATAAATTATTATACGGAAAATAGCTTTTTAATCATTACCATACCAAGAAAAATAATTTTACCTATCATTCAGTAGCCCCACTGTGAGATCTAGCTTAATCATTAATCTCCAAATGTAACTACTATCCTAAGTTTTGTAGTCATCACTTTCTTGGGTGATTTTATCCCCACACAGTGTTGTTCAGTTTTATATAATTTGATATTCAGCTTTACTTCACTTTTTTTCCCTTTATACTTTTCTTGGTACTATAAATTGACCCGAGGGCCTTGCACATGCTGAGCACATGTTCTACCACTGAGATATTTGCACGTTCGTGTTCACTGTAGTGGTATTCAAAATATCCAAGGAGTAGAAGAAATTCAAATGTCCATTCAGAGAAGGATGAATATGTGAAATTACATATAAATATATATATATATATATATATATATATATATATATATATATATATATATAAATGTTATTCAGCCTTATATATAATGGAAGAAAGGAAATCCTTTCACATGCCACCATATGGATAAACACTGAGGATATTTTACTGAGTGAAATTATCCAGCAAAAAAATATAAATCATGTATGATTCCACTTTACACGAGATATTTATAGTAATAATAATAGTAATAAAAAAAAACAGAAAATATGTTGGTGTTACCAGGGGCTGAGGGAAAGGTTAAATAAAGATGTTTTTAAAGGCATATGGAGTTTACATTTTGAAAGATATAAACACTTTGTTGAAAAATAATTTTATTCTGCTTATCTCTTTTGAAGTGCATACTTAAAAGTGTTTCAGATGATAAATTTTATATTGTTTATTTTACCACAAGTAAATGTAAAATATTATTACAAATCACATAAGAGTTCAGAAAAAAAGTTTCAGGTACTGAAAAAAATCAGTAACTCTGGCAACTGTAAACTTATATATTCTCCCTTTGCATGGTTTTCAGTTATCTTCCTTTATGCACCTGGCTTTAGTACATACCTCAATAGCTACCCTGGAATGTAAAAAGACCTAAGAGAGAAGCACCTAGCACTTCTTGGGTGCATTTAAATCCTATTATAGAACCTAAAAAACTTCAACCAAACTATTTTATTTTTTTTAATGTTTTATTTTATTTATTTATTTGTTACTGGGGATTGAATCCAGGGTTGTATAACTACTGAGACACATCCCATCCCCCTCCACTTTTTTGTATTTTATTTAGAGATAGGGTCTCACTGAGTTACTTAGAGCCTTGCTAAAATGCTGAGGCTGGCTTTGAACTCCTAATCCTCCTGCCTTATCCTCCCAAGCTGCTAGTATTACAGGCATGCTCCATGTCGCCCAGACTTCCACCACACTATTCTAACATCTCATTACCCACCTCCAAATTAATCTGAGAGAACACAATGACAATAACAATAACAATATCTTTTATACCTTATAATCTATCTTACCAGAAAAAAATCCTGGTTAAAAAAATGGAAAAAAAAAAAACAACACTTTAGTTACCATTTTTTTAACCAGGACTTTAAAAATCATTTTAGTATGCTGGAGCACCTCAACATGGAATGAAAATATGACCTCATATTCTAAATGCATGTAAGACTAAAGACAAAGAAATTCAACATAAGCACCATTCTCAATTTGATAAAATTATTTTCCATGGAGTATAAGTTAAAAGGTCTAAAACCACCATACACATATAACATAATTAAATATTAAGTAAAAGTTGGTGAATGGCAGAGCCAGGTTTCTACAGTTGGGGTAGAAGGATAAAGATAAGTGAGAGAGTTTCAGGTGATTCATGTGGTATTGAATAATAGTTGGACACATCATTAAGAACTCCTATTTAGCTAATACAGATAAAGTTCATAGCATAATATGCATTAATATAGATATGAATAGAGGAAATCCCTATTTATTTATGGGGGATACTTCATGAGACACCCAGGAGATGATTGAAACTGTAGTACTGAGCCCCGCTATATTTTCTAAGCAAACATGCCTACCATAGTTTAATTTATAAATTAGGTACAGTAAGAGATTAACAATAATTAGTAATAAAATAAAAGATATAATAATACAAAAGTTGTATAAAACATAAGGTTGCTTATTTATCAGTTTTTAATTATTTTTATTTTCATTAACATGTGTTAATCTATTCAATCATGGTATTTCTATCCATTATATCTATGTATTGATCAAACCATTCACTCTCCCTTTATCAATCCTTCCTTCTATCACACCTTTCCCAAACTCTAGTAATCACTACTCTAATTCAAGTCACCTATATTTTTTTAGCTTCCACATATCTAAGAGAACAGGTTACTTGTCTTTCTGTGTGTTATAGTTTGGATGTGATGTGTCCCCCAAAGCTCATGTGTGAAACAATACAAGAACATTCACTAAAATGAATCAGTAATAAGAGCCTTAACCCAATCAGTGAACTCATCCCTTGCTGCAGATTATTTGAGTGGTAACCAAAAGTATGTAGGATGTGACTGTATGAGGTGGGCACTGGGGGCCTGCCTTAGGGTACATATTCTGTGTCTGGCGAGAGGAACATCTCTCTGCTTCCTGACCGTCATGGGAGTCACTTCCCTCCCTCACACCCTCTGCCATGTTGTTCTGCCTCACCTCAAGCCCTGATGAATGGGTCCAGCTGTTTATGGACTGACACCTCTGAAATCATGAGCCTTCAATTAAATTTTTCCTATTCTAAAACTGTTCTTGTCAGGGCTTTTAGTAACAGCAGCAAAAAGCTGACTGAAACACCCGTGTCTAGCTTATTTCACTTGACATTATGTGGTGCATTTCCATCCATCTGACGGCAAACTTAGGATTTCATTGTAGTTTATGGCTGAACAATATGAAAAATTTCTATTTAAAATTTTTGGGCCATGGTTGATTGTGGTTAACTGAAACAGTGAAAAGTGAAAAATGAAGACAAATTCATTAAGAGAGGTAACTTTTCTTGCTTTGTCAGCTGGAAGCTTAAAAGTTACCACTATTCCATTTGCAATGAGTATGAGCATATCAAGTCGTCAGGTTTTTTTTATTTTTTATTTTTGGTAGGGGGGGGAGCAAAAGTAATTGAACCCAGGGGCACTTACTCACTGAGCCTCATCCCCACCCCTTTTTATTTATTTTTTAATTTTGAGGCAGGGTCTCACTAAGTTTCTGATGACCTCACCAAGTTGCTAAGGCTGACCTTGAACCTTTGATCCTGCTACTTAAGCCTCCCGGTGGGAGATGGCAGAGCCTTTAAGATGTGGGACCTAGTGAAAGGAAGTTAGGTGACTGGGGACATGTCCTTGTCCTGGAAGGCTCTATTAGGACCCCATCCCCTTTCTTTTCCTAGTTCACTTACCACGTGCCACATGGTGAGCAGCCTTCTCTTCTATGTGCTCCTGTTCTAATGTGCTGTACCCCAATATGACCAAAGGCATTGGGCCCACCAATCAGGAACTGAAACCTCTAAAAATGTGACCCCAATAGAACTTTCCTCCTTTTAAACCATAGACACCTGTGTGTGTACCACTGTGCCCAGCAGTCAGTTCTTGGTTTCTAGTACCATTCATTCTCTAATATATGAAAACAAAACTACTTAAAAAGTCAGTTGCTTCAAGGATTGGGGAAGGGTATGTTTAAGATGAGCCTGGATCATTTTATACCATCAAGTATACACACACACACACACACACACACACACAAATGATGTGAACACATCAAGGGGGCAAATAAGCTAACTGAAGGAGACCCCAAGAGACAAATATAGGGCCATTTAGACAAAGGATTAGCATAGTATTGGATTTTCAATTCCGTGTATAAAATACATTTTCATATCCATCAGTCCTCACTGATATAAATGTCTAAGTTTCTGAATATCTAAATGGGAAAGAATAGACAAATCTATGAAAAACAACTTTGAACAATTTATGCAGAAAAGCCATACTGACAGGTGAAGAATGACTTGCCATTCCTTAAGCATGGACTATTTTATATTATATACAACTTTTTTTTCCCCAAAATATAGAGTATGAAAACATGGTGGCAGGGATAACTTTAAAGCATAGAAACCTTAAACTGCTACTTCAGTCACTTGATGAAGGTGGATAAAAAGTGTGAGAGTCCTGGCAATCACATGTACTCTTGATATGACATGAGGAAAATGACACTTTCCAAAATCAAATAAACCAATTTTAACTCTGAGTAAAAGACCCAAAACATCCTAATTCAAGGAAGTACTACAAAACAACTGACCAGGACTCCTCAAAACTCTTAAGGTTATTAAAAAAAAAAAAACAAAAAAAAAAACAGAAAATTATGACACACTGTCACAGCCCAGAGAAACCTAAGGAGACATAACAAATAAATGGTATGGAACATCCTGGGATCCTAGAACTGAAAAACACTTTAGGAAAAAATCAATGGATTCAAGTCAATAGGAAACTTCAATATGGGTTCATTGCTATACCTTGGATCTGAAGTGTCTCCCAGTGGCCCATGACTTAAAGCCTTCATCACCAGCCTGTGGTGCCAGTGAGAGATGGTCAAACCTTTAAGATGTGGGACCTAGTAAAAGGAAGTTAGGTGATTGGAGACATGTCCTTGAAGGGTCTGTTGGGACCCCAACCCCTTCCTTTCCCTTGTTTGCTTCCCATGTGCCACGTGGTGAGCAGCCTTCTCTTCTATGTGCTCCTGTTCTGATGTGCTGAACCCAAATATGACCAAACACAATGGGCCCACCAATCAGGAACTGAAACCTCTAAATATGTGAGCCCAAATAAGGCTTTCCTCTGTTTAAACTAATTTTCTCAGGCAATTTTTTTTCCAGCGATGGAAAGCTAACACATTCATTAACTGTGGCAGATATGCCCAAATATACTATTAAATATGTAAAATGATAATAGTACCTTAAAGTGGGTGTGGGGTATATAGGGTCTCTGTATATTATCTTTTCAATGTTCTGTATGTCTTCACCTGTGTTAGCATTAAAATATTATTTTTTCTTTTACAAACGGAATAAATGGGTACTTACTCTGATCTCATTTTTTTTGTTGCTGTTGTTTACTTCTATTTTTCTCTCTGTGCAGAATGTCAGCCCAGTGGAGACTGAAAGTCATTCCTTTTTACAAAGCCTTGTAGATTTACACAATGCTATTGATCAATAAATATGTAGTGAATGAAATATTGAAACTCCCTCTCCACCTTCACCTACACAGACCTGTTAGTCTAATAGTTTTCCTCTTCTCCTGTTTTTCTTTTCTCACTGTTCCAAATAATTCCCACATTTTTTTACATTCACCTGACAAAACAGTTCTTCTGTCATTTTAAGAATCTACACACATCAGCCTTCAGTCTATTGATTTTAGAAAAGGAGTTTGCTTTTCCCACAAAGAGGCAGGACATTTCACAAGGATCAACAGTATCTGGACTTATATGCATTATTTAAAACCACACCCTTTGGGAAATTCTTCAAATTATGTGTTATTCTTAATATATTTCTATACTTAGTTGCTCATTGTCATTCTTTAATTACAGATTTTTGATTCTTGCTTAACTATTTATGTCTTTCCAATGATAGATTTCTGAATGAGATATAAAATTCAGTAAGATGAAATTCAAACTTCTTCTCTGTTCTTAAAATTTCCTGATTGTCAGTCAATTTATTCTTGTAACCACTGAATCAACTTTCTAAACACCAGTTTCGATTTTTTTAAAACTTACTTATTGGTTCTTTTTAGTTATACATGACTGCAAAATCCATTTTGATATAATTATACAAGCATGGATTATATCTTATTCTGTCTGGTTAAAGATTATATTCTTATAGATGTGCATGATGGTAGGATTCACTGTTGTTTTCATATACATTCATGGGAAAACTATCTCAAATTCTTTCTACTGTCTTTCTATTTTTGGAGGGGAGGTACAGGGGGGATTTACTGTTTTATCATATATGTATGTAGGAAAACTATGTTGAATTAATTAATTTATTTATTTATTTATTTATTTATTTTCATACCAAGGATTGAATCCAGGGGCTCTTAACCACTAAACCACATCCCAAGGCCTTTTTTTTTCTTTGTATTTTATTTAGAGACAGGGTCTCCTAAGTTGCTTAGGGCCTCACTAAATTGCAGATTCTGGCTTTGAACTTGTGATCCTTCTATCTCAGCCTCCCAAGCCTCTGAAATTACAGGCGTACACAGTTGTGCCCAGCTCCTTTTGCTATCTTGAATTTGAAAATGTCTGGGGCTGCTCATCTTTCATTCTAATTACAAACTCTATCCACCAAGAGCATATTCTCAAATTTTGCCTTCCTTCCTTTTCTCTGAAATACTTAGTATGCCTGCATGGCTAAAACTCTCTTCCCCAATCCTTTTAGGGATGCCTACAATTTCAAACAGCTAAGTTATTTAAATGTTGAGGGCTTCCTGGAGTTTCTCTGGTAGTTTTTAAAATGAGAAAGTGAATGGGCGCATATGGTTAGATATTTCCATGTTTATTTCATTGGGGTTATATATTTTTACTGAATCGTTCCCTTGATTGAAATATTTTCATTGTAGGAAGACATAAACATTTCATTATAAAGTATTTTGTATGAAAACATTCTTATTTTGATGTGTGTAAATATATTTTTTTTTTTTTTTGAGTAACGAGAACTAACATTTATCAAGTAAATATAAAATATCAAGCTCTTCCGTAAGTATTTTGCTAGTAGTCAAGCACCGAATCCACATAAACCTGTTAGGTAGATATGACAATTACTGTTATTTCAGTGCTGATAAAAATCTATTTCATAGAGATTAAATCAACTGCTTAGGGTAATACAGCTGGAAAATTGTGGAAATAGAATTCGAACTAATGGAATTTAGCTTCAGAGCCCAAATTTTAACAAGTACGTGTCACTTAGAGTTAAAGGATTGCAGATGATTTTGTTAAAATAATCTTTCTTATGAAAATACACTGGGAGATAAAGTTCTTGGCTTTTATATTTTTTCTTCAAGATGTAATAGAGCTTGGTTGTTGGGGACCCTTGTGATCATCTGGCTTCTTGCCCTGAATGTGAAACTCCTCTGATACAAGTGTCTACAGTGCTTTTAAGGGTTCCAAACATGCAGTGTGTTGTGTGTTAATAGAAAAATGCTTTCTCTCCTGCCGAATTTAAAATGGGTTTTCTCAGTTCCTGTTTTCTGCCTTTTTCCCACTGGAGGGAAATTCGTGGCTTCTTATTTTTTTCTCATTCACACTTCCATACCTCTCCAAGGAGGGTCTGTTTCTCTGTTTCATAGGAGACCCCTGTGTAGCCATTGGGCCCAGGGAACATCCTTTTCCCCTGCTGTCTTCCATAGCAGTTGGTGGTGGGTTTCGGCTCTTGCAAATCTACACATTGCCTCACATTCCTCTAGTTAAGACAGCTGGATAAAATCACTGCATTTTGAATTCCTGAGTTGGTTTTCTATTGAGTAGACCCTGACAAATATTTACCTGTATTTCAAGTTTTCCTGGGCTCTTTAATGATTGCTGTTGCATTTTTTTTCAACATTCAGTAAATGTTAGCTGATTAGGAAAATAAATTAGACAAAGAAACAATATAAAAATCGACCCATTATTAACTGTCTAGTTTATGCAATAGAAAGACCTTACCGGAGGATAGACTACTGCTGAGTAGAATCACTTATTGAATGTCTTAAAGTATAATACTCATGCTTTACTTTTTAACTTATAAGACATTGTGTATCCTTCGATATAACATTTTTCGTAGTTCACTCCCACCCCTGGCCTCCTTCAGTCTATACAATTTTATGTTTATTCTGATTATAAAAGCTAAGCATTTTTTTTTTTTTCCTGAGCAGTGTGTCAACATGAGAATATTTAATTTGGGGAATGGCCTGGGATCAGATGTGCAGTCAACTTTGTAATGGATTGGGCCACTTTTACTTCTTTGCTGATGTACCTCAAAAAATATACAAGGGAGATATTTGTCAAAACCCATTGCAAAGTTGGAGCTGTAGTGATTGGTATACTGAAATTTATTTATTATTTATTAAGGGTGATATAAGCAGAGACATTTTAACAAGCTTCTAATATGTAACACCACAGGATTCAAGAAAATATATGGAAACAAACTAGCAGTTACCATTAAAATAGATAAGATACAATCTCCTAGCATGAATATGTTAACAACATAAAGAATGCACAATATTAATGATCTTTCAAGTTTTCCTGTCACATTGGCCTGATGGCAAAACTTTGTCAAACACAGCTTTGTATTCTTTACAAAATTATGTCTTGAAATCTCATTGGTGTTTTAATTTACATTTCTCTAATTGATAGAGATATTGAACATTTTTTTCATATATTTGTTGAACATTCATATTTCTTCTTTTGAAAAGTGTCTGTTCAGTTCCTTTGCCCATTTGTTAAATGGGCTCTTTGGGGTTTGTGGAGTTATTTATTTATTTATTGGTGTTAATTTTTTTGAGTTCTTTGTATATCCTGCAAATTAATGTCCTATATCAGCTGCAGGTGGCAAAGATTTTTCTCCCATTCTGTAGGCTCTTTATTCATGTGTCTCACCCCCGTTGGAATGGCAATTATCAAGAATACAATTAACAATAAATGTTGGTGAGGATGTGGAGAAAATTGTACACTCATCATTTTTGGTGGGACTAAAAATTGGCGCAACCACTCTGGAAAGCAGTATGAAGATTCCTCAAAAAACTAGAAATGGAATCATCATTTGACCCAGTTGTTCTACTCCTTGTTATATACCCAAAAGACTTAAAATCCTCAGGCTACAGTGATGCAGCCATATCAATGTTTATAGCAATTCAATTCACAATAACTAAGCTATGGAACCAACCTAGGTGCTTATCAACAGATGAATGTTTTTATATTACTTTTGAATAATATAGAAATCACAATATTCATCTATTTCCTTATCAGCTGCTGAAACAAGATTATGAATATATTTCCTGCTTACATCAAAGAAAGTTTCAAGGAGTGGTTTGGAAAAGGTCTAAGAATTCTGTTCCCGGTTTTTTCACAAAACAATATCAAAGAGTAGGCATGCTTTATTGCTCTTAATTGTTTCCTGTAAAATGCTATATTTGTTGCTATTAATCGGTTTTGTGGTTTCTGCACAGAAATGGAAGCGAGACAGTCAATTCCAGCAGTGAATGGAAACAGCACAGGTCCTAGATTTTCAACCCTGCATGTAACATGTTACGGATGTATTTATGCAGTCCCTGGTTTATGAAGCTGAGATAGGAACAGAGTCAGCAGAGTTGTAGTGATTTCCCAGTCCAGTGATCTGACAAATTGTTGCCCCAATCAAGCTGTCAAGATGTCTTTCTCATGCTTCCTCTTTCCTCTCACCAGGTTGTATTTGTGGAGTAGCTCTGTCCGGGGGGGCTTTGCAACCCTACGTTGCTATGGAGACCAGAGAAATATTAGACATAGAAGTGAAAACAGCTCCTTTTCTTCCTCTTATTAATAACAAACAAAACCCTTATCCTACTCAAAACTTCAAATATAACTAAGGCAGGTGGAGTAAGAACAAGGGAATTTTTAAAGACTCATGAGTCTTATGCCTTTAATACTCCATATGGGCTGGGAGCCCGGCTCTCTCATTCCCACCTACTCACCACCTGTTTTGTAAAGGCAATGTTTATGAGAATTACAACCAGTAGTTTCTTGAAATGCTGTTTTATTTGAAAGTATTATTTGTGAGTTCACACACTCTCCAGAACCCTCATTCTTTTAAAATGTCTAGCTGGATGTAAACTGTCTCAATCTTATGTTTCAAATGAATGACCTCAAGTCTTCCGAAATTGGCATTTACTTCATTTCCTTTACTTCCTTGTGACTACACCATTGCTGGAACGTCACACAAGATGCATAAATTGCAGGGGCCTCTGCTGAAATGCAATCATAGGACTTGAAGATTCTCATATTACTGGCAACAAACTGTGTTTAACATAGTATCATACTCTGCTTTTGGAGATTCCTTGGAATGAGATAATGATTGATTCGGTTTGAAGAGGAATGGGAATGAAAATGAAATCTGAGTCTGAAACCCAAAGGATTGCACATGAGAGTTCCTAAAGGGTTTGTCTGTTTTGTCATTTAGGAAGGGTCCTTTTGATGCTGTTGGATAACAAAAGTAGGGCTTAAAATAGAAAAGAGGACTAGAAAACAATATGAAGTCACAAAATAGAAAGGCAATGATTTTATAATTTGATAAAGGTCATCCTTAGCTATCCTCACTCATTTCCAAATAAAGAAGGAGGCATACCTGATTTCCAAATATATATTAAATTTTGAAGAATCACATAAAGTCCATGGATCTTGTATAATTCGATAAATATATTAATGGATTTTATAATTATTATATGTTTGACATTTCTGTGTATGACAGATTTCTTGGAAGACTGAAATTTAGAGTAATCACTGAATAATAGAATGGATTATCTTTTTCTTTAAATATTTAGCAACACATAAGAAAGACTATTTTCTTCCTATTTATTTAACACGATACATTTGGGACATGCACAGATATTTTTAAGTGTTTTTTGGATTACGGAGTTCCCAAAGAAACCATTGCTTTTCCATGGTGGCACAGCTGTGTTTCCCTGGGAAGACTTCAGTTCAATAGGAAGTTCTGGCACAGCCCACTCCACAGTGTCCCCAGGGTGCTGATTATGGTATCAGATTATGTGTGTTCACAGGGGATGAATTCAAACTTCAGAATAACATATTTAAATGACTCATACAATAGACTGAAATGACATTATATGACAGGGAGCAATGTAAGCAGTTCTAAAATATTTACTTCTTAGTTCTCTGTTTTGCAAACATTTTGTGATAATATGCATAAACAAATATTTAGCAACCATATTCTGCAGCTGTAAATCGAATGTGGGTGTGATAGTGTTTAGCTTTGTTTTTCAGTTCTTGGCAATTCATTATGCTTGAGATAATCTTATACAGAATTTTAATAAATAAGGAAAAAGTGTTGCTTTCTCTCTTCCTTCAACAATTCTACTTAACTCTGGTACCCTAATTATAAAATAGGCATTTATATAACTATGGATTTACACTTATGAATTAAAGGTAAATATGTGCTAAGTTATTTACATTAGATGCAGTTGTATCAAATATTATCAACTGTATGATAGTTTATTTCAACAGTTTGAATTTTGTTTGTAAGTAATGCTACGGGAATAATCATAAGTAACTATAAAGGATAAGTCAAAGAAGAGAAGAAAGTATTAAACTGGAATTCAAACCCAGAACCTAGAAGGGAGATCTACATCCTTAAGTTACATCTGTAAAGCTACATAGTAAATGGAAATATTGCAAGTCTTATGGAGATGTTCTCTTGGTTTTCTCTGTTCTCTATAAATAAGGAGATGAAGGTTGATATGTGCTGATTATCATCTCAAAATTGATATTAGAATAAAATGTGCTTTTTAAGAAACTATGTAATATTTTCTTTTGACTTATTTAAAAGAATTTTATCTAAAAATTTAACTGAAGTAAAACATAAAAATTGTCTATATTAACAAGGAACCATCTAACATTTTGATCTATGCAGACCTGGTAAAGTATTACACTTAAATATATACTTTTAAAATCATGCTGAGCATATTCATCTCCTGAAACATGTATCATTTCTTCATAGTGAAAACATTCCCTAATCTTTCTTCTTGCTTCTTGTACATAGTACCTGTTACCTGTAGTCATCCTACAGAGCAAAACTCCCCCAGAGCCCCTTATTCCTATAGAACTCTGTTAAGTGAAATAAGCCAGTCACAGAAAGACAGGTACAGCATGTTCTCACTCCTATATTGACTATCAAAAATTGATGCATAGAAATTGGGAGTAGCATATTGGTTACCAGAAGCTGGGGAGATGAGAGGAGGAGGGGAGTATTGGGAAGCATTGATCAGTGAGTACTAAGTTTCAGTTAGGTAGGAACATGGATGTCCTATTAACCTTTCTGGAAAGTAGGAGGGGAGAAGTCACTTACACATGGACATCTTGTCCACTCTGTCATGTATTGTCTGCTATATTGGAGCAAGTCACTTGGCTTTACAGTGTTTACAAGTACTCATTTGTAAAGTCAAATATAACTTTCATTTGTTTCACAGACTTTATTTTATAAAACTAAAGCTGTATTGTATTTAGGCACTTAGAGTAACTGTATAAGCTCTTATTTTTAATGATAATTAGTATATTGTGCTATTATTTATTTGAATAAATGTGAATGATCAACCATTCAATTGATTGTAAGACTTTTCACAGGAACAAATTTAACAAATCAAAAGAACATATTAGTTAGATAGTATGGTCTAATTGCCAGTAGAGAAAATATTGTTTTAAGAAAGTCTTGAATATTTTAACAATGTTGCATGTCATGTGGGTCGTTTTTATCTCTGAAAATGTACTGTTTAGGAACTTGTTGTGTATTTCAGTTCATTAAAGATGACAGCAGTATTCAAGAGAGGTAAATTGGAGCTTTGCCATCATAAAATGTATAATTTACATGTTGGGATAGTTTTGTTTCTACTGTTTCAAATAATCTTTATCAAAGATTATGTAAGAATGAAGCTAATTTTTCTTCATTGTTTTAATCCAGATAAGAGTGACATAGTAAATATTATCTTCTTCCTTGTTTTTGTTTTTGTTTTTGTTTTTATTTATTTATTTATTTAACCTTAGGAAGTTTTCAAACCATAGAAATTTTCTTTTAAGATCATTCAAAAGCATGATGTCAAGAGCTAATGGTGGCCTGGATAGGAGCTGCGTATAGAAAGTAGGCGCACTGACATACGCCTGTAATCCCAGTTGCTCTGGAGACTGAGTCAGGAGGATTACAAGTTTGAGGTCCATCTGAGCAATTTAGCAAGACCCTAAGTAACATAAAATACCTCTGGGTTCAATCCCTAGTGTCCCCCCCCAAAAAAAGAAGTTAAAACCAAACATAAACAGAAATCTACTTTATTCATATCTCTTAGAAAGAAGTCATTAACTCAGCAGAACATAAACAACAAGCAAAATTTGCAATATTTCCATTTACAATGTAGCTTTACAGATGTAACTTAAGGATGTAGATCTCTCTTCTTAGTTCTGCGTTTGAAGTCCATTTTAACACTTTCTTCTCTTCTTTGACTTATCCTTTATAGTTACTTATGATTATTCCTGTGGTATTACTTACATACAAAATTTTAATCTACTTGGATTTATTATCAGCACATTCTATAAAATTGTGCTGGTTTATTTTCTTCTGTAAGAATAATCAGATATGTTGGCAACATTCATAATCAGTTCTTTAAACACTAAATTTTAAAAAAAATCTCTTTTCATATATTTCAAGTATTTCTAGTTCACGTATGTTAAGATTTATTGGAGTTGTGCTCATTTCCAGTGATTTGTCTTCTCTAATATCAATAGGGTATCAATTTTATTATGTGACTTTATAGCATGCTCAGATATTGAAAGTTCGAATCTTCTATCCCTACAACTGTTCTTTTTCTAAGATTTTCTTGTGTGTGTTTGTGTGTGTGTGTGTTTGTGTGTGTATGGAAATGTTTTAAAACTTATTTATTCATTTAATTTGGCCTTACAGAACATTTCAATAAGTATGCAGCTTATGAGGGCAAGGAAGAAATTTTGTTTTCTGTTCTTTAAAGAATTTTAAAATTACTTCAAAGCAATCTATGCTTATTAGTTAAATCCCTAAGGATTTTGTACGGTTGATTTTCCATATTTCTTCTGGTGTTTACTATTGGAATTGGGAAAGGTAGTATTTTGGTTTTTTTTGCTATGCTGGGATTTTTGAAATTTAATTTTATTTTTCCTTTATGTTTATTCTTTGGGACCCAGGGATTGAACTCAAGGTCACCCAACCACTGAGCACATCCCCAGCCCTGGTTTGTGTTTTATTTATAGACAGGGTCTCACTGAGTTGCTTAGTGCTTCACTTTTGCTGAGGCTGGCTTTGAACTCATGATCCTCCTGTCTCAGCCTACAGAGCTGCTGGGATTACAGGCATGCACCACCATGCCGGGGCTGTGTTGGGGTTTCATCTCATGGCACTCCACAAGCAGGATGAACATGGTACCACTGGGCCACGGCCAAGTTCAGAAAAAGAGTATTTCATTTCTAGTATTGATTGAAGCAACTTCACCAAGTTACTTGGTTAATTTAACTGTTATTTAGTGGAGTCTATTAGATTTTTAAAAAATCATCCAGTGGTATTTTTAATAAAGAGAGATTATGTTAAATTCTCAATGGCTATAAAAGTGATTTTTTTATTTCATTGCTTTTTGTCAAAACTCATCAAAGATTATTGAAAAATCATGGGGATAGAGGGCATCTTCAGATAATACCTGATTTTAATCAGTATGGTTTTATCGTTTTAACCTCTAGGGCAGTTTTTATTTGTTTGAAATCAACTTTATTGAACTTATGTAACAAGGACTCACTATGAGCCAGGTGGCACCTGAGGCTAGTTTAAATACATCTCCTGGACAAGATAGAGCTTGCTGCCATTGGATAGCACAGGTTTCAAGGGCAGAGACAGACAAGGGCAGAAGAGAGGTTATATCTGCTGTAAGTAGATTACCTGTCAGCACAGGATGGGGCAGTTTGGGAGATGCTTATCTGCATGGAAAATGACAGATAAAGCAGGCAAGCAAAGAAAGAGGTATGTAGAGGGCTGTATTAATTAGGTTAGTGAGCAAAGAACTCACTGCTGAGATTTCTGAGCAAAGAATAGAGGGAGGTGAGAACAATACCAATGCAAGTGTTTACTTAAAGAGCATGCTGGGCTCAGCCCAAAGCAGGGAGCAGGCCAGTAGGTTGCTTCTATTCTCATTTCCTTAGCAGTTTTATTAGAAATTGTTGCTCAATTTGACCAAATGTCCTTCTAAAGTATTTTAAATATCTAGTGGAAATATATGTCTTTCACTTGTTGATGAAATACTGATAATAATTTTTGAAATTAATTTTATTGACAATAATTTCCAGATATTTTTAGGGTTTTCTGTTTAGAAATAAAACTATATATAATCATAGCACAATATTGTTTTTTTATTTTCTGGACTGAAAATGCTTATACTGTTTTTATAATATATATGTGTATATAGATATATGTGTATAGATGGATAGAGATGTAGATATTTATATATTCATTTATATATCATCATTATTATTTTCCACCCATTCATAAGCCAATGCATGAGAAAGGATCCATTTATTTGATGCATTCATGAGGTGGTTATTTTAGGGTAAATGAACAGTAAAGCACATTACAGTTTCTATTTAGTTTGTAAAGCAACTTGTCAAACTCAGTCCTCAGTGTCACGTTAAAGATCATGTACAGCCAAGATCCAGGACTTTAGGCAATAATGAACTGAGCTCCATGTTAAGGTAAAATGCTAGGTGACCATTCCCCTGAATGTCATCAGCGAAAAGCAATAGTTAATATTCTTCTCTTATTTCTCCTGACATCATGTGAGGCCAGTAATGAACATCCTTACAACCCTGCCTCTCACTATCTTACAGTCTCAGAAGATGTGTGTGTGTGTGTGTGCCCTGATGTGTGCTCCCTATTGTCCCAAGCAAAGCAGCCACACTCTCTTTCTCAACAAGTGAAAGCCATCCCAGCTCTGGTCCTCTTGTGACAACACACATGAATGGTGGCTAGTACCTAAATTCCTCTTTGAAAGCTTATAAAAATAGAATGGCCTCCCAGGAAACAGAAGAAAGAGTCAAGAACAACACAAGATTGTATGAGGTTTTCCTTTTTACCAGGAAGTAGAACATAAGAGCACCCAGTTTATAAACTGAGTTGTTAGATTTGTAATGAATTTAATATTAAACCCATAAATATCACTGATTCCATTTCCCTTTTCCATTCTGACTGACTGCTATCATTCACCAACCTCTGTTGTTTTGCTCAGGTACTTAACCTAAGGCAATTTGAGAGAATAACTATGCTAACTGGAATCATAAAAAGTGAATGAAAACAAAAAAAAAATGATAATGGGATTTGTTGATGCAGATTTCTGATTTTACAGGAAATATCTATTTTCAATCATTTATGTTGTATAAACTGTATTTTCAAACTTGACAATATTAGACTGATAGAAAGTGCTTTCAAAGCATAGGAGAAAACCTGAAAAGAAAATAATGCACACTATCTTAATTCTCTTCACTGAAAAGATTAATATCCCTACATCAATTAAGAAAAGAATATGAGCCAGGGGCTCAAAACAGACAAATACCTATATGTCCGTGGCTTTTTATTTCAATGCAAAATCTGTCCATGGTGAGATTTTATAGATTTTTAAAGTTCTTAAGTTTCTCAGTTATACTTGAACAGAATTTCAAGGTTGAAGCACAAATGTAAAGATATAAAAGAGGACAGTTGTCCATTACTATTTCTTAGGTACTCAAATGAACTTACACATGTCATATTTGCACTTATTTTTAACCCTACATATTATTTATTGCACACTTTTAATATGAGCATTTGGTTGCTTTATTCCACTTCCTCCTATATTTCACTTTGTCAAAATTCTCCAGTCAGTTATGTACTATTGATGATATCAATGTTGTGTTTATACTATCATGTCAGTGCAAATCCATAAGAAAAAATAACAAGGTCAAACTAAGCCAAAAAAAAGAAATCAAAATTGGACTTTGAGTGTGTCTTGAATTTATATAAAAATAAAGCATAAATAATATTGTTATTGAATATAGCAAATCATGACATAAAATATTCCTCTATTGATTTAACTATTCACATTAAATTTGTTTGTTAATATTAACAAAATCTTATATTTTCATATCAATTTTGTGCCTTATATTCTACAGTGAGCTCTCTTAATGACCCAATTATATCCTATATAATAATGTCTATAAGTTCTTAAACATTTCCTATCCTTAAAATACTGATATTTCTGCATAATTACAATTTCCTTTTTTTCCCAATTCTATTACATATTATTTTCTTTCTTGTTGATTGCATTAAGACCAGAAAAATATTAAGGAAAAAAGGGAATAATTGACATTTTTACCTCATTGTTAACTCAGAGATAAATTATTCAATAATTCACCATTAACAATGATATTTAAGTTTTTTTGTAGATATCCTTTGAATATGTAGGATAATAGTGTGTGTACTCAGTTTTCTAAAAGGTTTTATCAACTTTCTTTTATATCTATGAAAATTATTGCATAATTTTCTATATTTTCTTTTTACTTTTAATAAGGTGAAATACTTTTATTTTTTTGCATTGTTTAAAAATATTTTGTGTTGACATAGCCACTCATATTGGAATGCAATTTATATTCAATAAACTGTACATGCTTTAAAAAGTACACAATTTGACAGTTTGATATAGCTGGGTATACATGTACATATATGTGCGTGTTTGTTATCACTTACATGTAAAACTTTACTGAGATTTATTCTCAGCTCATTATCTAAAAGTCAACAGCATAGTCAAGATCAAATTTTCATTTACCTACCATTTTATTTTGCCACCTTATGATTCTTTCATTTCTTCCTTTCTTCCCTTTAGTGAGATAACTAATTTGCTTTGTAACACTATAAGTTAGTGTGCATTTTCTACCATTTTATATAAATAAAATTGCATTATGGGGAGTATTTTACCTGACTTCTTTTACTCAGTATAATTATTTTATACTCTTTCCTATTCTTTCAGTTTATAGTTAAATCAATAGTACATTTCTGTTTCTTCTTATTGTTGAATAATGTTCTGTTATAAAAGTATCCTCTGTCTCTTTATCCATTCACCTTTTGATGGAAATTTAAGATGTCTGCAGTTTCTGAGGATTGCAAATGCAGCTACTATGAGCATTAGTGAAAAAAAAAAAATATTTGTAAAGATTTAAGCTTTCATTGCACTTGGCAAATTTCTGAAAATAAATGTGCTGGATCCTTTAGTAGTTTTACATATCAATGCCTTGAAACTTCCAAGGTCTTTTCTAAAGTTGTGCATTTTATATTACCATGAGCAACACCTGAGATTCCTAGTTCCTCCACTACCTTGCCCAAGCCTGGTATCTTAGGCATTTATAATTTAGACATTTCAGAAGAATTAGAGTGGTATCTCACTGCTGTTTTAATTTTCAGTTTCCTGAATTCTAATCATGTCAATCATATTTTTATGCACTCATTTGCCATCAATATAAGTTTCTTAGGGACATACATGCTTAAGAATTTTGCCTAAGTCTTCCTGGATCATTTGCTTTATTATTGATTTTTGAGAATTCTTTATATAATTTATCAGATAAAGATCCATTTCCTCATAGCTTGTAGCTCCCTTGAGAGTGTCTTTCATACAACAGAATGGTTAAGATTTTATGACTTCCAATTTACTCATTTCTTCTTTTGTGGGTTGTTTATGTGTAATAATTAAGAAATCTTTTTCTACTGTACTGTCACAAAGATTTTCTTCAAAGTTCACTTCTAGGGATTCTATAATTTTACGTTTTATATTTATATCTCTCATTCACTTTAATGTAGTTTTATTTTAGTATGTAGTTTGAGGTACAGGTTGAAATTCTGTTTTTTTTTTCCTTTTATTTTTAATGATTACGCCTGAGATTCCCAAAGCACTGTTGATTGGGAAGATTGTTCTTTGACTTTTGTTGAAAATTGTTTTTTTAAAAAATTTTTGTTTGTGCCTGTTTCTGGACACTCTTCAAATTTCATCTGTCTCTCCTTTTTGACAATTTCACATGGCTTGATACTTTGTATAATTTCTGAAATCAAGTAATGTTAACAATTGTTAAGAACAAAACTTTTCAGAGATGGTGTATTCTATATTTCTTGAATTTTTACATGATTTTAGAATACAGTTGTCAATTTCTGCAGAAAAGTGCTGCCTTCCCATTGGAATTGCCCTTATCCTACCAGTATTGAGTTCTCTGGTGCACTTACTTACAAATTTTAAAATTACTCTTAGAAATGATCAGGAGATTTACATGTATAGAACTTCATAACTTTTGTTATGTTAATACATAAGTATTTTGTATTTTGTTCTTTTTATAAATGGTGCTAGTTTTTAAGTAAGAAATTCTGATAGCTAAGACACAGAAAAATACCTGTTATTTGTATATTTATCTCATACCCTGCTGTGTTGCTAAAAATAATTATTATCACTTATTAGATTTAGTACTTTCACCCCCTGAATTGTCTATATAAATGATCATGTCATCTGGAGATAAAGATTTTTGTTTTGGAGGTGTGGGGGGAGCCTTGGGTTGTGGCTCAGTGGTAGAGCACTCACCTAGCATGTGCAGGGCCCTGGATTCAATCCTCAGCACCACATAAAAATAAATAAAATAAAAGGATTGTGTCCAACTGCAACTAAAAAATAAATATTAAAAAAAAAGATTTTTGTTTCTTCTTTTTGAATCTGGGTACTTATTCCCTCATCCTAGAATAGTACTCAATTAAAATTTTGACGAAAGGTGGTTACTATGGATATTCTTTTATTTTTTCTTAACCCAGGGATTTAAGGCTCTCACTCTTATACCATTTATAATGATGTTATTATTTTTATAGGTCTCCTATACCAATTTGGGAAAATTATTTTCTACTATCATTATTTTCTGTGTTTATTACAAACTTCTTAAGACTGTGGGCTCATGTTTATGTCCCCATTTGAGAATTTTTCAGTTATTGTTTACATATTTTTACAGTCTTAATATTTCTTTCTCATCTCCCTTTTGATATAAACTTTGTATGTTTTGCTCTTATCATGTGGGTTGCTGAATCTATGGTTTCTTAAAATCTATATCATCTCTGCTGTTCATTTTGGGTAAATTCTACTGATATCCTCATCTTCATTAGCTCTATCCTTCCTCATCTCTATTTTTGAGCTAATACAGAAATTATTTTATTATGTTATGTTTATTATGTTATTCGGTCTCAGATCTATAATTTCCAGTTGGATCTTTGTTATAACTTGAAATTTCTTTGCTGGGATTTTGTAATTTTTCATTTAAAAATTATTTAAAAGATTTGTATTTCCTCTGTGAAACATTTTCATTAGGATTTCATTAAAATTCTTGTCAGACATGTAGGTAGACTTACATTTTGGTCTCCCTGGCTGTTTATACCAACTGTGCCTTTGCCCAGATTTGTTGAATATGACTGTCCATTGGGGTGGACATACAGGTGAGACCACACCTGCCATTCTCTCCTAACTAGGAAACTCAACTCATATGTGACTAAAACTATAGATGTAGAGATTTTTGAGTACTCTGCTGTCAGTACATTTAGCAGGTGAATTATTTCTTTTATCAACTTTAAATTCACAGTGGATATAGGCATCCATTGAATCTCAATTTCACTTGCAGCTGGAGAAAAAATAGTATTTTCATAGGTTTTTCAATTTCCTCTCACTTCTTAGAATTACCATCATTCTTACATTTCATTTGAAGATTATGTCGTATATACTCTTAAACAAATATCCAACTGTTCCACATATATTTGAGTATGATCATACAAATTGTGGTAAGTTTTCATTTGAATTACTGTCTTTGGAATAGAAGAAGGTCTTAGTTATATAAACATAGTTTTCATGTCAAAATTGCTAGGGAAAAAATATAGAATCAGATATCACAAATTACTTTGTATTAATTAAAAGGGAAATTCTCCCCTTTTAGTATTGCTGATACAACAATGATTTATGTTAGATAAATTAAATTCACATAATAGTCATATTGAAAACAATTTTTTGTCAGAAAATTCCAACATGTGATTTACCTCAATGTTGTTAGTTGATTATCTTTTCTCTTTCAAATTGATATTTTCAAAGTGATACTCCTGGTTGACACATGATTTTTATTGCATTTTTGCCAATTTGTTTATCATGATAGGCAACTATGTGTCTCAATGGTTTTCTTTTTTAGCAAGAATTAATTGCTTCACAAAGAGTTTTGTGCTCTATGGTTCCATTTACAATGCACATTTTGTTTTTTGTGGTGCTTGGCATCGAACCCAGTCTTACACATACTAGATAAGTGCTCTACCACTGAGTCTCACTCTCGTATCTGTGATATGAATTCTACACCATGTTCAAGGCTATTTCTATGGCTGAGATCCCATGCTGTTGTTGTCCAAGGAAGTGGAAAGAGTTTTTCCAGGTTGAGTGTCCTGGTACCACTAATTAGGTAAAGGAATGCTTTCTTATTGGTGGTGACCAAGAGCATTTCCATGTCAGTGCCTGTTGTGGTGAGTTGTCCCTCGCCAGTGAGGAAGTTGGGGGGAGCATTAACATGGGGTTTCCCTCTTAGACTCTATCCACCAATATGGGATCCCTGTGTGAAGGGAACAAGTGGCTTCCCTCACCACACACTTGTGATAAAAAACTTGCCAGTGTTCCTGGTCATACAGTGCCTCTAAGTAGGGAAGTATTTTCTGACCAAGTAGGAAGTTCCAAGTAGGAAGGAGTTTTTCTATGTTTCATAACAAGTTATATTTGCATGTTTATGAACTGATTCTTCACTAACTATTCTTATTGTTCCCCTTAGTTTACATGAGCATATAAAATTACAGTTTTATATATATAAAACTGTAATTTATATTTATATTTTATATATATATATAACTGTAATTTATATATATAAAACTGTAATTTTAAATGCTCATGTATATATATATATATGAATGTATGTTGCTACAAATAACTCTCCTACATCTTAATCTTCCTTGAATTTTTAATTTTACACTGATAACATTTTTTGTGCTTTCATTTTGGGAGAAATTGACGTTCTTTTAACTGGTATAACTAGACCTTTTCATTCTATAATTCATAAAATACTCCAGGTTTACAGGGAAAAGAGCAGGTTTAATGATGAAATAGGAAAATAATGCCTATTTTTTTTTAAACAGTTTAACTGAATTGGTGTGATTTTGTTTAATTTGAATTAGTGCTTTGGTCAATATCTTCAGCATCTTTTTTTTTTTCTTATATTTGCAAAGCTTAGCCAATATTCTGGATAATCTGTGCCCAATAATTACTAAATTAATAAACAATGACTTGAACATTACATCTGTCTTTGTGTAGCTTCATGACATATTGCCTAGTTTTTCCAGATTGAGTGTCCTGGTACCACTAATTAGGCAAAGGTAGTTTAGACCATAAGCCCCAGAAGACCTCAATAAATGTGAATGGAAGTGCACATTGTATATGAAAAGGAGACCACCTGGAAAAACAGTGAGGATGAACAGCAAAGGCTGTATTATTACAATGTAGAGTCATTGATTCCCTCTGATTTCAAAAAACTGTTTCTGACCAATAAAGAGAGATAGGAGGTAGAAAAGACAACCAATAATTTCAATGTTTTGTAATCATATAAAATTATCAAAATAATGATAAATGTTCATTTTAATTCTTTTTATTTTTAGGTTCAGGTTCTTCGAAATGCTGGAGAAGAAGTGACTCTAACTGTTTCATTTTTAAAAAGAGCACCCGCCTTCCTTAAACTCCCATTGAATGAAGACTGTGCATGTAAGCACTTTTAGAGAATGGATAAAATATTCACATGATCACATTCATTTTATAAAGCACTATCTTCTGACCAATAATTGGCAACTATTGGTCTGAATATTAGGATGACTACCTAAATATTGACATTTTAATCATAAGGTGTTCTACTAAGGCTTATTACCTTGCATGCACAAGGCCCTGGGTTCAATCCCCAGCACCAAAAAAAAAAAAAAAAAGGCAAATGTTATTTTGTTTCAGAGTATTCAACACAGTTCTTTTACAACCTGTAATTGAAGAAACATTGTTTGTTTCAATATCATAACAAACATCATTTTGCATTTTGTATTTGTATTGAATTTTATTCAGAATATTTGATAAATACATTTTACTTAGCTGAGAAATGATGCACTTAGTTAAGTAGGAATTTACACATAAGCTGTCCTGAAAAAAAGTAGAAAGTTTGAAGGAAGGATTTTCCTTTGTGGAAATGTAATAATTTAAATAAGAGTTACTTCAAAAAAATCTTTATCAGATATATTTTTTCTCTTTTTAAATTTTTTCCAATTAGTTTTACATGACATCAGAATGCATTTCAACTCATTGTACACAAATGGACCACAACTTCTCATTTCTCTGTTATATAAGATGTAGAGTCACATGATTTATGTAGTCATATATATACATATGTAATATGAGGGTGATAATGTTCCTTTTATTCCAACATCCTTCCCCTCCCCTTACTCCCCTCTGCCCAATCCAAAGTTTCTCCATTCTTCCCTAGCATGCCCCTCCACCTCTGCTCCATTATGGATCAACATCTGCATGTCAGAGAACACATTTGGCCTTTGGTTTTGGGGATTGGCTTATTTCGCTTAGCCTGATATTCTCCAGCTCCGTCCATTTACCTACAAATGCCATAATTTTCTTCTTATTTAAGCCTGTATAATATTCCATTGTTTATATGTACCATATTTCCTTTATCCATTTATCTGTTGAAAGACATCTAGATTGGTTCCATAGTTAGCAATTGTGAATTGAGCTGCTATAAACACTGATGCGGCTACATCACTGTAGTATACTGATTTATTTTAATTTTTTTTTATTTTTAGTCCTTTGGATATATACTGAGGAGTGGGATAGCTAGGTCAAATGGTGGCTCCATCCCAAGTTTTCTAAGGAATCTCCATACTGCTTTCCAGAGTGGATGTACCAATTCACAGTCCCACCAGTAATGTTTGAGTGCACCTTTCCCCCCACATCCTCACCAACACTTATTGTTGCTTGTATCCTTGATAGTTCCCATTATAACTGGAATGAGATTAAATCTTAAAGTAATTTTGATTTGCATTTCTCTAATTGCTAGAGACGTTGAACACTTTTTCTTATGTTTCTTGATCGATCTTTTTTTTCTTCTTCTGTGAAGTGTCTGTTCAGTTCCTTAGTCCATTTATTGATTGGGTTGTTTGTTCTTTTGTGTTAAGTTTTTTGAGTTCTTTATATATCCTGGAGCTTAGTGTTCTGTCTGATGTGCATGTGGTAAAGATTTTCTCCCATTCTGTAGGCTATTCCTTCACATTCCTGATTGCTTTGCTGAGAAGAAACTTTTCAGCTCAAATCCATCCCATTTATTGATTCTTGATTTTATTTTTGTACTTTAGGAGTCATGTTAAGGAAATCAAATCCTAAGCTGACATGATGAACATTTGGGCTTACTTTTTCATCTATTAGTTTCTTAGCTCTTTTTTGCTGAAATGAAATGCATATCCTCTATTACTTTTCTCAAAATTGATAAATATATGTTTAACTGAGGAATAATCTACCTTCAACAAAATTCAACAATCGTAAATGCACACTTGGTTCAGTTCTGAAAGAGAAGACACCTTCTTAATGCACATTCCTTTCAATCAGAACATAACCTCAGTAACTCTTTCCAATAAGCAACAGCCACAGGAACAAACATTGACATGATTTCCCACCACTATTTTGCCCTTTCTAGAACATTTTGGAATGGAATCATACTGTTTAGTTTTTTGTTGTTGTTTTGTTTTTTAATGTCAGGATTCTTTTATTATGAATAATTTCTTTTAGGTTCACCAAAGCTATACATTTCAGTAGTTTGTTCATTCATATTGCTATGTAATATTTCATTGGATGAATACATTTAGGTTTATTAATGTAATCTTATGTTGAAAATACCACATCTATTTCCAGTATCTTGCTATTAATAATAAAACTAGTATAAATGATCTATATAAGTCTTTGGGCAACTGCACAATTTTATTGTACTACAATAAAAATCTAGTGGAGTAATTATTAAGTGACAAGATGAATGAATAATCAACTTATTAATAAATTGCCACACGTATTTCCAAAGTGAGCATATCTCCATTGTACTAAATAACACATAAGACTTTCCTGTTACGCATTTTAAATATACAATACAGTACTGTTAACTATATGCACACTATTATGCAGCAAATCTCCAGAAATTTCTTAGGTTTTAAAACTGAAACTCTGTATACCTTAAGCAGCAGCCTCTCATTCCCCCACCTCAATCCCTGACAGGCCTATAGTTTTTATTTTTTGTAGTATCTTTATCTGACTTTGGCATCAGAATAATGTTTGTCTTGAGGTTGGAAAAATTCTCTCCTCTTCATTTTTTTTTTATTGTTAATTCTTCCTTAAATGTTTGATAGAGTTCTCCAGTGAAACAATCTGGTCCCGGGCCAATCTTTTTAAAGATGTTTTAAGTTCATGATCCAATCTCCTTACTGGTTTTGTCTATTCAGATTTTTCAAAATTTCTTCATTATTCAGTATGAATGGGTTACATATTTTTCTTTTGTTTTATTTTCTTTTCCTCTTTTTCTTCCCTTTCCTTTTGGCACTGGGGTTGAACCTGAACACTTTACTACTGAGCTGTATAGCGAGACCTTTTTAATTTTTTTTTTAAATTTGAGACAGGGTCTTGTTCACAGTTGCTGAGGGTCTTGCTCAGTTGCTGAGGCTAGCCTCCAACTCACCATCTTCCTGCCTCATTCTGCACTGACTAAAGGTGTGCAGCATCACTTTCAGCTGTGTTGCATGTTTGTACAAATTTTCTAAAGAATTAAAGAAAGTATTTGTGACGCACACATGTAACAATACTATAACAACTGTATTGAGATCACAGTTGCTAATTCTGTATTCTTATACAGGGAATATTTTAAATGTAATAGTAAAGAGACAATTTTATAGTAAGAAATAAAAAAGGATAATAAGATATTTTATATTTTGAACAAATAGGTTATGATAGGGATGTCACCTACCTATCTGTGACATTTGTGATATTTGATATTTCAAATAATGATTAGAAATGATTGACATTAATAGATCATATTTTAAGTATTAGCAACCACAAAATGATAATAATTTAGAAAAAAACAATCAGAAGTCAAGAAATAAGTTTTGTAATCTGACCTGTATTAAAGTCGGATTATTTAATTGTAGTATCTTGAAAAAAAAATAGAAGTCTTTGAGATAAACATTACTAATATTTAAAAAATAGATATCATTGAGTTTCTCATGAGAATCATTGCAATTTCACAAAATTAGACAGACTCAATGAAGGTATTAGAATACATACCAAGAGCAGGTTTAAAGACAGAGTATATGTAAAAGTTTTTGAAACTTGGAAAGTTAGTTTCTAAGGATAACATTTGCTAATAGGTTGAAACATGACACAAAATGAAACTTGTAGAGAAACAAAATTTTGCAGTGCCCCAATACCTTACTTGCAAACCTCTTGGGTATAAGGAAAATGTGATTTTATTTTAGAACCTGATTTTTTTTTCATTACTGAGAATTAAAGAAATTTTAATGTGGACTATGGCCATCTAGAATGGTGTGGCATCCTAACTGGTGGGATATTACAATTTTGTCTCTTGCAGGTGCTCCAAGTGACCAGAGCAGTGGTACCTCTTCTCCTCTTTGTGACAGTGGCTTGCATCTCAACTATCATCCGAACAATACAGTAAGATGTCCTAGGCATAGTTAAGACTAATGAGGAGGTAACACACACACATACACACACATGCCAAGAAGCATATGTGTACATACAACACACACTCCCACACACAAACATACCCACACCCATATATATATATATATATATATACATATATAGATATATATATACATATATAGATATATATATATACACACATATATACATACACACATATGCTTACACATTTTTTTCATAGACAAATAACTATTAAATCTGATTTATTTTATAAATATTAAATTCTTTGTTCCTTCATCACTTATGTAATATAATAAGTCAGGAAGAAAAAAATAAGTAGGCCAGTGATCTTATTTTCTTTCTTTCTTTCTTTCTTTCTTTCTTTCTTTCTTTCTTTCTTTCTTTCTTCCTTTCTTTCTTTATTTATTTTTGAGATTTCTCTCCTCTCAGGATTTTCTATATTAAGTACTTTGTTATGAAAGCTTTTAACTTGGACAGATCACAAATAACATGATGCAATCATTATGGAACATTTTATATTATATGTAAGTCCATGCTATATATTATTTGACATAATTTTTATCATTTTATCTTTTAATTATTTAGCTAAAAGTAATTCTTTAGTGTTCAATTTCTTTGAAATCTCTCTGTATATCAGGGAATTATAGCAGTCAAAAAATTCAACCTATACATTATATTAAAATGTACACAAAATGAACATAATTGTTTCATAAACTTCAATACATTTTTAATGTTTATTTCCACTTGTATATTTTAGTGAGTAGATTTTTTTATTTCATAAGTATTTTTGAAATTTCTTACATTTCAACTTTCAAAACACATTTCAAAGATAAAACAATTATCTCTGCTAATATGTAGATCTAACAAATATACCCTGGGATCACATTTAGGAAGAGAAGCAAGTTGACCTTAAGTAATATTTTATTTCTCTGTTCCATGTATTAAAATATACAAAGCCTCTAGCTTCTCCTTCTGACTTGCATGATTCATCCTCAATTTTCTGAATTGTGGCATTTTATTTCATTTTTTTTGTTTTTGCATGTTCAAGTCCAAATGGTCTTAATTGTGCCCTCCTGCACCATAATTATTCCTTAGCTGACTGTCTTAAGTCACCAAGTTTTCTGTTTTTCTTTTTTCTTTTTTCCCCTTATAGAGAGGATTTGGCAAGACCAATGTTTATTGCTAAAAATTTAAAGATATAACACCAACCACATATGGTTATATTTATCTGATGTTTTTCATTCTAATAGATAATATTTAAAGCACTGATTACCTGAGAACAGAAAGATCTGAATGATTTAAGACTTTAGTGTCCTAATGTGAAAACTAATTTTCCCCCCTGTGTTCCCATCAGATACTTTCTCAATTCAACAGATTTGTTAAATTCTCCAACCAAGGTTTTTTATTTGTTGGTTTTTTCTCGTTTTTTATGTTGCTGGAGTTGAACCCAGGACTTCATGCATGCTAGATAAGTGCTTGACCACTAAGCTACACTCCCAGGCCCGATTTCTTTAATCCTTTAGCTTTCAAGATTTCTTTGCCCACTCCCTTTGTTTTCCTCCATGTGATTCCTTTAACACTCTCAGTGCCCTTGCACTTCCTCCTACACGCTGGTGCATCTGCCTCTAGCTGCAGTGTGGGCTGCCTCTTCCCATAGCTGACTCCTCTCATGAGGAGCCCCTGTGCTTGGGAGTCAGTGGGCCCTGGGGGCAGGAAGACAAAGGCAGATCCATCCAGAGCCTGAGCAGATGGGGTGGCGCCCCTCTTCAGAGAGATTCATCTTTGGCCAGGGTGTTGCCACTTCATCCTTGGTTCCTTCAGTGCTCATCGGTTTCTTTTGAAAAATTTCCCTGTATGTGTTGTTCTCACAAGGATCTCCATCTCCACCTCATCTCTCTTCCTAAGACCCCCCCCCCAAAAAAAAAATTATAATAATATTTGTGATTCACTTCAAAATAGAAGAAAGCTGTTTGGTAATGTGGATCTAATGCTTGTCCCATATCCTTGGACTCCTCTAGAATAATGAGGAACAGAGAAGTCAGAACAAAAGGTCTAAGGGAAGGAATTATTCTGGTTTGTTTTCAACTCATTTTATTGTTGTACAGAGAAACAACTATGGAATAATGTCATCATTTAGAAAGCTATAATTATAGGGAGAAAATTACTCAGTACTTCTATAGATGGATATTACAAACAAATCCAGTTGTATAAGATTCAAAATACCAGTTGCCACATTTTTTTTTTTCAAATTGGAGCTATTTCTTCTCATTTGCAAGAAGCATATTTTATTCTCATTTTTAGCATTACAATTGAAATGTCCTTTGACAATGCTAAGGAAACTTTATTTTAAAGGTGCTTATAATGTTTTAGAAGATGAGAATCAAGCTGCATGTACATTCAGATTAGATAATATTCAAAATAAAGAAGATAATCTCAATGTGTAAGATTTTTAAAACTTGCTGAGAATCATGAAAACACTTCTCTTGGTATTTAGAGAAGCCAATAATAATGATTCTTGACCCAAAAAGTTTAAAAATCACAGCTACAGACAAATTCATGACATAACTTTATAATAAGCAGCTAAAGAACAGTAGTGTTCTAATATATATTAGTGTCCTAATAGGAGGCAAGGACTATAGAGACTTTGAACACCTGATTTAGTTGAATTTAAGAAGTTTAGAGACTACAAATCAAATGTATGCTCCGATGTTCACATGGAAAACATTCAAATTAGCAAGCCTAAGAGAAAGTGACTTCTATATATCTTTAATATATAAAATATCAAATCAAGATTCTAAAGGAATACCAAAGAACACATATATTTTCATATATGCCAATTTATGATACCTCTCAATATTTTTTGTAAAACTTTATGTTCACCTTTCCATGATTATTATCATCTTCAATGTTTTATGTTCACCTTTCCATGATTATTATCATCTTCAATGTTCCATTGCCCATATTTTTATGCTCTTTAATATTTTCTATCCTGTTCATTCATGAGTTTATTCATTTTTAAATAAGCTGCCTAAAATATGTAATAAAAATATAAAGTAATGAACTGAAAAAAAATCTGAATTGTTCTTTCCATTTTTCCCCCTCTGGTAATGAATATAAATGCTGTGCTGAGATTTCTCTTTGGAATTAGAGAGGTTTGGGTCTGAGTGAATACTGGAGTTGGTCACTGACTGGCAGGCTGCCATGGTGAATTGACAGCTGTAGAACTTCTCAGGCATATGCAAGTGTACAGGGTCCTGGGAGTGGGTTTCAGCTGTGGGCTGACGTAGGCTGTGATGTAGGACTTTTCACATGCTGAACACCCATAACAACCAAAATTACAAAGGTACTCCACATCTCGTGCTGACCACCCATGACATCTTCCATGAAGAACCGACCTCCCATATGGTCTGACATTTGTCATATATGATGTGAGACCAGTAGAAAGACTGGACAGCTCTGGCCTAGCCATAGAAACCA
The DNA here is from genome assembly GCF_048772815.1 of Callospermophilus lateralis. NCBI lineage: Eukaryota > Metazoa > Chordata > Mammalia > Rodentia > Sciuridae > Callospermophilus > Callospermophilus lateralis. The sequence goes on from NC_135320.1 coordinate 14,578,707, forward strand.
GTCTGTTTGCTCAAGTCTGGCACACAGCAATTGTTTCCTCATGTAGTCTCTCGCAGAAGAGTGGCAAGTAATAACTCATTGCTTCTAAAATAAACAGGCTTTGGTTTTTCCTCTGCAAGATGAGCATTGTAATATCTTTATCTTACAAAGATGTTCCAAATGTTTAAGAAGATAAAAAAAAACAATTATAGAGAAAGATAATAAGCAACAGTAGTAGTACTATTACTAGAAGTAATAATGATTTCTCCTGGGAACCTCATGTTTAGAAATAGGTCTGCCCATTATTCAAGGTTATTTCTTTTGAAAACACATTACTTTGCAATACTTACTTACTGCAACTAAATGATTCTTCTAATCAACCTGTTGTTATCTGTGAACGTAAAACTTCTGTTAGCCTCTTAGAGGTACTGAAATTAGCACTGAAGCTCGGTGCACTGTATTGGTCTATGGCTTCTTCATTTATTACTGACTATAATCTTACCAGTTATGACTCTTAATATCCCTACTTTGAAAATAGGTACAGTAAGACACAGACTTTAAATAATTTGACCTTCGGTTAATGGACTAGGCAGTTGGGAAATTGGGATTAAAACCTGGGTGGTCTGGTTCTCATTGGGAAACTGAGCCACCATCCTGTTGAATTGTCCCCAACTGACCCCGTGGCACATGTTGACCATCTGCAACATCCCTCATATGAAACCTTGGTTTTTTTGGTCTTCACAATCACCAGATAATCATTATAAGCAATTTTGTTTTAAACAAAGGAGATGAGTCTCAGAGACTGAGTAAGTAGTTCAATGAGTCCCCAACAGGGGCCCTTCCCTTCACTGGCTGAGCTTAGTTAGTTAAAACTTTCTGAGTATTTTAAGCAACCCCAAAGATAGTACATTCTGAACATAATATTATTCTTTTCCATTCAGTTAATTTCCATTTAAGGAAATTAATTCCTGAAGGTAATGCTCAAACATATTTATACAATACAACTTCAAATCTAGACTAAAATAAATAAATTTATAAATATCACTCAAAAATTAGTGAAGAGATGTGACAATTCAGCAGTTCTCTGGTCAGATGAAGCCAGAACACACAGTCTGTGTCAACTGCTGTTGCAAAACAATTTTAACAATGAATCTGGAATAAAACGATATGGAAATGCTCAAATGTCTTGACGTCTCCTCAATAAATGAGGGAGGAAAAAAGACGCCCATCAAGACTTAAATTACATGTAATTTCAAACCAGCAATAATTGCCTCAATATGACATCAAAACAATACAGGAAAATGTCAGGTTTTATAAACACGAAGCTAAAACAATGAGCAAAAACTTCCTTGAGCAATGTTTTGAAAGCTGTTTTATAGAAAGGCTCATTCATTCAAAAATATTTGCAAGTAAATGATAAATTATATGCACTTATAATGATGCTTGCCTAGCACTTAGCAGGTACTCAGAAAATCTCATCTAATTGAAAGAATAATGGCTCCTTTTTATTTTTGTTGAATTCTGGTTCATGGCAGTTGCTGCTTTGCCCCGTCTCTCCCACTCCTCAGTGGATTCAGTTCTGCCACACATTCTTTCCTCCCTTCCACATCTGCACCCCCATGTATTTTCACTAGCATTTTTTTTTTCATCTGAATGAATCCTTCCACACCTTCATGCAGAATTCCATTAACAGAGAGGTTGACAAATACACTTTTAGTGTAAATCAGTTTGGGTTAATTCTCAGGAAGAAAAAAGTCTTTAAAAGAATTTAACCTGAAGGAAAAAAAACAACAATAACGGTGACCCACAAATGAAACGAGTTTCTGGCACAGAAACCCAAAGCAGGGAAGCAAACATGAATCTGAATGTTTGAACATTTGTTTTCTTTTCAGGACACCTTATCATGTTCCTCATGGCCAACATCTCCAGGCTTGAGATGGGAGAAGCGATGGTGTGACCTCAGACTGATCCCCCTGCTTCACTCCCGCTTGTCCCAATATGTTCCTGGCACAGATTTGACTCGGTGAGTTCACGTGGGCTCTGTATCTTGTTGATTGAAAAGAAGAGACCTGTACTCAAGCTTAACATAGTATGCCCTCTCATGCCAACGTTTAGCATGTTTCTAAAGGGCCAAGTCAGGATAGATAGAGGCAGTAAGGAAACCTAGGGGACTAGCTTATCTGGTCACTCCTCAAGTCCAAGATTGGCAGGCAAGCAACCGTACGGTTCACCTAGCACGGTCCTCTCTACTGCTTGTGGCTGTCCAAGACCCTGTAAGTGCATTAGGGAGCAACTCCCTAGAGTGGCCAGTGTTGGAAATCCACCGCAGTATGGATATTCTTGTCTTCCTTTTATTTATTTAATGATACTCACTACTTTTTTGTTACATCTTTGACCCATGGAATATTTAAAGCGTATTGCAAATTTTTGAATGAATTTGGGATTTTCTAATTATCACTTTTGTTATTGCTTTCTAGTATAATTTCATGCTGGATGATTTCAATTCTTTCATATTTGTTGAGGCTTGATTTTACCCAGCTGATGGAGAATTGGGAACACATTTCCATATGCCTTTAGAAAGGCTGAATATTGTCATTTTTAGTACAACGTCACACATATTTCTAGTAGGTCATATGGGGTTTTGAGTGGTTCTGAGCTTTGGTATTATTAATGATATGTTTTTGTTTTTTTATGGTGCAAAGTATTGAGAGGGATGTGTTAAAAGTCTCCCATTTCCATGATAGTATTTTTCTCCTTTTAGTGTGTGTCAGTGTTTACTGTATATATTTAACTTTATGTTAGTGTATACAAGATTTAGAATTATTCCTGATGTGTAACTTTGTCTTTATGATACATCCTATGTCTCTGGAACTATCCTTGCCTTCAAGTATATTTATCTCCATTAGAATAAATACTAACCAGATTATGTATTGTTCTATACATTTTATAAACTCCTTTTTCAACTCTTCTTAGTTCTTTAAAGCTATCTCTTCAGATTTGTATATATTTGGATTTCCCCTTTTTCCTTTTTATTTTTAATCCAAAATAACAATCTTAGTCTTTTAATTAGATTCCTTAGTTTAGTTGCTTTTAATGTGATTACTGATCTATCTGGGACTGCATATACCCTACTAATATTTTTTGCTGTACAAAACACTAGCTTTTTGTGATTGAATGTTTTATTTTGATATAATTGTGAATTCACAAGCAGTTTTGAGAAATACTGTGTAGAGACTTTATATACTTTATTTTTCCAAATGGTAATATCTTGCAAAAGCATAGTGCAACATTATGGCTAGGAATTTGGCATTGGTAAAATCTACAGATCATTCAGGTTTTATCTGTGTGTGTGTGTGTGTGTGTGTGTGTGTGTGTGGTGTGCATGTATGTGTGTTTGTGTGTGTGTGTGTGTGTGTGTGTGTGTTCAGTTCTACAAAACTTCATTCCATGTGCATACTCCTGTATATACCAACAGTCAGCTACAAAACCTCTCTGTTTCCACGACAATCCACCTCTAGCCCTCTGACCTTGCTGGCACGTGCCTTCCTATCCCACTGTGTCTCTAACTGTGAGAATTTGTTCTGTTCTTTATCTCTCTTTTGTAATTTAAAAAACACTATGTAGCTTTGTTGGATGGTATTTTTTTTTTCTCAGCAAAATTTCCTTGAGATTCTTCCAAGTGCTTGCATTTTTTAATTGTTCATTCCTTTTGTTTTTCATAGTAGCATTTTATGATGTAGACATGCCACATTTTAAAAATTGACAATTTGAAGGATATCAGGTTTGGAGTGTTCCAAATAAAGATACTGTGAATATCTGTGTAGGTCATTCTTGTGTGGATATTCATTTTTATTTCTTAGGGTAAACACTCAAGACTACAATTACTGGGTTGGATTACAAAGCATGTTTGGTCTTTTAAGAATCAATTGTTTTTTCTAGGGTGATTGTAAAATTTTACATTCCCACCAGAAAGGTATAAGTGATCCAGCTCTCCACATCTCTCTCATCATTTGGTATTGTCAGCATCTTTATTTTACCTCTCTGATATATGTGTTGTGATATGTCCTTGTGACCCTGATTTTTCATATTTCTAATCTTTTTATCCACATACTTGTCTTCAGTGCATCCCCTTTGTTGAATGTCTGTTTAGTATATCTTTTGCATGTTTTATAATGGATAGTTTGTTCCTTAATCAGTGAAAATCCATTATATAGTCAAGGATAAAGTCCTTTATCTCAACATATTTTTGTTTTAATTTAGCCTAAATATTAAACCATACATGTATTAATTATTAGTTTAATATAATTTTTTTCTCAGAAAATTCTAGAAATTTAAAACACTTTGTCTTATTCATCTGTTTCTTGCCTTTGGGAATGTTGCATTGATACATATGTTTTAGATGACTCAAGGTATATTATTCTTGCACATACTTATTTATTCAAATATATCCTTCTAGTAATCTTTCTGCTTTTATTCATTCCTTTATTTTGGTTCTATTTACCTTCTGCTTTAAGAATTCTCTTAATATGTCCACTAATGCTCTTTTTTTATCGTTTGTATTTTTCTTTAGCTTTAACTTTTTTTAAAAAAACTGTCCAGTTACATTATGTAAAGAAACTTAGCTAAATTAATTTCAAGGAAAAAAAAGGAATTATTTGGATGAGTCCAGATGACTGTTTACATTTTTATTTTTGTGATGTTTCAACACATCAACAGCTTTTAGCAACTGAAATAATGGCACTTAATAAATATTACAGTCATTAGAAGTTACAGACATAGCACTATTCAGAATGGCTTTCAAAGCAATTCAGACTCAAGAGCTAATTTATTATTCACTTATGTACTCGATAAAGATTGATTTAATGTCTGTAAGTGGGAGGAATTGTGTTTGGTCCTTTCCTTGAAGGTACATAAAAACTAATGGCAGAGGATTCTGTTTGTGGGTGTTGGGGTGGGAAAGATAAATAAACAGCCCATGTTGGCAAATACAACAAATTATTTACCCTCAAAATCTAAGGTGTTATTTTTTTGTTGATTTTTGCAAAAGGCCATAATTTCAAACTTTGATCATGTAATACCTCTCATCATTAATTGCATCCAAGTTATGCTACTTTCATGATATTGTGTCAATTAGAATTGATACATCTCAGTTTATAAGTGATGAAAAGTTTATGTTTATTTCATATCAGTGGTCTTGATTCATAAATATCTATCAGCTTTAAAAGTTGAAACAGGTCATAATATTGCATAATATTGTAATAACAAAGGTATTAAAATAGGATGTAATTCTTATGGGGACATTGGTAGTTTTTACTCTCCTTGAACTTGATTTTCCTTATGTGAAAAATGGGTTTATAAAAACGTGTGTGCATGTGTGTGTGTGTGTACTTTTTAATTTGGAAAAAATAATATTTGTTTCTTTATTTAGCATATTTCATTGCTCAGAAGGACTCACTGTGGGGACAAGTGCATGGAGTACTGTGTATCTGGCATACTTTAAGGGTGTCTGAATGGAAGGCCACTCCCCTTGTGCTAGGCGTGAGTGGCAGGCTGCTTACCCTATATGCAGAGCCCTGGGCGTGAAGCCATGCGTTGCAGTGCCTGTGCTTGCTCCACGGCCCGCTCCTCCATCGGTTGCTGCAAGGACAGTTAGCAGAAATTGCATTGGTGGCTGCCTATAATCTGCTTAGCTGCTGCCTGAGTATATAAACATGGTAACTGCTCAATAAAATCAGACCTGCTTCCTGCTTGGTCTCCTGAGGTCTTGATTATCGATTCTGCAGTCACACTCTCCTCTACCCTGTTCCGTGGACCTCCTTGCTAGACGAGAGAGAGCCCATGCAACTCACTACACATTTATTGAATGAATTTTAATGGCAAAGAATTTCATTTGTTATTTGGCAGAAGTACCACCTATTGTTTGTGTCTTCAACATTATGAAAAACAATAGTCTTGAAATGAAGATCAATGCTTTGTACCCATACCTTGAAAATTCCAAGTGATAACAAAATTTCTAGTTCCTTCCATAAACATACACCTTGATTATCCTGAGGAAAGGGTATGTGAAGTGGTGCTATACTGGGGACTCAAGGATGAAATTTAGTATCTGAACAGTTGGCAATGGTGGTGCCTATGAGAACATGCCTTTCCATAAGCCAAAAACTGAGTCTACTCTAATGGATGCCAGATACAAGGCAGGTTCATAATAAGTACTCAATTCATGGTTTATTTTATGGATGGACTTTTGGGGGCTGTATATTTTAAGGGCTCTAAAGAGGATGCAGAATCAGTGAGTATATAAAGCAGAAAAGTAGTACAAAGAAAAAGCAGGAACTATATATGATACTGTAATATAATAGAAGGTATTATACATTATATAATCTCTTGAATGCTTATAAAACCTAATGCGATGTAAATGCTCTGTAGATAGTTGTTATACTACATTATTCAGGGACTATTGACAAGAAGAAGATGTCTGTATATGTTTATTGCAGAAACCAATTTTCCCCCAGTACTTATCATCCATATTTGGTTGAATCCATGGAGGTAAATCCACAGATGTGGAAGACTGACTGAATGAATATCTGTCTCTGGAAAAGGTCATACTTTAGACGACTCTAGACCAATTTAGCTCAGTTCTTTCAAACTGGGATAATTATTTTGCCAATTTTTCCCTATTTATTTCTTAAGTTGGTAAAATACTTATTCAAGGATATATACTTATCATCTGTGTTTAATATGTTTTATAGCCAGAGAAGGATAGTGTATTAAGGAACTTGAGAATCCATGGAAAACTGAAAACAAAAAAGCAACTAAAAAAGAATTACATTTGAAGAAGTATATTCCCAAAAGTATATTATTATTTTATTATTTCATATTTTTATTATTTTATTATTCTCGGATAAAAGAATTCTGATTGATAAAGTATTATAACATGTATCTCTAAAACTGATAGTTTATACAAATAAATAGGATAGAGGTATACAGTACAGTGTTTCAACTGACTGAATATTAGATACTCAAAATTCAGACAGGAAGACTTTTCTCAAAATGAGTTAGAGGTAGGCATGATTCACAACTTGAATCAGGATAGACACCATGAAAGAATTATTATGGCAAATAAGGTCATACAGCAAAAAAATGAATAAAATGACTTTGGGGTAGGTACAAGAAACTATTACATGTAATACTGACATCTGTCCAGATAGAAAGGTAAAAGTAGATAAGAAGAATTAAGGACCCAGGATTACCAGGTATCAATTATATTGGGACATATTTTTGCAGAATTTATTAATTTTTCCAAGGCATATTGGCACATTAGGAGAAAAAATGTAATTACAGTAGTGTTACTCAAAGCTGAAAATCATTCAGGTAGGGAAAAACGGAAGATCAAAGTGGTAGGAATTGCTGGAGTGGACAGGAAACCCCGTATAATTTACGTGGATGAACAGGAAACCCTGTCTCAGGAAGAATACAGACATATTCTGAATAGATGTGTGGACAACAGAAATTAGAAAGGGTAAAGAATAGATTAAGTGGGTGGTGATGGAAAGGAAGATGTTGCAATCAAGGAACAGAAATGTCAGAATGCAAGCCTGATAGTGGAACTGCTTGAAAAAGTGACATCAGAACACAAGTCACCCAAAGGGCATTGCTAAAATAAAGTGGAGATGGGATTTTGTGCAGTTACAGATTGAAGATTCTGATCATTGTGCTAACATTGTGAGCAATGTGAAATCATATACAGGGACCTTAGTCAAGAAATTTGCAGCCTAGTAAGAAAGAACGGTATGTAGCAGGTAACCAAATAGGTTGAATACCAGGAAGGACAATTACTGCAATTGTCTAGAAACTAGGAAGTCTAGGAGCATTCAAATAGGAGAAATTCATTACAAACACAAGAGCTATAAACACCATCCAGGACACCCAAGGTGGTGCTTGCCTGTAATCATATCTACTGGGGAGGCTGGGGTAGGAGGATTGCCAAGTTTAAGGCCAAACCTGGCAACATGGTGAGATTCTGCCTCAATTAAAACAAATTAAAAGGGCTGAAATGTACATCAGTGGTAGTGAGCAGTAATAGCATATGCAAAGCCCTGGGTTCAATCCCCCCAAGCATCCCAAAGAAAAAGTAACACACACACATACACACAGACACACAGACACATATGTTGCCTCTTGGCTAAACTCTTAAAAGTTGAATTGTATTTTGACTGGTAGATATAATACAATTCACATTTTTATGAATTATCAGGTTTGCCAGGTGCGGTGGTGCACACCTGTGATCCCAGAGGCTCGGGAGGCTGAGGTAGAAGGATCAAGAGTTCAAAGACAGCCTCAGGCTGGGGTTATGGTTCAGTGGTCACATGCCCCTAAGTTCAATCCCTGATACCCCCCCCCAAAAAAAAAGATAATCAGGTTTTAAGAAGCCCAGTCCAAAGTATTCAAAATGCCAGAGTAAAAAAAAAAAAACAAAAAAACAGGACATGTGTTGCCTTCTTTATTTTACACCTAAAGAATCTATAGGTCTGAGAGAGAGTGTTAATTGACTAGCAGTGACCTTACAGTGGAGTTGGAAATAAAGTTATTTCAAAAGGAATACTGTGTGAAACTATACAGTTGCAGAAGAGGGCTGGGTGTATTGAGGGGATGGTAACTTAACTAGTTTCAAATCATGAAAGGGATTGGTGGATTTAAGGTTTGGAAAATAGGTAAGAAAACTAGTTTGGAAGGAATGTTTATGGAGTTCGTTAAACAGCTTTATATTTGATCATGAATATAAAATAAATGCTGAGACAGTGAAGCAAGGTAGCCTACACATGCAGAAAAGACTCAGGACCTGATACATGTGAATGGAACTCAGTAAGAATAGAAGACACTGCTGAAATCACTAACTGGAGAATTATATATTTTTTTCTCTCTTTCCTTCAACATACCCCCCTCCCAACTAAATAATTATAAAACCAGTAAAATGACATAATTGGAGTACATTTGAGTCAATCCTCTCTCTGACATGCACAGAGCTGCTCTCTTGAGAGAGATTTTTATCATTGTTCATTGGTGCATATTGCAAGAATACCCTTCTCATTTGTCTTTTGACCTTCCTTCTCTTTTCATTTCCACTTTCTTAAGGACACCAAAGAAAACTTTCTAAAAAAGTGAACTTTTCAGTCCAATGCTTAACCATTAGCACTAGCTCTCCCCCACTTTCAGGGGGTGGTAGAAATGTCCTAGCATAATTTGGGAAGCTCCTGCTGGGTAGGTCTTACTTTATCACCAACGTTACATACACATTGCGATATGTTAAACAATCTGTAATTCTCACTGTTTTTCAGGCCTCTGATATTTGTCTTTGGATTAATTATCTCCTGTTTACAGTTTATTATTTCCTTTGCCTACCCCAGTCCAGCTGTTTCACAGTTTAGGTTTAAAACCCTGGAGGAATTCTGACTCTTCCCCGTCCCTTGTAATCCATTAAAAAATTATTTAATCAACTAATTTCCAACATCCTTAAAAATCCCTTGAACTAATTGTTTCACTTTTAGTCTAATATGTTATTTTCAATTTCATATATTCTCATATTTTATCAGTTCAAACAGTCTCCTCACTTGCCTAACAGGATCACTACACAACACAAATCCAACTCTCCATGCAAAATTCAGACATGTCCTTTGTGCATTGAATACCTCTCTGCAGGACGCATGAAGCCCTCCCCACTCTGAGCTGGATTTCCTGTGTTAATCTCCCAGGATGCCCACTCAAGGATGTGGCCAACCAGCCTCGCCAAATGATGTATTTTTGTCTCTGAAACTCTTGTTCCTTGTGTACAAAAGCCCTTCTCTCTGCCATTTCCTCTCCTATTTACCACCCCCTTAAAATTAATATCGTCCTACATATGCCTTCCTGTGGTATAAAATCAAGAATGAATCAAAACATGAATTAATTGCATTAATTAGAAATGTTTGCATATTCATATATATGCATATGTTAGATTGAAAGATACTTACAAATTCTTATTGGAAGCAGTGGATTTTTCCATACAAGGAAGACTAAATTTGTATTATTAAATAAATAAAACTATTTTGAAATTCAGCAACATTGGAGAATAGTTTTTAATGCCAGAGAAATAATAAAAAATCATTAGAATCCTTAAAAATGGAGGGTAGAAAAATCAATCTGAACTCAAGACTTTAGATTACTCACCTCTTTAGTTAAGCAACATTTTATTGGCATACATGCATTAAACTAAGAATCATAATTTGCTCTGGGTATACTCAAGTCTGTGGTTACCATTTCTAAATTTTAATGTGTCAGAATATTAATGAGTAATGAAGTCTTTTGATTTCAAAAAGTGTACTACTAAATTAGATGATGCATAAAAAAACTGACTCTTATTGTTTATATCATGTCAAAAAATTATATTTTCTAAAGGCTGCAAATAAAAACAAAAGTACTTCAGTTATTACTAAGAGTTTAATGAAATGATGTCTATATGGTGACATTCTCACCAAGTATCCCATGTTAATGGAGTATTCAAAGGGACATTATTCATAGAACTTTGTGATTTTTGAAATAGGTGGATCCTACCAATTACTCAGCAAATGTGGGTTAAATTTGTAAGGTTTATCACTCTCATTTATATTTTGGGAAAACTGATGCCCAACTAAGTGGACTAATTTGCCAATACTCTTCTTTATTCAGTGGTAGACAGAAGCATAACCCAAATAACTGTAATCTTTATGATCAGACTATTTTTTAAGAGATGATACTTAATCAAAGAATCTGTACAAGTGCTTTGTGAAAGGGTTAGTTTCCATTTATTTATAAGATTTGACACAAGATGTAAAGATGGTTTTATGTCAACATATAGGTCTTGATTCATAAAAAGCTAGTTTTTCAGAATTATTCTACCTAGGAATTGTGTCACATATATGATTTGATATGAGTGTGTTCACTTTAATCAGTTAAAAATATCTAGCTGCCATGATTCATTTATAGAAGAGAGGATGAATACTTTTAAGGCATGCTTTGATTTACAGCACATGAAGCAATGGTTATGCTAATTAGCAGAAAGAAATGCATATTACTAAACTCAAATTAGTTCTCATTTCCCATGGCTGGTTGAACTTCTGTCTGGATATTGTAAATGTCTTACTCACTGTTGAAAATTAAATTAAAGCTAAAAATGTACATGTGCATTTTTAATATTCTTTTCTTGCTGTGCATTTTTTTTCCTTGCCACAAATTCAAAAGAACTTTCTTTCAAAGAGATAGATAACAATTGTATTCCTAAAGGGATTTTGTATTTTTAAAAGAAAAAAAAATAGATATTTGAATATGTCCCTGTTTTCAGTAAAAAAATTCTGTGTCAAGTATATGAAAACTACTTTCTCTAAAAATATTAATAATTTGAATGCAGTGTAGCTTGGATGCTGAAGGCTTAATTCTGTGTTCAGTTCTAAGATGGGAAATGTTCTAAAAAAGAAAAGGGAAGAACGTGAATTAATTGTGAGCCAGATATATGTTCTCTGCCTTTTCCTTTGAGATAGTAAATAATGTTAATACCCACAAATGCTTGGTAGCAAAACACAAAATGGTAAGGGATATATAATTTTGGAGAAAATATATAATTTATTGTAATTTACATATCATTTCAAAGGCTGAGATGCAACGGTTTCTTATTGCTTCACAATCTGCTAGTATTTAAATATAGTCTGTGCATTTCCTAAAGTGTATTGTGTTACACAACAGGGTAATTCTGAAAGCTGAGGTATTTGACTAGCTTTCATTCATTCCAGGATTCTATCTCTTCCTGTCTGTTAAGTTTATGTCTAAGCATTGGAAGAACTTGATGTAGGACAAAAAAAAAAAAGAAAGAAAGAAAAAGAGGAAGTCATTCTGTATTGAAGTTTTAGGGAGAAACTAAGTTCTATAGTACGTTGTAAGCAATTTTCAGGAAGGCATCATTGACTTTCCTTTACCAACAACAAAAATCAATAAAAGACCATACAGATAGTAAGATAGGTCATTGCATTTTATGAAAAAAGTTTGGTGTTACAGAAATTCTCAACATTGACACAAATTAAGAATGTAAGCATTTAGAACCAGAAAGGAGATGTAACCTTGAGTTCCCACCCATGTTTGAGAAGACGGATAAACAGAGATTGAGTGTGAAGAACTAATGATTAAGTTCTGCAGCTTAGATTATCCAAGTGATTTTTATGTCATGTATGATATTTGTTTGTTTGTGTTTGTGCTCTATTTGTAAGTCAGAAAACACACCAAAAATGTCAAGAGGAGATGACAGAAGCTAAAATAATAAAGACAGTGTTTGTAATTTTATTGCAAACACAGAAAAAAAATGCTTTTGAAATTTTTTAGATTCTTTTGTATTTACACGTTAGGTTTTTGCATCTTGATCTGATGTGTTCTAACATATCTGCAGGCAGAATGCCTTTCAAGTCATTGCTGTGGACGGGGTATGCAGTGGAATTATTCAGTGCCTCTCAGCCGAGGAATCTGTTGACTGGCTACAAGCAATAGCAACGAATATTTCAAACCTCACAAAGCACAATGTAAGTAAGTAGTGATCCAAGGGATATTGATCAGAGAGTTTCTCAGCCTTCATGAAATTCTTCAATATATATTTGACTCTGCATCAGCTGTTCGGTGTCTTTCCAAGAATGAGCCACTTCATATTCAGCATGAAAACTCTTCTGAGACACTTATTAGAAGAAAGTCACTTTACCCTGAAAGTCCCAGTACAATTTGTCAATTCAAGAATGGTCAGGCACGTAGGCTTCCGTAGCAAAATCAAAGGGGCCTGTTTTCATTCAGTGAACAAAAAATTGTATTTTGCATTAAAAGTTAAATATGTTAAAAATAAGTAAAAGCTTTCTGGGCTAATATGCTACTGAATTTCAACAAAGACTATTAATTTACTTTCAGTGATCTTGGGACTGTGGCTAAGAATTTTTAAAAGAATAGGATATATACAGTGAGAAGAGCTACCACGGAGACTGAAGTCTTGTGTGGAATTCTTCTGGCCCAAGAATAATAAGAAAACATCATTGTGGGATCTAGAAACTTGCTCATTAGAGCCAGGTCTAGATTGATAGGAATTAGCTTCTTTTCATTTCATGTATCTTTCTACTTCAAACATTTCCTCTCTTCCCATTCTGTGTCTGTTTATTGTCACCATCTTATTATCATTACTCTTTAATAATCTAATCAATTCTCTCTTGCTCTCTTGCTCTCTTACTCCCAGGAGCTGTGTAGTCTAACAGACTAAACAAAACCATAAGCCTCTCTTCCTTGAATACTGATTTATTATCATTACAGATATTTGTTTTCAAAAATCAAGTACTTGACATCATCATGCTCTTGTCTTACTTTTCTCCTCTATCCAAAACTACCCCCATGCCATATTGGAGCAATTAAGATTTCCTAAGGAAAATTCAGAATTCTAATATATAAATGGTCAAGCAGAAATATGTACCTCTACTAACTCATGGATTACACAAAGGTTTTTTTTTTATAAAAGTGATCTTCTGTACCTGAGTAACTGTACAGATTTTTACTTAAAACATAAGAAAGTAATGTGATAAATAAGTCTTTCTTTAAAATAAGAGGACCAGCGCAGTCATTAAAGCCAATACTCTTGTTTTTAGTTGTGATTATTTCGAGCGATTCCATCACAATGTCCATGCATGTGGTGGTGGGATGCTCTGTGAGTGGAATTGACAGCCACTGCGTGTGTACATGTACAATTTTTCCAGGTAATGCCAAATGTCTTTCAAATGACTACACGATTTACCTTCTTAGTCTCAATGGGCGACATGTCTTTATAGATCCTTCTCAATCTTTGTTATCTTATTGCCTTTATATATTTTTTTTGGTAGATGTGAAATTGTGTCTCACTATGCCATGAATAAAGATAAATGGATTTTTTGGGGGGTGGCTAAATAGGTATAAATACCCTGAGCCTTCCTCAGAGGTATGAACCCAGGATAAGGGCTGACTTGGGCATGTCTGACTTGGGTAAGACTGATGCCCACCAGCTGGGCACAGTGGCACATGCCTGTAATCTCAGCAGCTTGGGAGGCTGAGATAGGAGACTTGTGAGTTCACAGCCAGGCTCAGTGAGGACCTAGGCAACTCAGAGAGACCCTGTCTCTAAATAATATCTTAAAAAATAAAGAACAGGCTGGGGAAGTGGTGACTCAGTGACAAAGCACCCCTGGGTTCAATTCCTGGAACAACAACAACAAAAAAAAAAAAAAAGCAAAGGAAAAAAACTGATGCTTACCTTCCAGCCCAGTCTTTGGTGATCTGATGATGTCATCATAACTAGAGTTAAGGTACTGATCAGAAAAAGGAAGGAAGGAAGGAAGACAGACAGACTAGAAACGCAATGTCTCTCTGAGGATTGTGTTTTTCTTCCCTTTGTATCATGTGGATGTTTCTAGGGATAAAGGCAAGCAAAACTACCTTGGGTGAGTATTAACTCTCTATTTCATTGCAGGAGTATTTAGAATGTCTTAAAAGTAAGCCATGTCCTATAAAGTACATGAGAAAAAATACTTTAAAAGGGACAGAATGTTAAGCAGTAAATCGAAAGCTTTACTTTTTTCCTAGATCCAATTTTTCATTAGTCTAAAATCCTAGGAAAGTCTCATGAAAACAACTTCTTTGGAAGGAAACAACTTCTTTGGAAGGTATGCTCACTTAGAATGATGTGATCCAACTGACAAGCATTTGAAATAGCTAATTCTTGAAATTAAAAAAAAAGGGTAAAGATGTAAATGTCATTAAGCTCTATAAACCTAAGGAAGGATAAGCCTAATTTTCTGTTTACTTTTCATCCTTGCAACAAATGCTTGCCATGAAATTTAGGAAAGCAGATAACACCCTTATTCAACACTGTTTTAACTGCTGGGAGATCCATTAGCTTCTTGTGATATTATTGCCATATTATAGGTTATCTGTTCTTTTACCTCTCCTTGATTATATTCTAATAAATGTCCTTTTGTTCTTCTAATCAGTTTTCAATACTTTTGATCACAATGCACTCCTGTATGTGAAGTACAATGTGTGAGTTGAAAAGATATTGAACATAGGGAAAGACAATGTGAAAATCACAATAGCTACAGAGGAGCCACAATAATGCCATTGATTAAATATGATTGATATACTTAAATAATCTGAAGAAAGAAGTTATATTGAGACTACTGAGGAAAGTTCTGATTAGGATAGACAGTTGACATCTCAAGTTCTCTTATTTTTTTATATTAAAGAGGATATTAGAATTACCACCTTGAATAACTAATTTTTTCTTTACTTGCCAATATTATGAAATGGTGTAGGCTTATATAATTTAGGCACGAATGGTGGGTGTATCTCTATTAATAGATGTAAACAAATATTTGGGTAAATATCTGAGAAAGTCCACCATGAGATTATCAGACATAGCAATAAATTTTAGAAAGAGAGAAAATGCATATAAAATAATAAGTTTTAAAGAAACAGCAAACTGCACTTCTGAAAAGATATAAAACATGCTTAGCCAGGCACAGTGACACATGACTGTAATTCCAGCAACTTGGAAGGGTAGGGCAAGAGGGTCACCAGTTCAAGGCAAGCCTCAGCAATTTAGCAAGACCCTGTCTCAAAATAAAAAAATAAAAAGGGCTGGAGATATAACTCAGTGATAGAGTGCCCCTGGATTAAATCCCCAGTGCCATCAGAATGGACAAATAAATAAACATGTTATGATTTGAAGAAGGAAATGTTGAAATCATAACATTACAGAACCTTTTAATGATAAATTATATTTTAGTATAAAGACAGAGTACAGAGGAGAAGAATAAAAGAAAGAAAAATAGAATGACATACAGAAAACTCTATGTTAGAATGATTTAACAATAGTCTAACCACTTGCTTTCTTTTTGTTCACTAATTTCCAGCAGTGATATAACTTTGAAATGGGGATTTTATACTAAATTTATGTGAAAATTCCATGTAATTATAGCTGCTTTCTGAAGAAATTCATTTTCTAGAAGGTCCTTGAATATAAAAAATATTTAGTAAAATATAATTGAAAATTGAATTTTATCATTAATCAGGATGGCTCCTAAATATTCACAATATGTTTAGTAAACAGTATGTAGTAGAAAAAGATCCTTCAGGGACTTGTCTTAAAGCCATTCTGCACAGATGCCAAGATATTTTAAAAGCTTTTACATTAGAAAGGGAGGCTGTGATGTTGTGGAATACAACTAATTGTTTCCACCAGTTACCACTGGCATTTGCTATTACTTGGACAATTATAGACTCAAATCCACTTTGTTTGTTTGTTTCTTTCTTTTATGGGTTTTTTTTTTTTTTTTTTTTTTTTTTTTTTTTTTTGCTACTGAGGATTAAACCCAGGAATACTTAAGCCGTGAGCCACATCCCCAGCCATTCTTTATATATTTTTATTTAGAGACAGGTCTCTCTGAGTTGCTTAGTACCTGCTAAGTTGTGGAGGCTGGCTTTGAACTCTTAATCCTCTTGCCTCAGCCTCCCCAACCACCACTACACCTGGCCTCAAATTGATTCTGAAGATAGAATTCATATCTCCTAGAGTACTTGCGGTCATGGTGGTGAATGATTATAATGAATGATTATAATCCCAACTCCTCAGAAGACTGAGGCAGGATAATCATAAGTTAGAGGCCAGCATGGGCAATTTAGCAAGACCCTGTCTCAAAATTTTAAAGAGAGGCTGAGGTATAAATCAGTGGCAGAGTGCTTTTGTGACTTGTGCTAGACCCTGGTTCTATCCCGCATATCCAAAAAAAAAAAAAAGAAAAGAAAAAAAACAGTACTTAAAACAATACCTCCTTGCTTCAAGTTAATTATTTTTAAATTTTTTTCTGCTATTCATTATTTAGCCAGATAGAAAGTTGTTAATTTTATTTCCAAAGTTATCTCATATTAAATAATTTTAAAATATGCCAATATTATAAGGGGATTAACTTTCAGGAACCTTGGAAAGGAGTAAATCCATTTTGCATGTTGTAGGGAGTTGAACAAATGGGGAAAGGAGGCAGTGTTGACCAGGCAGGCTGATAAAATGATTCTCGATGATGTTCACCCTTAAGTGATCCCCTTTCCTTAAGTGTGACATACATGGTAAGCCTGGAGGAAGATAACTCACTGGTCAGGGCTTTGGATGAAACCATGGCTTCAGTTGACTCTTGGTTACAGTCTTCTGAAATAGCCAGGGAAAGAAAACCCATATCTGGACTCCTGAGCCACAGGAACTGGGGGATAATAAAAGATTTGCTAAGTCACTAAGTTTTGAAGAGTTATGTTACATAGCATTATGGAGTGGTGTTTGTTTCCTTCAGTGGTTATAACAAATTACCTCAAACTTGGTGATTTGAAATATTAGAAACTCACCCTCAATTCTGAAATCAAGATGTCAGCCAACTACCTCACTTCTGGACACCCTAGTGGAGAATGCTTCTTGCTTCTGATGACTCTCAACACTTCTTGGCTCTTAGCCACACTATTTCAGTTTTTGCTTCTGTGGTCACATTGCCTCCTCCTCTGGATGTCTCTTAGGTGGACAACTGTACTCTGTTTAGGGCTTACCCAGATAATCTGGTGTGACCTCTCACCCCAAGAGCTTTAACCTAAATGCATCTACAAGAATCCTCCACGTTGTTTCTATCAAATGAAGCACTCACAGGTTCCAGGGGTGTTTCACATACATATCTTTCAGGTAGGCCATTTTTGGCCTACCATGGAAGCAAGTGAGCAAAATAACTAGATTCAGACTTTAAATTTTGACTCATTTTCCATGGGGTGTTTTCAATATTTGTTGAGTTTTCAAAACATTTGCTTTGCCTTTTTGGAGTTTCCCGCATGTACACTGCTTCAAGGGAGTGCAGAATTTCTCTCAGATTACACATAGAATTGAAGTATCCCTTTTATGCTCCCCCTCTTGGG
This sequence comes from Callospermophilus lateralis, assembly GCF_048772815.1. Lineage (NCBI taxonomy): Eukaryota > Metazoa > Chordata > Mammalia > Rodentia > Sciuridae > Callospermophilus > Callospermophilus lateralis. The sequence continues at coordinate 14,596,683 of NC_135320.1, forward strand.
GGATTCCTTTGTATTCTCTGGATCCCCACATTGCTGTTCTTCATCCTCTTTCTAGAAATATAGAGTTTATCTCTGAGTTTAGCCTCCTGTACCCTTGAATATTTCCTTATAAGTGGGCCCCTGTTCAGACCAAGGCAACAAAAAAATACATATATGAGAAAAACTAATGGGGATCGTTTGTGCACCAAGGAACCATTTTCAATTTCCTTTTCATGAAGTGGGTGGGGGAATGGATTTTTTTCTCATAGCTTCTAGCTGCCAATGTTAGTCAAATTATAATTGTGGTGACCAAAACACCTGGCGAGACAACTTAGTGAAGGAAGAATTTATCTTGGCTCATAGGTTCAGAGATTTCAGTCCCTATGTGGCTGACTCCATTACTCTGGGCCAAAGATGAGGTAGCACACACGTCATGGGCAATGGTGTGGTAGAAGAGCACTGCTCTATTAATGACAGCCATGCATCAGATAGAGGGAGAAGGGGGAAGGGGACCAGCAGAAAAGAGTAACCCTTTCAGGGCAGGCCCTCTGGAGGCTGACTTACTCCAGTGTATCCCAGCTGCCTACAGTGAGCAGCCAGTTAGTCCATTCAAAGTAGGACGGACTGATGAGATTATTGCTCTCTCAATCCAAAGTTTTTAAAATCTTTCAGCCCTGCTTTCTGCTCCTGATTCTCAGGCTACACCTGGCTGAAAGCTGCCCTCCATATCCTTGGCACTGACCGAAGGCTGTGTTGTCTTGAAATTTGCTCCACCAGATTAATTAGAACATCACCTTGGAGTTCAACCTTGAACAGTGTCTCAAGGATATGAGCAAAATGTAGACAAGTCCTTTGCCAGAATATAACATGAGGGGCCTCTCCGCCATTTCTAGTAGAGTCTTCATTTCCCCCCTGAAACCTCATGGGTACTGTCCACACTCTTAGCAGCATCTGGTCTTCTGAGCTCCCACCAGAATTTCCCATTAAGTTTTGCTACAAGAGTTTAAGTCTTCTACAACCTACTTCTCCATACTTTTCCAAATCCATCCCACAGACCAGCTGTAAAGGCCTCTAAACCACATGGTCAAGTTAGTCAGAGCCATGACCCCACTTCTCAGTACCGATTTCTCTGTGAGTCAGCTTGGCATTGCTGTGATGAAATAACCAACAAGACCAACTTGAAAGAGGGAAAGTGTATTTTGGTTCATGGTTTCAGTCCACAAATGACTGACTCCACTGCTCTGGGCCCAAGGTGAGGCAGAACATCATGGTGGAAAAGTATGGTGGAGGAGTGCTACCTCATTTATGGCAGCCAGGAATGAGAGAGAGAGGTGGGGGGGAGGCCCACATGGAAGATGATTCCATCCTCAGCCACATACTATTTGCTTATAATTACCACCCCGGAAGTCCATTCAAACTAGCATAGACTGATTAGGTATAGCACTCACATTGCAATCAATTCACTTCCAAACTTGTCTGCATTAATACAGGAGCTTTGGGGGGATATCTCATATCTAAACCTAACACAGTCTATGTTGTCTCTGCTTCCATGGCAACAATGGATTCATTTATTTAAGTCAGAAAACAATATTTTACATTACTAATTAGTGCAAGTGCAAAATAGTTTATAGTAATCACTTAGAGGTCCTAGAAAGAAAAACTATTTTATTGTCAAGTTCACTCATATTGGTTGGGAAACAATACCTATTTATTATTCCAGTGCCTGGATGGTAAGTATGGCTAGAAGCTTCCACGGAAAATGATGAAGAAGTGGTATAAGAGGCCCAGAAAGAAATACTAGCATCTAAAACTCAAGCTGACTGGCTGAGTTGGGAGGAGGTCACAACTGAGAAAAACTGCTCTACAGATGTGAAGCTGGAGGGTGCTCGTTGACCTGGGGCGAGAGAGCAGCAGTGGCTCTGACCAAGGAGCAGTAGGACACATGTGACTTGACTGCGGTCACCCTTGGCCACCAAGTATGTCCTATGTCCTTGTTTTACAGTACTTAGCAGTTCATGCTGAACAAGCAATGAAATGAATAAATGAGTCAATCTCTTAATCAACTGTTGAAGGAAAGAAAGTGAAGGGAAAAAAAAAAGAGGAGAGAAAAATTCATGAAGCTGCCACAAACACTGCCGTGGACAGATCCCACCTGTTAAGTTCATACAACCTGTGAGTTGCCGTCTCATTTTAGAGCATCTGTGGACAGGAAAAAGTAGAAGTGCTGTCCATGGTAGACATCCCTGGTATTATCTGAGCGTATTTGCTTTCACCCCTCATAAATCTACCTCCCCATAATGAAGTGTCTGAAAAACAAGGGTGTTTTTGAAATAAACCTTCTTCATATAACTCACTGAGTTAAGGGACAAGGATAGAAAAATACGATCTGCCAGAGAGATCAGGAATAAATGTACTGTGATACATCTATCTGATCTCAAGTGAAGGCAAATACTTTTGAGCACATTAATAATGTGCTCCCAACTTTCATTCTTTCAAGAACTTATGCATGTGTCCCTTCCTAAAACCTTCTCCTTGGAGAGGATTGAGGAGGTTAGCTATGTCATCTCCCACTCAATTAAGGAATATCTCTAGCAAAGATCCTCTTGGATAGCTCTCAGCTGGAAATCTTTCAATGACAAGGAAACCCTGCTTCACAATGCAGCAATTCAATCTTTGACAGTTCAATATTAGGCAATCCTTCCTTAGAGCGAATAAAAATCTCTGTCTTGTATCTTTCATCCATTTGTACTAATTCTGCCTTGGGAAAGACATTATAATTTAACTTCTTCTTTCACTTGGCAGTTACTCAAATATATAGAGGCAAGTATCATATGCTGCATTCAGCTTTTTTTTTTTTAATAGAAATATCACTGACTCATTCCTATTCCACTCTGTCATATCATTTGAGACTTTTCCTGTCCTGCTCACTATTTCTGGATGTAGAAACTGTTTAGGATAAAAAGGGTATTAATAAAATGTTTGAGTTTCTGTTGTTGGTATTACCATGAGGTCAAATATCTTTTAGACTCATTATTGTCTTGATATGTGTTGACTGATTTTGTATTATCCCTATAAAATTATATGTTAAAAACTCTCAGTAATATTATATCTATTATGATGATTAGTCAAGGGTCATGTTTTCATAATAACTCATATTACACATTATAGAACCATCATTGAAAAAGATTCAAATTTTAAGTATGTATTTTATATGCAAACAAACTTAAGTTTCAAAACGTGGTTCTTGTACTGCACCAATTAAAAAAAACCTCAAAGAAATACTCATAGTAAACAACTTGAGTGAAATACTAAAGATACTGAAGAGTGTCTTTAGTTTCAAGATTGAGATTTTATCATTCTTGCCTACTTTAATAAATTAAAATATATTAAAATAAGATATTTTATACAACTGCCCAATATCAGAGGCTATAAAGTATCATTTTTATATACCAGCAATTCATTAAGCATTAGTAGGAAGCTATATCCTTGGGAAGAATGATACATGATAAAGAATTCAAATATCATATTGTGGATGTTAATATATAATAAAATATACAAATACCAAAATATATTTTCTTCTATAACTTTATTTCTTAGAGAACATAGGAATCTTTCTTCAGTGCATAAAGAATAAAGAAAATGTATGACTTTATAGTAAAGAAACAACAAACACCACTCCAACCAGGTGATCGAGGTTAAAAATCAGCAATGACTGTTAGGTTGAAATATATACCCCCAAAACAATGTGATAAAAATATGGCACTGTGCCCCTGGGGTCTTTCTCTACAATCTGCAATCCCAGTCTCAGCATGAGAAAAACATCAGATGAATCACTAGTGCTGAATAGTCTACAAAATAATGGACCAGCAACTCCTAGCAACCCAAACTTGGAAAACAAGGAAAGTATGAAAAACTGATCTAACCAAGAGCAGCTTAGGAGACAGGGTGCAATATATTACATGGTTGAGATCCTGAAGCAGAAAAAGAATATTTGGTAACATCTACAGAAATATAAATAAAGCATAGAATTTAGTTAAAAATAACGTGTGAGCATTGATTTATTAATTGTAACAAATGGACTACATAATAAAATACAAGATGCTAATGATAACTATGTGGTATCGCATATAGGAACTAGATAGAAACATCTTAGCTATGCTAAGATGGTTATGTGGCATATAGAAACTCTGATGTATACTTGTAAATTTTTTGTGAATCTGAAACTATTCTAAAATAAAACTTCATTTAAATAGATACACATGCAAATATCAAATGTTAACATTTGACATGATTGTCAGTTCCCTGATTTTATCCACCCATTTATTCAACAATATTTTTTGAAGACCCAAAACATGATTTATTAGACAGTGACTATAGGATTGAGCAGAAATGGATAGCTCTACCTTCATGAAGCAAACAGTACAATGAGAAAGGAAAACATTATTGAAAGAAGCTTATAGGTAAATGCAAACTTTCACCTTCCATAGATAACATGAAGTTGTGCTATGAGAAATTGAATCTATACTTAAGAGATGTTGGGAAGTTGAATGAATCACAAGAAAGAGTAAAATAAGTGATTGGATGGGCAAAAAAAATTTATGACAAATAATGGCTTGGATTTACAGAAAAGAAAAAATTAAATTATAGCAATGAGTATCATTCAATATACAAGATTTTCACTAGTTGGAGGTAAAGTGAAATGTTTTGGTCAGCTTAAGTAAATTTTTTCTAAATTCAATTTATTTTCTAAAGCAGATCTTTTATTTTATGTAGGATTTTGCCTTATAATTTAAATATTATTCTCTTATAAATAATAGTAATCATAGGTAAACTTTGTTTTATTTTATTTTCTAAGTTAATAAAATAAGATAATTTTTACCTTATTCTATTACTATTAAAAGTTTTAGTGCTTCAAAAATGTAGACATCTTCAAATAATCGAACTAGAACCTTTTAGATAGGATTGAAAAGAATCATGAAGATATGGATTATACCTAAAATAAATGAAAACTATGAGGTTGTTAATGACAGGTAACTGAATATCATAGTGGGAAAATTAAAATGTTATTCACAGAATACAAAAACATTAAGAATAGGTAAAATTCTTCAAAACACTAAGATTAACCCAAAAGTCCATCTAGACTGATTTCTTATACCTATACAAAGCAAGATTTATTAAAAATTCAGGCAGTGGAAAAGACTGAGATCTATATAATTGCATTAAGTTATATAAGCAACCAGCATTAAAATGTATTCAAATAGGCTAGAACTGAAAGTAGAAAGAAATGTAACTTCAGAACGCTTTTTGTCAAAGCAAACTGAGGTTGCTGCTTTTTAAGTATTTCTGTGTTGTGGAAAAAGCATGAATTTTGGCATCATCAAACTTGGTATAAAATTGCAACTTCTCTACTTAGTAGCCATGTGCGTAGACCTTAGTTTTCTCATAAATAGGTGCTAAGTAACCATATGTTACTGTGAAGATTAAATATTTAAAAATCCTTTCAATATTCTGCCTCTTAAATAGTGCTAAAACATCTATACATTTCCTTTTTTCCTGTTGTATTCTAAGTTAAATTATTTAATTCATAAGGCATCAATAAATTGTAGTATCTGCTTCTTCTGAGTTTACATGTCTTTTTTATTTTTTCATTTTTCTGTGGAACAGTCATTTGAGATAGTTTTAAGATAGTCATTGAAAAATAGTTTTCTATGTTGCAATACATGGACATAGTTGGATATGAGTTAAAATAAATGTCCAGTAGTGGCTAAACCATTAAGCAGTCTAAAGCTCTAGCTCTCATTTCCCTTATTTTTAAATGAGTGAGAAGAATCAGGAAAATGTAAATTTCTCCTTCACCTACTACTTCTTCAATGAATTCATCCCAATCAATTTTTCCTTCTACAATACTAAAATTAACCTCTTTTCATAAACAGGAACAATTTCACCCTTGCCTAATAGAAAAAGTAAAAGAATCTCCTCTTTTATTCTGGATACTTCCATGTGTGCCCTATTCATACTAATAAAATGTGTCACTTTTAAATAAAATAAAGTTTTTGTATGTATGTGTATGTGTATATATAAAAATATACATACACGTGTGCATATGTGACATGATTGTATTGTATGATACTATTCTTAAACAAGAGGAACATTGTATATCCATTGAGAAAACATTTATTTTTCTTCTTTCCCACCTAACAAGAATTCTGGAGACAGCAGAAAATGCTGTTTCAGGGGTTTGAAGATGCCACCAAGAACCCACCTCTTGTCTATCCACATTATCTCCCTCCACCATGTTTATGGTGTTGGCTTTTGCCTTATGTTTACAACTTCATGGTCATGCTAGTGCTTCAGTAGTCCCAAACATCACTTTTGTGTTCAGGACAAGAAACAGATGGAAAAGGAATGAGTGGATCCAGGCATATTTGTCCCCTGTTAACAAGGTAAGAAAAAATTTCCCCTAAACACTTCATTTGACTGTTGATCACTTTCCATTCTCCTAAATTCAGTTCCGTGACAATCTTTGAGGATTAGGGAAAAAGGGGATGAGATTGTCTTGTACACACCTTTTCTAACCCTGAACGTGGGAGGTGATAGAGAGCATTAGAAATAGCTTAGAATCAATCAATAATACCTACCACATTGCTTAATACTGAACACATATTAGTCCTAAAGAGAGTTCATCAATAATAAGTACCCTCTGAGATAATCACAGCCCTTTAGGACTCATTCTCTCTCTGTCTGTCTCTGTCTCTCTCTGTCTTTCTCTCTCTCTCTCACACACACACACACACACACACACACACACACACACACACGGAGGATGAGAGAGGGGGGAATTTAATCAGATATTTGAATTTACTCAGCAGCTATTTCACTCATCTTCCAATATTTTATGCATTTACCTAATCATTTGAGAGTCATATGTTTAATCCATAGAGATCTACTCTAAGAGATGGCAAACACAAGTTGAAAAAAAAATCAAATATGTTTTTCATAAAGATGTTTGTTGTGAAAATCTAACAGGAGAAAAAAAAATAAAAATTTCTGTTGCTTTTGCCACATTGAAACGACTCAACAAAGCTTGTAGGTGAATTGAAAGTCATGACAGAATAAAGACTAGCAGAAAGGAGATTTACTGAAAATGAACCGAAAGCTGTGATCAGAGGTTGTGGAGTGTGGTTCTGACAGGCATGGGTGTCACTTAAGTAGAATCTCTGTTCCTTTTTTATAGCCACTGACATGTCTGAGACCTTAGATGTACTTTTTAGCAGTAGTGTGTTATTGTTTTCTGCATCAATTTTCTTTATAGACCAAAATGTGAATGTCAGACACGCAAGTGTCAACAAAAAATTGGGTTACAGTGAGTGAAATTAAAGAAGTGTGGAGACAGTCACTTAACTCAGAACGAAAGCAAGGAAGAGTTAGGTGCTGTATTTTATGAAAAATTTTCACAATTGTATTCTTACTTTTGTATGATTGGAGGTGATTTTGGCAAATTATGTCAGCAGAATTTCAATAAAATAGCTGAGTTTGTCTCTTGGAAAACTACTCGTCAGATGTTAAATATTTTTAACAAATTTTGGTAAACAATATTATCAGAAAACTTATATTTGCTCCAGCCCAAATCATCTGCTTTGATGTTAACTGAATAATGCAGTCATGGTATCATCTTCCGTATTCCTTTGGCTTTCTTCCTGGCCAGAGCATCCCAAGTTCTTCATATTGCAGCATTGTCACAGCTGTGGGAAAAAGCTTAGAATCAATCAATAATACCTACCACATTGCTTAATACTGAACATATATTAGCCCTAAAAAAAGTTCATCAATAATAAGTACTGCACAAGGACTTCACCCTAACATATCCACCCCACCTGCTTTCCCTGATACCTGGGGCTTAACTTTAGCCTTCCTCTTGCCACAGTGCCAGGAGCTGAACTCCCTGGACCTACCACTGCCCCATTCTCAAGATAATGAACAGGATGTGGGGGGAATTACCAGCAGATATATACTGTCCAGTTAAAGACCCAAAGTGAGAAGAAGCTAGTTAGTACATTGTTCAGCCTTGCTCACCAGCAGAGCTCTTGATTTGGAAATGCAGCAGTGACCTGTAGACATATCACACTTGAGTGAACATCCAAAAGTGTTTTATGGAGCAGTAGTGGCCAGCTTGGTGACTCAGGCCCCTCTCTGTTAGCTTCTTGTTGGCCTGCCTTGCTTCTACCTTTTCCTCTTTCTTCCTTGGGACTGATCACCTTCCCTCAACATACCTTTCCTCCACACATTTTTAACATGTGACTTTGTCTCATACTCCAGTGGTAAGGAAGTAAGACGAGGGAAGTACCTTTTACTGTTAGATGTTCATGACAGGGTGCTGAGCATTCCATATTTGGTCGATTCTAACTATACAGCATGGTGTTTAAGAGAACATGTAAATGGCACTAAGTAGACAGATGAAGAGCTGCAAGGAAATTATGTAGGAAATCATTTTGGGATTGCGTTTGCTGAATCAAGGGTATTTTAGGTCCCTTTAATTATACAATGGAGCTTCAAATCTAAATACCTGAGTAGGGAGTAAAGTGGTCACATATATCACACCTGAAGGTCTCTCCTGAGTTGTTATCTAAAAGGACTGAATTTCCTTTACTTAGAATACTGAATAATAACTTAGCAATGATAGAGCTATTTTGTTCACCTATGAGTGATTAATACTGACAGGTTTAAGTTATTTTTATCATTTTCTGAGGCCCATGATAATAACTCTGTGCAGCTACACCCTTCCCTACAGTCATTTTTTTTCTTTTTCAGTTCTTCTGTAATAAACTATTATAAGACTCATCATACTTAACATTATTTGTTGTAGTTTGTTTTACAAGTGGTACCAAGGAGTTCTTGAGGATAGTAAGTATATATTTAGCTTATAGTTGCTTCTGATGCTTGAAGAATTCATAGCCAATGAGGGTTTCAGTACTGAACATATGAACTTAGATATCTGTGCATGGTCACAAAAATAGTGTGTGTGTGTGTGTGTGTGTTATGTGTGTGTATTTTAATGATGACTTAGAATTAAAAAAATGATTGTGCTAGGAAAAATAAAATTTAAGGAAGTTCATTCAAATATAATATGTAATCATCTTAAAATACTTACTTATAGTTAGTAGATGTGCTTTTAAAAGAAATGTGGCATGCTTTTATATTTTTGCATCCAGCCATAGAAAATAACAAAGGTAAAGGACATGAGAAAGGAATAGATAAAAAATATGAGTTGATCTGGGAGCTCCTAAAGCAAAAACCATTTTTGAGTCTTGCCTTTAAATGGAAATGCTGAGTGTTATCAGCAGCTACAGAATGGATATATTGTCATGATGTGCCCACACATGGATATCATTCATCATTGGGTAAATTTATATCTGCAGAGTATTGATCTCTCCAGGACCTCACACATCTGTTAAAAAGTAGTGGCCATGCATCTCAAAGGAAATTGCAGGCATGTTTCTTGCTTCTCTAAGAATAATTTTCTTGGTTAAGTCTTCAAAATTGATTTTTTTTGTGAAAATATGCTTTGTTATTAGGGTCAACATCATCCGTTTGGAGAGCACACATTCCAGTCATCAAATTGACTTGTATATAAAATTTTAAATTAAAAGGTGAACAGAGTTAGGATAAATTTTTAATATGTAAGATCTCCATTCAACAGCCAACCCTTTTTTTTTTTTTTTTTTTTTTTTTTTTGAGTACTCTGGATTTAACACAGGGACAATTTTACAGTAAGCCACATTCCCAACTCTTTTTACTTTTTATTTTGAGACTGAGTCTCATTAAGTTACTTAAGTCCTCGCTGTGTTTCTGAAGCTGGCCTTGAACTTGGAATCTTCCTGTCTCAGCCTTTGAACACACTGATAGAATAACCACCAGGCCACATTTAATTAAGTGGGAAAAAAAAAAAAAACCTAAAGGAATTTAACTTAGGAAAGGGACAATTTTAAAAGATAACTTTGAATATCCTTATGTACTTCTCTGTGGGTCAAAAGATATCTAGATCATGGTTAAGTTTCTGGATAAAGTCGATGCTACTAAACATTAAATAAAAAAAAAAAAAAATTCATGGATTCAAAGATATAGGGCAGATCCATGCAAGAGCCCAAGACCAGGCCTAGTACTGCCCCCATCAACCCAGGTCTAGGATCGCCTGCTCACACTGTGTAAGAGCCCAGGCTCAGGTCAGGCCCAGGACTGTCCCTGCTGACCTGTGTGAGATCCCAGGCCCAGCAACACCCCTGCACAGAGCAGAGGATCACATTGGGGCTTCCTATTTAGCAATAAGTTTGTCTCCCAGCCTGCCTTCATCTTGGGACATTGCAGCCATTGCCATTAGCCCTCTGGATTTAGCCTCTACCTTAGAACAACAGATAGGACCTAGAGTCAGCTGTGTCTCCAAACAGGCAGCCCAAAGCCATTGAAAGGCCCACCCTTTCAGCCCCATATATGAAAGTGGTTTCATCCTTCTTGGAACACCCCCACTGCTATCTTGAGTTACTTTCGCTATTGCTGCTGTCACATTTAGTTGCAGTAGCCTCCATATTGGAAAACTCGCAGGGGACTGGAAGCCCAACACCTAGGTAAGGTATGGGTAATCTGAAGGGACACTACAAGATCTTAGGGTAAGAGCCACCCTACAAGAAAGGAAAACACATGGACAACATGAAAAAATAAAGAAGAAAGTGCCCCTAAGAAACTAAGATACCACAACAATAGAATCTTTTGACAGTGCAGTTGATAAAATGTCAGAGAAGGAGTTCACAATGGACATAGTTAAAATAATCTGTGAATTAAAGAGTGGCATAAGAAAGCAAATACAGGCAAAAATTGTTCAGTCCAACAAGATAAGAGAGCAAATACAGGCATCCATTGATCACACAAAGAAATAAGGGAGCAAATACAAGTATCAAAAGGTTACTTCAAGAATGAAAAATTCTTAAAACAAACAAACAAAAACAATCAGAAATCCTTGAAAGGAAGGAAACAATAAACCAAATAAAAACCTCAATAGAAAGGATCACCAATAGACTAGATCACTTGGAAGGCAGAGCATCAGATAATGAAGAAAAAAAATAAACGATCTTGAAAATAAAGTTGACCACACAGCGAAGATGGTAAGAAACCATGAACAGAACATCCAAGAATTAGGGATAGCATTAAAAGACCAAATCTAAGATTTATTGGGATAGAGGAAGGCACAGGGATTCAAACCAAAGGAATGCACAATCTATTCAATGAAATAATATCAGAAGATTTCCCAAACATGAAGAATGAATTGGAAAACCAAATGCAAGAGGCTTACAAGACACCAAATGTTCAAAATTACAACAGATGCACACCATGGTACATTATAATGAAAATGCCTAGATATAAGAATAAGGATAGAATCTTAAAGGCAACAAGAGAGAGGAATTGGATCACATATGGGGGAGACCAATTTGGATCTCAGCAGATTTTTCAACCCATACCCTCAAAGCCAGGAGATCCTGGAACAGCATATACCAAGCTCTGAAAGAAAATGGATGCCAACCGAGAATCTTACATCCAGAAAAGTTAAGCTTCAGATTTGATCACAAAATAAAAACCTTTCCTAATACGCAAAAGTTTAGAAGAAATTCTGCAGAAGAGCAAAGAATTCCAGAAGGAGGAAATTAAAAAAAAAAAAACAACAATGAAAATCAGCAAAGGGAGGAAAGGCCAATCAAAGGAGAAACCCAATCAAGTTAAAAACCTAAAATAACCCAAATATTCGGGAATACAAATCATACTTCAATAATAACCCTGAAGGTGATTGGCCTAAACTCATCAATTAAAAGACATAGACTGACACTTTGAATTTAAAAAGAAGACCCTACAAGATTCTGCCTTCATGAGAGTCATCTCACATGAAAAGACATCCACAGTCTGAAGGTGAAAGGGTAGAAAAAAACATACCACTCACCTGAACCATGTAAACAAGCAGGGGTTTCCATCCTCCTATCAGATAAAGTGGACTTCAAACCAAAGCTCCTGCAAAGGGATAAAGAAGGACTTTTCATACTGCTTAAGGGATTCATACATCAATCATACATAACAATCATAAATATCTATGTCCCCCAAAATAGGGGGGAGGGCATCTATGTATATCAAACAAACCCTTCTCAACTAAAAAAATCAAATAGACCAGAACACAATAATACTGGGTGACTATAATACACATCTCTCACCACTGAATAGATCTTCCAAACAAGAACTGAAAAAAGAAACCACAGAAACTAAATAAGACAATAATTTAGACTTAAGAGACATATATAGAATATTCAATCCATCAATGAGTGAATACACTTTCTTCTCAGTAGCACATAGAACGTTCTCCAAAATAGACCATATGTTATGCTACAAAGCAAGTCTTAGCAAATACACACACACACAAAAAAAAGAGATAATACCCTTTATTCTATCTGAACATAATGGAATGAAATTAGAAATCATTGATAAAAATAAAGAGTAGAAGCTACTTCAACACCTGGAGAGTAAATAATATGCTATTGAATGATGCATGGATAACAGAAGACATCAGGGAGGAGGTAAAAATATTCTTTGAGGTAAATGAGAACTTTGATACAATTTATCAACATTTCTGGGGCATTATGAAGGCAGTGCTAAGAGGAAAGTTTATTGCATTAAGTTCATTCATTAAAAGAAGAAAAAGTCAACCAAATGACCTGAGATTACATTTCAAAGCCCTAGAAAAAGAAGAACAAACAAACACCAAGGGTGGTAGAAGACAGGCAATATTTAAAATCAGGGAAGGAATCAATGAAATTGAAACAAAAGAAATAATTCAAAGAAATGACAAAAAAGTTGGGTTTATGAAAAAATAAATAAAATTAATAAACCCTTAGCCAACCTAATTTAAAAAAGGAGAAAACTAAAATTACTAATGTTCATGATGAAAAAGGAAGTATCAAAACAGACACTGTTGAAATACAGAAGACAATTAGAAACTATTTGAAAATTTATACTCCAGTGAAACAGAAAACCTCAAAGATACTAACAGATTTCTAGAGGCATATGATCAACCCAAACTGAGTGAAGAGGACACACACAATTTAAACAGATCAATTTCGAGCAAGGAAATACAAGACACCATCAAAAGTCTACCAACCAAGAAAAACCCTGGACCAGATGGATTCAAAGCTGAGTTCTACAAGACCTACAAAGAAGAATTAATACCAATACTCTTTAAATTATTGCATGAAATAGAAAAGGAAGGAACTGTTTTGAACTCATTATATGAAGTTAGTATCATCCTGATAACAAAACCAGACAGAGACATCAAGGAAAGAAAATTTCAGACCAATATCCCTGATGAACATAGATGCAGAAATTCTCAATAAAATTATGTTAAATCGCATACAGAAACATTAAAAATATAGTGTACCATGATTAAGTGGGGTTCATCCATTTCAAGGATGCAAGGTTTTTTCAACATACTAATCAACAAATATAATTTATCACATCAATAGTCTTAAAGATAAGAATCATATGATTGTATCAATTGATGCAGATAAAGCATTTGACAAGATATAGCACCCTTTCATGTTCAAAATACTAGAAAAACTAGGGATAGTAGGAACATACCTTAACATTATAAAAGCTATCTATGCTAAACACAAGGCGAACATCATTCTAAATGAAGAAAAACTGGAAGAATTCTCTCTAAAAACTGGAACAAGACAGGGATGCCCTCTTTCAACACTTTTATTTAACATAGCCCTTGAAACTCTAGTCAGAGCAATTAGAGGAACGAAATTAAAGAGATTCAAGTACAAAAAGAAGAACTCAAGCTATCATTATTTGCTGATGACATGATTCTATACTTAGAGAATCCAAAAAACTCCATCAGAAAACTTCTAGAATTAATAAATGAATTCAGGATAGAAAATCAATACCCATAAAACAAATGTATTTGTATATATCAGTGATGAATCCTGTGAAAGAGAAATTAGGAAAACTATTCCATTCACAATAGCCTAAAAGTAAAGCAGAATGGAGATTCCTTAGAAAACTTGGAATAGAACCGCCATTTGACCCAGCTATTCCACTCTTCAGTCTATACCCAAAGGACTTAAAATCAGGATACTATAGTAATGCAGCCACATCAATGTTTATATCAGCTCTCAATTCACAATAGCTAAAGTGTGGAACCAACCTAGATGACCTTCAATAGATGAACGAATAAAGAAACTGTGGAATATAGAGACAATGAAATGTTACTCAGCAATAAAACAGAATAAAATTATGGCATTTGCAGGTAAATGGACAGAGTGGGAGAATATCATGCTAAATGAAGTAAGCCAATCCCCCAAACGCAAAGGTGTAATGTTCTTTCTGATAAATGGATGCTGATCTGTAATGGGTGGAGGGGCATGGGAAAAATGGAGGAATTTTGTTTGGGCAAAGAGGGTGGAGGAGAGGGGGTATGGGGGCAGGAAAGATGGTGGAATGACATGGACATTATTACCCTAGGTACATGTGTGGCTGCTCTTTTGGTGTGATACTACATCCTGTAAAATCTGAGAAATGAACAGTTGTGATGAAATTGTGTAAAATGAAAAAAAAAAACCAAGTTTCTAATATAGTAAGAGAAATATTTAAAAGAAAATCTCAATAATAAATTTGCATGATAACAAAAAATAAATAAAATAAAATACTTGGGAATCAACTTAGTGAAAGACCTCTACAATGAAAACTACAGAATACTAAAGAAAGAAATTGAAGAAGATCTTAGAAGATGGAAAGATCTCCCATGCTCTTGGATAGGCAGAATTAATATTGTGAAAATGGCCATGATACCTAATGTGCTATATAGATTCAATGTGATTCCAATTAAAATCCCAACGTCATTCCTTATAGAAATAGAAAAAAACAATCATGAAATTCACTTGGAAAAATAAGAGACCCAAAATAGCCAAAGACCCAAATCCTTAGCAAGAAGAGTGAAGCAAGAGGCATCACAATACGAGACCTTAATCTATACTACAAAGATATAGTAACAGAAATGGCATGGTATCGGCACCAAGATACACTTGTATTCTGTACAATGGGACAGAATAGAAGACAGAGACAAACCTACATAAATACAGTTATCTCATACTAGACAAAGGTGCCAAACACATACATTGGAGAAACAATAGCCTCTTCAACAAATGGTGCTGGGAAAACTGGAAGTCCATATGCAGCAAAATGATACTAAACCCTTATCTCTCACCATGCACAAAACTCGATCGAGGACCTAGGAATTATATCAGAGAGCTTGAACCTAATAGATGAAGAAGTAGGCCTATCACGTTAAATTAGGCCTTGACTTCTTTAACAAGACTCCTAAAACACAAGAAATAAATCAAGAATCAATAAATGAGATGGATTCAAACTAAAAAGCTTCTTCTCAGCAAAATAAACAATCACTGAGGTGAGAGAAAGAGCCTACATTTTGGGAGCAAATTTTTGCCACAGTCATGTCAGATAGAGCACTAATCTCCAGGATATATAAAGAACTTAAAAACTTAACACCTAAAAAACAAATAATTCAATCAATAAATGGGGTAAGGAGCTGAACAGACACTTCTCAGAAGAATATATGCAATCAGTCAACAAACATATGAAAAATGTTCAACATCTCTAGCAATTAGAGAAATGCAAATCAAAACCATTATATGATTTAATCTCATGCCAGTCAGAATGCCAGTTATCAAGAATACAAGCAATAAGTGTTGGAGAGGATGTGGGGAAAAGGCATACAAATACATTGCTAGTGGAACTGCAAATTGGTGCAACCAATCTGGAAAGCAGTATGGAGATTCCTTAGAAAACTTGAAATGGAACACCATTTGATCCAGTTATTCCACTCCTCAGTTTATACCCAAAGGACTTAAAATCAGCATACTATAATAATGCAGCAACATTGGTATTTTACATCAGCTCAATTCACAATAGCTAAACTGTGCAATCAACCTAGATACCCTTCAATAGATGGATGGGTAAAAAAAAGTGTCTTATATATGTGCAATGGAATATTACTCAGCAATAAAAGGGAATAAAATTATGCCATTTGCAGTTAAATGGACGGAGCTGGAGAATATTATGCTAAGCAAAGTAAGCTAATCCCCAAACCCAAAGGTGGAATGTTCTCTCTGATAAGTGGATGCTGATCCATAATGGGGGGGGGGGGCGGTGCAAGGGAAAACTGGAGGAACTGTGATTAGGCAAAGGGGGGTGGGGGAAGGGAGGATGGGGCAGAAAAGGTGGTGGAATGAGATGGACATCATTACTATAGGCACATGTATGACTGCACATATCGTGTACAGCCAGAGAAATGAAAAGTTGTGCTGCAATTGTGCACAATTAAAAAAATAAATAAATAAAGATACAGGGCACTATTCACAATAAATGTGAACACCACCTTCCAAGATTCATTTTTAATCAATTACTTTCAAACAAAATTTTATTATATCTAGTAGTACAATTATCCTAAATTTATGAATCTATAATAATTAAAATTTCCTTAACAGGTTTTCATTACTAACATATAATGAAATGGGTTTTAGAGGGAAAAAAAAGGACAAATATTTGTCTTTCTCCTGGGATGTTGCTAATGTGAATATTATTTAGAATATCTAAGCAGATGTTCAATTATGGCAATAATACAATCTGTAAATGTTGAGTAATTTGCAAGACATTAAAATTTTCATTATAAGTTCAGTTCTTAATTGAAAGATATTTATGAAAAGTATTTTATAATATAAATTTTCCATAACTTCATATTTCCCCCCATATTTTTGAAACAGACTACTCAAATTTTTTCTTTCTTTTTTTTTCTACTAGGGATTAAACCCAGGGACAGTTAACCTCTGAGCCACATTCCCAGCCCTTTTTAAAAAAAAAAAATCGTTATTACTTTAAATTTTGAGATATGGTCTCATTAAGTTGCTTAGGGCCTCACTAAGTTGCTGTTCCTTGCCTGGAACTTGTGGTCCTCCTACCTCAGTCTTCTGAATCACTGGGATCACAGGCATGGGCCACTGTGTCCAGCCAGAATACTCAAAATTTAACTTCAAAGTTGCAATGAAATTTCTATAATGGAAAAAGTTCCTATTGAACTTAAGATTTTAATAATATAGAAATATATTTTTGCATTTAATAGTTTCAAAATGTTTAATTATATACAAAACTTACTATAATACCAGGGATTTCTATTAAAAATTCGCTAATGTAAAACAGAATAAAATTTTAAAAAAGTAAGAATACTGAAAATGCTTAATAAAGTAGGAGAATCCTACTTTTAAAATTAATAGCTATGTTATGTTCAGTAAGTACTGTTATCAGTCATAGTATAAACCTAAAAAATTAATTTCTTTATAATTCCATTTTCACCTAAAATATAAAGATTCATATCATGTTGGGTATTTGGTTTATTCTTTCCTTTAAACTATTACTCAAATCTCACCTTTTGTTAGAATTTATCTGAATATCCTTACTGGACTTTTATATCTTTTGAACATATTGTTTTCTAGAAAGTAAAGCATGAAATCCATTTAACTGGAGTTAGTAAAATATTTTTTAAATGCATATATTTTATTTATTCGAGCTTGGATTGTGCGTGGGCCCAATAAACTTCCACTTTGAAATGTAGAAACAGAAAAGTAGGAATCCTTTTCCCAAAGCCTGTTGTATCTGTGAACCCTGCCAACCGGGCAGCTAGGCTTCTTTGAGAGGATCCTAGCCTCACCAGAATGGAGGGCTCCTCCTGTTGTGTTAGCGATTCCCAGCAACACTGAGATTTCCGTGCCACCTGTTAACAGTCCATCCAGCAGAGTTCCCCAAATTTGCCCTCATGATTGGGTCAAGTTAACAGGCTCCCAGACTACTGCAGTGGCCCACAGAACATGCAGGGTCCTAGCAAAATCTCTCCAGACTGCTAACCACACCTGAGGTACCTGAATCCCTCCCCATCCGCCCTGTGTTCCCTTCCTCCCTAGTGAAAGATTTTAAAATATATACCTCCTTTGTGTTCTTTTTAGAAATTTAATAAAGTACTGAAGAATATAAAACTGAAATATATAGCAATATAGTGGTATGTTTATTTGCTAGTACATTTATGAGTATGTATCTTACATATACATTTAAAATGCATATTTTTATTCACACATCTAGAACAAAATTACCATCCTCATGTGCATATGGAATTATTCTTTGTTCAGTTAACATTTAATCATACGCCTTTTCCTACAGGAACAGTTATGTCCTGAGATTACCCAGTTTTAATGGATTAATAGAAGTTTTGCTGTTCATATAAAATTTATGATGGGAATAATATTAAACACACAAGTCATTTAAAATTTGTCATTTATATAATAGAGGTCTATAAATTTTTTTTGCTCTATTAAGTGAAAACATTGCTGACTACTTCTTACTCTAAATATATAAAAATTAAGATTATAAACAATTTTTTATTCTCATTAAGCTAGATTGACTTCTTAAAAAGTGATAAAAATGTTAAATGTATTAATGTACTTAATTAGATATTTGAATATTAATATACTATTCTATATTTGATATTTACTTGATTGATATTACATTATCATTTTAATGTGCCCATTTTGCTCACATATAATATGTAATATAGTAGTGACATTTCACACATTTTTTTGCACATTTTTGAGTCTTTTTTAAGTGACTTTCCTGTTTTGTCGTGTTTTGTTTTGTTTGTTTAGTGCCCTGTGCCCCAGAAATTGAGTTTGACTCTACAATTAAGTCGATCAGAATTCACAATCCTGCAGCAAAGCATCTTCAAGAGAGCAAATATGATTTTTAAAGCTTACTATATAGTGAAAATGTTAACCCACTTAAAATATTTATCTCATTAGAAGATCCTTTATTGGGGCTCCTTTAATATCCCACTTTTATATTTATTTTTATATAGCATATATATATTAATTTTTCAATTGAAAGTTCCTTCTTTGCATCTGATTAGTCCATGACAAGGTCAATTTCACCTACTTCTAAAACATGTCTGATGATGAAGATTATACAATGTGAGGATAACAATAGACATAGCTTTCATACAAGAGCCATCATACACAAGACTTCTGTGGGTGGGCTCTTGAATGGTAACACTTGCATGCCCAATCATACTCCAACCCTTCTCCACACCCCGATGCCCAACATCTAAATGTGGCAAGCTTGAGGTTCTTACTTGGCTGTTATGCATGTTGGGTGCTCATACCTTGCAGGTGTCTGCAGATTGAAGTTTGGATGCTTTTCTGTGAGGCTGCTGCTCCTACTCCTGTATCCTTGATCACATGCACACATTCTGTATTGCCAGTATGTAGGGTTGGCAGTGGAATAATGTGAGTCATCATGAAACAAACCAAAAGTGAGTCTCGATCTCCTTTTCTACATTCTTCAAACATGAACCTGTCTTTCAGCTCTGAACCTAGTAGAGCATTCATTTTTTAATATTTGTGTAAAATATTTCTAAATAAGGCACCGCATAAATTTATGTATACCTTTATACATACATTTTCAGGTATATTGTTTTCCATGAGTCGTCTTTCAGTCTTGTTTTTTTTAAATGGTATTTCTTTCTTTTCAGTTTTTGTGTTTTTAACTAAGGAGAATGCAAAATGTGGAGGTATTGAATCTATAACTAAATAGCTTTATCTATTTGAGAAATTATCAGCAATTTCATGTTACTTTATTCCTTCTCTGATTTTTTTTGTAAGATATAAATTACCAGCATCCTAAAATACTGTTAATTTAGGGCTTGCTTTAGGACTTGAATTTATCTTACGTTAATTTTTGTATATACTGTAAGAAAAGGGCTCAAATTTATTTTTTGGTATGTGTAGATCCAGTTTCTCAGAACCATTACTGAAAATACTTTTTTTCAACTGAATGGTCTTGACACCCTTGCTGAAAACCATTGTACCAAATAATTGAGAGGTTTTTTTGGCTACTGTTATATTGATCTGTATGCCTATCTTTAGATCCATACCAATGGTTTGATTATTATAGTAGTAAATTTGAAATTAAAAAACATATGAGTCCTCCAGTACTATTCCTCTCTTTTGAGATTATTTGGCAATTTGAGGGTCACTTGAGATTCCATATAAATTTTAAGAAGTGTTGTTCTTTTTCTGCAAAAATACTCCCTGGGATTTTTATAGATATCACATGGAATATTTAAATAGATTGCTTTGGGACTATTAACATCTTAATGATAGTAAGCCTTACAATGAATGAATATGTAATAGCTTCCCATTTATTCATTGTATTTTATAGTCTAAACTGTATTTTTTTTTTACCTTTTAGATTTAAATTACTCTAAGTATCTTATTTATCTTGATATTACAAATGAAAATTGGTAATTTTCTTTTCAGGTTATTCATTTTTAGTGTATAAAATGCAATTTATTTTATGTTTTGATTTTGTATCCAACTTTGTATTAGTAAACAATTCTAAGCTGTTTTCAGTGGAAACTTTAAAAATTTATGCATTAATATTTTTACAAGCCATGAACATTATGTTTGTTAAGACTCCTAGAAGTGTGTTGAATGATAGTCGTGAAAAATAGGCATTCTTGCCTTGTCCCTGATTATATATGAAAAGTATTCAGTCTTCTACCATTGAGTGTGGTGTACGTTGAGGGTTTATCCCATATGATTTTTCTCAATTTGATATTGTTTCCTTTTATTCCTAGTTTTCTGAGTGATTTTATCATGAAAGAGTGTTGAATCTTGTCAAATTCCTTTCTTTTTCAATTGATGTGTTTTTCCCCTTTATTCTGTTTATGTGGATTGATTGATTTCAGATTTTTCTTTTTTAAAAATATTAGCTTAGAAGCAAGATATTCAGGTGTAGGGCTAACTTGAAATACTCTTTATAAAATGTAGGGACATTTTATTAAGACTACATAAACTCACAGGAATGTGTACCTTCCTTTATGATGTACTAATTATTATGTTAAACTAAAAGTGAGATAGCTAAATTTCCAAAACCTCATCTATAACTGAATGGTATAGGTCATTCACAGAAATCATGAAGAGCTGATAAAAAGAACTCCTATAAGTTCTAGTGTTTCAGAAGAATGTCTCTTCTAAAAGAGAAACACAATTAAATTCTATTGCATTTAACTTGACATTTCTACGAATACCGAAATATTGGCAATGCTTAATGTCTCAGTCACTTCTCATTTCAAATTCAGCTGCTTGGAGTGAAAACAAAAATTCTACTATTCTTCCCCTTTTTCTTCCTTTCTCCCTGCATACATCAAGCATCAAAGGTCTTTGTGAACTCTTCAGTGAAGTCTTTTCCTCCTGATCTGAGTGCCATCTTTTGACTCTGGTGCACATATTGCTGATGCATGTGACCCCACCGGTATCTCCAATCCAGATATTTCTGAAGACATGCAAAATTTTGGATGTTCATGTTTTTTTGCTGAAGCACTTTCCCTAGTTATCTCTGTTCTATCATTTTGAAACCATGATTGACATAAGAATTTCATGAGCACCAGAGGAATAAAATTCAAGGTCCCATCACCTAGTATCTTTCAAATTTATTGAGTTTTATTTTCTTTTCCCTCAGGAGTTGGTCTAAAGTGGCAGGTAGGTGAAACCCTAATATCTCTGTCTCGGTCCATATTTTGTCTTACTCAATAAACAATTCTTTCTATGAGATTATTCACATATGCTTTTGATCATGAGGCATTCCTGCCAATACTTAGAGGCATCAATTCTAAGGTTTTTTTTTTATTAGTTCTAATTAGTTATATATGATAGCATAACACATTTCAATTCATGAGATGAACATACTCTAAGTTTCGAAGCTATCAGAAGTACTACAGACATTCAAAACTAAAATTTTATTTATTTTTCTTGTTAAGTGACTTTTTTCAAGACAAAGTTAAATCTTAAAAGTATAAGTTCAACTGTTCTAACTGAACTGTCCTCTCTTTTAATTTGTTCAACAAATATTTATTGTACATTTACTGAGACATAGGCATTTTTTGGACTGGGGTGTTGATATATTGAATAAAAAAATCTGGGGCCTCATGAATAGGTTTAAATAGGTATAAACAAATCTTTAAAAAAAAAACATTAAAATAAAAAGTGTTAGATGAGGCTAAGTTAGAGGAAAATCTCAAGGAAAGACCAGTAATAATGGAGCACTAATTTACAGTTTCATAATACTTCCCTTGAAGCCAACATTGTTGAAAAGAACTATCAGTTTTCTAAGTTTTTTTTTCATAGTGTGATAAGCTTTAAAGGATCAATTTACTTTCTTTCATCTCTCCTTATTTTACTTAAATTATTCTGTTTCGGTTACTATGTTTTAGTCTTAAAGTAAGATAACTCAACTTATTCCATTAGACGAAATGAGTCTAAATTGACCATGGAATCTTCATGGGTATCCCTAAATTATTATCATTGTAAATACATAATATAATCTGGGGGAAGGGGTGAGAGTGGGGGTAAGTGTGTGTGTACTGTGTTTTATATATTTGAAAATATCTGCCTGTCCAATGTACCAGAGGTACTGCTATTCCCATTTAGAAGAAAACGTTTCACTATTATCCTTGAAAAAGCAGAAATTAAAGCACTTTATATTTTTACTTTGAACAAGTCTGGAGGACTCATTTAAGTAAATATTGTTCTATGGACTTAATTTTGTAGGGATATTTTTAATAAATGTCATTTATGCAAATATTACACAAGGTGTCCTTTAAATTTTCTTCTTGATGTTTGATGTTATTCATAGAATTAAAATGTGTGCTTTGGGATTAAAAGACAGCAGCAGCAGAATTTCCACTGTCACAGGGCCTATAGTGTCCTAAGGAATCATAGATAATTCTAAGAATGTCCAATGAGTGAAGAAGCATTGACTTAGCACAATTGGAGCATAAAACTAAATAAGTTCATATCTGCTTTAAAGATACCTGATTTCCATTATATATATATGTCTATATACATATATAAAATAATAACTCAATAAAATAAGAACTTCACCATACTTAGATTTTGTTTCTTTTATGTAAATCCACACCATCCTGAATCTAGATATCTTCTTTCAAAGTGTACATAAGTCATTGAACTAATTCCTATGTTTGTACATAACTCTGGCATCAAAACTTCTTGGTGGCGCAGAGCCCTCTAGCTGTGGACACACCCTCTCAGTCTTAGTTCTTTTCTGCTGCTGTACTCTCTAAAGGAGGACAGTCATGACTCATTTTACTTCCCGATTCAAGCAGATCAAATCAGATTTGTTTCCTGTGCCATGGTATTAACTTTCTTCTTCCTGACAGTCTCTCTAATGTTTCAAAGTGTCTATAAATCCCTTGGAACTACCAGCAAAATGCTGAGCATTTTGTTTTCCTGCTCAGAGGTCAGAGAAGTCTCCTTGGATCTGAAAAGGTGCCTATAATTTCAAGAGGCTAGACATGTCATTGTTTTTTTTTTTAATAAATGTGTTTGGTTAAGGTAGCCAAAGAAAGTCCAATTCTAAACTCCTGATTGTGGGTAGAATATGTATATGGCTGAGGTATTCGTCTATTTCCCCTTATTTATTTTTCTACTTAATTCTTTAGTTATTAGTATGAATTCAAGGACTCTTTATTACTTTTTTATTAAAAGCTGAAGAGGGCTTCCTGAAAAATTAAGAAATATAAATTGTGTTTTCTTATATCGCTACATGGGCATTAATTGTTTTTTACCAGTTTTAGCTTAAATCAGCACTATTCAGAGTAGCCAATATGTTTTGACAACATATAATTAAAATCTGATCTATGTAAGAAAAAGAAGGAATAGTCTTCTTTTAAGGGAGTGATTCATATATGAGAAAAATTTCCCAAAGTAGTATACAATATATAAATTGTTCAAAATGTACATGCTTGCTTCATGTAATTATGTTTAAGAAGGAATCATGGTCACCAAGGAAATAAGAAATTCTGAGGAACAACATAAGCTCTATCTTCACTGAGTTCACATAAAAAGAGCCATGCAAATGTCAAAGTAATTGCTATAGCTATAAATAAACTAAAGATAGAAGAAAGAGACATAGTCTCCAGAATAAAATTATTGTTTTTATCAGTAACCATTTAAATATTATGCCTCAAAATAAAACAGTTCTGAGATATGACCCTCTTACTCAAGGTGACTGTTGGGAGAAGGAAACGAAAAAAATATTGCTGTCCCAGAAATGCCCCGGCACACAACTGAACAGTTGTGGTCCTCTAGGATTTAGTGTAAACATAGTTTGATAGGAAAGATAATTGCTAAGGTTTGCTTTAATACTAGAAAGTTAATGCATCAGTATGCATATTAAAGAAAAAATTACTTTTTTTGTGATCCAGAACCTACCTTGGTTCTGAAGTCTAAAGTGCTGTGATTCCCCGCTTAGAGTGGTCCTGTACTGTGTTGTGCTAGACAGACATTGGCCTCACTGGGCGCTAGTCCACCAGTGAGTCACTCTGACCTTTCTAGATAACTTAGTGTGCTTGGAACTGGAAACATTCTCATCCAGTGTGAAGTGTGGAACATGTGTTTGGGAAACAAGGGTTTCATTAGGCAGACATGGATACTGAAGTCACAGATATGGAATTTTCATAGACAGAGACTTTGTCTACTATCTGGGATACACACAAAAAATATGTATATAAACTGGTAGTAAGTGATGATGGTCTTCCAAGAAATCAAGTAGAGATAAATATGTAATTTATGGACTTATCTTCTGTTTTGGACTAACAGCCTCAATTAACATGGCTTCCATTCATCTAAATCTATTTTATTGAGTAGTATTTTATATTGCATGCTTTTTTTGTAGAATGACCTTTATTTTATTTTAGATTATGTTAATTTTTTAGCAATTTGTAATATAATTTTTGGTTCTAGATGCCACATAATTATCATGAGTTTCCAAGAAGTTAAAAAAAAATTGTTGGGAAATCTTTAATTTTTCTTATTTGAAGAAAAACCTTAAAATGATGCAGATGATTTAGAATTTCCATAATTTACAATAAGTTGTTTCTCAAAACAGCAATTTTTAAAACTTTATTTTATAAATAAATTTTATTTTAATGATATAGTATGTATATATTTTACTATGTAATTATCTTAACACTATATCAATAATATGAATAATGGCATTTTAAAAATAAATTGAAATTGAAGTCAAATATTTTCAACATTTTTATTTTTTTAAGGTTAAGCTATCTTCTTGATATTTTATGATTATAAAAACAGGTGCTTTTCAAAAAATTATTTCTAGTATTTTCTATATTAAGAACTCATCTATAATTCAGAATTATGAATGTAAAAATGATATACTGTCTAATTAATGAACATTAGGATATTTCACCACTTGCAATTACTTCATTTAGGATTTTCAACTTTTTGAAGGCATATAGTAGTATGCATTTAGTAGAAAATATCTTCCAATTTTGATTTTTGATCTTTTTCTGAGCTAATGATATGGGTATGATAATCTGTATTGTACTGTGTGGCTGAGCTGTAATAGGTTAGGTTATCAAATGCATTTTGGGTTTACAATGTGTTTTCAACCTTTTCCTATATTTAACTGTACTTTTATTTGAAAATGGTAGTATAATAATTAGAAAATAGAATATTTTATACAGTTTTACTCCACTTGCTATAGGAAAAAAATGGAATTATGTTTAAAATGTATTTGGGTGTATATGGATTTAATTGGGGGACAATAGTTATTATTCTGTTTCAAATATTTTTATTAATACACAGGTAACAGTTTTAAAGTATTGACTTATTATCTCTGAATGTTTTTACTTACTCAGAATCCTGGGATGCTATAAATTGTTCAAAAATATGGCATGAAGCAGTTATAAAGAGGCTGTATGCAGGTGGGTGCAGTGATGCAGGCCTGTAATCCCAGCTGCTCAAGAGACAGAGGCTGGAGTGGCATGACTTTGAGGCCAGAATAGGCACCATAGGCAACACAAAAAGACCTTGCCTTAAAATAAAAGAGTAAAATGAAAGGTGCAGCTGAAAGTTTATGATGGTATTGTTTGAATAAGAGGAATACAACTTATTAGTATTTTCAATTTTAATCATGTTAGCTCTTTAATAATTCACTATCATTAATGCTTTATTACATTTTATTATCTCTCATTATTACACTTTAATATATTAGAAAAAGTCTAGAAATAATTTCTTATGACAATATAATAATTATTCAAACATATTTTATGCACTCTTTATTGTTATTTTTAGAATATTCTAAGTTGTTGGTATATTTCACTTCTTATTCATTCCACCTCTCTAGGTGTTAATATGTTCTTTATTTAACTTTCTGTGTATTTTATATTTTGTCCATTTCAATTACTCCTATATCCTTGGATAATATGCAAGAACTGGTAGGAAAAAAAAATGTTTATATATATATTTTTATATATATATAAATAATGGTATACAATACCAGTGCTGTAAACTATTTAAGGATAAAGATTGCAAGGTTCCTATCTATGAGTTCACTACTAGAGAAAAATAACAAAAACAAAAACAATGATAACAAACACAATATAACAGCTCTAGACAGGTAAATAAGGCTGATGGTTTAGGACATACTCTGAGGGAAGAGACAGTGGCCACTGCTGGGTAATACTTTCAATTGCAGGAACTCTTCTGAGGGTGGCCTAGTAGGATAAAATTCCTGTGGTCAACCGCTTCACTTACCCATACCATCTGCCTGGCAATGCCTGTCTATATTACCAATTTTCAAATTTCTCAAATGATTATTATTTATTTTCATCATTCCAGGGATTGAACTCAGGGGCACTTAACCACTGAATCACATTCCCAGTACTTTTTTTATTTTTATTTTTTGAGACAGGGTCTTGCTAAATTGCTTAGGGCCTGGATAAGTTGCTGAAGCTGGCTTTGACCTTGTGATCCTCATGTCTCAGCCCCTGGAGTTGCTGGAATTAGAGGTGTGCACCACTCTGACTGATTCCAAATATGATTATTCAGACCAATTTTGGTTTGGGGATTAAAAAAAAATAAAATTTAAAAGCAGGATAGTACACTCAAGTGTTCACATAAAATATTAATTGAACTTTATAAGTCTTTAAAACAAGCTATAAGAGCTAGCAAAAAGTATGGTTCCATTAGTATTCACTATTATCTCTTTTAAGAATCAGTTATTTCTATTATATTTCCAAATTTCTGATTTTAGCTCAAGGTGTGCTAGGAGTTTTAGAGATTTTTAGCAAGGTCATCATGGGCTGGGGACTTTGAAATGATTAGTACCATGTAGCAAGGATAGGGTTCTATATATAATCCTACATGAAACTGGGGCATTTTCAATTTTTCTTTTTTTAAACATTTTAAATAATAAATATATTGCCAGTTGGTCTGTAATAACAGATCAGACATTTGATGGTTACCCAATTGTGTCTTCTATCTCTACTGAATTGCCTCAGGAAGACAAAAGGAGACAATGAAAAAGGAAGGGATTGGGCAGGGGCGGGGGGGGGGGGGGGGGGGGGGGCAAGTAAGTCAACAACAACAACAAAAAAGTAGGTGAAAATAGTCTGTACTTACTTTGATGTGAGTGTAGACCCTATAGATTTAGCATTGTTTCTATATAAATCAAATGGAAAGTGACAATTGATTTTCTATTAGCAAATGCATGTTTGAACAAAGACTTCGTATCATCTATGTCATTTAACTAAAAGTGATATTCATTTTTATTTTGTTTTCAGTTTATTTCCATGATATAGCACAAGAAGAAATGCTTCCTCTGAAGATTTATTTAACTTCTTATAAAATGTTGTTCATTAAATTGTCTTAAAGTAAATGTTGTGCGGTAGTTGAGATCCTGGCTGGAAGTATTTCAAAATATACTTTTTTTGTCTAGAGTTGAATTTCCATTTTGTCTATTCCCTTGTCTATTAAAATAAATTGAATAGCATATGATTTAAAATTGCAAAATACAGAAAATTTCTCTCTACAATCTTTGATAGACAATCACTGAACACAGTTTGGAAACAGGCTTTGATTTTTCATAAACGAAAAAACTATCAAATATTTTTCAAACATGATGAAATTTGGAGTAATTATGATAGTCAATTAAAATTGGTGTTTCATATGCAATGATTTAATTGCATATTTAATTGCATCTAGATAGAATGTTAGTATAATTAATGTACTAAATATCAATCCTCATAAAATTTGGGGGATCTTACATTATCCTTACTATACTCATTTATTTATTTGTTATTTATCATTTCAGATTAAAAAAATCAACAGAAACTTTCCTGTAAACCAGCAGGTAAGAGGAAGTAATATTTCAAAAAGTAAATAATGTATATCTTTAATTATGTTATTCATACAAGATAACCTTAATGCCATCTGATTTTTACACAAAATAATTAGTAATATCATTTCTACTTTCAGGGAAAATGTAAATTTGAACACTTATGTGATGATATGTGTGTTTCACATTAAAAAAAAATGTGTTTTAGAACTTGTATCTGAATAAACTAAGGCAAAATTATGTTTTGACAAAATAATCAAATTTATCTATATATAGTGTTGAGGAACTTGGAGGACTGTTTCCAAAAGATAGTTTTAGTACATATTTATTTTTGGAAAACATATTTAAATTTGATCTCAAAGTTCAAAGGATTCTCACAAATTGTTGACAGTATTTCAAATGAATCCAAATTAATTCAGTTTAAAAATAATGTTTGATTGATCAAAGCTTTATAAACTTATTATTCTGGACATCAATTTTTATTTGAAAACATTGATCAAAGTAGAAATTTCTAAGACAGCTATGTTTACATGATAAGATTAATTAAAATCTATTTGCAACTCACCAATCAATTTCAATGTAAAAATTTTCTTCAACTTGTAAAAAGTGAAGTTCATATCTAAATTTCAGTTCACTTCTCTGTGACATTTGCATGGGTAATTATCTTTCAAGTTTATTTTAAGGATTAAATGATAAACACATTTAAGTGATCAATATATGCTATTATTCTCATTAGTGTTTTCTAATTTCTAAATTTGTTCTTTGGTATATAGAATTTATGTCTTGTAGAAATTATGCTCTTATTACTATTGGGAGCTTAGGCTAGCTCTGAAACCTTGTGTAACTGTAAAAGATCTATGAGATCTTTTTATCTGGGGCATTCCATCCTTCCTTTCTTGGAGACCCAACACCTGGGCTTAATTAATATTTTGGACAGGTGCCAATGTTGGAGGGATATATGTCTCACCACTTTTCCTATGAGGATGTGATTGTATTCTGGGAGCTTATTTACAGTGCAGGAACCAAGGCTCAAGCCAGAGCCTCTGACTTATCAACTCTGAAGATACCCAGGCACCCCTCTCAGTAGCTATAGTCATGTTCCAGGTGACTGATGCAGGTAGTGCCCAGTGACATCTTGAGAACAGCAATTTAATGATTTCATAAAGCTCCGATAGTGGGCCAATACCATTAATGAGAAGTTATTCAAATAAAAAGAAGCATCAGCTATGGGAAAAGATTGTAATGTGCATCAGATGACGCAACAGTTTTATAGTCAGATATTTTAAAACGAAGATCTATGGTTTTTGTGAATTCTTGCCAAAAATAGAAATGACGGATGTTTCTTTGATTTAAGAATGACTTTAAGATCTATATTATCACCCTTAGTTGCTCTTTTTAACCTTGACATGTGAAATATTAATAATAGGTGTGATTTATTTTACTATGAGTGTTTTATAGCTCTGGTAAACCCACAGCCACTTTGTATATACAATGACAACCACATGTTAACACATTTTACTAAGGCACAATAAAAATTTTAAAGGGTTTATTTGACTAAAAAGCAATTCATGAATTGGGTAATATTAAATTGAAAGAGATTTAGTGTTCACATGACAAAATTTCAGGAGCAAGTCTTTATGAGCAGAAATGCAGTAGGAAAGTAAATGATTCATTTGGGCACATTGATAGTACTGCCTTATTGGGTCTATCCTATTGGAAAGTCCCCAGTTACTTGAGTCTTTTAGGCTAGTTATAATTGGTTTATCTTAAGTTTTGTTTTTCTTCAATATAGAATTTTATAAGAAACAGATCAAGTCACTTGATTTATGTTTGCAAATCAAGCAGGGGGAGCTGAGTGCTTTTCTACTGAGAGATTCTTCAGGTACTAGTCATTTTATTTCAACACTGTATAGTTAGCTCACTGTCTAGTAAAAATTCCTGTTACTTCTGCTTTTATCCAGATTTAGAGTGAGACTGTGTGAGCTGAATGAGAATCTGAATGAAAATTGCATATAGAACAAATAACAAAGTGGTTTAATATTCTAACACCCATATACATATATAATATTCCAAAAATATTTATATGTAATAAGCACAAGTGTGCATTTGTATGCGTATTAGTTTATTTTTCATTACCATGACAAAATACCTAAGGTTGGGTAGTGTACAGCAAGAGTTTCAGTTATCTCACAGTTTGAAAGCTGAACGTCCATGACTGTTTGGCTCCATTGATTCAGTCATTGATGAGGTCCTTGGTCACAAGAAACTATGGCAGATAGTATCACAGCAGGAACAAGTTCCAGGGGGAGAGGTCACATAGCAAGACTAGAAGCCAGAGAAAGATTCAGAGGCCAACTTACTGTTTTATGATACTCTCATGAGTATTAATCAGGGTCCAAAATGTACTATATTAATTCCTTCAGAAGACAGCACTCCCAATGACTTAATTACTTCCTGGTAGGCCCCACCTCTTAAAAGCTCCAAACTATCTTCCAGCACCACTACGCTGAAAATTATGTTCTCCATTAATGAACTCTTTGTGGACATACTTTTATTCAAGTAAGAGCAGGCTTAATACAGTTTGTTTTTATTTTGATGTTATTAATTATACTGAAATTTAATGTTTAATCTTAGCATCTCACAATTTTGAAAATCATAATGAATTATTTTTGGCATGTTAAAAAGCCCAAAGAAGAGTTAAATGGATTTTTTTAATCCACTACTTTCCACTATATAAATGAAGAATTTGGGGAAATAAAATTAGTTTATAGTTTAACATTCATATATATTCATGACAGGAAAAACTCACCTGCAAAAATGTGATAACAATATCTTGGGAGAGTGGGGTATATTCCTTGCTTAATAAAATGTGAACCACCTGAAGAATTGGGATAAAAAATGTATAATCCTATTTCTGATCCAGATTTAGTCTTCAAACAGAGCTTTTGCCTTGGATAATTAGCACATTGGGTGGCTTTCATTACAAAGTTTTTCTTAACAATTTTCACATAAATTTCTAAAAGTTAGCTTATATATAACTATGCACATATACTTATGCTTATTCATTGCTTTTGATTAAATAATACAAAATATGTTACAATAATTGTTATGTAAAGAGATGTGCAATGGAAAGTCCCTTTATAATCCTGAGATTCTGTTATAAGTACCAAATAGGAAAAAAAAAATGAATGCAAGATATATGATCACATCATTCCTCTGCTTTCTATGAGATTTGGTTTTGAATGTATGCTCAGCAGGTGGCCTTTACCACAACCTATGTTAAGTTAAAATAAAGCAAAACATAAAAGGAACTAAGCAAAGTCACTGCGGACCATTAAAAGGCAGTGCTGAGCACCAGGTCTGTAGGGACTCTCCACCAGTCCAGAATACAGGAGCTTCCAGTGAAAATATTCTCATGGAACAACAGGTCTGCATACAAATTATAAACCATTTGAGGAAATAGTCCATGACCAGGAAAAACATCATATAGAGATTAAAGAAAAATTCAAAAGATTTTTTAATTCTTTTTTTTTTTTTTTAGTTGTACATGACAGTAGAGTATATTTTATACAAACCTAGAGTATGTCTTACTCTAATTAGGATCTCAGTCTTGTGATTGTACGGGATGTGGAGATTCACTGTGATGTACTGATACATGTACATAGCAAAATAGCAAAGTTAAGTTGTTTTCATCCCATTATTTTTTCCTATTTCCTGTCCCCCTTCCATTCCCTTCATTCCCCTTTGTCCAATCTACTGATCTGTTTTCCCCCTTCTTCCTTGTTTTCTGGTAAAATCCACAGATTGGAGAGAAAAAATAATTGCTTTTATGTTTTTTTTTTTTTTTTTTTTAATAAAAGAATACAAATTGTAAGACACGGGCTCTCAAATGTACATCTGCAAAAGAACCATGAAGAAATTAAAAAATGGGGGGAAAAAGTTGCTCAAATTAATATCTATTAACCAGTTGACTAAATTTAATTATGTGTCTACTGGAAATTCTCAAGTGTATCTCTGAGTTCACTTTATTAGCATTTTAAAAAGTTCTTTATGCATCTGGGATACATCATCTGATTTCTCTATTAAGAGTGTTCATTGGGCTGGGGATGTGGCTCAAGCGGTAGCACGCTCGCCTGGCATGCGTGCAGCCTGGGTTCGATCCTCAGCACCACATACAAACAAAGATGTTGTGTCTGCCAAAAACTAAATAATAAATATTAAAATTCTCTCTCTCTCTGCCTCTCTCCCTCTTTCTTAAAAAAAAAAAAAAAAAAAAAAAAAAAAGAGTGTTCATTTATACAGTGAACATACTGATATTCAGCTTCTGCTGATAACTATTTATTGAAAAGCCTGGAAGGAGTCAGACATAGTGGTCTTGCTGTTAAATTAAGCATTAATAGTCCATGACTGTAAAATTTTATCATGATAGTTTTCTCAAAGTTTTAGAGATCAGTACATACAGGTCTAGATAACCAAAT
The DNA here is from genome assembly GCF_048772815.1 of Callospermophilus lateralis. Classification (NCBI taxonomy): domain Eukaryota; kingdom Metazoa; phylum Chordata; class Mammalia; order Rodentia; family Sciuridae; genus Callospermophilus; species Callospermophilus lateralis. The sequence goes on from NC_135320.1 coordinate 14,629,505, forward strand.
TTATATCAAAAATGATGGTATGAATCATCATTTTTCATATTTTATTGCATTTGTCATTTTTACTCATTCTCACTAAAGTCCCTCTAGCCTGAAATCTACCTTTCAAAACTAGAATTTCAATTAGCTTCTAAATAATTAATTAATCATGAAAATATCAACCTCACGTGCTCTTATACCAGACGTTTTATTATATAATTGTCATTTGTGATAGTTGGAAAAATAAAGAGATATAGAAAAAGAATATTATCTCAGATATCTAATCATAAGGAAATATTTATGTTTGACTCTGCATAATGTGGAAAATTTAAATATATACATACAAAGCTGGAGGACAGAAGGATAAAAGATGGCTCAATGTCTCAAAATGTGTTGGAGAGGATTAAGAAATTAAGGACACTATGAAAATCTATTTGAAGCAACAAAGAAGAAAGAGGATTAAGGACCTCCAAAATTTAGCTTTTCCAGTCAGTCATGATGAAACATACCTGGTATCCTAGTTACTCTAAATTCTGAGGCAGGGGGATGGCAAGTCCTAGGCTAGCCTGAGCAAATTAGCAAGACCGTGTGTCAGAATTTCATAAAAGGGCATAACTCAGCAATAGAATGCTTCCCTATCATGGATAAAGCCCTAGGTTTAATTTCTAATACATCCCCTCTCCAAGATAGCTTCCCCATAAAAGAAAAATATTGGTGAAAATACTCCAAATCAGCTTTTCTCAAATAAAGCTACTCACCAAAAGCCTTCTGAACACAAGGAACAATTTTTCAGTTAAAACCAGTTTTTACTAAAGACAAAACTTATTGGTATTTTAACTCCATCTAACCCTATCTTCTACCCCTCCAGCAATATAGTGGCCCTGAAAATAGCTCAGGTTTCCAGTCAACTTATCTTCTGGAATCTATTGATTTTTTAGTCTTGGTCCAAGCATCAGTTAAGATCACCTAACTTAATATTTATTAGCTAATAGGGTACTTATATGCTTCATTCAATTTTAGCTTTATCAAAAATGTGCATATGTATAGGTGTGTGTGTTATACAAAATACCCTATTAGTGAGTCAGTCAATTTTTTCTGCTTGAGGGAAAAAAAAAAAAAAAAAAAAACTTTTCTAGTTCTTCATACAAAAAATGTATAAATGTTGACAGTAAATCACAAAGTTACATAATTGAGGGATAACACCCCTCTTATTCAGGTTTATTTTGCAATGCGTGGTGATAAAATATGTTGACATTTTATGATGTCCTTTTAAAAGAGGATCCTTTTCATAAAAGCAATTTTTCAATATAAATAAACTGTTGGAAAAGCAAATTGCTTATATATCATAGATAAAAATAGTGGCAGAAATTTCATAGGAAAAGAGATATGAACATTAATTTACAATTGAACTAAAGAAGATCACAACTAACTGCAAACAATATTTATTGCAATCAAGATAAAATATACTATATTTTAGAAGACTTGGAAGAAGGTTATTTAAATGATGGAAAGTTGTATATGTGACTGAGTAAGGTGTGTATTTTATATTTATGTATATACATGGGCTTTGTTGTTAGAATAATTTTAATTTGCTTTTTTTAACTAAACAAGTAAAATTTTTACATTCTGAGAGTAGGAGAAACACCTGCAATAAAACTCACACAGACTGAGACATAGAGATTTATATATTAATTTACTAATGAGTAGGGAGATAAACAGATAAATGGTGGATGTATAGACAGGTTATAGAGAAAGTTTAAATGGACAGTTTAGATATACAATATAATGCAGGATCTTCAATATGAAAGTAAAAGGATTACTCTGGAAGAAATGGAATATTGCTATATGTAATGGGAATATTCATGGAGATACAGCTAAGGCTTAAAATTAAAGCTGAAATCTCCCATGAAATGTCTTGCCAGCAAAAGCAACCACTTGCCTGCAGTACTTGCCTCACAAGGAAATGCTCACAAAGAAACCTCCCTAGTACTTATTCTCAATGACCTCTCCAGGCATGCAATGATATTAAGTCCTTGCAAATTCCAATATGAGAGGTCTAGTCTGAGATCAGATGGGCTGTGCAAAGGAGTTGTTGAATCTTGATTTTTTCCTTCTGCCCCTTCCTCACCCCGCATTCCCAGGCTGTTACTAAAGATCAGTTTTCCAGAATTTTATAAAAATGGAATGATACAGTATATAAGATGTTTTCTGACTTCTTGTACACTGTGTAACTATTTTTTTTATTTTGTCCAAGAGATTGTGGGTATCAATATTTCATTCCCCTTTACTGCTGAGTAGTAACTCATTGATGCTATACCATCACTTATCTAGCAATACACCTATTAATGTACACTTGTTATAATTTTCAGTGTCTTATTGATAAAACAGCCATACATATTTATGAGCAAGTCTTTGTATTGACATATGATTTTATTTTGGGTTATATTCTGCAGTGGAATAGTTGGATGATAGGGAATAAGTGTGCTAAATGTTTTAACAAATTGCAAAACAACTCTCCAAATTATTTTACCTGAAATATATTCATATTCATATTAGCAGTGCAAAGAGCATTCTTAATTTAGACAGCCTTTTATGTCTTGAATATTCTAATAGATATTGTGTTATCTCCACCTGTAATTTTAATTTGTATATCCCCAATGGTTATGATGTTTAGCATCACTTTAAGGGCATATTTTCTATCTGTATATCTTCTTTTGTAATGTGTCTTCTTAAATATTTTTAAGAAGAGTAAAATTTTTTAAATTTTTATGAAGTCAAATTTATCATACTTAAGTGGATCACCCTGTTGTTATTACATTTAAGGAATTTTTGCCAAGCTCAAGATAAAATATTTCATTGGTGCAGAGCAATTATACTTACTGGCAGAATATATTACTATATATTTATACATGCAAACAGCAGCACTATGTTATTTCTTAGATTTTTAATAGTGCTATTTTTTAATATATCTGTGATACATTTTGAATTAATACTTATTTTAAGAGTGAGAGAGGTCAAAGGTATTTTTAAAGGGATAACCAATTGTTCTAGCACATTTATTGAAAATACTATTTTTTGTGTACTGAATTATCAATTTTCATCAAAAAATAAATTTATCATGTATATGTGGGTCTATTTTTATACTCTCAATTGTGTTGTGTTGGTCTGTTTGTATGTCTTGACATGAATATTGCAGCTTTGTAATTCTTATTCAAAGTAATATTCTAGTGCCTTGCTATTTGTGCATGAAATTTAAATCCAAATTGACAATTTATAAATCTTCAAAGAATATTAGATTATTATTGATATCACAATGATTCTATAACTAAATATGGGAAAAGTTAACATGATCATTTTTGAGTATTAAGGATCATGAACATGATATCTGTCCAAGAATTTTAAGCCTCTCTTAAATTCCCTCAGAAAGTTTTTGCAGCATTCAATGTGTCAATATCACACATCTTTTATCATAAATGTCACTTAGTAATTGATATCTTTTTGATGTTAATATGAATGACATTTGTTCTCATTCTAGGATATAGAAAAAATGATTTTCATATTGCTTTTGTGTACTGCATCCTTAGAAATCACTTCTAAGTCCTAGGAAGTATATTTTATGTTGTTAATAGATAAAAATAATTTTAGTTCTTGCTTCCATTATGGGCACTTTTTTTCCTTTTAAATTGTTTATGTCATGATGACATCATCCAGTACTATGTAGAATATAGTTGGTAAAAATGTACATTCATAGCTTGTTTCAGAACAAGGGGGAGAGCACTGTTTCAACATAAAACATGATATTAGCTGGTTGCTGATGGAGTTGTCTGAGATCTAGAGGACTGTGGTGGAGCTGCTGATGTTAAGGAGTTAATGTCCTGCGAGCTCCTGGCAGGCCAGAGCAAGCAGGAATAGCAAACTCTTCTCAGGACATGCTCAGTTGATATGGTCAGACTTGCCATATGTTCCTCTTGAAACTGTGGATATGTTTCATATCCTTCCCTTGTGGTGGAGTTATTTGGGGGAATGTTCCGTTATCATATGCTTTGCTGCTAGTAGATCTAGGATAAAGATTAAGGATATAAATGTAAAAGTGGTGTTGTTTTAAAAAAGATATTTTAGTATTTGTCTGCCTAACCTCAAGGTTGTATTCCATGGTTGGGAACTAACTGTGAACTTTAAAATGCTTTGCTTGTCCAAAGCTGCACCAAGCTTTGAACCACCTGTGTCCCTTCTTTCCTCTTACTCAGCTCTTCAGTCCCCCCAACAGGTTTTTTCCACAGGTGCCTTTTATCATGTTGAAGAAGTTTCTTTCTATTTTTAGTTGTTGAGGCAATTTTTTACAAAAAAAAAAAGGTCAGATTTTATGAAATATTTTTTTCTGTGAGTACCAAAAAAATAGCTTTCATTTCAGCCTTTATTCTGTTGATACATATATTTTATTAATTTACCTTCAAATGTTAAACCAAATTTACATTTTTTGGAAATTTATTACAATTGATCATATCTAGACTTTTAAATTTATTTTTGGATTCAGTTTACTAGAATATTGCTAGTAATTTTTTCTTCTCTGTTTCTGAGAGATAAAAAGCATGTACGCGCTTAAGTCTTTTTATGAAAATTTATACAGTGCATTTTTATTAACATTTCCTTTGAGATCATTTTTAACTTATTTGTGATGCTTAAGTTTTACACAAGTATTAGAAATGTTATTTAATTTCCAAATAACATGAAGATTCATATGGTGTGATATTAGAATAATTATGGCTTTATAGATTGTATAGGGAAGTATTCTCCCTTTCTGAATTTTCTGGAAGAGTTTTTTTATAGCATTGTTACTATTTATTTATTAAATATTTGTTAAAAATATTTCAGTAAACTTAAATAAAATTGGAATTTTATATAAAAAAATTCAACTAAAATTTATATTCTCTTAAAGTTCCTGTGCAATTCAGTTAATCTTTAAGTAAACTTCAGTAATTGTGTCCTTTCTAGGAATTCATACATATAATTTTATTTATTTAAGTTGTTGACATGCATTTATGCACCATATTCTCTCATATTTTTCTCATACATATTAAGATTAAAAACTATTTTAAAATGCACAGGAATGTTATTGTAAGGCTAAAAAGATTATAAAATCACTGGGGAGACAGTCTGTAGTCCTGAAGGGTAAAGATGAAGGAACTATTATAAACTTTACTTAGGAGTAATTTGGTTCACAAAGAAGCTCAACAGAAGATTTAACATTTTCCAGCAGATGTCACTTAACCTCTATAAACCTATCAGAGACAGAGTTAGAGAACAGATACTATCATCTCACTCTCTTCCCATGTCCCACTCCCCCAAGTTCCTTTTATAGAATGACTGCCAGGAAGAAAGAATTCAAAGGATTTGTTTCATGAAGTAAATGCAAATTGGTATTCCCCCAAGAGACCTAAGTAAGAAGGATAACATTATATCTATCTAGCAAGTATGTGTGTAGCAGGGTACTGTAGAGTTACAGCACCCTCTGAAAGCTTGGTTACACTGTTGGGTAATATTTTGTTGGAATTTTCTTCAGATGAAAAGCATAAATTAAATAGCTATTATACTTACAATATATCATATCATGTTAAAATTTACTTGTATTAAATAGCTACCTTTCAAATCCTAAGTAACAAATGACAGCACAATGCACATTGTGATAAATTTTCAATAGAAATAAATTAGTAGTGTATTTTCAAACCATTATGTAAACCTTTATATCTTTATATCTTTTCATTGTTTCTAAGAGCATTTATCTCTTAATAAGTGTTATCTTTTTAATAGAAGTTGATGGGTCATTTTAGAATAGTAGCTATGATAGCTCTGGTTATGGGTGATGAGTTCTGCTTCCTCACATGTTGAAGTTTGAACATTAGAGAAACATGCTGAAGCAAGCATATAAAGCAGGGTTTATTTAAAAAGGGGTAACATAGACTTTTCCTGGGAGGCAGAAGTGGACCATAGCTGGTATCCTGGTATCCCAAGAAGCGAGGTGTTCTGCTCTTTTTATATGTCGGAGATTTCCCTTGTTCTACTGCCCTCTTCCCTAATCTTTCTTCATCCTCCTGGGTGACCAGGCATTTGACTAGGCCTAGGAAATGCTAGGTGGGATGGTCAAAAGGCAGGAAACAGATGGGCTGAAGGGGGAAGGGCAGGATGCAGCAGCCAAGGACACATTAATTAACAACCTTATAGCTTCCTGTAGGGAGGGTCAATTCCTGGGACTGGTTACCTTAGCAACAGGCTAGAACAGTAGGAGACTCTTGATAAGGGGTAGAGAAAGGGCTCTGAAGGAATTAACATTTGAATTCCTCAGGGGACAGTCTCCAACTTGCTGGACTCACTCAAAATTGACCTCCTTGATCTGACCTGACTCTATTTACCAATCTATACTGACTGCCTGTCTAATTCTGGCTTCAGCTATACATTACATTATCCATTCTTAACTCATGGAAATATATCTAGTTTAAACATGTCTTTAGATTTACTACAATTTTTGAATAACATTATTTTTCAATTATGTACTATCTTCTGTATTATGAAATATAAGATTTATTCAAACTCTAAATTTATTTTTAGAGGTCATTAAATTTCAACTAATGATAAGGGGAATTTAGGAATTTTCTTGTCATTTGCTTTTAATTCTGTAACATGTTAGAATATATATTAGAAAACAGTGATCTAGCTTCAGTTCTGTAAGTGAAACTAATGTGATAATAGAAAATACACATGAGATAAGAAATTACAAAATCCAAATCAGAATCATGGTCATGCTCCCTCTTAGGCTTATGATATTGAACATGTTTTAGTATATAGGTTTTATTGTGTACATCGGACCTATCTTCTACATTAACTTGGGTACACAGTCAGGATTTATAATCTATCATTAGAAGAAAGTCAAAATGAGCAAATTCTTCAGATTATCACAGCAGCATAGTCATGGAGCACAATTCCAAGCACACATTTAGTATCTGGATTCTAATGTACACATGTAGGATTTGTCTCCCTAGAAGTTGCTCATGAAGACGTGACTACCTTGGAGCAGGTCTATTACAGAAATGTGAGCAATAATTTAGGTTCAGAATTCATTTCCTGGGGAGGGTAAAGCAATTGACAATATAATGAAAGCTGAGTATAGGGAAGAAAACAGTAGGCACAGTTTGTAAAGTTAGCAAGCCTATTCCTTAAGCATATAAAACGAGAGGATTCTACTTATAAATCTGGGATAGAGGAAAAAAATTGTCAAAATCCAACTAATCCAAGATTAGAATCCAATCTTAGAGAAATTACACATTTTATGATGAATCTCATTTTCTTCTGTTGCAATTCAAATCCACACTTTCTGTATACTGAATACGTAATAAAGATGTGGGTGAAGTTAAAGCCTGTTGTGGTGATACTAGAATTGTCTCACAATTTTCTGAGTTTACAATCCCTTTATTTTGAGATTTGGGAAAAATTGAAGTAGTCTCTTTTTCAATCTAATAAAACAAAGTCATCTTGAGCTCATGTATTTATCACGAATAATGTGTCCCTTTTAGTGAGAAATATTTTTAAATAATCTATTTTCAAATATAAAAAAGTGCTATTAATTATGATTGTATTATGATTAAATTAAAGAAGTAAGAAGACAGAAAATGCATTGCATTTATATTTGCTTATACTTTAATGAGTTGATAAATACAGATTTTTTGAGCAAATATATCATCAATTAAATGTGAGTGATCTGCTTGTAAAATATGTATTTGCCCAAAATATTGACTTTAGTACACTTAAATATTCACAAATATTCTCATAATGTTGGTGAGAGTTCGAATTATTACACAATTTTTGGAGGGCTTTGTGTTAGCCAGTGTTTCATCACAGTGAGAAAAATATATGACAGAAGCAACTTAGATGAGGAAAGATATATTATGGCTCATGGTTTCAGAGATTTCAGTTCATGGTTGACTGAGCCCATTGCTTTGGGCTTAAGGTGAGGATGAACATCAGCAGAAGGATGTGGAGGAGCAAAACTATTTCTCTCATGGCTCCTGGGGAAGAAGAAAGAGAGAAAGAGAGAGAGGGGTGAGTTGTAACAACATATGCCCCTCCAGGACGTGGCCCCAGTGACCTACTTCTTCCAACTAGGCTCCATCATTTACAGTTCCCACCATGTCCCTATAATGCCATCGAAGTATTAACCCATCAATGGATTAATCCACTGATGAGACCAGAGACCTCACGATCCAATTACTTACCAAGAGCTCAACTTGGGACCACTGCTATACTTGCGGACCAAGCCTTCAAAATATAAGCCTTTTTGGTACTTTCAAGAAACAAACTTTAATATTTTTTTTGTACCTAACTCTCAAAGACTCGTGACCATTTCACAATGTAAAGTGCATTTAGTCTTCCTTCACGTGTCCTCAAATCCCTAACATTTTCAACGCTTCTCAAAAGTCCAAGTCCAAAGTCTCACTCTGAGTTGCAAAGCAAATTCTTAGAGTGAGTTCCCATACAAGTACAAATAAAAACAAACAAACCAAAACACAAACAAAATGAACCAAAAATAAAATAATAACAACAACAAGCAAATAGTTCCTTACTTAAAACATACAAGAGTGGAACAGGTATAGGGTAAATATTTCCATTCCAAAGGGAAGAATGGGGTCATTGAAAAAGGAGAAATGGGACCAAAGAAAGACAGAAACCTAGCAAGGCAAGCATTAAATCTCATGACTCCATGTGTGGAATATAGCACACAAGGTGGTGAGCTCTAAAGGAAACAGACTTCCATCTCTATGACTTTTCCATTGCAACCCAGATGGCCTCTCTCTCAGGCTGGCTTGCTTGCCGCTCCTGGTGTTGCCTTACAGATAATTCATGTTCACCCAGAATCTAATTTCCTGGGGTCTTAATTAGAGCAGGAGCTTCACTTTAGGGACTATTGCTCAAGGCCAAGCCTCCAAGGCCTTTCTTTACAACCACAGTGGAAACCTCCATGACTGCATTACTGTTACTTTCATGCATGCCCCCAAAGCTCCATGTGGATGACGTCAAAATCTACTGCCATTGAGAGCAGTGGCTGGACCTACTTAGACCAAGTGGTAGCAGCCTCTGGGTTTTGGGTGGCTGTACAGTTAAACAAACCCTGGGGAAGCAACTCCCTGTTGGAGCAGGGTACCCAGAAACTCTCTTCTCACAGCAAAAGTTTTTCAGATGGAATTTTCACTTTCACACCATTGATTCTGAGATAGATGGGATATTTCTGATTCCTGAGATACCCGCAAGCCATCTTTCTTATTGTCTCCCCAAGAAATAGTTTGTTCCTTTTTTTAAATTAAAAAAAAAAAAATGTATGTACTTAGAAGCATTCAGAATGTCAACAAAACAGCTGCAACATTTTCTTTCTTTTTGCAATTACAGATTGCTATTCAGTTAACAGAACAACAATTGTTTTGTATAAACTGTATCAGAAACAACTAAAGATCAAAAACTACCATCTCCATATGTAACTAATTTGTGCTGAGCACCAACAAGAACCTGTTTAAATTTCCATGCCAATTTACAATTCCCTAACCAGGCAAGGTTAGTGGCTATTGAAAATACCATAGGGACGGGGCCATCTAAAGACACATTTGATAGTGTGTTAACTATTTATTATTAGTGGCAATAATCTCATCAGCGGCTACACCTTACATAGCACTGATTTTCATACACTTTTCTGACCAAACTGCAAATTACTCAAATCTTTCTGCTCTGTGTCCTGCAGCCAATTCTCACTGTGCACTAGTTAAAAAGCCAATAGCAATATTTATGTCATTCTTTGAATGCTGTGTTGTCTTAGTTTGTCAACTTTTAACTCAGCCTCACACAAGGTTTCAAGACACGGGACAAAATGTAGATAAGTTCCTTGCCAAAATGTAACATGAATGGTCTCTACTCCGATTCCCAGTAGTCCCCATTTCTACATGAGACCTCATGAGCACAGTCTTTATTGTCCACATTTTTTTTTTTCCAGTATCTTTTTCTTCTTCCTAAGCTTGCATCAGAAATTTACACTAAGATCTGCTTATAATATTCTAGGGCTATCTCTTGCTTGTATCTCCAAACATTTCAAAATTCTTCCCACAAATCAGTTCCAAAGGCTTCTGAGCCACATTGCTCTAGTCACAAGCAGTGACTCCACTTCTTGACATCAGTTTTCTATATCATCCAGCATTGTCTAATTAAAAAAAAAAAAAAAATTGCACAGGAGTGTGTGTGTGTGTGTGTGTGTGTGTGTGTGTGTGTGTGATTACACAAAAGGATTTATTAGTTTGGTTTACATGATCAGAGGTTGGAAAGTCCCCAAAATGACATCGACATACTGGAGAGCTAGGGGAAGCAGTAGATGCTCAGTCATAGAAGCTGGAGACTCAAGACAGAAGGGACCAGTGATACAATCCTGGTCCTAGACTGAAAGTAGGAAGCTCTCTGGAAACTGGCGAGAGTCCTTTTTGGAAGACTGAAGAGAGAGAGTCTGATGTCTTTGGGCCATGGCTATAGCAACAGGTGAACCTGGTCAAGAAGAAATAAGCTTTTATTTGAGGTGTCTTCTTCCTTCTTTCACTTTTGTTCCATTCGGGCCCTCAGCATTTGGGAAAGTACTACCCACTGTCAGAACAATCCTATCTCAATTTACTGTCCCACATGCCAGTCATCTCTAGAAACTGTCTCATAGAAACATCCCAAGCATTTTCGGAGGATCTCTTTATCTAATCAGGTCAACAATTCAGATTGATCATCACAGCAATTGTATATTAAGTATCAGAATTTAAATTTCACACATTATTTGCCCCAACACTCTTCCTTTAGAAAAGAGTATTGTTAAAAATAAAGGTACATAACAGAGATGTAAAGATCACATAATTGGCATATCAATATTTGATTGGTTATATAAATTTGTTACAGTTGGCACAGGGACTATAAATATCCCCACGCTTGAATAGGTCTGTAAGTGGAAAAATCAAGTTCTAAATTAAATTCTGAACTTGTAATAAATGATTCAAATTGTTTAAATTTTCTTAGGTTTATATGCATAGATTTCTTTCCACATGTTAGGATGATGTCTATGAGATTGACCCTGAAGACAGACACCACTGCTGGGGGAGAGTAAGGTTCAAACTTCAATATTTTATTTTATATATTTTTGTAAGTTTGACTTATTTTTTAATAAATGTCCATTTAGGAATTATGTAATAACTTAAAAACAATGGAAAACAAGACAAACATAATCAAATATTACATATGATTTATTAAACAGAAATAATAAAATCTAGATGAATTATAGGGTTTCTTGGGATATTATGATTATCAAAGTTTCAAGTAAAGTTTAACTCAAATATTGCAAATATATATATTGCAATAAAAATATATATTGCAAACATATAAACATATTTCTGAAATATAGAGAAACAGAATTTATTATTGAACAGGTAACAAATTATTTCTTTCTAGATTAGAATGCTTGCCATTTCTAAAGAAGAAAAATCACATATTTTATAGCTCTAATGCATTAATAGCTTATTTATTTTCTTTCACTAAATATGAAGATTTTCTTGTATTTTTTAAATAATTTTTATTTTATTCTTCAAAACGAACTCAGATATCTAATAGAATTAATTTATCAAGGCTCAAAATCTATTTTGACAAATTGATACATAGTAGATATTATGACAATCTTTGTAGTTATTTTAAACTATTTAATGAGCAATGATCTGTGTGGATATTTGCATTTTAATTATATAATCCTATCCACTGAGGCATAAGTGAATTTTAATCACAGTTTGAACAACAGGCAGCTTTAGGAAAATTACTAAAAATAGATGTCCTTAATATGCATTTTTTAATGATAAAAACTGAAATTCTAAAAAGTAAAATTTATTGAATTTCTAACTCTGCATTAAAAAGTGTATTTTGTTCCATGAACAAACTACGAATGCATTATTCATACCAAATTATATGTAAAGTTTAATAAAATTTAATTTTTACTTAATAAATTAGCTTACATACCTGTCATAACATGTTTAAGGACAACTTATCTTTCTCTGGAAAAAGTGATATATTTAGAAGTTTATGTATATTGAATATCCTATAATTTAAAATAAGTCCAATAACAGAAATGAACCGTGACTGGAAGAATGAAAAACAGAAGTATGTCATCTTCTTGTTGTCAGCTTGTTTTGATGTTTCATTCAATTAAAGCATCTAGGTTTTCCCTGTGAAGAAAACTAGTCTGACAAACATTTTATAGAGGTCATTAAAAAAAAAACAAAAAAACAAGATGGAGAGGAAGTCTACCAAAGGGCATGGACAAGACATTATGTTCCTACTGGTGCTAGATTGCTTGTTAGAGGTGGAGTGGTGAGAGATTATCATTCTGAAAGACCTCTTCAAAGCGTTTGCTCACTGTGAATAATATCCATAAACACTACATAAAGTATCACCATCCAGTCAAGAGACAGAAATAACTTTCGTGCAAATTTTTTTTTTTTTTTTTTTTTTTTTTTTTTAATTTAGTACTGGGGACTGAACCCAGGCAGGGGTGATCAAACACTGAACCACATCCTGAATCCTTTCTTTCTTTTCTTTTTCTTTTTCTTTTTCTTTTTTTCCCTGAGAGAAAGCTCTCATTAACCTTTCCAGGCTAGCTAAAAAGTTGGGCTCTTCCTTCTGAGTCATTGGAATTTCAGATGTGCCACTGCACCTGGCTTTATTATTTTTTATTGATACATACAGATTTTGTACATTTATGAGATTCAATGTCATGTTTCGATTCGTGCATTTATTGGGGAATCATCACCTTAGGGTAGTTAGTATAGCTATCACCTGACAATCTATCATTTTGATACAGTGCATACATTCAAAACTCTCTCTTCTAATTATTTTGAGATATATAGCGCATTGGTTGGAATTCTATTCACCCTGCCATGCCATAGAACATCAGAACTTACTCTTCCTGACGGTGACATTTTCCCACGGACCCCTAAGCTCTCCACTCCTCCTACATCTCTCCAGACTCTGGGAACCACTCTCCTACTCTCATCTTCCATGAGATTCACTTTTTTATATTCAAGTACAAGCGAGACCATGAAGTGTTTGTCATTCTGTACTTGACATTTCACTTAAAATAATGTTTTTCAGGCTTATCCATGCTGTCAGAAATTACAGGGTTTCATGATTTTTATGAACAAATAAATGCCTTTGTGCCTATGTACCACATTTTTCTTATCCATTTTTCTACTGATGGGCATTTAGCTGAAAGGAGACGGGGAAGAACATTGCTTACCTGAACAGCAAAAGTTTAGGGTAAAGAATTTTAACTAAGGGTAGCTAAATAAGTAGCTAAAAAGGTAAAGGATTTGCTAAGGTATCACAAAAGTAATAGCTACAGGAAGAGCAACCACACCCCGTACTCAAGGAAGAAGGGAAGTAAGCAATACATTAGTCAGGGCTCTCTAGGAAAACAGGAACAAGATGAGATCTCTCTCTCTCTCTCTCTCTCTCTCTCTCTCTCTCTCTCTCTCTCTAATCTATCTATCTATCTATCTATCTCTATGTCTTTGTCTATCTAGAGAAACTTTAAGGAATTGACTCATGTGATTACTGAGATGGCAAGTCTGAAATTTGTAGGACAGACGAGTGGACAAGAAACAGAAGCAAAATTTCTTTTAAGTCTTGAGGCAACATTTCTTGGAAGTCTGTTTTATTCTTCAGGCTTACTTGAATTTTGTAGGTAACTTGTTTTACTTTAAGTTAAACCATTGTAAGTGTTAATCACATCTACAACATAGCTTCACAGAAACATTTAGATTGGTATTAGACTCAATCACAGGGCACCATAGCGAAGCTCAGTTGACACATAAAAATAATCATCACAGATAAGGGATAGTTAAAGAAAAAAAAAAAAAAGGAAGGTATCAAAAGGAAATGAGATCAAGACTTTTGAAGAGGAGCTTTTGATGTGTTTGAGCTCAGAAAATGAATCTTAGGGAATGGTGGCATAGACCTATGGAAAAAGACATTGGCAAGCCCCTCTGAGGAAGGTGTACCATGAAACATGCCCTGAAAATTTTGAAGAAACAAACAAACAAACAAACAAACAAACAAACAAAAAATACAACTTGCCTTCCAAGGTAAAGTAGTCAGAGGTAATGTTCATGGAAAGCATAAGCAGACAGGAAGTCCAGGGTCAGAAAAGAAGGAAGTGGAAAGTAACAAACAAGAAACCCCTATCTGTTCCCTGTGATGTGCACACACACACACACACACACACACACACAAACGCACACACACACACCTTTATATATAAATGATCAGAATGACATCACTTCCCAAGGGCAACCATTAAAACCACGTGGGTAGATTTTCCCCAGTATGTTCTATGCAAATGGCTATTATTGTTGTTTGTTCTGTTAGCCATTATTTAATAATATTTAATTATTAACAATATATTATCATAATTTGAATCTATATTTTTTGCATGGTTTGACTCTATTACAAAGCTTCAGAGTCTTTTGCTAAAGATGGTGGCACATATTAATGTTTAATGTTTCAGATATCAATTTGTGGTTCATTCTAAAAGTGAATTTTATTTAAAGTACAATTACTCTTTTAAATTTTTTTGATACAAAAAGCAAAATTGGATTTCAGAAAGAATACTTACTCTAGTTTAAAGAGCACTTATAGTATGTATCCACTTCTCTGTTTTTATTAGGTATTGTGTATTATTTCTTTTATTTTCAAATATTTTTTCCAAATGTTCATTATCTGTGTATCAGTAGAAATGCATGGTTCAGAGGATTTGGTCCATTTAAGCCTCTTGCCCATTCTACTAAACTCTCATTTTTCTCTTTATGGTTTTCTAATTTGACCTTTGTACTTGAAATGTAGTGGCTTCTATTCTCCATTCTCTTTCAAACAAGTCTGTGGGAAGTGACATATTTTCCTTAGTTCTCTATTGCAAGGGTAACAAATTGGTCCAAATCTAGTAGCTTAAATAGGACATATCTATCATCTTACTTTTCCATAGATTGGAAGTCTCACATGGGTTCATCAGACTACAATTAAGGTGTCACCTGGGGTGTGCTCCTTTCAGGAGGTTATCAAGAAGAATTTGCTTCCTTGTTCATTCAAGAGCGAGGCAGAATTTTGTTCTTGTGGTTGTAGGACTGAGGTTCCTCTTTGCCTTGCTGGTACTCAGCTGAGGGAAATCCCAATATCATAGAGGCCAATTATATTCCATGCATGTCTTCTTCATGTTTAAGATCGCATTGGCTATATACGTTCATTTGTACTTCCATACAAATTCTGAGGGTTTTATCCCTAAGATGGTGAAGAATGACATTACTATTTTGATGAGATTGCATTGTACCTGTAGATTGCTTTGGGTGCTATGGACATTTTTACAATATCAATACATCTGATCTATGAACACTGCATATTCATTAATTTTCATCCTATTGTATTTCTTTCATCAGTATCTTTCAGTTTTCTTTGTAGAGATATTCACCTTTGGGGTTAAATTTATCACTATGGATGTGAGTAGGTGGTACATATATATGTGCCCATTTGTAGCCATTGTAAGTGGGATTTTTTTTTATTATTTCTATTTAGGTAGCTCATCACTACAATATGGAAATCATACTGAATTATGTGTTTTGATTGTATCTAGCAATTTTCCTGAATTTGATTGTTGTTTTTAACAGTTTTTAATGGAGTCTTGAAGATTTTTTTATATATACAAAATCATATTACTTGCAAACAAAATGATTCTGACCTCTCTCTTTTCAAATGCATTTTTCATTTCTTTTTCCTTTATTGGTTCTTTTTAGTTATACATGACTTATTCTAGTTAGGATCTCATTCCTATGGATGTAAGTAATAGTGGGATTCACTGAGTTGTTTTCATATATGTACACGGGCAAAAGATGTCAAATTCATTCCCCTGACTTTCCTTTTCCTATCCTCCCTCTCTTAACTCCATTTCCATTGTCTAATCCACTGCACTTCTATCTTCTATTCTTCTATCTTCTATTCTTCCCTCCCCCTGCTCCTTTATTGTGAATTAGCTTCCACATATCTGAGAAAACATTCAACCTTCAGACTTTTTGGAACTGGCTTATTTTGCTTAGCATGATGTTCTACAGATCCACCCATTTTCTGGCAAATGTCATAAAGTCATTCTTCTTTATGACTGAGTAATACTCCATTGTGTATAAATACATTTTCTTTATCGATTCATCTGTTGATGTACACCTAGATTGGTTCCACAGTTTGATTTCTTTCTTAATTAGACTGGCTAGGACTTTCAGTGCTAGGTTGAATAAAAGTGATAAATGAAGCATCCCTAAGTGTTGGGAATGTAGTTCAGTGGTTGAGCATTTGCTTAGCATATGTAAGGTCCTGTGGTTGATCCCCGGTCCTAGGGGACAAAATAAAAGAAAGAAAGAAAAAACAAAGAAAGAAAAGTAATGTGAACATCCTTATCTTGTTTCAGATCTTACAAAAATGTTTATTATTCCTCATGTGGTATGATATCAATGATATGTTTGTTATACATGGACTTTATTGTTTTGAAATACATTTCTCCTATAATCTATTTGTCAAGAGTATTTATCATAAAGGGAGGTTGAATTATATCAAATAGTTTTCATCATCTATTGAAATGATCATAATGCTTTTATGCTTGATTCTTTTCATATGGTTTGCATGTTTATTGCTTTGCGAATGTTGAACTGTTCTTCCATCTCTAGGGTGAATCCCACTAGACCATAGTCAATGATCTTTGTAAATATGCTGTTGAGATAAGGAAGCTATTTTTGATGATGATTTTTGCATTTATGTTCACTAGGGATATTGATCTGCAGTATTTTTTTATATTGTATATTCATGTGATTTTAGTGTCAGGATAATGTTAGCTTTATAGAAAGAACTTGTAAGGATTCTCTCCTCTTCCATATTTTCAATAATTTTCATAGAATTTGTACTCATTCTTTTTTTTTTTTTTAGAGCGAGAGAGAGAGAGAGAGAGAGAGAGAGAGAGAGAGAGAGAGAGAGAATTTCAATATTTATTTTTCAGTTTTTGGCGGACACAACATCTTTATTTATATGTGGTGCCAGGGATCAAACCCAGGCCGCACGCACGCCAGGCGAGCGTGCTACCGCTTGAGCCACATCCCCAGCCCTGTACTCATTCTTTAAGTTCTTTTCTAGAGTTCTGAATTGAAGACAGCAGGTCCTGGGCTGCTGTTACTCCTTGCTTTGTTTATTTGTTTTTTGATTAAAGATTTTTTACTGATTCAAATTTATTGTTTGTTGCTTATTTCTTCAGGATTTGTATTTCTTCATGATTAAATATTGGTAGCTTGTATATGCCCAAGAATTTATTCATCTCTATAGTTTATAAACTGTTGGCACAGTTGTTCATAATAATTTCTAATGGTCCTTTGTGTTTCTGTGGTACTTTTAATGGCTTCTTTATCATCTGATTTTATTTATTTATTTAGCCTTTTTTCCTGCTGCATATTGTTCAATTTTTACTTATATATACTCTTTTTTGTTTGTTCTAATTAGTTGTACATGATATTAGAATGCATTTTGACACGTTGTACACAAATGGAGCATAAGTTCTCATTCCTCTGGCTGAACATGATGCTGAATCACACAGTAGTATAATCATACATGTATGTAGGGTAATAATGTCAGTTTCATTCTACCATCCTTCCCATCCTCACTGTCCCACCCCTCCTCTCACTCCCCTCTGCACAATCCTAAGTTCCTTTATTATTCCCTACCCACTTCCCTACTATGGATCAGCATCTGCTTATCAGAGAAAACATTCGGCCTTTGGATTTTGCGGACTGGCTTATTTCACTTCTCATGATATTTTCTAGCTCCATCCATTTACCTGTAAATTCCATAATTTCATTCTTCTTTAAGGCTAAATAATTTTCCATATGTACCACATTTTCTTCATCCATTTTCCTGTTGAAGGGCATTTAGGTTGGTCCCATAGTTTAGCAATTATGGATTGAGCTGCTATAAACATTGTTGTGGATGCATCACTGTAGTATGCCGATTTAAGTCCTTTGGTTATAAACCAAGAGGGAATAGCTTGGTCAAATGTCGATTCCATCTTAAGTTTTCCAAGGAATCTCCATACTTCTTTCCAGAGTGTTTGCACCAATTTTCAGTACCACCAGCAATGTTGGTGACATCCTCACCAACACTTATTTTTTGCTTGTATTCTTGATAATTGCCATTCTGACTGGAGTGAGATAAAACCTTGGAGTAGTTTTTATTTGTATTTCTCTAATCGCTAGAAATGATGAACATTTTTCCATATGCTTGTTGATTGATAATATTTCTTCTTCTGTGAATTGTCTTTTCAGTTCCTTATCCCATTTATTGATTGGGTTATTTGGTTTTTTTAGGTTTTCAACTAATTTTGTTGATTTCCAGTTTCGTTCCACTGTTATCAGAATAGATATATGATATTACTTTGGTATCTTGATTTTTAAAAACTTGTTTTTGGGGGCTAACAAATGCTTTGTCATGAAATGTTTTTTATATGTAGTTGAGAAAAATGTGTATTCTGTAGCTATTGAGTGGAATGTTCTAGAAATATCTGTTGAGTTCACTTGACCTAACTTTGAGTTTAAATCTCATGTACTTCTAAGGAATCTCATGTACTTCCTTGATTTTTCACTTTAAATATTCAGTTCCAACAGATTTAACCAGATTCTGCTAATATAACTTTGACCACTCTTAGCAATGGTTAAAACCAGAGGAATTTCAACATAGCTAAGTAGAGGCACCCAGCCCTTACCTGCTGCTCCACAGAGAAAAAACAAGAACAACATGTGTATAGCTGCATTTTGAAGTGAGGACAAAATGGTTGAAGATGAGAATCAGCAAAAGAGAAACTCAGACCTGTACAAGACAAGAGACCTGGGACCTGAGCACAATCAAAGAAACAAAGTACTCTAGCGTTTGCTACCCCAGTTCCACAGCTGTGGCCAGGGAACTTTCCCCTCTGCATGGGTAAAGGTGAAAAACAGTTTCAGCAAATGCAGTGTTGATGATGGCGATCATAACTGTTAGAAAGTTTTATAATCCTCACAGCGTATACTCTGCTTGGAAAAGTGACCTGAAATCTTCACTGCAGCCTTCCTGTGGAAGGAGATGTCACACCATCAGCCAGCCGACCCTCAAGTTGCTATAACCGGGACGTTATCTTAAGGAATTTGGACTAAGCCAGGGGTCAGAAACCTCTGCATATTTCCACCTCTGGGAACCCAGAGACATTCCAGGCAACGGGTGCTTTGTGAGCGAATCTTGATCCAGCAAAGTGATGCTAATTCAAACCCTCTGAGTTCCCTGAACTGTAGGGCATGAGTGTAACAAAACTGAGAGAAACACAGGACATGGCTCTCAAGAACCAAGTGATCAAAGTGTTGACGCTGGAAGTAGGGCGGGTCACATGCCGATTCACAACAAGCATACCAAAGGGAGACACTGACATGATTTCTGCTAGTCATCCCTGAGTGCCATACACAGTTGCCTGGTACAGGTTGGGAAAGAGCTCTCTGATTCCACTACTGCCCTACCATAAGGACATGCTAAAGAGATGTTGAGCAGCTCTGCCTCAGGGAGGCATTGCTTCAGGAGGTCTAAAGAGAAACTTTTTCTGAACTTTGACCATCAACCACTCTCGCTCTCTGTTTCACAGTACAGCTGAAAAAAATCAGCAATAAAAGCCCAGTCATCATCTCATTCCTAGATGTGCCTGGATAAGTCTCACTCCTAGGAGCACCCTCACACAGTAGCAGTCAAGAGGAGCAATACCTGCTGTGAACACATCTGTGTGTTTTCCACCAACCACCCCAGCTCCTTAACTAACCACACACTCTTGTCAGGACTGGGGGTGAGTGCATCAGAGGTGATTCTTGCCATTGGGTTTCCTTATGTGAAGCACGCTGGCTCATACCACTGTTTGATCACAGGAAAAGTGCTTCAGACTCTTCATCGATACCGACAGATTGATACCAACACACTTAGTAATAGGGATCCTTATATGTAACAGAACCAACAGTGCCTGAGAAAACCTCCAACAACCTATAGGGCCCACCCCTCCCATTGTAGGAGTGGACAGAGTGTGAACCCCCACACTCTGCTGTATACATCACACCTGCCTGCCTTGCCAGAGTATTTTCATTGTTACATTGCTTACCAACTTTGACAAGGTGTGCCTGGTGCTCAGACTCATTAATTATAGCAACAGAAGCTTCTGGGATAATGTAGTAGACCCCGCTGAAAATAAAGCCAGCATTGCTTAGCAAGCTATTAGCCTAAGACGCACCTTCAGGAGTTGTTAATTAAGAAGACCATCTGATGGAAGTGATACAGATTCTTAATTAACCAAATGTATAGATCCCAAAGTAGTAAAACAAGAAATATTTTTAAAGGGAAAATTAAACCTTCAAAACATTAAAACTTTTTAGTAGCAGATTATAAGAAATCAAAATGCATAAACTGCCTAAAACAGAATCTAGAAGAATGATTTAAAAAGCTCAAGAGATCCAAGAGAATACACATGATGAAATGAAATTGGAGAGACAGTGCTGGACATGAATGAGAAACTTGGCAAAGAGACGGAGGTTTTGCAAAAGAATCAAACAGAAATAATATAAATGAAGTGCACAATGAATCAAATAAAAATTTAGCTGAATGCACAATAAGGAGTTTATTTCAAGCAAGTAAAGAATACTTGAACTTGCAGGTAGGTTTTTTTTTGTTTGTTTGTTTGTTTCGAAATATCTAATTCAGCTAAAAATCAATAAAAAGTAAAGAATCAGGACAGCATTCATGAACCTTGCAACATTAAAAACACAGTATTCATATTTTTGGATCACTGAAGGTGGGGAAGATAAAGGTTAAGAACACAAAAAGCATACTCAATAAAATAATAGCAGAAAATTTTTCTAATCTTGTCAAATACATGGACACCCAAGTAAGGAGGCTTATAGAAACCAAAAAGACATAATCAGGAAAGAGCTTCACCAAAACGCATTATAGTCAACTGTCAATAGTGTGGAACACATAAAAAATTTTACAATCTATAGGACAAAGGTATATTTCTCAACAGACACCCTACAGACCAGTAGGTAATGGAATAATATATTGCACGTCCTAAAAGAAAATAAGTGCTAGTCAAGATTACTACACCCAGCAAAGGCTATCCTTCAGAAATGAAGAAGAAAGATCTTCCAAGATAGGCAAAATATAGAGGAAATATACAATCAAAAGACCAGAATTACAAAAGATGCTTAAGATTCCAATGTTCAAATGAAATAAAGTTATTATCATGATAGTGTGGGAACGTATGAACTCTACTAGGAGATTAGAAACACAACGGAGAAATTGAAAAGAAACAAATATTATAAATATAGTAAGTCATCCAACCATAAAGATGAATAAGGGAAAAAGACACAAAGAATATTCAAACCACCAGAGAAAATTTTAAAAAACGTAATAGGTGTATGCCTGTATGTCTCTGTACTAACCTTGAATGTACCTGGACTAATTACTCTGGCTGATGTAAATAGAGTGACTGAATGGATAACAAGAAGACCAAATAATTTGATGCCTATTAAAAACTCACTTCACTAGTATCAATACACACAGAAAGTGAAAGGATGGAAGACGATATTAAATCAAATAGAATCCTAAAATGAACAGGAAGAGCTATATTTACATCTGAAAAAAATAAATCTTAAGATAAAACTCTAAGAAAGAATAAAGAAATAACTATATAATGATGAAAGGACCAGCTCAACTAGAAGGTATAATGGCTGTACATCTTTATTACCTAGTTGGAGTACCCAATATTATAAAAACACTCTCTTAGAGCTAAAGGGATACATAAATTAAAAAAATAATAATAATATTAGGGAACTTTAACCTATTGCTGTCATCAGTACCCAGATTATCCAGACCAAAAAATATGATTCAAATAAAGTAACATCAGATTTAAACTGTACTATAGATCAAAATGAATTTAAAAGACATTTAGAAGATTCTACTCCAACAGCAATATAATATACATTGTTTCATAAGCACACAGAACTGCTTCCAGAATAGACTACATATTATAAGGCACAAAACAAGTCTTAGAAAATAAAAAAAAAAAAATCACGTCCTGTGACTTTTCTGACAACAACGAAATGAAATTAGAAGTTGGCAAGAGAATGTTTAGAAATTATATAAATATATGGAGGAAGAATGGCACACTTTAGAATGAAGATTGGGTCACTGGGAAAATAGGAAGGGAAATTTTTAAATTTCTTGAAATGAAATTAAATGGAAATACAAAATGCCATATTCTGTAGAATTCAGCAAAAGCAATGCTAACATGGAAATTTATAGAAATAAAGACCTACATAAAGGAGGAGGAGAAGGAAGAGGCAGCAGAAATAAATGTAATAGAGATTTTAAAACAATACAGAAGACCAATGGAAACAGACATGGTTTTATTTTTTATTAAAAAAAGACATTGTTTTTTAAAAAGATGAACACAATTGACAAGTCATTATCGAGATTTAATAAAAAAAGTAATTTCTAATCAATAAAATAAGATAAAATAAGAGATGTAAAAGGACACTTTACAATTATATGATAGAACTACAAAAGATCATTAGGGATTATCTTTAAAAAAATAAATGCTAACAAATTGAAAATCTGTAAGAAATGGACAACTTTTTAAACAAATATTTCCTATAATAAAGGAAGCAAGTGGATACAAAAAGTCTAAGTAAACCAATATTGTATGAGAAGATTGATTCAGTAGTGAAAAGTCTCTGAACAAAGCAAAGACCAGAATTTTACCAAACTTCTCAAGAAGAATAAATGTTAATTTTTCTCTAACTATTCTATAGCATTGAAAGGATAGGAACACTTCAAAATTAATTCTTTGAATCCAGTGTTACCCTTTTGCCAAAACCTGATAATCACACACACACACACACACACACACACACACACCAAAGAAAAACACAGATGCAAAAATCCTTAACAAAATAATTGCAAGTTAAGTTCAACAATACATCAAAAACATCATACACCATAATCAATTTGTTTTTATTCAAGGTATTGAAGGATGCTTCAACATGCACAAATCAATAAGCATGATATATAACTAAACAAAAAGAAAGATGAAAATATTATGATGATCTCAATAAATGCAGAAAAAATCATTTGATAAAAGTAAACATTCCTTCATTAAAAATGCCCTGTGCAAATTAGGTACAGAAGGATAATAATTCAAATAATAAAAGCTATAATGACAAGCCAATAGCTTCATAATGAGTTATGGAAAAAATGAAATCATCAAGTCTAATATCAAAAATAAGGCAAAGGTATCCAATCCACTCTCATTAATCAAATTAAGCATAGCACTGTGAGTTTTTACCAGAGCAATTAAGCAAGAGAAGAAAATAAAAGGCATCCTAATGGGATCAGAGGAAGAAAAATTATCTCTGTTTGCAGATGATTTGATACAATACATAGTAAAATCTAAACATTACATCAAAAGACTGTTAGAACTGATAAACAGATGCAGTAAAGTAGCAAAGGATACAAAACCAACATACAGCAATCATTAGCTTTTTAAATATAACAGAAACAATAAAGAAATCATGAAACCAAACCCATTTTCAATTGCCACAGAAAATACCTAGAAACAATCTCAAAGAAGTGAAAGAAAATTACAAATCACTGGTGAAAGAAACTGAAGAAATGTAAAAAAATGGAAAGACCTTCCCTGTTTGTGGATTGTTAAAATTCACATTACTAAAATTCGTACTACGAAAGCAGCCTATAAAGTCACTGCAATTCAAATCAGCATACCAATGTAGTTCCTCATAGAATAGTAAAAAATTCCAAAATTCACATGGAAGCTTAAAGATCCCTGTATTTCTAAAGCCATCATGAGGAAAAAAAAAAAAAATCAAATCCAGAAGTATCACAATACCTGATTTCAACACTAGCACCAGTTCAACATGATATTGGCATGCAGACAGATAAAATGATCAATGGAACTGGACAGTGAACCTAGAACAAAACCCATGCTCCTATAGCTAACTGATTTTACACAAAGAGGCTTACAACATACATTGAAGAAAAGGGCCTCTCACCAAAAACTGATGCTGGGAACAGGGACACCTACATGTAAAAAATTAAAACAATCCTTCTCTCTCACTCTGTACTGTAATCAACCTCAAATGGGTCAAAGACCTTAATGGAAGACCTGGAACTGTGAAACTACTGGAAGAAAAATTAGAAAGTGCTTTAAGACATTGGTACAGGCAATTATTTTCTGAATCGAACCACAAAAGCAAAACTGGAGAAATGGAATTGCATCAAACTAAAAAGCTTCTGTACAGCAAAGGAATTAACCAACAGAATGAAGAGAAAACCTATAGCCTGAGAGAAAATTCTGGCTAGCTATTCATCTTACAGAGTGTTAATATTAGGATATACGAAGAACTCACAAAAACTTAATGAAAACAGTAAACCAACTGAAAAATGGACAAATGATCTCAATAGACGTTTCTCAAAAGGAGAAACTCAAATGGCAAACACATACATGAAAAGATACTGAATATCATTAACCATCATGAAAATGCAAACCAAAACTACTATGAGAGGGCTGGGGCTGTAGCTCAAGCGGTAGCGCACTCGCCTGGCATGCGTGTGGCCCGGGTTCGATCCTCAGCACCACATACAAACAAGGATGTTGTGTCTGCCGAAAGCTAAAAAAAAATAAATATTAAAATATTCTCTCTCTCTCTCTCTCTCTCTCTCTCTCTCTTAAAAACAACAACAACAACAAAAAAAACTACTATGAGATACTTTCTTACCCCAGGTAGAACAACTATTATAAAAAATAAACAAATAAGCAAACAACAATAAATGACAAGCTTCAGTGTGGGTATGGAGAAAAAAAAAATCTTACATGCTGTGGTGGTAACAAATTAATGAACCTCCTAGGGAAAACTGTCATGGTTCCTCAAAAAATCTGTGTATATATGCAAGGAAATGTTGTCAGCATACAAAACAGATACCTACATACCCATGTTTATCGAGGGCTCTATTTCTCAGGAGCTGATATGGAAGAAGCCTAGGTGCCCATCAAGAGATGAAGGGACAAAGAAAATATGTACATACATATGCACACGTGCACATGCACACACACACACACACACACACACACACACACACAAATTCTCTCTCTCTCTCTCTCTCCCAATGGAGTTATGCTAAGCTATAAAGAAAAGCAAAATCCTTTCATTTTCAGTAAAGTTACAGAATTAAAGAACATAATTTGAAGCAAAATAAGCCAGACAGAGAAAGAAAGGTTATCAATATCAAGTGCCAAGTATCATAAGATACAGATTCTTATATGCAGAAACTAAAAGTATGTTGGCCTTAAATTAGAATAGTAATTATTAAGAGTCGGAGAGAGTGCCAGGCAAGGGGGTGAGGATGGAAGAAGTATGGTTGGATATAATCAGTGCATAATGTTTGAATATATTAAAAATATTACACATAATCTCATTTAATGCATACAAATCTTTATATATTAAATCTTTATATATTAAAAGGAAATAAATAACAGAGCATAAACAACAAAAAATGCAAAACGTTCTATCAATTGCTTTCTAATTTTTAGATAATAGATTATATAAACAGTATAATTAAACACTAATATAAACTGAAAAATTGATCATAAAAACCATTTTTTGTAATCATGCAATCTGATATAGAAAAATAGATAAACTTTAAAGTTTAATGCGATTAATTATCCTTACACCTATCGGTGACTAATTGAGTATATATATACTCAATTACCCACTATAATATATATATATATATATATATATATATATATATATATATATATATATATAATTATATATATGATATTTATTGATTTAAAAGTTAATTTGAACAGGAATTTTAATATTATTTAAATTTATGACTATGAAATTCATTTCAATTATGTAAAATTCTTAGGGATAATGAGAGAAAAAATGGAATTTCACTAAATGAAGAATTACATCTCTCTGATCTCACTACCAGATGCTTTCTGGCTTGCTTCCCTCTGTTTCAGCCTTGCTAAAATGTTGGCTATCCCTCAAACGTGCAGAGGGCTCTCATTTTCTGAGTCTTTGCATGATCTGCTCTATGCTGACAATGCTGATCTATTTAATATCTTCATCCTAATTCTCCATCCTGTCTCAGGTTCATGTTCATATATGGTCTTGTAATTTTGCCAACCCTGATTTTTCTGCTTAATCTACCCGCAGCCCCCTTTTCTTATGTATGGTTTACTTAATCGTTCCTCTAGAATATTAGAAACTCCCAGTTAATAATTATTGGGCATCAGTTTATCTTAAGAGATAAAATGGCAATTGACAAATAATCAGCAGTTAGTAAATATTTGATGAATTAAAGTGTAGATAGTATTCCTTAAATGTTGTTGACATTTACATTAGTTTTGATCCAAAAACTTTGGCTTGTATAGAAAGAGATAATGTAGTTTTAAAAGCATATCTGGGGAATAATATGATTTTTTCCTAATATTTAATTGTTATAAATACATAGAAAAAAATTGTACTTTAGTGTGTGTATATATGATTTATCCTTTTTTCTTTACAACTTCATCATTATAGTTTATGCTTTTATTTTAATTATTTGGTGAGAATAAAGTAGATTTTTTTGAACCAGGGATGGAATCCAGTTGTGTTTAACCATGGAGCTGCATCCCTAGCCCTTTTTATTTTATTCTTTTATTTTAAGACACAGTCTCACTAAATTGCTTAGGCTGGACTTGAACTTAATACCCTCCTGCCTCAGCTAAGCCCTGGAATTACAGGCATGTGCCACCATGCCTGGCCAGAAATTTTTATTATTTATAAATTAACCATAATATCAGTTTAAATTTAAAGTTTATACTTTATAAATAACATATTTTTATTAAAATTACAATTCTGACTGTAATCCATAAAAATATGCCTGGAAATATCAAATTACCTGTAATTACAAAAGTTATTAATAATTCATTACAAATGAGACCAAAATAATATTTTTTTAAAATGTGGTAGAATTATTGCTTTCTTGTTATTTTAAAAACCTTCAAAGTAGACTAAAATTAATTTTCTAAAAACATGATAGGAATTATGGGCCTAGAATTACATATACGTAAAACTAAATATGTTCCCTCAGAATTAAATATTTCAAAATCAACTAGGGATGATTTTTATGAAAGTGTTTTCTGAAATTCCACTTTTAAGTGCTCCTTTTTTTTTTCTTTCTGTATTGTTTCTTGTTATTATATAAAAATGAAACTGGTTTTTGTATGTTAATTTTGTTATTCTTAACCAGCACTGAATTCGTTCATTAGTTTTAACCTTTTAATTGTCTTTTGTGTGTAGAATCTTCAGTTCTCTACATATAAGATGATGCTGTCTGTGAACAGGAAGACTTTTCCTTGATCCTTTATGGTTTAGAGGCATTTTATTTCTTTCCATTGGCTAATTATTCTCAGAAGATGTACAATGTTGAATAGTGTAGAATATTGAACAGTAGTGACAAAAATGGGCACTTTCAGTCTTGTTGCTGATATGAGAGGAAAATCTTTCAATTTTTCACCATTAAATAAACTTTTAGCTGTTAGCTTTTTATATATAACCTTTATAAATGGCCTACTTTTATTGAGAATAAAAAATTCTTTTTTATTGTTAGTTTGTTGAGTGTTTTTGCCAGGAAATAGTATAATTTGGCTGAAATTTTCCCCCTGTATCTATTGAGATAATTATTCCTTCATTCTGCTAATGCACTTAATCTGCTAATGTACTTAATTATGTGTGTGTGTGCATGTGTGTGTGTGTGTGTGTGTGTGTGTGTGAGAGAGAGAGAGAGAGAGAGAGAGAGAGAGAGAGATAAAGAGAAACATCCTTGAATTATGTAAGTAAATATCACTTGGATATTGTGTACAAACTTTTAATGTACTGTTGAATTCTAGTTCCTAGTATTTAGTTGATTTTTGAACCTCTATATTCATCATGAATATTGGTTTTTAGTTTTATTTTCTTGTAGGGACTCTGGCATTGGTGTATTGTAATGCCAACTTGATATAATCAGTTTGCAAGTTCCCTTCACTCCATTTTTTGGAAGAGTTTGAGTAGTATTAATCTTAACTCTTTAGTTTGAAGAATTCAAAACTGGAACCATGTGATCTTGGATTTTTCTCAATTGGGAGATTTTTAATTACAGATTCAATTTCCTTATTATTTTAAATTTTTCTGTTTCATCATAACTAGGAGTGGTAAGTCTAATGTATTTTCAGGAATTTGTCCATTTTACCTAGTTTTATGCCAATGTTTTAGTGTGTGATTGCCTATGGTATTATTCTAAAATTCTCTTGATTTATATATACTATCAGTTAATGGCCTTTCTTTAAATTTTGATTTTAGTTATGCAAAACTTCTCTGCTTTTCATTTAAAAAAGCCCCTTTTGGTTAACCTTTTTAAAGAAACAACTTTTGATTTATTTATTGTTATTTTTCTATTCTGTGTTTTATTTGCCTCTAATGTTTATATCATTGCTCCAGCTAAATTTCAATTTACTTAGATTGTTAATATACCTCTTCTTTTAAAATATATTATACATTTTAAAATAAATTTTAGATTTAGGACAAAACTGAGTGGAAAAGTAGCAACAATTCCCATACATTTTATCTCGACACATGCATGTTTCCCCCATTACAGATATCCTTTGCCAGAGTGGTATGTTTGTCCCAGTGGATGGACCCACATTGAAACATCAGTACTACCCAAAGTCTCTAGTTCCCACTAGCATTCAGTCTTGATTTTGCATACTCCACCAATTAAAAAAAAATGTATAATGATATTTAATCACATTATAATATCACACAATCTAGTTTCACTGTCCTGAAGATCCTAACTAGGTTCTCCCTAGCTAATGTCCTCCTCTAGCCCACCTGAGTCTCTGACAATGACGTGATGTTTTATTATCTTCATAGTTTATCATTTTCTAAAATGTCATGTAGTTGGAATTATAGACAATGCAACTTTCATATTGTTTTCTTTTACTTGGTTACATGAACTTAACTTTTTTCCTTATCTTTTGTGGCTTGGTAGCTTATTTATTTTAGGCACAGAATAATATTCCAATTTTTGAATATACCCCAATCTATACATTCACCTATTGAAGGATATGTTAGTTGCTTCCAAATTTTGTCAATTTTAAATAAAGCTGCTTTAAATATTTGTGGGCAGGTTTTCAGGCAAATATGATATTTCAATCCCTTTGGAAAGTTAACAAAAAACATGATTATTGAAAAGTATGGTAAGAGTATAAGAAACTGCCAAACTCTCTTCAAAAATGGCTGTATTATTTTACAGTCTTAGAATGTGATTGAAATTTCCCCCTTCTCCACATCCTCACTAGAATTTGGCATTATCAATATTCTGGATTTTTGCTGTACTAGGTGTATAGTGGAGTTTCTTTGTAAATGTAATATGCATTTACCTGATGGATATAATATGGAATCTTTCTTAGTTTTTTTCTTTTTTTTTTGAAAGAAAGAAAGAATCTACTTTGTGTACAACCAGAGACATGAAAAATTGTGCTCTCTCTATATTTTTAAATATTTTTTT
This sequence comes from Callospermophilus lateralis, assembly GCF_048772815.1. NCBI lineage: Eukaryota > Metazoa > Chordata > Mammalia > Rodentia > Sciuridae > Callospermophilus > Callospermophilus lateralis. Next base: position 14,659,274 of record NC_135320.1, read on the forward strand.
TTAGTTGTAGGTGGACACAATACCTTTATTTTATTTTTATGTGGTGCTGAGGATTGAACCCAGTGCCTCACACATGGCAGGTGAGCGCTCTACCACTGAGCACCAACTCCAGTCCCAAGTGCTCTCTGTTTCTACTATGAATTAAAATGAATTCTGCTGTCATGTATAACAAATTAGAATTAATAAATAAGTTACAAATAAAAGAAAGAGCAAACAAATGAATACAGGGGAAAATAATAAAAAATGAAGGCAAAAAAGCAATGTCTGTGTATATGTATAGCTACAAGCCAATTAACACAGCAGAACACACAATTTGCATTTATACTCAGTAGAAACAGAAGAAAAAAGATCTTACTATAAAATAAAGAGATTTTCTCCACTGAAGTGGTCAGTGCTATTGAAAAATGGCTGTTCTCTGCTTATCTCATACCATCCTTCTTTCTCCTTCTTCTTGGGTTCTGTACATCTTTTGCATCTTGACTTTTAGGATAGCAAGGGCTGAGGTTTTCTCATCCTGCTTTCTTTAAGTTGCTCACTAAGCTATAAACTGAAATAGCCAGGAACTAAAGTTGATTGTAATAGCTCTCAGCTTTGCTTCCCACCAGCTTAAGTTAAGATAGAATGGGAAGTAGTAACTATTGGAGTTTTTTCCACGCAACCCAGGTAGATGAACTTCCTTCCATGTCAGGGTAGATGCAATGTTTTGGATGTGGAATAGCTAATGTTTAGTTCTAAACAACAACTTGAATTTGAACTCTGTTGTGAGATATCTGCTCTCTGGAGAATAGCTCCACCTATTGTATTCCCAGGCAAATGCTCTTCCAAGAACTCCACTCTTGGAGCCAATCAATTAACTCTCCACCGGTTTTGCACTCCACCATCCACAAATGTGGCCTTTCTGGAATCAGACCCTGATTTCCTATGTACCCACCTGTCCAGTTTCTGGGTTCTCTTTGACTAATTCCACAAGCTGCCAAAATAAAAGGGAAAGTGTCAATGGTACTTGGCTTCATATTCCAGGCCTGAGTACTCTTGCGTATAATACCTTTTGTGAATAATCATGCTTGACACACTCTATATCTCCTGATAGGTGGATGCAGGGGCAGTCAGTTAATGCTTCTCCTGGGCCCCCACAGCAGAAACACAGCAGAAGACACAACAGAAAACACTCATGTAGCCACTGCAAAATGGTGCCCTGTATGAGCTAATGGCACTGAGCACCCCTGGCATACCAGCTTGCCAAGGTCACTCAAATCCAGGCTACCCCTCAGTTCCACAGGCTCTCCTGTGCCAAATTATTTTTTGGAGATGCAGTCTCTTTTTTGCCTGGGTTGCTACCTCATGATGAACGAGGAAAAATGGCAGTATTAGCTGAAAACTTGGACTCCTGAGGTATTTTTTTTTCCCTATACTATGTTCAATGCTCTGAATTTCTGTGTCTCTATGATACTGACATTGAATTGAATGTTAGTGCATTTTCTCTATCATCTATTGCCACATTCCTGGCGACAAAATCATTCAGGGTCACTCCAGGGGAACTGGGCTGCACGAAGTAACCACATAAGAGACAGAGATATCTTTTGCTTTGGGGGTCCTATGATGGTCTCTCTGACCTTAAGGTTCAGAGAGAGCCAGCACATGCTGACCCTTTTATTGCGGAGAAACCATTCAAATGAGGCAAGGACTCAGGTTTCAAGGGGCTGAGTCTAGCTTCATGATGTCTGCTGTCAGCAGGTTGACTGACATCTAGGAAGGCCACACTCAAAGGCAGAGCAAGAGAAGGGGACACACAAAGGTCATTTCTATGGAACATTCTATCCCAAACAAGTCAAAGGGGTAATATCACAAAGGAACAGGTGAGCGTAGCTTGATCCATGGGGCTGCAGGAAGGCACACCTATGCATGAAGACACATTCTGCTATTTCTAGGATCAGGGCAGCCATCTAGGGCCACTATGAATGTGGCCAGATCACTATGAAAGTGACCAATAGAGCCTCTACCAATCACAGGAAGGAAAATGCTGACCACTCAATGCGAGGGGCCCCCCCATGTATTCTCCCTTTCTTAATATAAAAAAAAAGCAACTGGGGAATTACATCTTTCAGTCACTGAGTTCTTGGTCTGAGGTCATTATTATCTGCTATTGAAACGCAAAAGAAATTAGTAGAAAACATATCATTTCAATAACCCAGTCAACTTGGAAGATCCAGGTTATTATTACTATTCTGCCAAACACTCATCAGAAGATTCTTAATCTTTTCCCAATTTTATTGGGAACCATTGCATTTGGCCATAGTAACACAGACATTTTCATTGGCATGACATTTAAGCCTTTCCATAAACCACAGAGCAGAGGGCTCATTCACATTATTCATTACATTGTCTTCTAGAACATTATAATTTAGTTCTTATCCTTCCATCAGCACTTATTTGACCATAAAAGGTCTTGGAAGTAATTTAAGTCAAACATTAAGAAAAATCCATATGTTGTAAGTTTTAAGATATAGCCACAAAGGCTTTAATTGAAAAAGCAAGGAATAATATTTAAAGTAGTCACTTTAAGGATCATGAGACCAGTAGCTTACCTAGGTCTGATTAATTGGCATGCAATATTTCAGAGCTATAATACGCACTTCAGCATATTATAGCTCTGAAATATTAGCTGGCAATAACTAGTGATACAATAAGTTGTATTCTTACAGGCTACAGGATATGTATCTTCTTTTCTCTGAATTCTCCCATTTAAGGAGTCCATTAGGGATGTCCATAATGTAAATACTCTTGGAAAAATCTATTTGAATAATCCTTCTGATAATTGTCCATATAGGTAAATGTAGTCTTAATTTCTGAAGGCCAGCATAATTGGCTGGTTTAGGTTTCTCATATGCTGTCTTTTTCTTAAAAGATACTTCCAGACAACTTGTTTACCATAGGATCAACATATAATTGACCATTAGAGTCAGGACAATTAACCTATCTCTCTAGAAATCAATATCTCCACTGGTTGAATCATAGCCCAGGAAACAATTGAAACTTTCAATTGTTCTCCTTCTACTCTGCCATCTTTGTCTTTCTTAATTTTAATGTAAGCATTTACAGCCTTCCATTTTCTCACGTTTGCTGCATCTAGTAAGTTTTGATAGTATATTTTAATTTTCATATGCCTCAGTATACATCCTAATTTTCTTGCAATTTCTTCTTTTGCTCATTGATTATTTAAGAGTGTGTTATTCAATTTCCAAATATTTGTAGATTTTTAAAATTCCCTCTTACTTGTGCTCAGTTGTATTTTATTGTGATCAGAAATATATTTTCACAATTTCAATAATTTTAAATTTATTGACTTGTTTTTTGACCACACATGGTCTATCCACAGAATGTTTCATGTGTATTTTAGAAAAATTTATATTTCATGTTTGAAATGATGTCTTTCAGGCCCAAATAGATGAAATTGTATGTTTTTGCTACAAAACCCGCTGATACTCTTCTTGAGGATTACTTGTACAAGATGAAATTTGTTTTTCTTGCTACCTTCAAGATCGCCTTTTTATTTTAATCTTAAGACAGTTTGAATATAATGTTTCAATACAGACATATAGTTTTACTCATTATTTGTATATACAACTATTTCCTCAATTTGGGGAGGTTTTCATTCATTATTTCTTTAACTCAGCTCTCTAATTCATGTCTCTCTCTTCTGTTTGCAGCATCTATGATGTGTATATCAGTATAATTGATATTATCCTATAATTCATTAGTGTCTGCCTACTTCTCATTATTCTTTTCCTTTTCTTCTCAGCCCAATAGTTTTAAATATCTTGTCTTGATTATAGATTTTATTATTCCTACTAATAATTGCAGTTAAAAACCTTTTGTGATTTTTCAATTTATTGATTTAAATTTTCAGCTCCATAATTTGTTTTTTAATAATTACTTATTTTCAATATTCTCACTTATGTTCATCCATGATTTTTCTGTGTTCTGATTTTTTAAATTTCTTCATGTTTTCCTTTAAGTCTTTGGGTTCATGTAAGATGGTTGTTTTAAACATTTTCTCTATTAAATCTGGAGCTCAAATTTCTGTAAGCCTTCTTTCAAAGATTATCTTTCTTTTTAATGGAACATATTTCCTTCTTTATTTTTTATGTCTTACAAACTTCTATTGAATTTTAGACATTAGAAAAGAAAAGGAAAAAAAAAAAAAAAGCAAAACCAAACAATAACAAAAACACCCACCTGAGTCTTTGTGGATTGGATTTTTCCAAGGGAAAGCCTTTAAGCTTTTAATTATCAGCTTGGCATAAAGACTTAAGGATTTGGGATTTTGGGGGGTTGTTTCTTCTCTAGGCCTGTGCATGAGCTTTTCCTTTAATTCCCCCATATTCATGGTTTCTTCTAAATATCTTAATTTCTGTAAGTTTCACACCTGCTCCCTTCTTCTTCTCAAGTCTTTTATTTTCTATTATGCTATTCTGATTGTCAATTCTTCCCTTCATAACACAATTCTACAGTCTTAATATGCCATGGCTTCTGCTAACGCCTTTAGCAGTTTCTATCTTGAGATCCAAACTATGCCATAATACCCACCACAACTCCAAGTTACGCAAGGCAGAAATCAGTTCTAGGGGATATTGCCAGAATATTGCAATTAATTTCTAAACTTGTCTTTCTACCCCAGGTAAAGAAATGAAAATTAGGTCTCTGCCTACCTAGATGCACAAGGGAGGGTATAGGGGAAAGGTGAATAAAAGTGCCACAAAGTACCTATGATTTGGTGGCAACTTTTTCTTCACCTGCCATTTTCTAGGTCATTACAGATTCTTGGCTAGGTTTTGAAGCTCCAAGTGAACAATTTTAGTCGCCGTGTTGTTATGTGCTAATTATTTCACAGGGGCTTCCTAGTTAGGTATCTTATTGACTTAACCACCATGCTTTTTGTTTCTGAAGGTTATGAGTTTCAATTAACTTTTACTGGACTTAGAGAAAAGTGTAAGTTTTAGTATTTGTTGTAGAATATGGGTTTTCTAAGATGTAGCTCATTTAACTATATCCATAATTTTAAAAACAATTTTAGTGTAATTTGTACTTTCTGAATTCCATAAAATTAAACAGTGTGGTTATGGTGAGTGCATGAATTTTAAAAAGTCACTAAATAAATTATAAGTTGCATATACAACTCTAAGTGAGACAATACTTTTCTACAACAAATTTAGAAATTTTCAAATGTATAATTTCTCCTAACAAACATTTATAGTGCAAATTTTACATTTCAACAATCCTTGGAGTTGTTAAATCTAACAAATAAAGGGTTTTTTCTGGTACTCAGATAATTTAATAAAGTTATCTGGTAATTCAAGTTTGTACAAGCAAAAATGGATTTACATTCCTAAGCTTATTTTATATATCTTGTCTGACAGGCATGATATCTTAGGAGCATGGAGTTTTAGAATAGAAAAAAAAAATTCAATGAATGAGAAATGTAAATTACAGCTTCCTGTTTGTATCCATTTCTACTTCATACAACTATTTAAAATTTTTTTAGTGATTCCTCATACCACATTTAAAACAAAATTTATCATGTATTTTCAAATATTTTCTTTCTTTAAGATAAATAAAATAATTTAAGCTATTTTTACTTTAATATACTAATTTTAAAGTAAGTTTATTTCCAATGAAAAATTGAAAAATGGATTCAAAGAAAAAAAGGAGCATGAGTCTCATAATCATAATGTATAGATATAGTTATATTTTTAAAATCATAAAATCTTAGTCCTTAAATATTTTCTTTGTCATGTGCTATGTAATTTTTTACTTGATATCTACTTTTATGATGAAGATTTTAAAAATTAGACTTGATTATTTTATTGGGAATTTTTCCCATATTCTTTTGAAACCTGATTTGCAATGGTGGTGTAAAGCTATATAGAACAAATGTTCTATTAATGTAAATTAGAGTTTTCTGTATTATTCTACTACATGTCTATATCTATTTATATGACTTTCTGATAATTTCCCTGGAAATAATTTCTAAGAATTAATGAGTCATATTTTCTTGGCTATGCTAATAAGGAAAGGCACATATCACCAAAATGCCTTAAACTAATGCTGTAAAATATTTCTTTTCAAAGCCATGTTAGAGTAACCCCTAAAGCCATTTAATTCCATTTTCTCACTCCAGAATCCAAGTATTTACTCTCCTTTTGTGAGATGATTTAGCTGTTGACCTCTGGCAGAAAAAGCACTTATGTTGACCAGTAACAGAAAGTAACTTTTATAACTTTATCTGGCAGCTCTAAAGGAATGTTTTATATCTCAAATATCAAGAATTTCTTTTTATTTTCTGGACTGCTCTGCCCACATATCAGCCATGTTCAACATTGCAAGGATGAGCAGAATGGTCCTGGAGGTCACTTTAAGTTAGAGGAAACAAAGATGGAATGTGATGCTTTTCAATTTAAGTCAGGGCCAGCTTAGAAAATTACCATGGTAGTTATTGCTATTAGAAAACAGGATAGTTTTGAGGCATAGTAGTCAGAGGTAGTATCAATATCTCTTCATTGCATTGAAGGTTGTAGACTTGAGATAAACTATACGTCGTGCTTTGTAACCTCTGTTACCAAACATTACGTTCTTTTAAATTAACAGTACTTAGTTTATTCATTCCATTTTTATAAAAATGAAATCTTTATTTGTAATTAGTTCTTTTTATTCATGATAACAATTATTGTTGAAAAAACACCCTGAAAATGACATGACATCATGTTCCTGGCAATATGCATTCAATGGTGCTGTGATGCTCTGCTTAAGACTCAAAGAAAGCCAGGAGTGTTGATACACACCTGTAATCTCAGGGGCTCGGGAGGCTGAGGCAGAAGAATCATGAGTTCACAGCCAGCCTCAGAAAAAGCAAGGTGTTAACAACTCAGTGAGACCCTGTCTCTAAATGAAAATGTAAAATAGGGCTGGGGATGTGGCTCAATAATTGAGTGCCCCTAAATTCAATCCCCAGCACACCTCGCCTCCCCCAGAAAAAAAAGAATCAAAGAAGGTTTTTCCTGTCATTCATAGAATCAAGGAATTTTGTGTGTGGGGGGGTGGGGGGTGGGGTGGGGGGGTGGGTGACCTACTCAATTACCTATATTCTTTGGCATTTACTTTATAAATTTTTCAACAATTTTGTTCCTCGTCACTATTCATACATTAATTGGACAATTTTTCTGTTAAAATCATAAATGTCTCCAGTGTAAACATAATAACCACATGCCTTTCCTAACCTCACTACATGTATCATCCCATGCCATTCCACAGTACAAATGGTGATCTTACAATACAAGAAGGTGAAGTTAGTGAGCTGAACCACACAACTAATCACTGACAAGATTAGATACTAGAACCTAAATAAAGTGACTCCAAATACATTACGAGCATAGCTCCAAATGTGGCAGACCGATATGTATTACAAAGGGTATGTTGTACTCTTTTTTGTTAAAGGTACCATCACCACTTCTTACACTCATATTAAACTAAGGTAATGGAGACATTAATTAGCTTGATTTAGCCATTTCTCTTTCCATGTTTATATCAAAACACGATATTGAACAATATGAATGCATCTAATTATTTTGTCAATTTTTAAACAAAAGGACACTAAAAGAACAAATTATCTTCTCAAATCAATCTTCCAGGAAACTAATTTTCTACAAAAATATTGCCACTATAGATTAACTCACTTATAAAGTTAACTTTCTTAAAGTATATTCATATTTTATATTCTTAAATTCCACCAATTGATTAAAATCAGACAAAAGGGATTGAATCTTGATTTTTTTTTTTTTTTTTTTTTTTTTTTTTACTTCAGACATTACTCCTGGTGTTAAGAGATGCCCATAATGTAGAACTTCTGCTGGATGTGGAGCTGTTAGAGATTGTTTGCCCTGCTGGAATTTGTTCTTGCTTTTATTCACTTTCTTCCTTCTTTGCTCCTATTTCTCCCTTTTGGAATAAAAATAGTTTACTCTGTGCCAAGATGTACTGGATATATGTGACTTGCTTTTGATCTTTACAAGGATTCCCAGCTAAGAGTTTGCCTTGAATCTCATGAGATTTTCAACTTTGACTTTTGGGAAATGCTAGAAAAGTAAACTCTTGCATCATGAGATGGGCATGAGCTTTTGGAGACCAGGGATGAAATGTTATAGTTTGAATATGAGGTCTCTCCCAAAGCTCAAGTGTGATATAATACAGGAATGTTCAGAGGAAAATATTTTTAAAATATTGAAAACTGTAACATAATTCATAGATTAATTCATTTAATTCATTAATAATTTGGGGCATGACTGGATAGATAGGTTACTGGTAGCATGGCTTTGAGGTTTTTATTTTGTCCCTAAGGAGCTCTCTCTGTTTCCTGGCTATCATAAACTAAACAGCTTTCCTCCACCATACCCTTCTGCCATGATGTCCTGACTTACCATGTGCCCTGAGCTGTGGAGTCAGCTGCCAATAGACTGGTCCTCTCAAACTGTGAACTGAGATAAACTTTTCCTCCTTGTTTTAGTTAGTTTTTTTTTTTCCTGCTATGACAAAAGGACCTGAAAAGAACAATTATAGGAGGAAAAGTTTATTTGAGGGTTCACAGTCCATGGACGACTGACACCATTTTGGGGGACCCAAAGTGAGGAAAACCATCATGGTGGGAGAATGTGGCAGAGGAAAGCAGCTGAGAGCATGGCACTATGAAGGCATGCCCCCCAATGACCCATCTCCTTCTACCACACCTTACTTGATTTCAGTTACAACTCAGTTAATCTCTATTAGGGAATTCATTCACTGATTTATTTAAGGCTCTCATAACCCAATCAATTAGCCAGTAAACCTTCTTGCATTGTCTCACACATGAGGTTTTTTTGGACACTTCATAACTAAACCATGACACTCTTCTAAGTTGTTCTTGTCAAGTTATTTGGTCACAGCAACAAGAAGCTGACACTGGGATTCCTCTTATCCCCTTTTCAGGTTTATTTAATTTACTCTTTGTTTGTGTGTTTCTCTCTCTCTCTCTCTCTCTCTCTCTCTCTTTCTTTCGTACTGGGAATTGAACCCAGGAGTGCTTAACTACTGAGTCACATACCTTGCCCATTTTGTATTTTATTTAGAGATACAGTTACCCTGAGTTGCTTAAGGCCTCCCTAAATTGCTGAGGATGGCTTTGAATTCACAATTCTCCTGCCTTAGCCTACCAAGCCACTGGGATTCCAGGAAAGCTCCACCACACCCAGTTTCATTTAATTTTCTAGAAAGGCTCAGAGAATTCAGGGAAACAATTTACTTATATTTTCCAGTTCATTATAAAGGTTATTAAAAAGGACACACATGAACATCCAAATGGCAGAGAGTCACGGTGTTAGGTGTGAGAGAGAGGTTTGGAAACTTGCTTGTCATTTCTGGCTATGCCACTCTCAATGTGTTCAACTATAGGGAGGCTCATCCAAATCTGTTATTTTGGGGATTTATGGAAGTTTTATTACATTATATGTCATTAGTGAGCAACAAGACCTTTCCTAGAGAAACCTCAAAGTCCCAATCATGTCTTGCTCTTTCAGGGAACCAGTCCCTATTAGGAAATTATCTAGGCTCCAAGTCACTAGTCATCTCATTAGCACATAAAAGACACTTTTATCACTCCAAGATCCCTGGGATTTTCAGAAAAATTTTGCTGAAAAGTATAACAAAGTTCAAGTTTATATTTTACAATATCATTGCAAACTATTGCATTAAAGTTCATATATTCTTTCAAAACATTACTACCTACTCAGATCAAATTTTGCAGTATAGGTAACTGGGCTGTGTTGATTTTCTTGTTTGTTTTGCTTATATAAATTTTCTTTATTGGCCTTTCCGATCAAAAATTTCTTCACTACCTTTTTTTTTTTTTTTTTCTTAAGATGGATTCACATCTTAAGATTATCTATTTTTGTTCAGTTATTCCTGGAAGAAGATACGCTCATATGATGGGTAGTTTTAACCCAAGCATAGCATAAGGAATATATGTTATTTTTTTTTTACATATTTTGAATTGGAAGTAAAAGTTACAAAGAAATGCATTAATTTAGAGGTATGTTTTCTGAGTTTCGGCAAATCCATGTGTCTATGGATCACAGAACTCTATCAAGATTATAGAACATTATCGGCTTCCTAGAAAGTTCTTTCCTCATCCTTTTTCTAGTCAATCTGTTGACCTGCAAAGCTTTTGTCTGCTCCCTGCATGAAGGTGGCCAATTAGACAGGAGGCAAGGAAATGGCAAAGGGAGAACTTTATTATAATGAGCCAGTTGATCAAAAAAAAAAAGGTTAACTTCACATCCTAAAGACCATCTTAGCCTACAATCATAAGCAAAGATATTATACAGGAAGTGTATTTTTACCACAAGTGGATGGGCACCAGAGTAATCATTAATTCTGCAGTGGTTCATTGATTTAATGTACATTCTGATGTCATCTGTAGGTCACCATACGTACTCTTTTTTATAAAGCGAAAGAAAGATTACTAATTAGGTGATCTTATAATCATTGTTTCTTTTGTTCCTTTTTTCAAGAATGACTGACTCTGGAAGTTAATCATTTAGTTGGAGCTTTCCTTTAAAATTTAAAATTTGGGGTAAAGTAAAGAGAACAAAAAGCAAGTTTGCAAAGGGCAAGTTAACCCATTAGATGGCTTCAAATCTTCCCACTCTTAGTAGTCATCACTGATCTGATTTGTTCCCCTACAGAATCACAAATTCTACATGATCTTATTTATATGTAGAATCTGAAAAAGTAAAAACCTTAGAAGCAGAGAGTAGAATGGTGGTTATTCGGGGTCAGGAGGGATGGAGGAAATGGGGAGGTCTTGGTGAAATCATACATACTTTCAGTTATAAGATGGACAAATTCTGAGGTCTAATGTACAGCTTTTGGGAGTATAGTTTACAATACTACCTATGTATTTAGGGTTTCTAGATCTATTTTGATCTATTTTGTTTTATTAGTCTCTAGGGGAGAGGGATTTTCCCTATTTTTTTAACTCATGCAATTTTTATGATTTAAATTTTATTGCAATATTGCTTGTTGGATATTTATTATTTTGAAGTAAAATTTTCTGGTAGTCTTATCCTTTGTTATAGCATGTTTACAGAAATATCACTGTACTAGTTTCCTCAAACAAGGAGAATTTTGCTTGGTCAAAGCTGTAAAGGAGGAGACAACTTTATTTAGATTAGTTTAATGAAATAGTTTAATGTATTATTGCATCTTACAAATCCTTAACAATCATACTGAAATAATTAATACAAAGCTATGGTAAGATAAACAATGTTTGCCAACATTGTATGCTTCTGTGACTGATACGATACAAAGACTCATTGCCAAAACATAGGAACTAGGACTATGGTCTGGATTTTGCAAAAGGAAGAAAAGCTTCCTATTGAGTGATGATTTTAAACTATTTCTTTAAAAAGCTCAAATCTGCCTCCTTAAATTGTTGGTCTTGTGGGGATGTATAGGAAAAGGCTGTGGGGAAGAAAATTCCCATTGGTTAAGAGAGAGATGGGAATTTGGGGTGTCTTTTATGACAGTGTACATACTCAAGCTCTTCACAGGTTGCAGGTTTCTTTTGAGGGGTGGAGAATAATCATGTTCTCTGGGAAGAGCTTGAACTTGTGATCTCAATAGGTCATACCTAAAAGAGTGGCTTCTCCTGCTAATGTGCATTCTTGAAAAGTCAGATCCTAACTCTCTTTGCCTGGATTCTGAAGACACCTTTTGAACACAAGTTAAGCACTTTGCTATTTAAGGAATTTATGTCTGAGTGTATCTAGAACTTAGCAGATTTCAAGTGGAAGTTATTTAAACATATCCCCAATGGTATTGAACATTTTTAGAAGCTGAGGGAATGTTCACATCCTTGACATTACATGTGTGGTGCCTCTGTTTACAGAGCACATCTCCACTCTATTTACACTGTGCAAGGTTGACACAGAGCACTTTATTTTGGCAACTTCAGAGCCATGTTCATTTTGTCACTATTTCTGGTCATGTATATCATACAACCCTTATTTTCTCTGCTTTTTAAAATGCTCTACTTATTTTAACTGCTACCACTTACAATTAAAAAAATGTACAGAAGGGGAAATATACCGCCTGATGAAATTAGCTATTGTGCAAACAAAATGCATACTACTATTCTCCATATACCCAGAACCTATGTCTGGTGGGTATTGGATATTTGTTGCAATAGACCAATAAGTTGATTTTCTTTAATATCTGAAATTTTGTACAGTTACTTCTCAGATTTAATTTCCACAAGGCATGTTGTTGATGAATCAGGAAGGTGATATAAGCTAAGCAGGGATTTGTGAAAGACTTAACTTATTTATTTTGTTCTGCATATTTTACAAGATCATGAAATATAGGATGAGGTGGAATATATTAATGTGTGCCTAAATCTGTATTTAACTATTGTTGAGTTATAAAGAAGAATATTGTATAATAAGTCTTCTTAAAGAAAACAGAAAATGTGTTAAGTTTATCTTAGTTTGAGTTTTTAACAGAATAGAATGCAGAAAATCAATTGCTGCATTTCCTAGTTGCACTGAGGGTTTGGGAGTAATACAAAACAAGTTTCTCTTCCTTTCATTTATCTCTGGCTGGATGTCCTTAGAAGTTGGCCTAAACTCCATTCTCTAGTGGGCTTACCTGTAAAAGGGATTGTTTAAAGCAGAATGAGGTTATATAAATATAGATAGCACAGAATTGTTTCACACATAATAAATATATCACCAGTTTTTCAAGAATCGAAAATGTCTAGATGTTACTTATTTGCAAGATTATGAGACAGCTAGATAATACAGAACCATGAGACACCTGGGTCATGGAAAGAAGTTCTTTGTTTTGACCACAGATCTGTGGTCAAAGTAACATCAATACCAGTCACTTACACCTAGATCTTCAGGTGATATGAGAGTTCAAAAAAATGTTTATAATTGAGAGTTAGATTATATCACTTAAAGAGAGATGGTGGAGAACAATAGATTTCCTTAACTTATAAACAGATGAAAGAAAACTATCCCACTATTTTCCTGAAAGGAGGGATAGACAGATGTTCACTTGGAGACAGGATGGAAGGGATTCTGACTGTCTGCCTAAACTTTTGTTAAATAAATGTCTCCCCAAGAGACTGATAAGACACAGATGGCTCTGGTTTATGACCCCAAGATGTCTCCAATCTCTGAGCTTTCTACTGTTTAAAATGCTTATCCAGGGAAAGAGCACCTAGTTTTCCAGGCACCTTTAGGACTAAGTCTGGAGACCTAGTTTGGGCTATAACCATCTGGCCTTCCTAGGAGTTCTCAAATCAGAGTTGTTAAGAGGAAAAAAAAAATAGCCTCAGATTTCATTCTCATGGTGTATGAAAAGAAACATATTTCTATAGAAGTAAAAGCAAACATTCTTACCTTTTTCTCTCTCAGAAGGCTGGAGCTTTATATGAGAGCACTCAAGAATCCAGAGAAGTTTTATTTCTTCGCAGTACAGTAAATAGGCGCAAGTGTTCCAAGAGCAAATAGGATATTTTCTTGAACACTGTTTCTTCATAAGCACCAGTGATGATCCTGACTATGTTTCACTGTAGGGATTTGAATCTAGTTTAACCAGAACTCATTGTGTATGCTTGCCTGAGCAACATTCTTTCTACACTTTGGAACAATTTATAACATTTCATTGACCTCAGCAAATTAACAATGTGCAACTCTGAGTCCCATAACTGAAAGGTTTATTCAAGAGAATAATTACGTTTATACAGGCAAATTAGAAAAGGCTAAGACAAGCCCCACTGGTGAAAACATTTATGTTTTTAAGTAATGTGCACATAAGACAACTGCTATATTCTGCTTCCTTTATCACTTTTTAGGTGTGATTTAATTGGCCAAATTGTGTAATCCATCCCTCTTGATACATGAAGGGAAATGTAAGTGATTAGAACCAGAGACAAGCATAGTTGGGACGTTGGGTTAAGAGACTGGTTCATCCCATTTGGGGTTTAATGAATGGATGCCATGCTGCATATTGCCTATAGTGCAGAATCTCTTTACTACTACAATTCTCTTTCTGCTAGTTTTGATGATCCAGACAATAAAACAATTTTCATTTCCTTTATATTTCACTAATCTAGACTTTTTTTTTTGCTGTTATTTAACACACTAATATGTAACTCAGATTAACTCTGAATTAACATGTTAAGTGATTTACCATTATGAAATACTTTAAACTCAAGTCACTTGAAACAGAAACTCTGAGTAGTTTAGGAAACACATTTTTGAACACTGGCTAATTTTCTGCAAACTTGAGATATGCTATCTGAAGAACAAAGTAGGTCAAGAAACACAAGTATCTGGTAAACTTTGTTTACATTTGTAGTTACACTCAAACAGTAAAAGTTCACTATAGGGTCAGGAATTGGAAGAATGAATGATAAAATAAATATCATGTCATGTGCTTTTTTATTTTTACATATAAGAAAATTATACATTTTGTGCTCTATCATGGAAAAGTATAAATAAGCAAAAATGCGAAATCATGCACGGTTGTGCATTAAATATTATAAAACAGAAAAATTTAAGTGAACCCAAATACAGAAATTGAAATAAACTGTCATATTCATATATTCATAAAGAACATGTGGATACATGGCAAGGGAAAGTTAAGGCTATTAATTTTTAATTAATAATTATTAATTTGTAGATCTAGAATGAGGTTGGTTGCTATACTCTTAGTAAGAATAGTTCACAAGTGGGACGGCTGTAAACCCATTAGAATCAGATAGGCATTTACCTAAGAACCAAGAAAGGGTAAACCCTGCAGTGAGGATAATGCTGGAAAATAAATGCCAAATGTAAAGTGAGGATTGACAGTTCCATATAGGATTGTGCTTTGGTTTGAATATGATTTATCTCCACAAAACTCATGCTGAAACCGGTCCCCACTATGATGATATTTGACATGTGGTTGGACCTTTAGGGATCATTGAGTCATGAGGCTCCACAAAGGAACTAATGTCACCTCTTGGGAGTGAATTCTCACTCTCACCAAAACGGATTAGTTACTGTGAGAGTTAGTTGTGAAAGTGAAGCATCCTCTTGTGTTTTGCCTCTTTCCAAAGCACTGCTTACCATTCTGCTTTCTGCAGTGAGTTGAAGCAACCTGAGACCCTCATAAAAAGGGAGCAGAGGCCACTGACACGCTCTTAGGTGTGCCCGTCTCTAGAAGCACAGCCAAAGTGCAAATCTTTGCTTTACAAATTACTAAGTCTTGGGCATTCCTGTAATAGTGACAGAAAACAGGTTAAGATAATCAGCAAGACCTTAATGGAGTAAATCAAGTAAGGGGGTATCCAAGATGACAGTTATGAGGTTGAAGTTTTTTGTGGTCTGTGTTTCTGTTGCTTTAAGTCTACATATGTCAAAAGACATTGGAAGTAAGAATATCTGATGGATAAATTAGTGGAGACATAAGATATTTTACTCTAATGAAGGCAAGAAATACTTCATTTTTAAAATGAAAATCAATAGCTGGTAAACATTTTTATTGGCCTTTTGCATATCTAAATTTTTTATTAGCAGAAACTCTTTGCTCCACATTATTTTCAGGGATGTTTGCATGGGAAATATTGTTGGAAAACAGAGTATTTTCTTTCAGAGGAAAGGGTTGGTTTGCTTACTGTTTTGGAAGACACAAAATTCTTTACACAAAAGCAGTGATGAAGCATGCTTATAGACCATTATAAAATATTTGGGTCTCTTAAACTCAGCAATCCTCTCTGTTAATGCAACGTGCTGTATGCAGACACATCAAACAAAGCATGCTGATGTTTAAGATGTTTACTGTGTCATAATTAACAAAGTCCTTTGTCTCTGATTCCAGAATATTCATGTCTTCTTCCAGTATACATAAATCTCTGATAGGGTAACTTATTCATGTGTAACATCTGTGACACTTCATGGCCCACAATACTTTGGCAGTGAGGCTGAGAGAAAGACAGAGATCTGCTCCTTAGACAGAAGAAGGATGAACATCTTGCTGATAATTAATTAGATCTGAGAGAAGGCCATGGGTATTGATAGCAAATAGATTCTTGAAATTGATTCCCCGCCCCCTATAGGCTATAAAGTTCTCCTCACTGATTGCCTGCTAATGAGGAGTAAGAGGTCAGACAAAATACTGGGAGTTAAGTTCAAAAACATCCTCCTGAATGGTTCACTGAGTGCTTCTGATTGCTCTTGGGATAGATTCCTGACCAAACTATTAGTCTTTAACCCTCAAATATATAGATTTATTCTGGGATGGCATACATTTCTGACTCTATTCAAGTAACCTTTAAGATATACCCCAGCCATGAGCATTTATACAGGATAAATTCAGGCCTACAATGGATGGAGACAGTAGAAATAGTGTGAATTTACCTGGCTTACTTGAGGGATGACAGAATAGAGTGAATGGCAAGAGCTGTTCTCAGAAAGGAATGTAAATGTTCCTCCTTTCTAACATAGAGCATCTTTTTCTTTGTGCTCTAATCCCTCCTCAGCTCTCTTCCTAGATCCCAGCTTCCCCAAGGGGAAATATTATTAGTATGGATGGTTCTGAGGTCTTTTGTTCCCAAGGAGCTAATACATAACCATCCAAATGTGCGTTGAGCTTTGGAAAGGGAAGGACTGACAATTGCAGTGTCTTATTGATACAAGTACCCCTGCTATCATCATACCTGATCCTGTGGGGAGATGATGTTCAACAAACAGCATTAGAAAGCATGTGCAGTTCTCGATGTTTAAGCCCTTTAGGCCAGTTCAATGTGCTTTTGTAGCTACTTCTATATCTGTATATATAGCAGGAATTGATGTATTATAAGCTTTCACTTGTCAGTCTCCTAAGTGTCAGAGGGGATACTCTTAACTGAGAATAGCCACATGTACAGAAGAGTCTGAGCTTTTGTAGCTCCACAACCTGCATGACCTCTTCTGAGTTAATGGTGGCTGTAACTGATTTTTTTCTGATTGGAATCTCTTAACAAAGGGAGGCTGCCTCTACTCAGAGGCATTCTTTGAGGTTATGGACTCATTGTCTGCTTGACCCAATCACCAGGTACACACTCTTTTGAAAGCAGCATTTTTTTTTTTCCTGCTTCCATTGAACTGACCCAGGTAGACTTTATGACTGCAATTTGACAGTTCCGTTTTGGAGCAGGTCAGCCTCAGACCCCATGACTAACAAGGTGGGAAGGATTCAACAAATGACACTTGTCAAATGGAAATGAGATTTAAGAATACAGCTATCTGGCTCTTGAAATAGTGACAGCTTCCATTCGGGGATAAACATTATCCCCGATTATGTTACCTGACACAAAACCACCAGCTCAGTGGAGCCCTATACTCACAGAGGTTGCTCTAAATAGTTGGGCTTGGGTCACTGATGGTTCAGCCTGAAAGGGCCCACTGGGTTCCATATCTGTTCAGTCTTAGAAGCAGCTATGCTGAGCCAACACAGACATGGCCATTACCCTCAGTGAGCAGACTCAGACTGCTCTCCTAGCTCATGCCAATGCTCCCCTGAATAAACCTTGCTATATTTTATACTGACTGTGTTTTGCCAGTAGCCTAGCTCTTTGATATGCCTTTTGGAAAAATACAATGGGCGGATTAAAGACCCCTTTTTGGGCTCCACTAACTATGGAAGAAACCACTGTTTATGATCACAGTGACTGGGCCACTCATCTGGAAGCCAGGGCTCCGCTGGCCCCTGATCCCTGTCTTGTGCAGTAGGTCTTTGAACTCATTTTTAGGTTTTTTACAAAAGCTTTTTATCCAGGTTGCTTTATCTTGTTAAACAAGTTTTTACTGAATTTTTTTATTGACACAATTATTGATTCACATAAAGTTATAAGACATAATAAAGAAAGAACCTGTGTACCTTTACCTGTTTCCCCAAATGGCATCATTTTGCAAAACTGTAGCATGGTATTGCAAAAATAAAAGATATTGACATTCATTCAATCCATACATTCTGTTTAAATGTCTTGAGTTTTACTTTTTTGTGTGTAAATATGTAGAGTTTTACAGAAACTGACAGTTTCTGTGTGAAAATTTCGTATTTATGAGATTTTTGCAAAAGATTGTGTAGTCATGTAATTAGTTCCAGACAATTTTAAAATTTGTGTAAGCCTACATATAACTAGCAATCAAGATACTAGAAAATCCATCCCCTCTAGAGTCCTTTCCATTGACCTTTTGTAGCCATATCCATCTGCATCCCTGTATTCTGCCATAATCCCCCAACCTATTGCCTATCACAGTCTCCACCTATCAGAATTGACCTCTCACAATCTGTACTCCAGCCCCCAGTGATTGACAGAAGGTCAAATGCAAAATACACTGAACCCTTCAAAGTCTTTCCAAGACTCTCATCCCATTGTGATATCAGCTGGAAGTTCAAAGTCTCTTCTAAATATTATTGTTTCATACTTCAAAATACCATGCACGGGTGAGACTTCTCCATATAAAACACAACTTGGGTCTCAAGTCCTGTTCATCTATATACATCTGAACCTAAAGCGGCACTTCAATACTACACAAACAACAATAGGAAACATCCTGCATTATGACAATTATAGATATCATGATCCAAATAGTGGGGAATGTAAGAGCAAAAGTTGTCACTCGTTCATAAAAGTTCTGAAATCTAGCAAATAGTAGATTTTTTTGACTGGGTTTCAAGACTTAGTCATAATACTCTCAACTTGACTGTACCTCTGGGTCTTGATTCCACTCTGTAAGTCACCCTTTCCTTTTTCATAAATGTAGCATGGATTTGCAGCTAAGCAGATTTATTGGATTGTTTCTGTCAACAGAATGTAGAATTAGTGTCCTCTCATTTTGCATTATATATGTTCCTGTTGTAGTTCAAGCTGACAGTTTCTGTAGAAACAAGTTTCTTATTTAATTATGAATCTGTCATTGATTTCAAGAGTATTTATTCCATTATACAGAAGCCATGGATATTTCTGAGCTAGTTCTCTATCTTGGAGTACTTCTAACATGGATGAGGGGCAATGCTTTTAATATTTCCAGATCCCCTCTGATTTGATTAAAATATTCCTGAGTCATATCTGTAATCTCTGCAAAGTATCCTCTATGTGAAAATTTCATATTTATGAGATTTTTGCAAAAGATTGTAGAGTCACACACCCAGGGTATTTTCTGTGCCTACATTTCAGAACCCACCCAACTTTTGGTGTATTTTGCTTTGTAGACAAGAAAGAATATGAAAAGTCATCTGGCTCAGTTTCATTTGTGTTTAGTAGTTTCCATGAAGTCTTTCTCTTTTCTTCTCTTGCATTTTATTCTTTCCAGCAAGAAGAAAACAGGCAGCACCTTCAACATATTGCTTGGGAATCTCCACAGGTACATAACAAGGTTTACTCTTCTAGTTTTTGTGTTGCCCACATAAACAAAGAATACAATTTTGCCAGGCTTGCTTTCGAATACTCCTAGTGTGTGTATTCACCAGCCTTCTGTTGTTGTGACCAAAGATACCCCACTAGAACAAATTAGGAGAGGAAAAAATTATTCAGGCTCATAGTTTTAGAGGTTTAGTCCATGGTGGACCAAATCCATTGCTTTTGGCCCAAGGTGAGACAGAACATCGTGGTGAAAAGGCATGGTGGATATTCACTGCTCCACTCATGGTGGCCAGAAAGTGGAGAGAGATAAAGTGGGAGATGGGGCCACAGGAAAGGTGACAACTTTCAGGGGACACCTCTGGTGACCCATTCCCCCCAGCCACACTCCACATGCCTACAGTTATCATACACTCAATCCACTGAAACTAAGATGGACTGATTAGATCACAGCTCTCATAGTCTATTTATTTCACTTCTGAACATTCTTGCCTTAACACGAGAGGTTTTGGGGGGGGGTGGCTATCTAACATTAGAACTATATCAGAATGTTAGATCTTTGTTGTCATCACCAAAATACCTGACAAGAGCAACTTAGAGGAGGGAGTCTATTTTTGCCTCAAGCTTCAGAGGTTTCAGCTGGCTCTAAGGGAGAAACTTCATGATGGTGGGGCATGGCTACAGAAAGCTAATCACCTCAGGGAAGCCAGGAAGCAGAAAGAAAGAGAGAAAGACAGTCCCCAAGTCATGTCCCCAGTGACCTCTTTCCTCCAGTCACACCCCACCATCTTATAATTACCACCCTATAGTTCATTCACATTATTAATCCGTTAAGTATATCAATGCAGTTGGAGGTTATAGACCTTGTATTTCGGTTCTGTATTGCCTAACGCATGAGCTTCTGGGGTAACCGTCCTATTTTAAATTATACCACATAATAAGATTCTTTAAGTCCAGATTTCTACTAATCATCAAAGTTGATTAAGTCTATTTCTAAGGGGATTTAGGATTTATTTATTATGTTCTTCAAAGTCTTTAGACCCTCCACCCATTTGCTGCTTCCAAAGCTATTCCCACACTTTAGGTATTTGTGAAAACAGCATTTTACTTGCAGTATGAAGATCTGTATTAGCTTTATAATACAAAATTCAGCATAACTAGTTACCATTTATTATCTCACAGTGATCCAGGCCTGGCTCAGCTGGGCACTCAGCTCAGGGTCTCACAAAGCTTTAGTCAGAGTTTGGGCAAAGATTATAATGTCATTTGATGCTTGGCTCCTTCTTGAAGGATTCGACTCAGGTTGTGGGACTGAGGCTCTCAGCTCCTAGAAGCTGCCTGCCATTCCCTAACACCTGGCCCTTTCCACGAGGTGATCTTTGGTTCTTTACAATCCATAGGCATGTGTCCCTGATGTTGCCAATCTCCTCTAAGTGCTTTACCTGAATAAGCTTCTCTAGGATAATATTGTTTTTGATTAAATTGAAGTCAGCCACTTAGGAACTTTAATTGTAGGTGCCATATGTCTTCATTTTTGCATTGTGAAGTGGCATACGCATAAAAGTAACATCTTTCCTAGTCTTGGTTCCTACTCACTGAGGAAGAGTAAATTATGCAAGGGACGGACACATCAAGTTAAATTTCACAAGAAAATTTCAGCTTTTTATTACCCCTGACAGACAAATTAATGCTTCAAAAATTCTAAATATTTTTGTAGATTCTACTGAAACTTCATGAGCATACTGCTTTATCAAACTATTATATGCCAGATGACTTATAAATAAAGAAATACTTATTTGTTACAGTTCTAGGGACTGGGAAGTCTGGGATTAAGGTAATTAGAGATTCGGTGTCTGTCAAGAACCCACTTCGTGGGTTATAGGTGGCCATTGGATTAGTTTAAATGTGGAAGATATGAGGGAACTGTCTGAGTTCTCTCTTATAAATGCACTAATCCCTTTTATGATGGCTCCATTTTCATGACCCAATCACCTTCCAAGGTACCATTTACTCTCATATGGGCAATGGAATCCAAGATATTAATTTTAGGAGGATATGGATATTCTATATATTAATAGATAATGTACTGATACAATCAACAATCCCAATGCATGTTCATTGACTGAATTAATCACTTTATTTCCCACAAACTGAATAGTACCTGGCAAGTCTAGGCAGCCAGCAAAGTACTGATGTAACAAGGAGAAATTCATATAAATATCATCTACTTAAACAAATAAAGCAATAGGCTTTAAAAGGATATTACATGTTGGTTCCTGAGGTAGACCAGGACATAGTTATAACATACAAGTAGTTTTAAAGAATTATTATAATGCTTCTATCTTCTGAGAAAAACAAAGTAACTATAGCAATACTGATTTATCTAATTATTATATTAATTGAAATAGAAAACCAGTCATGACAAACAGACTACAATGTGCATAGTATCTCAAGCATTGTATATGTTTGTTTATTTTTTCTCACCTAACAATCCAAGATGGGTGTTGCTGATTGGTAGACATGTTCCCTCCACATTGTGGTTTAGATCTGTGTCTTATAACTCTATATTTGGCAGAGTATTGGTACCAAATGCATCTGATTAGAAGAATAAGGTAGAGCAGCCTAGCCTGCAAGTTCACTAATTATTTCAGCTCACATCGCACTGGTACAGACTGTTTACATGGTCATTCTTTATCTGCAAAAAACTATGGGAAATGCAGTCCCTTAAGACATCTAAGTGTAATTATTACTTTTACATACTAAAACTATTTAAAATCTCAGTGTATCTTTTCTTGCTAACCCGAGGATCAGATGTATTATGATGATTAAAATTTCTTGTTATGCAATCATGTTCATTAAAATTATGAACTTTTAAATTTAGAGTTAGCATTGGGAATTCTTGAGTTTACTCATTTAGAGAGAGAAAGACCCAAAGGTCAATTTAATTCAATAACATCTTTTTCTGTTATCTCTGTGTAATAACTTCATTAGGTTCTAATTAAGGCAGCCATGAATAAATGCTCCTTATTCTCATGGAGTATAACATATAGTCATGATTAAATGGCTTACACAAATTCATAAAGCAAGAAAATTCTAGAAACAGGGTTAGGACCCAGTTGTCCTAAATCTTATTCCACCAGAGCTTTTTGTGCAACCTGTGGTACATGAGTGGTACTGAATTTGAGTTTTTAATGCAACATTTAGCAAATGCTTTGTGCTTACTTTATCACTAATGCAAGTAAAACACAGTCATTTGCATTATCTTTTTTTTGAATGACCTTATTGATGAAAGAAAGATGTGCAATATTTATTTAAATTAGTCCTATCATCATTGAGTTTCTTTAGTTTTTCAAAAAACTATTCAAATTTATCTATCTAAATATTATTTTGTCAAAGTAGTTTAAGATATGAGAATTAAATAAAAATCAAACCATGTAATTCTCTGTGAAATAATTCCTTTAAACCTCACTAATATTTTAAGGTTAAATTTCTCAAGCAAATTTTCTCAAAATTTGATTCTTCCTATATTTCTTTCAACAAATGGATTGTCAATATTATAATGAGAAGATCCTAATCCCTTTTCCTTAGGAATGTTATCTTATGTGGAAAAGGGGATTTCCAAATATAAGTATAGTTGAGGATATTGGGGTGTTGAGGAAATGGGGACATTATCCTTAATTATTCAGGTGTATCAAATGTAATCACATGAAATCTTAAAGGTAGAGGATCTTTCTGGACTGAAGGTAGAGAAAGTGTGTGTGAGAGAGATAGACCAGAAAGGCAGAGAGAATGCAGGGGGTGGGGGAAAGAGAGAGAGACTCTCAATGTGACAAAGGAAACTTAGAAGCAGGACACAGATGCTATGTTGCTGGCTTTGAAAACGGAGGAAGAGGTCATGAGATAAGGAACAAAAGTAATCTCAGGAAACTGGAAATGGACTCTTCTCTAGAGCTCCCAGAAAATAATGCAGCCTGCTAATGTTTAAATATTAGTTCAGTAGAACCCGTTTCAAACTTATGACCAAGAGAACTGTGATAGAATAAATTAGTGCTGTGTTAAAGCACATAGGTTGTGGAAATATTTTTATAGCCACAACAGGAAACTAAGACAGATTTTGGTATCTGGAAAGAAGGTACCATTATAAGTTACAAAAGTCTGTAATTATTTATAAATTAGATTTTAAGCTATTGTATGGGGCCATGGAAGTGGCTCAGTGGTAGAGAGCTTGCCTAACTTGTGTGAGTCCTGTGAATTAATCCCCAATAACACACAAACACACGCGCGCGCACACACACACACACACGGGCACACACACACACGTCTTCTGATTTTTATGAAAAAAATTAAGTAGTAGTGTTCCAAGAAGTTTTTTAAAAAGTACTCAAATGAAATAAAGCCGAGATGAGAAAATTGCACCTTGATCTAAGAGAAATGCCGTTCAAAGTGCTGAGATATTCATGTAGGGAAGAAAAGCAGCTACTTTTGGGATCTTGTGCTGTTCTTGAGATTCTATGAGTATCCAACCTCTGCAACAGAAGAGGAGTTAACCATCCTGTGTGCCAGGAGACATTCTTTCCAGCAGGAAAAAAAAAAAACGCTTTCAAGTTAGACACTGTTTTGTCTCATTGGACATTTGTTTGAAAACTAACATGGGAGTTTAAAATAGAGTGAAGTAAAATGGTAACAGTTTATCAGCACCAACAAAATAATATCAGATTTCTATGAAAACATAAATGTCATTATACATGTGGATTACGTCTCTCTAGACCTAAACTTACCATCAGTTTATTTAAATGAAATTATCAAAAAACTTGTATGCTTAGAAAGCTGAAACATGATAGCTGATCGTGTTTGTTGTTTTAATCTTTTAAATTATTCAATTACTGCTGTTTATATTTTAATTGTTTAAGAATTTATGCTAACTACCACCTTATATTAAGGAGAATGTATTATTCATGCAAAAGTGGAATACATTAAATGGAAATTCAAGTTTAAAATTCTGTGGAAGGAGAAGCTAATTATTTTGTTACAAAATAATCTGTTAGTGAAAGAAATGCTCTTAAGAAAAAGCCAACTGCTCTATTTCAATGACTTGTTTGTTTTCATAGTGTTTCTTTAGTCATTGCCCTTTACCAGGATAGGAAATTGTGTCTACTGCCTTGCTAAGCTCAGATTTTAGTAATTTGCTTCCTTGCTTATTATTCTTATTCTTTAATACAGGTTTCTGAAATGTTTTGTATATAACATCATCCTTTTTTGTTCTTCTTAAAAACTATGTAGGAGGAAAAAAAAATTGTAATGCCAAAGTAGCAATGACATTAAAATGAATTGTTAGAAATGTGACTTGACTTTATTGCTTACATATAAATGTAAACATTTATTTGTTTAAGGTACTAAAACATTTTTATTCTTCCCAACAGAATTATCTGTAATCATGCTTACAATATCCCCCTGGAAGATTATTGACAGGAAAATATTCAATTACACCTCTGCTACAGTAATATGTATTTGAAAACAGACTTTTTATATTCAAATAATGTTTCAAGTTAATCCCCACACCACATATTTATATAAAGTGAAATCTGTGATAATAAACAAATAATGTCTTACACTGTTTTATGACAGTGTAAGATTGATTTTTGGTCTTTTCAACAAATCATCCTGAGGTTCTCCATAGATATTTACCAACAAAGTTTTTCCCATCTGTATCTACTCTTTATAAATGAAGAGACACACTAGATCTTCTTTCTTCATGTTCAATTCCCATATGCCCATCTCTTCTAGTCCTTACTTGATCATGGAATTCCTTGGGTACTGTTAATGTGGACTTGAACACATTTTAATACCACTATCAAAAAATGAATTTGGCAAATCGCTTGAGAAGTTGATTCAGCACTGCGAAAGTGAAATTTAATTAGATAATATAAATTAATTAATTTTCCTAATGAAAAACTTAACTGTGTGAAGAATAATTATTTTATTGTGCATTTATCTATATAAAGAGGGATAGATTTTCTTGCCTGATTCTATTTATATGTTCGATGTCATTTTTCCTTTCCCACTCTCATGTTCTGAACATAGTAGAGCTCAACATATAGTAGAGCTAAAACACGGCCAATCATCTGAAAAACCTTTTTATTTTCCCTCTAGTTCTTTAATCTGTATTCTTTCCACTTTCCTGCACTAATTGAAACCTGGCTTTCCTGTGGAGAATGGTTTTGTCCTGCAGATCTAATTTTATTCCTGAAGTTTTCTTGTTACTGAATTTAAAGATGGATAAATATTCCCATTCTTTAGTCATTTACCCATCCATCCATTACACACACACACAAACACACGTATACAATCCAACTGTACCATCCACTGTCCAAAACATCTACAGATATATTTGCAACAGGTAATAATTTAATTCCTGAATCATTGTAATTATCTCAACATTAGTCCTTTGGTACAAAAACACAGACATTCATATATCTAATCTCCTTGAGTTTCACATATCCTGAACCACATATTCCTGTGTTCATGTCCTACCCCTGTCTTGATGAGCAAATACAATGTGACTGTGATTTCAATCTCAAACATTCTGCCCTAGAGTGATGATTTCAAACCTTCTGTCATAGTTTGAATACAGAATGTCCCCCAAAGGCCCATGTGCTAAAAAGTCTTGGTCATTGACCTCTGGCACTATTGGGAGGTGTTGGGACCTTTAGGAGGTGGGACCTCTTAGAAGGAAGTTAGGCCCTTGGGAGCAGGCTCTTTGATGAGAACATTGGACCCAGGTCTATCTTCTGCTCTCTTTGCTTCTGAACCACAGTGAGGTGAATAGCTTGGCCCAAACATGTATTCTCTCTATACTGTTCAGCCTCACCTTGGGCCCTAAACAAATGGAACCAAGCCACCATGGATTGAAACTTCTGAAGTAACGACAAAAATAAAACAAACAAACAAACAAAAAAATAGATTTCTTCTTGAAGTTGACATCTCAGGTATTTTGTCAAAGGAAAATGGAAACTGACTAAAATAACTTCAAAGCTTCTCCTCTAGCGCCCAAGCTGCGCAATACTCTAGTGGACTTGTCAACCTTTTGGTCCATCCTTTTAATTTTATCTCATTAATCATCTACTACATATCCAGCTTAAATCCTATGATCATTGTCATTCTGTGGCTTTTATGCTCAGCTCTCTTACTTCTTATTCTCCCTTCGGGATAAAAATAATTTAGACTAAATTTAAATTTCTTTCCCCTATATACCTGTCATTATTTAACTAAATATGTCTTTGAAAAGATAGACATGGTGCCATGTCTCACATTAAATTCTTAATCACTGAACTCAATCAGGATCCTAACGTAGCCCAGTAATTTTTCCATTTTCCCCAGTCTGTTTTCTCCCTTTCTTTTAGTGTCTTTATGCTGTTTGCTTAAGCCTTCAGTGCCACTGCCCTCATCCTCAGTCTCAAAAGACAATTTTACCTCCTGCTTCACTGAGAAAATTGAAGCAACCAGGGGAGAGTGGAACACATCTGCCCAGCTCTCTGCTTCTCTGCTCTGCTGTGGCTGGAAATGAACTGTGTGTGCTCAGAGCCATTAGGATGGCTCACCCAGACGGCTCTGCCCCTCCCTCCTTTCCCTTTCAGCTGAAGGAGAGACTGTATTCATTGTCTCTGATTCACCTCCTTTTATTCTCCCTAGAACCAAATTCAACAATGATTCACTCTCAGCACACTGTGGCAGCTTCCTTTACCAAGGTCACACATGAACTAGCCTTTCTTTGCTTACCCCAATGCCAAGTCTCAGTTCTCATGAACGTGGAACTGTCCACGCCATTCAGTGCAGTTGATCACCTTCTTCTCACTTTACTTTCATGACATTAGAACTGCTTGGGTTTTCTCCTGGATGGTTGCTGTTTTCTCATCTTCTGACCTACCTCAAAACATCTACTGTACCAGGACCTTGTTGAGCTTCCTCTCTTTTTACACATTCCTCCAGTTTCCAGTATTTAAACCAGTGAATCAGGATTCTGCCCAAGATTTGATCACTGCCTTGAATTCTAGAATAGTCCTTCAAATTTATTTGTATTTCTACTTTGTTTCTAAATTGACCATACTCTTAAAATGTCTAGAACTAAGTTTCTGATTTTCCCTCCAAAGCTGATGTGCTCATCCTTTCCCATCCCATCATGGTATCCTCCATTCTTCTGGTTGCAAAGGTCAAAACCTTTACATATATTTTTTTTATCTTCTATTTTTTTCTTCCACCACACGTGTCAAAATTCTGTTTTCAAAATATATACAGAGTCCAACCACTTTCTAAACACTCCTTTACTCCCAGTCTACTTCAAGCCTTTATTTCTCTCAACTTAATTGCTACAGGAACATTTTCAATGGGCCTCTCGTCCAAACACCAACAGAATTCCATCGCTATTCTTTTCATACCCTTCAGTTTCTTGCCATATGACTCACATTAAAAGCCAAAGCTCTCACAGTGGCCTACAAGTTTGTGCACATCCAAGTCACATTCCATTTTATCTTGTTATCAACTATTCTCCTATTAAAATCATTTTTCTCAAACCATGTGGCCTCACCATGCCCCAAAGAGTTCCTGCATTCTGTCTTTGCCTTTGTTGACTCTGCTGTGATGACATTCTTCTTGCAGATACCCATCTGGGTAATTCAGTTTTTCTAAACCTTATCTTAAAATTTTACCCACTCATTTCCTAGTACTTCCATCTTTTCTTCCTTGATTTACTTACTTTTTGTTTTCTTTTTCCTTTAGGACTTCTTATTGTTTGTTTCATTCTCAATCTCTTAACATGGAATCTTAGTTACATTTCCTATTTAGTTCACTCTTTGTCCTCAGTGTTTATGACAGAGGCTTACATGAACAGCTTCATTGGTTGTTGTTGCTGTTCAGTTTATAATCATCTGAAAATGTCATGTTTACATGCAAAAGCCATGGATATTATTATATTTATTATTACTTCTCTCAGCAAACATCCAAATAAACAACCTTAAGTTTTCAATTCTGAATCAAGCTGGCTAGGAATATTTTAATCTCAAAGTCAACCTGAAATAAATAATATATTTCAGATAACACAATCACATTTGGCCTGAAAGTGGCCATCCTATTTCTTATTAGCCCATAGGGCTCCTGCTGCCAAGTCTACCTGCTTTCTTGTGCTGACACTGGTGTAATCTTTTTTTTATTTTTTTCTTTCCTGATTGCTACTCTCCAAAAGCCCTGGCATCACCCCAAACTGCTTAATTTCAGTGTCTTGAAAGAAGCCTTTATAGCCAACCCTTTATGGTGACAAATCAGAGTAATTGCCGTGGTCTCCCATTTGAGGGGCTTTGTGCTGCTGCAGTCATTGCTGGCTCAGCAGTGGTATTCAGGGAAGCAGCTGGCAGGAGGGAAAGGAGATGGTTTTCCACAGCTGATATAAAAATGACAATAGGTTCATTTGTAAACTCCCAATCAACCATGTGCCCTTCTGCCCCAAGTGAAGATTACTTCCGAGTGTACCAGAGCACTCAGAGCATATTTAGCTTATTTTCTAACTTCTTTTCCTTTTGAACCTCTCTTTGAAATTCATTTTATTAAGATGTATCTTAAAGAAATATGAATTCAAACAAAAGTCTTAGGAAACAACAGAAATAAAATGGTCTGGCAACGTATCTATGAAAAAGTGGTTGACAGAATATAATAATAATGAAGTTGGGGATAGAGCACATTTCTTGGAAGGGAATGAGGGAAAGGGGTTTGATTTCTACCCTGGAGAAGTAAGAGTAGCCTAACCCATGGTCCAGAGGGTGAACTGGGATGCCCAATATCATCAAAGGATGTGATATGACATGTCCTGGCAGAATATCTGAATTGAATGCATTCAATGACTAGGAGTGAGCACAAGGAAAGAAGAATAGAGCATGAAATAAGAAAGAAAGAAAGAAAGAAAGAAAGAAAGAAAGAAAGAAAGAAAGAAAGAAAGAAAGAAAGAAAGAAAGAAAAAATTGGGATTAGTCAATCCTTAGCTCAACTCCAGAGTGCCTCAGAGGGCTCCCAGCCCAGAGGTAGCTGCAGAGATGCAGAGCAAAAGTACTAGCAAAATGAACAGTGGTTGTCATGTACATGCAGTAATATCAGTATTGTCCGTGGTCTCCTGGAAACAATATTAGAAGTAGACAACTGAATTTGTGTGATTGAGGTTACTGCCTGGAAAAATAAGAAGCCAGGTGAAACAAGGAGGACAGTAACTGGAGACACAGACCTGCCCTTCCTTGACACAGGGATTGAGATGAATTCTGGTGCCCTGCAGGGAGTGGACTGAAGGTGCCACCAAATCAGAACTCCTTGGCAAATGATTCTGACGTTATTATCCTCTTGCCTTCTGGAGGCGTTTGAAATGACTGTGGCCCGGAAAAAAACATCTGTTACTTGCAGCTGCTTTTAGTTTTAAGGTTTAACCTTCTGTGAAAAAGGAGCAGAAACTTGGGTTTTGACATCAACATGGAACTCTATATTTCTTGGATTTTGTAAATAGTAAGACTTAAATTCACTTCTTTTCCACACTCTTCACCTATATATGCAGAAATTTCTGAAATATCCATAAATTTTGTGCCCATAATTTGTTATTGTATTTACATTTATAAATATTTATTTTTATTATTTTATAATTTCTAGCTATCAAGTTTAATAGTCTAACTTAGTCACCTAATGTTTGAGCATATTAAGCATGTCTAAATTATAAGCATGGTTACATATTAAGAATGTATAAATTTTGTGCCAACAAAGAAAAATTAATTTTAAAATCATAATAGTTTTTAAGTCTGTACCTGATACATCCAAAGTCTGAATCTCTTATGTGCATGTGTTCCTTTTCCCTCTTCTGTCTCTTTCACCTATTGGTTTTCTGAATTCTATTTTTGTCTATTTATATGGCTCATAAGTATTGATCCATGAATAGACATGGTATATATAAATATATGGAAATAATTTGTGTGTCTCAATGATGCTATCTTCCTCCAGAATTCACTTTTATTCCTGGAAAAAATGAAATCATAAATCCAATTGATCTTATCCCAATCAGGATGGAGTGCTTTTGAACTAGACTCCAGTCTTTATGAGGCATGACTTGACTCATTTTTATTTTGACATTTTATTCTTCTGATTTTTTTTTTCTTGGAGGATGCTGAAATTGGGCGTGTGCTACTTAACCCTTTGAAGTTGCTCTCATAAGATGAAGGACTGCAGAAGGAGAACTTGGCAGTGAAGTTGACTTATCTCTGAGCTTTCCTTTGCAGCGGAAGCGTGGTGCTTAAGTTTTTGTTGCCTTGGTAACATGGTCATGCTCTCTGGAAGATTTTTATCCTCCGTTTAAATTTTCTTTCCTGTTTTCTTCTTGGTCCCTGGGGGTAGAATTCATCAACAGCACGCTGGTCCACTATTGTTCTACCTGGAAAATATGAAGAACACAACAATTCCTTTTCTCTTAAGTCCTAGAAGAGTCTCATTATGGTTTCTTCTGTCTTAAGCAACAAACACTATTTTTGTTTTTACCCAGATTTATCAACTGCTGAGAATATAACATAATTACATGGGGATGAATATCAGTCCAAGCTAGAGACAGTGTCAACATCATATGAATAGTGTGTATGGCATTGTGAGTTAGTCTCCCCCTCCCCAACCAAGGACCTTCAAGATTCAGTAGGTTTGAGACAGGGACTATGAATTGGCATTTCTAGAAGTTACTGGTTACTGCTGCTGAACCAGAAGCCACACTCTCAGAAGCTAAAATAAACATATTGTCTGTCTTCATCTTGGCTAAAAAGAAATCACAAATTTTTGAACATGTCTTCATAAAACCAAAAGTCTTAGTGAATTACAAAAATTTTGTTGCTAGAATCAACATTTGCTTTACATTTGCTCCAATTTTGTTATTGATTCTGAATAGGATGTTACCTGCGATATTGATTTTATTTTATAAATCATCTCACATGCTCCCTTTCTTCCTTTTGTACTCCAAAAAACTGAGACTAAATATACACATATGATCATTAAAAAGTGTTTCCAATCTTAATCAAAATCCTAGCAAGTTATGTTGCAGATATTGATGTCTTATTCTAAGTTTATATGAAATGGTGAAAAGACTCAGAATAACCAACAAAATATTGAAGAACAAAGTTGGAGTGCTCACAGGACCCAGCTTCAGGGGTTACTATTAACTACAGTAATCAAGAAAATGTATTATCAGTGATGCAACAGATAAATAGAGTAATGGAAAAGAATGGAGAGATCAGAAATAGACCCACACAAATATGGTTAGCTAATCTTGAAAAATGAAAAGAAAAAGGCAACACATTAGAAAATAGTCTATTTAATGAATGGTGCCACAAAAACTGAAACATTCCCAGGAAAAAAAAAAATCTATACTCACACCTTGTATCCTTTACAAAGAGCAACTCAAAGTGTATAACTGACCTAAATGTAAAATATGAAACTATACAACTCCTAGAGGGAAACAACGGAGAAAATCTAGGTATGAATGAATCTGGGTATGGTGATAATTTTTAAACACAAAAGCATGATCTATGAAGGAAATAATTCATAAACTAGACTTCTGTGAGAGGGAAAACTTCATTTTCCAAGAGAAATTGTCAGGAGAATGAGAATACAGGTTACAGATTGGGAGAAAACATTAAAAAAAAAAAAATATATATATATATATATATATATATATATATATATATATATCTGATAAAGAACTGTTAGCCCAAAATACAAAGAACTGGTATGAAGTAATAAGAAGGGTAATATCCTGATTAAAAACAGACTAAGTATTTGAATAGATACCTCACCAAAGAAAACAGACAGATGGCACTCTTGGATGGGATAGGGATGTGGTCAGGCTGCATGTTTGTGGAGGTAAGAGGTATGTGTGGACTGTACTATTCATTCAGTTTTACTGTGATTCCAAAGGGTCTCTGAAAACTGAAGTCTATTTTAAAATTTAAAAAATGTGGCTACAGATGTAGCTAAAAACTTAGAGAGCTTGCCTAGCATGTGTGAGGACCTGGTTTAGATTCTTAGCACTATAAAAGTAAATTAAAATAAAAAAATGAGACAGATTGAAAATAATTGTTTCTGTCGTATTACAGGTTTCACCTATCAGGTATGTTTTAAGACAATAACACATTAAAGTAGGCAAGCTTTCAAAGTATTTATCTAAAAAATCGTAGGAAATGATTTCCTTTTAATTCAAGTTGTAAAATATCCCTTTTCTAGTATGTCTGTATTTGCCATTTTATACATTTTTTGAGATATCGTGATATGCTTTTTCTTTAGAACTATTATATGCTATAACACACTTAGAGAGAATTTATTAAAGGGTCTTATGTCTTTTTAACAATATAAATATATTACCTGAGTCTTAGAAAATATGAAAAATGAAAAGTACCTTTGGCATCTCTGCACAATTGAGAAGACCTCCTTTTTCTTGTTTGGCATAAAAATGAAAACTAGAAATAAATGGTAAATGAAAAGATGAGTCTTTGGCTCAGAGGGTGTGACAAAATGACCCTGACCGATCTGATAATCCCATTTTTATTAGTTATATCTTTAGCTCATTCCCCAAAACTACACTCAGCTCAAAATAACAAAATTATATCTGATGATAATGTTTCTTAAATAATAACTACACAAGAGCTTTAATAGTTCTTCTTGAAGCAAATTATTGGGGCTGGAAGACAACAATTCAAATGTCATTCTTAAGAGTCTTAAATCTTTTCTATTCTAGATTATGTATCACGCAAGCCTTTTTAATTTTTTTTGTCATTACTGAGGAGTCATAATGAGAGAAGCTGTAAATTTCATCAAATTGAATAAAAACTATAACTGACTTAATTTAGAAATGATGATTAATATGATATAATTCATAATAATAACTAATTTCATTCCATTGAAATGACCCCAGAATGTAAGGGCAATCTAACTGTATTTGTCAGAATTTTCTCTTCCCACGAAACTCACAGAACTGGGTGCTATTTTAAGGAAATGCTATTGTAAAACATTTATTAATGGTACCTGCCATATGCTATTTTAAACATGAGATTTTATAAAATATTATATATGTTGCCTTAGTTCAATTTTTGTTGCTGTAACAAATGTTCCAGGCTGGGAAATGTACAAAGGAAAGCGGTCTGTTTCCTCCTTTCAGAACTGTAAGCTAAAGTTCAAAATCGGGAGGCTATAATCTGTTTAAGGCCTCATATTCTGTCTTCTTGTGGGAGATGATATCAAATAACAAGAGAGGAAGGATGAGAATAGCTGAGAAAGTTAAACTCGCTTTTTAGTAATACAATCTGGAGGGTTAAATCCATTTTCATAAAATCTCAGGCACTCTCCCAATATGAATCTTGATTCCCTCTGAGGGTGGAGTCTCCATGACCCAATTATCCCCCACGAGGCCCCACCCTCAATATGGCTACCTTTGGGACCAACCTTCCAGCACATTCATTTCTGGAGAAAGACTATGTCCAGACCATGGCACCTGTACAGAAAGTTCATAACACACAGATGTGTAGTTTAATTTTTCGAAAGTCAAACCCCTAGTCACTACCAACCTGGTCAGGCAAAGAAGACTGCTAGTGGAGGTGTCCTCTCCCACTGATTTTTCCCCCAGACACAACTGTCTAGCTCTCTTCTAAAGTAACCATTGTACTAATAATTTAAGAAATAATGGCCTTGCTTTCCTATACATTTTTCTTTCTTTCCCCAGCCAAGAATGCATCTAAAATAACCGTAGCTCACTTTAATTAACTCATAAATATGTGTTATTATAGGTCTGCTTCTTTCCATTAATGTAATGTTCTGTGGGATTTATACGTGTTGTTACATAATTTCACTTGTATACTTTTATATCATAGTCCATTAATATATATATATATATATATATATATATATATATATATATATAATCTGTAAAATATACATTGGTGGGTACACAATTTATTCCTATTTTTAAAGACTCTGGCATAGTTGGGACTACTCTGTAAATGCTGAGAACATTCTCGTGTGTGTGCCCTCCTGCATTTGGGTACACAATTGGGTTCAGTTTATATTACAGATGAAGTCTCCAGCTCCCACCTGCTGTGGAAGGTCTTTTACATTGCTACAATTCCCACAAACTTGGTCCTTTTTTGTCTTTTTAATTGTAGCCATGTTGAAAGATGTACAAAGGATATGCATGATGTTTTTCAGTTGGATCTTGTTGATGAGCACTTTGACTGAATGTTTTCTAGAAGTCCAATAGTCAAAAGCCCTTTTAGGACAAGCATCATTAATGCTATTGCCCATATTTCTACTAGCTTGTGTTTCTTTGTCATAGGTCATACTATTGTTTATTATCTCACTTTGAATTTTTATTATTTTACTGTTTGTTTAGGGTTTTCAGTAGCATAATGTCTCTTGAATAAAAATTTATGCATCAAACATTAAATATTACTTATAATTACTTATTTGATGTATTTTCCATATCTAGGTTCATTATCAACAAAAAGAATTACTTCATGTTTCTTCTAAACCTAATGACTTTCTTTTTGCACCACAGGGGCTAAAACCTGAGATTAATCACTAGTGATGATAGTAGGTGTGCCTATATGGTTATTGACTTTAAAGGAAAATCCAAACATTCAGCAAGTAAATTATTCTTGTTTTGTTTTATTTTTTTTTAA
This sequence comes from Callospermophilus lateralis, assembly GCF_048772815.1. Taxonomy (NCBI): domain Eukaryota; kingdom Metazoa; phylum Chordata; class Mammalia; order Rodentia; family Sciuridae; genus Callospermophilus; species Callospermophilus lateralis. The sequence continues at coordinate 14,694,476 of NC_135320.1, forward strand.
ATACAAATAACATTACATGGAATAAGAAGTTTTATTATATTCCAAAGTATTATGAATAGGCATGAAAAGACACACTGAATTGTTAATATCTACTATGTCAAAATCTAGAGTTATTATAATTATATTTAAATACTGTCATAGCATTTTGCAAATTATTTTTACATTTTTAATAAAGTACATTTAAGTTTTAGAATATCAGAATGTGTGTAGGAAGAATTTTTTTTTTAAATGAATAGTCTTATTGAAGGGCATCTAGGTTGGTTCCACAATTTAGCTATTGTGAATTGTGCTGCTATAAACATTGATGTGGCTGTGTCCCTGTAGTATGCTGTTTCTAAGTCCTTTGGGTTTAGACTGAGGAGAGGGATTGCTGGGTCAAATGGTGGTTCAATTCCAAATTTTCCGAGAAATCTCTATACTGCTTTCCTTATTAGCTGCACCAATTGTAGTCCCACCAGTAGTGTATGAGTGTACCTTTTCCCCACATCCTCACCAACACTTATTGTTGTTTGTATGCATAATAGCTGCCATTCTGACTGGAGTGAGATGAAATCTTAGAGTGGTTTTGATTTGCATTTCTCTAACTGCTAGTGATGATGAACATTTTTTCACGTGTTTGTTGATTGATTGCATATCCTCTTCTGAGAAATGTCTGTTCAGGTCCTTGGCCCATTTATTGATTATTTGTTTTTTTTTTTTTTTTTGGTGTCTAGTTTTATTGAGTTCTTTATATACCCTAGTGATTTCTGCTCTATCTGAAGTGTGAGGGGTAAAGATTTGCTCCCAAGATGTAGGCTCTCTATTCACCTCACAGATTGTTTCTTTTGCTGAGAAAGAAACTTTAGTTTGAGTCCATCCCATTTTTTGATTCTTGATTTTAATTCTTGTGCCACAGGAGTCTTATTAAGGAAGTTCGGGCCTAATCCCATGTGATGAAGATTAGGGCCTGCTTTTTCTTCTATTAGACTCCGAGTCTCTGGTTTAATTCCTGGGCCCTTCAACCATTTTGAGTTAAGTTTTGTGCATGGTGAGAGAAGGGAGTTTAATTTCATTTTCTTGCATATGGATTTCCAGTTTTCCCAGCACCATTTGTTAAAGAGGCTATCTTTTTTCCAATGCATGTTCCTGGCACTTTTGTCTACAATAAGATAATTGTAGTTTTGTGAGTTAGTCTCTATGTCCTCTATTCTGTACCATTGGTCTACCAGTCTGTTTTGGTTCCAATACCATGCTGTTTGTGTTACTATTGCTCTGTAGTATAGTTTAAGCTCTTGTATACTGATGCCACCTGCTTCACTTTAGCTATTCTGGGTCTCCTATTTTTCCAGATGAATTTCATGGTTGCTTTTTATATTTCTATGAGGAATGCCACTGGGATTTTGATCGGAATTACATTAAATCTGTATAGTGATTTTGGTAGTATGGTCATTTTGATAATATTAATTCTGCCTATACAAGAGCAAGATAGATCTTTCCATCTTCTAAGGTCTTCTTTGATTTCTCTCTTTAGTGTTCTGTAATTTTCATTATATAGATCTTTCCCCTTTTTCATTAAGATGATTCCCAAGTTTTTATTTATTTATTTTTTTTTTTTTGAGGCTATTGAGAATGGGGTAGTTTTCCTCATTTCCCTTTCTAAGGATTTGTCCCTAATATACAGAAATGACTTTGATTTATGGGTGTTGATTTTATATCCTGATAAATTGCTGAATTCATTTACTAGTTCTAGAAGTTTTCTGGTGGTACTTTTAGGGTCTTCCAGTTATAGAATCATATCATCAGCAAATATTGACAATTTGAGTTCTTCTTTTCCTGTGTATATCCCTTTAATTTCTTTTGGCTGTCTAATTGCTCTGGCCTGTATTTCAAGAACTATGTTAAACAGAACTGGTGAGAGGGTATCCCTGTCTTGTTCCAGATTTTAGAAGGAATGCCTTCAATTTTTCTCCATTTAGAATGATGCTGGCATGGGCTTAGCATAGATAGCCTTTATGATGTTAAGATATGTTCCTGTTATCCCTAGTTTTTCTATAATTTTGAAAATAAAGGAGTGCTATATTTTGTCAAATACTTTTTTCTGCATCTATTGAGATGATCATATGATTCTTGTCTTTAAGTCTATTGATTTTGTGAATTACATTTATTGATTTCCTTATGTTGAACCAACCTTGCATACCTGGGATGAAACCCACTTGATCATGGTGCATAATCTTTTTGATATGTTTTTGTATGTGATTTGCCAGAATTTTATTGAGAATTTTTGCATCTAAGTTAATTAGAGATATTGGTCTAAAGTTTTCTTTATTTGATGTGTCTTTGCCTGGTTTTGGGATCAGGGTGATATTGGCCTCATAGAATGAGTTTGTAAGTGCTGCCATTTTCTCTATTTCCTGAAATAAATTGGAGAGTATTTGTATTAGTTCTTCTTAAAAGGTCTTGTAGAACTCAGCTGTGTATCCATCTGGTTCTGGGCTTTCCTTGGTTGGTAGACTTTTGATGGCATCTTCTATTTCATCACTTGAAATTGATCTGTTTAAATTGTGTATATCATCATGATTCAATTTGGGCAAATTATATGACTCTAGAAATTTGTCGACGCCTTCAATATTTTCTATTTTATTAGAGTACAGGTTTTCAAAATAATTTCTAATTATCTTCTGTATTTTTGTAGTGTCTGTTGTGATATTTCCTTTTTTATCATGTATGTTAGTGATTTGAATTTTCTCTCTCCTTCTCTTCATCAGCATGGCTAAGGGTTTGTCAATTTTATTTACTTTTCCAAAGAACCAACTTTTTGTTCTGTCAATTTTTAAAATTGTTTCTTTTGTTTCAATTTCATTGATTTCAGCTCTGATTTTAATTATTTCCTGTCTGCTGCATTTGGTGTTGATTTGTTCTTTTTTTTCTAGGTCTTTGAGATGTAATGTTAAATCATTTATTTGTTGACTTTTTCTTCTTTTTAAGGAATGAACTCCATGCAATGAACTTTTCTCTTAGAACTGCTTTTATACTGTCCCAGAGATTTTTTGTATGCTGTACCTGTGTTCTCATTTACCTCTAAAAACTTTTTAATCTCCTCTTTAATGTCTTCTGTAACCAATTGTTCATTCAGAAGCATATTATTTAGTGTCCAGCTGTTGGATTGGATTTTATTTCTTCTTTTATCATTGATTTCTAATTTCATTCCATTATGGCCTGATAGAATTCAGGTAGAATCTTTAATTTTTTATATTTGCTAAGAGTTGCTTTGTGGCATAATATATGGTCTATTTTAGAGAAGGATCCATGTGCTGCTGAGAAGAAAGTATATTGTCTCGTTGAAGGTTGGAATATTCTATATATGTCAGTTAAGTCTAAGTTATTGATTGTGTTATTGAGTTCTATAGTTTCTTTGTTCATATCTAGTGATGAAAGAGGTATGTTAAAATCACCCAAAACTATTGTGTTTTGGTATATTTGACTTTTGAACTTGAGAAGAGTTTGTTTTATGAACATAGCTGCTCCATTGTTTGGGGCATATATATTTATAACTGTTAAGTCTTGTTGGTGTATGATTCCCTTGAGCAGTATGTAGTGTCCTTATTTATTCTCTTTGATTGACTTTAGTTTGAAGTCTACTTTGTTTTATATGAGGATGGAAACCCCTGCTTGCTCACATACCATGTGAGTGGTATGATTTTTCCCAATCCTTCACCTTCAGTCTGTGAATGTCTTTTTCTATGAGATGAGTCTCTTGGAGGCAGCATATTGCTGGGTCATTTTTTTTAATTCAACCTGCTAGTCTATATCTTTTGATTGGTGAGTTTAGGCCATTAACATTCAGAGTTATTATTGGGACATGATTTGTATTCCCAGCCATTTTTGTTTATTATTGGTATTTAATGTGACTTGGTTTCTCTTCTGGTTAGATTTTCCTTTAGTGTAATCCTTCCCTCTGCTGATTTTCATCATTGTTTTTCATTTCCTCTTCTTGAAATACTTTGCTGAGGATGTTCTGTAGTGCAGGCTTTCTAGTTGTAAATTTTTTTTTAACTTTTGTTTATCATGGAAGGTTTTTATTTCATCATCAAATCTAAAACTTAGTTTTTCTGGATATAAGATTCTTGGTTGGCATCCATTTTCTTTCAGAGCTTGGTATATGTCGTTTCATGATCTCCTGGCTTTGAGGGTCTGGGTTGAAAAATCTGCTGAGATATGAATTGGTCTCCTTCTATATGTGATCTGATTCCTCTTTCTTGCGGCTTTTAAGATTCCCGCCTTATTCTCTATGCTAGGCATTTTCATTATAATGTACCTTGGTGTAGATCTGTTGTAATTTTGTACATTTGGTGTCCTATAAGCCCCTTGTATTTGTTTTTCCAATTTGTTCTTCATGCTTAGGAAATTTTCTGATATTATCTCATTGAAGAGATTGTGCATTCCTTTGGTTTGAAACTCTGTGCCTTCCTCTATCCCAATAACTCTTATATTTGGTCTTTTGATGCTGTCCCATAATTCTTGAATGTTCTACTCATGGTTTTTAACTTTCTTCTCTGTGTGGTAAACTTTATTTTCTAGATTGTAAACTTTGTCTTCATTATCTTATGTTCTTTCTTCCAAGTGATCTAGTCTGTTGGTTATGCTTTCTTTTGAGTTTTTTATTTGATTTAGTGTATCCTTCATTTCAAGGATTTCTGACTTTTTTTTTCAGGGTTTCTATCTCTTTCTTGAAGTAATCTTTTGTTACCTGTATTCGCTCTCTTATTGTTGGAGTGATCAATTTTTGCTTGTATTTGCTCATTTAGGTCAATCTTTAATTCATAGATAATTTTAATTATGAACCTCCTGAACCCCTTCTCTGATATTTCCTTAACTTTCCTGCCCATAAGTTTTGTTATTATAGTGTCTTTGTTTGTTTGGAGCATTTTCCTCCCTTGTTTTCTCGTGTTGTCTATGTGTCTTCCTTTCTTGCACTGTGGATCTGAGATATTACAGTTTCTTCCCTATATTCTTGTAGTACCTGTGCAGATTGTCTGTACCACATCTTGATGTTGGGATTCCAGACCCTGCTGGTGTCCCTCAGTGGATGCTGCTGCGTCCTGGATCTGGGACCTGAGAAAGTTGGAGTGGGTAGATCTGGGCCACCGGGATTGACCTCCCAGTGGTAGTCTGCTGGTCAGAGGAGGCAGCCCTGCACCAGAGGCTAGGCTCTGGTGAGTGTCTGCCCTGCCTGGAAAAGGGATGGACCTGTGCACCCCATCCCTACAGAGCCTGGTGTGAGTGTATCTGGTGGGCTTGACCTCCCACCAATATTATTCTCTTTAAATAATTATTTTTGCTTTTGTTGAATACCTTCTATTTACTCATTAAAGTCTGTATCTACTTTCTTTCTTTCTTTTTTTTTTTTTTTTAACTTTGTTTTGGGTTCTCTTTCTATCCCTTATTCTCTTTTCCTAAACTCTAACTTCTTGATTTGCATACCTAAGTTATGGATTTTTTTTAGATATACTGAATGCATGTATATAGACTATAAAATTCTAAGAATATTTTTGTTGAATCCCTGAAGTTCGATGCCACATTTCATGATCTTTTTGGTTTAGAACTATTTTCTAACATCATTTATGATTTCTTCTGTGACATTATAAGTGTTTGTATAACACATCTATCATATGTTGCTGAAATTTTCAACTATTTGAGCAGGGGAGGTTATTCACGTTGCTTGCTAATTCTACTTAGAACACAAATTATTTCAATGCTAAAATTTACCTGAGACATGCTTTATTATCCAAATATAATAATATGATTATATATATATTTTTTTTCTTTACTCATAGTTTCCAATGTACTGAAAAAAAATTGTACTCAATTTTTTGTTGGAAACCTGGTATCTTAGGCATAAGATACTAGACGGTCTTAATTAGATTGTTAAATACTTTCATTCTTTAGTGTATTTTTGACTTTTAGTAGTTACTCAGTGAACTGTGCTAAATCCCTTCTATGATTAGGCTTTTGTCTTTTTCTTTTGTTGTTCTGTTGCTTTTGATTTATGTGTTTTAAAAGGGTGTTGTCAGACACATGAAATCTAAATATTGCTATTTTTTTCATAGATTTGATACTTCAGCATTATGAAATATTCCCTTTTATTCCTGGATATAATTCTTGCCTTAATTCTATATCTTAATGTTACAGACCAGTTTATTTGGAGCTTGTATTCTTTTGGTGTACGTTTGCCCATTCTTCTTTTTAACAACTTTCTATACTCTTATAATTTAGGTGCTCCTTATACAGACAGGAAAAAGTTTTGTCATGGTGTTTTTGCTTTACATTATTTACTTATTTATTTATTTAGTGCAGAGTTAATATATTTATCAGAGAAAATTTACTCCCCATTTACCTGTAGTATAATTAATATCTTTCATTGATTGCATTCTGCTACCTTAGTATGCATTTTTCACTTTTCCAACACTTCTGCTTCTTTTTACCCCCTCTGGCTTTCTTTTAGATTGATTAATATTGTCTAATATTTGTGGTATTTTTCCCTGTGTTCATTTGGATGTCTTACACTTTTCACAGAAGTGCTTCCCTTTGTCTAATGTTTAATAAGTAGTTACGCTAGAGATGACAAGATTGGCTGAAGTTTTCACTTTACAGTGGTTCCCAGCATGTATTTTAGGGACTATTGGAAGTTCTTCAATATTTTACCTGCAATGGCAAAATTATTTTCATATAATGTAGATGACATGTGTATTTTATCTCAGAAGTGTAGAGTATTTTTTTCCTAGAACCTTACTGATATTTGTTATCACCAGAAAATTGACTTGCACACATACCTAAGAAATTGTTTTCTATTGAAGAAAACATTAATGTAAACAATGCACTTATCTTGCTAATTATTCTGAGAAATTTTCCTCATAAACTGTGTCATCTGCATTAGATATATGGGTTTATTGTTTGTTTTATGGAAAAGCATATGCTTTAACTACTAGTTTTATTTTTTAATATGGCAAAGAGTAAAAAAAAATATATCCACTTTGTTTTGAAAAAATTCTCATAACTCCCCACAAGTTTTAAGAATGTTAAGGGGTACTTACTCCAAAAACTTTCAATACTATTGACTTACACTTCTATACTTTTTCACAAAGAAATTAATTTGGCAATTACCTATTTATTGAAATACTTTCTTTAGAGATTTTAAAATTAATCCTTGACTACCCAAATATGTTGTTAAATGTTTAAGTCATCTTCCAACACAGGTCAAGGAAATAAGATGAGCTTCACCAAAATTTCTTGAATATTTTGTTTTTGTCATAAGCAATATTGTTATAATCAATAATAAATCAATGCAAAAATTATCAATCATTCAACTCCTTTCTTCTCTCCTGCATTTTTAAAAAATCTCCCTCTTTAAAGAAACTACTATAATTATTCTTTTACTGTTGATTTTCATTACTTTAACTCCACATAGTATAAATGTCTGAATTTTATTTTAAAAGATAATTTTACTGTGTGTAGAACTCTAAATTTTCTATCATTTTTTCTTCTTCTTCTTCTTCTTTTATTTTTTTAAAAAAACAAACCGTATGCAGCTTTATTAAAGATACTTTTCATACATAATCATGGTATTTAAGGCAGAACATGGGCAGACAATTTTTAACAGTATACAACGACATTCAAATTCTCTTCTTGGATGGACTACCAAAATCAGAAATCCATTATAAAACCCAGTGAAGTCTTCATTTCGATGCTCTGAATAGTGAAAGTTTAGAATGAGGGTTTATAGTTCATATTTAGCATGTTGTTTAACATCTTTTCATAAGCCCACCATTTCAGGAAATGAAACGAAAATGGCAAAAATTATTAATCTGAAAATTCACAATCTAGAAAATGAACTGCTTCTTTTCTGAGGGACACTATCTCAGTGATGTCACTGCAAAGTCCAGATTCCCTGAGACACTGACAAAACCATTTGTTGGGAGTCAGGTCCCAACAGGTCTGAGTTTAAGGGAGTTAAGCCTATGCTGATGGCAGAGATGGAGAGGAAGACATAAAGATAAATTTGAGTTTTCCCATACCACAAGGTGTTTGTGCCAAGGTGGCTATGTGTGCCAACATCTTGGGAGCCAAGACTAGAAAAACTAGCAGGGAAAAGTGTTTTGCCTACAGTAGTCCAGCTTTGGAGACATTCTATTTATGATGTGTTTTAGGACTGGAGTTGTTTGTGTTCCAGGGCTGGAGTGTGTCTCAGTGGTAGAGCACTTGCCTGGCACCTGTGAGGCCCTGAGTTCGATCCTCACTTCTGCACCACGTATAAAAAAATAAATAAAGTTTAAAAATCCATTGACAATTAATTTTTTTTTTAAAGTTTGTGTTCCATAATATTCTGGATTTTTTTTTTGAGAAGTCATTTATACAACTATTTGTTTCTCCTTTAAGGTAATATTTCGACTTGACTTTAATGTGTCCTTTGTTTTGGTTTTCTGAACACTCATGATAAAGAGCCTAGACCAGGTTACATTATCAGTAGATTGGCCCTATTTTGTATATTTGGGAATACGCATTCATTATTTTAGTGAGATTTTTCATTGCTGTGACCAAAAGACCTGACAAGAAAAGTTAGAGAAGAAAACGTCTATTTGGGGACTCATGACTTTGAAGTTCTCAGGCACAGCCAGCCAGCTCCATTCCTTGGGGCTTGAGGAGAGGCAGAGCATCATAGCAGAAGGGTGTGGCGGAGGACAGTGGGTTTGGAGATGGCCACTAAGGAGCAGAAAAAGAACTCTTTTCATCAACCACAAAATATAAACCCCAAAGACATGCCCTGGTTGACCTCCCTCCCCCAGCCACACCCTACCTGCCTACAGCTACCACCCAGATGAACTTTGGGGAGACATCTAATATCTGAACCATAACACTCATCATCTCTTACCTTTTATCCACTTTTCTAAATTCTTTCTGCTTGAGACTCATATTGCAAGGATTCATATTTCTCATTATAACACTCTTTCCCGCTAACTCACTTCTCTTTTTCCCAAACTTTGTTACTCCAAGTCATTGTTCTAAAAAATGTTTTACTAAGCTATCATTCAATTTGCTAATTCTTTCTTTAGCTGCTTTTTATCTGTTGTTAATCTCATCTGTATGTGTGTGTGTGTGTGTGTGTGTGTGTGTGTGTGTATATATATATATATTTCCCCCAAATATATAATACATTTTCTTGATTTCTAATTAGAACATTTCTCCTATGTTCTCTGGTATAAGATCAAATTTCTATCATATCTTCTTGCACATAGCAAGCAAAATTATGTTTAATGTCTATAACAGAAAATCTAATATCTGGAAATATTGAGTTCTGTTTTGTTGTTCATACCTGACCTTTGCGATGTTTTATTTCTTTATATTCTTGGGGTCTTGGTAATATTCCAGGAAAGTTTTTATGAAAATATATTGAAACAAAATATACTATCAACATCCTGAGAAGAATTTAAATTCTTTAGTAGGGAGCTGGAAGGATGGAGCTAAGGTCATCACAAACCTCTGCAAATTTGACATTTTCCAGGTTATCTGAGTCTCTTGAACCTGGCCCTAGTGTTTTCAATGGTTTATGACTTCTACCTTGGTATTGTTGTAAGGATGCTAGCATTTAGATCTCAAGTTAAAGCATGGTGTGTTTGCTTAGGCCTACAAAGCTGGAGAACCCTAGACTTTTAACAATTTACCTCTCAGCTCATGAGGTTGACTAAAGCAGCTTCATCTCTTATGTGATATTTCCATATTGAAAGTGCCCAGATGGCTAAAGTTGACATCATCTGTGGATTCGTGATTAATCTTTTTCAATCTTACTATTACTGGGAATTTTTCTCCTTATTTTAATTCATTACAAAATATCTAGCATTTTAAGCATAGTATTTTCCCCACTTTTCCAAACCAATTTTAGTTGGTGAGTTATCTGAATCGCTTAATGCATAAGTACCAGAAATGGAAATTAATCATATCTTTCATGATGACTGTTAGTCTAACATATTAAAATATTAATTTAATTAATTAGTCATTTTTTTTCTTTATTGGATGGTCAGTAGTAAGTTTACTCTTCTAAAATTCTGATGCTATCCCATAAATATGCCTTATGCAAGTAATGCAAAATGCTGTGTAAGTAATACACAATAAATAATTATTGTACCTGGTTTTTATTATATAATTATGAACCATATGAATAGCTTCATTACAAAATAAATTTTAGAGCATGCATTAGAATTATTAGAAAACACATAATAAAATTTAAAAGGCGAGGGGCTTGGACTAAATTCCTTTTGTAACTGTAACAGGTTTTATATTTTGTAAGCTATTTGGTTTATATCATAATTCCTTACTTTGTAAAGTAAGGGATTTTATATTTCAGAGCTTTATTATAATGTGAACTTATGTAACTAGAAAATCCAGTTATTTTAGAGAGTAAATACAATGTAATGGAAAGAAGATGCAATCTATGAATAAACAAAAATTTTATTTCAGGTTTGTTGTAAGTCAGTTATCACTGGTAATACTGCATAACATACCACCCCCAAAGTAGGTAGGGTACAGTAACTCTAGACTGGAGTTGGTTGGGCATGTTTACACACTGTATGTTGGGCTCTGTTCTGACTTGCTGTTTTTTTATCTTTTGTGTGTATTTTTTGTTCTAAGTACAGAAGCACAGCATACTAATCTCAACTGTACATTTCTCAGTTAATATCCCATTGATTATAACAGGTATTGTAACATAAAATGAAATTCTAGTAAGAAGGATGAACTCTACCAACCATCAAAACAAAGTGAATTATATGAGCTGGGAAGTATAACTTCCCACATAGAGTTGTGTGAAGAAAGAGAAATAAAATGTCTTGTGAACACGTTGTCAGTAATACAATATTTATTTAATAAATGTGTAGGTATCTGTTTGAGCCAATGACAATTCAATAATGGAAAGATAAAAATGATCAATATCACACCACTTTCTTTTGGAAACTGACCTACCTATGTTTAAGAGTTTGAGGTGAAGATTGATGTCAGTGCCATCTGAGGTATGAACAATGCTAACACATTCTGTATTCATCTCAACTCAATGGTTAGAATGAATCCCTCCCACAGGGCTCATGTGAAGCCTCCTTCTAGCAGTATTATAACAAAGTATATCTCTGACTTTCCTCCTTGACTCACTTATTTTGTATTGAGAACTCATTTGCATATAATAAAATGACACTAATTGTAAAACCAATGGATGAGCCAAGGGACTCTTAGAAATAATTTTTTTTTTAATGGTAGGAACTGGTAGAAAAGTGGAAAATATAATTCATGGCAGGTTGTCTTGCATAAATAAGCATTTGATAAAGGATAATTTATAAACTCATCAAAGATTCACATTCTCTTATTTAAGGTGAGTACAAAGAGCTCTTTGGACAGTCACTTGTATTTAATTTCCTTGTAGATTGTCTACATGGGCTGGTGTGAAGCACGGGAGCAGGACCCACTGCAAGACCGTGTGTACTCCCCGACTTTTCTAGCCCTGAGGGGCTCATGTCTGTACAAGTTTCCAGCACCTCCAGTAAGTGCCTTTATCCAAAATTATGGGTTTCCCCCAATCTTGCCACAACAGAGTGACATCATCTGAATGATACCAAGTAAAATACTATGGGTGTATTTTGAAAATAAGATACAGGAAAGAATACAAACCAACCCAAAGTTCCTGAAATAACCTGCTAAATATATACATTATTGCATTAAATATTTGTTTTCTAAACTCTGAAAAATTTAAAAGATGTTTCTGTTTACATATTAAATGTGATAAATAATGAATAAAATCCTAATGCTGATTTTAAAAATCCCATTAAGACATCAATAGCATTTTAAAATATATTTACAAGCTATTTTCACTGTATTTTGTTTATCAAACACACATTTAAAAAATTAATGTATTGGGCTGGGGATGTGGCTCAAGCGGTAGTGCGCTAGCCTGGCATGCGTGTGGCCCAGGTTCGATCCTCAGCACCACATACAGACAAAGATGTTGTGTCCGCCGAAAACTAAAAAAACAAAAAATAAATAAATATTAAAAATCCTCTCTCTCTCTCTCTCTCTCTCCCTCTCTCTCTCACCTCTCTCTTTAAAAAAATAATGTATTAAAAATGAATGAAAGTGAAGTGATTTTAAAGGTTTTTTATATATTAACCAACACTCATATTATTAATCTCCTATTCCTAACGAGACTTTTAAAAAAGAGCCCATTTAATATACGTGGCATAAACAAATAAGCACTTGGTAAAAGCAAAGGTAAACATTGTTACAGTCAAGTAGGAGGAAGACATTATCTATCAAAGCTGAGTCAGGGTTTTACTAAGAATAAGTTTTCAATTTATTATTTACGAGTAAAAGTGAGCAAACCTCAGAATGATCCAAGTCAGTGCTTGGTCTATCTCAACTTAATGAAACTTCTGTAGTGTTACAAGTTTAAATTAGAGTGTTTTGTCCTGGGTAAAAATAAAAATACAAAAAAAATGAAAATACATTCTGGTGAGCTATCAGTTATGATTGTCAAAGTTTGTTTTTATAGATATTCCTAAATCAAATATATGGCATTTTTTATAATCTATATTCTATACTCTGGGATTTGTACTAAATATGTGTGAATATCTATTGTATGGAATACCTATTGCTTTTGGAAACATGTACTTTATAGAAAAAAGAGATATTCAATAAATATTTATTGAATATAAATATTAAATGCCGGCCCAATTACTTTCAGATCAAATAATACAGAGTATCTGGGAATTTTCAAATATGACATGCAACTATTTTGAATGTTTCTCCATAAAATTCAAAGTTCAGAAACACACACACAAACATTTATATTTTTGCTACAGTCCTAACTGAATAATCTTATGATTAGACAGACAAATCTATTTCAAACATAATAAGCATATCAATTTCTTCTTAGTGCTGACGTTTTTATGGTATCCTCAGCCATCTTGAAAGGACCTCTAACATAAATCATGCTTTTTAAAAATTGAACTTGGTGATGGTAAACCAAGAAAAAAATTGTATATATGGAATATAAATACTTAATCTAGAGAATATACACATTATTGATAAGATGAAAAGCTTTGAGTAAATGGAAATTGTTGCATATAACATAAAAAGTTATTTGGAAAAGGAAGAGAGTAGGGATAGATCAAAATTATATAAGGAAAACCTTCTGAAAACAACTTCCTAAATAGAGAGGCTAAAAGATCTGTGAAAGTCTCACTTATCATGTACCATTTTATGCAAATTAAATAAAGAGGGAATAGAAGCTGTCTTTAAAAAAAAAAAGTGACTTTTTTTTCCTCATATTTTAAAGGTGACTACCTGGGACTGGACTCGAGCAGAGAAAACATTCTCAGTTTATGAGATTATGTGCAAGGTTCTCAAGGTATGAGCAATAAGTAGTAGTTCTTTTAGTGGTGCTTCCTCAGAAAATGGTGGTTCTGGTGCTCATAAGTTACTTTCTGAAAATGAGCAACCCAGAGAGAAATTGTAAAAGTGCCTATTCAAGTCTTTTTCCCATTTCTTTTTTAATTTTATTTTTCTTTATTGACACATACTATTCATACATTGTTATGGGGTATATAATGGTAATTCAATGCATGTCACAATGTGTAACAGTAAAATTAAGCCTTCCTATGTCTTTAAACTTTAATTGTTTTTAATGTGTTGAAGCTTTTCTTATTTTTTTTGAGATACATTAGGCTGTTACAATCAACAATTGCCCTATCATGCAACAGAAAACCAAAACTAATTCCTCCTCTCCCACTGTCTTTTGCTGCCCCTTGAATAAATTCCTTCCATCCCTCTCGGCTTCGGCTTCTCAGTCTCTAGTGACCACTGTTCCATTCCATTCTTCTAAGGTAGACAGAATACATGGTATTTGTCTTCCTGTGTCTGGCTAATTTCACTTAGTGTAGGGATCTACAGTGGCTTCTTTCACCCATTTTTACTTTTTTGTTTGTAATATTGACCTGTATGATTTCTTTACGTATGCCTCATATTAACTTCTTCTTAGATACCTGCTATAGAAACATTCCTTCCCAATCCATAGCTTGCCATTTAATTTTGTTGATTGTTTCCTTTACTGTAGAGAAGCTTTAGTTTTAGGTGATCCCCTTCATTGATTTTGACTTTTGTGGTCTGCATTTTTTATGTAATATCTTTAAAAATCACCATGGCCAAATGTTCTGAAGTCTCCCCCTTATGTTCTCTTTTGCAGATTTGATAGTTTCTGGTCTTATATTTAGATAATTTTATGCATTCGTGAGTTGAGCTCTGTGCATAGCAAAGAAAGGAACCAATTTTATTGATTGATTGATTTAGATGTGAGAATCCAATTTTCCTAGCACCATTTACTGGGTAAATCATCCTTGGCTCATTGCACCTTTTGTGTGCCCTTGCCAAACCTTAGTTGGCAATGTGCATTTAGTCTTACTTCTGATCTCTCTTTTCTGTTCCACTGGACTAATTGTTTTTTTCATGCCAATACCATACTATTTCAATGACAGTGGCTTTGTAATATCATTTAAAATCAGGAGTGTGGTCTCTAACGCTGATTTTCCTCATCAGAACTATTTAGATCATTTGGGGTTTATTATTATTACATATGAAAGTTATGTTTCCTCATCAGAAATATTTAGATCATTTGGAGTTTATTATTACATATCCTACTAGAATATGTAGATTATATTAGATTATATTTCCCTTTAATGTGAAGAATGCTACTGGAAGTTGATAAGGATTACATTGAATCTGTATTTGGCCTTGGGTAGTATGGGTATTGTAACAATATTAATTCTCATTCAGGAGTATTGAACATGTTTCCACTAATTTATCTTTTCTTCAATGTATTTAATTTCTGAGGAGTCTATTTCTTCACTTTCATTTTTTAAATTTACTTATTTGAATTTTTTTTCATAGACTAATTAATTAAGGAGTTGACAGTTTACATTGATTAGTTGGATTGTTTCTTCCTGTGGGTTTTCTGTCCTCTATTTGGTTTATTTATATTCAAAATATCATTATCTTCTTCTTTCAACTAATTTTCCATTTAGTTTGCTCTAATTATTTTAGTTTCTTGAAGCATAATGATGAACTATTTATTTAGGGTCTTCTTTTGAATAGAGGCATTTTTTCCCTATAAAATTACTCTTTATCATGGTTTTTGCTGCATCTCACAAGTTTGAGTATGCTATGCTTTCATTGTTGTATGTCTCAAGATAATTTTCTATTTTTCTTTTTTATTTCTTCTTTGGCACATTGGATGTTCTTGGGCATGTCATTTAGTTTCCTAATATTGGATAATTTCCCAAAGATTGTCCTGTTAGTATATCTGCTTTTATAGCATTTTGGTATGAAATGATTGCAGATATGATTTTTAATCCTCTTAAATTTGTTAAAGCATGTCTTATAGACTGGCATATGATTTATCTTGGGGAATGTTCCATGTGCATTGGTGAAAAAGGTATGCTCTGTTGCTATTGGATGAAGACTTCTGCATATATTAAGTCCATTTGATCAAAAGGACAATTTGAATTCTATATTTTCTTATTAATTTTCTATCTAGATCTATCCATTGTTCAATATGAATATCCCTGGTATTATTATATTACTCTCTTTCTTCATGTCCATAGATGTTTGCTTTATGTATTCACAAGCTCCAATATTTGGTGCATTTATAATTGTTATGTCCACTTGATGAATTAAAAACTTTCATTAATGTATACTTAAATAGTGAACTTCTTTGTCTCATGTGATAACTTCACACGTGGAGTATATTTTATCATATATAAGTATAGCCACTTCTGCTCTCTTTTGGATACTATTTGCACGGAATATATCCTTCTACTTTCTTCACTTTGTATTTATGTATTCCTTTACAGGTTATGTCTATCTTTTACAGAAATATGTGATCATGTTTTTTTCTTAATCCATTCAGCCAATCATATCTTCTTTCATTATAAGATTTATTTGTATTTATGATTATTTTGATAGGTAATAATTTACTAGTTTACCCTTTATTTGCCTCTCCTTTTTTCCTCTCTCGTGCGCCATGGTGATAATTTCCTTTATCTCTAAGCATTGATTCCCCTTTATCATTTGTGTATCTGCTATTTTTGGCTTTGTGGTTACCACGAGGCTTATAAAAAACATCTGTCAGTTATAATCTACCACTTGAAGCTGAAAACAACAGCTTATTGCTTATAAAAACTCTGAACTCCTACACCACACACACAGTTTTTATTTTAATATTGTGAATTTGGTAATAACTAAGTGAAGTCTTGGTTATTTTCAACTCTTCCTTTTAATCTTTAAACTAGAATATGTATGATTTAAACATCACAGTTACAGTATTGGATTGTTCTGTATTTGACAGTCTATTTCTATCAGTAAGTTTTATATTTTCATATACATTAATAATAGTAATTATCATCCTTTCATTTTTACTTGAAGAACTCCTATAAGCATTTGTTGTAAGGCAGGCATGATTTCCTTCAGCTTTTGCTTGTTTGTAAAAGATTTTATTTCTCTTTCATTTTTGAAGAAT
Organism: Callospermophilus lateralis; assembly: GCF_048772815.1. Lineage (NCBI taxonomy): Eukaryota > Metazoa > Chordata > Mammalia > Rodentia > Sciuridae > Callospermophilus > Callospermophilus lateralis. The sequence goes on from NC_135320.1 coordinate 14,711,058, forward strand.
TACCTTGTTTGCTACAACTATCATTTTTGGCAAGTAGTTTTTTTTTTCTTTCAGCTCTTTAAATATATTTTCCCATTGTCTGGTGGCCTAGGGGACCCCCTTATAAATGACTTGACACAACTTTTCTTTTTCTTTCTTTCTTTTTTTTTAAACAACCTTTCTTTGTTTCTGAACATTGCTTGGTCAAAATGTGTCTCAGAGGGGATCTCAGTTGGGGAACCTTTGAGCTTCATGTATCCAATGATGTTGTAATTTTTTTGCAATTATTTTATTAAGAGAGCTTTTTTTCCTTTCTTCTGACCCTTCTTCTAGCACTACCAGAATAAAATATCTCTCCACTTGGTGGTGTTCCATGTGTCCTGTACATTGTCTTCATTCTTTTTAATTATTTTTACTTTTTTTGATTGAGACATTTCAAATGACTCTATCTTAGAGTTTACAGATTCTTTCTTCTGCTTGATTTATTCCAACATTGAAACTCTAAATTGTATCTTTATTTTGTTAATTGAATTCTTCAGGATTTCTGATTCTTTTTTGTATCTCTCTCTTTTGAGGTTTTAATTCAGAGCATGAATTCTTTTCTTGATTTCATTGAATCTTGTATTTTCTCATATCTCACTGAATTGCTTCATATTTATTATTTTATATTCCTTTTCAAATAATTCATAAAATTTCCATTTCTTTGGGGTCAGTTACTGGAGAATTACTGTGCTCCTCCAGCGGAATCATGTTTCCTCACCTTTTCATGTTTCTTGTGTCACTCAATTGATGTTCACGTATCTGATTCCAAATTTTACAAAGCGGCTCTTTGTTTGCAAAGATTTTCACCTACACATCTTCACCTGATGCCTGATGTGGTGTCCCGAGTTCCACATGGATGTAGTGCTGTGGTCTCTGTGAGCTTCTTCAGTTGATCATTGTTGGTTATGGCCATGGGTACTTCTGTCTTCTAGGCTACAGGAATTGGTGGCAGTGATAGTGGCTGCATAAGTTACTAGGGTGAGGGCTTTGGTAGTGAATACCAATTTTTATATTGAATACCAATACCTTGTATTGAATACCATGTATTCAACATGGTAGGGAATACTGAGGGGTGCGGGGTTCAGTGTGACATGATTCACAGGCATTCAAAACAAGATTGGGATCCAGGACTCGGGTGTTTGGAACAGCTGTGAAAATAGATTGTTGAGCTCAGAGACTTTTAAAACTATTGCAGCACCTGTGGCTGGGGTATCTATTCTTTGTCCATAGCACAAACAAATGTAGTTCTTCTACTAAGAGTGTCTATTATTTTGAGGCACACCCAGCAACTCAGATATATACTCAGAGTCTGGTATCAACTATGGTTCTGTCCCTGGGGTTCAGGACATAATCCTGACACAGCATAGAGAGAAAGGGACCCTCTGGAGGCTCAGTTCCAGGGAACAGGCTACAGTTGTAATTCAGGACCCAGAACCAATAAGACATGGGGTTGCATGCAGTGGTGACTTTGGAACTTGGGATGGTGGGACACAAGGGTCCACTATGCTCTGTGAGGTCAGGTGGGATATCAGCAATTCTAGGAATAGTACCACTGCAGCTTAGGAAGCAATGATGGCCTTTTCCAGAGAGAATCAGCAGATTGGACTGTGGGTGCCTAGCCCAGTTCACGGTGGGCTGGTGCCATGACTTTATGACCTGGAGGATGTGGTGGCTCAATTCAGCCAAGGCTATGATTCCCAGGGGAACAAGCCTCCCTGTATTTGTTCAGCCCTAGAAGATGGAGCCACATGGGTCAACAAACCCTTCAGATATCTAAGGATGGAGCTCTGTGTACTGAGAGGTGAAAGAGTCCTTCTGTGCCAGAGGCTTAGCACCATTAGAAGTTGGGGTCCTGTCTTGACAGCCATGTCGCTGGGATCAGAGAGCAGCAGCCCCATTGCACCTGACAGGGTTGAGGCACTGCATGTGCTCTGAAGCACTCCTGCTTCCCTCTGCCGGAGGTCTGAGGTAACCTGGAGGCTGGTGCTCCCTCGTTGTGGTGCAGGAGATGTGAGTGCTCCAGTTGACTAAAGTTCTGGGTTCCGAGGTAGAAAGGCATCACTTTTGCTTGACCTTAAGAAGAGGGAGATCAGTCATTGAAAGTAAGGATGATCTGCTTTGTGGTTGTCTGGCCCTAGAGCATAGGGCAGAGCCGCAGGTCTGCTTGCTACTAGGTGCACATCGTGCAGTGTTGGCCTCTGCAAGGGTTACCTACCCCCAAAGCAGAAACCGCTCCAGTACTGGCTCTGATTCCAAGATGGCCCAGCACAGCAGCAGCATAGGCTCAAGTAGAAGGTGACACTTCAGCTTCTTCTCTAACGGTAGCTCAGCCAGTGAACTCTGGGGAGCCCCGTCACCTACATTCAAAGCCTATCAGAACTTTATGAGTCTCTGTTAGTGAAGATTTTGATGTCTTCAGAGATAAAAGAGGTTTTCTGCCTCCTCTTGCTTACCTGTTTTGTCAGGGAAAAGACCTTCTTGATAGCAAGTTGACCACAAGAAAAGCATTGAGGTAGAAAGAGCAAGGAATTTCACTTCTTCACGTAGATGGCCATCCTTTGCCTCTGTGCTATACAGGATTCCAACTGCTTCTTTTTTGTTCTCCTGTCTGGATTCTGGTTGAAATATCAGGGTTTATTCCTTGTTTGAGGTTTTGTTGGAGTGGGGATGGGAAAAAAAAAAAACAGGAGCTTCTGGTTGGCCATCTTGGTGTAGACTAGAAGTTCCACAGATGCTTAATAAAATCATTCCGTATCATCATTCTTATTTCTGTAACCAAGAAGAGTCGCCTCTGTTTGATGCTAGATGTTTATCTGCCTCCTAAACAGTCATTAATATAGGAAATCCTGGAACATTTACATATAACCAAACATATCAGAACTCTCTAAAGTCAGAGTAGCAAAGATATAATTACCTCAGAAATGTTTCTAAATATTTTCCTTACACAGAACTTTAGATTAAACCTGAAGTTGTCTCTAGCGCAAGATCTAATGAAAAAGATGATTCCTTAATCAATACTTTGCCTGGTTTATGTTCTATATTGGGACTAATTGTGGAAGAATGTCCTGAAATACTTGAGGTTTTGTTAACAAAAGAAGGCAAGATGTAATCACACATGAAAAGGAGGTCCAACCCAAACCTAGTATTGTGAAATACTTAACCAAATCTGGTACTGAATTGAGTTCTAAATATATATTTTTAGCAAAAGAATTAATAGGAAGAAAGAGAAAGGGTAGGGAGGAAAGGAAGGGAGAGGCAGAGGAAAGGAAAAAGTTGGACTCCAGGAATTAATCACTTCAACAAATGTTTTTTGTATACTCCCTACCCATGCACTAATTACTTTTTTTCACAGGAACAATCTAGAATTCATTTCTGTATTCATTTTTAGGCTTAAATTATTTTCCAACTATTCTCAAAGTAGCTAATTTTTTTTTGTAATACCATGTTAAAATATCCTATTTAAACTTAATATATTTTACTATAATATTTTAAATAACTACAATTTTAAAAGAAGTATTAAAATGATATATGACACTCTAACATCTACAAGCACTAAATATTTTATTTCTCCTTTAAATTTTTTTGGAAAAAAATAGAATTATGCAGTTTGTGATCTACGTTTTAATGTAAGTAGCCGCTTTGAATATTTTCTATGAATTCTGTCAGTTAAACTTCAAAAAACGCCAATAATTTTCATAGATTTTTTTCCTAACCCATCATTTATCTGCATTAATTTATTTAATCTTTTAATTTGGCATTAAGTTTCTTTCCCCATTTGTTCTTGCTCTCAGGTATATCACAACAATTATTATGTTTTATTTCACAGAAAATTGTCAACTTTTATAATATATAAGGTAGCTTAAGCACTTGTTTTAAGTCTGGGAAAAATGGCAGACATTGGCACTTTTCACACTTTTTTCATTCTATTAGAGTAGCAGCATATTAAGTAAATAAATACACAAGTGTTTGGATACAAGGTGTCCCCTGAAAAGCTCATGTGTTAATGCAGGAATGTTCAGAAACAAAATGATTAGAGTATTTAACCTATTTGATGAATTAATAATTTGAATGGGTTATTGGGTGGTAATTGGAGGCAGATGAGGTATGGCTGGAGAAAGTAGGTTGCTGCGATCATGTCATGGGGGATTATTTCATTTCTGCCTTATGCTCTCTGCTTCCCTAGCGCCATGAGCTGAACAGCTTTCCTCCACCATACCTTTCACCATGAAGTTCTGCCTCATGTTGGGCCAAGAGCAAAGAGGCAGTCAACTATGGACTGTGATATATAAAAGTATGAGCGCCAAACAATTTTTTCCTCCTCTAAATTATTCTTATCAGTTATTTCGGGCATGGCAATGAAAAGTTGACTAACACACAAAGAAAAACAATAACTAGCTAAGAATTGATATTCTCTTAAAGATTTTTATGAAAATTATGTCATTTTATTCAATCTAAATTCTGAATTTTTAATCCTTGGTAGAAAAATATTTTAATACATTGAAGATGTTAGAGTTATGTATCCAGATTGCCTTCTACAAAAGCAGTAGCAGCTTAGACAGTCATCACCCATTTCTGAGTATGCCTGTGTATTCACACTCCAATCAAGTTAAAATCAAAGCCTACTTCTTATTTTGATTTTCTACATAAGATTTGTCATAAGCCTACATGCTAGCTATATTTTCATTGCTCTGACCAAAATACCTGACAAGAACAACTTAGAAGAGAAACATCAGTATTTTGTTTTGTTTTGTTTTGTTCTGTTTGTTTTGTTTGGGTTCATGGTTTCAGATATCTTAGTTCATGGTTAACAAACTCCATTGCTCTGAGTCTAAGATGAGGCAGAATATCATGAAATAAAGTATGTAGAAGCACAGCTACTTAGTCCATGGCAATTGGGAAGAGGGAGAGAGAGAGAGAGAGAGAGAGAGAGAGAGAGAGAGAGAGAGAGAGAGAGAGAGAGAGAGAATGAATATAGAGCCAGGTACAAGATATAGTCCCCAACTAGTACAACCCTAGTGACTTAACTCCACCAGCCATGCTCATCTATCTTTAATTATCTTCTAGTAGTTTATTCAAATTATTAATCCTTGGAATGGATTAATCCACTAAAGAGGTTACAATCTCAAAATCCAATATTTTCACCTCTGAACATTGCTTCACTGTCCAACACATACAGGTAGGAGGGATATCAAAAATACAAATCATTGAGGCCTGTTAGTTGCTTTGAGAAAGTCTTTACATGGGTAATTGAAGACTGGAGATAAATTTCCTCAGACACCAAATAAAATATAAATATAATCTTCATTGTTTTATATAAGAAATTCTCCCACCAGGAATGAGCACGATTCTGGTGTTCTATATTTTACGGTATTACATTGTACATTGCAAAATAGTATTCTGAGAATTCATCTGCTCAAATTGAAACTTCATCTCATATTTGATCAGAGGAATGGACACTAACAATCAGTACTAACTGGATTATTTTTCTAAACCACCAGATCACATTCTGGAGTCTCCTTTTGTGTCAAGAACACTGTTGGGGAATAACTGTATTGAAAAAAAGGACAGAATCAAATAGTTGTGGTTGGTGATCAATACTGAAGGGTCATCTTCTATAATCTCACCATCTACTCCCATGAGGTCCTGTGCTAAGGAAATGGCATAAATTGTAGATGTCTGCATCCAGAAACATATCTCTCAGATGAGGCAAATTTAAAGGTAAATTTAAATTTCTGGAACACTGAACATGAACATCTGTTCTGGGACCACTAATCAGGGAAATCTTGCATCTTCAGATGTATTGATAATGAAGCTACAGCAAATAAAACCTAAATGAAGCTTACAAGTATGTAAGCTTGTAGTGTCCCAAGCGTGTCCCAAGTGCTTTGTATATTAATTAGCTTAATGTTTACAGCATCACTATTAGTTAATTATTATTATTCTCATTTTGCAGATATGAAAACTGAGCAAAATGAAAAGTAAATAAATAACTCAAGAACTCAGAGCTAGTAAATATCAGATGTAAAGATGTAAACTTTAGAGTATGTCTCAATATTCCTTGTTATTACACACGGTTGGACACTGCCTCTTTCTCTGTCCACATAAACACTGATAAGTAATTCTGTGACAAAGTAAACAAATCTAGGATAAAAAAATATAGGAGTAATGGTTTCTAATCCTGTTAATAAAATAGGAACCATGAATTCACCCTATACAAATAAATAAGTGGAAAACATGATAAGGTGAAGGGTACTTGTACAGTTTCAAAGTACCTCCTCACAAATTACCTATTACAAAAGGAGAAGGTAAGTTTCAGGGGACAAGGGGGATAGTACCACTGGAATATACAGACATATATGACCATTTATTAATGTGACAAATACAAATCATGCTTTTCTGGTAGCTTGATAGTAGAATATTACCAATAGAAGAATAGCAGATTTGTGACAATTCTACTAAAATTGTGTCAACCGAATCTAACCAGGAGGAAACCACCAATCTAATGCAAGAAAAGGGAATCTAATGTCATCTAAAAAAATTAAATATGATATGACCAAATCAAGGGTAGTCACAAAGAAATGCCTGACAAACCCAGATAAGTCACATTCTGCAAAACATCCTTTTGTCTTTAATGGGGTCAACCTCATATAGGCAGGGAAAGACTAAGGCACTGTCTTTCTTGAAGGTAACTAAAGAGAGAATCCACATGCAGCAGATTATTCTGAAGGAGTGGGTTATGGATGAAGGACAAAGATAAGATGGAAATGTACAAAGTCAAATTGCTTGTTTTATGGTTGAATGGTAGTTATGTGGGTGGATGTCCTAATGTTCTCATTTGTGGAAAAGGCATGCTGAAGTAAGGAAGTGGAGGTGGTAAGATGTCATATTGATAATTATTAAATCATTCAGGGAATGAGTCTTCTAATTCACACGTGAATGTTCTGTAGGTCAAAATGCAGTTTAAAAGCATTGCATTCCAGGAGTTGCTAAATAAAGAGAACTGCAAAACAGATGTAAGAAAAAATAAACCTTTGCGGAATAGAGTCAATATGATAATCATGATAGAAATGCCTTTTAAAAGGAAACCAAGATAGTAATGAAAATTCCAGGACAATGTTGATTAAAATCTTGCTCAGATTTAGAATAGCCAAAAAAGCCAAAAAGAAATGCTATGAACAACGAATGCAAATGGCTGGGGGCATAGCTCAGTGGTAGAGCACCTGCCTAGCAGATTCAAGATCCTGGGTTCCACCACCAGCATCACACACACATGCACACACACACACAGTGGAATAAGTAAAAATATAAATACGAAAAAAAAACAACCTTTGTTTCTATAATTTAAATATAATGCAACAATCACATTTTAAAACAATACATATCATAAGGTTTATTCATGATCATATTTTGATATCAAATATATTTTCTCATATCTTTTACTAATTGTTCTACTTCATGAATGCTAAACATAATATTATATATTTTACTACCACTGTTGGCATTCTGAACAGAAAAGATACACTACAAAATTAGGGAGTATTTTTATAATCCATATATGATAGTAGTGATATATACCACATAGTCATAAATACCATTATAACAAAAAAGAGATGTAAAAGATAATATGTGCTATCAAAGTATATTGTGTTATTGGACATGTGCTAAAGGTTAACCACAGACAGAAATGCTTTCAGAACATTTTAATTTATATGAATTATCTACAGTGAAACTTTGTGTAAATGACTATTAGCAGAAAGATTATAACTTGATTCTGAAGTTAGTCCTTTAGAAAAAAAGGTAACTCTTCAAAGAGAACATGTTAGTCAAAAAGATGCTTCTACATTTTGTGCACATTTTTGTATCAGATGGCACTTTTTAAATGATGTGACTTCTTAAGTTTTTTGATTGCTTTTCATTATATCATCACTTAAAATGATGGTGGTTTATAGTCTTCAAATTTAACACTTTGAAATTAAACTGCCATAAAATATTTAGTGTCTTCATAAAAATCCAAGTTTCTCAAAAATATTTATTTTTTTCCTCTGATAAAGGTATTTTATTTCCCTGGTGATTTTCAAGAGATTATTTAGGCTGTAACATGACATTGTAGTGTTGTTGCTCTGGGTGGAAAGAGGGTTTCAGTCACTCTGAGTCCAGTTGAAGACCAGACAGAAAACATCTCAGGACATTTCTGCTGTCCATAATACCAGTTCCAGTAACTTTAAATCCAGCCTCCTGTCTTAGTAAAACGAAGTAACCATCATTGACAAAAACATGGTTTTGTTTTTTAATTTTTATAACATTTTCTTCCATTTATTAATATTTTAACATATACTCTCTTGCGACAATGAGTTCCATAAATTTACCATCTGTTATATAGAGAACTTCTATTTTTCAAAGACAACTTTCAAGCCCCAGGGTATTAATTAATTAAATCTCATTTTTCAAAATTGGTTTCTTTGGCCTATTTGTGCTCTGGAAAGCTCAAAGGAATCATAGATGAATACTCCTCTCCTGCTGTAATTTCCCTTCCAACCGGAGACTTATGATCTTTTTAGGATGTCCTTCTCTAGTGACATTTCATTTTCTTTCACACATCATTATTTTTTCTTTACATTGCATTTTTATGTCAGGTGTGAAAAAAACATGAATTTTTTATTATATATGGTTTCTGTAACCTTTCTAATAATTCCCAAAAAGGTTAGTTTGGCTTTTATTTTTTTTTAATTTATATCTTTATAGTACTTTTATGACGTTTCTAAAGCAACTTAAGGTTCATGTGTAAGCCAAGTGTGTGTATCTCAGCAATGGGATGTGGTAATGCAAGGATTCAGTCTCTAAGCATTCTTAAGATGTGAATATGCAGAAGATATCTAATAATGCTTTTCAATATTTGGGGTGAAAGTCACACATATGCAAAATAAACCAAAATCCTATCTGATTTTCCCAAAATGTAATTAATGATCTATTCTTTCCCCCATCTAAGTGGCTGTCAGTGGCAATCTGTTCATAAAAATATTACAAAACTTCCATGTTGCAAGAATCTGTTCTCCTTCAAGCTACAGCAGGACCCAAATACTATTTGTTTATGAGATAGGGTCTCCTTGTGTTTTTTCTATGCATGGCCCTGCTTGCCAGAATTGTTTGAACATTTTTTTTTTATATTTGTTGGCCATTTATATTTCTTCTTTTGAAAAATTTCTGTTTTGCCCATTTATTGATCAGGTTTTTTATTGATAAGGTTTTTGTTGTTGTTGTTTGTTTGTTTGAGTAGAAAGTAAAAGGCTTTATTGAAGGATAGCAGAACAGACTCCCCAGGAAGAACCGGATTGGAAAGACAGAATGCCGGGTTATTTGTTTTTGATATATTGTATCTCTGTTTTCTTTTTTTCCCAAAGATTTCTTAATTTATTTTCTCATTTCTTCTATGAACCATTCATCATTTAAAATAACATTTTTCAATCTCCATGTGTTTATTTGGTTTCTATAATTTTTTTTCCTTTTGACTTCTGGTTTTAGTCCATTGTGATTTTTATACAATTTTTACATTTGATAAGACTTAATTTTAAGTCTTATGACTTACAATATGGTCTGTTTTGGGAAATATTCCATGAATTGCTGAGAAGAAAGTGAATTCAGATTTTTGGAGTGAAATATTGTACAGATATCTCTTAGGTCCATTTGATCTATAGTATTATTTAGATCAGAAATATCTTCTGTTATTTTGTGTCTGGATGACCTATTGGTCAAAGGGGTGTATTAAAATCATGCAAGATTTTCACATTTGGGTTTCTCTGGTACTTAGTGTCAAGAGGTATTTTTTTATGTAATTCAGTGCACCAACATCTGGAGCATAAATATTTACTATTGTTATATCTTCTTAGTGGCCTTCATTGTATCTTTTGATTCATTTTTCTTGAAATCTTTTTAGTAACATATGAGAATTGCTACTCCTACTTGTTTCTAAACTCCATTTACATGGAATATTTTTACATCCTTTTACTTCAGCCTATGGGTATCTGCCTATGAGATGACTCTCTTGCAAAAATTATAGCGCTGCATGCTGTTTTTTATTTTTATTTTTTAATTTTCAATTATTGTTTATTCATATATAACAGCAGAATGCATTACAAATCTTATTGCATATATAGAGCACAATTTTTCTTATCTCTGGTTGTATACAAAGTATACTCACACCAATTCGTGTCTTCATACATGTACTTTGGATAATAATGATAATCACATTCAACCATCATTAATTATCCCATGCCCCCTCCCTTCTCCTTCCACCCCTCTGCCCTATCTAGAGTTTGTCTATTCTGCTCCCCCTTCCTATCCCACTATGAATCAGCCTCCTATATCAAAGAAAGCACTTAGCATTTGGTTTTGGGGGATTGGCTAATTTCACTTAGCATTTTCTTCTCTAATTTCATCCATTTACCTGCAAATGCCATAATTTTATTCTCTTTATTGCTGAGTAATATTCTATTGTGTATATATGCCACACTTTTTTTTAACCATTCATCTATTGAAGGGCATCTAAGGTTGGTTCCACAGTTTAGCTATTGTGAATTGTGCCACTGTGTCCCTGCATGTTTTAATTTGTTTGGTCAATCTATGTCTTTATGTTTAGAAGTTGAGTCCAAATACATTTTATGTAGTTACAGATGGATGTTTGAAACTTCCTGACACTTTAATTTGTCTTCTATATTTACTTTAGTCTTGATTTTCATTTATTTAGTTGCTCTACTAGAGTGTTTTATCTATCTGAAAGCTTTGAGGTTTGTTATTGAAATCTTTTGTGTATAGTGTATCTTTAAACATTTCTTATGGTTTGTTTTATATAGTTCTGGCTTAGTGGTGAATTCTAGTTTATTCTTATCATATGAAGTTTTTATTCCTTCATCCATTCTAAAAGATAGCTTTGCTGGATATGGCAATCTTGTCAGACAATTTTTTATGAGATAGCTTGGACTATCTCATTCCAAGTCTTCATTGATACAGATGTCAGAAATGAGCCTTATTGCTTTCTTTCCAAATGTGGCATGGCTTTTTTTTCTTTGCAGTGTTTAATATTCTTTCATTATTTTCTGTTAGGCATTTTTGTTATGATGTGTCTTGGAGAGGTTTCTCTTTGATACTATCTATTTGGAATTATATGTGAAAACTATATGTGGATTTTTAATGTCATTTTTAATGTTAGGAAACTTTTGTGTTATTATCTCACTGAAGAGATTCTTCATGCCTGTAGCCATTATTTTTATGTTTTCTTCTATCCAAGTGACTCTCAAGTTTGATTTCTTGTTGATGTGCCAATGTTCCTGTACTCTCTGATCATGGTCTTTTACTTTGTTTCCTTTACTGCATAATGAATATTCAAGTTCATATTCCTCATCTTCAAGGTCCAAATCTGTCTTCAAGGACCAAAATTCTATTTATTCTGCAATCTAATTTGTTGAAAATACTATAAAGTGAATTTTAAATTTTATTCATTGTGTTTATCATTGTAGTTACGATTTCTTTTCAGTATCTCTATTTTGTTATTGAAATGGTCTGCCATCTCTTGAATTTTCTCTCTTACTTTGTTCTTTAGATCTTCCTTTAGTTAACTGAACATTTTAACAATCTGTTTTTATAGTCTTTCTCTGGGATTTCCTCCAATCCTGTCTGTGGGTTCATTGTTAGGGGATTATGAAATTTGGGGGAAGATTTGTTTGCCTGTTTTTGTATGTTTTCAGAAGTCTTGGACTTGAACATCTGTTAAAATGGAATCCTCTTCTTCTTTTATATGTGTGTCCTTTGGTGTATAATTTTGTGTGTGTGTGTGTGACTTCTTTCTGATTCTGCTGTATGATAGATGTCCAGCAGCGGAACTTGACATCCTCATCAACTTGTTTCTACTTGGGGCCTTGTTGTTGGTTTAGGGTTTTTTTCTCCTCTAATCTATGTGTTGCGGTATTGCCGAGGCTCAATCAGGCTTTTTTGTGTGTGGAGTGAGTTTTGCTGTTATTTGACTGATTTTTGAGTATTGTTCAGAAGTAGGCTCTGTACCCTATAAACTTGCATCTCCCAATTAATTCACAGCTCTTCTGAGAGAAAAGGAAGGAAAATAATATCAATACTGTTAGAAATCAGTGTAAAGCCTTAACATAAATATCCAGTGTCTGCTTTGAAATCTATTACACTACTTACCACCTGAAGAGCATGGTGGGGTCAGCCTCATTATCAGTACTAGGAATAAACAACCATGAAATAGATCAAATATTAAACAGCAGGTGTCAACTATGTTTCCCCCTGTATTAATAATCACTACATAAATGGGGTAGGAATTACAAAACCACATATTTCTCTCAGAGAGTAAATTATAGTTACTTAAGTGAGAAGAAAATATCGTAGGAAGGCAAGAGAAAGTTTGAAATATTTTTTAAAAATGAAAAAAGGAGGTGAAGCAGGAGAGAGAAAGTAATGACAGCTATAAAGTAGGAATACAAATAAAATTTAAAAATAAAGGAAGAGAAAACATGAAAATTGGGCTACTAGTGGGGGTAGAAAGTGACAAAGGAACAAAAAAATAAATAAAAAATACAAACAAATAAAACAAAACAAAAAACAAACCTACACAAAATATTATCCCATTAAAGTAAAAAAACTAAAAATGCTAAATAATTAACAAATGAAGTAAAAAGCAATTAAAATGAAAGAAAAAAATATGTGAATACATATTTCTATGTATTAGAATATACAGATATATATTCTTAAACCTATTCATGTAGCAAAATCACACACACACACACACACACACACACACAAACACACATACACACAATCATGTTGAATGGAAACATTTAAAAACATAAAAAATAAAAGACCTAAAAAGATTTAAATTTAAAAAGGATAGAGGAATAGGAAAAAATTCTTAATGAGAAATAAAGGGTTTGTTTTCTCTCAGGTAGTCAAGAGTTTTGGGAAGAACAGATGTTCATTGCTAATGCCATAGTGCCATTTTTTTTTTTTTAAGAGCACAATTTTCATATACACAAAGTGTAGTCACACCATTCGTGTCTTCATATATGTGCTTAGGGTAATGATGTCCATCTCATTCCACTTTCTTATCCCCATATCCCCACCCTACCCCTCCCACCTCTTTGCTCTATTGAGAAGTTTATTCAGTCCTCCCATGCTCTACCTCTATCGCCATTATGAATCAGCCTCCTTATATCAGAGAAAACATTCAGCATTTGGTTTTCTGGAATAGGCTAACTTCACTTAGCATTATATTCTCCAACTCCATCCATTTACCTACAAATGCCATGATTTTATTCTCTTGTAATGCTGAATAGTATTCCATTGTGTATATATACCATATTTTTAAAATACATTCATCTACTGAAGGGCATCTAGTTTGGTTCCACAGTTTAGCTATTATGAATTGTGATGCTATAAACATCGATGTGGCTGTGTTCCTGTAGTATGCTGTTTTTACGTCCTTTAGGTATAGACCCAGGAGTGGAATGGCTGGGTCAAGTGGTGGTTCCTTAAGCTCTGTAACACTTGGGCCAATGGCTAGGGGATGTCTTCTTTGTGTTTCTAAGCAAGTTCCCAGATGTTGTGTCCTGGAGCCAAAATTGGTTGAAGTAACTCTCTGCTTCCCATCTCACCATATGGTATTCAACAGACTGGGGAGTACAGACAAATCATGTACTCCCAGAGTGGGGCTGTAGCCGAGTTCTGAATTGGAAGTTCAACAACTGTGATTTAGTCTTGGCTATTCTTTCGAACTCAGTGGGAGGGTACTTGAGATTAGATCCACAGTCCCTGTTGCTAGGCAGATGACAATCTCTGCTGAGTGTCTCAGGAACATCTTCAAAAATCTACTCTTAAGGTAGCAGGTCTCCACCTCTGCAGGTCTCTCATATTCCACTGCCAATGAGGTGAATTAGCTAGAATTGGACCTGAAGTGAAGATATGCCTGTTTGACCAGTTACTGGCATCTTCCCATATTCTCATATGAGTCACTAGTCCAAGCTAAGCTTCCCTAGCCTGTATCACCCAAGGTATAAATCCTCTATGCACCTGTTTCTATCATGCTGGTCCAGGCACATTCTAAAACACACAATAGGTGACTACTGGGTCAGGCTAGCAACTTCCTTCATGAGTTTGGGTATCCTGACACTGCTTGCTACCTCAGGATGGCCATTTGAAAGTGGTTCCTGCTACAACTCTCTACAGTTGGCTGAACGATTGTGATCCTATTTCACTCAACAACTTCCCCCACTGTCTCTGGGTCTATTCCACAGGTTTCCCTAATTCAATTTTATTAGGTGCACTTTTTTTCTTTCTCTTCACGTGCTTCCTCTCCCCTCTGCCGTGGGCTGGTAGTATTATCACCACTGCCACCAGCCAAGTTGATGAGTCTCTAATGTATTAATTTTCATTTTCTGCTCTTCAGTTTCTGACTATGCCCCCATGATTATTTGACTTTCCAGTGTTGAATTTGTAGTTGAATTCATTGAGTCATCCACTTTGCTGAGAAGCCAGCAGTCTTCCTACCCCTTGAATCTTAAGTTGAGGAACAACTGTATTGAGCACCTTTGCTCAGATCCACTATCTTCTCCTTTTGTTAGAATAGCTTGCTGTTTTATCCTGTTATTTTCTTTATAATGATATTGACATATATATTTCTTATATGAGTTCTGCTATGTAGATCAAATATTTTATACTTCTTGATACTTAGATTTTGTGCATTGTAAAGAATTAAATGAACAGTTCTATTACTCGAGATACTTTTTACAAAAGAAGAAAAAGTGAAAGTTTGAGAAGTGATAGTGATCAGTGGCCGCAAAGTAACTGCTATGGACAGAGAATACGAGGTCCTGACTTGATGGACCATGCTTCTCAGTCCTTACCAGGTTATACTCATAAAATGTAACTTTACAGGACTATGAGGTTTACATTAATTAATTATGTGAATTATTAGCAGGTTAATTATGCTGTTTAAAGTTGGTTTTTGAAAAAAAAAGTTATTTGCTATTTTTAAAAACATTTATTTTTTACTTATAGGTGGACACAATATCTTTATTTTATTTTTGTGTGGTGCTGAGGATCCAACCCAGTGCCTCACACATGCAAGGCAAGCACTCTACCTCTGAGCCACAACCCCAGCCCATCATTTACTAAATTTAACCATTGAATTAGGTTTCATTGTTTATTTTCCTTCTTGTAGGCTTGGTAAATTAAAGATTATTAGAAAAGGGTAGAAAAGGGTCTTTGATCAACCTCTGAAAGATCTAAAATACTTTCAGTTGATATGTTCCTAAATAATAAAGCCAGGGAAATTTGAATTTTACCTTTAAAATTATTTCCATCCATAGTTGGCTTTTATCAAAATCAATTTTGTTTGTAACTTTTTTTTAAAAAAAAAGAACCATGATTGACAAAACTATAGCATTCTAATTTGCTGTGGTCAAGTGTGTGTGTGTGTGTGTGTGTGTGTGTGTGAGAGAGAGAGAGAGAGAGAGAGAGAGAGAGAGAGAGAGAGAGAAAGAGAGAAAGAGAATTAAGTGTAATGAAGTTACTGGTTCTACAGTTCTGTAAGTAATGCTAACTTTGAAACATTTTTATCAAAACATGGAATAATATTAAATATTGCTTCATCATCACTGGGAACCTATTAAATTCTTTTTGCTCTGAATAACAGACCATGGACTGTGTATAAGCCAAAACTTTAGAAATATATTTACTATGGTTATTATTTTATTATATAAATAAATTTTTTTTGAATTTTAATTTCCATAAGTGCATTCATATTTTAGCCATTCATTATGTACTCATTATTATTTCATTTTTACATGTCTGATCAACACAGATTGCTACATTATTTAGTTGAGAGAAAGAGCAGTATCATGTTAGTAGTATGCAACAATATTAAGTTGCCTGGGCTTGAAGTTGACCTTAATAAATTACCAACAATATTTCATTGCTATATTATTTAATTATATTTACTTCAAGATCCTCATTTTTAAATCAAGAATTATAATAATAGCTGCAGTGTGGGGCTAGCATTGTTAATAAGTATGCTTCAATGGGGAACTTAATAAGTGTTGAATACGTGTCAGTAATTTCAAACTGTAAATTACTCTTGAGATGTAGGTTTCCCTTGAAGTGGTATCAGTCATGTGCAACAAAGGCATATCTTTAGTTTTACCCAATGTAGTCACCACAACCATTTTGTGAGTGATATAACTTTCCAGAAAAATCTAAAAACCAGAATGTGTTTTACCTTTGTGCCAGTAAGTATTTGAATGAATTGTTTTTTTTTTTCCATCCTTTGGAATCAGAAGACAGTCATTTGAGCCAGTGTTCAAAATTAAGAGAATGACTTTGTGTGAGCCAGGCATTTGATTATCTTTTCAACTCTTGAAGGTCACTTTTATCTGGGTGTGGTACACTCCATTACAACCTCAAACAGTATAGAAAGAGAAATTGAGAACACCTCATTGACCAGAGATCAGGCTTTTTCAGAAATTGTAGGTCTTTGTCAGAATCATATGCTCCATGGACATCATGTGCAGATGCCTCTATTTGAGCAGAGGGGAACTCAGAGATATCGCTTGAGTCTTATACTGCATGGAGTGAAGAGTAGAGAGATATAGGAATATAACCCTGGTCTCTTCCACTCCCTCTGTTCTACTCCTTTTCCACCACTCTCAACTGTAATTCTTTTGAGGATTGTAATGACCCCATCCTTTGCAGTACCTAAAATTTCTGATCCATCTGCTTAACCTGCATACCAGTAGGGCATTGTAAGTGGAAGTGAATTCTACTTTAAAGAACTGCTTCAGATAACAATTCAAAGAGATTAAATCACATAGAACTTGCTAATACCTACAACTTTTAGGATTTTTTTTCATTGGACTATAAATAAGACAAAAGAAATATCATTTTTAGATTCTTTTCACCTGGAGAAGCAATAAGCTTGCACACATGAGAATATAAAAGGGACAAGTGCTACAAACTAGGGCATAGTTGTCACCACTCTGTCAACCACTTCTGCCAAAGCCCTTCCAAGCCACCCTCTCTCTTTTGTCTTTCTTTTTTATCAGCCCCAATTTGAACCCTAGTCATTAAGTGCAGCTTGCTAGGGCTCTGGTGACAAGAAAGCACTGGGCTGCAGAACAGAAGTGAGAACAAAGGTTCTACCAGAGTCAGGCAAGGTCACCGCGTCAGCTCAGCTGACACATGATCGTAAAAGACAGCAACAGACCCGGGTGGACAGATTTCTGTCTATTCACACTCCATCAGAATGCCCCTCAGGATGGGGATTTACTCATTAGAGAGCAATAACCTGCAAACAGAATTTAAGTAAAATTTAAAGCCTAATTGACATTATTTTATTTGATTTGTCTCCTGATATATATATATATATATATATATATATATATATATATATATATATATATATATATAAAATTTTGGAGAAATGCTTTTTTTCCCCAAATAAAGTCAAAACCATCTCAACAAAAGATAAATTGACATAGTGAATATACGTTGAAAACTTTAGAGCTAATATAATAAATGTTGCATCAATTACAGACTTTAAGAGTTTATCAATTTGAGTGCAGAAATAAAAACGTATTTTGGCAAAAGGATACCATATATTCTGTATTTACATAAAATCCATTAGAAAGGTATATGTTTGTATTTTATTTATGTTAAAACATAAACTAATACAATGCTCATGTTAACACATAGTTTTTAAGATGTCAGGAATGGAAAAGAATTACACACAAAAGGAGATGAAGGAGTATTTTACTTCAGTAGAAATTATGGTTCTAAATTATTTTATGCTCAGTTGTTCACGTAGTCTCTACATTTCCTACAACATTATACAAATTAAAACATATTTCATTAATGGATGTACATATATTAACAATTTATATAGTTTTAGGTTAGTCATTGAAATCTGTACTTATCATATAACCTGACTTTTTTAACAACAACAACAACAAAAAAAAACCCTGACATTTTTAAAACGCAAAAAACTAATGTTATTTTGGGCTTGTAAAAGAAAATTTATTTTTGAAATAAGCTTTGATATTTGTATGTTTTTGCAGAAAAATGACAGGGGAAGACCAAACTTCCCAAGAATTATCCTCATAGTACTTTGTGGAAACTTTCTCTTTTGGTATTCCCAACCCATTTCCAATTTCATTTCATTAAATGCCACTTATCTGCCGATGATTCTGAGTTTATTTAGAACTCAACCGTGCATTCCAAACAAATGCATTTATTGCCTCCTGAATGTCTTAAGTAGACGTCTAATAAAAATCTCAAACTCAATTATGTGCTCCTGTGCCCTCACCATTCACCTCAACTAACACCCATTCCAACTTTCCAGTTGCTCCTGTCTCACACCTTGGAGTCACCCCTGACATTTCTTTTTAATATGCTCCTTATCTGGCAGATCAGCAGAATACATCCCACATCACTGCTGGGGACTCTCCAGCTTGTGTCTAATTCTTTCTTACCCTATCTCCTGTTTTAACTCTTACCTCTTACTAGCTTCCAATTTCACTCAGAGTGAGACCCAAATGTTTGGGGACGCTGTATGAGAGGTCTACCACCGCATGCCTCTCAGCCTTCCTCTGTCTGCTCTTGTCTCTTGCCACCTGCACAAAAATTAACCCCAATTCTGCTCTCATGTTTAATTACATTCAGCCTTGGGTTTGTTGGATTTCTTGCCTCTTTCCCCAAATGTCATAATCTCTTTTTTAAAAAAAAATATTTATTTTTAGTTATAGGTGGAGGCAATATCTTTATTTTATTTTTATGTGGTGCTGAGGATCGAACCCAGTGCCTCAGGCATGGTAGGCGAGCGCTCTACCTTGGAGCCACACCCCCAGCCTGACTCATGCTCTTTTTCTTCATGGCTCTCCCCACACGTTGCATCTTTTCATGCTGTATAAATGGCAGTGCCTCCCAAGATGAGCCCTACTCTAAAGCTCCTAACTGGGTTTGTCACTGACATATTACAGTTAAGCATTTTGTTTTGTTTTATGGTTTGTCTTGTTCTGCTCAAACCAAAGCTCCACAAGTCACAGATGTCATTGGCCTTGCTCAGTGGTATGTCTATACTCTAGAACAGCGCTTGGTACACAGCAGGCATGCGATACATATTTTATTGAATATCAACAACATTCAGTACTATAGACATTGTGATAGACCAAGAATAATATAAATTCTGAGATAATAA
This sequence comes from Callospermophilus lateralis, assembly GCF_048772815.1. Lineage (NCBI taxonomy): Eukaryota > Metazoa > Chordata > Mammalia > Rodentia > Sciuridae > Callospermophilus > Callospermophilus lateralis. The sequence goes on from NC_135320.1 coordinate 14,730,331, forward strand.
TGCCTATCTGGAATCTTAAGCTCTGCTTGAAAGTGTTTTCACCATTATTTATAATTGTTTAAGTGAGAATGAGGGTGAATAAAGATGGATCTCATGAATCCAGGATGAAAATTGTGTTCTTTAATCCTGAGTCTTATTTTAGAAGGGAATTCTGAAGTCAGGCCAAAGATTGTATCATCTATATTAATGAGTACTAATTGAATAGCTTGGCCCCTACACCTCCCTTCATCTGACAAAGTGTGGTATTAATTGAACACATTTTATGAGAGGTTTTACGGCTAGATACTATTTCCCACAATGATCAGCACTTTTTACATCTCCCCAGGCAGGGCATTAATACAGTGTTCTAAGGTATGTAGAGAGCAGTGCAGTTTTAGAAGGGACAGTATTCCCTTTATGTTCAATGTTGGTCAGACCCATATGAGTCCATTCTGCTAGTTTATGTTTTAGAATACTTGGGAGACTCAAACTAAGTTGGACAGGCTGCAGTGACGATAGCAAGATAATTAAATAGCTTAGACAGCACCTATGAGGAAAGGTATAATAATATACTTCATTTATTTTATAAGAGAAAGCTGAAAGGTAACTTGATAATTTTCTCAAGAATATAAAAGGACATCATTTTAAAAAGTTACTATTAAAATTACATCTGAAGAAAGAGTAAGAACAAAATAATATCAACTGCTATATGAGAGACACAGTTTTCAAAACAGAATACTAGATCATTGAAGAACACACTCCATATATCAAGTATTAAAGGGTAAGAATTAGAATTCCATTCTTTGGAGACACTTAAATGTGTCATTGTTTGGAATATTTCTTCAAGACAAAACCAGATGACCAGCACCATTCCTGCTGTTTGTGACACTCCAGTGGCCACATTTGGAAAACAAGTGGGATTGCCTCCAGTCGTGACTCTGAAATACCATGTATTTCTTAGGATATTTTGATTTATAGAATTTTTTTTACTATATACAGTAATGTCAAGAGTGCTGTTTTCATAAAAAAAATGAAAAAAAGAATACTAATTAGGTAATAAAACTACCTGAGATAGATTTGACCAACACTTGATCATTCCTAAAGATCTAACTCTAAATAAACTGAAAAGATTTGGTTTTGTTAGAATGATTGTTCTTCTCAGATTACCACACAGTATGATTATGACTAGACAGCACCTATGAGGAAAGGTACAATAATATACTTCATTTATTTTATAAGAAAAAGATGAAAGGTAACCTGGTAATCTAGTGATTACCATATAGCTGCAAAATAATAAAAATCTGAATTTATAGCTAGAAAATCCTAGAAAATCCTCCTAGGTCTATTTCTCTTTTTCAATTAAAAAAAAGGCACAATTTTGATTTGGCTTAAATAATTTTGCACTCATGAATCAGTGATTTCCTGACTCACTACAAGTTCACATAAAAGAGCAATAACAAGCTTAACATTCATAAACATATTGATAAGGTGATAGGTTATACAATGAAATTTACATTTAACATAATAATACAAATATGTTTATCCTTTCCCTGAATGGGATACCATTCCTTTTTAGTGTGTATTCTTACTTTCATAGATGCCATTAATCTGAAGGAAATGAAATAAAATTAGATATTATTAGAGCAATGATAAGTGGACCTGGAAAAATATAAAACAGGGTACTGACTTACTGGCACATACTGGGTGAACAATTGTAGTGTGAAGGGTGGAAGAAAATACATACCCAGGAACTCCACCGTCATGATAATGCACTGATTTTTGTCAGGTTTTTCTAACTTTTATATTATATGTTTTAAGTAAAGCAAATTTATGGTTGGTTATATGTATTAACTCAATAATTATTTAAAACTCATTGCTTACTTAATTACTTATAGTAAGAAATATACTTTAAGTACACCCATTGATTGCAGAATAACTTGGGAAAATATGTATTATGAGCCAACATTTATAATACATTGCTTCTTTTTAGTATTGCTTCATGGATCTGTGAAGTATAGTACATGGCTAATGATCCTCTGCAGAAAGAATTTATGGAATTTAGAACAAATTTCAGAAAACAGAGAATACTGTGATAGAGAAAGGCAAATGATAAGGAGAGCAACTAGGAACAGAGTAGGGAGGAAGAGCATGAGAAGAAGATTAACATTAAACTGGGAAGAGAGGTGGGAGGGAAAGGGAGAGAGAAGGGTAATTGCATTGAAATGGAAGGAGACCTCATTGTTATACAAAATTACATACAAGAGGAAGTGAGAGGAAAGGGAAAAAAAACAAGGGGGAGAAATGAATTACAGTAGATGGGGTAGAGAGAGAAGATGGGAGGGGAAGGAAGGAGAAGGGGGATAGTAGAGGATAGGAAAGGCAGCAGAATACAACAGACAATAGTATGGCAGTATGTAAAACAGTGAATGTGTAACTGATGTGATTCTGCAATCTGTATACAGGGTAAAAATGGGAGTTCATAACCCACTTGAATCTAATGTATGAAATATGATATGTCAAGAACTATGTAATGTTTTGAACAACCAACAATAAAAATTTTAAAAAAGAGAAAGGCAAATGAGAAAAATTTATCAATAATGCTCAGTATATGTTTAGTTCTTAGTATAACTTAGTATAACTGCCATTATTAAATTATACTTTCCAACAGGTAAAGAAAGTATTCCCAAGTGATTGTTTATACTGGGAGGAAAATCACATTCTGACTCATATGGGTCTGACCAACATTGAACATAAAGGGAATACTGTCCCTTCTAAAATTGCACTGCTCTCTATATATGTATACCAAGAGCCAGTCAAAGGAGAGTAGGATGACATATTAATTTTATTGAATATCTATTCTGATATCAGAATTACCTGACATTAATTGAGAATTACTATTTATCCAAAATTAAGCTAAAATTATATGTAATATCTTATTTAATCATCTTTATCAGACCAGTTAATCATTTTTATTTTAACACATGAGTGAAGTAAATGAGAGATATAGTAATCAATTTGCCCAGGATTACCTACTAAAAATTGGGAGAGATAAGATTTGAATCCAGACACTTTAAGTTAGCACCTGGGTTATGATCACCTTATTATCGTATACAATTGTATGAGCAAGAGAAGGAGGGGGAGAGAGAATAATATATATACACACACACACACACACACACACACACACAAAATGCATATATACCCACATACACAAGTATAGATACACTTTCATTAATACTGTTAAAGATAAACATGCATAAACATTCATTATGCTATGAACGTTTCTAGCCAATACCTATCTTTAATTGTGAATGTTATTATTTAATTGCTCTCTTAACAGTATGGATTCCTTATATTGACTTGATAATAACTGCAGCTACTTGAAGACAAGAAAAGTCAACACAACTCTTGGAAATAGCACAGATAACAAAGAAGGAAATTCCAATGGGTGGGAATCCAGGGTTTTAGTTGATCACTTTGAAAGCAAGCCTTTGTAAAGTTTGGGCTACAGTCACTGTTCACTAAACTTCTGAAAAAGAATTCCAAATTTGTGGCCCCTCCCTTCAGTTTCTGCCTTCTCCCATCCACCTACTCTCCACTCCCCTCTCTCTGTCTCAAGTAGCTGGTTCTGTGCTTCTTAACTGAAATGCTCCAGGGCTTTTCTAGCCATGCAACCCTGTGAACTTCTCAGCAGCAGCAGAGCATCAGTTAGGCTTGTAACTGCTCTTGCATTAGGTCTTGAAGTCCTTAAGGATGCTACAGTCTCTTCCTAGAATAAAACATTCCCCTTTCCTGCTTTCTCTCAAAAATTATTTATTGCTCCTTTTCACTTTAACTCTGTAGCATGCTCATAATGTGTCTTCTCCTTCACTGTATGAGGGCCTAATACTCTGATGTCCATACTGCTCATAGTGTGAGTCAGTGAATGGGAAATGCCTTACAAACAACAGGAACAAATGACAACAAGTATTCTAAGATGTTGAAATTTTATTTGCAGAGTTGATTAGAAAACCCTTTGTCTGTGAGAGCTTCAGTATATGAATAATATACAGAAGATGCTATATCAAGTTTAAAATAAGTTATGAGAATAGAAATCAGCCAAGAGAATAGAAAAATTATACATGAAGGTCATTTTGAGACTTTATTGCAACGTGTAGCTTATGAGAATGAAGAGATAGCAAAATTGTCTGGCTAGTAATGACATTGATTAACATTTTATATTACAAGGGAAATTAAAGCCAATTAAACCCATACAATTGGCAAAGTTTCTGAAAATTCTGCAATGTTTAGTTATAATTTTGTGCCAATGTTATTAATTTTAAAAGTTAATGTAAATGTTAAATTATCTGTAGTACAGATAGAGCATATATTAAAATTTTGATGTAATTGCTTGTCGTTACAGTTATGTTCAACTGCAAAATTCATGACTGGACCCATCTCCTCATTCTTCACCCAAGTTTCAACTCTTAATATCTCTCCCACTTTTTGTGTGAGCTTAGTCAAACTTTCTGGAATGCACCGTGTCCCTGTAGAAGGCTGTTTTTAAAGCCCTTGGGTATAAACCAAGGAGTGGGATAGCTGGGTCAAATGGTGGCTCCATTCCCAGTTTTCCAAAGAATCTCCATACTGCTTTCCAGATTGGCTGCACCAATTTGCAGTCCTACCAGCAATGCATGAGTGTGCCTTTTCCCCCACATCTTCAGCAACACTTATTGTTGTTTGCAGTCTTGATAGCTGCCATTCCGACTGCAGTGAGATGAAATCTTAGAGTTGTTTTGATTAGCATTTCTCTAATTGCTAGAGATGTTGAACGATTTTTCATATGTTTGTTGACTGATTGTATATCCTCTTCTGAGAAGTGTCTGTTCAGGTCCTTGGCCCATTTATTGATTGGGTTATTTGTGGTTTTGGTATTAAGGTTTTTGAGTGCTTTATATATCCTAGAGATTAGTGCTCTATCTGGTGTGCTTGTCTTGCTACAGGCCTCTGCCATTTCTTTCCTCTCTCTCTGGAAAGAAGAGTCTTGCTTTCCATTTTTCATATTAATTTCCTACTCATTTTTAGCCACTATCATTTTTTAGCCTTTTTTTTTTTTTTTTTTTTTTTGGTACCAGAGATTTAACTCAGGGGTACTTAACTACTGAGCCACATTCTCAACCCTTTTTATTTTTTATTTTGAGACCAGGTCTCACTTAGATCCTCTCTAAGTTGCCGAGGCTGGCTTTGAACCTGTGATCTTTCTGCCTCAGTCTCCTACGCCATCTTAACCACAATTTAAAATTTACTTCATATAGAACAAGCTTATATAGCTTCATATAGCTTCTTAATCTATACTGATGTAATATCATATTCTTGTTTTTATAAAGACACATAATAATTGTACTAGCATGTTTATTGTTTTTGTTTTTTTATTTAATATCACCAACACACTCCTTAGACATAAGATCCAAATTTAAAAGTACTTTACAATCTGTTTATTTCTGGACTGTACTCAAGGAACATTATGATTTTTTTTTTTTTTTTTACTTTTTCTTCATTTAGACAACATAGGAACATCATAAATACAAAGAGCACATTTTCTTTTTAATTTTTGAGCATCTACTGGCAGCAAGTGTCAGAGCTAAAATCTGCAACACTGGAAGTAACTAACTGCCTTTTATTATCTCTTTTCCAGCAATTACAAGAATACAAGTGAGATGAAAAGAAAATAGTTATTATTTTTAAATCACTGTCAAAGCAGAGACTTTTTAACATTTTCTGTGTTTTATGATGATACATTTACTTGCACACTTCCATCTAAGGAAATGATTAAAGACACCAATGATTAACCTTTTGGCAATTTTCAGTACACCGCCTATGTATTTCAAAAGCTATAATCTGAAAAATTGCATTAGGTTACTCTATTTCATAAATTCTTAGTGGAGTTTTTTTCCACATTTTAACATCTCTGAAAATTGGAATGCACTTTTTTTGAAAACTCTGGTAAGACCAAGAAATTGCCAATTTCAAAATCCTTTTGACTCAATGAAATATAGTTACATAAGTGAGGAAAATGTGTTTTTTTAAAGAAAAATTCAATATAATTGCTATAGACAAATTAGAATCATTTTTTCTTTCATCTCTCATGGAGAATATTTTCATAATTGCTTAAAGTTTTCAAAAATCAACTCAGTGAAAACCTAACATGTTTATAAAGCTTTTTAAAAATCTGTATTTTACAAAAGTAAGCATTTTTTAATTCCAATGTCTTGACAGCTTTGTTTGAAAGAAACGGGATTGTACATCACCCTTTCCTATAGTCATAAACTTGAGTTTTATGTTTTAAATGGCTTGGTAGTTATGTTACAGTAAGAGTTGAAGGAAGAAAGCCCAACTTTTATTTTATGGATATGCATCAGTGTGAATAGAGAGGAATAATGGATTTGGTGTGAACTTTAAGCCTGGAGTTTTGGTAACTTCAGCCATTTTTAATGAAGATTTAGTGACAGCAGAGTGTTATCGTTTTGATGGTGGCATTGGCACCTTGCGTTCAAGGCTGATTGATGCAAAGTCTGGTCATGTTAGCAATATGAATTGATGTATGCCAGCTGGTGTAACTCCAGGTTTTCATCAGGACAGTGACCTGCTGGACCGGCGGAAACATTGCTTCACTGTGCAGTCCGAGTCTGGGGAAGACCTCTACTTCTCCGTGGAGTTAGAGTGTGACCTTGCCCAGTGGGAAAGAGCCTTCCAAACGGCCACCTTTTTAGAAGTAGAACGGATACAGGTGAGAGTCTGGAAGGTAGCACCTGTGATAACCAGGGTTGCACAACCACAACCCTAGTGTTCTCATATAATCTCACGGCAGTATAAAATGACAGTCTAGTGAGTACTGACTTCCCTCTCAAATACATTCAATATTTCACCATTATTTTTAAATGAATGATAAAGCACCTCTGAATGATATTTTAGTTGTCCCACAACTTTAACTTTCTACACTATTTCCTAAAAATCCTCAAAAAATACATTTCTAATGCATTTGGACACTGTTCTACTTTGAATCTTTTAGAGAAAATGCTCTAATTTTAGTTCATTGTTTACAAGGTCACATCCCATTCTTCAAACCTGACCACCTAATTTGTAGCATGTTGTCTTCCTTGACACATGGTGCCCTTCTAGAAAACCTTGCCTTTTATGCCCTTGAAAACCATACATAGCATTTAAAACTTTTATTCAAAGTTCCTGTCACCCACGAACATTTCTCTGACTTCTGATATGTTCTACTCACTGACCATCATGATTCCTTCCACAAATCCTGTACAAACCCTTTTTTCTTCCCACTTTTGAAAACATTATCACTTTCTTAAGTCTTGGATTGGAGTGACACAGGGCCATTCCCCACACTAAGCTGTAAGTGGCTTGAGATTATTTTATTCACCTAGTCCCTGAAGTCCAATGCATTTTGCTCACATCAAGCAACCAATAGATATTTACTGAAATTTCATTCTTCAGGGTATAATCATATCTAGATCAAACTTCAGAGGGCCTTCAGCCTCAATTCATGAGACCATGAAATGGGACAGTTTCCCAGACCTCTAACAGATCTGTAGCAAAAGTAAAATATTACAATGCATTTGTGCCATGCAAATGGATCCATAAATCAAAGACCTAAATACATATATGAATGCTTAATTTTGGAAGCAAATGTAATAGTTTAACATTGCATGTACCAGTATGGTAACCTATAGTAAGAGAGATTTATGCATGGTTTTAAACAAATTAAACTGATTTCTCTGATGACTAAGAGAAGTCACCACCTCAGGTTGCACCAGCTTGACATTTCAATCACAGAAACAGGATAGAGAGAAATCTCAAATTTTGGTAGTTCAATTGTTCATTTGACATTTTGTAATAATTCTAGTTTTTTCTATATATATATATATACATATATATATAGAGAGAGAGAGAGAGAGAGAGAGAGAGAGAGAGAGAATTACAGAGTCTCAAGTCCATAAAATAGGAGTTTTAATGTCAAAAATGGAAAGAAGGAAAACATTTTAAACAGTGTTTAATTCTTTTTTTTTTTTTTGTCCCCAGTACTGGGGACTGAACTCAGGGTCATTCAGCTACCTCACCAGTCCTTTTTATTATTATTATTATTTTTTTATTTTGAGACAGGGTCTTGTTAATTTGCCAAGGCTGGTCTCAAACTTGTGATTCCCCTGTCTCAGCCTCCCTAATCTCTGGGATTATAAACATGTTCCACTGTGCTTGGCTAATATTTTATTTTACATGTTAACATCTAAGGACATTTTTAAAAGTTAAAATATAATTTAATTGAAAAGGAATTGGCATATTTTAGTTATCATTTATCTGGAATATTTCACTTCACTTGGAAATAATAATGTATCAATTTTTGAACGTAAGTCTGAAATTAAGATTTCATTATAAGTTTTCCATTCTTTAAAAATGAGATAGTGGCGAAATTATGCTCTTGTTTTATATTTTAGACCTGTTCTTTGATTTCAGGTTTTGTGTTCTCTTACCTGATGTTGCATGAAATGTTTTGAACTATTCTATGAGTTGCTCACAGAGTCAGGTTAAAATATATATCAAAAGTGAAAAACCAAATATTTAATGTCTTTTAAGCTTTGAGCTTTTCTTAAGATTTTACCATTTCTTTTTGTTAGTCACGATTGGCTGAATACTTGGTACTGTTATTTTCAATATTCAAATATGTGAATATTTTTACATAAAGAATTATGTTTTTCTTTTGTCTTTTCAATGTTTTACTATCATTAAAGTTGGTAAATAAAATAAATTTTAGCATTAATTTGATTTGTATGTTTTTTGGCTTGGCTATAGATAGCTGTCATCCAAAAGGGCACATACATCATAAAAATATATATATAACCAAAATTAAACAATAAATATATATTTCTATATTGAAAAATATTAAATACAATTGTGATATGTTTTAATTAACATTATACATTAGAGAATTAAGCTTCAGTGGGTCTCAATTTTAAGAATATTTTTTTTGTTTCAATTTGATGTTTATTGAAACAATGCAATTTAATCTGTAATGCTAAACTTAATGAGAGAAATTTAATGCATTATACTAAATATGTTTTCACCTCGAAAATTCTTTTTTTAAAAGACAGTACTTGAAAATAGCAACCAATTAAGTCTAAATTAGAATGAACTGGTATAGCATTGAACATTCCTTAATGTTGATGGCACTTTTAATAAAGTACTAATGGATGAAGGCAAGTATTCAAGATGTCCCTGTATTAAGCAAATATAATCATACACATAAATGAACTTTTGAGGCTCATTAAGTATGTCCTCTAATCTTCGTATTTGAAAAATTTTACTCCAAATGAATAATTTTGTATGGTTATAATTGTCTTGTGCAAATTAGGCTTAAAGACATGTATATGGCTTTTTGGTAAAAAGAATCTGATGTATTTAGTCATGATTACAGTCACAATGTGATTCATTAGTATATAAAAATAAATGTGAAGTATAGATTGATATTGAACATTTACTTCAGATAGTATTCTCCCTCCCACACACATTCTATATGTGAATTATATGTGAATTAATCATTTTAATATCCCATTATAATTTGAAATTAAATGCAAGTAAAATTGGCCTATTGATATAACAATGCACCATGTTGTACACATAAGGCCTAAGTCACTTCATATTTTATTTGTATAATTGTATCTTTAATTTGTGTAATTGTAAATTTTAGTATTTTTATTTATTTGTTCTCCCAAAATAGTTACAAAAGTTAGACTATACTCCGATTTCCGTGTCAAAAGGCATTACTTGCATATTTATAGATATTTTCAATCCTGGGTATTGAATCCAGGGTTTTGCCCGTGCTAAGAACTCTACCACTGGAACTCTACCACTGAGCTACACACACCCATGGCCCAAACTTGTTGATTTTTAAAGAAACAAATACAGGCAAGTGGTAAATGTTTGAACTTTGGGTAATAACTTGTACCATATGGAACACACACAGAGACTTTCAAGGCCCAGAAATATTATTTTGCCTTGGTTACTGAATCTGTGTTTATGTGCTGGAGAGTTTTTTTTTTTTAATAATATCCATGAAATGAGAATGTAAGTAAGAGCTTAATCTTTTAAAAAGTGGTGATATTTGACTACGGGATATAACGACTTAACATGATCTTGCCTACTCTTAAAATTTTATGCAGTTTTATTGTCAATATAGCAAGGAGTAACAATTTTGCACAACATAAAGACATGGTAAGAAGCAAGACTAGAAACTTGGCCATGAGAACCCCTAGAAAAAAATAATAGAAACACTCTTTGCTTCTGTTTTACTAATAGATATATCAATAAAACTCTCCTCCTTATGCAATTATTTTTGATAGTAAGTAATGTATAAGCTGCTTGGTATGGGAGCTATCACATATACCTCAATATTAATATTCCATCAATCCTATGAAAACTAACAGTATCTATTCTGTCTGTGTTTAGTGCAAGACGTATGCCTGTGTGCTAGAAAGTCATCTAATGGGCCTCACCATTGACTTTAGCACAGGATTTATCTGCTTTGATGCTGCAACAAAGGTAATGTGTTCACATGGACTTTAAGAGATGTGTTACCTATATTTTAATTTGAGAACAAATTATGTCCTTTCAGCATTTTAATTGGTTAGTAAATGTCAAATTAAAGATCATTTGTGTTAATGAAAAATACATTATATTACTCTGTTTGTAGAAAAATAATTTCAATATTTTTAGTTGATCAAATGTGGTGCAAACATAATTGTCCAAAATAAATATATGTCTACCTATCTTCCAATATAAATATAAACATAAAATAAATAGATAATGTATATTATATTTCTTTGTTCCTAAAGCTACAGCTTCATACCTGAAGGTATGAATTTTCTCCCCCCCCACACACTAAAAAAAATTAAAAAGCATTCTTTTATTATTTTTCTGTATCGATACCTATAAGCTGAAACTGAGGGTAAAACATGTTTTAGTTTGTATAAATGACATATTAGAGTTATAGATATAGTGGTGGAATTTGAGGTTTGAAGTTTTTAACCTGGGATCATATCCTTTGTAAGCATTTGATTCAAAAATGATTTTGTGGTATCTAATAAATTGCCTACTTCACAATATTTGAATATGTGGGAGAGATATATGTTGAGTTGAAAGACGTACCTTCTCACCTAGTCATGTATGAAAATTATTGAACCTTGGTGACTATGGAGTGACACATGATAAAGCCAAAGCATTACACATTATTATTTAATTGGGAGTGACCCTTGAGCTCCACAGATCTCATCCAGCTGCTAATTTCATTCCGGTCATTGCTACAGTTTCAGACTGGGACTCTCTTCCTCAGAGAACACTTCCATTCTCTTCCTTCCCATCAGAACATCTGATCCCAAGATCCAATCCATTTCCTCCTTTTGCCAAAGTGTGGCCTAAAATATAAGTGGAAATATTTCTTCTTACTAATTTTAAGGATTAATAAGTAATCTCTTACAAAGAAACACACATACACATATTTTACCTAGAAATTAAGATTTGTATAGTATTTTCAAAAGCTATTGCAAACAAAATAAGGGAATGACTCATATGTCTGAGGAGGTGGAATATGGAAGACAGTGGGGAGTGTTCTGATCCTGGGATGATGGAAGTCTAATGTCTATGACCAGAGCATCATAGGCAAGTAGGATGCCATCTGGTGCTCTGAGAAATTGTGACATTTCATGATCCCCAGTAATTGACATTGTCAGATATAACTTTACATTATCTAAGGTTTTTTTTTTTTAATTTAACATTGTGGAATTAAGTAGTCATACAGGTCACAGTTGGCCATTTAGTATATTACTTTAGCTGGATGCTCAAAAGAATACTTTTGTAAAGAAGGACTTTCAGATGCGAGTGGCTCATTTGAATTCTTAATGAGACCGCCATCAAATCAGGATAGGACCATAAGTGTTAATTTTGTAAATTAAATACTTCAATGATTAATCAATGTTAGTATTCAATTAATTTAATGAATAACTTTAGTAATAAATTAAACATTAGTAAAAAGGTAAGGTCTGATTTTAGAAAGGAAATATTATCACAAGTCATCAAACTCTTACCATGTGAATGTGAAAGAACCTCACAATGGTAAATTACAGAGAAGCAAAAGTCATCTGAACCCATTTCTGGTATCTGAATTTCTTGAATTTACTTTTGAAACTAGAATAATCCAAAACCTTCACTGTCCTTCATTTTCTGATCCTATCATTGGAAGCCTGGACCTTCGAGGTAATCTGAGTATTGATAAGGGAAGTACAGAATACATAAGCACTACAACGAATACGCCAATAGTGTTCATCACTCAGACTGTGGCATGTGGAGAGTGAGAGAAAACTATTGATATTAAGTCAGGGCAGCATTCACAAGCAGAATCCTGAACAAGTGAACCACCTCAATAGTTTTGCTGCAAGAATTTTGCTCCACTCAATGAAATGAGCCTAGAAGGTATTTTTAAATCTGAAAAAGAAGGTAATTGTTATGTAGACATTAAAATATTTTGTTCTAACAGTTTATTAAAGTAAATAATATACAACTATTTCATTTATCTGATAGTCATGCATGGAAAGAATCCTTAACCCTGGCAGATTTTCCGAAATGTTTCAATTACATTCACTGCAACAGTCCTGCTCATACCCCTTTGCTGAGCTGAGCATTTTATCATGCACTTCACCTTGACCTGATATACTAAAGAAGCAAACCAAAGGTCCTATAGTAAAGTGTACAGTCCACACAAAGGAGGAGAGGCAGTCTTCTGAATCACTAAATGCAGTTTCATAGGAAGTAGATACTGCCCTGTTAATACATCAGTGAAAGGGTAATTGCTATATTAAATTTTTCTTTAACATAGCAACTGTATTTTTAATTTCTTACAATATTTTTTAAGATAAATAAAAATATGAATGATAATTTTAAAAAAACTAAAAGATGAGGTTGGAAACTTTCATGGTATATATGGGAGCCTCTCTAATTTTTATTACACTAGAAATCTAAAACTTTGGAGGTATAGTGCTACTTCGGAATGTCAAACTAATTCTCATTACTTGCCACCTGTGCTTGAAAGTTCTCAGGGTAAATTACTTCCTTTGATTTTCCAGAGAATATGAGAGGCAATAAAAAGCACTGTATTTTATGTAGGGTGGTTTCTGAGAGCAGCCTCAGGGAATTGGTTCTAGGACCATTACAATGCAGTTGCTATGTAAATAGTTGTTATACTGATTGTGTAGGGAAAAATGACCGGGAAGAATTATCTCTACTCATTCTGTACTTGTGTACTTTTCCCCATGTTTCTTCCCCAAGGCCATGTGAGTCTGCAGGTAGATCCCAGAGACAGAAGGAGAGCCACCTCTACTTCAGTTGACATTACCAACCTACCAAAGGCTGTGTGTTTTTGTGTTTCCCTTAGAGTTTCTGAGTGATTCCCTCACACAAAGTTGATTGTGAAGCTCAGAATGTTTTCTGTAAAGTGGATTGTGAAACTCAAAATGTTCTCATTCTTGTTAAAATGGATATTGTTTAGCAGTAAATAAGAGTTTTCTCACTATTGTGTCAGAGTATAATATTGTAGTATTTATATAAGACACATAGCTAAAAGTCGCCAACACGTTCTTTTAAATAAGTATATTTACATTAATTATTTATATTCAGGGATAGAGTTATTGTGTAAAAAAAAATCCAGCAGGAACATCTGCAAAACATTCCTTTGATTTGTAAATAAATACTCAGTGAATACCTGCTATCTATAAAGAGAAATAGAAGGGCCATATATGTCAGTCTTTGCAGATTAAGCAAGGTTTCAAAGAAATCACCTTTCACAGACAAAGAGAGGGTAAAACTATCCAGATAAATATCAGCAAAAAAAAGAACAGAGTTGGAGAGCATAGGAGAAGAGAGATCAAATTTACGGATAACTAAGAACTAGCTTAAGAAAGAGGTCTTACTAAGGAATTTGGACTCAATCTTAACAGAGAAACACCTAGAAGAGTTTGAGACATGGGGAAAAAATGATTGGAGGTGTACAAAACTAGTAGCATAACATACAATTGGGCAGAACTCAGAAGCGAAATTTTCAAAAATCTCTCCTCCAATGGGTGTCTCCCTCTCTATGAGGTTCTTCAGAAAACTGTGCATGGAGGATAAAGTCAAAGGAAAATATTGTTGCAAAATGAGAGGGACAATTGTAATGGGTCTGTAGGACTCTACAATGTTCAGTATGACTGAAAGTGAAGTTTCAAGGAGGGATAAAGTTGGAGAAATGATTAGGATTACATGATCAAGACATTTGACCTAAGTATAATTTATAAGGTGGAAGGCTACCCTAGCTGAAATATAGATTTCATTCATGGGTGGGATCAACACTGAAGCAATTGATATTTATTTTTTCCTCTCAGTGATTTAGAAGAATAACTTTCAAAGTTTGTATGTAAGTGTTTGTATGTGTGTGTTTTGATGCTGGAATTGAATCCAGGTCTTTGTAGACCTGCTGATCAGGCAATCTACCACTGAGTTAGATACCCAGACCCAGACATTTTTCAAACTATAAAATTTTATAGAAAAAAAAAAAAGAGGCACAAACTTATTATTCCCATCAGACTGATAACCTCTGGACTCCAGAGTCTGAAATGAGGATAAAGGCATTGGGGGAATCCCACATGGGTTCACCACTTACCCCTTATTCCACTATAGGTCATGCTTCTGCTGCAGGTTTGAAAGGCTCTATTGGCTGTAAATGGAGCGGAAGGAATATTCATACTGTGTAAATGCCCATTGTGAGGATTGGGACACCATAAATCTTCACTCTTAATCCTGGGTAAAAGTCAGTATTTTCCATATTACTGCTACTTCCCTGGTTGCTCAAAATTATTTTAGTCTGATAGGGTTTAATTGTTGTTGTTGTTTTAATAGTTTAAATTATGAAATGCTCAGATACAATAATAAAATATCTTTTTTTTTACTTCAGCACATCTAAGAGCCAGTACAGACACATAGCAGATTAAAATACTTCTGAAAAAAATATGATTGGTTAACAGATGTATGAAGATAATAAAGTTGAAGTTTAAAAAGTACCTTATTTAGGCATTAACTCTCTCACATAGGAGAAGCTATTGTAATGATTTTAGGGTTCCTTCTTATCTCCATTACTGATTTTCAGTGAATGTTAAATGGAACACATTACCTGAGGGTAATTTGTAACCCTCATGCACATGTATAGTAACCTTTGATTTAGCAATTTGAATTCTGTGCAATAAGGGACAATATAACCTTAACCAAAATCACTTCCTTCTGATTTTCCAGGTCTTTTCTAAAACATCAGAGGACTTAATCCTATTCCAAAATAATTGTGCTTCAGAATTAAACTAATTGTTAACACATAATAATTCATAAAATACCTTAATCTACATAATCCTTTCAATTCTTTAAGGTGACATTGATTTTTAGAATATGTTAAAGGTACAGGTTGAAAGGAAGTTATTATGGCCAGTATTTACATTTAAAATAGTCTTTGATATTGGTAGGACATTTTAAAGAGCTGTGAGCTAATATTTCTCCCAATGGTATATGACCCTCATGTACATGTGTGCACGCGTGCGCATACACACACACACACACACACACAGACACACACTTCATTAACGTTTTGATTTTTTGCTAGAGTATATATTTAATCATAACAGTTAAAATAATATAAATTTCATAAACAAAATCTCTCAAAGAAAAATTAAATCTTTATTCTTTTTATGCTATTTTTTTCAACTATTTCACATCAAGAAAAGTTACCAAAAATCCAAAGAGATATTTTGAAAATATCAAAGTGAATACGTTCTGAATACCTCTTCCACAAAAGTAGGAAAAAAATGAATATTCTGTGATATAGTTATAACAACACTCATATAAATATTAGCATTTTTTACAATACCTTTTAATCTTTTTTCTTCTCTAAGTGTGTGACTCACAGTTCAGAAAAAGGCAGCTATTCTAGGGAATTTTATGTTCTTTTTTAGATAAATGATTTCTTTTCTTTCTTTCTTCTTCTTCTTTTTTTTTTTTTTTTTTTTTTTTGCTTTTAGGCGAATGAAGAAAATTGCATTTATTGCAAAACAAACTCAGGCATTTAGGGAAACTATCCATCAGGTAATTTTTTAAAATCCTCAAGCATTTCAATATAGCCCTCAAGTAAACATTTCACAACAAAATATTAACTCAAGTTATCATGTAGTATATTATGTAGATATAATAATAAAATTTCCTGCTTTTTATTCATTTCTTGTAATACAAGGACATTATAAAGTGAAAATTACCACATACTTTATTGCCTATATTTGCAATTCAAAGTATGTGAAAACAAAAGCGCATAGACTCAAAAATTCTTTGCTGCTTTTATACTTTTCTTCTTGTTTTATTATTTTAAATTTTTAATTCTGTTCTTATTCTGTGACTTTTGACACATTTTACTTTTTCAGGGTTAATTTTTTTTATTATTAATATCTGGCTCAAATTTTTTCTCATTGTAATTTTTTTTAGTTTGCCTTCCCTCATATTATGGATTTTGGTTGTCATGAGTATTTTTATTAATTCAAAGTATTAGTATCTGAAACTCTCATATATTAAATGGTAATAGTAATAGTTGTGCTTAAAACATTGTTCTGTCATTAGACAACATAGCTTATTGAAGAAATAGTAAGCTATAAAATTTCACATATAGAGATTTTGAAGTACTGAAGCATTGTGATCAAGCAGGTCATATTTCAAGAGACTTTGTATCTTGAGAATCTCTGTTGATCTGCTGTTACTGAATACCTGATACAATCAACTTTTAAAGAAAGGGTTTATTTTGATTCACACATTAGTAGGGTTCATTCCATGACCTGTTGACCCCATTACTTTGGATCTATGTTGAGGCAACACATCATGACAAGAGTGGGTAGAAGAATAAGCTCCTCACCACATGGCATCTAGGAAGTAACAGAAAGGGAAGGGTTTAGAGTGCCACCATCTCCTTTGAGGACGTGGCCCCCATGATCTATGGTCTCCTAATTGGACCCCACCCTTCAAAGTTCTACTACCTCCCAACATTGCCCTGGGCTGCATATCAAGCCTGTAACACAAACACCTTTGGGAAAGACTTCTCCAACCTATAGCAAAATCCATCAGGTTTTTCCCTTTCTATTTTAAATTTCCCTGGATGCAACACCCAACTGTTTCTTTCTTCCTAAATTTAATAGCTGCAGGAACTTTGAAAGTTCCCAAAACACCATAACTCCATTTTCTTCATCTAAGTACACACGTGAATGATATCTTTCTTAAGAGAGCGTTGAAAGTTTAAACATTAAAACCTATGCAGCGTGTTTCACAGTGAATGACACATGATGAGACTTTCATAATAACTAGGTACTTTAGTCACATCATTCTCATGCTGCTAGGTTGTTCCGACCACTGTGGGTCTTGAGCACCAACTGCACCCTGCGCTGTACTACCATCCTCACAAGGTCAAAGTGGCACTGTGTTTTCAAGAATTCGTGATCAACCAGTCAGTACATTTATTGTCTGCTACATGGTAGTCCTTCTTAGTCTCTGTTTTCATAGAGGTCTTTGTCGTCCTGACTTGTAGTGGAAAAGATTGACATTGAACAAGAAGTGATAAATTTAATGGTGCTCAGCAAAGGGAGTCGGGATGGCACGGAAGTACATAAATTAGATTAAGGAGTTCTGGGTGATGCTTGGGGAAATTTACCTTTCACCTGAGAATTTCTATGTCCTGAGTGGCTAATTAGGCACACAATGGAGCAATATTGAACTGCACATGTGAAAGCCCTGAAACGGGACAGAGTTTCAGGGCAGGAGAGTTGTATACAGAAGTAAAGTCATCATGCAAGAATAATGAGGAACCTGGTACTTCATGTTAGATTCAGTACTTAACATCAGTTAGCTGGGCAACAAATTTGCCACGTAACACATACTAACAACACGTTGCTGCCTTACAAGAGCAAGCATTATGGCACGCTTCTGTGGGTTACAGATGATTAATCAAGAAGTACTTATTTGTCATGTATGAAATAAATAAATAAATAAATAAATAAATAAATAAATAAATAAAAAGAAGTGCTTATTTGTATGTCAGAAGTTTGGAGGATTCACTCAAGTGTCTGGGAGTTGGTTCTGCTCTATTCCATGAAAAGTCTTCAACAGGTTTCATGCAAAGTAGCACCATTCACTTTATAATCACTTTGGCATCCTTTTGTAGGATCATTATTAGGAGACTTGTGGCCTAGAGTAGGGGCTTTGGGAATTCAGAGTAATGAGGAATTGAGTAATAATGGAGATACGCAGTCAAAAGAACTTAGAGAGAAGCTGGGATTAAGTACAATACTGCTGTTTCTAAACTGAGAAGCTGTGTAAAACAAGATGTACACTGGAGAAGGAGTATACAGCATAGTTATTTAATTATTCTCATAAAACTAACTGTGTAGAGGTCATTGAATAGTTGCTATGTTCAACGTAAAAATTGAGTTTGTTTTCTCACTTTAATTGCAATGTGAAATAAATGCTATGTATTTGTTAGTAGTTAAAAATGACTTTTTTGTCTCTCTCTCTCTCACACACATACATACACACACACACACACACACACACAGAGAGAGAGAGAGAGAGAACCATACCCCATCTTACAGTCATATACAATAGGACTTAGCTAGTATAGACAGACAAGCACTATTAAGGATGTGAAACAATGAGGTGTGTTTGGAAGCACACCCTGTTGTACACAATGCTATGCGATTGTCTCTTCACATCAGGATGAGTTCTATCTCAGGAGACATGGTTTCTAATATAAACAAATTTCTGGTAGGCATGTTTGTTCACCAGGAAAACTGAGATATTAAATTACCCCAAATTATTTGGATAAACACAATTCAGGTTCCAGCTGAGACTTCACACATGTAAGCTATCTGACATAGATTTGTTCAGGCATTACACTGTACAACATTCCCTCTCTGAGCAATTCAGACCCTCTTTTTCAAACCCTTATAATAATATTGTATGCAACTTGTAACTAAATCAAGATAATTCAACAAACAAAGAAAGAGTATGCAGCGCAAGGTAATTTGTTATATGTTGGTAATTTAATGAGCACAACCATTTTCCAAAAGTTGTCATCTTCTTTTGAGTCAAATGTAAGCCATCATTTCTAAAAGTGTGAATTTGCTTGAATTTTAATATTATGTTCATGAGAAATAAAAACAGTAAGTGATTGATTCATACTAATAAGATCATTTAAATTTTAGAAGTTATACTAGATGTGAGGGATAATTTTACCTCAAAAACAAAGATGTACACATACTTACATATTAGTTTGGCAGTTATTTAATAAAGTAATTTTTTTCTGTTCATGGGATAGCCTCCAGCCCACCTGCAGGAGAATGGAAATATCGTTTGCTTCTTAGATTGAACAGACATCTATCTACCTATGTGGCTATCTCAGTAAACTCATTTATTTTTCTCTGTAGAGTACTAACTATCCATTGAGGAGGCAACTGGCAATTTTGTGTTTGAATGTTAAAAGAAAATAACTAGAGTTGATTCCTATAGAGAACTGATATATTAATAATAAGTGGGACTGACTTATACTGAAAAACAACACCAGTGTGCAAAACAAAATTTAAAAAAAACTTTTTCTATGGTTTGAATGCATGTGTCTCTTCAAAATTTTTATATTAGGGATTGGGGATGTCACTAAGTAGTACAGCACTTGCATGGCCCTGGGTTCAATTCCAATTACAAAAATCCCAAGTACTTATATACTGGGAACCTCACACTGAATGTGACAGTCAGTGGTGGGACCTTTTGGGAGTATTATAGTCATGAGCACTCTGTTCTCAGGAAAGGGATAAGTGCACTTTTAAATAAGGTTCACAGCAGCATCCTTGATCTTAACTTCCCAACTATTAGATTTTGATAGATAAATCTCTATTGTTAGTAAATCATCCCGTATCAAGCATATTGTTGTAGCATCAGGAACTGGCAAAAACACCCTTCTTCTAAGAAAGCTATACCAACAATACAAATTTTATCTTTTTTTGTTATTCAGATGATATGTAAAATTTCTCAAGATAAATTTGAGAATTAGGATTTGATACCTAGTGCTGAAAACCTTATTCAGCCCATCTAATGATAATGTTTCTCTATTCTATGAACCACAGCTCAGACATACGCATTGATCTAGAAGGATGCATAATAACCATGCCTTAAATACACATTGTAGTGTAGATCTTTATGTCCATTTTAGTCTGACTCCTTTTATATTTATCTTATTTAGCAAAAGAATCTGAATTTCTATATTCTTGCCTCATTCTCAACTTACATTTCAATCTTCTAAAATCTTCTCTTAAAAAATTCTGGAGGGTATTTCTTCATTTTGATTCCTATTATTACTAACTCTCACAATTCCTTCTCATTTGGATTACTAAGGAATCTTCCAAATAGAACTTCTTGATTTATTATATGCATACTTATTATTTATCAGTTAGGACTCATGACCAGTGATAGACAAGAGAATACAAAAATAGAACAGGTACAGGTGCCACTTCTCAAGAAGCCTTCTGTCAAATGAAATGGACAAATCTGGAATTGGGTACAATTTCCAGTGTTAGTAGAAATCGGAGCCTTATGAAGACATCGTTGTATACTTGTCCTTTGTGTCTTCCACATCATCAGCAGATTAATGATGCTTCTAAAATGTGAATAGGGTCCTGTCATCAGTCTGTCTTGTTGTGCTAATTCATGGTGTCCAACTTTCTGGAAGACAGTCTCTCTTTAGGATAGAAGTTTCTTAATGTTCTGATCTCCGCTTGAATTTTAACATTATCTCCTGCTTTGTCCCCAGTTTTTGATGGCTTTGCCATATTCCGTGACTTTGTGCACAAATCTTGAATTTTTATCCAGAATCACCTCACCATTTTGTTGTTGTTGTTCTTTAGTGCAGAGAATATTAGGCATACCTCCAGCAAAGCACAACATATTGCAATTTAGTCTGGTGACAATATGAACTCTGAACTCTTGCTCCAGACTCAAGTACAGTTCGAGCATTTGAATTACCTCAATAAGTAGTCATAAATATATGGGTAAGTATAATATTATCTAAAGGGCTGAACAACATAAACATTCATCTAATTCTGTGATCTTTTGATATTTTTATCTATATCACATTCAAATTGACAGTTATAAACTTAATGTATGATATGTATTATTATATAGTTTATAGCTGAGTCCTTTGTATTCCTCTTATTTATGAAAATAATTTGATTTTAGTTCTGTGCCTTTGCCTCTTTCTCAACTTTGCTATTCAGTCTTTAAAAGCAACCCTTACATAATTATGGAAGGTGTTTCTTCGTTCTGTTTCCTACTATTGCTAACATCAGCAATCTCTTCTTATTTAGATTGCTGTAGTATCTTCCAAATGGGACTTTTGTTTTAATGAGAATATAATTAAGTAAATCTTAAGGTCTACAGTTGTTCTATAGTGTCACATGTGGGATTGGATCCAAGACCCCTGCAGTTACTACACTGACAGACACTTAAATTCCTTGTATAAATGATGCAACATTTGCACACACATACACATATCTTTCTGTATATTTAAAATCTTCTCTACATTACTTATAATACCTATTACAATGTAGATGTTGTTTAAATCATTTCTATGCTTTATTGCTCAGGGAATAATGATAAGAAAAAAGTTTGTACATGTTCAATACAAATGTAATATTTAAAAATATTTTCATGTTTTATTGGTTGAATCTATCAATATGGGATTTATGAATATAGAAATCTAATCATGATCAATTTTATATGAATGGAGAACAAATGAGAAATATAAAGATAAATACAAAACAATGTCTTTTAAAAATGATTTTCTAATAATTTTCTACCAAATGAGACTCTTCAGCTCACTCTATCATGAAGAAAAGAGAAGCAGATTTAATATTTAGAATATTAATATTTGCTATAAATTAATTTTGTGGGGAGGGGCAAGTAGAGGCAGGAGATGATGCATGTACTTTGGCTTCTTTCCAAAGTGGAAGGATAATGCAAAATGGAAATAGGATGTTATGGGAAGGTTTAGATTACTGTTTAAATAGAAGATCCATCAAAAGAAGGGGAACGATGTATGCTTGTGAGTATTGCTGGTTACACATTAGTCAAGTGTCAAATACCAGTGATTCATCTTATGGGAGATATTTACATGTATCCTGCCTAAAAGCATTTTTATTGTAATTTTTAATGTGTTCTATGCAATAAGTTGTAAACCACATAGATTATTCTTTCAAATGTTTTTTACTCTGTGTAGCAAAATATCTTATTGCTCATAAAGGAGTTGGCATTTTGTTTAATTTACCTTTATATATGAGAGTTCCTTACATTTCCCTAAAGAGAAATTTTTCCTTTGGGCATGAAAAAGCTGAGGCTTGAAATTTGAAGGGAATCAACAAAGAAGGCATCAGAGATTGTTTTCTCTAGTTTTGTTCAACATTTGAGTTTTTCATTAGTATTAATGCAACTTTAGTTTCTATATTATTGATGGATTGGATTATTGGGTAGTCTGCATGGAAGACATACTTGATGCTTGATACTATGCAAAAGTGTATTGTTCAATAACCGGAGTCCCTTCATTATAGCCAGCTTTGTGTCCACTTTCTCCACTTGTGGTAGTGAATAGCTTTGTAAATCCGTCTTACAGTGGAAAAAATTAAGAGTCTGGGCAGACTTTTTCCTTCACTCTTCCCACAAATGTACTCTAGCTCATTGGGATTTTCAAATATTTACCAATTCTAACAATAGATCTTCCTCAGATAAATAGGCTATGGGAATACTTTTTACTTATAGAGGAGAAAAGATTGAAAACAGTACTGCATTGTTATGAAGAAGAAATGATGACTCAGAAACACATTATGTTTTTTTGAATAATCTGTAAATTATTTCCCTTGGCTTGTTCTAAATGAGTTTCTGACTCTCTCCTGTATTTTCAGAAAGAAGCCAAGCATTTTCAATAAAATACCATTTATAATTATGCTAAAAATATAGTTCTCTGATGTTGGGTTATGAAAATAATTATCTTTTATTATATACATTTCTATAACTTGCTTTCTCCCTTAGCACTCTTCAATGCATCTCTTAAAACTACAATATTGAAACTTCTGTGGCTGTTTTTTTCATCTTTACTTGTAGCTTTTAAGCTCATAAAATATTTAGTCATGTTTCTAAATGCTCAATTATATATATAATTATATATTTACATATGTATATATAATTTCATTTAATTACTCAAAGAAATATAATGTTAGATATTTTCACTGTCAAAAACAAAGAAGTTTTACTGTCCATAATATATTTTGATACATTATTAATATATATAAATGCATTTAAATTCTACAGTGTATATGTTATAATTTCTTAAAATGCATTCTATAGAAAAAATTGCCCAGTTAAGCAATGTTAGTTAAATTTCTTTGATGAAAATATTCTCAGATTTCATTGCCCAAATGAACTTGAACAAACTGACTTCCTTATTCTGGAGTTGCAAGCAGGAGCTGTGGTCCATAGAAATAAAAATCTGGTCTATGATCCCTTATTATGAAGATATTGAATTGAATTCCAAATTTTGAAAATATTCAGAAATTTTTTCAAAAATTTCCTCTTACTTTTGTTTGATTAGTCTCTGTCTTCCTTTTTTTAGACTAATATCCATTGAGTTCAACAAGTTGAGATTATAATTTAGTGACAGGAATTAGCCAATCCCAAACCAAGATTCCTTGGTCCAAGTTCCTCAGAGAAGACAGTCCCCTGTGCTCCCGCCATCCAGGAGATAACTGCTTTGTACCATGGCAGCTTTACAGTTGGAAATTTTACAGTAATTTACAAATTCTCATGTCAGTATGTTTTCCTCACTTTTCCCAGTTACCTGACTCCAATATCATGACACCCACACAGTAAAAGGGAAAGGAATCATTTTTTAAAAATGTTTTATTCTCTTTTAATATATGTCTTTCACAAAAGTTAGATTCATCCCATTTCTGCTGTAGACCAGCGACTCTACTCTAGGATCTAGAGATGCAGCAAGGAGTCAGTCACACCAACCTGAAGTCTCACCTTAAGTTGAAGGAAGCAGAGTAAAAAGAGCATAGGTAACAAATTTATCTGTGAAGGAAACGAGGGAGGTCTATAGAGAAAATTTGAGAAGGGCTTTAGAAAAGACTGTCTAAACCAGTGATATTTGGACAGCAAGAATAGGACAGTCATTAAACTACCTGGTGGAAGAATTTTCTAAATAGAGGAACAGAAATGGTTAAGCCAGAGGCATGAAGGGCATGGCATTTTCCAGAGAGAGAAAGAGATAGAAAAATAAAGATAATCCTGATTCACTGAAAAAAAAATAGATTCATGTTTACATCATCTAAGTTCTTGTTCTATGGTATTACTTGCATTTAATATTTAACATTTGCTTTTCACTTTAAACAATTTCAATTAGGTGTATTTTTTATATTTGATGTCAGAAGTAGAATAGTGACTTTTTTGAAAGATATCACAGATATACTGGGAATAATTACACCCTGACAGAGGCTCCAAATGATCGCTAGTGTGTTTTTATGGTCTTTGATAATTAAGTAGGGAACATCAGATCTCTGTTCAGGAAATGAATGCAAGGCAGAGGCACATTTAAACATTTTACTTTCATCTGAGTTCCCTACAATTCAAGGGGAATATCAGGTTTCCTTGAGGCTAATAAGTAGGTCCCCATGCAGCTTACTATCCCACAAGTGAAGAGAAATAATTATTTATTATTCAAAAAATTAGTTTTCTGCTATTAGTTGTTCTATAAAATAGTCCTGTCGAAAGACATTTCAGAAATACTATTATCTTTAAAATATAAAAATATACTAGGCACACTGAGGAATATTTTATCGACATTTTTTATTAATTAATCATTGATAAGAAGGCTAATTATTTTCAGTTCATAATTTTTAATAGAGTACCACAGATGCATTATGGATGATGTACTCATCAAAATCAAGTACATTTTTGCCACATATGTTTCTTAGTTGGAGAAAATCTGATTTTGCGACAGCGTTAGGTTTTATTAATAGTACATACTCATATTATCATTGCTGTAATAAATACCATAGGCATTGTTGAAGTTTTTAACTGAATTTTTGATAGATTGAAAATAATAGAAATTTTCAATATTGATAGAATTATATTTCTATCTGTAAGTTCATAAATTGAGTGAAAAAGCCAGCTATTAGAAGTAAATGATTTTCTGTTTGAAGAACTGATAGACAACTGACCTCATGGAATTGTTTCTGAAGTTCTTCTGCTAATGAAGACAAATCAGTATCAATTGACTCATTTTGATACCCGAACATGAAAACTTGAAAATAAAAACAGGCAAATTTTATTGGGATGTAGATTTATTTGATCTAAGTAAAAAAGTTATACACAACAGTTGACTTGAAACATACCTTCTGTAAATACATTAAAACCATTTGGGCAGACAATATTTTTCCTTTCAAGTAAGTATAAATTGTTCAATCTGAACCTTGGGGCTTTATATAATCAGTGATGCTGTGGTTCTTACAATGGATGAGTAAGCATCAAAAAACTTTGTGCAATTGCACTTTATTATCAACGTTTTAAGATACTAAAATTCACTAGTTTATTTTTCACTGAATACTCATCTTCATTTTCAATTTATTTAAAGAGCCCAATGTAATTTTTTCAGTATTAAAACTATAAAATATTTTTATTGAAATCACACAGAACACAACACAATCTCTATCATGATTATTAGATTAATTCCTATAAGCCCTACAGGATGACCATTTACCATCTGCTTCCTATGCATTTGTGTATTTCATGTGCATGTCATTTCCAATTTCCTCCCATTTCCATGGCCTCTTCTGAAAGATTGTTGCCTGGGGACAGCTTACAGCAAGTAGGTTGGCCTGCTAACTGGCTCAGGGACACAGAAGTGTTGAATACTTCAACCCTCATCACAAGAGACCTGCAGACGAGCTGTCCTCAGCATTCTATGTCCAAGTGCACTTAATTTTATCAGCAAGCACCCTGTGTATGTTCCATTTTTGCTGACCAGGAAAGCATTCTCATGATATAAGTGTCTACCACCAAAAAATAAGGCCTGGAACATGATGATGCTTAAATATACAAGTGCATCTTGTCTATTCATGCTTCACTAACCTGACTGCAGGATTAAGAGGACTGATTCATCCATCCACTGGACTTGAAATAGAAATAAACTTTTACTTAGCTCCTGTCCTCCCCATGTACAACACAATAACCTGTCTTCATATTCTGTCCTTATTCAAGGCCTGATTATGTGTGTGCATGTGTACTTGTCTGTGTGTGTAATAAACATTTGAAGAATTAATGTCCTAAACCCTTGCTAACATTACTAACTATAAACACTTCATTGCACTGAATCACTTTTAGTAAAGACATTAATAATTAACTTCATTATCACTGATTTCTTATAAAAGTACTATAGTATCATTCTATTATACAAAGTGCTATAGAACAGTTAATAAGGACACTTATTCCAGCCTGTAGCACATTTCTAAAAAGACTGCCTTGAAGATGTTTGATTTGGATAGAGCTGAAATTAATCCACCAAAGTGGGATGAAGCCTTAAGTAAGACCCTTAAGGCAAAATGGACATTGGGCAACATGGAAATGAAGATAAAGAGCATTGTGGTTTGTGTATAACTCATATTTACACAGCTGGA
Organism: Callospermophilus lateralis; assembly: GCF_048772815.1. NCBI lineage: Eukaryota > Metazoa > Chordata > Mammalia > Rodentia > Sciuridae > Callospermophilus > Callospermophilus lateralis. Next base: position 14,757,171 of record NC_135320.1, read on the forward strand.
GCAGAGTATGTTTGAAGGACAGCAGCAAAAGATGAGATTGGATATTTAAGGAAGGGCTCAATCTTCAGAGATTTTTTTTGCTTCTTGACAGGAGTTTAATGATCATAATTGTACCACTGAAAGGTGTTATGTAGCAGAAATATTATTTGAGTTATAAAATGATTGTTTTAGCAAGAAAAGGGACTGTACTTGCACTATCTGGGGTGGGAATTCAAGAATAAAGGGAAGAAATTTAATTGGAAGTTACTGTGAATATCCAAGACAGAAATTGGGGTCTAAACTATATTAGTGGTATGGGACATTAGTACTGTTACAAGAGATTTATGAGGTATGTGAGAATTAGAATTAATAGAGTTAGAGACAGGATATCATGGAAAACTCAACTATTATTTCTAGATTTACTGCTTAAAAGATGAAGTAAAAGCTAATAATACTTATGAATTGAAGAAGAGGGTGGCTAAGAGGTAAGATAAAAATTTACCTCAAATGTATTAATTTAAAAATATTTATAAAACAGAAAAGCTGTCTTAGATTAGATTCCTTGCAAAACTTTTCTTGGAGAGATCCTTTAGTCGATGTTATTCCTAGAAGCTACAAGTACAACAGCTCTGAAAAGCTGGGAGTGTAGAGTCCTTATATCCACTGAGGTCTACCTCCAGCATCACTCAATTCTAATTGTTTCTATGGTAATAGGTACAGCTTTTCTGAGATGCTGGTTGCTCTAGTGTTGTAATAAATGGGAGAAGGATTAGTGCAGTGATAAACAGCTTCTGCTAACTAACAAGCATCATCCACTCCTCCAATCACCATTCCAGATTTTCCCTTTAGGCTCTCCAGTGGCCCTTACTGCTGTGGGCTGGGGCAGTGTGCTAGTCAACTTTTAATTTCTGTGACCCAATGAGAGCAACTCATTAAGAAGAAAGAGTTTGTTTTGGCTCATGTGGTTCCGTCCATGGTCTGCTGATTGCATTCCTCTGGGCCCATGCTGAGACAGAGCATTATTGCAGAAGGGAGCCAAGAAGTAGAGAGGGAAGAAGGAGCCAAAGGAAGAATATTTAATCCCCAAGGACATGCCCCTAGAGTCCCATTCCCTACACCTACACCCTACCTGGCTTACAGGTACCTCTCAGTATAGCTGTCCTTTCAAATTATTAATCCATCAAATGGATTAACCTACTGACTAGGTGGTAGCTCTCACAATCTCATCATTTCATCCGTGGGCACTCCTGCATTGTCTCATATAAGACTAAAGGAGTATCCTCCAATAATGACCAAACTATAACCAAACCATCACAGGCAGCTTGCCTACTGATGTAACCTTGCCTCTCATCCCCAGTAGCTGTTCTTCAGATCATGGATGCTGCTTTTGTCCATTTACCACTAAATCTGGCAAAGGCAGTATCAAGAGATGTTCAGTGGAGTGACATCTCCACTTGCTCAGATCTCCTGTTGTGTGTAGGGTCAGTCATCCCCTGACCAATAATAACTCCTTTCCTCGACTGCTGATTTCTTGGCACAAAGTGACTAAAATGAACAGAAGGACCCAGGGCTTCAGATCTCCACCTGCACAGTTCAGAGCTAAGCGTACAGGATGCCCAAATTTCCGTTATGGCTAACTGGGGGTGATGGTAAGTGGGTTCAGTCCTAAATCAATCTCTTCATTTTCCAACCTATGTAATTTACTTACTGGGGAAGCAGAATTAACATTCTGGTCAGAGATTCAAAGTACACATCACATCCTGTTCTTTTCTCATCATACATCTACCAGGTGACACATCAGTCATAGAAATTGTAACTGTTCTTTCATGCTCCAATTTTGCCTGATGAAGTGGCTTCACTCCAGCAATTCCTTTGTTGTCAAATAAGTACATTGACATGAATTGAGTTTTGAAAACTCCTGTAAACACTGTTAAGTCTTAAAACGTTGAGACCTCACAGGTAGGTAAAGCAAACCCATACCTACACCAGGTATATTCCTGTCTATATGAATCATTGCTTTTCCAGGGTGAAGAAGTCCAAGGTCATGGGTCCACCACCAAATTGCCAGTTGGTTTAACCAAGGCATTCTGGAGCCATACTGAGTGTTTACTATTGTCTCTGTTAGTGACAGATCATTGTCTCTGTTAGTAGAGACTGAATACATTTTGGTGAGTGGGGACCATGTTATGGGGTTCATAATGAGCCGCCATTTGTTCTTGTGTCCACATGCCAATACTGGAAGCTGACTTATATCAAACTGCTGAAATGTCTAAGTGGATTTGTTCAGTGATCTCTCTGTCCTAATCTTTCCTGCTTTGTTTCCTTCCATTGTCTCTCATTAACAGTTTAAGTCTTTTATCTCTTGAAAATATTCAAGAAGTCCATGTATATTTTCGTCTTAGGTCACTTCTATTTCACAAAGAGGATGCCTAGGTATACTATCCTCAGCTGCATGCTGTGGAAAGTATTTTCTCCTCACTGCCATCTCTTAAGATCCTAGTCTAATAAAGGAATTGTTAGAAAGTTACACTCATTAGTTAGCTTGCACCAACATACTGAGTCTGTCTAATATAAACAAACCCTACACCTTTTTCTTCTGTTATAAAGAACTGTCCTCCATGTGGTGCATTTGCAAATTTATGAAGCATGCATGGCTGAGGGTTGTGATGAGATGGGGTCTAGCCTTGCAGCCTAGGCAGCTTGCTTATGCCTTCTGAATATGCTCTGACCTGATTATAGGTGAACACATTATATCTTGCAACTTTTTTTTTTTTTAATATCCCTGTTGTAACTTATAGTGGTGGAAAGAATCCAAACATGATATTCAGTTCTGGCATCATGTAAATTTTCAGCACTCTCCTACACCTATTATCATGCTAATGGACGTCTGTCACATGGTATACAGATTTGCGGAGATGGTATTGCTTAAGTCCAGAACCTAGGGAGGTCTATATTGTGATTCTCCTGTGAGGGCTTACCATAAATTCCACACTTTTTTTTTTTTCTAGAACAGTCATTTCAAATATCTAGGAGATATCAACTTGTAATTAGCAGAATCAAGTTATCACTTATTGTATTGGGTACCAATGATGGATTCTCTGATGTCAGCAAGCTAAGAAGCAGCCCACTTCCAAAATCCCATCTTTGCTCTGAATTGAAGCTGATGCCCGAAGGAATTGTGTTAGATTAAATTCCACAGAGTAATATCTAAGTCAGAGAAACAGGTTTGTTGCACGGTGCTTTTAGGAGATACACCTGTATGGAAAGAGGCTGGAAGTTTGGGGAAAGGGGGATAATTTACCTTCAAGAGATATACCTTAGCATTAGTTACACTTAGATAGCTTGAGTATTGATAGCTTGAGTTGCCCTACAGACATCATGAGGACAGCAGCAGGGTTAGAGCTTTCTATGGATATATCAGCCACGATTTCAGCTCTGCAAGACTTTCCTGTGGTTAAAGGACTCTGTGCTAGGCATAAAGGTGAGTCACCAGCAGCAGATACTGCAGCATCTGAGAGGTGGGTGGGCTGACTCTTATCTGGATGGATTATCTCTGTTCATTATGGCTGTGATGCTAAAAGATGATTGGATTTTAAAAAGGCAGGCTGTATGGATTTGATTGATCGGGTTTCAGAGGAAACTGAAAGGAAAAAATTGCAACTGAGAATGCAGTACAGTTACAATTTCAGAAGGATAAGATTCATATTTCTTCTCATTTTTCTGAGACAAAGGTAATTTAAATGGATAAAAGTAAACATATTTGGAAGAACAGGAGGACAGTAGAAAGACACACTCAGTTTCCTATCAAGCGTGACTTGTGGAAGAGCTGCAATATTTATCAAGAGGCGCAGAGTAGGATAAGAACGTGGAAAAGAATAATGGTGTTTTAAAGAATTTAAACGAAGCAAATATATTATTGAATGCACATGTCTCTTAAAAGGGTCAGGGTCTAACATTCATTCACAGTAAAATAATTCCACCTTGTAAGGGTCCGGCGAAGCGTCGGAGAAAGAGACCACAAGAGACCAGCCTCATGCAATAAGCAGGGGGAAGTTTTATTGAACCAGCATGCTGGGGCTCCGTACCCACTCAAGAAAGGAGAGCTGCCCAGAGCCCAGAGCAGAGGTCAGGCAGAGCTTAAGTACACTTTTTGGAGAGGGCGGTGGGCTTTGCATACATCAGAACAAATCATCATGAGGCACGGGAAAATTGAACAACAACTCTGAGACCTGATTAGTACATTCATTGGCGGGAACAGATTGTACAGGGGTGATTGGTCACTTCTAAGCGGGGTGCACATTCAAACTGATTGGTTTTAGGTCCTGCGATGCCTACGTGCCAGCTTCACAGAACCCCAGGTTATTAGACAACCAGGGGAGTCAGTGAGAATATTTACTGGGCAGTTCGGGTATTGTCCTAACAGCTACAGAGATTACAGGTTCCAGGGGTAGCAGAGGAATTTAACAATACTTGGTCTTTTACTTTTTAACCCAAGCCTTGCAGTTTAGAAACTTCACAATGGCCGGTCTTTTACACTTTAACTCGGGCTCTGTGGCTTAGAATCAGCTTAAAAATTTTACCTTTACAACCTGTTATCACTTTTCTATTCTATATTTCAATTGATCCCTGTAACCCTTTTTTTCAAAAAGAGGCATTATATACCAAAGGTTTATGTAGTAAAGAAAAGGAGATAGGAGGGGAAAATAGCAAGGGAAGATATTTTCCAGACATGAAGAACTTAGTATTTGAAGTCTGTGTGTGTGTGTGTGTGTGTGTGTGTGTGTGTGTGTGTGTGTCTGTGTGTAAGCATACATATATGTATATCTTTGATAGTTTGATTCATTTTAGACATTAGTTGGGACATGTTTTCTCAAAATTGTGTTTCATGACTTACATTTAAGATCAAATACAATTTTATTTTTATAACCAATTACAAAGAACTTTTGTTCATAGAAGAATACAAAGAGATCCACCATTAAATTATGAAGGAGGCAATATTTGTCTTCTCCCCTCCATTTCTTTATCCTCCCAGAAACATCACCATTACTACCTTGGTCCAGCTGCTTCTCACATTGAAATTTGCCATCAGCTTACTGTTCTCTGAGAAAAACCATAGTAATTTAAACTAATAAAGGGGAAATATCTTTGCAACCTGCAAAAGCAATTTCATGAGCATTATTATCTCATCCATTTTCACAGTAACCTTTAAGGTAGAATAGTACAGTATTATTTCTTCTAATTTACAACAGAATATACTAAGGTTACAATAAATTAAGCATTTTACCCAGTCTTGAGACTTATAAGTAGGATATAAAATTTGAAGTATATTTCAGAACTTATGGCTCTAAGATCAGCATTTATGTTTATCTCAATATTCTGCCCAAATGCATCCCATCCTAGGATATGTGCATTGTAGTAGGGGAAACGTCTTAATTTCCTGGTAATGGAATTTAGGACAGTCCTGTGGAATAGAGGGCACACAAGTAGGTGATCTTTATAATCCTCTGTTCTCATTGTATCTGGGCAACGATGACTCTACAGAATAAATGAATTCTAGTAGGTGGAAAAATAGGGACAAATTCACATATGTATTCTAAGTTATAGTATGGCATCATAAAAAACAATTTTTCTAACAAAATTGCACACACATTTTATAAAAAATTTATTATTTCATCTCTTTAAAATTGTTTCATTAAATAATTTATTTTAAATGTACAGATGAAATTGTATGTATTCATCACGTATAACTTGATGTTTTCAAGTGCATTTAAATCGAGAAATAGCTAAATCTAGTTAATTAACATCCACATTGCTTCACATAGGTTTCCTTTGGGTGGTGTGTTATTATTACATGATGGGTTGCTTTGTATTCAGATTAGAAAGATTTTGAGGCAAGAAAAGAATTGCTCTGGTCTTTCTTTACCAGCCTCTTGTTTCCAAGCACATCAAAGTCTGTAAGTAACAACAATTCCAATCAGCATTCATATCTCACAGTTTACCTAACACAACTCTATTTGGGTCCACTTCAGAGCCAGCTGCTAGGAATTTGCCTTGTGCTCACTCAAAGCAATATAAAACTCTCCTTCTTAAAAGTGTAGTGCTGTCCATTCATTTTTTTCATAAAAAATATTCTTAACACATTTGCCACAAGTTTTTTTTTTTTTTTAAGTTTATCAGAATCTTAAGTACAAAATTTTGGCATAATAGGGTTGTCAAAGGGTTTTTGAATTAAGATAGTTTTCAGACCTTTAATATTTTCCTTGACAATAATTTTGACTCAGGTTAATGAAAATTTGCCTTAGTGAATTTGAGTGTTGCATTGATCTTATAACTTTTCCTAGTTTACTGCATTTCCTAGTTTACAGAAATCTTTCTGTCAATCATTATTTTCATTATCTATTCATCCTTGAGGTATCCCATGAACAGGCAAGGATTCATGTTCCGTAGTAAAAAAAAAATTCCCCAACCTCTTTCATATTTTTAATATGCATTATTATAGTCAGAAGATCTGTATTGCACCTTGATGAAAGTTATAGAATTTAATATCTGTCCATTCTTGAGAACTCGTTTATTAGATATAGCAAATTTGTGTTTTTTGCTATCATGACTACACATGAAATGTCATTTAAAATTTACTTATAATCTGAGGACTTAAAAACTCTTAATTGTACTGCAAAGCTACACTAGAAAATAAGTTTTCTTGTCCAAAAACTACATAGATTAATGGCAGGGTGTGCACTGTAATGTATTTTGATGGACATTTTTCCAGTTTTGTATGTTTTTAAACATAGTTATCTCATTTATTGCCATATCCTTATGTTTGCCCTGAACATTATATTACAATAGTCCCCTAATCTACTATTTTGTTGTCTTTAGTTTTAGTTACCTGTGGTTAACTGTGTTCCAAAAATAGTCATTGGAAAATTCCTGAAGTAAATGATTCATTAGCTTTAAATTACATTCTCCTTTGAGTTGCATAATGAATCATTGTGCCATCCCACTCCATTCACCCTGGGAGATGAATCATTCTTAGCCCAGGGGATATATGCCATATGGGATATCAGCCCTTTAGTTACTTATTAGTCTTCTCAGTTATCTCAGTGAACACTGCAGTATCTCATGGCTTGTAGGGTTCAGCACCATTAAAGATTTCCAGCAACCACAGGAAACTTTGAAACATATCCCCCACAAATAAGAAGAGACTTGCATTTTATAGAGACTTACATGATTCTCATAAATACTATTTTAATGTAAAATGTTTATTAATTTCATTATTTAAAAATTTTTAACAATGTCTTTGACATTTTATTTTTCATATAATATATATTTTTTACAGTTACTTTCTAGAAATAAAATTTCTGGATCAAATGATATTATCATTTTAAAGCTTGAAATACATGTTTAAAATTATGTTCCTAAAATTTTACACTATCACCAGCAATATTATGGAAATATTTGTTTTGACATTATTTGATTGCTTTACTTAATATAATTTTCAATGATCATTACTAGTTTAATGGTTGTTTAATGCAGATATTTTAAGATTAATATAATCTAAATGTCTAATGAAGTTATAAATATTATTAACAAGAATAATTGTTTTTCTGTTTCCTGTGGTTTTTGTCTGTTGCACTGTTTTCCTTTTTATTTTTAGTTATTTAAGGGTTTCTTTCTACCTTATAATATTTCCTGCTACTCGACAATAAAAATATATTTTTCCTTAATATATGTTAATTATACATAAATGAGTTAATAATTCATTACTCCTGAATCTAGAACCTGTACATAAAGGAGTATGGAATTCTTTACTCCTAAACCTAGAACCTATATCTTTTCAAAAATTACTAAATAATTACTGATATAGTCACTTGTAATTTTCCTATAGTTGGAATGTTTATTTCACTTTTTAAAACACAAAGACTTTGACTTAGAGGAAGCTGAGATAAAAAAAAAAAATTTAACTGTTTTACTGTTTTTCTCAGAAAATTAATTGTCCAGATAATGTTATTTTTAAGGATGCTGTATCATAATGGATTTAAAGAGAACATTTAACACAATTTTTAATGATTGGATATTGTTTCTCAATAAATTATAGAGTCTAATATAGTAAGGATCAAAGTGTACACATAGATTTAACAAAAATTAAGGTCCCTATGATAGTGCCATTTTTTCTTTAAATAACACAATACTCAATATATAGAAGCCACTACATAAATGAGTGAGCAGGCATGGTAGTCCATGCCTGTAATCCCAGTGGCTCAGGCATGAGGATCGCAAGTGCAAAACTAGCCTCAGCAATTTAGTGAGGCCCTAAGTAACTTAGTGAGACCCTGTCTCATAACAGATTGTGGATGTGGCTCACTGATAAGCACCCCTGGGTTCAATCCATGATATAAAAAAAAGGAGTTAGTAAAATTTTGTATAAATTAATTATGCTTTAATATAATTATGCATCATTTGATAATTTCACCATTCTTATTAAGGTGTTTTTATTATTTTTTAAAATTAAACATTTTAATTAGTCTTTCCTTTGAGTGAATTCTGGAAATAGTTTGTTTCCAGAATAATTTTTCATTTATTTTTAATTCTCTAAAATATATGTAACATAATGTTTGTTATTTCAACAGTTTTTGTGTACATAGTTTATTGTCCTTAATTGATTGACATTGTTGTCCAACTATCATCACAATCCGTTCCAAAAGTCTTCATCACCCCTAACAGAAACTCTGAAACCACAAAACAGTTACTGCTCTTTGTCCTATGTCACATATTAGGTTTCTAAAAATTATGTCTGCTGTCCACAAGAGAAACACATGAAGTCTAAAGACACAGATGTTTGCAAAAGAAATGATGTGAGGAGTATCCATGCAAATACTACCCAAAGGGGAGTTGGCTATTTAATAGAAAAGGAGAAAAACTTTAAGTCATTGCTACAAGAGACAAAAGGACTTTATATTATAAAAGGGAACATTTTACAATAAGCTACAACAATAATAGACATAAAATCCATGCACTCAATACCAGATCCCCAAAATATATGAGCAAAGTGACAGAATCGAAGGAAGAAACAATTCTATAATAATAGTTCCATACTTGGATATCTCTACATAAATACTTGGATAACCAAACAGACCAATCAAAGTCTCAGTAAGTTATTTTGTGGATGTCAACAAACTGACTCTAATGTTTATATGAAAAGGCTTCGGAAGATCCAGATGGAATTAAAGAACTTGCGTAAAGTTGGCAAACTGCCATGACTTGATTTCAAGACTTACTATAAATCTACATAGATGTTTGTAAGAGAAATGATGAGAAAATATAATCCAAGCAAATAATAGCTAGAGTTATCCATACAGTGTGATAATGGTGAAAAAAAATAGATCAGTAGAACAGATTAGGGAGCACAGAAATAGACCCTCATAAATATAGCCAGTTGATATTTGAAATAGGACCAAAGGCAATGCAGTTGAATGTATAGTCTTTTCCATAAATGGTCCTGAAATAACTGACCACCCACATGCAGAAAAATGAAGATTTTGCATTAATTATGGGAATTAATATTTAAGAGCAAATGTGGACTGAAGTTCTCTTATCATAAGCTTATCTGATTTATTATTTATTCAATAAAAATGAGTGAACTAATGACCTTGGTTATATACTATGCATCACACAAATTCTGTATTTTACATCATTTCTTTATGAAATGTCAGAATATCATTTTACCTTGATTGTCACTGTCATTCTCATGTTTTAATCCAATTCCAGTATTACTCCCTTGTTGAATAATATCAAAAATATAAAATTACTTGAGATAAAAATAAGTACTCAGAAAGTTTCATTGATTCCCTGTAACAAGATGAAAACAAGAAAAGCAATCACCTCTATTGAATTGCATGTGAAAATGTACAGTCCCAATGTTAGTCATTGTTACTTTCTTTCATTTAAAGTCTCATGCTTTCAAAAGAAGACCAGGATTAGAAAACTGGAATAGCTAAACTGAAAATATTACCATGAATTAATTTCACGTCTATGAACATTTACTGTGCAATTGTTGGTTGGAGATAAATGTTTGCTCATCCATTTTCATTTGCCCTTAAATATATCCAATGCAACCTCAATTAATCTTATTTTCTCCATGCCAGTGTGAGATTATTGTAGTCAACAGACAGTATATTGGGGATCATTTTTTAAATTTTACTGGAGAGAAAAATAGTATTTTCTCATTGGAAAATCTGCTTAAAAAGGTTAAAAGCCTTTGAGAAAGATGGATTTAAATGGCCAATGTAATGCTAAAATTTATTTTTCATAATATGCTTAATTTACAATATTAATGTGTTCGTGTGTGGATATATGCATATTTATGTACTTTTTAATATATGTGTATCTTGTTTCTCTACAATTTTGCCAGAGACAATAACAAAACTGTCCCAAGAAAACATCTAAACATCCAATTACCATAAATGTGTTTCCTTGAATTATTTAGAAACCACAAGAAATTATTTTTAACAAGAGCATATATTGTTGAATGTATTTCTTTGTAATATATACTAATGAGACAAAGGTAGTAAGATAATTTAAAACTACCTGGTGTCTGATATGTTTTAACACGACTGTGTAGTTTTCCAAGTTAATGATTTATGCCATTTGTATTTAACATTGGGCATGCATATTTTAAATTGTAGTACATGCCAAAGAACAAAATGCTTCATTAACTTTTAGACAATAAGATTTATAATATAGAAGATATCAGAAATAACAAAAATATACAGTTTTCACTTATTTCCAATTTAACCTTCATGTATCTCCATTTTGCTACTTGTAAAGGCTACAGATTTTTGTTGTTTTTAGCTACAAAGAACTGTATTTGTGGATTACTGTATTTCAGAAAGAAGTTATATTTTTAAAGACATTATAGACTCAATGGGGGGCTCTATAAAATTCTTATGTTTACTTAATCTTGTGAGTTCACCATGTAAGTTTTTATAATAATTATTTATTAAAGCTGATATGTCATTTTGAAGAAGCAATAAGGTCATTACTTTGGGCTTCAAGTGAAATCTCCAGAATCGTCAAATCATAAACACTCCATGACTTACATTGTTGCAAAAGAAAGTCAAAATTGTTTCCTGATTAAATATGACATGATACTGAAAATAATTAATTTATATATTTTGCAATAATTATTTCATGGGTACAGAAGTTATTTCCGAAAATTAAAGAATATATTGAATTAAATTATACCCTTTGATAAATATATTTTAATTTACATTTTACTATCAGGACATATTAGTAACTTCACGTGTTTTTACTATTTAAAAGGTAATTATTTCTTGGCTGAATGAAGACATTAATTATACTGACTTGCATGTGTTTCTCTTTTTTCCTTTTAGGCTGTACTTTGGAGGTATAAATTTTCTCAGCTTAAAGGTTCTTCAGATGATGGCAAGAGCAAAATCAAATTTTTGTTTCAGAATCCAGATACTAAACAGATTGAAGCAAAGGTAAACACAATAAATTTATCACATACACACGTCTAATTACACTAATGCTATTAAGAAGCAAAAGGGAGAAAATTTAGAAGAACCAAAGTAGCAAAAACATATTCTCCACTTACCTTGAAATATCCCTTATGGCCAATAGAATAAAATCACTTCAAGATTTTAATGACAAACATCCACTGAAAGGCATCCCTTAAAATAAATTACACACAGTTAATTGCATTTCTTACTTTTAATTCTTCATGCACTGCATTTGTATCACACTAAAATAACATTTTGAAAAGTAAATACGTCACTTGGTGGTTTCACATTCTAATTAAGTAATTTAAAATACTTAAAAAGGTGAATTCTATTTTATCATTATTTATTCTCTCCCAAAATAAGAATACCAAATCCTACAGAAACTGATTTAGTAAATAAATGCATTTCCCCAGTGATCTATGTGTTAAGCAAGATGAGTTAAATGAATGACTTTTGACTTTGCCCCTTGTGTATTTTTAGTACTCTGGAATATATTAACTATGCTGCTTTTAACTCTTTAGAAAGATGCATTACATTTATTTTTATAAGTCTGTATATTTGCAAATATTCAAAATCTAAATTATTTACATCACCCTACTATGAGATTCATAATGACAATATTTTTGGTTAGCATAAAACATGAAAATACTTCCTTTGTGTAAGAATGTATAAATTTACAAACACCAAAGTGAAAAATTAATCCTGTGGTTGTTATAACCCAATATAACTTTAAACAATGAATTAAAATTATTATTATAATTCTTTTACCTTCCTTTACCCACTAAATCCAGGGAGAAAGTCTTAGTCTGAGATTCAGAGTCTTCCGAGGTCTGGCCTCTGTGATAGTCTAGACAAAGGCTTTTTTCAAGATGACCCCTTCTTTGCCTTATATATCTTCTAATGTTTTTCTCTTAACTTTTCTCTTCAGCTCTGATTTGAGCGCCTCTGGGAATATACATTCTTGTTTTATATCATTCTTTGTCTTTAGTATTTCTTTATGGAGTGTATATTGAAGGAGAGAATGGTGGATGCACTTCCCTTATGCTGGATCCTTCATATTGTATTTCTCTAAAGCACTAATATTTCCATGATCTTGCCTTATATTTTATACCTCATCAATTTAGACAAATGCCTTGATGACTGTATCCACTTCCTTTAACTTGTCTCATAACTTTCAAATCTACATTCCGAACATAGCCACCTCCCTAAACATAGGCACATCTTCTCTCTGTCTTGTCACTACTCCGCCCTTCTTCCCATCAGCTGCCAGGGATGGATCATTCACTTTGTGCCAGCCAATTATACCACTCTTTAAGTCAGTTTTTAGAGCTGCTATCAAAAAATGTATTGCAGGGGCTGGGGATGTGGCTCAAGCGGTAGCGCGCTCGCCTGGCATGCATGCGGCCCCGGTTCCATCCTCAGCACCACATACCAACAAAGATGTTGTGTTCCCCGAGAACTAAAAAATAAATATTAAAAAAATTCTCTCTCTCTCTCTCTCTCAAAAAAAAAATATATATATTGCAGTTGTGAACTATTTACTTTATATATTTACTTTTTTAATATATTTACTTTAACTATTTACTTTTTATGTTTACTTTAGCTCTTGGTAGATTTTTCAATATTTCAAAGTACGGCACATATGCTAATACTGATGAATTCATGTTAATATCATTTCTGTATTCTTCAAGCTAATGGGAAACCTCAACCATGAGTTACTGACAGCAGTATAGTATTTATTTGATTTTTGTTTAATAGATTTCTAACCCTTTTTAAATTTTTTTAAATAGTTCTTTTTTAGTTATAGGTGGACACAGTACTTTTGTTTTATTTATTTATATGTGACACCGAGGATCAAATCCAGTGCCTCACGCATGTGAGGTGAGCACTCTACCGCTGATCCACAACCCCTTTCTAACACTTTGAGTGAGCCCAGAAACCCTCAGCACATGAAGCAAAAATTACAAATTTAATCAAATGTCCACTATTTAGTTTTTGCTTTAATATGATGTTTATTACATAATGCAGCTATGCAGCTGATTATATTTAATTTATTAGTTACTTACCTGAGAGTCACTAAATGTTATTCTCATTATTCTTTTGTTTTTAAGCTTTACTTTGTAATTTCATTCATCATGTACAAATTTTAAAAATAAGATATTTGGTTACATATGATTTTCAAATTTATAGGTAGCAATTGTGGAATGAAAAAACAGTTTTAAAAATAATGAGAGACTACAATATTTGGTGAGTTAATGAAGGTACTTTTCGGGGAGTGGGTACCGCAGATTGAACTCAGGAGCATTCAGCCATTGAGCCACATCCCCAGCCCTATTTTATATTTTTTATTTAGAGACAGGGTCTCACTGAGTTTACTTATCACTCACTTTTGCTGAAGCTGGCTTTGAACACATGATCCTGTTGTCTCATAATGAAGGTCTTTAAAGTCAGCATCTCTCTGTATAAAATAAGGAAAATAATACCCCCTAGGGTAACACAAAATATACCAAATTAAAAATTGAGGCCATATAGCAAGTGAAGTCACTGATCAATTAGAAGGGTGGCAAGCTATACAGACTTTTTGAGCCACCTTGTAACTACCTCCAGACTATCACCTCTGCTGATATCAGATAAATTGTATAAGAATTAAAATCAGAGCATTTGCCAACGTTTTTATATTCTGTGCAACCGCAACTTGTAAGTAGTAAACTAATGTCCAAACAGAACCAAAAATAAGATTGTAGATGTTTATGTGTGGGTATAAGTTTTCACTGTACAGTATAAATGTACAGAATTACAAATTGCTGGATAATAGTTGTTTAATTTTAAAGAAAATAGCTAATTTATACTCCAGAATGGCTATGCCATTTTATATGCCCACCAGCAATGTATGAGACTTCAGTTTCTCTGCATTCTTGCCAGTAAGTTACATTGTCACTACCTTTTATTTCAGATGTTCTAATCATAGTTTTAAGCAATGCCTAGTAATTATAAACAATTTTACATGAGTGTTTTCTAGTCCATTTTTAAAATTAGATTGTTTTCTTTCTTTTTTTTGCCTATTTTCTAATTGTATCATTTGATTTTTTGTGCTATTTTTCTGTTAATGATGCTAGAACATTTTAAATTACTAGCGTTATTTTCTATGTTGTTTTCTGTAATCAATTTAATGAATTCTGCTTTCTCACTTGCTTTTTATTTTTGCTACTATTGTCTCTTTGGCTTTATATTCCTCTTGTTTTGAAATAGAATTTGAATGAATTAGATTTTTTTCCATTTAAAAATAAATTTTTAAAAATTAATTTTTGAATGAAAAAATACCTAAAACAGCCCTGGAAGAAGATAGTATCTTCCAGGGCTGTTTTGGGTACCCAGAAAAAATTAAGTAGAAATACAGCAATTTCCCTCTTGTTCCTCTCCCCAACACAGGCAGCACGTCTCCACTATCTACAGCCTACAATGGTTTGGCATACTTGTTATAACCATTGAAGCTTCATTGATAAATCTTTATCTCCCAGAATCCATTGTTAATATTATGGTCAAATCATAGTATGTGCAACACCAAGAGTTGCCCCTAATGTGGAACATACAAAGTTGATTCACTGGTCTGAAGATCATCTGTGCCCTGTCAGATCATCCTTACCTTCCAGTAACCATACAATCACTGATCTTTCAGTCTCCCTAGTTTAACTTTTTAAAACTTTTGTAAGTTGAAACATACAGTAGATATTCTTTTCAAGTTGATTGTTTTTACCTGGTAAAATGACTTTCTATGACATTTATTTTCAGTACTGAATAATACAGTATTCTATTCCCTGGATGCATTACAGTTAATTTATCCATTCACTTAGTGAAGGACATTTTGGTTACTTTTGAGTTTTGGCAGTCAGTTATGAATAAAGCTGCTTTAAGTATTCATTTTTTGGTTTTTGTGTGTACAGAAAATTTCAATTCTTTTGGATAAATAAGTACCAATTATTGATAGATCTTAGGGTAAGGCTGTTTCATTTTTAAGAAATTGCCAACTTATTTTCCAAAGTGAAAATTTTTCAGTCACTGCAGCAATAAATGAGTGTTCCTGTTGCTTCACAAACTAGTCAGCATTTGGTTTTGTCAGTATTTTAAATTTTGAGCATCTAACAGATGCTTCATGGTATTTCATTGGTTTGATTTTCATTTCACTGAGGACAAATGATGTAAAGATGTTTTAATGAGCTTATTTTTCACCCATACGTTCTGTTCTGTATAGCTGATGTTCTGTTACTGTTTTAGACATTATATTTCCAAAGTGCTGCAGAAGGACCCAGGATCTGGTACATGCTAGACAAGTACTCTGCCTCTGAGCCACATTCCCAATCCCAAAACACTCCAAATTGGGGTGTCTGTTTTCATATTGTTCAGTTTTAACAGTTTTTTTTGTGTGTATTTTGATTATTTTTTCATCTGAAAAAGTCTCTTTTCTGTCTTCTGTAAATATTTTATCCTTATCTGTGACTTTGCATTCTCTTTCTTCATAGAGAAGAAAGGTGGTTTGTCATTTCTTTAATTGATTGTGCCTTTTGTGCATATATAAAAACTCATTTACCAAACCTAATCTATATTTTCCCATTTGCTAACTTCCAGCAATTTTACAGTACAACATTTTACATTTGGGGCTGTGATTTATTTTGAATTAATTTTTGTAATGTGAGATCTATGTCTGGATTTATTTCTTTCCTTTGCCTTGATAGTAGATGTACAGTTATTCTGGTATTTTTTGTTGAAAACTCTATATTTTCCCCATTCTATTGCATTTTTGGCTCCTTAATCATAGATCTGTTGACAATATTGTGTGATCCCATTTCTGGACTGTCTATTCTGTGCAATTTATCTCTTTATCTGTGCTCTTCTCAATATTACACTCTCTTATCACTACAGCTTTAGAGTATTTGTTAAAGTTGAGAACTGTGAATACTCTAAATTTGTTCTTGTCTTTTGATATTATATTGGGTTTTCAGGGTCTCTTGCCTCTTCAAATACGCTTGATTTTTTTTTTCTTTTTCTTATTTTTATTAGAGTTTTAAACTTATCCATAGTAGTTGGGTTCATCCTAACAAACTCATACATGCATGGAATTCAATGTTGGTTCACTATCCTCCCTGTTTCTCTCACCTTTTTTTCCTCATGTCCTCCTTCTCTTCCCAATATAAACCTTAGAATTAATTTGTTTATATCAACAAAGTAATTTTCTGGGATTTTGAATAAAAATTTATCAACCTATAATTCCAATTGGAAAAAAAATTATATCTTGACAATAAAGAGACTTCTTATCTATGAACATGGATTCTGTCTATATATCCCAATTACTATTTAATTTTAATTATTATGTAATTAATTTAAATATTCAATTTAATATTATTTATTATTTGATTTTATATATTAATTTTAATTTATTTAATTTTTCTTTTTTCATTAGATTTTATAGTTTTGCTCACATATATCTTATCCATTTGTAGTTATGTTTATACTAACTAAACTGTCTTGTGAGTGAACATCATTGTCTTTATTTCCACTCATGGTGGAAAATGTTTGAGCTTTCTACTATTAAATATGATGGTGGCAGCATTTTAGTAGATTACTTCTTATCAAATTGAGATATTCCCTTTTATTCTTAGTTTACTGAGAGTTTCTAGTCATGAACAAGTGCTATGTATTTTTTTCTGCACTTAATGGTACGATCACATGTATTTTTAACTTGTTGATATGATGGAATATATCAACTAACTTTCAAATGATGAACAAGTCTTATTGATCCACCATAATACCAAATTCAGCTAATTCTTCTTTCATTTCTATCAGTTTGCCAAAACACTTTGATGTTCTATTATTACAAAGAAAGTTTGTAAGAATTATTGTATCGTCTGAGACAGTTGACCAATATATTATCTGTAATACCCATCTTATCTCTAATAACTCTCCCTACTTTTACTTTTAAGCTATATGTATTTTATATTTAAAGTTGATTTGTTACAAATGATGTTGTGCCTGGTCTCATGATATGTCTGATAATTTTTAATTGATACATTTAGGCCACTGATATTCAAACTAAATATTGATATTTTGGGATATATATATATATATATATATATATATATATATATATATATATATATATTTCATTGGTTGGGGAGGCTGAGGCAGGAAGATTGCAAGTCTTAAAGTCAGCCTCAGCAAAAGTGAGTTGCTAAGTAACTCAGTGGACTCTGTATCTAAATACAAATATATATATATATATATATAAACTCTTTTTCAGTGTTTCCCTTGTTCTTTATTATTTTATGTCTTTAACACATTTTATGTTTCAATTTTCTCTCCTTATTAGAAGAGCAGTCATACTTCTTTGTTTCCATCTTTTTGCTTCTTTCTTTGTGTCTTTATTTCTTACTTACTTTTCCTTGAGGTTCAAGTAGTTTCATATTGTTTTCACAAACATTAGGAGAGTCATTTTAGTGATAAAATAATCCTACTTCTTCCCTCCCAACACTCGCTAATTGGAACCAGAGACAATTTCTGTCCCTAATTGTACTTGTAAATATAGACAGATATATACGTATATATGTTCTTATACATATCTACAATAAAAACTACAGAACTACAGACCACTAAAGAAAGAAATTGAAGACCTTAGAAGATGGAAATATCCACTACCCCCATGCTCCACGCTCACCTGTCATGCACGGGGCGCTGGGTTCGATCCTCTGCACCACATAAAAAAATAAATAAATAAAATAAGAATGTTGTGTCCACCAAAAGCTAAAAAATAACTATTAAAAATTCTCTCTCTCCCTTTCTCTCTAAAAACAAAACAAAACAAAACAAAAAACAGTCATTCTACCAAAAGCATTATACAGATTTCATGCAATTCTTATTAAAATCCCAACGATGTTCTTTATGGAACTAGAAAAAGCAATCATGAAATTTACTTGGAAAAATAAGAGACCCCAAATAGCCAAAGCAAACTTTATCAAGAAGAGTGCCCAGGTGTGGTGGCTTACACTTGTAATTGCTGTGGCTTGGGAGGCTGAGGCAGGAGTATCATGTGTTCAAAGCAAAAACAAGGCATTAGGCAACTCATCGAGACCCTATCTCTAAATAAAATACATAATAGGGCTAGGGATATGGCTCTGTGGTCAGGTGCCCTTCGTTCAATCCACTGTAACCCCTCAAAAGAATAGTGAATCAGGAGCATCACAATACCAGACCTTAAACTATACGACAGAGCATGTAACAAAAAACAGCAAGGTATTGGCACCAAAACAGACATATAGACCAATGGTACAGAATAGAAGACACAGAGACAAACCCACATGAATACAATTATGTTATACTAGGACAAAGGCACCAAAAACATTCACTAGAGAAAAATATCCTCTTCAAAAACAGGTGCTCAAAAAACTGGGTATTCATATGTAGTAAAATAAAATTAAACCCCTATCTCTCATCCTGCATGAAACTCTACTTAAACTAG
This sequence comes from Callospermophilus lateralis, assembly GCF_048772815.1. Lineage (NCBI taxonomy): Eukaryota > Metazoa > Chordata > Mammalia > Rodentia > Sciuridae > Callospermophilus > Callospermophilus lateralis. Next base: position 14,776,176 of record NC_135320.1, read on the forward strand.
ATCAAAGACTAGAACAGAGTCCCTAAGCCTAATAGAAGGAAAAGTAGGCCTAAATCTTCACCATGTTAGCTTAGGAACTGACTTCCTTAACAATAATTAAAATCAAGAATCAATAAATGGGATGGAATCAAACTAAAAATCTTCTTCAGGAAAGAAATGATAACATTCAGAGACAGCCTACATAATGAGAGAAGATCTTTACCACATGCACGTCCTATACAGCATTAACATCCAGGCTATATAAAGAACTAAAAAACTTAGCTGGGCTAGGTGGGGCACACCTCTAATCCCATTGGTTGGGGAGGCTGAGCCCAGGAAGATTGCAAGTTTAAAGTCAGCCTCAGCAAAAGTGAGTTGCTAAGTAACTCAGTGAGACTCTGTCTCTAAGTGAAATACAAAATAGGCATGGGGGTGTGGCTCAATATTCAAGTGCCCATGAGTTCAATCTCTGGTACCTGCCTCTCCCTGGGGGCGGGGGGTGGGGGGAAACAACTCAATAAATTTAACACCAAAAAACAAATAACTCAATGAATAAATGGGCTACAGAACTGAAAAGACACTTCACAGAAGAAGAAATATCATCAGTCAACAAATACATGAAAAAAATTTCAACATCTCTAGCAATTAGAGAAATGCAAATCAAAATTACTCAAAAATTTTATCTCCCTCCAGTCGGAATGGCAATTATCAAGAATATGAACAATGGAGCTGGGGTTGTGGCTCAGTGGTACAGCACTTGTCTTGCACATGGGAGGCACTGGGTTCAATCCTCAGCACCACATACAAATAAATAAATAAAGATATTGTGTCCATCTACAACTTAAAAAAATTAAAAAGAAAGAATACAAGCAACAATAAATATTGGTGAGGATGTGGGTAGAAAGGTACACTGGTGGTACCGCAAATTGGTAAAACCACTATGGGAAGCCATAAGGAGATTCCTTAGAAAATTTGGAATGGAACCACCATTTGACCCAGCTGCCACTCCTTCTTTTAGACCCAAAAGACTTAAAATTACCATACTACAGTGATGCAACCACATCAATGTTTACAGCAGCTCCTTTCACAATAGCTAAACTACTGAACCAATCTAGGTGCACTTCAACAGATGAATAAATAAAGAAAATGTGTGTGTGTGTGTGTGTGTGTGTGTGTGTGTGTGTGTGTGTGTATAATATTATTCAGTCTTAAAAAAGAATGAAATTATGACATTGCCAGTAAATGGATGGAGCTGAAGAATATTGTGCAAAGCAAAATAAGCCAATCTCAAGAAACGAATGGCTGAATATTTTCTCTGATATGCAGATGTTAAGTCACTATAAGGGGGTGTGTCTAGGGAAGAATGGAGGAACTCTGGATTAGCCGAGAGGAGGGGAGGGAGAAGATTAAGTATGGTGGTAGGAAGGATAGTAAAATGAAGTATTATTCCATTGTGTGCATATGTGATTACATGACTGATGTGATTCTGTATCATGTACAACCAGAAGAATGAGAAGTTATACTCAATCTATGTATGATGTGTCAAAATGAATTTTACTATCATGTGTCACTCATGAGAACAAATTTTTTAATTTTAAAAAGATAGAAAAATAAATATGTCTCTCTATATTTATATATAGAGAGAGAAACATTAGTGTACATAATCTAATACATTATGTTATACTATACAGTTGTATTATTTTGTTATATTTATGTTATGTTTATAACATAAATAACCACATTATTTATATTATAATATAGTTGTGTTATTTTGAACAAATTATTATTGTTTAGATAAATGTTGAATAACTTATCTGTTAGATAAATTAAGAAATATAAGATCTTTTTACTTTGTTTATTCCTTCTTTTGATGCTATTCATTTTATTTTTCTTTCTATTGATCCAATCTGACCTATCCTATTTTCTTCTTTCCAAATAATGTATTTTAAAGTTTCTTACAAGGCAAATCTACTGACAATAAATTTTTTCAATTTTTGCTTGTATGAAAATATCTTTATTTCTCCTTTAGTTATAAAGAATAACTTCACAGGGTGCAGAATTCAAAGTAGATAGCTGTTTTTTCTTCCAATATTTGAAATTTTTTACTTGAGATATTTCTCTTATTTCTTGTGTGGTTTCAGAGAATACTAATATAAATTTTATCTTTGATGCATTAGAGAGTGGTAAGGCGTTTTTTTTCCCTCAACCCAGTTTCAGAAAAAATACATACATACACTCTCAGACACATATGCTTACATACACATAAATATGTACTTTTCTTTTTATGATATTTTTATTGATTCTTTTGAGATATACCTAACATTATGTATATTCTGAATGTTAATACTGTATCTAAGGAGCAGGTGGCAAAGTCTTCTCCCATTACACAGGCTCTCTCTTCATACTCTAAATAGCTTCCTTTGCTTTTTAAAAGCTCTTCCATCTGATATAATCCCATTTATTGATTATTGATTTTATTTCTTGCTTTTTAGAAGTCTTATTAAGGAGGTCAATTCCTGTGCCAACATGTTGGAATGTTGTGCTTATATTTTTTTCTAGCAGTTTCAGAGTTTCTGGTCTAATTTATAGGTCTTGCATTCACTTTGGGTTGATTTTTGTGCAGGTGAAAGATAGAGGTCAAGTTGTATTTTTCTCCGTATGGAGTACCAGTTCCCCAGCACCATTTTTTGTAAAGGCTATATTCTCTCCAAGAAATGTTTTTGGCATCTTTGTCTAATACTATATAATTGTTTTTATGTGGGTTTACCTTTGTGTCTTCTCTTTGCATGGCTCCTCAAGTTTGTTTTGGTGCCAGAACCATGCTGTTTTTGTTGCTCTATAGTATATTTTGAGGTTTTCTATTGTGATGCCTCAAGCATTACTATTTTTAATAAATATTTGATTATTATGGTTCTCTTATTTTTTTAAAAGAATTTTAGAATTGCTTTTTCCAGTTCTATGAAGAATGTCATTGGGTGCTTGTCTCGGCAGCACCTATATTAAGGTTGGAATAATACAGAGAAGATTAGCACAGCCCTGCACAATAATGACACACAAATTCCTGAAGCATTCCATATTTTTTTTCTCTTCTGATATGAAGAGGCCAACACATAATGGGGTGGGAGGGTTAGGAAAAATAGAAGTTCATTGGATTAGACAAAGGGAAATGAAGTAAAGGGGAGGTGGGTATAGGAAAGACAATAGAATAAACTGTGCATAACTTTCCTATGTTCATACATAGATACACCAGTGTAATTCCATGTCATGGTCAACAAAAAGAATGAGATCCTAATTATAATGTTATATTCCATGTGTAATATGTCAAAATACATTCTTCTTTAATGTATATCTAAAAGGAACAAATTCCAAAAAGGGGAAAAAAAAACATAGAATGTCATTGATAATTTGATGGAAATTTCGTTGAATCTGTACAATGCTTTTGGTAGCGTGGCCATTTGCTATTAATTTTGCCCACCCAAGAAAAAAGGAAGGGCCTTTTATCTCCTAAGATCTTCAATTTCTTTCTTCAGTGTTCTGTAATTTTCATTGTGAAGGTTCTTGGCATCCAATATAATATTTATTCCCAAGTACTTTATTTTTTGAGTTTATTGTGAATGGAAGAGTTTTCCCAATTTATTTTTCAGCAAGTTGGTTATTTGAGTAGGAAAGTGGTTGAAATACACACACACACACACACACACACACACACACACACACATATCTTTTATCCTGCTACTTTGCTGATTTCATTTATCAGCACTAGAAAGTCTTCTAGTGGAGCTTTTTGGGTCTTGTAAATATAGGATCACATCATCAGCCAATAGATTTGAGCTCTTCTTTTTCTATTTATGTCCTTTTGATTTCCTTCTCTTGCCTGGCTGCTCTGGCTAGAATTTGGAGAACTATGTTGAATAAGAGTGGTGAAAGCAGATGTCCTTGTCTTGTTCCTGATAGTAGAAGCAGTGCTTTCAATTTTTCTCTGTTCAGTATGATGTTGGCCTTGGGTTTGTCATATATACCCTTTACAGTATTGAAGGAGGTAAGTTCCTTCTATCCCTAGTTTCTCTAGATTTGGGGATGGAGGGTAGTACAAACCTTACTTAACAACCGAGCCTAATCCCCTGCTCTTTTTTTTTTTTTTTTTAACTTTTGGTAAATTTTGAGATGGGCTTTCACTAAGTTGCCTAGGGCCTTGCTAAGTTGCTGAGGCTGGCCTTGAACTTACAATCCTCCTGCCTCAGCCTCCCAAGCAAATGGAATTTCAAGTGTGTATCACTGAAATTAGCTATTTCTTTTTTTCTGGTGTTTTAAACATGAGTGGACACTACATTTTGCCAAATGCTTTTTCTTCATCTATTGAGAGAATCATGTGATTTATGTCCTCAACTCTATGCATGTGGTGAATTACATTTATTGATTTCTGTATGTTGAAACTTCCTTAAATCTTTGAAATCAACCCCATTTGATTGTGGTGCCCTGTCTTTTCAAAATGTTTTTGTATGTAGTTTGCCAATATTTTATTAAGAAATTTTACATTTATGTTCATCAAGGATATCAATCTAAAGTTTTCTTTTCTTTATGTGTATTTGTCTGATTTTGGTATCAAGGTGATACTGTTTCATAGAATGAATTTGGCAGGGATCCCTCATTTTATATTTCATGGAATAATTTGAGGAGAATTAGTATTAATTTTCTTTAAAGGTCTGGTATCTCTCATTTTATTTATTTGAGTCTTCTCTATTTTCATTTTGTCTAATTTGGCAAGTGGTATATCAAATCCTGTTTATCCTTCTACTGAGAAGACTGGTCTTTTGTATTTTTTTCTTTACTCTGTTTCATTCTGATTATAATCATTTTATATCTTCAACTGACTTTGGTTTAGTTTGTTCTTTTTCTAGCACCTTGAAGTGTAATGTCAGGTCGTTTATTTTAAATCATTCTAATGTTTTAACGTTTAAACTCACTGTTATGAATTTTCCTCTTAAAACTTCCTTCATTCTGTCCCAGAGATTATGATATGTTGTATCATTATTCTCAGTATTTTTGAGAAATAATTTTCTCCCCCCATTTTTTATGCTATTAATTTATTGTTAAAAACATAGTATTTAAGCTCTAGGTTTTAGAGGGTTTTCTGTTTTTTTTTTTTAATCTTGTCATGGATTTCTAACTTACTCCATTATACTCTGATACAATGTAAGAAATTACCTATTTTTATTACCAGTTTATTATGATCTGATACAATGTAAAAATTATCTGTATTTTTTGTCTTTGCTAAGATTTTCTTTGTGACCTAAAATATTATCTGTTTTAGAAAATGTTTCTTGTACTGCTGAGAAAAATATATATTTAGATGTTGATAGATAAAATATTCTATAGACGTCTGTTAGATCCATTTGGTTAATAGTACTCTTTAGATCTGAGAAATGTTTACTTGGTTTATGTCTACATGATCTATATAGTGTGAGACAGATGTGTTGAATCCACCCAATATTTTTTCATTATGCTCTATTTGATTCTAATATTGAGAAGATTTTTTTTCTTATGTACGTAGATGCATCATTATTTGGGGTATAAATATTTACAATCATTTAATCTTGTTGTTGGATGATCCATTTAACCAGTATGAAGGGACCTTCTTAGCCCCTTCTGATTAATTTTGGCTTGATGGCCACTTTGTCTGATATGAGACAAGCTATCCCTGCTTGTTTACAGGTACCATATGCACGGCATATATTTTCCTATTCTTTCACCTTCAGTTGGTGGATGTCTTTGCCTGTGAGGTGAGTTTCTTGCAAGCAATATATTGTTGAGTCCTATTTTTAAATTCAGTTTGTCAATATATGACTTTATTGAAGAGTTTAGACCATTTACATTCAATGTTATTATGGAGAAGTAATTTTTATTTCATGCCATTTTAATTTTTTTGATGTTTAATTCAGACTTGGTTCTCCTTTAATTGACTATTCTACTGTAATGCATCCTATGCTGATTTTAACTTTTATTTTTCATTTATCCTTCATGAAATATTTCTTTAAGTATGTTTTTTAGCAATGACTTTGTGATTACAAATTCTCTTAGTTTCTGTTTATCTTGGAAGGTGTTTATTTGATTTTCAATTATGAAGCTTAATTTTGCTGGGTATAGAATCTTGGATAGCACCCTTTTCTTTCAGAGCTTGGTATTCCAAGCCCTCCTATATTTTATGGTCTGGGTTGAGTAAGCTGTTGAAATTTATATTGGTTGACCTATAAATGTGACTGGCCACTTTTCTCTTACAGATTTTAGAATTCTATTCTTATTCTGTATCTTTGGAAAGTTTACTATAATATATATTAGAGTAGAACTGTTGCAATTTTGTGTATTTGGAGTCTTATATGATTCTTATATTTGAATTTCCATCTCATTCCTAAGGTTTTGAAATTTTTCTAATATTATTTCATTATAAAGTTTGTACATCCATTTACTTTGTGTTTCAGAGCCTATGTTTACCCCAATAATCTTACATTTGGTCTCTTGATGTTATCCCATATTTATTGAATATTCTGTTCATGGTTTCATAATATCTTTTCTTCTTGGCAAACTTTATTTTCAAGATTATATACTTTGTCTTTGAGGCCTTAAATCTATCTTCAAAGAAGTCTTTCCATTGAATTTTGTTGTTGTTTTTGAGTCTTCATTTCCTGGATTTCTTTTTGTTCCTTTTCAGAATATCTATCTCTTTATGGAAATAATCTTTGTATTCCTGTATTTTCTCTCTAATTGCACTGCTTACGTCTTATTTTAGCTCACTGAGCATATTAACCATGAACTTTCTAAATTCTTTCTCTGACATTTCTTTCCACTGTATTATCAAAAGAGTTAGTTTTGAAATGTTATGGGCTGATTGAAGAAGTTTGTTGTTTTGGTTTTGTTATTACTTATATATCTACCCATCTACTGGGATGGTTATTATTTCTCCTTTTAAGCAAGGGTCTATTTCATGAGCTTCTTTTCCATATGAGCCCTGGATTGGGTTAATATCAGGATATTTATAGTCTGACTCATTGCCTACTCTTTGTTGAGTATCAGTCACTTTGGGAGATGCTGCTGAATCCTACTTACTATAATAAATTCAGAATCAATCCATGTATTATCAACATTATGAAAAGGAAACTACTTGTTGATATTGTTTCCACATTTCTGTTTTGTTTTTTTTAATTATTGATATTTCTCATGGTTTATTTTCTAAAAATTTCCCGCTCTGCTTACACTGTTCTCTTTTTCTCATTTTTGGATAGTTTATCTGTTTATGTCCTTATCACATTAATCATGTGGATGTAACTTTCTCATTTGATAATTACAGTTTCTCTACCATATTTTCATCTTGTTCTGGAGTTTGCCTTTTATCTACAAACTGTGGGTTTTATGTTATTGATATTAAGGTTGTTGTTTTATCATGATTTCTAATATTTTCTTGATCGATGGGTATGATAGGTTATCTGAAAGGAAGTTATAAGTAGACATTTAGAAATGTGGTGAAAAGTGTGAAGGAAGGGACACATTCTCCAGTACTCAAAGTAAGTTTCGTTTATTTAGTAAGCCTCTGCTTCTGGACTGTGGTTTCACACATGCTGCTAATTTCCCTCCCGCTTGGCAGGGCAAGAGGGAGGGAAGTTAGGTGAGGTTGGGTGTGTCCCTTCCCTCAGGTCAGTAAGACTCTGATAAACTGGTAGCATGTAAAAATCTTTTTCGTTAGTTTCTCCTGAAGTCAAGCCTTGTGAGAAACAGAGTGTTCTGGCATATTTCAGCACCAGCTGCTCTGTGGAATGCTTTGAAATTTCTCTCCAATACATCATGTTTTTCTTTGTTTGTATTAAGGTTGGGTGGCAGAGGTTGGCTTTTGACTTCATGTCTTTGACAGAGTATTGTTTTAGTCTCAGTTTTTCCAACTTTTTTTTTTTCCCCAGTATCCTATATGAAAAAACAGCTATGAGAAAACTCTGAAGATGAATTTTTAGAAATGTAATGTGTAGTTTATAATTATTTGTGAATTTAACTTTTTGCAATTTATTTTTAGTCTGATTCCAGTGTGGGCAGAGAATTTATTCAAAATAATTTCAGTTTTTCATTCTCTATATGATTTTATTTTTTATGAATTCATGACATTTTCTTTGTGGCTAAGAAAATGTGGCCTTATCACAGCTTGAAAAGAATAATATGTATGGGTAGACTTTTTAATCTCAATACCAAAGCCATACAAGGACATTTCAAGAAAAGAAAATTACAGGCCAATTTTTCTGATGAACATAGATTCACAAATCTTCAAGAAAATTATAGGAAATCAAATTCATATGAATTAATCATTCACCATTATTAAGAGGGATATATCTCTGGGATACATATGCTTCAACATTTGCAAATCTATAAACGTGAAACACTACATTAACAGAATGAAAGACAAATTCACAAGATCATTTCAATACATGCAGAAAAAACATTTCACAAAATTCAACATCATTTCATGACACAAACTCTCAACAGATAAGGTATAGAAGGAATATACCTGAACACAATGCAAATCCATTTGTGACCAAACAACAGCTAACATCTTATTCGATGGTGTCAAGTTTTTCTTCGAGACCAGGAATAAAACAAAGATATCCATTCTTACCACAGCAATTAGTCAAGACAAAGAAATACAAGATATTCAAAACTAGAGAAAGAAGTAAAATTGTTGCTGTTGTTTGCTGGTGAAGTCATCTTATATTAAGAAAGTACTGAAGACTCCACAAAAATAATTTAGAACTAATTAACAAATACAGTAGAATTGCGGGATATAAATCCATCAGACAAAAATCAATATTTGTATGTACTAAAAAGAAATTAACAAAATTCAAAAAAGTTATCTACAAAAGCTGTAAAATAAAACACTTAAGAATAAGTTTAACCAAGGTATTAAAGCTCTGTACACTAAAAATTTCAAAACTTTGGGGAAAGAAATTGAAGAAAAATATATCATATAGTCCATGTTCATATATTGAAAGAAATAATATTATTAAAATGTCCATAACACAAAATAAGTCCAGTAAATGCAATTTCTATAAAGGTTGAATTATATTATTCAGAGAATATAAAAACATCTTAAAACTTACATATACAACACCCTCCTCCCGGGGGGGAAAAAAAAGTAAAAGGAAATAACCAAGGTAATCTTGGGGCAAAGTAAGACTGGAGACACCACCCTAGCTTAACTTCAAACTACATAAAAAAAATTGATGTTATCTATCTTAATGATGTAACTATATACTGTTGTAAATGTATTAATACAGCATGGTATTGGAATAAAAATGGACCCATTTATCATTTCAGTGGAGAACACAAGAAAGAACATTTTTGATAAAAGGTACCAAGAGTAAATAATGGGAAAAGCACAAGTTCTTCAAGAAAGAGTGCTCGAAAAACTACATCCACAGGTAGAAGAATGAAATTCACCTTTATTTCACACCAAAAAAAAAAATTCAACACAGATTAAAGATTAAAAAGTAAAACCAGAAACTATAAAACTGTTAGAAGAAAATATAGGAGGAAAACTATAGAACATTCATCTGAGCAATGATTTTATGGGTTTTGACCCCAAAAAATCAGGCAAGAAAAGGCAAAAATAGACAAATGGGATTGTAGGAAACTAAAAGTTTCTGTATAATAAAGAAAGTAACAAAATGAAAAGGAAACTTACATAATGGGAGAAAAAATATTTGCAAATGCCGCATGAAATAAAATGATAATATTCAAAATATACAAATAAGTCCAAGAATTCAATAGCACAAAAAGATAACAATATTAAAAATGGATAAAGGATGTGAATAGATATTTCTTAAGAGATGACATATAAATGGCTAACAGTTATTTAAAATGACATTCAACATTATTAATCACTAGGTAAATGAAAATTAAAGCCACAATGAAATATTAATTTATAATTATCAGAATGTCTATTATCAAAACAACATTAAAAATAAGTATTGGGGCTGGGGATGTGGCTCAAGCGGTAACACACTTGCCTGGCATGCGCGGGGCGCTGGGTTCAATCCTCAGCATCACATAAAAATAAAATAAAGATGTTGTGTCCACCGAAAACTGAAAAATAAATGTTAAAAAATTCTCTCTCTCTCTCTCTCTCTCTCTCTCTCTCTCTCTCTCTCTCTTCTCTCTTAAAAAATAAGTATTGGCAAGGATGTGGAGAAAAGGGAACCCTTGTATACTGTTGGTTGGAGTGTAAATTAATATAGCTGTTATAAAGATTGTTCATAAAACTGAAGCTAGAACAACCATAATGATCTTCCCCTTCTGGCTATTTATTAAAGGATTTTCAATAAGTATATTGAAGAGATGTCTGTATTATCATATTTATTGCTGTATTATTCAAATTAGCCAAGACATGGACTCAACTTCTATTAACCAAAGGATGGAAAAAGAAAATGGATAAATATATAATGAGATGCTATTCTGCCTTAAAAAAGTAAATTGTATAATTTGTGATAACACAAATTAAGTTGGAGTTCATGGTGCTAAGTAAAATAAATTGGGCACAGTATTTTCAATACAGCACAATCTTATTCATATGTGGAATCTAAAATAATACAACCAATACAAGCTGAGAGCAATATGGTGTTTACCAGAGTTTAGAAAGTGAGAAGAATAATTCGTCTAGAAGACAATATTTCAGTTAGACGAGAGAAACAAATGATATGTATTAGAGATAGAAAAAAAAAGACATCTGGGATTTTTACTACTTCTTTGCTGGTGTGAGTGGGTGTACAGATGGAGATTATTGGTAATTGAATTTTACCATTTGGCTTAAGAACAAATATTTCATAACAGTTTTCTATCTTGACAGTATTTCCCTTTCAACCATATGACTAGATAGCATAGGGTTTACCTGGGGTTTTGTCTGTGTCCAATCTGGGTGCCCATTCTGTCTACCATCTTGTTTGGGATATCCAACACAAAAAGAGAAGTTCAGAGAAGGGATTTGTCATCATCATGTTCCTAAGTTCCTTGACTGTTTTGTTCTCCCTTTCAGAATGTATATTAAGTTTGATGTGCCTGTGCTATGTTGTATTTTAAATTATATTTACAGAGAGGAATAGGAAAAATTGCATTATTATATCATCCCAGAAACAGAACAACATTTCCTTTTAAACTACCACTAACACTTTTCCTTAAAAAAAAAAAAAAGAATACTTATTTGGATTTTGGATAGGTCTGTTTCCTATTTTCTCTTCCTCCGTTGTCCCAATGAAATAGTGGTAGAATCATAAAAAATTAACAATGAACATTTAATTATGGGCAAAGTTTTTGCTATAATTGCCAAGCAGTGTCTAATAAAAAGAATATTTACAATGTAGGAACCTCATTACCTAGCTTCATTTTGTAAAACAGTAAGTAGTATAAAATATGCCTCCTGGGTTTCATTTTATTTTTAGTTTGAGTCTGATTCATATAAGAATAGATTTCATGTTATTAATAATCTGCATGATTTGAAATAACTTAATCCTATTTAACTATTTAAAGCTTATATTTCCAGCTTCAAGGATTAAATATCAAATACATTTGAATTGTTGATGAATTGTAAGTGGTAATGGATTCTACTGAGAAAGGGGCTATTCACCCAGAACAGCTTGTTCAGATGGAACCCACTGAGTGCATATTAAGAAACTGTTTTTCTCCACCTCTCTTATTCCATTAGTCACCATCCAATAGAACATTTTTCATCCTGAAAACAATAAACAATATCCATTTATCAAAGTCAAGTTTCATTTACTTTTTTGCTCTGTCCCTCTTTAACATACTTAATACAGGTAAGCAATAGATAGATAGCTATGAGTAAAATCTAAAAAAATACCTTTGCTAAGATAATTTCTCATGATATTTCAAGGTTTTATTAAGTAGTTTATGATATAAATTACTTTGTGCTACTTGTTACTAGTTTGGGAATAATAATTGAAAAATTAAAATTTCACTTAGTTTTATATAACTTAAGAATTTCAATAGTTATTTTTAGGTAAAACTTTCACCAGAAAGTATTATAAATGCATACTAGAATACTTAAGACCCAATTTTAGAGTCTAGAATTATTTAAGAGGGATGTAAAATTATATTTTACTATATTTTAAACAAAAAAAAACAATTTGAGTAAAAACAAATAATATTTATGACTTTTTCTTAATGTGTACCATTACAAATGTATTAATGGCAAGTGAGTATTTTTCTTTCTTTTTTTTTTGTTTTAGAGAAAGAGAGAGAGAGAAAATTTTTTAATATTTGTTTTTTTAATTTTCAGAGGACACAACATCTTTATTTTATTTTTTTTAATGTGGTGCTGAGGATCGAACCCAGCACCCCTCACATGACAGGCAAGTACTATACCTCTTGAGCCACATCCCCAACCTCGAGTATTTTTCTTAAGTTAATGTCACAATAGTAAATTTGATGATGGAAGATCGATGGGGTATGTTTACTGACACCAATATGTTCTCCTATGCCTCCAAGAAACAACCCAAGAAATGATTTGCAAATCTTTGAAAAAAATTGGAGCATAATATATTTAATAAAGGGCTATTTTTTTTAAAATCACATCTTGTTATGTGTATTAGTCTGTTTTATCTTGGTATAAAAGAATGCCTGTGACTGAGTAATTTATAATGAAAAAAAAATATTGGCTTATGGATCTGGAATGTGAGAAGTTAAAAACATGACACTGGAAATCTACTGATGAATTTCCATTATGATTCACCATATCATAATATGGGGGAAAGGCAAGGGACCACATAGAGAACAGAGAGGGCAGATAAAGAGATCAAAGGGCTCTTGAAATAGCAGCATTAATTCATTCATGAGAATGGAACCCTAATGACCCTATTACCTTTTGAATGTTCTTCTTCCCAATACCATTACAGAGGCAATTTAATGTCAACACATGTCCTGGAGGCGATATACAAACCATAGTATTGTGCTATATTTCTGAGGTTGTGGTAGTTTCAAATAAGAAGCTAAAACCCAATGGAAATAAATTAGTCATAAGTGGAAAGAATTTTTTCTCATCAAAGTTAAAAAGAAAAGGTAAGCCAGAGTGAATTATGAGTCAAAAGGTTGGTTTAAAGTGGAGGCTGTCATAATGGGTTTTATCCTTTTGAAAATGAGTAAATTCAGATCTTGCCTCATGTGATATTAAGAAGATAACTTTTAATAAAACATGCTTTTGTTTAATAATACATATATACTTTTCCAAGGCAAGTACATTAAAATCAGATGTTATTTTACAAGGAATATGGTTTGTTTGAGGCTTATCAATTATTTCATTTGCCATACATGTTATAGGATTAAAAAGTTGGAAATAATGTTTAACTGTGGTTGTGAGAAAATCTCAGAAATAAGAAAGCTATGAAGGTTTACATAGTGTTGGGGGAGTTTGTTTCTTCCTTTGTTAATTTGTTGCTCTTGTTATTTTGAGCCATGTAAGACTAATGTCATAATGCAAAGCTTGCTATAATTTTTTCCTCTGAAAACGGAAATTCATAAATTGTCACTTCATTACTCAGAAGCTTATTAAATTTCCCATCTGTTATCCAAAGCCTCATTAAACTTCTCAGAAGTTTCCTAGTATAACAAAGGAATGTTTCCTGACAGAAGTTGTGAAAAATATTATAGTTTTTTGACAAGTTTACAAAAATCATTTTATTGTCATTAGGATTTCACAGAGTGTTCTCTATGTATGATGTTTACATATGATGATTAATATTTAATGTCCATATAGACAACAAACCTAGGATTACTAATATATTCTCATAGTTCTTTATAACTGAATTTTCTAGGTAAACAATGTTTACTAGTTTTGATAGTATACTCACATATATACATACATATACTTAATATGTATGTGAACGTATTTTTTCTTGAATTATATTTTGATATAACATGGTCAGATAATCCTCTAATTTTAAAACAGGCTATGTTCTAAAAGAAATTCATGGCAATTTCCTCCCATAGAAACACTGTTAAAATATTTAATAAACTAGGTTACAGAGCATATTAATCCTGAAGTCCAGGATTGGATCTCTAGAAGCCAGAATGGTGCCTTTTGAGCAATACAACAAGAAAAAGAAAATTGACTTTGTACTTAGTGGAACAGCACAGAGTTTGGAAACATTTATAAATGGAGGTGATTGTTGGAGCCTTCCTTTCTAAAGACTTCCCTGCCCCAAGTCACAGGGTATAGGGGAATCTAGGCTGCCATAAGAGACTTTTCAACTATATACGGTATTAGTAGAGGCTTGACTCCCAGTAATTCTGCTTTCTGGCTAATCTCTATAAATCTTCATTTTCTCATTTTGAATTTTGAAAGTGCCTATCTTAAAGTTTCCTCTAGAGAAGCAATATTCTGTGATCTGAACTAAAGTATTGAATTTATAATCCAAAGGATGGAATGTTTCAGATGCTTAGTAAATGTGTGTCACAGATCCTTGCTAAAGAATTAATGCTGTGTTGAAGTTTGCATTTTAGAAGAGGGTGACTGGTAATCTAAATGAATCGTCATTGGACTCTTTGGATCTTATAAATGAGGCAATTTAATATTTAAAAGGCTAGGTAGGTATTTTGGACCTGTCTTCATCACAAACTAACAATCAGGTCCCTGTTCATTCTGCTATTCACAATTTTCCGACTCTTTCTGGAACCAGATATTTTCTAAACGTCTGAAAAATTGTTTTTCTTACTGCAAAGTTACCCAAAACACAGAGAAGAGAAATGAGGACAGAGTAGGGGCATCTACCTAACAGCACAGCTCCTCATAAATCAGTTTCCATACTATAAATTAAACTAAAGGAGAGGGAAATGAATCAGGACCAAAAAATTGAAATCAACTTCATATGTATTTGTGTAACTTACATACAATCTTGAGGGTTTTTTGTGTGAAATTTCATTTCAAATTATAAATTTCATTAGAAACAGGAATATATGGCACAGAAGACATCTTTCTTTTGAAGTACTGGGAATTACTGAGAATTCTCAAATATTTTTTTATTTCTCACTGATATTATTTTCTCCTTGTAACATTATTTATGACAAATAATGAACTTAATCTACTCATTTGTATCAAGAACATCCTTTTTCTTGTTAGATGATGAAACTCACATCAACAACTTTCTGTTAAAACTAACATATTAACTGCTTCCAAAATACACATCTGTCAAGAGAAACATATCTGTGGTATGATGTTTTTTCCCCCTTTCTGTCAAAAATCACCATGGACATATAGAAAAAAGTAATTAATTTTTAAAATTTAATTAATACAAATAATAATAATTTTTGAAATTTGGAATTTTAAGATTAAAGTTACCCTTGAAAGTACTTTTCTAAAAGGAAATATAATAAAATACAGAGCATGGGACAAAGTACTGTTTTATTTTTTTGCCACTAAGGAAATACTAGCAAAAATTACAATAATCATGAAATTGTTTAAAAATGGAAAAAGTAAATAGAATTTCAATCTAAAAAAATTCTTTGATTAATTAAATACATATGATAGAATTAAATGAAAGCTGAACAATCCTTGATTTTGAGTCATTACCCAATGTGTTAAGATTAGCTGCTTAAATTTATCCTTTTAATGCCCCAGATAATTTTTTTTAACTATGTCAACAAGTTCCCCTTAAATGTATGGCCCCAGGTTTAAAGACATTGGCTAACATTTACTAAACAATTTAATATGAGAATAATGGTGTGTCATGGCATGAAAGAGCTATCTCTATTTTCTTTATATTAATTTAAAAGCAATTAAAAATATTATGAAACATAAATCTTTAATATCAAGGTCCTAGAAATTTGTAAAACACTTTGGAAGTAAAGATTTTTAGTACATACTGGCAATTTAATGAGTTTCTATTGTCATTTACTACCTAAGCAATGGAGGTCAGGTGCTACAGGCAAATAATAAACCTTAAATCCAAACCACAGAGAGGTAGAACCACCATCCTTGGGAACCTGTATTATGTATAGAATAGAGGTCTCATCCCATAAATAGTGAAATGAAAATGATGTATTGATCAAATATGTTTTGTAAATCACTGTATCTTAAAGCTTTTATAAGAAATTAAAAGTATATGAGGGTTGGCACAAGTCACTGTGCCAGAATGACACAATGAAGACTTAGGAAATTTTACTCTTCTGGGAGCACAAAGAGAAAAATAGTCAAAATTACCAGAATTGACTTTTGTAAGAATTGTGTCAATTAGCCCAATGTTTTTCAATAAGTAAACCATTTATTAAAGACAAAACAAATGGGTAAATTTTTATAAGAACACAGAGTTTTGAAGCATGTTAACTTACTTTATTCCTGTTATTCTTCCCACTGTTGCCTTAATATATCCTAAAATACACAGTAGGTCTGAAGTCCACTGTTGAAGGGTGCAGACTAGGCTCAGAATTCCTCAAAAAGCCTTATACAAAGAAAGCCATATTATTTATATTTTTCTGAAAGCTCCTCAGAAAGTTCACTTTGTAGGTCTCCTTATCATTTGACCTGACTTAGACTGTGCTCTTTGGAAAAGGTTCTAATTCTAGATATTTACTGAAAACAATCCCCAGCAGTGGTTGAAGATTGCAGCTATCTGAATTGGCAGCACCATTTGGGGCAAACAAGAAAGTAGTGAATAATGCAGGAAGATCTATTAGATGATATGTTTACAATGAACTTTGAAATTTTCCTATATGTACCTGAGATTCTAGGAGGACATATGATTGGCCAAGTTAGTATGCATGACCAGGAGATCCCTTCTGACTCATCTTGAGACTCTGGAAGCAGGAATCAAAGAATTGTACAGAGTTGTAAATAGAGCACTGAAGGAGTGCCACAACACACACAAAGAACTCTGCAGAATGTTAGAAGACTTTATTAGAAGTTATTACACAACTATTCATCAAATATTTGGGTGAATACTAAGCTAAATCATAAAAAGATTTCTAGGCTTTATAACTCCAGAAAATCACTAACAAAACAAGCAAGAACAATAACAACAAACTGTAATAGCAAGCTCTGGAGAAGGATGACAATCTCATTTCCAGGGTATATTATCAAAAGAAAAGAGCCACAGCTGAATTTTTTAAAATGAAATCTTCAGAGAAACTAAACAACTGATTTTAGTTTGTGAAGAAAGAATAATGCAACTTTAAGATTTCAAAATATTTTAATCTCAATAGAGTAACTAAGACTTGCTAGCCTACCAAAATAATGAAGAAAAATTCAGACTCTCAGAAATTTGCACAACAGTGTCAAGTGTACCATCAAGTCTACACAAAATTGCAATACCAGGAGAACAGGAAGAGAAAGGGGCAGGAAGAATCCTTGAATAAATGATAGTTTTGAGTGTACTATATTTGATTAAAAAAAATTCATCCACACATTCAAAGCTTCATTGAACTCCACATAGGATCAGTACCAAAAAAAAAAAAAAAAAAAAGAAAGAAAGAAAGAAAATTAAAAAAAAAATACAAACTTGAGTAAATTTCAAAAGCTCTACACAGAAAACCTTGGAAACAGCAAGAGAAAACAAATCGTAAGAGATCATTTATAAGAGTAACAGATGATTTATCACAGTAAAACTATGAAAATCAGAAGGTAATGAAGATATATCTTGGTGCTGAAACGTAAAGGACCTGAGAGCAGTGTCCTTTATTCAACTGAAATTTCCTTCAAAAATGAAGGAGAAATTAAACCATTTCTTTAATAGAAAAATAAACAGAGCATTTTCCACTACTAAACACGTACTACAAGAAAGATTCCTTCAAAATAAAATGAAAGGAACTTAGTAATAACTCAAATCCACATTTCAAAATAAGAACACAATTGAAGGTAACTACACAATTAAATGTATAGGAAAATATAAGTGTATTATTGTTTTACCATAACCATAACTAATTTAAAATATTGTATGAATATTTTAAAAAATATTTTTAATATTTTAAATGTATTAAATATTTTTTAGTTGTTGATAGACACTTATTTTACTTATTTTATTTCTGTGTGGTGCTGAGAATTGAACCCAGTGCCTCCACATGCTAGGCAAGTGCTCTACCACTGAGCCACAACCCCAACCCACCACATGAATGTTTCATTTAAAATATTTTCTTTACATATAATGAGAACTGCACTAGAAGTTATATATTTTTTTTTGTTTCAGGGTTCAAGAAAAATTCAGAAAACTCAAGAACAGAAGTATATTCATATTTCTGCTTGCAATATTCCTTTTTCTTCCCAATGCTCCAACGTGTCTTCTATTACTATTTTTTTTTCTTTTTGAACTATCTTTGAGCCATGATTTTAGATTAAGTCTTCTGGTGATATAGTCATGCCATTTTCCTTTATTTAAGAATTTCTTGATTTTTCCCTCAGTTTCTCATCAGAAATCATACAGCCACTTCCTTCTGGCTGTATGATTTCTGATGAGAAATTCTCTGTCATTTCATTGTGTTCTCCTATAGGTAAGGTTTTGTTTTACTCTTGATGCTCTCAAGATGTTTAGCTGTCTTTAGCATTCAGAAGATTAACTGATATGTCTTGGCAAGGATTTCTTTGATTTTATTCTTCCATCTATTCACTCAGCCTTTTAAATCTAAAAGATCTACTCCTCTGCCAATTTTAGCAATTTTTATGTCATTTTTTTCTTTGAATATTTTTAGTTCAGTGTTTCTCTGCCTCTTTTGAACTTAGATGGCATAAATCTTACATTACCTGTTACATAGCTCATTGAGGGGCTTTTCATTTTTCAGTATGTTTATACCTTTTGTTTTATGTAGCTGATTTTCATTATTTTTTTCATTCAGTCATTAATTCTTTCTTTGGTCTCATTCCTTCTGTTGGAACTTCCATTTAATGTATTAATATATTTTTCAGTACTAAAATTTCCATTTTGTTCTTCACTAAGTTGTCTACTTTTCTAAGATTTCTATTTCCTTTCTCAGACTTTCTATGTTTTTGTTTGTCTTAAGCATGCAAATACTCATTGGAAAAAAAAATTAGGACTATTCTAAAATATTGAACATATAATTCCAAAATAAGTGTCATCTTAATGTTGGCAAATATTGATGGTGTTTTCCTCTGCAGTTGAGTTTTTAACTGGTCTTTGGTAAAATGAGTAATGTTCCATTGCAACTAGAAATTTTGATTAATTTGTCAAGAGATTCTATATTTTATTTAAACCTTCTTTTTGTGTAGTTTCCATTAGCACTGCTTTATCACATTAGGAAAAGTACCACAATGTTCTTTCCAGGTAGGAGCAGAATTTCAGGCTCCCCACTCAACCTTTATTAACGGTTGAGCAGTGGGCTCTTCATTACTAATATGCAAGAGTAGGAGTTCCAAGTACCCAAGAAGCCTTCACTGAAGCCTGTGTGACTGAGATGAGTTGGATTGCCTCATTAATGTACACCTTCAATTTTCTTATATTTGTTTTATAGATACTATGTGGAGATCTTAGCAGAACTTAGTGGGAGACATAGGGAAAATATGTCTAGTTCATCTTTCCAATTAAGCATATAATTTGAAAGTGAAAAAGTGTTAAATCATATAACTTGCAAACAATAATCAAAAGGAAGCCAAAATAGCTACAGTCATTTCGCACTAATGACTTTAAGACAAGAATTTTTTTTTTTAAGATACAAGAAAAGGAGTTTTATGATGAAAAATTCAGCAATTCCTCAGGGAGGTGTATCAAATATAAATGTATTTGATAACAACAGATGTTTAAAATATGCAAAGAAATACCAATGGAATTGAAAGGTAAAATGAAAAACATGACTGATGAATTGTAGATTTCAATACTGAATTTCAAGTATTGGATAGAACAAATAGGCACAAGATTAAAAACATGCGGCAGACTCCATAAACATTGTTAACTAACCAGATGTTGAGATATTTTAGAACTGCCCACCCAACTAAGGAAGAAAATAAATTTTTCTCAAGTGTTTGTGCAACATTATCTATGATAGACCAAGTTAAAAAAAAGGCCCAGTGAATATAAAGTAAGCAAAATACAAATTGTGTTATATGACCGTAATGGGAGGACAATAGAAACAGATAGTGAAGAATATCTGAAAAATATACAAATGTGGGGAAATAACACAACATATTTCTAAATAGCCAAAGGTCAAAAGGAAAATCACAAAACCAGAGAATATGTGAGATAAAGAAAAATAAAATCATGTTATATCAAACAGGAATTATAGTTTGCTTAGAGCAAAATTTATAGTTGCAAATGCTATCTCTCCCCAAAAATAAATCTTAAATAACCTGTCCTTTTCAATAAGAAACTAAAATGAACAAATAAACAAGATGAACAAAACAAATAGGAATTAGAGATGATAACTATTGAACAAGAAGTACATAAATAGAGAAGAGAAATATAATCAAGAAAAATGAAAAAAACACAAAAAGTGGAAATAAGCTAAATATTCAAAAATGATGAAGGGAGGAAAAAAATGAGCTATATTACATAAGGGTATATTTTTCAGCAATAATTAGAACTGAAGTAATAGTGCCTGTTACTACATAGATGAACCTTGAAATAGATCATGTTAAATAAATCTAGGCAATCACCAAAGATCTTATTTGTATGAAATTATTTATATCCAGAACAAAGTGATCTATAGATAAAGATATTTATGGTTATCAGGAACTAGAAACAAGGGAAATGGAGTGTGATTTACAATAAGATATTTTTGAATCATACAAAATTTCTGAAGTTTGATAATTGTGATGTTTACAACAATGTAAATATACTGAAACCCATGAAATGTTTCAAATAGGTAAATATTTTTTCTTCTGTTCTGTTTTATTTTTTTATTAATTTTTTAAAATTTTAATTTGTTATATATGACAACAGAATGCATTACAATTCATATTACACATATAAAGCATAATTTTTTATATCTCTGGTTGTACATAAAGTAGAGTCACATCCTTCTTGTCTTCATACATGTATTTAGGATAATGATGACCATAGCATTCCACTGTCTTTTCTACCCCTACCTCTCCTTTACCCCTTTGCCTTATCTAGAGTTCATATAATCCTTCCATGCCCCCTCCCAACAGCATATTATGGATCAGCATTCTTAAATCAGAGAAATCATTTGGCATTTGTTTTTGGGGGGAATTGGTTAATTTCACTTAGCATTATATTCTCCAGCTCCATCTGTTTACCTGAAAATGCCATAATTTTATTCTCTTTTAATGCTGAATCGCATTCCATTGTGTATATATACCAAATTGTCTTTATCCATTCATCTACTGAAGAGCATCTAGGTTGTTCCACAGTTTAGCCATTGTTAATTGTGCTGCTATAGCTTTGATAAAACATTGATGTGGGTGTGTCCCTATGTTATGCTGTTTTTAAGTCCTTTGGGTATAGACTGAGGAATGGGATAGCTGGGTCAAATGGTAGTTCCATTCTCAGTTTTCCAAGGATTCAAATAGGTGAATTTTATAGCATGTAAATTTTATTTTCATACAAGTATTGTGGGAAAAAAATGATTGATACATAAGGGGGTTGTCAAGATAGAAATTATATTAACTTACACATTAATGGCATACGTAAATTTGACTGTGACTTGTGGCATGCAGAAGAAAGAAGCAATGTGTGTGTGTGTGTGGTGTGTGTGTGTGGGGGGGCGGGTAATGGAGATTTTTTTGTGTGTGTGTTGACTGTGAATTAATGAAGAATATTGACAATACATTGACCTTGAATAAGGGATGAGGATCATAATGGAAATGAAAGAGAAGCTTGTGATAGGGAAAAGAAAGTCTTGAAATCAAAAGTCAGAAGGGAAAAATAATAGTGTTATTAGTCAAGGAATTGATAAAATGGTAAATTTCCCAATGATTTTAATGTTATGTTTACACTATAGAAGAGTTGATTTATACTTTAATTATTCTCTGATTGTTTTATGACTGTGAAACTGTGTGAAGAAGGTATGAAAATGTAGATGGTGACTAAATAATTGGAGTCACTGAATGATACTGTTGGTTGTCCTTACAGTGGACTCTGAAAGTCATTAGAATTTTCTGAGGAGTAAGAAAATTACTGATAATATGCCTAAATCAATACCTAGAAATTATTTAGAATTTTTATTAAAAAGCAAATCTATTCATCACAAATTAACTCATCTTCCTTCTATCACATGTATCCGCTGCCTTACATGTTGTTACTCTTATCAGATTTTTTAATTATACTTTATGATATAAATTTTTGTGGAGAAGTAGAAGCAAAATATTCATAGTAATGAGTTCTTGAAAGAATTAGGAAAGGAAGTAGAGACTAGAAACTATCCCTTTGGAGAAATCTTTTTCCTTAAATAGACCAGAGAAATGGATCTTTGTGCAGAATCAAGAATCTTTCTCAAAGGTTTGGGAAATTAGTATGCAATAGTCTACCCTTATATTCTTCGGGGATACATTCTAAAACCATAAAAAGAACTGAAACTGATACAGATTCTTCAAAATTTATACTGAAATTAATAAATCATTAAGTAAAACATTTTTAAGTCAAAATTCTTTAATACTGTGATAACCCATCATAAATTCAAAATATTTCTTCTCTTCCTCTCCTCTTTCTTCCTTTGAATTTTATTCCTACCAATTACTCACTAACTACTGCATTCTACCTATAGTGACCCTTGTTTTTCCTCAAGCTCTCCTAGAATAGAATGTATCTACCTCAGGATCTTTGAAATCATACTTCTTCTGCCTAGAATATTTTCTGAGAAATATCAAAATGTTTCATTCTTTTTTTTTCTTCCTTCAAGTTTTGACCACATGATATTGTGGTTTTCCTGTCCCATGGCCCCAAACCTAATATTTACTCAGTTTCCTGCCTTATTTCCTTGACTGAACATAGCACATTCTGATGTTATATTAATTTGTTTTTATTTGTTTTTTTAGGTATACATGAGAATAGAATCCATTTTGATAAAATTATATAAACATGAAATATATCTTATTCTAATTAGGTCGTCATTCTTGTGGGTGGGCTTGATGGTGGAATTCACCTAGGTATTTTTGTATATGTACATAGGAAAATTATGTCCGATTCATTCTACTGTCTTTCCGATTTCTATCCCCCCTCCTTTCCCTTCATTACCCTTTTTCTAATATACTGAATTTCTTTTTTCTTCTTCCCTCCCCCTTTATTGTGGTTTAGCTTCTGCATAACAGCGAAAACACTTGACCTTTGGTGTTTGGGGGACTGGCTTATTTCACTTAGCATGTTACTCTCCAGATGCATGCATAATTATATGATATTTATTTATTTCCCTATTTTTTTTTCCCGTCACAAGAATGTTAACAACCATCTGTTTTGTTTTGTTTCTTTGTTTGTTTTCTGTTTTGTTCGCTGCTATATTTTTCATCAAAAGAAAGTAATGAACATATAGGAAGCTCTCTGAAAACATGTCTTGAATGAATGGATGACTGAGCACTTAAAATTTGGAGCTAGCTTTTACTTAATGAAATTCATAGAGTTGATCAAGATTTTTTTAAAAAAAAACGAATTGAAAGTTTATAGTGCATAACTTTGTGGAAACCCTCTGTGGATATTTCACAGATGGACAGAAATGTAGCTTTGAAACTCACTAGAAATGAGTAAAAGAGTAGTAACTCACAGTTATGGATTTGCCTGGAGGTGATCACTGAAGCCTTAGGAAAGTGTGCACTTGCCCAAGCTGACCACTGAGGCAGAGGAAAGATGAGCTGGCACTGGATCCAAGGCCAACTTTAAATCTCTTGCTTTCTCTTGTAATGACTTGTTTTTGTTTTTGTTTTTGTTTTTTGTCTACCATCATCCCAAAAAATGGTGTAAAAAATTCCAAGTCTCAATGAACATTAAGTTATTGATGATTAATTGACAAGGAAAGAAAAATTAAAAACCTTAATTTTTATGTAAAAAAAAGCCTTGATATTTGGACATTTGGGGTTTTTTTGGTAAACAAAGTATATTTTCCAATTTAATAAAGATGGCATAGAATGACTTGGAAAAAAAGTACTGTATTTGTTACAGTACTTTTGCCTAGTTGTAACATTAAACAACATTCTCCTCCTCACCGAGAATGAATTGCGTGTTCTAAGGTTATCTTCCATGTCCCAAGACTTTTCAACCATTTTCATATCAGATGAACTTAGAATGGGTTGATACAGAAAGTATCTATCTGTGTGGGAATTAAGTTGGCTGCACAAAGAATGACAGTGTGAGTGGAGGGATTCCTGGGTGAGTGAGTAAAGGCAAGAGGAAACCTTTCGGGTTACAAATAGCATCATCTGTACTCCTGGAGTGGATAAATGAAAGAAAGCTCCTAAATTATGGTGGAGTTAGTAAAATGATTTTTGATGCGAGAATTTTATACAATTAAAATAGTTAAATAAATAGTCTTGGCTATTTTCTAAAATAAATTTGCCATAGGCCACTAGCTAAGAAATCCTGAAGGTCTGAAAGGAATTAATAAGGCAACATAGCTATATCTGCAATATCATGCAGGTCTGTGAATACACACTATGCTTTTCTTAGCTTCTATTTCATGACATGAAAAAAATTCCTAGATGAATTGTTTTATTTAAATAACTATGTTACATAAGAGATGCTATAATGGTTTTTAATTGACTCCCTATTTTGTATTATTTTCTACTGCCACATGCTATAAATTACAAACACTATAAATAGTAGGTGAAGAATTGTAATTGTGCATCCTTTATTAAAAGTATATAATGAAAGAACAGAAAATTTATCCATAATTTCATGGTTTATTATCCATTAGTTATCTTCATTGTGGTAAATGCTTCATTCATATTAACTTTATTAAGCATATAAATGTACTAGTCTTCTCTCAAACCTCTTGGAATTAAAATATATTTATGAGACTAATGTTGGTTTGTCACAAAAGTATTTATGATATCATATTTTTTAAAGAGAGAGAGAATTTTTTAATATTTATTTTTTAGTTTTCGGCGGATACAACATCTTTATTTTATTTTTATGTGGTGCTGAGGATGGAACCCAGCGCCCCATGCATGCCAGGCGAGCACGCTACCTCTTGAGCCACATCCCCAGCCACTGATATCATCTTTTAAAATCTATTATGAAGAGTAAAACCCAACCTTGTGAGATATATTTCTATTCAGTGTTTATCAATCCTGAAATTACATACATGGGTGATGAGAATACTTAATCTTCCCAACTTTTCCCCACAATGTTTTCAATATATCTATAATAGGATATTTACATACTGACCAAAAATATCTACATTAGAAATTACCTTTCATGCATAAAATATTATCGATTCAAGGAATTTTTATTTCAATTGAAAAATGCCTAATTTTCCCAATTTTTCAATGAATTTTATTTCTGTTTTAGCTCTTTTATTTCTCTTTCCCTTTTAGGAGCTGGAATTTTCAAATTTATTTGCTGTTCTTCACTGCATTCATTCATTCTTTGCTGCCAAAGTAGCTTGTTTGGACCCTCTATTTTTAGGCAATCAGGCTACTGCTTCTGCTGCTGCCAGCTCTGCTACTACAAGCAAAGCAAAGTACACAACTTGACATACTGACTTCCGAACTGACAGTTACCCCAACTAGATAAACAGACTAAACATATTCATCATTTTACTCCCTGGAGAAACCATGATATCACCAAGTCAACAATGGAATCAGATTGAAGTTTCAGCAGAAAAAAAGATGGTCATGACTCATCTCAAATGCATTTCTATTCTGGAAGGCATCTGTAAATAATCCTAGATGAACAAGACAGCCTGTTCTCACTTGGTTGATGTGTATCCACATACTGCTTTCGCCAAATGTGAAGGTCAAGAAATGAATGGTATGAAGATGTATGTAAATAATATAAAAAAGTTGTAAGCTACCTATAAATAAAAATAACAATTAAATGGTTATTTCTGTATTTTAGATTATTTTGTATGACAAATACATATTGGGCCAGATCATGAACCCCTGCCCTGTCATTGTATTATGAGTGTAAAGAGGCTAAAAAACAAAAATGACAGCAAGGAGCATGCAAAAAAAAAAAAAAATCATCAAAGAGAGAAGCACTTTAATTTGCTAATGTAAATTTCTCCTTGTATTCTCACTCCATGATTCTGCACTGGCACTCTGATTTTCTTTATCTTGTTGTAAAATATCCTCAAGAACCGCATAACGATAATTACATTGACCTATGACAGGCACAATGTGAAATGAACTGTGTCTCCCTCGAATCAATGTTATCGAAAATGTTTTATAAATTTGCCAGTATCCACCAAATATGCCAAAATGTATTAATTTGATTATGTATGATGGAAACATTTGTGAATCTCTTTGTTCGTTCCTTCATTTTAAACAGATTTATATTTTACCTAAGGAGATTTATTATCAAATTACAGTTTCATAAATTTTCAGTGACCCTAAGAACTTTTGTAGAGAAAATAATATCAACAAATATGATGTAAGAGAAATTCTTTGTAACCCTAACTCTACCAATCATGGACTGAAAAAATCCTTACAAAGCAGTCTCAAAGCTATTATATTAGCTATACAAGAGTTTTCCATTGAAGCAATATTTTATG
Organism: Callospermophilus lateralis; assembly: GCF_048772815.1. NCBI lineage: Eukaryota > Metazoa > Chordata > Mammalia > Rodentia > Sciuridae > Callospermophilus > Callospermophilus lateralis. Next base: position 14,802,789 of record NC_135320.1, read on the forward strand.
AGAAAATAAGGTGAGATTTGATAATTAAATTTAAAATTTATATCTATGTCATGAAATTACGCAGGTTATTTTGGTTGTCTTGTTTTAGAATTTTAAAAGTGCAGAGCTGAAAATCTGAAAGCATTGGAGGTACACACCCACAACTCAGAGTCCAGTTGTGGAAAGTGAAAAACATTCTCTGTCCTTCACTATAGCTTTATTGATGCCTGCTTTTAAACTAGAAGCTGCTTATTTCATAGTTAAAAAATAAAATTTTAATTAACACACCTGTACCCTATGAAACACTTAATGTTTCCTCTCAAAATTACCAAGCATCTAAAAATGGTTTACTTTTCTTTCTTTTTTTTTTTTTTAAATAGGAGAAAATGTGTCACTCAGGAAAGAGATAAACAATTGTTTAAAGGACAAACATCCATTGAATTAAAAAAAGTCATCAACCTGTTTTCAGTGTCATTAGAAATTTATTAATTAACTTTATATCTGATAATTCTTAAATATATTAAATGGAAAAGAAAAGGTGAAGGTGGATAGTTGGACCTGAAAAAGTGTTAAGTTAGATCTAAGATACTTTATCAAAAGAACTGTGATAAATATAATAATGTCTTAATATAATTTATTTTTACCATAAAACTGAATTAATATCTACAAGGAGGATAGCACATTGGATTTACTCCTCATATATTGATCAAATACAATAGTCATAATAAAATTTGAAGCCCGGGGAAAAGTAGAGAGAAGTGTCCACCTTCAGTTTCTAAGTAGTGGCAGATGGCTGACAATAGAACTTCTGTTACTAACTAGAATTAAATTGCAATATGCCTCATATTGAGGTGACTCCAGTGTGCCCACAGCAGGAAGAGCAGGTGTTGATGCTACAGGAAATGTGCTGGTCATCTAAAAAGAAAAATAAGAAAAACAAACTTTTAAACTTTACATGAGTTATAGAATAAGTAAAAATCATTTCAAATTTTTATAAAAATCCCATTTTAAAAGGCAAAAAAATAAGTAAATATCCTTTGTTGTGTCAGGAAAATCTATCTCATGCTCATATAGATGATGATAGGCAAGTTGTACACTGAAATATATAGGAGTTTTGTCTTTGTCCACCATTAGCACACATGCACACACATATATCTGTGTATATGTGTGTGCATATGTATACATATATATGAGATAAAATGCTGACCACAAATTAAATTAAAAGTATATGTTTAGTATATGTTGACTTAATATGCTTTAAGTCACATTGTAAATTGTACTTTGAATTTATTGTTGTTAGTTTTGACACTATTAATTAAAAAAAAACCCAACAGGCCTAAATTGCCATTTAATATGACTAATCATGAAATAGCCACCAATAAGAAAATACTATTCTGATTTTCATTAATTTGGCAATTGGTATTTCATGTTTTATTTTCAGTGTGATTAACTATTGTTATTTGTTATGATTTGGAAACCTTGAATGAGAAAGCTGAACAAAAATACAAATTTCTATTTCTCAAGAAATTTTAGGCTTAGATGCATGAGATTCATTCATAAGACCTGGTTTGTACATTGGCCAAATTTTAACAAGAGAAGGCTTCATTATGTGTTAACCCCTCCAGTGCCTTGGTATATGCAGGTATGTTTGTGTGTGCATGTGTGTTATGGGCTCGAGTGTGGGTGTGTGCGTGTTCAGGGTAATCTTTAAATGGTTCATTGCAGTGTACGACTTAGTATGAGCTTAAAGGAGACTATTACAGGTGCATAGGTCAAAGAAGGGAGTTCAAAACCATTTGAAAATTGTTAACTAAAGTAATAATGTCTTATGCCTGATGAAAAAATAACCAATCAAATCATTAAATCAGGTATGCTTTAAATTTGTTATGTTGCAACAAGTATTTATTTTAAAATATTTTAATAGATAATATAGACGTAAAGTATTCCCCAATACTTGCCACAATGTGTTTTTTCCATCCAACCTTAGTTTTAAAGGGAGAACATTCAGCTAGGCATTTCTTCCCCATATTTCAGGCATGTGCTAACTTCTTGTTTTAAAATCTTCACTCATAAAACTGTCATTCAGCAAGACAAAACTCATTTCCTTGGCAACAAAGGCCAGGTCCATATTAGCAAGCAGAGCAATTTTCCTTTGGGTGCATTAGTTTATGGATCCACATTTCTCTCATTTACAGTGACAAAGCTTGTTCATAAACTTTGTCTCTGTTCAATGCTGGATGTAAGGGAAGCCTGATTTATTACTGAGGAAAAGTAATAATCCTAACAATAATTTAGAATTACTGCTAGAAATCAGCAGTGTGTGAGAAGCTTTAAAAGCACAAGGACAATCTTGTGCTTAACTTTTTAAGGTAAGTGACGATGTTCCAGTATTAAGAATAAACATTTTTGCTACTATTAATAATGCTGTATTCCATGAGCTCTCCTTAAGGAATCGCTTTATCCATACCTCTAAAATTGATGTTTATGATTTATTCTTATGACCTACTACTTTAAAACCATCATGTCACTTCTTTGCACATTATGATTTACTTTTAAAGATAAATAAAATATTATAAATATTATATATTTTATACATATTAAAATGCAATGGAAATATCAGAAATACAAAATGTAAATATATTTATTTCATTTTTAATTGTTTTGGTGGATGTTTGTAAAATGTAAATTAATATCTGTGACAAAAAACTTGTCACTTCATTCTTTCAGTTAATTAATGTACTACTAATAAAACTGTACCTTTTTTAATGAAGTATATGGGAAAATAAAAACCAATTTTTTTACCATTCTTTTGTGTTTTTACTTCTTTGGGTTTGAGTCTTAATTTGATGTATGTTTAACCCACGATCCTGAGAGACTTAACTGCAATAAAAGAGGAAAGAGATGACCTGTCTACGAAAAAAGTGTACACCATTTGAACATAATCTGTTCAGGTTCATCAATATTTATGAAGGCTTGATATCTGACCTTTAAAAGACACCAAAGATTAAAGAAAGATGCTATTTGCCAAATTACTTAAACAACCTAGGAGTTATGATTTTGAAAGCATGACAACTTTGATATCCTTATAATGGTCCATTAGAAGCTGAATCTATATTGCGGGGACTGAGCTGAGAGGACATTATTATCTTGTCATTAGTAATTGAGAAGTAGTTCATCACTTTATACCCTACAGGACCACAATTGTCTTTAAGGTCATTGCAGTGTCATGGTGCTCTTAGAAAATATTTTAGAACAATTCTGATATCTATATCATTCTTACTAAATGAACATTTTAACCTTCTCTCGCTTTTGTTGAAGTTTTTTTTTGTTTTAAAAAAATAAAACAAAAACAAACCTCAATAAAAAAGAATACATGACCATTATAGATATTGTAAATGATGAAAAATAATTTAAAATGAGAGCTATCATCTTAGCAGCTCAGGAGTCTGAGGCAGGAAGATTGCAAGTTCGAGATTAGCCTCAGTAACATAGCAGGGCCCTAAGCAACTTAGCAAGACCCTGCCTCAAAGTAAAAATTAAAGAGGACTGGGGATATAGCTCAGTGGTTGAGCACCCCTGGATTCAATCCCTGGTACCAAAAAAGAGATATTATGTTAAATTTCACTATTAATTTATTTTAGTTGAATGTTGTTCTATCAATATCTTTGCTTATGTAGATACAAAAAATTATAAGTTGATGTACAAATAGGCAGATAATAATACTTAGGCTAAAATTGTAGGGTATTTGCCAAGCAACTAAATGATTGTGAAACCATAGGTTCAAACTCGAGCAGGACACAAAAATTTTTTAAAAAGGGCTGGGATTGTGGCTCAGTGGTAAAGCTCTTTCCTAGCCCGATTGAGGCACTGAGTTCATACTCAGCATCACATAAAAATAAAAATGAATAAAATAAAGGCATTGTGTCCATATACAAAACATATATTTAAAAAAAATTAAAAGTACTCTAATAAAAGTGTAATTTAAAATAAATAAACAGGAAAATATATGCACAATATTAACAAAAAGTTGATAAAATTTAAATTGAGTAATGACTATAAAATATTTCTAACAGAATTTATACTATTTGAAAGAGCTATTTATTACTAAAATGTGGAATTATGTATATATACTTTATAAAAGATCATGATTTATATTCTGAATATTTGGAAAAGCTTACATAAAAATGATAAATTTTGGATACAAAAGAAATTATTACCTGCTTTAGAATACAATTCTGAGAATTTTGATAAATGAATGATTGTGGATCACCACCAAGATCAAGATTTAGAAAATTTACCCTCACCTATGAATAACACAGTGTTACTTTGCACACAACACCTTTTCTTACCCCAATCCCTGTTGACTACTGATCCATTTTTCCTTCTCTGTTCCCATAGTTCCATTTTTCCCTTTCCAAATTATACACACAGTGGTCATCCTTTGAGATTAGCTGGTTTCACTTAGTGGAAGCTTTGGAGATGCACTCACAGTGTTTATGACTGTTTTTCCCAGTACAGTACTGGGAAGCACTGTATTGAATGGATGTGCTTCGGATTACCCATTCTTTCCCTGGTTGAAGAGTGGTTTGCTTGAGGTTCATTTCCAGGTTTGGTGACTACAAATAAAGTCACTGTAAACATTAACATACAGGATCTTCTGTGAATGCAGAAGTTTATTTTGCATTGTTAAATTACTAGAAAGGGGATGACTATACCCTATGGAAAGTGCATCTTTAACTGTATGAGAATCCACTACATCAATTGCTAAGATAGCTATACCATTTACCCTTGTCACAATATTCTTGAAGCAACGTTTGAACGTATAAATTATTTCAGATCCTCATCACCATTTAGTATTGTCAGCTCTCTAAGACATTCTAGAAGTGAGTAAATGTATATATCCCAATGTAATATAAACTCACATCTCCCTATGACTAATAAGGTTGAAGTGTTGAGCATCATTTTTTTTTTTTTTTTGTACCAGGGATTGAGCCCAGAGGTGCTTATATACTAAGCCACATCCCCAGCCTTTAAAAAAATATTTTATTTACAGACCAGGGTCTTATTAAGCTGCTCTGCGCCTCGCCAAGTTGCTGAGGAGGGCTTTGAAATTGTGATCTTGCCTCCACCTCTCAAGACACTGGGATTATAGGTGTGTACCACCATGCTCGGTGATTGATCATCCTTTTATATTTGAATTTGTCATACAACGATTATTTTTTTTCTGGTGTAGTGCCTCTTCAACTCATTAAACATCCTTCTCCGTTTTTTTTCTTAAATTACATTGTTTTTCTAAATGGGTATTGAGAAATTTCATAATCTGGGTTCAAGTTATCTATATGAAAGAGGTGGTTTGCAAATATTTTCTCTCAAATATTTTCTAGCCATATTTTACATTCTCTTAGAAAGGTCTCTCAAGAACAGATATTCTTAACATAAATGTAATTCATAACATTTCTTTTATTGATGTTTGTCATCAAACAAAATTTATATTTTAGAAATACTTTCTTAACCTCAAAATTTTTCTCTTACATTAATTTCTATAAGTTTTGTATTTTGGGCTTAACTTTTACATACATATTTCTTTACTTTAAACTATTTTTATATAGATAATTTTTTTTCTTTTGCCTATGGAAATCCAATTGTGCCAGTAACATTTATGAAAATGCTCTTCTCATTATTGAATTATCTTTGTGTCTTTGGCAAAAATTTAATGATTATATGTGTATGAGTCTATTTATCAACTATTTTTTTTCAATGATCTCTGTCTACCTTTCTCAAATGCTACCTTTTTCAATTAATGAAACTGCATAGTAACTCTTGGAATTATTCCTCTCTCTTTAACTCCACTTTTCAAAATTATTTTGATTAATCTAGTTCCTCTGAATTTCAAAATAAACTTTAGAATCATCAGGTCAAATTCAACAAAGATTTCTTCTGACTTAGATTATAATTATGTTGAAGTACAGATTAACTTGGGGATAATTCACATCTTAGTAATACTGCCTATTCCTATCCAAGAACAGTGTATATCCCTGCATTAACTTAAGTCTTCTTTCATTGCTTTTATTTGTATTTTGGATTTTGAATATATAGCATACACATTTTTCTGTTTGATATCAAGTTTTAGTGATTTATGGATAATAATCCTTATATTTCAATCAATAATGATTTCTTACTTATATATACAATATAAATGAACTTGTAACTTGAAGACTTCCTAGATTCAATTATTAATTTGAAAATTCTGTTTTTAGATTGAATATTTTCTGTATAGACAATTTTGTCATCTGTAATGCAGGGTTTTTTCTCCTTTCTATTCTGAAATTTTAATTTAAACTTTTTTTTTTCATGTTGCAAAGGTTAGAAATTCTAGTTTAAAACCAAAGAGCCTTGTTGAGAGTACACATCCTTGCCTTGATTCAAGCTATTGCTAATAACTGTTTTAAAAGCTATAAGTTTTTGCTAATTCCCTATAATTGGATTAAACAAGTTCTCATTAATTCCAAGTTTGTGGAGAATCTTTATCACAAATGAATAGTCTTTGTTATAATAGACCATTCCTACATTATTAAAATGATATTATGATTTTCATATTCAATAGCACTCATTTTGAAATATTGAAACGTCTTTTTGCTATTGGGTTAAATCCACTTGGTCATGATGTTATTCACCTTACATTTTTTTTTAATTTCATTATGGTTCAGTCTTCTTTTTTCTTTGTGATCACTTCTCAAAATTTCTTCCTGATGTATGTCCAAAAATGTTTTACAACTACCTTTGCTCTGTATCTTGGAGCATACCTGTCTCTGCCAGAGATAGCTTCAGACAACTTTAGAGTTTTCTAGACATGAACTAAATACTATGTCGTAAATCCCACATGTTCTAAGGATCACTAACCAATCAAGCATTTTGTGATTTTATTTACTTTCCCATTGATTGACAGGTGGAGCAACGCCTAATTGCTATGCTAAGCAGGAAAAGAGACCTACCATAAAAGTCTTACAACTCTACAGTTCCTCTACATTGAAAACTTAACATGACAAAACATGTTAAGTTTTGTTAAGGAGAGAAGGAAGGACACAAGCTCTTAAAATATGAGCTTCATTTAAGTAAAATGTCACAGCAAATATTTTTTGGATTCAAAGCGTTGTTTAAGTTTTGTGTAGAAACATGTATTTAACATATATGTGTAAACTCCAAGGAATTAAATTCACAGGCATTCAGTGGGCATCTGTTTATTTTTATAAGACACTTCCAATACCATTTTTCAGAGTGGCTATGCTATTTTTACAATTATACCAACAATGAATACTAGTTCCTCTTGATCCATATCCTTACCTGCACTGAATTTTAGCCTGTTCCATAGGTATGCAGGGCTTCTCATTGCTGATTTAATTCGCAGATCCCTAATTTCACTCTTTTTTTAGGAATTTCTGATATGTCCTTAAGATAAAGCAAAAATAAAAAATGAAACGTGATTTGTCTTTGCAAATAGTACAGGTAAACAATAGGAAGAGTTAACTCTTCAAAATTACATTGACCAGGGATATGCATTGAATAATCATGTCTTTATTAGCATAAAGACACATAAGGACCCATAAGAATATAACTGCCTTGGATTTTTGTGATGAAAATTAAATGTGAAAGTTTACCTTGACTACTCACTATGAAAATAACTTACAGTGTGATAAGGAGTTTGGTCTACTATGCTTTCGAAGATAAATGAATATTTATCCAAGAAAATTGATAAATAATGTTTTACTTCAACAGTTATCTTCATCAGTAATGTGAAGGATATAACTGAAAGAAAGGGGGACGATGGTAAGTTTGAGATTAAGTAAAAATAAGTCAATTTTCCATTGTTGTTTATATTCTCATGATAACTAATCTCTCATAAGCTAAAAAATTAGAAAGAATAAAAATGCATTCTCCAAAATAATAGTGTGTGGTTCAATTGGAAATAATTTCCAAATGAGATCACAAATTAATCTAAATATTTTCTCAAATATATTATACTCGTATAAAATTAAAACTAATGAAGTTGAAATGTGCATTATCAGCTGTATGTGTGTATCAGCTGTAAGGTGCATCATCTCAACTTCCATTCTTTTGTGTTCATTCTCAATGTTATAGAAGACGCTGTACACAAGAGTATACCTTATGAATTGAACTTCCTAAAGTTTAATAAGAAAAGTATTAAGAATCATCCTATAAAAAGGAAATGCTTCATGAGAGATAGCTATTGGTAGAATATAATTAATCAATAACTATGAAAAAAATCAAAACACTGCTTAATACAGGGAGTCATATCAACAACAGCAAATGTATTGGGCTGTGGATATAGTTCACTGGCAGAGCACTTATGTAGCATATATGAGGTCTTGTGTTTGATTGCCAAAAATGAATAAACAAAAAAAAAAAGTGTGCTATTTAAAAATAAAAGAGCAAATCTGCTGTTGGCGGGACTATTAAATTGATCAAAACTTTCATTATGATGCATCCCTAAGATAACTATAATATACCACAAACATACAACTCTGTCCTTGAAGCACATTGTGTTTTTAAGGTGTGACTTAACAAGTAGATTGGTGGGAAGGTGAATGCTACCATAGCAAAGAATCACCTCAAATGGCTCATCTGATGGTAGAAAATGTGAAAATATTACCTAAAAATTACCTAAAATATTACCTAAAAATTCATTGTCACTATTTGGACCATATATTTTATTTCTTCAAATTTCTCATTGATTTATTTTTGCATAATCAAAATAATCCCTGAGGATTTTGAGATCCATCCAAGTAATCAATGCCCTGAAACTACTAACACAGATATAATAGATTTTTGACAAGCAAAACTATGTATTCATTTGCATTGTTAAAATAATTTTTTTTTACCTGAGTGAGTCATTAGAGAAAAATTTTTGTAAACTTGTTAGCATTTGAAGAATCATATCCTTTCTTCTATAGTCTCTATAGTTGCCTTTTCAAGTGGATCTTCAAATGTCAGTGTGTCATGTTGAACTAAATGTTCCAGATTTCCCTTTCTTGTGGTTTTCACCGGGCACATTTTGCACAATATTTGAAAAGCAGTTGTAGGACAACACAGGTGCTGCTTTTGCACTTGGTAGGCAGGTATGGGGACACCAATCATTGCTGTGACTCCAGTTGTTGCCTGTCTATTTTGGGCTGGACAAACACCCCACGGGTATGAAGCAGCAGCGGGGTTGCAACACAGCCACTTTCATATGGAATCCTCCCTCAGCTTTTCTTACATGCAGCAGGTGAATATTTAGACCAACTTATCTGAAGAATAACCATGTCGTCAAAGTGAAAGATGTGAGAAGACATTGCTTTTAAGACATCTTCATGGATCCCAGCACATTAACTCCCTTGGTGATGGTGCTAGTTTGTCAGTCCTCCACTCTACTTGACATCTATCTTCCCCTCCACATTGCCTGCTCTGCACCAGTTGCAGAAAATAGACCTGCAGAATGTCTTTAATCAGCTTGTCAACTTATAGAAGCTTTCAAATCTGATCAAAGGTGTGACTTAACAAGTAGGTTGGTGGGAAGGTGAATGCTACCATAGCAAAGAATCACCTCAAATGGCTCATCTTCTAATAAAATGTCTTATATTTTTAGATGTAGATGGCTCTTTCCTGGGTGTGCTGTTGTAATGTTCAAATCTTGTTTGCTACTAATGAAAAGTATTTATAAAAATATGAATTATCAGAGTCTTAATAAATGGCTTCAAATTTGGATGACTAATTTTAATCTAAAGAAGCACAACCTATTTATTTTGATGGATTTCACACTTGGGGAAGCCATTCTATTAACCTTATTGATTGCTGAACTCCCTGAGTATTAAATTCTTGATGGTTGAAAGAACTCTGTCAGAGGGAAACCAGTTAGAATTTGTAATTAATCAGAAAGGTAATGCTATAAAAGAAATTTAAGGATTATTCCATTGGATTTGACACAAAAGGAAAAAGAAAAGACAAATCACTTTCTGTGCAAAATCAAACAACTAGTAGATGAAACTTAGATGTGACAAACAAAATCACAGAGGTAAAAAGCATCCTGATGAGGTGTCAGAGAACAAGTCTGAGAACATGGAATATATCCCAGCAAGCTTTAAACAGCTATTACTTTACCATTGCATCCACAGAGAACAAAGTGGTTTATTTTTATGGAAAGGATCTGAGGTATGTTAGTTAATTTACCCAAGACATCATTTGGATAGAATCTGTATTTTTAAAAGCTAGTTCATCCATTACATAAAATGAATATTTTTCTAAGATCAGCTTTCAATTTTGAAATTTAACTATTAAGGGATGCCTTCATGCTGGGTACGGTGGCACAGGCCTGTAATCCCAGCAGCTCAGAAGGCTGAGGCAGGAGGATTGGGAGTTCAAAGCCAGCCTCAGCAACTTATCAAGGTCCTAAGCAACTCAGTTGAGACCCTATTTCTAAATAAAACACACAAAAAAGGAATGGGGATGTGGCTCAGTGGTTAAGTGTCCCTGGGTTCAATAAAAAAAGAATGCATTCACAGTTGCCAGATAATTTATAATCTTTTAAAATGAATTAGCTGGAAAGAAGCACATTCAGTCACACATATACAACTAAAAAGAGTATTTAGAGAATTTTTGAAAATATCCTCTGTCTACACCGTCTAGAACAAAAGCAAATTTTGGAATGCTTTCCCAAAGGAAGAAAATAAAATTGCTGGTTTTTACATTAGAATTTTCTTTTAACCCACAGATTATTTCTTATATCATTGCATTACAGCTACATATCTAATTTTTATTCATTTTCTTTTTCTTCTCACTAAAATGAATATTTTATTAATCTTTATTTGATTATTTTATTAATCTTTATTAGTTTTTCAATGTATTTATTTTTGAGCATCAAACTTCAGAAATATGAAACTATGAAAATATAGCAAACCTTTTTATTTTGAAATATTAGATGTGTAAGAATTTACAAAAAAAATATAAAGATATCCCATGGACTCTTCCCTCCGTTTATCTAAATGACAACATCTTATGTAACTATATTATCCCAAACAGGACATGTAGAATTGTTTACTAAAGCATAAATCTCATTTAGATGTCATCAGTTTCTGTGTGCATGTACAGTAGGGTGTGGGTTCTATGCAATGCTATGAAATATAGAGATTTCATGCACCAACACCACAATCAGGATACAGAACATTTCCATCATCACTATATAACTCCCTTAAGCTACCTCTTTATAGATTTGTATTCTCACCAGTGTTAATCCCTAGGAACCATGATCTTTCTCATCATCTTTCCCCATCACTACAACTTGTCAGTTTGATACTTACGTATATGGAATTTTGCAGTATGCTTCATTTTCCAAATGTCTCTTTTCACTAAGAATAATACCCTTGAGATCTTTCCAAGTTTTTGAATGACATCAATTATTTGTCCCTTTTTATTGAAAAATAGTATCTTATTAAATTTTTATACTATAGTTTATTCTTCATTTCAGACATATGGGTTGTTTCTTATTTAGGACTATTACAAATAAAGATAATGAAAAGAGTGGAAAGAGTGTCAAAAAATCAGTATACGACAGCTGCTAGATTTGCTTACTACACTGCTATTGATTTATCTGGTAAGGAGATAAGAGTCTAAATTGGTTTGTACAGTTTATTTCTCGAGGCATAGCAGATAGCATAAGCTTCATATTTTCTATTGCCTCTCAAGATCCACAGAAGCAAAAGAAGATTGAGCTCAGTTATGTGTTGATCACACAGGATGTATGTGTCAGACTGAGAAGCTTAGACATTACCCAACTGTCATAAGAGAAGTGATATGAAGCCCAGCCATTGTCCCCTCTGAGGACAGGAACAGCTGGATTTCAATGGGCAGCAGAAAAAGTGGTCATTGTCTTTACTATTCTAGAATGTCTCTGGGCAAGGAAAAGTTCTCAGTCTTTTCTACCTTGGTGATAAGTGTGACCCTAGCTTGAAACTGCTTGCAAGAGGATGTACATGAAGCTTTGAAGAGATAGTTGATGCTGTAAGATGTGCAGAAATACCATTGCTCCATGGCTCCCAAGAACCTAAAGAAAATGTGCAACTGCTATATTTTAGGATAAATTTAACTTTATAAGAAGTTGTAAAGGGGCTGGGTGTGGTGGCACACTCCTGCAAGTTCAGCACCTTGGGAGGCTGACACAGGAGGATCATGAGTCCAAAGCCAGCCTCAGCAACTTAGCAAGGCCATGAGCAACAAAGCAAGACCCTAAGCAACTCTAAATAAAATACAAGGAGAGCTGGAGATGTGGCTTGGAGGTTAAGAGCTCCTGGGTTCAATCCCCAGTACCTCCCCGCCCCAAATAAAAGCGGTAAAGGTATTTTCCAAAGATACTATAACATTGTGTGTTCTCACTAACAACATATGAATTATCCAATTGTTCTATCAACCATTGGTATTATTTTACTGATATTGGTGTTATTTTACTGGTACCAATGCTTTATCATTGGTATTATTTTACTGGACAGGTAGTGCTTTATTCCTCATGACATTAGGTTGTATTTCAGGAACTAATAATGATATTGGAAATATTCATAAGTGCTTATTGGCCAAAAATGCATCCTCTTTGTCAGAGTAGAAGTTTAAGGCCTTTTCTCCTTTTCTTTTTGAAGTTTTGATATTTGTTGAAGAATGATTTGCATATGCTGAAAAAAAAAACATCCTTTGTCAGATGTATGATTTCTAATATTTTCTCCAAGTCTGTAAATTGTCTTTTCATACTTTTGACAGGATCTCAAATATACTATAAGATATTATTTGATAAAGTCCAATGTAATGATTTTTTCCATATAGATTTGATTTTTGATGTTTTAGATTCTATATTTATCTATGTATGTAAATAAGTTGTCTTTTTAAATTGGAAATCATGACAGCTTTGCAGGAAGTTACAAAGATAATATACAGACTTCCCTAGGACACCATAACATTTCCACCACTATTACATTTTACTTAATTATAGTGTAATTTCATACTTAATAAATTGATATTTTTACAGAGTGTATCTATAGATCTAAGAGATTTTATCACATCTATTACTTTAGAATCTACTGCAATCCAGATACAGAATTAGCCCCATGATGAACTCCCTAAAGCTATCCACTTTATTGTCAAAACTCTGCCCTTCTCTACCAGTACATATCATACAAATCTTTCTTAAATTTTGCAATTTAAAGAATGCTATTGTAAAGGTAAAATTTTTAAGCTGATTCTAAGCCGCAGAGCCAGAGTTAAAATGTAAAGGACCGGACACTGTGAAGTTTCTAAACTGCAAGGCTTGTGTTATAAAGTAAGAGAACATTGATATGTTTATTATTGCTAAATTCCTCGGCTACCCCGGAGCCAGAGACTTTGATCTCTGTAGCTGTTAGGACAATACCGGAGCTGCCCCAGTAAACATTCTCCCTGGCTCCTCTGGTGGTCTGATAACTTGGGACTCTGTGTAAAATGGCATGTAGGCACCTTGGGCCCCAGAACCAATCAGTTTAAATGTTCACCCTGCTTAGAAGTGACCAATCACCCCTGTCCAATCTGTTCCCGCCAATGAATGACTCAGAGTTGTTGTCCAATTTTCCCGCGCCTCCTGACGATTTGTTCTGATGTATGCAAAGCCCCCCGCCCTCTCCAAAAAGTGTACTTAAGCTCTGCCTGACCTCTGCACGGGGCTCTGGGCTGCTCTATCTTCCTGAGTGAGCCTGGAACCTCAGCATGCTGAATCAATAAAACCCCTTCTGCCAATGGAGCCGGTCTCTTGTGGTCTCTCCCTCCGGCACTTCGCCGGACCCTTACACTATGTAAATGGAATTATACAATATATAACTTGCTGAGAGCCATAGCCAAGTAGGAATGACGCATGGCAATTTCCTTGTCAGCCTACCCAATGTTGCTTAGAGGGAGGACTCTCCATTGTGGAAATGGGCTTGCCTTGGACCCAGGTCATTTGCAGTGACATTGCATGAAATGTGACCTTGCTCAGGGATTAGGGCGGATCCGGGTTTAGGGCCATCGGGGGTTTAGGGTGGATCCGGGTTTAAGGTGGATCCTGCTGGGAATAGGGTGTATCCTGTTGCCTCAGGCACCCGCTCCTTGAGTTCCCCTTGAGTTCTCTCGGGATTCAGAGAGTATTTGGGATGCAGAGCCCAGTGGAGGTGTAGATTTTCCCCAGAACATGCGTGTAGAGTGCCGGTGAGAGTTCGGGAATAAAGAATTGATGTTTGAATCTACAAGGTGTGTGGTGGCTCAGTTATTTTGTGCCCAGCCAGACTGCGGCATTAACTTATGGTAAAGTGTTTACTTTAGAACAGATCTAAATTTACAGAAAAATGTGAACTTAATACACTGTTTTCTCGTATACCCTGCATCCAAGTTTTCCTATTACAGCTTCTTGTTATAATTAATAAAACAAGTTTAATATATTATTAATAACCAAAGTTCAAAGTATACTCCAAATTCCTTAGCTTTTGTTTAATGTCTCTTTTCAGTTTCACAATTCCACCCTAAGTGTCACACTACATTTACTAGTCAGGTTTCCTATGATGCCTTGGCTGTGACAGTTTCTCATACTCATTATTTTTGGTGACTTTGACAATAGAGAGCTATGGTTTAATTCTATTGTAGGACATTCCCCATTCCATCAAATCGTGTCAAGTTTATGTGCTAGTTACCCTGCTACTGCTTGCTATTTGTCTCTATTACCAGGTTCCCCATCTTCCCATGCCACCAACTTTCTCCTTATTCTCCATTTGGAAGTCATTATTCACAACCCAGTTCTAAGTAGTGAAAGCTATGTTCCACCTTTTTAAGTGCAGATTATATACATTATATGGGAATATTTTGCATTAAAGCTTTGTTTCTTCTCCTACATTTGTTTGTTTATTCAAGAATGTATATTAGTATGGATGCATAAACAGCTATTTTATATTTTGTTTAACAATCCAAAGTTATTATTTATTTATTTATTTTGTTCAAATGGGTTCAAGTTTGGGCTGCTGGGAGCTCATTAAGTGGGTGTCTGTGTCTTTTTAATGTATTTTCTTCATCATGAGGTTTTTGTTTCTGAGCATTTCCTTCTAGTATTATAAAATATTCCAGACATATTTTCAACATCTCCTGTCCGAATCCTAGATTTTGCCATTTTCCAAAAAGTCCTGGTTCCTTCTATTAGAGAATGTTATGAAGCCTTCCGTGTTAGGTATAATCCATTTTGACCTATGTAATTATTTTATTTAAAATTGTATCTTCGTAGAAAAGTAGACTTGGGTCTGCTTTTATATTGTTAATCCATTCTGAAAATTTCAGTGTTTTGAAAACTCTATGACATTTATTCTTTTAATTATTATATTTAGATTTTTACATTGAAAGTGATTATTGGTAGAATTGGAATAACATTACCATGTTTATAACTTTTCCATTTACCATATTTTTCATTTCTATTTTCCTGCTTTCTTATTTCAAACCAACATATTGTGTAATTCTATTTTACATTTTCTCTTACCATGCTATGTTGGTCATATTTATGTTGTTGTGACAAAATATTTGAGATAAACAACTTATAGGGAAGAAATGTCTACACTGGCTCACAGTGCAGAGTTATCAATCCCTGGTCAATTGGACCCACTGCTTTGGGCCTATAATGAGGCAGAACATGACAGTAGGGATTTATATGGTGGGACAAAGCTGCTCACTTCAAAGCAACCAGAAAGCAAAGGGAGACAGGAAGGCATTGGGGTCTAATATCTCTTTCAGGGACAAACCTCTAATGACACAAACTTCTTTCACTAGGTCCAACCTCCCCAAAGTTGCACCCCCTCCCAGTAGCACCGCAGGCTGACAATACTATCTCAGCACATATCCTTTAGAGGACATTTCAGATATAAACCATAGCAAATGTCAAACATAATTTGTGTTAAAAATTAATGATTGCCCTAGAAACTCATAATATATATATATATATATATATATATATATATATATATATATATATATATTTAATTTTTCGTAGTCCACTTTCAAATGAAATTATACCTCTTTACATGTAATATAAGTGCCTTTTTTGAGAACATTCTGGTATTTCCCTCTCAGGTCTCATGGCATTGACATCACTAATTTTACTCCTAATTATGGTGCAATCAGCCTATATATCATTGCTATTTTTACTTTAAATACTTTTGGTTTAGACTATGTAAAAATAAGAAATATAAAATATTTTATTTTATCTTCATTTGTTTCTTATGCTTTTTGTTTCTTCATTAGATCTGTTTCTTATAGATCATTTTATTTATTTCCCCCCCCAAATTAATTTTCTTTCCAGGCAGATCTGTCAGCAATAAATTCTGTCATTTTTTTTATATTTGTTTGTTTGCCTGAAGAAATATTTTTTTCCTTTATATTGAAAAATAATTTCACAGGGCATCGAGTGCCTCATAAGAGGTACCTGTAAAGAGGTACACTATTATTTAAAGGTTTATTAAGATTAACTTTAAAAAGAATGGTGAGTTTCTAGGGCAACCCTAACTTTAAAAATATATAATATATATTTAAACATGTAAACACACACAAACACACACACACAAACACACACACACACACACACACAAAAGTTTAAACATTTATATATAAATGTCCAACCTATATCTGTATACACTGGTGGGAGATTTTTTTTTCAATGTTTGATTTTCTCCAGTCTTTTTTTACATGGTTTCTGAATCCAAAGAGAAGTCCTGTGAGATTCTTATCTTATTCCTCTACAGGTAATATATTTTCACTCTTTCGCTACTGTTAAAAATTTTTGTCTTTGATTTTTTTCAGTGTGAATATGATATGCCTCAGTGTAGACTTATGAATATGTATCCTGCATGGTGTTCTCTTGAGCTTTCTGGATCCATGGCTGCGTCATTAATTTTGGGAACCCCCTTGCCATTCTTACTTCACATAGTTTTTCTGAGGTTTTTATCTTTCTTCTCCTTTGGGAATTCCAGTGATATGTATGTCAAAACTTTTAGTTCCACTGTTCTAAGATATTCTGTTTGGATTTATCGTTCTATTTCTTTTTATGTTTCATTTGGGAATTTTCTATTGATCAGTATTCAAGTTCACTGACAATTCCTTACCTATGCCCAATATGTAGATGAGACCATCAAGGCATTCTTTAATTCCATTAGAGTGCTCTTAAATTCAACACTTCTTTTTGATTCCTTTTCAGAATTCCATCTCTGTTGTGTTACCCATCAGCTGTTACATGGGCTCTACCTTTCCCTTTCCCTTCACCTCAATGCTGGTAATACTGAATATCTATTTTTGTGCAAACTCACTACCCACATATATTCTTTGTGTCTATTCAAGTATTTCACACATTTTTTCATTGCACTGATTTTCTATTGTTGTTTAGAGAA
The DNA here is from genome assembly GCF_048772815.1 of Callospermophilus lateralis. NCBI lineage: Eukaryota > Metazoa > Chordata > Mammalia > Rodentia > Sciuridae > Callospermophilus > Callospermophilus lateralis. The sequence continues at coordinate 14,820,224 of NC_135320.1, forward strand.
TTACTCATACATTTTCTATTGAAATCCTTTACCAGATATGTGGTTTTAAAATATATTCTCGCAGTTTACAGTTTGTCTTTTCATTTTTTTTCAGTAGTCTCTTTCACATAGCAAGAGTTAAATACCTTGATTAAATAATATTTTCTTTCATATACTGTGGTATTTTGTTATAGTAGCCAAAGCAGAATAATGCAGCTACATATTAATATGGTATGAATTGACAGCTTTATCTACTGAGCTTTCCTATCTATAAACACTGTGTGATTATCTGTTAGTGTGCATCACGGTATCTTATAATAGAATTTTGTGGTTGCCAATACACAACATTTGTACATGTTTTGCTAAATTATACTTAAATATTTCATTTTTGTGATTTTTTAAAATGGCATTGTGTTTTAAATTTCATTGATGCATGCTACTATAGAGTAATGCAATAGGTTTTTTATGGTGATCTTATAACCTATGACTTTGATGAATTAACTTTTAATTACAAGAGTTTTTTTCCCCCTAAACTTTCTTTGGATTGCCTATGTGGACAACTATTTCATTTGAAAATAAGGACAATTTTATTTCTTTCTTTGAAATATTTCTGTCTTAATTTCTTGTCTTTTGATTTATACCAGGGCTAGAATTTCTAATAGAGTAAAGATCATTATTAGTCAGAAGAGTTCTTTTTTTTCAAATATGTATTTTTCAGCTGTAGTTGGACACAATACCTTTATTTTATTTACTTATACCTGGTACTAAGAATTGAACCCAGGGCTTCGCATGTACTAGGCAAGTACTCTACTGCTGAGCCACAACCCGAGCCCTAGAACAGTTATTTAGTATGTTTTTAGAGTTCTTAATTTATAGCATATTGTCTTTTTGATATATATAGGAGCTACACTGATATACCTTGTTTTACTCTATATAGTTGTATTTTGGGTGCTCTTCTTTCTTTCTTCACAAGTTATTTTGGATACCTATCCAACTATAATGTTTAACCATGTATTATACAGATGTATTTTGTTTCCAAGTATTTAGACTTCCTGCTATTTTTATGTGATTCCATGTGGTTAAAGAACACACTTTTATATGATCTTAATACTTTCAATTCTGCTGAAGATGTTTATGGACTACTATATGGTCTATCATGATGTATATCTCATTAGTGTTTTTTTGTGCTCATTGATTTTTTAACAGGGAGATTTGCACTATCTAGTCTGGGTTATATCAAGTTGTAAAGAGCAGGCTGTGCTCTTCTGTGACTTACTCCATGAGGTATAGAGCAGTAGGTTCTCAGACTCTCCCTAAACCTGTGTTATTCCATTTTATCAAGCAGTAGTTTGGCATGAGCTACTTCATTTAAGTGCTGAGGTGGAATGACTCTATATCTTGCTTGTACAACTCAATAGCCACCATCATTCTAGTAATACCATAAGGCACAAACTATTAAATAAATTAATCACACTAATAAAAATGACCACATGTGAACATTGAATTAATCAGATGCACATGAATGTATGGGGATATCAAGTTCATGTGCAAAAATCCAGACCAGTGAATTCATCATTCATACCAGACCACTTAAAGAAGCAAGCCTCTAATTCAAGGACAAGAAAAGGAGGACCACTACAAGAGTGGACATGGCAGCACCCTGACCCCATCACCTGGTCACTTCTCAGGAGTCTTGTCCAGAAAGAATTGCCTCAGTGATGAACTTCTAAATCTATATCCAAGGCCTTTGGAAGAGCATGGTTTCTTGTAGCCATGTTGATCACACACAGCCCACTCAGAGCTGACATCTCAAGCTGACACTCCTAGTTGACACTATGGAGTTGCCATCCCTCCAGACCTTGTTCTAAAATAATTTCCAATAGCCCTGCACCATGAACAAGCTCTTTGATTAGTTCATGATCTTGTCTGACGACCAATGGTGATTCTTTGCATTTATCTGTCACTCTTCCTGTTTGCCTGGCTCAACATCCTGTGACATGGTGACCACTTTAACTCCTTTTAACTCCTTAGCTTTTGTGAAATAACTGTATATCAATATGTAAAATAAAAGTTCAAAATATATATATATATACATACATATATGTATATATATATGTATGTGTGTGTGAGTATAAAATATTGCTTATTTTATTTTTATGTTTTAATTTATTATATTTTCATTATAAATATTTTATTTACATATGTTTGTGTAAAGTATGATTTATGACTTGAGTGGTATAGAAATTAGAAATTTAGATTGACATAAAAGAACTAGTTTTTCCCAGTTTATAACTATCAGGTGACTTGCAAGTCAGTGAAATGCCAGCACTAAAAGTGGTGTGGTGGTAGACACAAATGTGTTTGGTCTATGTTAATGACATAGCTCACTCAAGACAGAGGTGAACAAGAAAACTCTGTTCTTCTCACTCTTCATTTAACCTCATGTAAAATGATATGCATTTTTTTAGTTTCCTTATATGAAAAATGGAAATAGTAAGATGCAATTCACAGATCCTACTGATAATCTTAGAAAAGGGTAGTGCGAGGGAAAACTCTGTTGAAAATACAAGAGGCTTTTAAAATGAAGCCTGAGCTGGGTGTGGTGTCCCATGCCTGTAATCCCAGTGTCTGGAGAGGCTAAGGTAGGAGGATCACTAGTTTAAAGCCAGCCTCAGCAAAAGTGGAGTGCTAATCAATTCGGTGAGACCCTGTCTCTAAATAAAATACAAAAATAGGGTCATGCACCTGCCCACTGCAAGGTCGATTGTCATCTGATTATTAAATATTTTCTCAACAAGTCACCTCTGGGTGTTATGCTTCCAACTCATAAAGAGCATCTACCCCCAAAGAGATGACCCTGCTCCTCACTGACATTGGCATAGGTTCCACTGTGAGTGTACTGGGGGTATTGCAATGAGTTTGAGACATCTGACATGAATAGACATGGTATGAATCCAACCAAGTAGAACTCAGGGAAATCCACAAGGACAAACTTCCAATCTTTCCAAATATTGTTGACTTTACTCCAGTGTAAGATTATAAATAATAATAATATATAAAACTTTACTCAGTTTTTAGTCTTTTTTCACTTCTACTTAACTTCTTAGTACTTAAGGAATAAGAATTTTGATAAAACAGATGGAGATATAATTTTGGTACATATTAAGAAATAGTGAGGAAAGTTTGAAAGAGGTCATAGGAACACGGAAAATATTATTAAACTGTGCAGAAGACATGCAGTTTACACCAATGAGCATGAAGAAAGGTAACATGCTTTCAAAGACAAATTGGGTCATTTAAATCCTATTCAGTGGCTATTTTGAATCCAATCACAGGACTAGAATTCTCTTTTTGTTTCCTCTGCTCTTGGCTCTAAGGTTTCCCATGCCACCAGCTCTTGGAACTCAAATTGGCAGAATTATTAACTGTCTTTTGTGTGCAACCAAATGTAGTTGAATATTATTCATCTACATATTCCATAAAAAGAACTAAAGAACATCCCAGCACCAATGTGCCCCCAAAACACTGTCCTAAGAAAAAGTAGCAAGGCACAAAAGTCACATATAGAAGCATTCCATCTATAGAAAGTGTTCTAATTGATAAATCCACAGAGAGAATGAACACACAGTGATAGATGTCAGGAACTGAGGAGGGATGTGGGAATTGGAAAATACTGGCTAATGGGTAAGAGATTTCATTTTGAAACGTTGGAAATATTTTGAAACTAGATAGAGTGGGTGACTCTAAATGGCACTGAATGTACTAAATGCCACTGAATTGTTCACTTTAATAGAGTTAATCATATGTTATGTGAATTACTTCACTTCAATACACTCTTCTTATACAGAACACTTAATTATTATTTATAACACTTTCTATGGAAAGATATAGACTGAGTTATAAATAATTAGCATACAATAGTTTTAGAATACAACTCAATCACAGAACTGAAAATGACTATATAAAGGAAATACCAATCAGACATGAGAAAAGATTAGCTAGGATGATGCTGTTAAAGGTGACTATGGCAGCACAATTGTTTTCAGGAATAATATAATTTTGTTCCATGTAATAATTTTGTGAAAATGATTGCAAATCAGATCTCTCAATACCATTACTATACTTTCAAAGTCAATTAGAAATTTCAGCATAGCATATTCAGGGTTATTTGACTCCAATTCTTTGGTATCTTATCTTATTTGTTGAATAAAATCATGAATTCAAAAGGAGAAGAATTGAAATAGTTCCTTTATTCTGAATAATCTTAAGAAAGCTGGTTACTGCTAGATAGCAGAGATCATTACCCTCTGGCTGTCATCCTGATTATTTTAATCTTTTAGAATGCTTTTCAGTGAATAGGAACTAAAATCCTATGTGCATCTCTCATCTATATGTTTTCAGTGCTTAATTTACAATGCTTTTATCTTTGATGTTATTTCTTTTTATATTCACTTTTGGGAAAAGTCAGTCTAAATAGATAATTTAGTTTCAAGAAGATACTTAAACAAAATGATTGTATGAGACAAAATTTCATTCAGACCTAAGAAAACTTATACATAAGAATATCAGCCCTTCTTTTCTTATTTTGTCAGCCTATGTTTATATGATTAGCAATTCCATGTAAGATGAAACTCCCCTCATAAGTATTTTGGAAAATTAAGAAATGATGTCACTAAAATAGAATAATGTCACTTTTGTAATGCCAACTCACTAATTCTAAACAAACCCTAACTTTTGTTACGATTTTGTTAAAATCATTCAATAATCACAACATTCCTTAAGCACCTACCCTTTCCTGATATCATGCCAGGTGGTAGGTACACAAAAGGAAGCAAAATAGCCAAAGTTTCTGCCTTCATAAAAATTGGAGTTTGGTGGAAAGATGGTAAATTAAATATTAGCAAAAAATTATATATTAGTGCAAGTAAACAAGTGTCCAAAGAGCCAAGACGGTGGGACCTATCTGGGAATGTATATAACTAGATGCTGTGGTTCCTTGGGGCCTATCTAAGAGGGAAAATGAAAGACATTAAAAAAAGATAGATATTTTAAAAGTCATAATTATGTGTGTTACGAGCTTAAAAATAACTGCATGGAAAATAAATCTAAAGATAATGGATGATTTATAAAAATATATGAATAGATAATTCCAAGAATAAATAGAAAATATTATCTGACTCTTAAATAGCACATCATTTTTCCTAAAATCCACATTTTTCCAGCCAGGCCACTCTAATTTAGTCCAGTATATTACATACCATATCTGTATCACACAAAAATACTAAAGCAAAGAAATCAAATATGAAAGATCATTATATTGATCTGGGTAATCCAGAGAAACATAACCAAAAAGATACAAGCATCAATCTATCCATTGTCTACATCTATTCATCTACTTTAGAATGAAGTTCACTGTACAACTTGCTTCACACATTTATGTAATTTAAGAATCCATATGGCCTATTATCTGAAGGTGGGAGATAGAGGAAAAGCTAGTGGTGTTCTATCTCCTCCAAATATGGAAGGTCTGAGAACCAGGAACACCTCTAGTTTAAGTTCCAGTCCAAGGGAAGAAGACAAAAATTTTAGCTCAAACAGACATATAAAGAGAACAATCATCCTTTTTCCACGTTTTCATTCTTTTAGGGACTTTGATGATTTGTAAGATGCCCGCTCACAGTGGGGAAACCTATTGGCTCACGTAGCTATTCCTAAACTATTTTCTTCTAAGAAACACCATCCCAGACATGCTCAGAAATAATGTTTAACCAGATATATGAATATCCCATTGCTGAGTCAAGTTGACACTAATAATAAACCAACACAATCACAATATAGAAAGGATGGGAAAACTAAGGTATGTTAGTATTATGAAACATTATTCAGTGTTAAAAATGTAGATGAGTTAGTTTTGCACCAACTGATTGGACTTTCCAAAAGTATCTCCAGCCAAGCAATTCATCATATAACAAAGTGTACATGATATGAACCCATTTTTATAAAACCATAATATATTATGTGTATGTATATATACATGTTCATGTGTTAATGTGAAATGGTTAATGCTTAATATGCAATTATGGTAATGAAGAGCAGGAAGATGTCTAGCTTGAGTATGTATGCATTTAACATGCATTTATTTCTTTCTATTTCTTGTTGGTTTTATATATTCCTAAGATTAGGAAGAACAACAACAACAAAAAAGCCGTGAGTCAAGTCATTCTGAATCAAAAATGTGAGCCTCTCTATATATTAAAATTCTCAGTTTGTATAATTTATATAACTTGTTAGAGTCTGTAAACAAGTCAGGATGGCGCCTGGCATTTTGCCAGAGAAATGTTAGAGCCTGTAAACAAGTCTGGATGGCGCCTGGCAAAATGCCAGAGGGAGTGGTTTGTGAAGTAACAAAAGCAAGCCATTAAGTGTGGAGATTCCTTATTGGTTGACTGCTGTATCTAGTTTTTGCTAATTAAGATAAGCTGTTAAATATCGCTTGGGTCCTACAATAAAGGGCTCCTACTCCTGCTGTATCAATCTACACAAGTTGTTCGTCACCCCCCAGTTATTTTGCTGCAGCCGGACTGCGGCAGTAACTTCTATAAACCTTGACCTCATTGTTCGTACAAAAGAAATAATGTTTTCTCCACAGTATTTCTTTGAGTTTAAGTAAATTACCTTGATGAAATTATTTGATTCAAGTTACCCATTTATTATCAGCTCCTTTCCCAATCTCTGGGATGAAAGATACATGTCTAAAAGAGAAAAACTAGTGAGCATAAAGGTCACATAGTATATAAAAGATTCAGTGTAATTGATGAACTTATTTATTTGAATCAGAATGTGTCAAATGCATTCTTCTGTCAGGTATATCTAATTAGAATAAGTAATAAAAGAAAGAATATGTCTAGCATCTAAACACATGATTTGTGTTCCAAAATAGGAGCACAGTTATATCTTCAAGTCATACAAGTAAATGCTGTTATGAATGTCATGAGAAAATGAAGTTGAATGTACATCCATCAAAGTCAGTGATTATGAGAGAGGATAGCCCTGACATGTTAGCTGAGTCAGCACAGCTTGTCACTGCATCTGGAAAAAAAAAAAAAAAAGCACTCTTTTTTTTTTTTGAGAAAAGGATTTAAAAATTTAAGTGACATTGAAATGATTCAATGCTAGCACAACATATCTACAAATGCCCAAAGATATGTTTCTAGAAAAAAACAAAAACTACTCACATCCTAATTAGCAGTTTCCCAGTTTATTTACATTGCATTCTGCTATGTAATTATGCTATACAACAAAATTTAACATTTGCTTGGTATATTGCCTAACAAAATATGCAGCATAAAACAGTATGGTAATATATATTATAATACTTTTATATATTGCAATATATAGAGAAAGACCTAAGGAAAAACCATAGTTGCTGAGACCTTGATTTTGAACAACGAGGCTCCAAAATTGTAAGAATGTGAATTTCCATTGCATAAGTACCAGTATGTGGTACTTTATTATAGCAGTCCTAGCAAACTAATATACCATCAGTGTAACTGCTGTCAATCTATATTGAACAATTCTTCGTATTTTATCTATCTATCTATCTATCTATCTATCTATCTACCTATCTATATTTATTTGTTCTTTTTAGTTATACATAACAGTAGAATCAATTTTGATATAATTGTACAAGCATAGAATATATTTAATTCTAATTAGGACCCCAGTCTTGTAGATGTACATATGGTAGGATTTACTGTGGCATATTCATATATATACATAGGACAGATATGTCAGATTCATTTTACTGTCTTTCCTTTTTCTATCTCCTCTTTCTTTCCCTTCATTCCCTTTTGACCCACTGAACTTCTAGTTTTTGCCTTCCTCCCCTTTATTGTTTGTTGTTAGCATTCACATATCTGAGAAAACATTCAACCTTTGTTTGTTGGGAATTGGTTTCTTTTATTTTACTTACCAAAATAGTCTCCAGATTCATCCATTTACCTGCAAATATCACAAAGTCATTCTTCTTTATGGCTGAATAATCCTTAATTGTGTGTATATACCACAACTTTTTCTTGATTAACTCATCTTTTGAAGAGTATATAGGTTGGTTCCTAGCTTAGCTATTATGAATTGAGCTACTTTAAACATTGATGTGGCTGTGTCACTGTAGTGTGCTGATTTTAACTCCTTTAGCTATATACAGAGGAGTAGAATGACTGTGTCAAGTGGTTTCCATTTCTACTTTTTGAGGAATACTCTATACCAGAGTGATTTCAACAGTTTGCAGTTCCACCAACAATTTATGAATGTACCCTTTTCTCCACATCCCCAACAACATTTATAGTTACTGGTATTCTTGATAATTGCCATTCTGACTGGAGTGAGATGAAATCTTAGTGTAGTTTGATTTTGCAAGACATGTTAAACTTTCACATATTTGTTGACTATTCATATGTCTTCTTTCGAAAAGTATCTGTTTAGTTCCTTTGCCCACTAATTCACTTGGTTATTTGTCTTGATGGTGTTAAATTTTTTGAATGTGTTGTGATCCTGGAAAATAACGTCCTATCTGAGGTGCAGGTGACAAAGATTTTCTCCCATTCGGTAGGCGTTCTCTTCATGTTCTTGATTGTTTCCTTTGTTAAGAAGAAGCTTGCTAGTTTGATACCTTCTCATTTATTATTTTTTAATTTATTGGTTCTTTTTAGTTATTTATGACATCAGAATCTACTGTGATATAATTATACTAGAATGGAATTTTTATTTTACTTTTTTTGCTTTAGGAATCTTGGTAAGGAAGTCAGTTCCTGAGTTGATATGTTTGAGTATTGTCTGTAATTTAAATAGGGAAAGATGAACTTTTTTAAACAAGTGATGCTAGAACAACTGGAAATTAATCTTGATGAAATTAATGTCACCCATTTGCTCTGTGCACTTATGATTTCTTGTGCCCCATTAGTTACTGAGAGTAAACTAAAATCTTCAACTATATTTAAGGGTTTTTCTAATATCTTTCTATTTTTCTTTGCATACTTTGAAGTTTTATTTGTGCATATACAGGAATATTCAAACTTTTGATAAGTTGTCTTCTTTATAATATTGCAAAAAATGTTTTTTAATGTCTGGTAATATTATTTCTTCCCTTTTATAGATTTTTCAATTTTTTTATTATTCACTAAAGATGTAAATTAATGTAAAATGGGCTTAGTAGTTTTCTTTCATATACATTTCTTTTCTTCCTTTAATATTGTTGCTCACTATTTTCTTTAGCTTTATTTATGCAATTCACAGTATACATAAACATTGTCACAATTGATTATGAACATAAATTGGAAAAGCTAAAGCAATAAAATCTATAGAAAAAGCTCTCGTGGCCTTTGTGTAAATAACGATTTTCCTTCCTCCTTATCCTCCTCCTCCTCCTCCTCCTCTTCCTCCTCCTTTTCCTCCTCCTCTTTTTTTTTAGGGACACAAAACTTGACATAAAATCTTGGATCCCAAATATCAAGCCATTAGGAACCTCATGAATAACTTAAACCTATTAAATCTTTTAATTAATTTATTTATTTTTACTTTTCACGTGAAGGTTCATTGAATGGAATAATTAAACTGTAGCCTCGAGCTGTTTTTATAAGATGTATATGCATACATAAAACTTCAAAGTATGTAAAGCAAAACAAAATGATATCAGATAAGCCTTAAATTATAGTTGGGTACTTTAATTTACTCTCTTTAACTGGTGGGACACAAGAAATCATAGGTACAAAGAGCATAGGAGTGACATTTTTAATCCAAATGACCTAATTTGCATATAAAAGAATATTCCACTCACTGGTAGCAAAAAAAAAAAAAAAGCACATTTTTCTCAAAATAAGAATGTTTTCAACATGTTTAAATGTAAAGATAAAAGGGGAAAAAAGAATTTACACTACAAATAACAGTGGTCCATGAAGGTGAAAATCTTAACTATTTCTTTCTTTACAGAAAATATTAGTTAAGCCTTGCCTTAAAAGTAGACATTAATATACCATCTCATTTCTTAAGCTTTTAATTCAATGTTTCCTTCTAAATATTCCTTTACTAAATCTCACAAATTTTGTTGTCATGCATTTATTCTCATTCAATTTTTTTTCAAATTTTCCATGTGATTTCCTAGCCAGTACTACCCATTAACCAATGGGTTGTGAGAAGTGTTTTGTTTAATTTTTAAATACTTGGAGATGTTCTATACAACTTCCCTTGATTGATTTCTAATGTGCTTCTCTTGTAACTATAATATGTTTCATATGATCTTGAAACTTACAAAGTCATTTAGGTTGGAACTGTGATCTACTACAGGAAGAGGTGGAACATGTTTTATCCAAAGAAAGTAAATAGTTTAGAGTTTGAGGGTCAATGACAGTTTCTGTATTATATTCTTTTTTGGTTGTTTCATTGGTTTTTAAGACTTTTAAAATGAATAATAATAATAAATCTCAGCTTGCAGATTCTGTGGAATAGTTTATATTCCATATATGGAGAGAATGCTTTTTTATGTAAATTAATTCATGTGGTTAAAAAAATGTCACCCATGTGCTCTGTGCACTTATGATTTCTGGCGCCCCATTAGTTACTGAGAGTAAACTAAAGTCTTCAACTATATTTAAGAGTTTTCCTAATATTTTTTTATTTTTCTTTGCATACTTTGAAGTTTTATTTGTGCATATACAGGAATATTCAAACTTTTGATAAGTTGACTTCTTTATAATAATGCAAAAAATGTTTTCTTTTAATGTATGGTGATATGGTTTCTTACCTTTTATAGATTTTTCAATTACTCACTTTTTATTATTCACTAAAGATGTAAATTAATGTAAAATGGGCTTAGTAGTTTTCTTTCATATACTTTTCTTTTCCACCTTCAATATTGTTGCTCACTATTTTCTTTAGCTTTATTGATGCATAACTGACACATACAATTTTATAAATTTAAAGTATAAAAAGGGATAATTTGACCACAGTCAAGCTATGAAGTTAATTAGTACATCTGTCATCTCTCATAGCAATTGTTGTTGTTGTTTGAAAGGCAACTATATATCTACTTTGATTTTAATGTTGCCATTTAATTCATATTTTGATGGCACATGCTTCCTGTTTTTATGTTGCTAATATTTTCTGAATCAAGTTGTTCTGTTGTTGACAGCATGTAATTTGTTCTGATGCATATGTAAATATACACATAAAGATGTATATAAAATCCAAGTGGATGATCTATGACTGTTAGACTATTCATATTTATGAAAATAATAATGCTTGTCTTTTACTATTGCTTGGTCCTGGATATTCCCTAAAGGTCCATATGTTAAAGGCCTGGTCCCTAGTTTGATGCTATTGAAATGTGGGTAGAAACTTTAAGAGGTGGATCCTGGTGAGATGACTTCAGGTCACTGGGGGCATACCATCACAGGAAACTGTGGTCTTCTCTTTTTGTTTTTGTTTTTTTCATTTTGGCCATGTATGAGTGGTTTTCTTACCATACTCTCCCACTGTGATGAACTGCCATGGGCCACAAGCACAGGGGCCAACTGAGCAAGACCTAAAACCTTTAAAACTCTTCTCTTCATAAGGTGATAATCTCAAAGCTAACTAACACAGAAAATTGGTAACAGAGTTGGGGCAGTCTTTAACATTGACCCATACTGAAAATGGTGAAAGCCTTTGGAATCAATTTTTGGAAGAAACAATCTAGGAAAAAATTCTAAGCAGAGCTCAATAAGTAATTATGTAATTATGGTGGAGGTTCAGAACGTGAGAACACTGATGAGAATGAAATGGCTATGTTGATGAAGTACAGACGAAAACGCGAATTCTCATGGGCATTGAACTAGAGTTCACTCTTGGTACACCAGGCCAAAGAATTTGGATGTATTTTGTTTATGTTCTGAAACATTGTGTTAGGCTGAACTTAAAGGTGATGTACTAATTTTAAATTGGGTAGAGGACATTTCAATGTTGCACAGCATCCAGGTAACCACTTAGTATTACCAGCTGCATTTAGCCAAGTTTACAGTGAGAATTGGGATAAAAAAATATAGCAGAGTGGAGAGATTTGAAAAATTTTTGACTTGGCCAGAAAAGAAGTGTGTATAAAATTGTAGTCACTGAAGATGCAGATATTAGTGCCATTATAAACACACACACACACACACACACACACACACACACACACACACACCAAGTTCTTTGCATTGTGACATCAGAAGAGATACCTGGAGAACATTTGGGAAATCTGGCAAGTCTGCAGCCATCCACAAGCTCAGAGATATAAAAATGGAAATTTGTTTCAAAGACATTCCAGGAAAGATTCTTTTGAGTAAAGATCCCACGGGTATCCTGCCTGCCCAGAACAGACTAAGGAATTGTTTTTCCATGTTCAGCTGGCAAGGCACTCAGAGGCATCTAAAACAGGCCCAGGTATAGCTTATGCTGGTGGTAGATTTTGGCATTCTCCAAGTGGTGCTGGTTTACAAGCATGCGGATTGCAAGAGTTATCGTGTCACAGTGGCTTACACTCAGGGTTCGAAGGAAAGTCTAGGAGCATGTTCTGGGGTGACAGTCCCTTCAAGAATCCCTTGGCGGGTTGACATGTGAGCTATGAGCATGAGGCAGAAACTAGAGCAGAGAACCCAAGATGATAGAAATGCCAGTTATCTGCCACCTGCTGAGGGAAGCTCAGGCATTTTAAAAAGCCTGACCAAGAGAGAAGTCATGTGGACTGTAACCAGAAAGGCCATCGGTGTGGAGCTACCTGAATGAATCCTTGGGATCCTGCATTCTGCCACAGTATATCCCAGATGCCCAACATGGAACTTTAAGATTTAATATTTGGTGTGGTTTTAGTCCAGTCCCTCATTTCTATTTTCCTGTTTCTCCCTTTGGGGTTGGAAATGTTTGCCCTGGGCTTTTTCCATGTTTGTATCTTGGAAGTATGTGACTTGTTCTTTTGATTTTTCCTGGGGCTTCCAGTTGAATTTGCCTTGGGCTTCAGAGGAAGCTTAAAACTTGGACTGCCGAGCAACACTGGAATAGATTAAGGCTGGTGAGGTCATCGTTTATGACCCTTTTAATGTTTTTAAGTAAAATTGGTAGGAAGTCACTGGTATGAACTTGGCTTCTACACTTGGCCCCAAAGAGCAAACACTTATATAGTTTAATTACAGTAACTTTGATTAGTCAACTATTAGTGCTATGGTTTGGCTCTGAAATGTTCCCCAAAGGCTCATGTGTTGAAGGCTTGGTCCCTAATGCTCTAGTGTTGTAGAGACGGGGCCATCAGAATGATTTATAATGAGGTCACTAACTTCATCAGTGGATTAATACATTGACGTATTCACAATTTGATGGCATTATTTGAAAGTAATGGAAACTATGAGAGGTGGGGTGTAGCTGGAGGAAGTGGGTCACTAGGGGCATGCCTTGGAAAGGTTAATCTCATCCCTGACCTCCTCCTCTTTTTCTTTACTTTCTGTTTGCCATGAGTTGAGCCACTCACTCTGCCACACCATTCTGCCATGAAGTGACAGAAACCATGGAGTTGCCAGTCATGGACTGGCTCTCTCTAACTTCCTGTGAAATACAAAATCAGGAGCCTATATTCTGCCTACGTATTTTGTCACACTGAAGTACTGAGTAACATGCTGTGTAACCAATTAACCCAACTAACTTATTAAACTGTTACCCATTAAGTGGTCCCTACACCTCACTTCCGTCTTTTATACATGCTGCCATCATGTTAATTGAGGTTCTCAGAACATGGGCTGGTTCTGGGAGCTGCCATTTGGGAATAGTTTTATGTTTGGCTTTGCTCAAATGAATTTTACTAAATTTAATTAGTTTCACAAATTTTCCTTCTAACAATATTCTGCTGACTCGATTTGCTGGTATTTTGTTGATGGTTTTTACATCAATATTTATAAGGGGAAAATGTTTCTCTGAGATTTCATTTTATTTTGATGTCTTCATATAGATTTTTGGTATCAGGATATAATGAACTCAAAAATAAGTGGAAAATTCCCCCTCCTTATAGTGTGTGTGTGTGTGTGTGTGTGTGTGTGTGTGTGAATTCTGATGTTTTAACCTCCTAAAGTGAAACTTCTATAGGGAAAAACTGCCTGTCTTAGGCCAAGCCATTCCTGAGCAAAGCAAAGGATGCAGCCAGGAGCCTGCCTTCATTATGCAAAGTAACAAATAGAGAGCCAGGCCTGCTCTGTGAGTCCCCTGCACTCTGACAAGACAATATTCTTCTGCTTTAATCATTCCAGGGCCATGGACCCAGCAACTAGAAACTACTGTAATAGCATAGAGTCCACTGAAATGATTCAAAGTACCTCATCTTAAGCAACCCTGCCTTGCCCTTCCCACGGACATTCCAATAAATCCTATCACTTGTGTCTTCTCACTGCTGCCCCTTTTGTCCCCTGATGGAATCAGGTTTTGTCCCTGCGGTACTTGGTGGTGTATAATTATTATTTTTTTTAAATAATAAAATAAGAGCTAAAATGTGTTACAAACAAAACACTAATATTTTGTTTTATATATACATTTCCAAGAAATGTAACCAGTGTTCGTTTTTGTGGCGCCATCTTTGTGTGGATTCTACGTCCTGTTTAGTGTCCTTTCTTTTCAGCCTGAAGATCTCTCTAAATATTTATTCCAGGGCTATTCTGTTAGTGACAGATTCTCAATTTTTGTTCATCTTGGAATAGTTTAATGTTGCCCTAATTTTCTAAAAGGGTAGTTTTTTTTTTTTTTTTCTGGATATAGAATTCTTAGTGAACAGTCTTTTCTCTTTCAGAACTTTACATATATATGACATTGTTGGCCTCCACAGCTTCTGATGAGATGTAAGCTGCTCATATTATTGTGTATTTTTTTTTTTGTATTTAATGAATAACTTCTCTCTTGATTCTTTAACTATTTTTATCTGACTCTGGTTTCAGAATTTGATTACAAAATATTGGAAAGTACCATGACCCGCATGCTCATTAATTCAGAAACTGGCAAGGGGTTATGAGGGATTGAGAAAGACAAACACATAGAGAGAAAACTGGGACTAAGTGGAACACCATCCTCTGATGGAGAAACAGTGACCAAGAACTAGTATAGCACATTTGTTATATAGGTTTTATCATCAAAAGGTTATTTGTGGGAAAGTTTCTGAAAAGCAGACACACTTCAAGGTTGTGGACACTTGTGAGACACTGTGGTTATCTTATTAGGTCCAGAATTCTCTGTCCTCAGCAGTCACTGCCTGAGCTCAAGGTCCAGAATGATATAGCTCTATGCCTTAGCACGGAGCCTCCTCAGGCCAAGTGTCACCATAGCAACTGGGTAATCTTGATCTGTAAGTTTACACAGGAAGTTCCCCGTGCAAACGCAACCATGAGGCAGTCAGCGAACGTGATCCAAGTCACAAGTCACCGCTTCTCACAGGAAAGAAGACGTGTATGTTAATATAGCTCATCATATCAAGAAAGATTCTTAGTTATTTTCTTCAAATGTTCTTTCTGAACGGTCAGGAGCCATGAACGAATCATTGCATTGAACGGCCCAGAGACAGAGGCTGACACCTCTCTTGTTAATTACTCAGTGCAAAGGTGCTGAGAGGTCTGCCTGGTTGCCATAGAGTTTATCAGGTCAGACAGCAGCTGCCAGAGGTGGAGAATTGTGGGCACAAGCTGATGACTACAATTGGGCTGTTCAAACGTTTGACCTCAGTTCTGTTTTAAAGTAACTTTCTCACAATGAATCCCTATGATGTAAAAACCTTATAAAATAAATGCCCAGATCCTGTTCATTGTCCACTCTCCTCTATCTGAGGTTGGCTGAACAACTACCACCCATTTTTTTTTTTTTTTGTATTTCTGTGTGTGTTTGTCTTTTTTTTTCCAATCCCCTCATCAGCCCAGTTTGGGGAAACTAAGTAAACAGTCACCTGGAAGCAATACTTAAACTTTTCTCAAATCTTTTTAAAAGTCTTATTGCTCAAATTTTGGAACAGATAATGGTACATAAATCACTAAGGTTCAATTTTTTTTTTAACATTAGTTCCCCTTCTGTTCCTCAAATTATGCAATTTAGTTGTCTGCAAGTATGCTGACTCTTGTGCCAGACAAATTCTACTGTTGAGCACCTCTAGTTATTTTCAAATTTTCAACTATTTAGTTCAATATGTTCTGACACTTTGTATTTTTAGAGATGATTTGGTTTACTTCCTTGATCCTATCTAAAGTACCTGGTTTTAAATCTTTGTATAAATCCAGTGGTTTCATTTCTTCAGAAAATGTTTCATTTGAGTGCTATTTCACTTTTTGTGAACCATATTATCTTGTTTCTTCACATGTCTTGTAGGATTCTTATTTTTTGGGGGAGTCAGACATTTCAAATAATACATTGCACAAGCCACTCCTCAATTATTGTTGATTCTGTTTATTATTGCAATTGTTCTTATTTGTTTGCTGAAGCTAATTGTTTATATAGTCAAGCATGTTTTTAAGAACTAAAAACAAATAAATAGGCATTTATTTATGTATTTGCTTATTGTACTAGGGATTGAACCCAGCATGCATGCTCTACCACTGAACTCCAACTCCAACCCATCTTTCCTTTTTTTATTTTGAGATAGGGTCTCTTTAGGTTGCCAAGGCTGGACAATTTTCTTCAGTCTCTGAAATTACTAGGATTAAAGGTGTTTGCAACTTGCCCAGCCATATTTATATTAAAACAAACAACACTTCAAAGAAAATCAATTTTCCCAGGAAGCTTTTTTTCCATGCCTACACACCAACTTGAGAAGAAAAAGTTTCTCAGGACAAACTTAATTAAATATAGATATTTCAATCAAACCATGAACATCAAAACATGAAGGTGGTCATAAAATTAAATTCTGTAATGGATATAGTTAATAAAATATTATGATTATTTGAATGATTTTTGTTTTATCTGGTATAATGTTTAATTTTATAGTTCAGTTTCACTGGCTCACAGTACTCAGTTGGTCAAACGTTGTTCTGGATGTTTCTATGGGATTGTTTTTGGGTGAGAATAACAAATTAGTGGACTTTCAGCAAAATAGAGTATCCTCTGTAATGTGGGTGAATCTAATTCTATCATTTGAAGACTGACTCCCCTTCTACCACCCTGAGAAAGAAGGAATTCTTGGACAACTGATCATTTTTTCACTTGAACTGCAATCATGGCTCTTCTCTAGGTCTCCAATCTGCTTACCCATCCTGCAGATTTTTGACTTGTTAATTTCCATAATTACATGATCTCTCAAAATAAATCTCCTCTACACAAACACACACACACACACACACACACACACACACACACACACACACATTCTATTGGTTCTATTTCTCCAGATAAACCTGAGCAATACACCTGTTTTACCTAACAAAGTCTAGAATTAAGAAAAGAATCAAGGTAGTTCATTACATTGCAGCATTTTTCTAAACTTGGTAAAAACAAATACTTTAATGCAAGTTATTGCCTTTCTATGAAATAGCCCTACTGTATATGTGGTGCTGGCCAAATAGTCGTACCCAGAATGAGGAGTGACACTGTAAGTATTGGTGAGCAATAGTATCTAAGTGACTTTTAGAGAAAATTTATACATAATAAAACCTTTTTGCATTATTTGTTTGAATATGGATACTAGAAAATTCTGAAACTGCTATCCTGGTGAGACTTTGAGACATTTAATAGTCCCTAGCATCACCACTCCACCACATTTATGTCTCTGAATACATCATGTTGCTCAGTCTTGTTTGCAGTGAAGATGTATGTGAGCACCTGTGTGCCCTCTGCCGTCTTTTATTATATAAGGTAGTTGCATAATAATTTTAAGGGATGGATATTTTTTTAATTTTGTTACTCATGTGCTTTACATTTACTGAGATTAAGCATAAACAATAGTAATGCAGAATCTTGGCTGACTTCACCGTTGTCTCGCTGTATAGCACATTAATCCCTTTAGTAAGCTCTTGAGTTAAAAAATATTAATTTTACTTGATTTTTCACTGTTTACTTTGACTTCTAATAATGAAAAGTAATTAATAAAATACTTGTTTAATATTTTATGTCTTAATGGAGTCTAAATGCTGATGATTATTCATGATACCTATTCATTCGTTGTGATTTTATAACAAGTTATGTACTAAAAACTGCTTACTTTATGTGAATTTTAAAAATTAACACAATGTTGTTTAGCACATAGTTTTAGTATTTCCATCTTATAAATAATTTAAATTAGGTATCAAGGGATTAAATATTTTTTCTGACCTATAATTAGACTTCAAAATATGCTATGTCCCCAATTGAAGCACTTCATTCTTTTCTCTATTGAAACAATTATAAAAGCAAACCTAAGGTACACTTTAAGGTTTTTTTAATATTCATAATTTATGGATATCCAAGATTAAAATAATTTTACCTGATAAAATATTTGGAGACAATATAATTTTTTTAACTTGTGTTGGCAGAGTGGCATATTATTACATATTGAAAGAATTAGGTTTTAATATTCATCTTTATTGATTTTATCTTAAATGCATGAGTTGATTATGGGAAACAGACAGAATTTTCTTTACATACCTCACCATCAATACAAAGTATGCCAATCCTTGTAACCCTTGTTCTTTCCACTTGGAAGATGGAATGAGAGCTGGTAATCTGTCCTGTGTGGCTATTTAGTCACTATATTAAAGGGAGAGAAAAATGGTATTTTCCCTACTGAGAGGGTCTCTATTTACTCTGCACTTTTATATGTAAGTAAAATCTCTCTTGAAGCTGTATTTTCTCCTGAATTTTAGTTTTTATTACCTAGGAATGTCAACAAGTTCTTCCATTCTTTTTGAAATATAAATAACTGTGAAAATGACACTTTGGTTTGATGTATGCCAGAAATTTAGATAAACACAAATAAAGGGAGCAAATCAGTGAAAGGACAAATGATGGATGTCCCATGTTCTGCTTCCTTGTTCTTAGTGTACCAGATAACTTTGTCCAAAGTCATAAAATATTTGAGTTATAGCATATGTGTAAAGAAAGGAACGTAAAAATGTCGAGCCAGTAAGGGATAAATTGGGAATACTCTGCTTTATCTGTGAGGCAGCGACGTGTTTTCTGAAATAAAAATTAGATGAGTTATAAATGTATAGTACAAACTCTTAAAAGTTTAAAAAAAATACTGATAAGTTCAGAGGAAAAAAAAAGAAGAGAGTAGTTGCTCATTAACACCAAAAAGACAGAAGGAGGTGGCAAAAGTATTTTTATTTAAAAGTAAAATTTTAAAAATACATATACAAATTGGAAAAAAAACCCTTTAAGACATGGTAGATATTAAATCAAAAGAAAGTGACAGGGACAGTTGATTTCACTAGTGAATTCTATCAAATATTTGGGGAAAAAATACAAATTTTCTAAACTCTCTTCCATGTACTAGAAACAAGGGATATTGTCTAATACACTCTGTCTCCTATCATTACTCTAATACCAAAATTTTCTACGATCATACATGAATACACCACAGTGAATCTCCACATCATGTACAACTACAAGAATGGGAACCTAATTAGAAAAAGATACACTGTATGCATGTATAATATGTCAAAATATCCTCTATTATCATTCATATTGAAAAAGAACAAATTTAAAATAAAACAGATAAGAGATTGCAGGAAAAGAAAACTATAAACCAATATTTCTCAGTACATACATCCTCAATAAAGTAATTGTTGAATCATATCCAGCAATGTACAACAAAACTATACACTACAACCAAGTGAGATTTATTGCAGATGAATGCTTTACTGAAGATGGTTCAAAGTTTCTAAATGATGGAAACCATAGTATTGCTAGGATAAAGAAGAATCATGATTATACCCATAAAAGCAGGAAAAAAGCATTTGACAAAATCAAATACCAGTCATGACAAAAACTCTCGATAAGTTAGGGTTAAAAGGGAACTTTCATAACTTGATAAAGAACATCTGCAAAAAACCTACAGTAAGCACTTAGTGAAAAATTGAAATATTTTCCAACTACAATCAGGAATAAGGACTTTCCCTCTTTATGTCTAGTCAGCATCATACTGGAATTCTGGGTTGTATAAAGAGATATGAAAAGTAAATTAAAGGTACATATATTGGAAATTGAGCTCAGTTGTGCATACCTGTAATCCCTGTGACTCAGGAAGTTCAGGATGAGTATAGCAAGTACAAGGCCAGGCTCAGCAACATAGTGAGATTCCTTCTCAAAATAAAATATGAATAGGGATGGGGATGTAGCTCAGTGGGAAAGTTCCCAAGTTCAATTCCCAGTCCCTGAACAAAGAAATAGAAAAAAAAGTACATAGAATGGGAAATAAGACTTAGAGTCTTGGTTCTTAGACAGCATGCTACCAAAAATCTAACGAAATTCCCTGGAACTAACAGTGATACCAAGGTTGCAGAATACAAGTTTAATATTGAAAAGTCAGTTTCTTTGCCATCAACAAAAAATTGGAATGTGAAATTAAAATAACAATAGTATCTATTATTATATAACAAAATTAGATGAAATAACTTGTTATGAAGCTAACAAAATATCTCCAAGTTTATGTGTGAAAACCTTAAGATTTTAAGAAAAAAAATTAAAAATATGTGAGATATTCTGTGTTGAAGAACTGGAAGAGTAAATATTGTTAAAATATATATCTACGTACACTTGACCTAGAGATTCAAAAGAGTTCCAATTAAAACCTCAGCTGCGCATTTGGGGGTAATTCTACAGTTTATTTCAAAAAACAAAAAAAGTCAGAAGAACTAAAGCAATACTAAAGAAAAACAAATGTAAATGATTCACATGATCCAAGCTTAATACTTAGTATGAAGTCACAAAGATCAATATAGCATGCAAAAGAACAGGCAGAGATATTAGTGAAGCAGAACGCAGACCTCAGAATTAGAGCTACACAAATATAACCAGCTAATCGTTGGTAAAAAGAACAAATTAAATTAAATGGTGTAAAGATTTTTTTAGTATTAATTTAGGAGCAACTGAGCAAACACACACACACACACACACACACACACACACACACCAGAAATTACATCTTTCTAATACTTAACTTCAAGTGGGTCATGGATCTAGCACATAGCTTGTCACCACCTGCATCTGCCAATTCTAATGCTGACTGCTTTTGCCCTGTGCCAGAGACCCTGGAGTATTCAGACTTAAGGGTATTACTGATCTTATTCTTTTAAATTTCAAATTATGATGAGCAAAAAAAAAAAAAAGAAGAAGAAAAGAACCTGTCTACGTCTCTACTCTGTGGAATAAAGGAAATCTCCTGAGAGTTAGGGAACATGTAGTGGTGTTAGGTGCATAATACCTTTTCCCAGAGGAGTTTACGGGAGGGGTTAGTTAAAATAAAATGCCTCCCTTTTGGAGCTTCTAAAAACAAAATACATTAAGCACATCTGAGCACAGGAACAGTGATGGAGAGATTCTAAACAGGCTTGTAAAGGCTGTTACTATGTGAACAAAGGGAACCTGGGTTTTTTCTTACTGACAGTTTTCAGCCCTAGAGTCTGAGATGCTAGTCTCTGATCAGTGAGAGAAGGGAAGCACCCTGGAAGAAGGGTGCAGGAGAGGGGTGCGGGAGAATAGTTATTAGCCCTTTCCTTCAGTGCTGCTTATCAACTGGCCACCTTAGATGCCCTTTAGGAGGTCAGGAATAGGGTCTGGAAAAGGAAACTTTGGAGTTTGCCTAAGCGTATCCCAGGCCAGCACCCCACAGTTATTCCAACCCTATCACCTGCCTCCACAAATACAAGTAGACTAGGACTAGACACACTGTGTACTCATGCCAAACCCTCTCAGGGCCTAGACAGAAAAGTAGGAAATAGCTTGAGTAGGACCCAAAGAACAGATGATTAAAAACTGCCTAGGCCGGGAACACTTTCACCCCTGTCTCCAAGAATGGCATCTGCACTAAGTGCATTTAAGTAATCAGCCGGTGTCCATAGTGCCCTCCAGAAAGAAAGGAAGAGAAAGATGCATCTCAAAGAGATGTGGGGTGTTGGAGTTGTAGAGGGGTAGAGGAGCTTCACATGGTGTAGATCTCCCTGGGACCTCCAAATATGATACCGCTTGTTATCAGTGACTTGTTCTGCTTCCTCAAAGGTTGACATTTGAACATTAGAGGAGATGTGGAGGCAAGTTACTAATTTGCCTACTACATAGCTAGTTTTATTTACAAAGTAGTAACACAGATTCTTTCGAAAGGGAGAAGGAGGCCAAAGCTGATGTCCTGGTATCCCAAGAAGTGAGAGCGTCCTGCCCCTTTTATATACTTTACACTCTTTTTTCTCCTTTCCCTCTTTCCCCTTATCTCTCTCCATCCTGCATGTGAGGACCAGGAGATATAGGTGG